>NC_133324.1:144702290-145922290 GCF_042186555.1 Aquarana catesbeiana | reverse complement strand
GTGTCAGAAATCGGCACCTATGCCACATTTCCGTAACCCGCTGGTACCTCTTCCTATCATTGAGATCCCCTTTGAGAGGATCGCAATGGATTTGGTAGGTCCGATAATGAAGTCCGCTAGGGGGCATCAGTACATTTTGGTTATAATGGACTATGCCACCCGTTATCCGGAAGCGATTCCTCTTCGAAATACCTCGGCCAAAACCATAGCCAAAGAACTATCACTTGTTTTTAGCCGTGTGGGTATTTGTAAGGAACTGCTTACGGACCAAGGTACACCTTTTATGTCCCGAGTTATGAAAGAACTATGCAAGTTGTTCAAAGTGACACAATTACGTACGTCTGTGTATCACCCCCAAACAGATGGGTTGGTTGAAAGATTCAACAAAACCCTAAAACAAATGTTAAAGAAGGTGGTGGATAGAGATGGAAAGAATTGGGACTGTCTAACACCCTATTTGATGTTTGCCATTAGGGAGGTACCCCAATCCTCTACGGGTTTCTCACCCTTCGAGTTACTCTATGGGAGACACCCAAGAGGACTGCTGGATATCGCCAAGGAAACTTGGGAAAATGAGAGTTCTCCCCACAGGAGTGTGATTGAGCATGTCGCCCTGATGCAAGATAGAATTGCACAGGTAATGCCAATCGTAAAGGAACATTTGGCCCAATCGCAGTTAGCACAGCAGAGAGTGTACAACCGTGGGGCCAAGACCCGTACTTTTTCCCCAGGGGATAAGGTATTGGTGCTAGTCCCTACGGTTGAAAGCAAATTCATGGCCAAATGGCAAGGTCCATACGAAGTTCTCGAAAAAGTGAGTGAGGTGAACTATAGGGTTAGACAGCCAGGAAGGCGAAAGCCGGAACAGGTATATCACGTCAATCTGCTGAAAGCCTGGAGGGATAGGGAATCCCTAGTCGCAGAGACTTTGTCACCGGTCCAGTCTGATTGCTTTGTTCCTGAGGTTGGAATCGCAGTCTCCTTATCGAAACCCCAAAAACAGGAGGTTAAAGAGTTTGTACTTCGCAACAAAGAGATTTTCTCTGAGCTACCGGGAGAAACCTCTGGCGTAGAGCATGATATTATTACCCCGCCAGGAGAAAGGGTAAAACTAAAACCTTATAGAATACCAGAAGCCCGACGGGAGGCAATACGTGGGGAGGTTCAAAGGATGCTGGAATTGGGTGTGATAGAGGAGTCCCAGAGTGACTGGTCCAGTCCTATCGTACTAGTGCCCAAACCAGATGGGAGCTGGCGGTTTTGTAACGATTTTCGACAATTGAATAAAGTTACAAAATTTGACACCTACCCCATGCCGCGTATAGATGAGTTGATCGACCGGCTCGGAACAGCCCGATACATGACAACTCTCGATCTCACCAAAGGGTATTGGCAAATTCCCCTGGCCGAGTCGGCCAAGGAGAAAACGGCGTTTGTAACCCCAGATGGGGCGTTCCAATACAAGAGAATGCCGTTTGGGTTACAGAATGCACCTGCAACATTCCAGCGGAAAATGGACAAAATTCTGAGGCCCCATCAGAAGTATGCTGCAGCTTACCTGGATGATGTGATTATCCATAGCACAGATTGGGTCTCACATCTGCCAAAAGTGCAAGCAGTCTTAGACTCCATACGGGAAGCTGGGTTTACAGCCAATCCAAAGAAGTGCACCATTGGACAGGAGGAGGCCAAATATCTGGGGTACACTATTGGGAGGGGAGTGATAAAGCCTCAAGTCAATAAAGTTGAGGCCATACAGAGTTGGCCACGTCCCAACAGCAAGAAACAGGTACGAGCCTTTCTGGGAATCGCTGGCTATTATCGGCGATTCATCCCCCATTTTGCTTCTCAGGCTGTGCCCCTCACCAACCTGACAAAAGGGAAAGAGTCTGTCATGGTCAAATGGTCCCCGGAGGCTGAAGCAGCATTCCAGTCATTAAAAACTGCCTTATGTAGCCAGCCAGTGTTGTACTCCCCAGACTTCTCTAAGGACTTTGTTGTACAAACTGATGCATCAGACGTTGGGTTGGGAGCAGTGTTGTCCCAGGTCTGGAACGGGGAAGAGCACCCAGTCATTTACCTCAGCAGGAAATTGAAGTCCCATGAGGTAAATTACGCCACAATTGAGAAGGAGTGTTTAGCTGTGAAGTGGGCTCTAGATTCCCTTCGGTACTATCTATTAGGTAGGCACTTTGACCTGGTAACTGATCACGCCCCTTTAAAGTGGATGGCTCAAAACAAGGAGACCAATAGAAGGATAAATAGGTGGTTCCTGGCCCTACAGGAATTCAACTTTACAGTAAAGCATCGCCCTGGCGTTAAAATGGGGAATGTGGATGCTTTGTCTCGAGTACATGCGTGCCTGACTGCGTGTGTTCCAACCCCAAGGTTGAAACAAGAGGGGGGGGTATGTGACAGCAGGCAGGTAAAATCACCTGGTTGCATCCAGGATGGAAAATATGTATGCCCTAGATTCAGGCTTTATGCTGACTTATACCACTAGGGGGAGTGCTGGGAGTCCTGCAGGGGAAGAGTTAATGAGCCCAGCTGAAGTAAGTGGGCTCATTAAGACCTATAGAAAACACCCCAGCAGGCTTAGGGAGATGCTCCATCCTGGAACCAGTTCTGTGATTGTGTAGACTGGGGAGTGTGGTATCTGAGCTTTGCGGTGAGTTAACGCCTGTGTGGCAAAACTTCTCAAAGAGAGATAGGGTCTGGGGCAGCACAAGGCTGCACCCAGTTGTTAGTTAGGGAATCTACGTGTGTAGTAAGCGGTCAAGCTGACCAGGATTTCTTTTCATGTTTCTTTTTGTTTTTCTGTTATTTTTTCAATGCATCTAGTCTGAATAAACCGCACCTTTGTTTTTTTGTTTCACCTACCAAGCTGTCTGCTGTGCCTGTTTTTGTGTGGTGAACCCATCCAGGGGGTCACACACACCCGCTGCCGAGCTAACCCCTCACAATATATATATATATATATATATATGTGTGTGTATATATATATATGTGTGTATATATATATATATATATATATATATATATATATATATATATATATATACACATGTATATATATGTGTATATGTATATATAGATATATATCTATAGATATGTAACTAACGAGGTTTCTTAAAAGATCGTTTAAAACGATGAAAACAAAAATCGGATAGGAAGGAAAAGCACATGGAGCAATATACAAGGTAATAAACACAAGATAAAAACACGACAAGTACTTACTTTTTTTAAGAACTTTCCGGATACGTCGGTATTGATCCGGCTCCCTGAGTTTCAGGTCAGACCATCTTTTTCGCAGTTGGTCTTTGGAGCGCTGGACCCCAAAAGATGCCTGCAAAGTTTCCACCACCTTCGCCATTATTTTGGCCTTGCGCAAATTTGGCCGTGCGTACGGCCCATACTTCCCATCATAGTCGTCTTTGTGAAGAATGGCCACCATCTCCACCATCTCTTTAAAACTCATATTAGAGGCCTTAAATCTAGGCCTCACAGATTTTGTTGACGTTCCAGCCTCCGGGCTGTCTCCACTACCTGAGGTCGTCAACATTTCAGGTGTCTCCGCCATTCTTTAACTCCACTACGCGCCGTAACAAAAAATGGGCGGAGAACATGAGTTAAAATCGAACGTCAGGGGCGGGCGACGCAGGCGGAGTTTCACACATGCGTAGTGTATAAAGAGGGGCCTTGCGCACGTGTCGTACGTACGTTCTGTGCGTCGAATTAGGGGGCGGAGAACATGAGTTAATTTCGAACGTCAGGGGCGGGCGACGCAGGCGGAGTTTCACACATGCGTAGTGTATAAAGAGGGGCCTTGCGCACGTGTCGTACGTACGTTCTGTGCGTCGAATTAGGGGGCGGAGAACATGAGTTAATTTCGAACGTCAGGGGCGGGCGACGCAGGCGGAGTTTCACACATGCGTAGTGTATAAAGAGGGGCCTTGCGCACGTGTCGTACGTACGTTCTGTGGTAGGTGATAGTGGACCTGGACGTTACAAAACGAAGGTAATTTTAGATATATTCTTTTTTTTTTTTTTTTTTTGGTTTTTATGGTCATGACTTTGTAGCAAGCGGCCTATATGGCTTGATAGATTGATGAGGCCTACATAGGGAGAAGATGATGAGGGGTTAGCCGAAACCTATAATAAAAGTGTTTTTTGTCTTGTGACTTCATCTTTTCCAGATATAATGAATCCCCTATTTAAGGATCCAGAGTTCCTTACATCTTTTATTTCCAAATATCGAGAGATGAGGAATTTGTGGGAGGTGAAACACCCTCAGTATTATGCTAAGCATGTGAGGAAGTCAACGCTGGAGAGACTTCTGGCCTTTGTCCAGGCGACCATCCCGGAAGCAACAATGGAGACATTGCTCAAGAAAATTGGGGTCTTGAGGAACATGTATAAGAGGGAGCATAAGAAGATCCAGGAATCAAGGAGATCAGGAGCATCAGCAGATGATGTTTATGTACCCAGGCTGTGGTACTACAATCAACTCCGTTTTCTGGATGACCAGAATGAAGCCAGGCCATCACTTTCAACCCTTCCCTCCACCCTTCCCTCCACCCTTCCCTCCACCCCAGCAGAGGCTGATGAGGAGCAAGCTGGGTCTTCCATCCTGGATGAACCAGATATGACCATCTGGAGTCAGGTAAATTATTTTAACAAATATTTACTGTACTAATATTAATGATGTTAACTGGATGTTATAATTGTCTAAAATAATTTGGCACTCAAAATTGGGTATACATATCAATTGACAGTAGTGGCTAAATATGTTTGGCACCTGCTTGAAATAATTATGGTGTCTGATTAGACTCTTTTATTAAAGAGAAGTATTCACATTGAATTTGCTATTCATGAGAAGCAAACTGTGTGTCATTGATGAAGCCAAAAAAATATACTCAAACTATTGTCCTTTTTTTATACACAGGATGAGTCCATCCAGGAGGAATGTGGGGAAAGTGGCAGGCAGGAGGAGACCAGGCCCATGGACAGCCTGGAGGAGGCCGGATTCACCATCATCCTGGAGGAGGCTGGGCCCAGTGTCAGGCAGGAGGTGGCTGCTCCCAGTGAGGTGGCTGCTCCCAGTGAGGTGGCTGCTCCCAGTGAGGTGGCTGGGCCAAGCGAGGTGGCTGGGCCCAGTAGAAGCCTGACCGAATCCCAAGTGCCTCCCCTCCACCTTCCCAAAAAAAGGGCCAGGAAGGGGATGGTCACACAGGACGCATCCCTGCGCCTCATGCAAGAGGCCACCCGTTTTTTAACGAGTCCCCCCGAAGCGGAAGAATCCTATGGCTGCTACTTAGCCAGCAGGCTTCTTCAGATGGATTGGGAGCAGCGCCTCATTTGTGAGCGCCTATTTGGGGAAACAATCCATAAGGGGCTGCAGGGCACGCTAACACAAAACACCCAACTACATGAGGCAGCCCCCCCTCCTCCTCCTCCTCCTCCTCCTCCTCCTCCTCCTCCTCCTCCTCCTGCCACAACTGAAACACCAGAGCCACAGCCTCAAAAGAAGGCTACAGGGAAGGCTGCAGGGCAGCGTGGAGGAAAGGCTGCAGGGAAGAGAAGAAAATGATGACCTGGGTTCAGTCTGGTCTGACAGAAGACGCAGGCTGTTGTAGGACCACAGTCTGGGGACATCTAGATCATCTGCTGGTGCTGTTGATCTCTGGGATTCTTGGACCAGATTGTGCTCCCTCTTATATGGACTCCTCAAGATCCCAATTTTCTGGTACACCGACTTTTTCCAGCGTTGACTTCCTCTTTATTTTATTTTGACCATGAATAAATGGATATTTTTTGAGTTTAGCAAAAGACTTTATGTGTTTTCTTTGAAATCATTGATTTTACACACAATGTTAAATTAACAAGGGACAACAATCTCATTGAGTTTGAAAAAAAACACACCAAAAATACATTACTAATGTTAATAATGTTCAAGTGGTAAGTCTTGAAAATCCAAAAAATTACGTAACCAAAAACGGTGCTTTGGGTTAACTTTATCTAAAAACTAAAAAATAAACACTATAAAAAAAAAAAAAAAAAATAATGGGTTCTTTGTGTTAACTTTACAAACCTAAAAAAAAAAAAAAAAAAAAAAATAAATAAATAAAAAGGGGAAAAAGTATTATTAGTATGGAAACATTGTTTTAAAAAGGCATACTATATCATTCATGAGATCAAAGAGAAAAAGAATCCAGAAATCAGTTTGGGAGAACTCTGATTATGAACAGCAAAACACCTTCGTTCTTTAGAGCCTTCGTAAAGAAGAAATAAAATGCGCTGCATTGAACGATCACAGATTTTGCAGCGTGATGAATGTGCTACCTACAATACGAACACTAGTTTTACTAGACCGAGTGCTTCCGTTTAGTTTTTGCTTATGAGCATGCGTCGTTTTTTTGTCCGTCGGACTAGCATACAGACGAGCGGACTTCGGGGTCCGTCGTACTTACGACGTAAAGATTTGAAGCATGCTTCAAATCTAAAGTCCGTCGGATTTGAGGCTAAAAAAGTCCGTTGAAAGTCCGGAGAAGCCCACACACGATCGGATTACCAGCCACCTTTAGTCCGTCAGCGTCCGTTGGACTTTTGTAGACGAAAAGTCCGACCGTGTGTACGCGGCATTAGAGTATACAAGTCTTGCTGTCTGTTGGTGTGTGTTGCTGTCTGTTGGTGTGTGTTGCTGTCTGTTGGTGTTTGCTGGGTTGCATTTTGGGGACTTTTCCTTTTAGTTTTTAATTTGCCTTTTGCTGTCACTTTTTAAATAGCTTTTTTTTTTTTCTTGTTTCATCAGTCTATCAATTAAGGGGTGTGGTTAATTGCTCACAGGTGCCTATTTAACTTGTTGTAGGACTCAGTCTGAGCGTGCTCAGTTTGAAGCTGTGGAGCTTGGTGTAAGTGGAGCTGGATTAAGTGGGAGTTAAAAACAAGTGTTAGAGTATACAAGTCTTGCTGTCTGTTGGTGTGTGTTGCTGTCTGTTGGTGTGTGTTGCTGTCTGTTGGTGTTTGCTGGGTTGCATTTTGGGGACTTTTCCTTTTAGTTTTTAATTTGCCTTTTGCTGTCACTTTTTAAATAGCTTTTTTTTTTCTTGTTTCATCAGTCTATCAATTAAGGGGTGTGGTTAATTGCTCACAGGTGCCTATTTAACTTGTTGTAGGACTCAGTCTGAGCGTGCTCAGTTTGAAGCTGTGGAGCTTGGTGTAAGTGGAGCTGGATTAAGTGGGAGTTAAAAACAAGTGTTAGAGTATACAAGTCTTGCTGTCTGTTGGTGTGTGTTGCTGTCTGTTGGTGTGTGTTGCTGTCTGTTGGTGTTTGCTGGGTTGCATTTTGGGGACTTTTCCTTTTAGTTTTTAATTTGCCTTTTGCTGTCACTTTTTAAATAGCTTTTTTTTTTTTTCTTGTTTCATCAGTCTATCAATTAAGGGGTGTGGTTAATTGCTCACAGGTGCCTATTTAACTTGTTGTAGGACTCAGTCTGAGCGTGCTCAGTTTGAAGCTGTGGAGCTTGGTGTAAGTGGAGCTGGATTAAGTGGGAGTTAAAAACAAGTGTTAGAGTATACAAGTCTTGCTGTCTGTTGGTGTGTGTTGCTGTCTGTTGGTGTTTGCTGGGTTGCATTTTGGGGACTTTTCCTTTTAGTTTTTAATTTGCCTTTTGCTGTCACTTTTTAAATAGCTTTTTTTTTTTTTTTCTTGTTTCATCAGTCTATCAATTAAGGGGTGTGGTTAATTGCTCACAGGTGCCTATTTAACTTGTTGTAGGACTCAGTCTGAGCGTGCTCAGTTTGAAGCTGTGGAGCTTGGTGTAAGTGGAGCTGGATTAAGTGGGAGTTAAAAACAAGTGTTAGAGTATACAAGTCTTGCTGTCTGTTGGTGTGTGTTGCTGTCTGTTGGTGTGTGTTGCTGTCTGTTGGTGTTTGCTGGGTTGCATTTTGGGGACTTTTCCTTTTAGTTTTTAATTTGCCTTTTGCTGCCACTTTTTAAATAGCTTTTTTTTTTTTTTTTCTTGTTTCATCAGTCTATCAATTAAGGGGTGTGGTTAATTGCTCACAGGTGCCTATTTAACTTGTTGTAGGACTCAGTCTGAGCGTGCTCAGTTTGAAGCTGTGGAGCTTGGTGTAAGTGGAGCTGGATTAAGTGGGAGTTAAAAACAAGTGTTAGAGTATACAAGTCTTGCTGTCTGTTGGTGTGTGTTGCTGTCTGTTGGTGTGTGTTGCTGTCTGTTGGTGTTTGCTGGGTTGCATTTTGGGGACTTTTCCTTTTAGTTTTTAATTTGCCTTTTGCTGTCACTTTTTAAATAGCTTTTTTTTTTTTTTCTTGTTTCATCAGTCTATCAATTAAGGGGTGTGGTTAATTGCTCACAGGTGCCTATTTAACTTGTTGTAGGACTCAGTCTGAGCGTGCTCAGTTTGAAGCTGTGGAGCTTGGTGTAAGTGGAGCTGGATTAAGTGGGAGTTAAAAACAAGTATTAGAGTATACAAGTCTTGCTGTCTGTTGGTGTGTGTTGCTGTCTGTTGGTGTGTGTTGCTGTCTGTTGGTGTTTGCTGGGTTGCATTTTGGGGACTTTTCCTTTTAGTTTTTAATTTGCCTTTTGCTGTCACTTTTTAAATAGCTTTTTTTTTTTTCTTGTTTCATCAGTCTATCAATTAAGGGGTGTGGTTAATTGCTCACAGGTGCCTATTTAACTTGTTGTAGGACTCAGTCTGAGCGCGCTCAGTTTGAAGCTGTGGAGCTTGGTGTAAGTGGAGCTGGATTAAGTGGGAGTTAAAAACAAGTGTTAGAGTATACAAGTCTTACTGTCTGTTGGTGTGTGTTGCTGTCTGTTGGTGTGTGTTGCTGTCTGTTGGTGTTTGCTGGGTTGCATTTTGGGGACTTTTCCTTTTAGTTTTTAATTTGCCTTTTGCTGTCACTTTTTAAATAGCTTTTTTTTTTTTCTTGTTTCATCAGTCTATCAATTAAGGGGTGTGGTTAATTGCTCACAGGTGCCTATTTAACTTGTTGTAGGACTCAGTCTGAGCGCGCTCAGTTTGAAGCTGTGGAGCTTGGTGTAAGTGGAGCTGGATTAAGTGGGAGTTAAAAACAAGTGTTAGAGTATACAAGTCTTACTGTCTGTTGGTGTGTGTTGCTGTCTGTTGGTGTGTGTTGCTGTCTGTTGGTGTTTGCTGGGTTGCATTTTGGGGACTTTTCCTTTTAGTTTTTAATTTGCCTTTTGCTGTCACTTTTTAAATAGCTTTTTTTTTTTTTTTCTTGTTTCATCAGTCTATCAATTAAGGGGTGTGGTTAATTGCTCACAGGTGCCTATTTAACTTGTTGTAGGACTCAGTCTGAGCGTGCTCAGTTTGAAGCTGTGGAGCTTGGTGTAAGTGGAGCTGGATTAAGTGGGAGTTAAAAACAAGTGTTAGAGTATACAAGTCTTGCTGTCTGTTGGTGTGTGTTGCTGTCTGTTGGTGTTTGCTGGGTTGCATTTTGGGGACTTTTCCTTTTAGTTTTTAATTTGCCTTTTGCTGTCACTTTTTAAATAGCTTTTTTTTTTTTTTTTTCTTGTTTCATCAGTCTATCAATTAAGGGGTGTGGTTAATTGCTCACAGGTGCCTATTTAACTTGTTGTAGGACTCAGTCTGAGCGTGCTCAGTTTGAAGCTGTGGAGCTTGGTGTAAGTGGAGCTGGATTAAGTGGGAGTTAAAAACAAGTGTTAGAGTATACAAGTCTTGCTGTCTGTTGGTGTGTGTTGCTGTCTGTTGGTGTTTGCTGGGTTGCATTTTGGGGACTTTTCCTTTTAGTTTTTAATTTGCCTTTTGCTGTCACTTTTTAAATAGCTTTTTTTTTTTTTTTTTCTTGTTTCATCAGTCTATCAATTAAGGGGTGTGGTTAATTGCTCACAGGTGCCTATTTAACTTGTTGTAGGACTCAGTCTGAGCGTGCTCAGTTTGAAGCTGTGGAGCTTGGTGTAATTGGAGCTGGATTAAGTGGGAGTTAAAAACAAGTGTTAGAGTATACAAGTCTTGCTGTCTGTTGGTGTGTGTTGCTGTCTGTTGGTGTGTGTTGCTGTCTGTTGGTGTTTGCTGGGTTGCATTTTGGGGACTTTTCCTTTTAGTTTTTAATTTGCCTTTTGCTGTCACTTTTTAAATAGCTTTTTTTTTTTTCTTGTTTCATCAGTCTATCAATTAAGGGGTGTGGTTAATTGCTCACAGGTGCCTATTTAACTTGTTGTAGGACTCAGTCTGAGCGTGCTCAGTTTGAAGCTGTGGAGCTTGGTGTAAGTGGAGCTGGATTAAGTGGGAGTTAAAAACAAGTGTTAGAGTATACAAGTCTTGCTGTCTGTTGGTGTGTGTTGCTGTCTGTTGGTGTTTGCTGGGTTGCATTTTGGGGACTTTTCCTTTTAGTTTTTAATTTGCCTTTTGCTGTCACTTTTTAAATAGCTTTTTTTTTTTTTTCTTGTTTCATCAGTCTATCAATTAAGGGGTGTGGTTAATTGCTCACAGGTGCCTATTTAACTTGTTGTAGGACTCAGTCTGAGCGTGCTCAGTTTGAAGCTGTGGAGCTTGGTGTAAGTGGAGCTGGATTAAGTGGGAGTTAAAAACAAGTGTTAGAGTATACAAGTCTTGCTGTCTGTTGGTGTGTGTTGCTGTCTGTTGGTGTGTGTTGCTGTCTGTTGGTGTTTGCTGGGTTGCATTTTGGGGACTTTTCCTTTTAGTTTTTAATTTGCCTTTTGCTGCCACTTTTTAAATAGCTTTTTTTTTTTTTTTTTCTTGTTTCATCAGTCTATCAATTAAGGGGTGTGGTTAATTGCTCACAGGTGCCTATTTAACTTGTTGTAGGACTCAGTCTGAGCGTGCTCAGTTTGAAGCTGTGGAGCTTGGTGTAAGTGGAGCTGGATTAAGTGGGAGTTAAAAACAAGTGTTAGAGTATACAAGTCTTGCTGTCTGTTGGTGTGTGTTGCTGTCTGTTGGTGTGTGTTGCTGTCTGTTGGTGTTTGCTGGGTTGCATTTTGGGGACTTTTCCTTTTAGTTTTTAATTTGCCTTTTGCTGTCACTTTTTAAATAGCTTTTTTTTTTTTTTCTTGTTTCATCAGTCTATCAATTAAGGGGTGTGGTTAATTGCTCACAGGTGCCTATTTAACTTGTTGTAGGACTCAGTCTGAACGTGCTCAGTTTGAAGCTGTGGAGCTTGGTGTAAGTGGAGCTGGATTAAGTGGGAGTTAAAAACAAGTATTAGAGTATACAAGTCTTGCTGTCTGTTGGTGTGTGTTGCTGTCTGTTGGTGTGTGTTGCTGTCTGTTGGTGTTTGCTGGGTTGCATTTTGGGGACTTTTCCTTTTAGTTTTTAATTTGCCTTTTGCTGTCACTTTTTAAATAGCTTTTTTTTTTTTCTTGTTTCATCAGTCTATCAATTAAGGGGTGTGGTTAATTGCTCACAGGTGCCTATTTAACTTGTTGTAGGACTCAGTCTGAGCGCGCTCAGTTTGAAGCTGTGGAGCTTGGTGTAAGTGGAGCTGGATTAAGTGGGAGTTAAAAACAAGTGTTAGAGTATACAAGTCTTACTGTCTGTTGGTGTGTGTTGCTGTCTGTTGGTGTGTGTTGCTGTCTGTTGGTGTTTGCTGGGTTGCATTTTGGGGACTTTTCCTTTTAGTTTTTAATTTGCCTTTTGCTGTCACTTTTTAAATAGCTTTTTTTTTTTTCTTGTTTAATCAGTCTATCAATTAAGGGGTGTGGTTAATTGCTCACAGGTGCCTATTTAACTTGTTGTAGGACTCAGTCTGAGCGCGCTCAGTTTGAAGCTGTGGAGCTTGGTGTAAGTGGAGCTGGATTAAGTGGGAGTTAAAAACAAGTGTTAGAGTATACAAGTCTTACTGTCTGTTGGTGTGTGTTGCTGTCTGTTGGTGTGTGTTGCTGTCTGTTGGTGTTTGCTGGGTTGCATTTTGGGGACTTTTCCTTTTAGTTTTTAATTTGCCTTTTGCTGTCACTTTTTAAATAGCTTTTTTTTTTTTTTTTTCTTGTTTCATCAGTCTATCAATTAAGGGGTGTGGTTAATTGCTCACAGGTGCCTATTTAACTTGTTGTAGGACTCAGTCTGAGCGTGCTCAGTTTGAAGCTGTGGAGCTTGGTGTAAGTGGAGCTGGATTAAGTGGGAGTTAAAAACAAGTGTTAGAGTATACAAGTCTTGCTGTCTGTTGGTGTGTGTTGCTGTCTGTTGGTGTTTGCTGGGTTGCATTTTGGGGACTTTTCCTTTTAGTTTTTAATTTGCCTTTTGCTGTCACTTTTTAAATAGCTTTTTTTTTTTCTTGTTTCATCAGTCTATCAATTAAGGGGTGTGGTTAATTGCTCACAGGTGCCTATTTAACTTGTTGTAGGACTCAATCTGAGCGTGCTCAGTTTGAAGCTGTGGAGCTTGGTGTAAGTGGAGCTGGATTAAGTGGGAGTTAAAAACAAGTGTTAGAGTATACAAGTCTTGCTGTCTGTTGGTGTGTGTTGCTGTCTGTTGGTGTGTGTTGCTGTCTGTTGGTGTTTGCTGGGTTGCATTTTGGGGACTTTTCCTTTTAGTTTTTAATTTGCCTTTTGCTGTCACTTTTTAAATAGCTTTTTTTTTTTTCTTGTTTCATCAGTCTATCAATTAAGGGGTGTGGTTAATTGCTCACAGGTGCCTATTTAACTTGTTGTAGGACTCAGTCTGAGCGTGCTCAGTTTGAAGCTGTGGAGCTTGGTGTAAGTGGAGCTGGATTAAGTGGGAGTTAAAAACAAGTGTTAGAGTATACAAGTCTTGCTGTCTGTTGGTGTGTGTTGCTGTCTGTTGGTGTGTGTTGCTGTCTGTTGGTGTTTGCTGGGTTGCATTTTGGGGACTTTTCCTTTTAGTTTTTAATTTGCCTTTTGCTGTCACTTTTTAAATAGCTTTTTTTTTTTTTTTTTTCTTGTTTCATCAGTCTATCAATTAAGGGGTGTGGTTAATTGCTCACAGGTGCCTATTTAACTTGTTGTAGGACTCAGTCTGAGCGTGCTCAGTTTGAAGCTGTGGAGCTTGGTGTAAGTGGAGCTGGATTAAGTGGGAGTTAAAAACAAGTGTTAGAGTATACAAGTCTTGCTGTCTGTTGGTGTGTGTTGCTGTCTGTTGGTGTTTGCTGGGTTGCATTTTGGGGACTTTTCCTTTTAGTTTTTAATTTGCCTTTTGCTGTCACTTTTTAAATAGCTTTTTTTTTTTTTTTTTTCTTGTTTCATCAGTCTATCAATTAAGGGGTGTGGTTAATTGCTCACAGGTGCCTATTTAACTTGTTGTAGGACTCAGTCTGAGCGTGCTCAGTTTGAAGCTGTGGAGCTTGGTGTAAGTGGAGCTGGATTAAGTGGGAGTTAAAAACAAGTGTTAGAGTATACAAGTCTTGCTGTCTGTTGGTGTGTGTTGCTGTCTGTTGGTGTGTGTTGCTGTCTGTTGGTGTTTGCTGGGTTGCATTTTGGGGACTTTTCCTTTTAGTTTTTAATTTGCCTTTTGCTGCCACTTTTTAAATAGCTTTTTTTTTTTTTTTTTTTTTCTTGTTTCATCAGTCTATCAATTAAGGGGTGTGGTTAATTGCTCACAGGTGCCTATTTAACTTGTTGTAGGACTCAGTCTGAGCGTGCTCAGTTTGAAGCTGTGGAGCTTGGTGTAAGTGGAGCTGGATTAAGTGGGAGTTAAAAACAAGTGTTAGAGTATACAAGTCTTGCTGTCTGTTGGTGTGTGTTGCTGTCTGTTGGTGTGTGTTGCTGTCTGTTGGTGTTTGCTGGGTTGCATTTTGGGGACTTTTCCTTTTAGTTTTTAATTTGCCTTTTGCTGTCACTTTTTAAATAGCTTTTTTTTTTTTTCTTGTTTCATCAGTCTATCAATTAAGGGGTGTGGTTAATTGCTCACAGGTGCCTATTTAACTTGTTGTAGGACTCAGTCTGAGCGCGCTCAGTTTGAAGCTGTGGAGCTTGGTGTAAGTGGAGCTGGATTAAGTGGGAGTTAAAAACAAGTGTTAGAGTATACAAGTCTTGCTGTCTGTTGGTGTGTGTTGCTGTCTGTTGGTGTTTGCTGGGTTGCATTTTGGGGACTTTTCCTTTTAGTTTTTAATTTGCCTTTTGCTGTCACTTTTTAAATAGCTTTTTTTTTTTCTTGTTTCATCAGTCTATCAATTAAGGGGTGTGGTTAATTGCTCACAGGTGCCTATTTAACTTGTTGTAGGACTCAATCTGAGCGTGCTCAGTTTGAAGCTGTGGAGCTTGGTGTAAGTGGAGCTGGATTAAGTGGGAGTTAAAAACAAGTGTTAGAGTATACAAGTCTTGCTGTCTGTTGGTGTGTGTTGCTGTCTGTTGGTGTGTGTTGCTGTCTGTTGGTGTTTGCTGGGTTGCATTTTGGGGACTTTTCCTTTTAGTTTTTAATTTGCCTTTTGCTGTCACTTTTTAAATAGCTTTTTTTTTTTTCTTGTTTCATCAGTCTATCAATTAAGGGGTGTGGTTAATTGCTCACAGGTGCCTATTTAACTTGTTGTAGGACTCAGTCTGAGCGTGCTCAGTTTGAAGCTGTGGAGCTTGGTGTAAGTGGAGCTGGATTAAGTGGGAGTTAAAAACAAGTGTTAGAGTATACAAGTCTTGCTGTCTGTTGGTGTGTGTTGCTGTCTGTTGGTGTGTGTTGCTGTCTGTTGGTGTTTGCTGGGTTGCATTTTGGGGACTTTTCCTTTTAGTTTTTAATTTGCCTTTTGCTGTCACTTTTTAAATAGCTTTTTTTTTTTTTTTTTTCTTGTTTCATCAGTCTATCAATTAAGGGGTGTGGTTAATTGCTCACAGGTGCCTATTTAACTTGTTGTAGGACTCAGTCTGAGCGTGCTCAGTTTGAAGCTGTGGAGCTTGGTGTAAGTGGAGCTGGATTAAGTGGGAGTTAAAAACAAGTGTTAGAGTATACAAGTCTTGCTGTCTGTTGGTGTGTGTTGCTGTCTGTTGGTGTTTGCTGGGTTGCATTTTGGGGACTTTTCCTTTTAGTTTTTAATTTGCCTTTTGCTGTCACTTTTTAAATAGCTTTTTTTTTTTTCTTGTTTCATCAGTCTATCAATTAAGGGGTGTGGTTAATTGCTCACAGGTGCCTATTTAACTTGTTGTAGGACTCAGTCTGAGCGTGCTCAGTTTGAAGCTGTGGAGCTTGGTGTAAGTGGAGCTGGATTAAGTGGGAGTTAAAAACAAGTGTTAGAGTATACAAGTCTTGCTGTCTGTTGGTGTGTGTTGCTGTCTGTTGGTGTGTGTTGCTGTCTGTTGGTGTTTGCTGGGTTGCATTTTGGGGACTTTTCCTTTTAGTTTTTAATTTGCCTTTTGCTGCCACTTTTTAAATAGCTTTTTTTTTTTTTTTTTTTTTCTTGTTTCATCAGTCTATCAATTAAGGGGTGTGGTTAATTGCTCACAGGTGCCTATTTAACTTGTTGTAGGACTCAGTCTGAGCGTGCTCAGTTTGAAGCTGTGGAGCTTGGTGTAAGTGGAGCTGGATTAAGTGGGAGTTAAAAACAAGTGTTAGAGTATACAAGTCTTGCTGTCTGTTGGTGTGTGTTGCTGTCTGTTGGTGTGTGTTGCTGTCTGTTGGTGTTTGCTGGGTTGCATTTTGGGGACTTTTCCTTTTAGTTTTTAATTTGCCTTTTGCTGTCACTTTTTAAATAGCTTTTTTTTTTTTTCTTGTTTCATCAGTCTATCAATTAAGGGGTGTGGTTAATTGCTCACAGGTGCCTATTTAACTTGTTGTAGGACTCAGTCTGAGCGCGCTCAGTTTGAAGCTGTGGAGCTTGGTGTAAGTGGAGCTGGATTAAGTGGGAGTTAAAAACAAGTGTTAGAGTATACAAGTCTTACTGTCTGTTGGTGTGTGTTGCTGTCTGTTGGTGTGTGTTGCTGTCTGTTGGTGTTTGCTGGGTTGCATTTTGGGGACTTTTCCTTTTAGTTTTTAATTTGCCTTTTGCTGTCACTTTTTAAATAGCTTTTTTTTTTTTTTCTTGTTTCATCAGTCTATCAATTAAGGGGTGTGGTTAATTGCTCACAGGTGCCTATTTAACTTGTTGTAGGACTCAGTCTGAGCATGCTCAGTTTGAAGCTGTGGAGCTTGGTGTAAGTGGAGCTGGATTAAGTGGGAGTTAAAAACAAGTGTTAGAGTATACAAGTCTTGCTGTCTGTTGGTGTGTGTTGCTGTCTGTTGGTGTGTGTTGCTGTCTGTTGGTGTTTGCTGGGTTGCATTTTGGGGACTTTTCCTTTTAGTTTTTAATTTGCCTTTTGCTGTCACTTTTTAAATAGCTTTTTTTTTTTTTTTTTTCTTGTTTCATCAGTCTATCAATTAAGGGGTGTGGTTAATTGCTCACAGGTGCCTATTTAACTTGTTGTAGGACTCAGTCTGAGCGTGCTCAGTTTGAAGCTGTGGAGCTTGGTGTAAGTGGAGCTGGATTAAGTGGGAGTTAAAAACAAGTGTTAGAGTATACAAGTCTTGCTGTCTGTTGGTGTGTGTTGCTGTCTGTTGGTGTTTGCTGGGTTGCATTTTGGGGACTTTTCCTTTTAGTTTTTAATTTGCCTTTTGCTGTCACTTTTTAAATAGCTTTTTTTTTTTTTTTTTTCTTGTTTCATCAGTCTATCAATTAAGGGGTGTGGTTAATTGCTCACAGGTGCCTATTTAACTTGTTGTAGGACTCAGTCTGAGCGTGCTCAGTTTGAAGCTGTGGAGCTTGGTGTAAGTGGAGCTGGATTAAGTGGGAGTTAAAAACAAGTGTTAGAGTATACAAGTCTTGCTGTCTGTTGGTGTGTGTTGCTGTCTGTTGGTGTTTGCTGGGTTGCATTTTGGGGACTTTTCCTTTTAGTTTTTAATTTGCCTTTTGCTGTCACTTTTTAAATAGCTTTTTTTTTTTTTTTTTCTTGTTTCATCAGTCTATCAATTAAGGGGTGTGGTTAATTGCTCACAGGTGCCTATTTAACTTGTTGTAGGACTCAGTCTGAGCGTGCTCAGTTTGAAGCTGTGGAGCTTGGTGTAAGTGGAGCTGGATTAAGTGGGAGTTAAAAACAAGTGTTAGAGTATACAAGTCTTGCTGTCTGTTGGTGTGTGTTGCTGTCTGTTGGTGTGTGTTGCTGTCTGTTGGTGTTTGCTGGGTTGCATTTTGGGGACTTTTCCTTTTAGTTTTTAATTTGCCTTTTGCTGTCACTTTTTAAATAGCTTTTTTTTTTTTTCTTGTTTCATCAGTCTATCAATTAAGGGGTGTGGTTAATTGCTCACAGGTGCCTATTTAACTTGTTGTAGGACTCAGTCTGAGCGTGCTCAGTTTGAAGCTGTGGAGCTTGGTGTAAGTGGAGCTGGATTAAGTGGGAGTTAAAAACAAGTGTTAGAGTATACAAGTCTTGCTGTCTGTTGGTGTGCGTTGCTGTCTGTTGGTGTGTGTTGCTGTCTGTTGGTGTTTGCTGGGTTGCATTTTGGGGACTTTTCCTTTCAGTTTTTAATTTGCCTTTTGCTGCCACTTTTTAAATAGCTTTTTTTTTTTTTTTTCTTGTTTCATCAGTCTATCAATTAAGGGGTGTGGTTAATTGCTCACAGGTGCCTATTTAACTTGTTGTAGGACTCAGTCTGAGCGTGCTCAGTTTGAAGCTGTGAAGCTTGGTGTAAGTGGAGCTGGATTAAGTGGGAGTTAAAAACAAGTGTTAGAGTATACAAGTCTTGCTGTCTGTTGGTGTGTGTTGCTGTCTGTTGGTGTGTGTTGCTGTCTGTTGGTGTTTGCTGGGTTGCATTTTGGGGACTTTTCCTTTTAGTTTTTAATTTGCCTTTTGCTGTCACTTTTTAAATAGCTTTTTTTTTTTTTTCTTGTTTCATCAGTCTATCAATTAAGGGGTGTGGTTAATTGCTCACAGGTGCCTATTTAACTTGTTGTAGGACTCAGTCTGAGCGTGCTCAGTTTGAAGCTGTGGAGCTTGGTGTAAGTGGAGCTGGATTAAGTGGGAGTTAAAAACAAGTGTTAGAGTATACAAGTCTTGCTGTCTGTTGGTGTGTGTTGCTGTCTGTTGGTGTTTGCTGGGTTGCATTTTGGGGACTTTTCCTTTTAGTTTTTAATTTGCCTTTTGCTGTCACTTTTTAAATAGCTTTTTTTTTTTTTCTTGTTTCATCAGTCTATCAATTAAGGGGTGTGGTTAATTGCTCACAGGTGCCTATTTAACTTGTTGTAGGACTCAGTCTGAGCGCGCTCAGTTTGAAGCTGTGGAGCTTGGTGTAAGTGGAGCTGGATTAAGTGGGAGTTAAAAACAAGTGTTAGAGTATACAAGTCTTGCTGTCTGTTGGTGTGTGTTGCTGTCTGTTGGTGTTTGCTGGGTTGCATTTTGGGGACTTTTCCTTTTAGTTTTTAATTTGCCTTTTGCTGTCACTTTTTAAATAGCTTTTTTTTTTTCTTGTTTCATCAGTCTATCAATTAAGGGGTGTGGTTAATTGCTCACAGGTGCCTATTTAACTTGTTGTAGGACTCAATCTGAGCGTGCTCAGTTTGAAGCTGTGGAGCTTGGTGTAAGTGGAGCTGGATTAAGTGGGAGTTAAAAACAAGTGTTAGAGTATACAAGTCTTGCTGTCTGTTGGTGTGTGTTGCTGTCTGTTGGTGTGTGTTGCTGTCTGTTGGTGTTTGCTGGGTTGCATTTTGGGGACTTTTCCTTTTAGTTTTTAATTTGCCTTTTGCTGTCACTTTTTAAATAGCTTTTTTTTTTTTCTTGTTTCATCAGTCTATCAATTAAGGGGTGTGGTTAATTGCTCACAGGTGCCTATTTAACTTGTTGTAGGACTCAGTCTGAGCGTGCTCAGTTTGAAGCTGTGGAGCTTGGTGTAAGTGGAGCTGGATTAAGTGGGAGTTAAAAACAAGTGTTAGAGTATACAAGTCTTGCTGTCTGTTGGTGTGTGTTGCTGTCTGTTGGTGTGTGTTGCTGTCTGTTGGTGTTTGCTGGGTTGCATTTTGGGGACTTTTCCTTTTAGTTTTTAATTTGCCTTTTGCTGTCACTTTTTAAATAGCTTTTTTTTTTTTTTTTTTCTTGTTTCATCAGTCTATCAATTAAGGGGTGTGGTTAATTGCTCACAGGTGCCTATTTAACTTGTTGTAGGACTCAGTCTGAGCGTGCTCAGTTTGAAGCTGTGGAGCTTGGTGTAAGTGGAGCTGGATTAAGTGGGAGTTAAAAACAAGTGTTAGAGTATACAAGTCTTGCTGTCTGTTGGTGTGTGTTGCTGTCTGTTGGTGTTTGCTGGGTTGCATTTTGGGGACTTTTCCTTTTAGTTTTTAATTTGCCTTTTGCTGTCACTTTTTAAATAGCTTTTTTTTTTTTTCTTGTTTCATCAGTCTATCAATTAAGGGGTGTGGTTAATTGCTCACAGGTGCCTATTTAACTTGTTGTAGGACTCAGTCTGAGCGTGCTCAGTTTGAAGCTGTGGAGCTTGGTGTAAGTGGAGCTGGATTAAGTGGGAGTTAAAAACAAGTGTTAGAGTATACAAGTCTTGCTGTCTGTTGGTGTGTGTTGCTGTCTGTTGGTGTGTGTTGCTGTCTGTTGGTGTTTGCTGGGTTGCATTTTGGGGACTTTTCCTTTTAGTTTTTAATTTGCCTTTTGCTGCCACTTTTTAAATAGCTTTTTTTTTTTTTTTTTTTTTCTTGTTTCATCAGTCTATCAATTAAGGGGTGTGGTTAATTGCTCACAGGTGCCTATTTAACTTGTTGTAGGACTCAGTCTGAGCGTGCTCAGTTTGAAGCTGTGGAGCTTGGTGTAAGTGGAGCTGGATTAAGTGGGAGTTAAAAACAAGTGTTAGAGTATACAAGTCTTGCTGTCTGTTGGTGTGTGTTGCTGTCTGTTGGTGTGTGTTGCTGTCTGTTGGTGTTTGCTGGGTTGCATTTTGGGGACTTTTCCTTTTAGTTTTTAATTTGCCTTTTGCTGTCACTTTTTAAATAGCTTTTTTTTTTTTTCTTGTTTCATCAGTCTATCAATTAAGGGGTGTGGTTAATTGCTCACAGGTGCCTATTTAACTTGTTGTAGGACTCAGTCTGAGCGCGCTCAGTTTGAAGCTGTGGAGCTTGGTGTAAGTGGAGCTGGATTAAGTGGGAGTTAAAAACAAGTGTTAGAGTATACAAGTCTTACTGTCTGTTGGTGTGTGTTGCTGTCTGTTGGTGTGTGTTGCTGTCTGTTGGTGTTTGCTGGGTTGCATTTTGGGGACTTTTCCTTTTAGTTTTTAATTTGCCTTTTGCTGTCACTTTTTAAATAGCTTTTTTTTTTTTTTCTTGTTTCATCAGTCTATCAATTAAGGGGTGTGGTTAATTGCTCACAGGTGCCTATTTAACTTGTTGTAGGACTCAGTCTGAGCATGCTCAGTTTGAAGCTGTGGAGCTTGGTGTAAGTGGAGCTGGATTAAGTGGGAGTTAAAAACAAGTGTTAGAGTATACAAGTCTTGCTGTCTGTTGGTGTGTGTTGCTGTCTGTTGGTGTGTGTTGCTGTCTGTTGGTGTTTGCTGGGTTGCATTTTGGGGACTTTTCCTTTTAGTTTTTAATTTGCCTTTTGCTGTCACTTTTTAAATAGCTTTTTTTTTTTTTTTTTCTTGTTTCATCAGTCTATCAATTAAGGGGTGTGGTTAATTGCTCACAGGTGCCTATTTAACTTGTTGTAGGACTCAGTCTGAGCGTGCTCAGTTTGAAGCTGTGGAGCTTGGTGTAAGTGGAGCTGGATTAAGTGGGAGTTAAAAACAAGTGTTAGAGTATACAAGTCTTGCTGTCTGTTGGTGTGTGTTGCTGTCTGTTGGTGTTTGCTGGGTTGCATTTTGGGGACTTTTCCTTTTAGTTTTTAATTTGCCTTTTGCTGTCACTTTTTAAATAGCTTTTTTTTTTTTTTTTTCTTGTTTCATCAGTCTATCAATTAAGGGGTGTGGTTAATTGCTCACAGGTGCCTATTTAACTTGTTGTAGGACTCAGTCTGAGCGTGCTCAGTTTGAAGCTGTGGAGCTTGGTGTAAGTGGAGCTGGATTAAGTGGGAGTTAAAAACAAGTGTTAGAGTATACAAGTCTTGCTGTCTGTTGGTGTGTGTTGCTGTCTGTTGGTGTTTGCTGGGTTGCATTTTGGGGACTTTTCCTTTTAGTTTTTAATTTGCCTTTTGCTGTCACTTTTTAAATAGCTTTTTTTTTTTTTTTTTCTTGTTTCATCAGTCTATCAATTAAGGGGTGTGGTTAATTGCTCACAGGTGCCTATTTAACTTGTTGTAGGACTCAGTCTGAGCGTGCTCAGTTTGAAGCTGTGGAGCTTGGTGTAAGTGGAGCTGGATTAAGTGGGAGTTAAAAACAAGTGTTAGAGTATACAAGTCTTGCTGTCTGTTGGTGTGTGTTGCTGTCTGTTGGTGTGTGTTGCTGTCTGTTGGTGTTTGCTGGGTTGCATTTTGGGGACTTTTCCTTTTAGTTTTTAATTTGCCTTTTGCTGTCACTTTTTAAATAGCTTTTTTTTTTTTTCTTGTTTCATCAGTCTATCAATTAAGGGGTGTGGTTAATTGCTCACAGGTGCCTATTTAACTTGTTGTAGGACTCAGTCTGAGCGTGCTCAGTTTGAAGCTGTGGAGCTTGGTGTAAGTGGAGCTGGATTAAGTGGGAGTTAAAAACAAGTGTTAGAGTATACAAGTCTTGCTGTCTGTTGGTGTGCGTTGCTGTCTGTTGGTGTGTGTTGCTGTCTGTTGGTGTTTGCTGGGTTGCATTTTGGGGACTTTTCCTTTCAGTTTTTAATTTGCCTTTTGCTGCCACTTTTTAAATAGCTTTTTTTTTTTTTTTTTCTTGTTTCATCAGTCTATCAATTAAGGGGTGTGGTTAATTGCTCACAGGTGCCTATTTAACTTGTTGTAGGACTCGGTCTGAGCGTGCTCAGTTTGAAGCTGTGAAGCTTGGTGTAAGTGGAGCTGGATTAAGTGGGAGTTAAAAACAAGTGTTAGAGTATACAAGTCTTGCTGTCTGTTGGTGTGTGTTGCTGTCTGTTGGTGTGTGTTGCTGTCTGTTGGTGTTTGCTGGGTTGCATTTTGGGGACTTTTCCTTTTAGTTTTTAATTTGCCTTTTGCTGTCACTTTTTAAATAGCTTTTTTTTTTTTTTCTTGTTTCATCAGTCTATCAATTAAGGGGTGTGGTTAATTGCTCACAGGTGCCTATTTAACTTGTTGTAGGACTCAGTCTGAGCGTGCTCAGTTTGAAGCTGTGGAGCTTGGTGTAAGTGGAGCTGGATTAAGTGGGAGTTAAAAACAAGTGTTAGAGTATACAAGTCTTGCTGTCTGTTGGTGTGTGTTGCTGTCTGTTGGTGTTTGCTGGGTTGCATTTTGGGGACTTTTCCTTTTAGTTTTTAATTTGCCTTTTGCTGTCACTTTTTAAATAGCTTTTTTTTTTTTTCTTGTTTCATCAGTCTATCAATTAAGGGGTGTGGTTAATTGCTCACAGGTGCCTATTTAACTTGTTGTAGGACTCAGTCTGAGCGTGCTCAGTTTGAAGCTGTGGAGCTTGGTGTAAGTGGAGCTGGATTAAGTGGGAGTTAAAAACAAGTGTTAGAGTATACAAGTCTTGCTGTCTGTTGGTGTGTGTTGCTGTCTGTTGGTGTGTGTTGCTGTCTGTTGGTGTTTGCTGGGTTGCATTTTGGGGACTTTTCCTTTTAGTTTTTAATTTGCCTTTTGCTGTCACTTTTTAAATAGCTTTTTTTTTTTTTTCTTGTTTCATCAGTCTATCAATTAAGGGGTGTGGTTAATTGCTCACAGGTGCCTATTTAACTTGTTGTAGGACTCAGTCTGAGCGTGCTCAGTTTGAAGCTGTGGAGCTTGGTGTAAGTGGAGCTGGATTAAGTGGGAGTTAAAAACAAGTGTTAGAGTATACAAGTCTTGCTGTCTGTTGGTGTGTGTTGCTGTCTGTTGGTGCGTGTTGCTGTCTGTTGGTGTTTGCTGGGTTGCATTTTGGGGACTTTTCCTTTTAGTTTTTAATTTGCCTTTTGCTGTCACTTTTTAAATAGCTTTTTTTTTTTTTTTCTTGTTTCATCAGTCTATCAATTAAGGGGTGTGGTTAATTGCTCACAGGTGCCTATTTAACTTGTTGTAGGACTCAGTCTGAGCGTGCTCAGTTTGAAGCTGTGGAGCTTGGTGTAAGTGGAGCTGGATTAAGTGGGAGTTAAAAACAAGTGTTAGAGTATACAAGTCTTGCTGTCTGTTGGTGTGTGTTGCTGTCTGTTGGTGTTTGCTGGGTTGCATTTTGGGGACTTTTCCTTTTAGTTTTTAATTTGCCTTTTGCTGTCACTTTTTAAATAGCTTTTTTTTTTTTTTTCTTGTTTCATCAGTCTATCAATTAAGGGGTGTGGTTAATTGCTCACAGGTGCCTATTTAACTTGTTGTAGGACTCAGTCTGAGCGTGCTCAGTTTGAAGCTGTGGAGCTTGGTGTAAGTGGAGCTGGATTAAGTGGGAGTTAAAAACAAGTGTTAGAATATACAAGTCTTGCTGTCTGTTGGTGTGTGTTGCTGTCTGTTGGTGTGTGTTGCTGTCTGTTGGTGTTTGCTGGGTTGCATTTTGGGGACTTTTCCTTTTAGTTTTTAATTTGCCTTTTGCTGTCACTTTTTAAATAGCTTTTTTTTTTTCTTGTTTCATCAGTCTATCAATTAAGGGGTGTGGTTAATTGCTCACAGGTGCCTATTTAACTTGTTGTAGGACTCAGTCTGAGCGTGCTCAGTTTGAAGCTGTGGAGCTTGGTGTAAGTGGAGCTGGATTAAGTGGGAGTTAAAAACAAGTGTTAGAGTATACAAGTCTTGCTGTCTGTTGGTGTGTGTTGCTGTCTGTTGGTGTGTGTTGCTGTCTGTTGGTGTTTGCTGGGTTGCATTTTGGGGACTTTTCCTTTTAGTTTTTAATTTGCCTTTTGCTGTCACTTTTTAAATAGCTTTTTTTTTTTTTCTTGTTTCATCAGTCTATCAATTAAGGGGTGTGGTTAATTGCTCACAGGTGCCTATTTAACTTGTTGTAGGACTCAGTCTGAGCGTGCTCAGTTTGAAGCTGTGGAGCTTGGTGTAAGTGGAGCTGGATTAAGTGGGAGTTAAAAACAAGTGTTAGAGTATACAAGTCTTGCTGTCTGTTGGTGTGTGTTGCTGTCTGTTGGTGTGTGTTGCTGTCTGTTGGTGTTTGCTGGGTTGCATTTTGGGGACTTTTCCTTTTAGTTTTTAATTTGCCTTTTGCTGTCACTTTTTAAATAGCTTTTTTTTTTTTTTTTTTCTTGTTTCATCAGTCTATCAATTAAGGGGTGTGGTTAATTGCTCACAGGTGCCTATTTAACTTGTTGTAGGACTCAGTCTGAGCGTGCTCAGTTTGAAGCTGTGGAGCTTGGTGTAAGTGGAGCTGGATTAAGTGGGAGTTAAAAACAAGTGTTAGAATATACAAGTCTTGCTGTCTGTTGGTGTGTGTTGCTGTCTGTTGGTGTTTGCTGGGTTGCATTTTGGGGACTTTTCCTTTTAGTTTTTAATTTGCCTTTTGCTGTCACTTTTTAAATAGCTTTTTTTTTTTTTTTTTTTCTTGTTTCATCAGTCTATCAATTAAGGGGTGTGGTTAATTGCTCACAGGTGCCTATTTAACTTGTTGTAGGACTCAGTCTGAGCGTGCTCAGTTTGAAGCTGTGGAGCTTGGTGTAAGTGGAGCTGGATTAAGTGGGAGTTAAAAACAAGTGTTAGAGTATACAAGTCTTGCTGTCTGTTGGTGTGTGTTGCTGTCTGTTGGTGTTTGCTGGGTTGCATTTTGGGGACTTTTCCTTTTAGTTTTTAATTTGCCTTTTGCTGTCACTTTTTAAATAGCTTTTTTTTTTTTTTTTCTTGTTTCATCAGTCTATCAATTAAGGGGTGTGGTTAATTGCTCACAGGTGCCTATTTAACTTGTTGTAGGACTCAGTCTGAGCGTGCTCAGTTTGAAGCTGTGGAGCTTGGTGTAAGTGGAGCTGGATTAAGTGGGAGTTAAAAACAAGTGTTAGAGTATACAAGTCTTGCTGTCTGTTGGTGTGTGTTGCTGTCTGTTGGTGTGTGTTGCTGTCTGTTGGTGTTTGCTGGGTTGCATTTTGGGGACTTTTCCTTTTAGTTTTTAATTTGCCTTTTGCTGTCACTTTTTAAATAGCTTTTTTTTTTTTTCTTGTTTCATCAGTCTATCAATTAAGGGGTGTGGTTAATTGCTCACAGGTGCCTATTTAACTTGTTGTAGGACTCAGTCTGAGCGTGCTCAGTTTGAAGCTGTGGAGCTTGGTGTAAGTGGAGCTGGATTAAGTGGGAGTTAAAAACAAGTGTTAGAGTATACAAGTCTTGCTGTCTGTTGGTGTGCGTTGCTGTCTGTTGGTGTGTGTTGCTGTCTGTTGGTGTTTGCTGGGTTGCATTTTGGGGACTTTTCCTTTCAGTTTTTAATTTGCCTTTTGCTGCCACTTTTTAAATAGCTTTTTTTTTTTTTTTTCTTGTTTCATCAGTCTATCAATTAAGGGGTGTGGTTAATTGCTCACAGGTGCCTATTTAACTTGTTGTAGGACTCAGTCTGAGCGTGCTCAGTTTGAAGCTGTGAAGCTTGGTGTAAGTGGAGCTGGATTAAGTGGGAGTTAAAAACAAGTGTTAGAGTATACAAGTCTTGCTGTCTGTTGGTGTGTGTTGCTGTCTGTTGGTGTGTGTTGCTGTCTGTTGGTGTTTGCTGGGTTGCATTTTGGGGACTTTTCCTTTTAGTTTTTAATTTGCCTTTTGCTGTCACTTTTTAAATAGCTTTTTTTTTTTTTTCTTGTTTCATCAGTCTATCAATTAAGGGGTGTGGTTAATTGCTCACAGGTGCCTATTTAACTTGTTGTAGGACTCAGTCTGAGCGTGCTCAGTTTGAAGCTGTGGAGCTTGGTGTAAGTGGAGCTGGATTAAGTGGGAGTTAAAAACAAGTGTTAGAGTATACAAGTCTTGCTGTCTGTTGGTGTGTGTTGCTGTCTGTTGGTGTTTGCTGGGTTGCATTTTGGGGACTTTTCCTTTTAGTTTTTAATTTGCCTTTTGCTGTCACTTTTTAAATAGCTTTTTTTTTTTTTCTTGTTTCATCAGTCTATCAATTAAGGGGTGTGGTTAATTGCTCACAGGTGCCTATTTAACTTGTTGTAGGACTCAGTCTGAGCGCGCTCAGTTTGAAGCTGTGGAGCTTGGTGTAAGTGGAGCTGGATTAAGTGGGAGTTAAAAACAAGTGTTAGAGTATACAAGTCTTGCTGTCTGTTGGTGTGTGTTGCTGTCTGTTGGTGTTTGCTGGGTTGCATTTTGGGGACTTTTCCTTTTAGTTTTTAATTTGCCTTTTGCTGTCACTTTTTAAATAGCTTTTTTTTTTTCTTGTTTCATCAGTCTATCAATTAAGGGGTGTGGTTAATTGCTCACAGGTGCCTATTTAACTTGTTGTAGGACTCAATCTGAGCGTGCTCAGTTTGAAGCTGTGGAGCTTGGTGTAAGTGGAGCTGGATTAAGTGGGAGTTAAAAACAAGTGTTAGAGTATACAAGTCTTGCTGTCTGTTGGTGTGTGTTGCTGTCTGTTGGTGTGTGTTGCTGTCTGTTGGTGTTTGCTGGGTTGCATTTTGGGGACTTTTCCTTTTAGTTTTTAATTTGCCTTTTGCTGTCACTTTTTAAATAGCTTTTTTTTTTTTCTTGTTTCATCAGTCTATCAATTAAGGGGTGTGGTTAATTGCTCACAGGTGCCTATTTAACTTGTTGTAGGACTCAGTCTGAGCGTGCTCAGTTTGAAGCTGTGGAGCTTGGTGTAAGTGGAGCTGGATTAAGTGGGAGTTAAAAACAAGTGTTAGAGTATACAAGTCTTGCTGTCTGTTGGTGTGTGTTGCTGTCTGTTGGTGTGTGTTGCTGTCTGTTGGTGTTTGCTGGGTTGCATTTTGGGGACTTTTCCTTTTAGTTTTTAATTTGCCTTTTGCTGTCACTTTTTAAATAGCTTTTTTTTTTTTTTTTTTCTTGTTTCATCAGTCTATCAATTAAGGGGTGTGGTTAATTGCTCACAGGTGCCTATTTAACTTGTTGTAGGACTCAGTCTGAGCGTGCTCAGTTTGAAGCTGTGGAGCTTGGTGTAAGTGGAGCTGGATTAAGTGGGAGTTAAAAACAAGTGTTAGAGTATACAAGTCTTGCTGTCTGTTGGTGTGTGTTGCTGTCTGTTGGTGTTTGCTGGGTTGCATTTTGGGGACTTTTCCTTTTAGTTTTTAATTTGCCTTTTGCTGTCACTTTTTAAATAGCTTTTTTTTTTTTTCTTGTTTCATCAGTCTATCAATTAAGGGGTGTGGTTAATTGCTCACAGGTGCCTATTTAACTTGTTGTAGGACTCAGTCTGAGCGTGCTCAGTTTGAAGCTGTGGAGCTTGGTGTAAGTGGAGCTGGATTAAGTGGGAGTTAAAAACAAGTGTTAGAGTATACAAGTCTTGCTGTCTGTTGGTGTGTGTTGCTGTCTGTTGGTGTGTGTTGCTGTCTGTTGGTGTTTGCTGGGTTGCATTTTGGGGACTTTTCCTTTTAGTTTTTAATTTGCCTTTTGCTGCCACTTTTTAAATAGCTTTTTTTTTTTTTTTTCTTGTTTCATCAGTCTATCAATTAAGGGGTGTGGTTAATTGCTCACAGGTGCCTATTTAACTTGTTGTAGGACTCAGTCTGAGCGTGCTCAGTTTGAAGCTGTGGAGCTTGGTGTAAGTGGAGCTGGATTAAGTGGGAGTTAAAAACAAGTGTTAGAGTATACAAGTCTTGCTGTCTGTTGGTGTGTGTTGCTGTCTGTTGGTGTGTGTTGCTGTCTGTTGGTGTTTGCTGGGTTGCATTTTGGGGACTTTTCCTTTTAGTTTTTAATTTGCCTTTTGCTGTCACTTTTTAAATAGCTTTTTTTTTTTTCTTGTTTCATCAGTCTATCAATTAAGGGGTGTGGTTAATTGCTCACAGGTGCCTATTTAACTTGTTGTAGGACTCAGTCTGAGCGCGCTCAGTTTGAAGCTGTGGAGCTTGGTGTAAGTGGAGCTGGATTAAGTGGGAGTTAAAAACAAGTGTTAGAGTATACAAGTCTTACTGTCTGTTGGTGTGTGTTGCTGTCTGTTGGTGTGTGTTGCTGTCTGTTGGTGTTTGCTGGGTTGCATTTTGGGGACTTTTCCTTTTAGTTTTTAATTTGCCTTTTGCTGTCACTTTTTAAATAGCTTTTTTTTTTTTTTCTTGTTTCATCAGTCTATCAATTAAGGGGTGTGGTTAATTGCTCACAGGTGCCTATTTAACTTGTTGTAGGACTCAGTCTGAGCATGCTCAGTTTGAAGCTGTGGAGCTTGGTGTAAGTGGAGCTGGATTAAGTGGGAGTTAAAAACAAGTGTTAGAGTATACAAGTCTTGCTGTCTGTTGGTGTGTGTTGCTGTCTGTTGGTGTGTGTTGCTGTCTGTTGGTGTTTGCTGGGTTGCATTTTGGGGACTTTTCCTTTTAGTTTTTAATTTGCCTTTTGCTGTCACTTTTTAAATAGCTTTTTTTTTTTTCTTGTTTCATCAGTCTATCAATTAAGGGGTGTGGTTAATTGCTCACAGGTGCCTATTTAACTTGTTGTAGGACTCAGTCTGAGCGTGCTCAGTTTGAAGCTGTGGAGCTTGGTGTAAGTGGAGCTGGATTAAGTGGGAGTTAAAAACAAGTGTTAGAGTATACAAGTCTTGCTGTCTGTTGGTGTGTGTTGCTGTCTGTTGGTGTGTGTTGCTGTCTGTTGGTGTTTGCTGGGTTGCATTTTGGGGACTTTTCCTTTTAGTTTTTAATTTGCCTTTTGCTGTCACTTTTTAAATAGCTTTTTTTTTTTTTCTTGTTTCATCAGTCTATCAATTAAGGGGTGTGGTTAATTGCTCACAGGTGCCTATTTAACTTGTTGTAGGACTCAGTCTGAGCGCGCTCAGTTTGAAGCTGTGGAGCTTGGTGTAAGTGGAGCTGGATTAAGTGGGAGTTAAAAACAAGTGTTAGAGTATACAAGTCTTACTGTCTGTTGGTGTGTGTTGCTGTCTGTTGGTGTGTGTTGCTGTCTGTTGGTGTTTGCTGGGTTGCATTTTGGGGACTTTTCCTTTTAGTTTTTAATTTGCCTTTTGCTGTCACTTTTTAAATAGCTTTTTTTTTTTTTTCTTGTTTCATCAGTCTATCAATTAAGGGGTGTGGTTAATTGCTCACAGGTGCCTATTTAACTTGTTGTAGGACTCAGTCTGAGCATGCTCAGTTTGAAGCTGTGGAGCTTGGTGTAAGTGGAGCTGGATTAAGTGGGAGTTAAAAACAAGTGTTAGAGTATACAAGTCTTGCTGTCTGTTGGTGTGTGTTGCTGTCTGTTGGTGTGTGTTGCTGTCTGTTGGTGTTTGCTGGGTTGCATTTTGGGGACTTTTCCTTTTAGTTTTTAATTTGCCTTTTGCTGTCACTTTTTAAATAGCTTTTTTTTTTTTTTTTTCTTGTTTCATCAGTCTATCAATTAAGGGGTGTGGTTAATTGCTCACAGGTGCCTATTTAACTTGTTGTAGGACTCAGTCTGAGCGTGCTCAGTTTGAAGCTGTGGAGCTTGGTGTAAGTGGAGCTGGATTAAGTGGGAGTTAAAAACAAGTGTTAGAGTATACAAGTCTTGCTGTCTGTTGGTGTGTGTTGCTGTCTGTTGGTGTTTGCTGGGTTGCATTTTGGGGACTTTTCCTTTTAGTTTTTAATTTGCCTTTTGCTGTCACTTTTTAAATAGCTTTTTTTTTTTTTTTTTCTTGTTTCATCAGTCTATCAATTAAGGGGTGTGGTTAATTGCTCACAGGTGCCTATTTAACTTGTTGTAGGACTCAGTCTGAGCGTGCTCAGTTTGAAGCTGTGGAGCTTGGTGTAAGTGGAGCTGGATTAAGTGGGAGTTAAAAACAAGTGTTAGAGTATACAAGTCTTGCTGTCTGTTGGTGTGTGTTGCTGTCTGTTGGTGTTTGCTGGGTTGCATTTTGGGGACTTTTCCTTTTAGTTTTTAATTTGCCTTTTGCTGTCACTTTTTAAATAGCTTTTTTTTTTTTTTTTTCTTGTTTCATCAGTCTATCAATTAAGGGGTGTGGTTAATTGCTCACAGGTGCCTATTTAACTTGTTGTAGGACTCAGTCTGAGCGTGCTCAGTTTGAAGCTGTGGAGCTTGGTGTAAGTGGAGCTGGATTAAGTGGGAGTTAAAAACAAGTGTTAGAGTATACAAGTCTTGCTGTCTGTTGGTGTGTGTTGCTGTCTGTTGGTGTGTGTTGCTGTCTGTTGGTGTTTGCTGGGTTGCATTTTGGGGACTTTTCCTTTTAGTTTTTAATTTGCCTTTTGCTGTCACTTTTTAAATAGCTTTTTTTTTTTTTCTTGTTTCATCAGTCTATCAATTAAGGGGTGTGGTTAATTGCTCACAGGTGCCTATTTAACTTGTTGTAGGACTCAGTCTGAGCGTGCTCAGTTTGAAGCTGTGGAGCTTGGTGTAAGTGGAGCTGGATTAAGTGGGAGTTAAAAACAAGTGTTAGAGTATACAAGTCTTGCTGTCTGTTGGTGTGCGTTGCTGTCTGTTGGTGTGTGTTGCTGTCTGTTGGTGTTTGCTGGGTTGCATTTTGGGGACTTTTCCTTTCAGTTTTTAATTTGCCTTTTGCTGCCACTTTTTAAATAGCTTTTTTTTTTTTTTTTTCTTGTTTCATCAGTCTATCAATTAAGGGGTGTGGTTAATTGCTCACAGGTGCCTATTTAACTTGTTGTAGGACTCGGTCTGAGCGTGCTCAGTTTGAAGCTGTGAAGCTTGGTGTAAGTGGAGCTGGATTAAGTGGGAGTTAAAAACAAGTGTTAGAGTATACAAGTCTTGCTGTCTGTTGGTGTGTGTTGCTGTCTGTTGGTGTGTGTTGCTGTCTGTTGGTGTTTGCTGGGTTGCATTTTGGGGACTTTTCCTTTTAGTTTTTAATTTGCCTTTTGCTGTCACTTTTTAAATAGCTTTTTTTTTTTTTTCTTGTTTCATCAGTCTATCAATTAAGGGGTGTGGTTAATTGCTCACAGGTGCCTATTTAACTTGTTGTAGGACTCAGTCTGAGCGTGCTCAGTTTGAAGCTGTGGAGCTTGGTGTAAGTGGAGCTGGATTAAGTGGGAGTTAAAAACAAGTGTTAGAGTATACAAGTCTTGCTGTCTGTTGGTGTGTGTTGCTGTCTGTTGGTGTTTGCTGGGTTGCATTTTGGGGACTTTTCCTTTTAGTTTTTAATTTGCCTTTTGCTGTCACTTTTTAAATAGCTTTTTTTTTTTTTCTTGTTTCATCAGTCTATCAATTAAGGGGTGTGGTTAATTGCTCACAGGTGCCTATTTAACTTGTTGTAGGACTCAGTCTGAGCGTGCTCAGTTTGAAGCTGTGGAGCTTGGTGTAAGTGGAGCTGGATTAAGTGGGAGTTAAAAACAAGTGTTAGAGTATACAAGTCTTGCTGTCTGTTGGTGTGTGTTGCTGTCTGTTGGTGTGTGTTGCTGTCTGTTGGTGTTTGCTGGGTTGCATTTTGGGGACTTTTCCTTTTAGTTTTTAATTTGCCTTTTGCTGTCACTTTTTAAATAGCTTTTTTTTTTTTTTCTTGTTTCATCAGTCTATCAATTAAGGGGTGTGGTTAATTGCTCACAGGTGCCTATTTAACTTGTTGTAGGACTCAGTCTGAGCGTGCTCAGTTTGAAGCTGTGGAGCTTGGTGTAAGTGGAGCTGGATTAAGTGGGAGTTAAAAACAAGTGTTAGAGTATACAAGTCTTGCTGTCTGTTGGTGTGTGTTGCTGTCTGTTGGTGCGTGTTGCTGTCTGTTGGTGTTTGCTGGGTTGCATTTTGGGGACTTTTCCTTTTAGTTTTTAATTTGCCTTTTGCTGTCACTTTTTAAATAGCTTTTTTTTTTTTTTTCTTGTTTCATCAGTCTATCAATTAAGGGGTGTGGTTAATTGCTCACAGGTGCCTATTTAACTTGTTGTAGGACTCAGTCTGAGCGTGCTCAGTTTGAAGCTGTGGAGCTTGGTGTAAGTGGAGCTGGATTAAGTGGGAGTTAAAAACAAGTGTTAGAGTATACAAGTCTTGCTGTCTGTTGGTGTGTGTTGCTGTCTGTTGGTGTTTGCTGGGTTGCATTTTGGGGACTTTTCCTTTTAGTTTTTAATTTGCCTTTTGCTGTCACTTTTTAAATAGCTTTTTTTTTTTTTTTCTTGTTTCATCAGTCTATCAATTAAGGGGTGTGGTTAATTGCTCACAGGTGCCTATTTAACTTGTTGTAGGACTCAGTCTGAGCGTGCTCAGTTTGAAGCTGTGGAGCTTGGTGTAAGTGGAGCTGGATTAAGTGGGAGTTAAAAACAAGTGTTAGAATATACAAGTCTTGCTGTCTGTTGGTGTGTGTTGCTGTCTGTTGGTGTGTGTTGCTGTCTGTTGGTGTTTGCTGGGTTGCATTTTGGGGACTTTTCCTTTTAGTTTTTAATTTGCCTTTTGCTGTCACTTTTTAAATAGCTTTTTTTTTTTCTTGTTTCATCAGTCTATCAATTAAGGGGTGTGGTTAATTGCTCACAGGTGCCTATTTAACTTGTTGTAGGACTCAGTCTGAGCGTGCTCAGTTTGAAGCTGTGGAGCTTGGTGTAAGTGGAGCTGGATTAAGTGGGAGTTAAAAACAAGTGTTAGAGTATACAAGTCTTGCTGTCTGTTGGTGTGTGTTGCTGTCTGTTGGTGTGTGTTGCTGTCTGTTGGTGTTTGCTGGGTTGCATTTTGGGGACTTTTCCTTTTAGTTTTTAATTTGCCTTTTGCTGTCACTTTTTAAATAGCTTTTTTTTTTTTTCTTGTTTCATCAGTCTATCAATTAAGGGGTGTGGTTAATTGCTCACAGGTGCCTATTTAACTTGTTGTAGGACTCAGTCTGAGCGTGCTCAGTTTGAAGCTGTGGAGCTTGGTGTAAGTGGAGCTGGATTAAGTGGGAGTTAAAAACAAGTGTTAGAGTATACAAGTCTTGCTGTCTGTTGGTGTGTGTTGCTGTCTGTTGGTGTGTGTTGCTGTCTGTTGGTGTTTGCTGGGTTGCATTTTGGGGACTTTTCCTTTTAGTTTTTAATTTGCCTTTTGCTGTCACTTTTTAAATAGCTTTTTTTTTTTTTTTTTTCTTGTTTCATCAGTCTATCAATTAAGGGGTGTGGTTAATTGCTCACAGGTGCCTATTTAACTTGTTGTAGGACTCAGTCTGAGCGTGCTCAGTTTGAAGCTGTGGAGCTTGGTGTAAGTGGAGCTGGATTAAGTGGGAGTTAAAAACAAGTGTTAGAATATACAAGTCTTGCTGTCTGTTGGTGTGTGTTGCTGTCTGTTGGTGTTTGCTGGGTTGCATTTTGGGGACTTTTCCTTTTAGTTTTTAATTTGCCTTTTGCTGTCACTTTTTAAATAGCTTTTTTTTTTTTTTTTTTTTCTTGTTTCATCAGTCTATCAATTAAGGGGTGTGGTTAATTGCTCACAGGTGCCTATTTAACTTGTTGTAGGACTCAGTCTGAGCGTGCTCAGTTTGAAGCTGTGGAGCTTGGTGTAAGTGGAGCTGGATTAAGTGGGAGTTAAAAACAAGTGTTAGAGTATACAAGTCTTGCTGTCTGTTGGTGTGTGTTGCTGTCTGTTGGTGTTTGCTGGGTTGCATTTTGGGGACTTTTCCTTTTAGTTTTTAATTTGCCTTTTGCTGTCACTTTTTAAATAGCTTTTTTTTTTTTTTTTCTTGTTTCATCAGTCTATCAATTAAGGGGTGTGGTTAATTGCTCACAGGTGCCTATTTAACTTGTTGTAGGACTCAGTCTGAGCGTGCTCAGTTTGAAGCTGTGGAGCTTGGTGTAAGTGGAGCTGGATTAAGTGGGAGTTAAAAACAAGTGTTAGAGTATACAAGTCTTGCTGTCTGTTGGTGTGTGTTGCTGTCTGTTGGTGTGTGTTGCTGTCTGTTGGTGTTTGCTGGGTTGCATTTTGGGGACTTTTCCTTTTAGTTTTTAATTTGCCTTTTGCTGTCACTTTTTAAATAGCTTTTTTTTTTTTTCTTGTTTCATCAGTCTATCAATTAAGGGGTGTGGTTAATTGCTCACAGGTGCCTATTTAACTTGTTGTAGGACTCAGTCTGAGCGTGCTCAGTTTGAAGCTGTGGAGCTTGGTGTAAGTGGAGCTGGATTAAGTGGGAGTTAAAAACAAGTGTTAGAGTATACAAGTCTTGCTGTCTGTTGGTGTGCGTTGCTGTCTGTTGGTGTGTGTTGCTGTCTGTTGGTGTTTGCTGGGTTGCATTTTGGGGACTTTTCCTTTCAGTTTTTAATTTGCCTTTTGCTGCCACTTTTTAAATAGCTTTTTTTTTTTTTTTTTCTTGTTTCATCAGTCTATCAATTAAGGGGTGTGGTTAATTGCTCACAGGTGCCTATTTAACTTGTTGTAGGACTCAGTCTGAGCGTGCTCAGTTTGAAGCTGTGAAGCTTGGTGTAAGTGGAGCTGGATTAAGTGGGAGTTAAAAACAAGTGTTAGAGTATACAAGTCTTGCTGTCTGTTGGTGTGTGTTGCTGTCTGTTGGTGTGTGTTGCTGTCTGTTGGTGTTTGCTGGGTTGCATTTTGGGGACTTTTCCTTTTAGTTTTTAATTTGCCTTTTGCTGTCACTTTTTAAATAGCTTTTTTTTTTTTTTCTTGTTTCATCAGTCTATCAATTAAGGGGTGTGGTTAATTGCTCACAGGTGCCTATTTAACTTGTTGTAGGACTCAGTCTGAGCGTGCTCAGTTTGAAGCTGTGGAGCTTGGTGTAAGTGGAGCTGGATTAAGTGGGAGTTAAAAACAAGTGTTAGAGTATACAAGTCTTGCTGTCTGTTGGTGTGTGTTGCTGTCTGTTGGTGTTTGCTGGGTTGCATTTTGGGGACTTTTCCTTTTAGTTTTTAATTTGCCTTTTGCTGTCACTTTTTAAATAGCTTTTTTTTTTTTTTTTTCTTGTTTCATCAGTCTATCAATTAAGGGGTGTGGTTAATTGCTCACAGGTGCCTATTTAACTTGTTGTAGGACTCAGTCTGAGCGTGCTCAGTTTGAAGCTGTGGAGCTTGGTGTAAGTGGAGCTGGATTAAGTGGGAGTTAAAAACAAGTGTTAGAGTATACAAGTCTTGCTGTCTGTTGGTGTGTGTTGCTGTCTGTTGGTGTGTGTTGCTGTCTGTTGGTGTTTGCTGGGTTGCATTTTGGGGACTTTTCCTTTTAGTTTTTAATTTGCCTTTTGCTGTCACTTTTTAAATAGCTTTTTTTTTTTTCTTGTTTCATCAGTCTATCAATTAAGGGGTGTGGTTAATTGCTCACAGGTGCCTATTTAACTTGTTGTAGGACTCAGTCTGAGCGTGCTCAGTTTGAAGCTGTGGAGCTTGGTGTAAGTGGAGCTGGATTAAGTGGGAGTTAAAAACAAGTGTTAGAGTATACAAGTCTTGCTGTCTGTTGGTGTGCGTTGCTGTCTGTTGGTGTGTGTTGCTGTCTGTTGGTGTTTGCTGGGTTGCATTTTGGGGACTTTTCCTTTCAGTTTTTAATTTGCCTTTTGCTGCCACTTTTTAAATAGCTTTTTTTTTTTTTTTTTCTTGTTTCATCAGTCTATCAATTAAGGGGTGTGGTTAATTGCTCACAGGTGCCTATTTAACTTGTTGTAGGACTCGGTCTGAGCGTGCTCAGTTTGAAGCTGTGAAGCTTGGTGTAAGTGGAGCTGGATTAAGTGGGAGTTAAAAACAAGTGTTAGAGTATACAAGTCTTGCTGTCTGTTGGTGTGTGTTGCTGTCTGTTGGTGTGTGTTGCTGTCTGTTGGTGTTTGCTGGGTTGCATTTTGGGGACTTTTCCTTTTAGTTTTTAATTTGCCTTTTGCTGTCACTTTTTAAATAGCTTTTTTTTTTTTTTCTTGTTTCATCAGTCTATCAATTAAGGGGTGTGGTTAATTGCTCACAGGTGCCTATTTAACTTGTTGTAGGACTCAGTCTGAGCGTGCTCAGTTTGAAGCTGTGGAGCTTGGTGTAAGTGGAGCTGGATTAAGTGGGAGTTAAAAACAAGTGTTAGAGTATACAAGTCTTGCTGTCTGTTGGTGTGTGTTGCTGTCTGTTGGTGTTTGCTGGGTTGCATTTTGGGGACTTTTCCTTTTAGTTTTTAATTTGCCTTTTGCTGTCACTTTTTAAATAGCTTTTTTTTTTTTTCTTGTTTCATCAGTCTATCAATTAAGGGGTGTGGTTAATTGCTCACAGGTGCCTATTTAACTTGTTGTAGGACTCAGTCTGAGCGTGCTCAGTTTGAAGCTGTGGAGCTTGGTGTAAGTGGAGCTGGATTAAGTGGGAGTTAAAAACAAGTGTTAGAGTATACAAGTCTTGCTGTCTGTTGGTGTGTGTTGCTGTCTGTTGGTGTGTGTTGCTGTCTGTTGGTGTTTGCTGGGTTGCATTTTGGGGACTTTTCCTTTTAGTTTTTAATTTGCCTTTTGCTGTCACTTTTTAAATAGCTTTTTTTTTTTTTTCTTGTTTCATCAGTCTATCAATTAAGGGGTGTGGTTAATTGCTCACAGGTGCCTATTTAACTTGTTGTAGGACTCAGTCTGAGCGTGCTCAGTTTGAAGCTGTGGAGCTTGGTGTAAGTGGAGCTGGATTAAGTGGGAGTTAAAAACAAGTGTTAGAGTATACAAGTCTTGCTGTCTGTTGGTGTGTGTTGCTGTCTGTTGGTGCGTGTTGCTGTCTGTTGGTGTTTGCTGGGTTGCATTTTGGGGACTTTTCCTTTTAGTTTTTAATTTGCCTTTTGCTGTCACTTTTTAAATAGCTTTTTTTTTTTTTTTCTTGTTTCATCAGTCTATCAATTAAGGGGTGTGGTTAATTGCTCACAGGTGCCTATTTAACTTGTTGTAGGACTCAGTCTGAGCGTGCTCAGTTTGAAGCTGTGGAGCTTGGTGTAAGTGGAGCTGGATTAAGTGGGAGTTAAAAACAAGTGTTAGAGTATACAAGTCTTGCTGTCTGTTGGTGTGTGTTGCTGTCTGTTGGTGTTTGCTGGGTTGCATTTTGGGGACTTTTCCTTTTAGTTTTTAATTTGCCTTTTGCTGTCACTTTTTAAATAGCTTTTTTTTTTTTTTTCTTGTTTCATCAGTCTATCAATTAAGGGGTGTGGTTAATTGCTCACAGGTGCCTATTTAACTTGTTGTAGGACTCAGTCTGAGCGTGCTCAGTTTGAAGCTGTGGAGCTTGGTGTAAGTGGAGCTGGATTAAGTGGGAGTTAAAAACAAGTGTTAGAGTATACAAGTCTTGCTGTCTGTTGGTGTGTGTTGCTGTCTGTTGGTGTGTGTTGCTGTCTGTTGGTGTTTGCTGGGTTGCATTTTGGGGACTTTTCCTTTTAGTTTTTAATTTGCCTTTTGCTGTCACTTTTTAAATAGCTTTTTTTTTTTCTTGTTTCATCAGTCTATCAATTAAGGGGTGTGGTTAATTGCTCACAGGTGCCTATTTAACTTGTTGTAGGACTCAGTCTGAGCGTGCTCAGTTTGAAGCTGTGGAGCTTGGTGTAAGTGGAGCTGGATTAAGTGGGAGTTAAAAACAAGTGTTAGAGTATACAAGTCTTGCTGTCTGTTGGTGTGTGTTGCTGTCTGTTGGTGTGTGTTGCTGTCTGTTGGTGTTTGCTGGGTTGCATTTTGGGGACTTTTCCTTTTAGTTTTTAATTTGCCTTTTGCTGTCACTTTTTAAATAGCTTTTTTTTTTTTTTCTTGTTTCATCAGTCTATCAATTAAGGGGTGTGGTTAATTGCTCACAGGTGCCTATTTAACTTGTTGTAGGACTCAGTCTGAGCGTGCTCAGTTTGAAGCTGTGGAGCTTGGTGTAAGTGGAGCTGGATTAAGTGGGAGTTAAAAACAAGTGTTAGAGTATACAAGTCTTGCTGTCTGTTGGTGTGTGTTGCTGTCTGTTGGTGTGTGTTGCTGTCTGTTGGTGTTTGCTGGGTTGCATTTTGGGGACTTTTCCTTTTAGTTTTTAATTTGCCTTTTGCTGTCACTTTTTAAATAGCTTTTTTTTTTTTTTTTTCTTGTTTCATCAGTCTATCAATTAAGGGGTGTGGTTAATTGCTCACAGGTGCCTATTTAACTTGTTGTAGGACTCAGTCTGAGCGTGCTCAGTTTGAAGCTGTGGAGCTTGGTGTAAGTGGAGCTGGATTAAGTGGGAGTTAAAAACAAGTGTTAGAATATACAAGTCTTGCTGTCTGTTGGTGTGTGTTGCTGTCTGTTGGTGTTTGCTGGGTTGCATTTTGGGGACTTTTCCTTTTAGTTTTTAATTTGCCTTTTGCTGTCACTTTTTAAATAGCTTTTTTTTTTTTTTTTTTTCTTGTTTCATCAGTCTATCAATTAAGGGGTGTGGTTAATTGCTCACAGGTGCCTATTTAACTTGTTGTAGGACTCAGTCTGAGCGTGCTCAGTTTGAAGCTGTGGAGCTTGGTGTAAGTGGAGCTGGATTAAGTGGGAGTTAAAAACAAGTGTTAGAGTATACAAGTCTTGCTGTCTGTTGGTGTGTGTTGCTGTCTGTTGGTGTGTGTTGCTGTCTGTTGGTGTTTGCTGGGTTGCATTTTGGGGACTTTTCCTTTTAGTTTTTAATTTGCCTTTTGCTGCCACTTTTTAAATAGCTTTTTTTTTTTTTTTCTTGTTTCATCAGTCTATCAATTAAGGGGTGTGGTTAATTGCTCACAGGTGCCTATTTAACTTGTTGTAGGACTCAGTCTGAGCGTGCTCAGTTTAAAGCTGTGGAGCTTGGTGTAAGTGGAGCTGGATTAAGTGGGAGTTAAAAACAAGTGTTAGAGTATACAAGTCTTGCTGTCTGTTGGTGTGTGTTGCTGTCTGTTGGTGTGTGTTGCTGTCTGTTGGTGTTTGCTGGGTTGTATTTTGGGGACTTTTCCTTTTAGTTTTTAATTTGCCTTTTGCTGTCACTTTTTAAATAGCTTTTTTTTTTTTCTTGTTTCATCAGTCTATCAATTAAGGGGTGTGGTTAATTGCTCACAGGTGCCTATTTAACTTGTTGTAGGACTCAGTCTGAGCGTGCTCAGTTTGAAGCTGTGGAGCTTGGTGTAAGTGGAGCTGGATTAAGTGGGAGTTAAAAACAAGTGTTAGAGTATACAAGTCTTGCTGTCTGTTGGTGTGTGTTGCTGTCTGTTGGTGTGTGTTGCTGTCTGTTGGTGTTTGCTGGGTTGCATTTTGGGGACTTTTCCTTTTAGTTTTTAATTTGCCTTTTGCTGTCACTTTTTAAATAGCTTTTTTTTTTTTTCTTGTTTCATCAGTCTATCAATTAAGGGGTGTGGTTAATTGCTCACAGGTGCCTATTTAACTTGTTGTAGGACTCAGTCTGAGCGTGCTCAGTTTGAAGCTGTGGAGCTTGGTGTAAGTGGAGCTGGATTAAGTGGGAGTTAAAAACAAGTGTTAGAGTATACAAGTCTTGCTGTCTGTTGGTGTGTGTTGCTGTCTGTTGGTGTGTGTTGCTGTCTGTTGGTGTTTGCTGGGTTGCATTTTGGGGACTTTTCCTTTTAGTTTTTAATTTGCCTTTTGCTGCCACTTTTTAAATAGCTTTTTTTTTTTTTTTTTTTTTCTTGTTTCATCAGTCTATCAATTAAGGGGTGTGGTTAATTGCTCACAGGTGCCTATTTAACTTGTTGTAGGACTCAGTCTGAGCGTGCTCAGTTTGAAGCTGTGGAGCTTGGTGTAAGTGGAGCTGGATTAAGTGGGAGTTAAAAACAAGTGTTAGAGTATACAAGTCTTGCTGTCTGTTGGTGTGTGTTGCTGTCTGTTGGTGTGTGTTGCTGTCTGTTGGTGTTTGCTGGGTTGCATTTTGGGGACTTTTCCTTTTAGTTTTTAATTTGCCTTTTGCTGTCACTTTTTAAATAGCTTTTTTTTTTTTCTTGTTTCATCAGTCTATCAATTAAGGGGTGTGGTTAATTGCTCACAGGTGCCTATTTAACTTGTTGTAGGACTCAGTCTGAGCGCGCTCAGTTTGAAGCTGTGGAGCTTGGTGTAAGTGGAGCTGGATTAAGTGGGAGTTAAAAACAAGTGTTAGAGTATACAAGTCTTACTGTCTGTTGGTGTGTGTTGCTGTCTGTTGGTGTGTGTTGCTGTCTGTTGGTGTTTGCTGGGTTGCATTTTGGGGACTTTTCCTTTTAGTTTTTAATTTGCCTTTTGCTGTCACTTTTTAAATAGCTTTTTTTTTTTTTTCTTGTTTCATCAGTCTATCAATTAAGGGGTGTGGTTAATTGCTCACAGGTGCCTATTTAACTTGTTGTAGGACTCAGTCTGAGCATGCTCAGTTTGAAGCTGTGGAGCTTGGTGTAAGTGGAGCTGGATTAAGTGGGAGTTAAAAACAAGTGTTAGAGTATACAAGTCTTGCTGTCTGTTGGTGTGTGTTGCTGTCTGTTGGTGTGTGTTGCTGTCTGTTGGTGTTTGCTGGGTTGCATTTTGGGGACTTTTCCTTTTAGTTTTTAATTTGCCTTTTGCTGTCACTTTTTAAATAGCTTTTTTTTTTTTTTTTTTCTTGTTTCATCAGTCTATCAATTAAGGGGTGTGGTTAATTGCTCACAGGTGCCTATTTAACTTGTTGTAGGACTCAGTCTGAGCGTGCTCAGTTTGAAGCTGTGGAGCTTGGTGTAAGTGGAGCTGGATTAAGTGGGAGTTAAAAACAAGTGTTAGAGTATACAAGTCTTGCTGTCTGTTGGTGTGTGTTGCTGTCTGTTGGTGTTTGCTGGGTTGCATTTTGGGGACTTTTCCTTTTAGTTTTTAATTTGCCTTTTGCTGTCACTTTTTAAATAGCTTTTTTTTTTTTTTTTTCTTGTTTCATCAGTCTATCAATTAAGGGGTGTGGTTAATTGCTCACAGGTGCCTATTTAACTTGTTGTAGGACTCAGTCTGAGCGTGCTCAGTTTGAAGCTGTGGAGCTTGGTGTAAGTGGAGCTGGATTAAGTGGGAGTTAAAAACAAGTGTTAGAGTATACAAGTCTTGCTGTCTGTTGGTGTGTGTTGCTGTCTGTTGGTGTTTGCTGGGTTGCATTTTGGGGACTTTTCCTTTTAGTTTTTAATTTGCCTTTTGCTGTCACTTTTTAAATAGCTTTTTTTTTTTTTTTTCTTGTTTCATCAGTCTATCAATTAAGGGGTGTGGTTAATTGCTCACAGGTGCCTATTTAACTTGTTGTAGGACTCAGTCTGAGCGTGCTCAGTTTGAAGCTGTGGAGCTTGGTGTAAGTGGAGCTGGATTAAGTGGGAGTTAAAAACAAGTGTTAGAGTATACAAGTCTTGCTGTCTGTTGGTGTGTGTTGCTGTCTGTTGGTGTGTGTTGCTGTCTGTTGGTGTTTGCTGGGTTGCATTTTGGGGACTTTTCCTTTTAGTTTTTAATTTGCCTTTTGCTGTCACTTTTTAAATAGCTTTTTTTTTTTTTCTTGTTTCATCAGTCTATCAATTAAGGGGTGTGGTTAATTGCTCACAGGTGCCTATTTAACTTGTTGTAGGACTCAGTCTGAGCGTGCTCAGTTTGAAGCTGTGGAGCTTGGTGTAAGTGGAGCTGGATTAAGTGGGAGTTAAAAACAAGTGTTAGAGTATACAAGTCTTGCTGTCTGTTGGTGTGCGTTGCTGTCTGTTGGTGTGTGTTGCTGTCTGTTGGTGTTTGCTGGGTTGCATTTTGGGGACTTTTCCTTTCAGTTTTTAATTTGCCTTTTGCTGCCACTTTTTAAATAGCTTTTTTTTTTTTTTTTTTCTTGTTTCATCAGTCTATCAATTAAGGGGTGTGGTTAATTGCTCACAGGTGCCTATTTAACTTGTTGTAGGACTCGGTCTGAGCGTGCTCAGTTTGAAGCTGTGAAGCTTGGTGTAAGTGGAGCTGGATTAAGTGGGAGTTAAAAACAAGTGTTAGAGTATACAAGTCTTGCTGTCTGTTGGTGTGTGTTGCTGTCTGTTGGTGTGTGTTGCTGTCTGTTGGTGTTTGCTGGGTTGCATTTTGGGGACTTTTCCTTTTAGTTTTTAATTTGCCTTTTGCTGTCACTTTTTAAATAGCTTTTTTTTTTTTTTCTTGTTTCATCAGTCTATCAATTAAGGGGTGTGGTTAATTGCTCACAGGTGCCTATTTAACTTGTTGTAGGACTCAGTCTGAGCGTGCTCAGTTTGAAGCTGTGGAGCTTGGTGTAAGTGGAGCTGGATTAAGTGGGAGTTAAAAACAAGTGTTAGAGTATACAAGTCTTGCTGTCTGTTGGTGTGTGTTGCTGTCTGTTGGTGTTTGCTGGGTTGCATTTTGGGGACTTTTCCTTTTAGTTTTTAATTTGCCTTTTGCTGTCACTTTTTAAATAGCTTTTTTTTTTTTTCTTGTTTCATCAGTCTATCAATTAAGGGGTGTGGTTAATTGCTCACAGGTGCCTATTTAACTTGTTGTAGGACTCAGTCTGAGCGTGCTCAGTTTGAAGCTGTGGAGCTTGGTGTAAGTGGAGCTGGATTAAGTGGGAGTTAAAAACAAGTGTTAGAGTATACAAGTCTTGCTGTCTGTTGGTGTGTGTTGCTGTCTGTTGGTGTGTGTTGCTGTCTGTTGGTGTTTGCTGGGTTGCATTTTGGGGACTTTTCCTTTTAGTTTTTAATTTGCCTTTTGCTGTCACTTTTTAAATAGCTTTTTTTTTTTTTTCTTGTTTCATCAGTCTATCAATTAAGGGGTGTGGTTAATTGCTCACAGGTGCCTATTTAACTTGTTGTAGGACTCAGTCTGAGCGTGCTCAGTTTGAAGCTGTGGAGCTTGGTGTAAGTGGAGCTGGATTAAGTGGGAGTTAAAAACAAGTGTTAGAGTATACAAGTCTTGCTGTCTGTTGGTGTGTGTTGCTGTCTGTTGGTGCGTGTTGCTGTCTGTTGGTGTTTGCTGGGTTGCATTTTGGGGACTTTTCCTTTTAGTTTTTAATTTGCCTTTTGCTGTCACTTTTTAAATAGCTTTTTTTTTTTTTTTCTTGTTTCATCAGTCTATCAATTAAGGGGTGTGGTTAATTGCTCACAGGTGCCTATTTAACTTGTTGTAGGACTCAGTCTGAGCGTGCTCAGTTTGAAGCTGTGGAGCTTGGTGTAAGTGGAGCTGGATTAAGTGGGAGTTAAAAACAAGTGTTAGAGTATACAAGTCTTGCTGTCTGTTGGTGTGTGTTGCTGTCTGTTGGTGTTTGCTGGGTTGCATTTTGGGGACTTTTCCTTTTAGTTTTTAATTTGCCTTTTGCTGTCACTTTTTAAATAGCTTTTTTTTTTTTTTTCTTGTTTCATCAGTCTATCAATTAAGGGGTGTGGTTAATTGCTCACAGGTGCCTATTTAACTTGTTGTAGGACTCAGTCTGAGCGTGCTCAGTTTGAAGCTGTGGAGCTTGGTGTAAGTGGAGCTGGATTAAGTGGGAGTTAAAAACAAGTGTTAGAGTATACAAGTCTTGCTGTCTGTTGGTGTGTGTTGCTGTCTGTTGGTGTGTGTTGCTGTCTGTTGGTGTTTGCTGGGTTGCATTTTGGGGACTTTTCCTTTTAGTTTTTAATTTGCCTTTTGCTGTCACTTTTTAAATAGCTTTTTTTTTTTCTTGTTTCATCAGTCTATCAATTAAGGGGTGTGGTTAATTGCTCACAGGTGCCTATTTAACTTGTTGTAGGACTCAGTCTGAGCGTGCTCAGTTTGAAGCTGTGGAGCTTGGTGTAAGTGGAGCTGGATTAAGTGGGAGTTAAAAACAAGTGTTAGAGTATACAAGTCTTGCTGTCTGTTGGTGTGTGTTGCTGTCTGTTGGTGTGTGTTGCTGTCTGTTGGTGTTTGCTGGGTTGCATTTTGGGGACTTTTCCTTTTAGTTTTTAATTTGCCTTTTGCTGTCACTTTTTAAATAGCTTTTTTTTTTTTTTCTTGTTTCATCAGTCTATCAATTAAGGGGTGTGGTTAATTGCTCACAGGTGCCTATTTAACTTGTTGTAGGACTCAGTCTGAGCGTGCTCAGTTTGAAGCTGTGGAGCTTGGTGTAAGTGGAGCTGGATTAAGTGGGAGTTAAAAACAAGTGTTAGAGTATACAAGTCTTGCTGTCTGTTGGTGTGTGTTGCTGTCTGTTGGTGTGTGTTGCTGTCTGTTGGTGTTTGCTGGGTTGCATTTTGGGGACTTTTCCTTTTAGTTTTTAATTTGCCTTTTGCTGTCACTTTTTAAATAGCTTTTTTTTTTTTTTTTTTCTTGTTTCATCAGTCTATCAATTAAGGGGTGTGGTTAATTGCTCACAGGTGCCTATTTAACTTGTTGTAGGACTCAGTCTGAGCGTGCTCAGTTTGAAGCTGTGGAGCTTGGTGTAAGTGGAGCTGGATTAAGTGGGAGTTAAAAACAAGTGTTAGAATATACAAGTCTTGCTGTCTGTTGGTGTGTGTTGCTGTCTGTTGGTGTTTGCTGGGTTGCATTTTGGGGACTTTTCCTTTTAGTTTTTAATTTGCCTTTTGCTGTCACTTTTTAAATAGCTTTTTTTTTTTTTTTTTTTTCTTGTTTCATCAGTCTATCAATTAAGGGGTGTGGTTAATTGCTCACAGGTGCCTATTTAACTTGTTGTAGGACTCAGTCTGAGCGTGCTCAGTTTGAAGCTGTGGAGCTTGGTGTAAGTGGAGCTGGATTAAGTGGGAGTTAAAAACAAGTGTTAGAGTATACAAGTCTTGCTGTCTGTTGGTGTGTGTTGCTGTCTGTTGGTGTGTGTTGCTGTCTGTTGGTGTTTGCTGGGTTGCATTTTGGGGACTTTTCCTTTTAGTTTTTAATTTGCCTTTTGCTGCCACTTTTTAAATAGCTTTTTTTTTTTTTTTTCTTGTTTCATCAGTCTATCAATTAAGGGGTGTGGTTAATTGCTCACAGGTGCCTATTTAACTTGTTGTAGGACTCAGTCTGAGCGTGCTCAGTTTAAAGCTGTGGAGCTTGGTGTAAGTGGAGCTGGATTAAGTGGGAGTTAAAAACAAGTGTTAGAGTATACAAGTCTTGCTGTCTGTTGGTGTGTGTTGCTGTCTGTTGGTGTGTGTTGCTGTCTGTTGGTGTTTGCTGGGTTGTATTTTGGGGACTTTTCCTTTTAGTTTTTAATTTGCCTTTTGCTGTCACTTTTTAAATAGCTTTTTTTTTTTTTCTTGTTTCATCAGTCTATCAATTAAGGGGTGTGGTTAATTGCTCACAGGTGCCTATTTAACTTGTTGTAGGACTCAGTCTGAGCGTGCTCAGTTTGAAGCTGTGGAGCTTGGTGTAAGTGGAGCTGGATTAAGTGGGAGTTAAAAACAAGTGTTAGAGTATACAAGTCTTGCTGTCTGTTGGTGTGTGTTGCTGTCTGTTGGTGTGTGTTGCTGTCTGTTGGTGTTTGCTGGGTTGCATTTTGGGGACTTTTCCTTTTAGTTTTTAATTTGCCTTTTGCTGTCACTTTTTAAATAGCTTTTTTTTTTTTTCTTGTTTCATCAGTCTATCAATTAAGGGGTGTGGTTAATTGCTCACAGGTGCCTATTTAACTTGTTGTAGGACTCAGTCTGAGCGTGCTCAGTTTGAAGCTGTGGAGCTTGGTGTAAGTGGAGCTGGATTAAGTGGGAGTTAAAAACAAGTGTTAGAGTATACAAGTCTTGCTGTCTGTTGGTGTGTGTTGCTGTCTGTTGGTGTGTGTTGCTGTCTGTTGGTGTTTGCTGGGTTGCATTTTGGGGACTTTTCCTTTTAGTTTTTAATTTGCCTTTTGCTGTCACTTTTTAAATAGCTTTTTTTTTTTTTTTTTCTTGTTTCATCAGTCTATCAATTAAGGGGTGTGGTTAATTGCTCACAGGTGCCTATTTAACTTGTTGTAGGACTCAGTCTGAGCGTGCTCAGTTTGAAGCTGTGGAGCTTGGTGTAAGTGGAGCTGGATTAAGTGGGAGTTAAAAACAAGTGTTAGAATATACAAGTGTTGCTGTCTGTTGGTGTGTGTTGCTGTCTGTTGGTGTGTGTTGCTGTCTGTTGGTGTTTGCTGGGTTGCATTTTGGGGACTTTTCCTTTTAGTTTTTAATTTGCCTTTTGCTGCCACTTTTTAAATAGCTTTTTTTTTTTTTTTTTTTCTTGTTTCATCAGTCTATCAATTAAAGGGTGTGGTTAATTGCTCACAGGTGCCTATTTAACTTGTTGTAGGACTCAGTCTGAGCGTGTTCAGTTTGAAGCTGTGGAGCTTGGTGTAAGTGGAGCTGGATTAAGTGGGAGTTAAAAACAAGTGTTAGAGTATACAAGTCTTGCTGTCTGTTGGTGTGTGTTGCTGTCTGTTGGTGTGTGTTGCTGTCTGTTGGTGTTTGCTGGGTTGCATTTTGGGGACTTTTCCTTTTAGTTTTTAATTTGCCTTTTGCTGTCACTTTTTAAATAGCTTTTTTTTTTTTTTCTTGTTTCATCAGTCTATCAATTAAGGGGTGTGGTTAATTGCTCACAGGTGCCTATTTAACTTGTTGTAGGACTCATTCTGAGCGTGCTCAGTTTGAAGCTGTGGAGCTTGGTGTAAGTGGAGCTGGATTAAGTGGGAGTTAAAAACAAGTGTTAGAGTATACAAGTCTTGCTGTCTGTTGGTGTGTGTTGCTGTCTGTTGGTGTGTGTTGCTGTCTGTTGGTGTTTGCTGGGTTGCATTTTGGGGACTTTTCCTTTTAGTTTTTAATTTGCCTTTTGCTGTCACTTTTTAAATAGCTTTTTTTTTTTTTTTCTTGTTTCATCAGTCTATCAATTAAGGGGTGTGGTTAATTGCTCACAGGTGCCTATTTAACTTGTTGTAGGACTCAGTCTGAGCGTGCTCAGTTTGAAGCTGTGGAGCTTGGTGTAAGTGGAGCTGGATTAAGTGGGAGTTAAAAACAAGTGTTAGAGTATACAAGTCTTGCTGTCTGTTGGTGTGTGTTGCTGTCTGTTGGTGTGTGTTGCTGTCTGTTGGTGTTTGCTGGGTTGCATTTTGGGGACTTTTCCTTTTAGTTTTTAATTTGCCTTTTGCTGTCACTTTTTAAATAGCTTTTTTTTTTTCTTGTTTCATCAGTCTATCAATTAAGGGGTGTGGTTAATTGCTCACAGGTGCCTATTTAACTTGTTGTAGGACTCAGTCTGAGCGCGCTCAGTTTGAAGCTGTGGAGCTTGGTGTAAGTGGAGCTGGATTAAGTGGGAGTTAAAAACAAGTGTTAGAGTATACAAGTCTTGCTGTCTGTTGGTGTGTGTTGCTGTCTGTTGGTGTTTGCTGGGTTGCATTTTGGGGACTTTTCCTTTTAGTTTTTAATTTGCCTTTTGCTGTCACTTTTTAAATAGCTTTTTTTTTTTTTTCTGGTTTCATCAGTCTATCAATTAAGGGGTGTGGTTAATTGCTCACAGGTGCCTATTTAACTTGTTGTAGGACTCAGTCTGAGCGTGCTCAGTTTGAAGCTGTGGAGCTTGGTGTAAGTGGAGCTGGATTAAGTGGGAGTTAAAAACAAGTGTTAGAGTATACAAGTCTTGCTGTCTGTTGGTGTGTGTTGCTGTCTGTTGGTGTGTGTTGCTGTCTGTTGGTGTTTGCTGGGTTGCATTTTGGGGACTTTTCCTTTTAGTTTTTAATTTGCCTTTTGCTGCCACTTTTTAAATAGCTTTTTTTTTTTTTTTCTTGTTTCATCAGTCTATCAATTAAGGGGTGTGGTTAATTGCTCACAGGTGCCTATTTAACTTGTTGTAGGACTCAGTCTGAGCGTGCTCAGTTTGAAGCTGTGGAGCTTGGTGTAAGTGGAGCTGGATTAAGTGGGAGTTAAAAACAAGTGTTAGAGTATACAAGTCTTGCTGTCTGTTGGTGTGTGTTGCTGTCTGTTGGTGTGTGTTGCTGTCTGTTGGTGTTTGCTGGGTTGCATTTTGGGGACTTTTCCTTTTAGTTTTTAATTTGCCTTTTGCTGTCACTTTTTAAATAGCTTTTTTTTTTTTTTCTTGTTTCATCAGTCTATCAATTAAGGGGTGTGGTTAATTGCTCACAGGTGCCTATTTAACTTGTTGTAGGACTCAGTCTGAGCGTGCTCAGTTTGAAGCTGTGGAGCTTGGTGTAAGTGGAGCTGGATTAAGTGGGAGTTAAAAACAAGTATTAGAGTATACAAGTCTTGCTGTCTGTTGGTGTGTGTTGCTGTCTGTTGGTGTGTGTTGCTGTCTGTTGGTGTTTGCTGGGTTGCATTTTGGGGACTTTTCCTTTTAGTTTTTAATTTGCCTTTTGCTGTCACTTTTTAAATAGCTTTTTTTTTTTTCTTGTTTCATCAGTCTATCAATTAAGGGGTGTGGTTAATTGCTCACAGGTGCCTATTTAACTTGTTGTAGGACTCAGTCTGAGCGCGCTCAGTTTGAAGCTGTGGAGCTTGGTGTAAGTGGAGCTGGATTAAGTGGGAGTTAAAAACAAGTGTTAGAGTATACAAGTCTTACTGTCTGTTGGTGTGTGTTGCTGTCTGTTGGTGTGTGTTGCTGTCTGTTGGTGTTTGCTGGGTTGCATTTTGGGGACTTTTCCTTTTAGTTTTTAATTTGCCTTTTGCTGTCACTTTTTAAATAGCTTTTTTTTTTTTCTTGTTTCATCAGTCTATCAATTAAGGGGTGTGGTTAATTGCTCACAGGTGCCTATTTAACTTGTTGTAGGACTCAGTCTGAGCATGCTCAGTTTGAAGCTGTGGAGCTTGGTGTAAGTGGAGCTGGATTAAGTGGGAGTTAAAAACAAGTGTTAGAGTATACAAGTCTTGCTGTCTGTTGGTGTGTGTTGCTGTCTGTTGGTGTTTGCTGGGTTGCATTTTGGGGACTTTTCCTTTTAGTTTTTAATTTGCCTTTTGCTGTCACTTTTTAAATAGCTTTTTTTTTTTTTTTTTTCTTGTTTCATCAGTCTATCAATTAAGGGGTGTGGTTAATTGCTCACAGGTGCCTATTTAACTTGTTGTAGGACTCAGTCTGAGCGTGCTCAGTTTGAAGCTGTGGAGCTTGGTGTAAGTGGAGCTGGATTAAGTGGGAGTTAAAAACAAGTGTTAGAGTATACAAGTCTTGCTGTCTGTTGGTGTGTGTTGCTGTCTGTTGGTGTTTGCTGGGTTGCATTTTGGGGACTTTTCCTTTTAGTTTTTAATTTGCCTTTTGCTGTCACTTTTTAAATAGCTTTTTTTTTTCTTGTTTCATCAGTCTATCAATTAAGGGGTGTGGTTAATTGCTCACAGGTGCCTATTTAACTTGTTGTAGGACTCAGTCTGAGCGTGCTCAGTTTGAAGCTGTGGAGCTTGGTGTAAGTGGAGCTGGATTAAGTGGGAGTTAAAAACAAGTGTTAGAGTATACAAGTCTTGCTGTCTGTTGGTGTGTGTTGCTGTCTGTTGGTGTGTGTTGCTGTCTGTTGGTGTTTGCTGGGTTGCATTTTGGGGACTTTTCCTTTTAGTTTTTAATTTGCCTTTTGCTGCCACTTTTTAAATAGCTTTTTTTTTTTTTTTCTTGTTTCATCAGTCTATCAATTAAGGGGTGTGGTTAATTGCTCACAGGTGCCTATTTAACTTGTTGTAGGACTCAGTCTGAGCGTGCTCAGTTTGAAGCCTTGGAGCTTGGTGTAAGTGGAGCTGGATTAAGTGGGAGTTAAAAACAAGTGTTAGAGTATACAAGTCTTGCTGTCTGTTGGTGTGTGTTGCTGTCTGTTGGTGTTTGCTGGGTTGCATTTTGGGGACTTTTCCTTTTAGTTTTTAATTTGCCTTTTGCTGTCACTTTTTAAATAGCTTTTTTTTTTTTTTTCTTGTTTCATCAGTCTATCAATTAAGGGGTGTGGTTAATTTCTCACAGGTGCCTATTTAACTTGTTGTAGGACTCAGTCTGAGCGTGCTCAGTTTGAAGCTGTGGAGCTTGGTGTAAGTGGAGCTGGATTAAGTGGGAGTTAAAAACAAGTGTTAGAGTATACAAGTCTTGCTGTCTGTTGGTGTGTGTTGCTGTCTGTTGGTGTGTGTTGCTGTCTGTTGGTGTTTGCTGGGTTGCATTTTGGGGACTTTTCCTTTTAGTTTTTAATTTGCCTTTTGCTGTCACTTTTTAAATAGCTTTTTTTTTTTTTTTCTTGTTTCATCAGTCTATCAATTAAGGGGTGTGGTTAATTGCTCACAGGTGCCTATTTAACTTGTTGTAGGACTCAGTCTGAGCGTGCTCAGTTTGAAGCTGTGGAGCTTGGTGTAAGTGGAGCTGGATTAAGTGGGAGTTAAAAACAAGTGTTAGAGTATACAAGTCTTGCTGTCTGTTGGTGTGTGTTGCTGTCTGTTGGTGTGTGTTGCTGTCTGTTGGTGTTTGCTGGGTTGCATTTTGGGGACTTTTCCTTTTAGTTTTTAATTTGCCTTTTGCTGTCACTTTTTAAATAGCTTTTTTTTTTTTTCTTGTTTCATCAGTCTATCAATTAAAGGGTGTGGTTAATTGCTCACAGGTGCCTATTTAACTTGTTGTAGGACTCAGTCTGAGCGTGTTCAGTTTGAAGCTGTGGAGCTTGGTGTAAGTGGAGCTGGATTAAGTGGGAGTTAAAAACAAGTGTTAGAGTATACAAGTCTTGCTGTCTGTTGCTGTGTGTTGCTGTCTGTTGGTGTGTGTTGCTGTCTGTTGGTGTTTGCTGGGTTGCATTTTGGGGACTTTTCCTTTTAGTTTTTAATTTGCCTTTTGCTGTCACTTTTTAAATAGCTTTTTTTTTTTTTTTCTTGTTTCATCAGTCTATCAATTAAGGGGTGTGGTTAATTGCTCACAGGTGCCTATTTAACTTGTTGTAGGACTCATTCTGAGCGTGCTCAGTTTGAAGCTGTGGAGCTTGGTGTAAGTGGAGCTGGATTAAGTGGGAGTTAAAAACAAGTGTTAGAGTATACAAGTCTTGCTGTCTGTTGGTGTGTGTTGCTGTCTGTTGGTGTGTGTTGCTGTCTGTTGGTGTTTGCTGGGTTGCATTTTGGGGACTTTTCCTTTTAGTTTTTAATTTGCCTTTTGCTGTCACTTTTTAAATAGCTTTTTTTTTTTTTTTTCTTGTTTCATCAGTCTATCAATTAAGGGGTGTGGTTAATTGCTCACAGGTGCCTATTTAACTTGTTGTAGGACTCAGTCTGAGCGTGCTCAGTTTGAAGCTGTGGAGCTTGGTGTAAGTGGAGCTGGATTAAGTGGGAGTTAAAAACAAGTGTTAGAGTATACAAGTCTTGCTGTCTGTTGGTGTGTGTTGCTGTCTGTTGGTGTGTGTTGCTGTCTGTTGGTGTTTGCTGGGTTGCATTTTGGGGACTTTTCCTTTTAGTTTTTAATTTGCCTTTTGCTGTCACTTTTTAAATAGCTTTTTTTTTTTCTTGTTTCATCAGTCTATCAATTAAGGGGTGTGGTTAATTGCTCACAGGTGCCTATTTAACTTGTTGTAGGACTCAGTCTGAGCGCGCTCAGTTTGAAGCTGTGGAGCTTGGTGTAAGTGGAGCTGGATTAAGTGGGAGTTAAAAACAAGTGTTAGAGTATACAAGTCTTGCTGTCTGTTGGTGTGTGTTGCTGTCTGTTGGTGTTTGCTGGGTTGCATTTTGGGGACTTTTCCTTTTAGTTTTTAATTTGCCTTTTGCTGTCACTTTTTAAATAGCTTTTTTTTTTTTTTCTGGTTTCATCAGTCTATCAATTAAGGGGTGTGGTTAATTGCTCACAGGTGCCTATTTAACTTGTTGTAGGACTCAGTCTGAGCGTGCTCAGTTTGAAGCTGTGGAGCTTGGTGTAAGTGGAGCTGGATTAAGTGGGAGTTAAAAACAAGTGTTAGAGTATACAAGTCTTGCTGTCTGTTGGTGTGTGTTGCTGTCTGTTGGTGTGTGTTGCTGTCTGTTGGTGTTTGCTGGGTTGCATTTTGGGGACTTTTCCTTTTAGTTTTTAATTTGCCTTTTGCTGCCACTTTTTAAATAGCTTTTTTTTTTTTTTTTCTTGTTTCATCAGTCTATCAATTAAGGGGTGTGGTTAATTGCTCACAGGTGCCTATTTAACTTGTTGTAGGACTCAGTCTGAGCGTGCTCAGTTTGAAGCCTTGGAGCTTGGTGTAAGTGGAGCTGGATTAAGTGGGAGTTAAAAACAAGTGTTAGAGTATACAAGTCTTGCTGTCTGTTGGTGTGTGTTGCTGTCTGTTGGTGTTTGCTGGGTTGCATTTTGGGGACTTTTCCTTTTAGTTTTTAATTTGCCTTTTGCTGTCACTTTTTAAATAGCTTTTTTTTTTTTTTTCTTGTTTCATCAGTCTATCAATTAAGGGGTGTGGTTAATTTCTCACAGGTGCCTATTTAACTTGTTGTAGGACTCAGTCTGAGCGTGCTCAGTTTGAAGCTGTGGAGCTTGGTGTAAGTGGAGCTGGATTAAGTGGGAGTTAAAAACAAGTGTTAGAGTATACAAGTCTTGCTGTCTGTTGGTGTGTGTTGCTGTCTGTTGGTGTGTGTTGCTGTCTGTTGGTGTTTGCTGGGTTGCATTTTGGGGACTTTTCCTTTTAGTTTTTAATTTGCCTTTTGCTGTCACTTTTTAAATAGCTTTTTTTTTTTTTTTCTTGTTTCATCAGTCTATCAATTAAGGGGTGTGGTTAATTGCTCACAGGTGCCTATTTAACTTGTTGTAGGACTCAGTCTGAGCGTGCTCAGTTTGAAGCTGTGGAGCTTGGTGTAAGTGGAGCTGGATTAAGTGGGAGTTAAAAACAAGTGTTAGAGTATACAAGTCTTGCTGTCTGTTGGTGTGTGTTGCTGTCTGTTGGTGTGTGTTGCTGTCTGTTGGTGTTTGCTGGGTTGCATTTTGGGGACTTTTCCTTTTAGTTTTTAATTTGCCTTTTGCTGTCACTTTTTAAATAGCTTTTTTTTTTTTTCTTGTTTCATCAGTCTATCAATTAAGGGGTGTGGTTAATTGCTCACAGGTGCCTATTTAACTTGTTGTAGGACTCAGTCTGAGCGTGCTCAGTTTGAAGCTGTGGAGCTTGGTGTAAGTGGAGCTGGATTAAGTGGGAGTTAAAAACAAGTGTTAGAGTATACAAGTCTTGCTGTCTGTTGGTGTGTGTTGCTGTCTGTTGGTGTGTGTTGCTGTCTGTTGGTGTTTGCTGGGTTGCATTTTGGGGACTTTTCCTTTTAGTTTTTAATTTGCCTTTTGCTGTCACTTTTTAAATAGCTTTTTTTTTTTTTCTTGTTTCATCAGTCTATCAATTAAGGGGTGTGGTTAATTGCTCACAGGTGCCTATTTAACTTGTTGTAGGACTCAGTCTGAGCGTGCTCAGTTTGAAGCTGTGGAGCTTGGTGTAAGTGGAGCTGGATTAAGTGGGAGTTAAAAACAAGTGTTAGAGTATACAAGTCTTGCTGTCTGTTGGTGTGTGTTGCTGTCTGTTGGTGTGTGTTGCTGTCTGTTGGTGTTTGCTGGGTTGCATTTTGGGGACTTTTCCTTTTAGTTTTTAATTTGCCTTTTGCTGTCACTTTTTAAATAGCTTTTTTTTTTTTTCTTGTTTCATCAGTCTATCAATTAAGGGGTGTGGTTAATTGCTCACAGGTGCCTATTTAACTTGTTGTAGGACTCAGTCTGAGCGTGCTCAGTTTGAAGCTGTGGAGCTTGGTGTAAGTGGAGCTGGATTAAGTGGGAGTTAAAAACAAGTGTTAGAGTATACAAGTCTTGCTGTCTGTTGGTGTGTGTTGCTGTCTGTTGGTGTGTGTTGCTGTCTGTTGGTGTTTGCTGGGTTGCATTTTGGGGACTTTTCCTTTTAGTTTTTAATTTGCCTTTTGCTGTCACTTTTTAAATAGCTTTTTTTTTTTTTCTTGTTTCATCAGTCTATCAATTAAGGGGTGTGGTTAATTGCTCACAGGTGCCTATTTAACTTGTTGTAGGACTCAGTCTGAGCGTGCTCAGTTTGAAGCTGTGGAGCTTGGTGTAAGTGGAGCTGGATTAAGTGGGAGTTAAAAACAAGCGTTAGAGTATACAAGTCTTGCTGCCTGTTGGTGTGTGTTGCTGTCTGTTGGTGTGTGTTGCTGTCTGTTGGTGTTTGCTGGGTTGCATTTTGGGGACTTTTCCTTTTAGTTTTTAATTTGCCTTTTGCTGCCACTTTTTAAATAGCTTTTTTTTTTTTTTTTTTCTTGTTTCATCAGTCTATCAATTAAGGGGTGTGGTTAATTGGTCACAGGTGCCTATTTAACTTGTTGTAGGACTCAGTCTGAGCGTGCTCAGTTTGAAGCTGTGAAGCTTGGTGTAAGTGGAGCTGGATTAAGTGGGAGTTAAAAACAAGTGTTAGAGTATACAAGTCTTGCTGTCTGTTGGTGTGTGTTGCTGTCTGTTGGTGTGTGTTGCTGTCTGTTGGTGTTTGCTGGGTTGCATTTTGGGGACTTTTCCTTTTAGTTTTTAATTTGCCTTTTGCTGCCACTTTTTAAATAGCTTTTTTTTTTCTTGTTTCATCAGTCTATCAATTAAGGGGTGTGGTTAATTGCTCACAGGTGCCTATTTAACTTGTTGTAGGACTCAGTCTGAGCGTGCTCAGTTTGAAGCTGTGGAGCTTGGTGTAAGTGGAGCTGGATAAAGTGGGAGTTAAAAACAAGTGTTAGAGTATACAAGTCTTGCTGTCTGTTGGTGTGTGTTGCTGTCTGTTGGTGTGTGTTGCTGTCTGTTGGTGTTTGCTGGGTTGCATTTTGGGGACTTTTCCTTTTAGTTTTTAATTTGCCTTTTGCTGTCACTTTTTAAATAGCTTTTTTTTTTTTCTTGTTTCATCAGTCTGTCAATTAAGGGGTGTGGTTAATTGCTCACAGGTGCCTATTTAACTTGTTGTAGGACTCAGTCTGAGCGTGCTCAGTTTGAAGCTGTGGAGCTTGGTGTAAGTGGAGCTGGATTAAGTGGGAGTTAAAAACAAGTGTTAGAGTATACAAGTCTTGCTGTCTGTTGGTGTGTGTTGCTGTCTGTTGGTGTTTGCTGGGTTGCATTTTGGGGACTTTTCCTTTTAGTTTTTAATTTGCCTTTTGCTGTCACTTTTTAAATAGCTTTTTTTTTTTTTCTTGTTTCATCAGTCTATCAATTAAGGGGTGTGGTTAATTGCTCACAGGTGCCTATTTAACTTGTTGTAGGACTCAGTCTGAGCGTGCTCAGTTTGAAGCTGTGGAGCTTGGTGTAAGTGGAGCTGGATTAAGTGGGAGTTAAAAACAAGTGTTAGAGTGTACAAGTCTTGCTGTCTGTTGGCGTGTGTTGCTGTCTGATGGTGTGTGTTGCTGTCTGTTGGTGTTTGCTGGGTTGCATTTTGGGGACTTTTCCTTTTAGTTTTTAATTTGCCTTTTGCTGTCACTTTTTAAATAGCTTTTTTTTTTTTTTTCTTGTTTCATCAGTCTATCAATTAAGGGGTGTGGTTAATTGCTCACAGGTGCCTATTTAACTTGTTGTAGGACTCAGTCTGAGCGTGCTCAGTTTGAAGCTGTGGAGCTTGGTGTAAGTGGAGCTGGATTAAGTGGGAGTTAAAAACAAGTGTTAGAGTATACAAGTCTTGCTGTCTGTTGGTGTGTGTTGCTGTCTGTTGGTGTGTGTTGCTGTCTGTTGGTGTTTGCTGGGTTGCATTTTGGGGACTTTTCCTTTTAGTTTTTAATTTGCCTTTTGCTGCCACTTTTTAAATAGCTTTTTTTTTTTTTTTTTTCTTGTTTCATCAGTCTATCAATTAAGGGGTGTGGTTAATTGCTCACAGGTGCCTATTTAACTTGTTGTAGGACTCAGTCTGAGCGTGCTCAGTTTGAAGCCTTGGAGCTTGGTGTAAGTGGAGCTGGATTAAGTGGGAGTTAAAAACAAGTGTTAGAGTATACAAGTCTTGCTGTCTGTTGGTGTGTGTTGCTGTCTGTTGGTGTTTGCTGGGTTGCATTTTGGGGACTTTTCCTTTTAGTTTTTAATTTGCCTTTTGCTGTCACTTTTTAAAAAGCTTTTTTTTTTTTTTCTTGTTTCATCAGTCTATCAATTAAGGGGTGTGGTTAATTTCTCACAGGTGCCTATTTAACTTGTTGTAGGACTCAGTCTGAGCGTGCTCAGTTTGAAGCTGTGGAGCTTGGTGTAAGTGGAGCTGGATTAAGTGGGAGTTAAAAACAAGTGTTAGAGTATACAAGTCTTGCTGTCTGTTGGTGTGTGTTGCTGTCTGTTGGTGTGTGTTGCTGTCTGTTGGTGTTTGCTGGGTTGCATTTTGGGGACTTTTCCTTTTAGTTTTTAATTTGCCTTTTGCTGTCACTTTTTAAATAGCTTTTTTTTTTTTCTTGTTTCATCAGTCTATCAATTAAGGGGTGTGGTTAATTGCTCACAGGTGCCTATTTAACTTGTTGTAGGACTCAGTCTGAGCGTGCTCAGTTTGAAGCTGTGGAGCTTGGTGTAAGTGGAGCTGGATTAAGTGGGAGTTAAAAACAAGTGTTAGAGTATACAAGTCTTGCTGTCTGTTGGTGTGTGTTGCTGTCTGTTGGTGTGTGTTGCTGTCTGTTGGTGTTTGCTGGGTTGCATTTTGGGGACTTTTCCTTTTAGTTTTTAATTTGCCTTTTGCTGTCACTTTTTAAATAGCTTTTTTTTTTTTTCTTGTTTCATCAGTCTATCAATTAAGGGGTGTGGTTAATTGCTCACAGGTGCCTATTTAACTTGTTGTAGGACTCAGTCTGAGCGTGCTCAGTTTGAAGCTGTGGAGCTTGGTGTAAGTGGAGCTGGATTAAGTGGGAGTTAAAAACAAGTGTTAGAGTATACAAGTCTTGCTGTCTGTTGGTGTGTGTTGCTGTCTGTTGGTGCGTGTTGCTGTCTGTTGGTGTTTGCTGGGTTGCATTTTGGGGACTTTTCCTTTTAGTTTTTAATTTGCCTTTTGCTGTCACTTTTTAAATAGCTTTTTTTTTTTTTTTTTTCTTGTTTCATCAGTCTATCAATTAAGGGGTGTGGTTAATTGCTCACAGGTGCCTATTTAACTTGTTGTAGGACTCAGTCTGAGCGTGCTCAGTTTGAAGCTGTGGAGCTTGGTGTAAGTGGAGCTGGATTAAGTGGGAGTTAAAAACAAGTGTTAGAGTATACAAGTCTTGCTGTCTGTTGGTGTGTGTTGCTGTCTGTTGGTGTTTGCTGGGTTGCATTTTGGGGACTTTTCCTTTTAGTTTTTAATTTGCCTTTTGCTATCACTTTTTAAATAGCTTTTTTTTTTTTTTTCTTGTTTCATCAGTCTATCAATTAAGGGGTGTGGTTAATTGCTCACAGGTGCCTATTTAACTTGTTGTAGGACTCAGTCTGAGCGTGCTCAGTTTGAAGCTGTGGAGCTTGGTGTAAGTGGAGCTGGATTAAGTGGGAGTTAAAAACAAGTGTTAGAGTATACAAGTCTTGCTGTCTGTTGGTGTGTGTTGCTGTCTGTTGGTGTGTGTTGCTGTCTGTTGGTGTTTGCTGGGTTGCATTTTGGGGACTTTTCCTTTTAGTTTTTAATTTGCCTTTTGCTGTCACTTTTTAAATAGCTTTTTTTTTTTCTTGTTTCATCAGTCTATCAATTAAGGGGTGTGGTTAATTGCTCACAGGTGCCTATTTAACTTGTTGTAGGACTCAGTCTGAGCGTGCTCAGTTTGAAGCTGTGGAGCTTGGTGTAAGTGGAGCTGGATTAAGTGGGAGTTAAAAACAAGTGTTAGAGTATACAAGTCTTGCTGTCTGTTGGTGTGTGTTGCTGTCTGTTGGTGTGTGTTGCTGTCTGTTGGTGTTTGCTGGGTTGCATTTTGGGGACTTTTCCTTTTAGTTTTTAATTTGCCTTTTGCTGTCACTTTTTAAATAGCTTTTTTTTTTTTTTCTTGTTTCATCAGTCTATCAATTAAGGGGTGTGGTTAATTGCTCACAGGTGCCTATTTAACTTGTTGTAGGACTCAGTCTGAGCGTGCTCAGTTTGAAGCTGTGGAGCTTGGTGTAAGTGGAGCTGGATTAAGTGGGAGTTAAAAACAAGTGTTAGAGTATACAAGTCTTGCTGTCTGTTGGTGTGTGTTGCTGTCTGTTGGTGTGTGTTGCTGTCTGTTGGTGTTTGCTGGGTTGCATTTTGGGGACTTTTCCTTTTAGTTTTTAATTTGCCTTTTGCTGTCACTTTTTAAATAGCTTTTTTTTTTTTTTTTCTTGTTTCATCAGTCTATCAATTAAGGGGTGTGGTTAATTGCTCACAGGTGCCTATTTAACTTGTTGTAGGACTCAGTCTGAGCGTGCTCAGTTTGAAGCTGTGGAGCTTGGTGTAAGTGGAGCTGGATTAAGTGGGAGTTAAAAACAAGTGTTAGAATATACAAGTCTTGCTGTCTGTTGGTGTGTGTTGCTGTCTGTTGGTGTGTGTTGCTGTCTGTTGGTGTTTGCTGGGTTGCATTTTGGGGACTTTTCCTTTTAGTTTTTAATTTGCCTTTTGCTGCCACTTTTTAAATAGCTTTTTTTTTTTTTTTTTCTTGTTTCATCAGTCTATCAATTAAAGGGTGTGGTTAATTGCTCACAGGTGCCTATTTAACTTGTTGTAGGACTCAGTCTGAGCGTGTTCAGTTTGAAGCTGTGGAGCTTGGTGTAAGTGGAGCTGGATTAAGTGGGAGTTAAAAACAAGTGTTAGAGTATACAAGTCTTGCTGTCTGTTGGTGTGTGTTGCTGTCTGTTGGTGTGTGTTGCTGTCTGTTGGTGTTTGCTGGGTTGCATTTTGGGGACTTTTCCTTTTAGTTTTTAATTTGCCTTTTGCTGTCACTTTTTAAATAGCTTTTTTTTTTTTTTCTTGTTTCATCAGTCTATCAATTAAGGGGTGTGGTTAATTGCTCACAGGTGCCTATTTAACTTGTTGTAGGACTCATTCTGAGCGTGCTCAGTTTGAAGCTGTGGAGCTTGGTGTAAGTGGAGCTGGATTAAGTGGGAGTTAAAAACAAGTGTTAGAGTATACAAGTCTTGCTGTCTGTTGGTGTGTGTTGCTGTCTGTTGGTGTGTGTTGCTGTCTGTTGGTGTTTGCTGGGTTGCATTTTGGGGACTTTTCCTTTTAGTTTTTAATTTGCCTTTTGCTGTCACTTTTTAAATAGCTTTTTTTTTTTTTTTCTTGTTTCATCAGTCTATCAATTAAGGGGTGTGGTTAATTGCTCACAGGTGCCTATTTAACTTGTTGTAGGACTCAGTCTGAGCGTGCTCAGTTTGAAGCTGTGGAGCTTGGTGTAAGTGGAGCTGGATTAAGTGGGAGTTAAAAACAAGTGTTAGAGTATACAAGTCTTGCTGTCTGTTGGTGTGTGTTGCTGTCTGTTGGTGTGTGTTGCTGTCTGTTGGTGTTTGCTGGGTTGCATTTTGGGGACTTTTCCTTTTAGTTTTTAATTTGCCTTTTGCTGTCACTTTTTAAATAGCTTTTTTTTTTTCTTGTTTCATCAGTCTATCAATTAAGGGGTGTGGTTAATTGCTCACAGGTGCCTATTTAACTTGTTGTAGGACTCAGTCTGAGCGCGCTCAGTTTGAAGCTGTGGAGCTTGGTGTAAGTGGAGCTGGATTAAGTGGGAGTTAAAAACAAGTGTTAGAGTATACAAGTCTTGCTGTCTGTTGGTGTGTGTTGCTGTCTGTTGGTGTTTGCTGGGTTGCATTTTGGGGACTTTTCCTTTTAGTTTTTAATTTGCCTTTTGCTGTCACTTTTTAAATAGCTTTTTTTTTTTTTTCTGGTTTCATCAGTCTATCAATTAAGGGGTGTGGTTAATTGCTCACAGGTGCCTATTTAACTTGTTGTAGGACTCAGTCTGAGCGTGCTCAGTTTGAAGCTGTGGAGCTTGGTGTAAGTGGAGCTGGATTAAGTGGGAGTTAAAAACAAGTGTTAGAGTATACAAGTCTTGCTGTCTGTTGGTGTGTGTTGCTGTCTGTTGGTGTGTGTTGCTGTCTGTTGGTGTTTGCTGGGTTGCATTTTGGGGACTTTTCCTTTTAGTTTTTAATTTGCCTTTTGCTGTCACTTTTTAAATAGCTTTTTTTTTTTTTTTTTTCTTGTTTCATCAGTCTATCAATTAAGGGGTGTGGTTAATTGCTCACAGGTGCCTATTTAACTTGTTGTAGGACTCAGTCTGAGCATGCTCAGTTTGAAGCTGTGGAGCTTGGTGTAAGTGGAGCTGGATTAAGTGGGAGTTAAAAACAAGTGTTAGAGTATACAAGTCTTGCTGTCTGTTGGTGTGTGTTGCTGTCTGTTGGTGTGTGTTGCTGTCTGTTGGTGTTTGCTGGGTTGCATTTTGGGGACTTTTCCTTTTAGTTTTTAATTTGCCTTTTGCTGTCACTTTTTAAATAGCTTTTTTTTTTTTTTTCTTGTTTCATCAGTCTATCAATTAAGGGGTGTGGTTAATTGCTCACAGGTGCCTATTTAACTTGTTGTAGGACTCAGTCTGAGCGTGCTCAGTTTGAAGCTGTGGAGCTTGGTGTAAGTGGAGCTGGATTAAGTGGGAGTTAAAAACAAGTGTTAGAGTATACAAGTCTTGCTGTCTGTTGGTGTGTGTTGCTGTCTGTTGGTGTTTGCTGGGTTGCATTTTGGGGACTTTTCCTTTTAGTTTTTAATTTGCCTTTTGCTGTCACTTTTTAAATAGCTTTTTTTTTTTTTCTTGTTTCATCAGTCTATCAATTAAGGGGTGTGGTTAATTGCTCACAGGTGCCTATTTAACTTGTTGTAGGACTCAGTCTGAGCGTGCTCAGTTTGAAGCTGTGGAGCTTGGTGTAAGTGGAGCTGGATTAAGTGGGAGTTAAAAACAAGTGTTAGAGTATACAAGTCTTGCTGTCTGTTGGTGTGTGTTGCTGTCTGTTGGTGTTTGCTGGGTTGCATTTTGGGGACTTTTCCTTTTAGTTTTTAATTTGCCTTTTGCTGTCACTTTTTAAATAGCTTTTTTTTTTTTTTTCTTGTTTCATCAGTCTATCAATTAAGGGGTGTGGTTAATTGCTCACAGGTGCCTATTTAACTTGTTGTAGGACTCAGTCTGAGCGTGCTCAGTTTGAAGCTGTGGAGCTTGGTGTAAGTGGAGCTGGATTAAGTGGGAGTTAAAAACAAGTGTTAGAGTATACAAGTCTTGCTGTCTGTTGGTGTGTGTTGCTGTCTGTTGGTGTGTGTTGCTGTCTGTTGGTGTTTGCTGGGTTGCATTTTGGGGACTTTTCCTTTTAGTTTTTAATTTGCCTTTTGCTGCCACTTTTTAAATAGCTTTTTTTTTTTTTTCTTGTTTCATCAGTCTATCAATTAAGGGGTGTGGTTAATTGCTCACAGGTGCCTATTTAACTTGTTGTAGGACTCAGTCTGAGCGTGCTCAGTTTGAAGCCTTGGAGCTTGGTGTAAGTGGAGCTGGATTAAGTGGGAGTTAAAAACAAGTGTTAGAGTATACAAGTCTTGCTGTCTGTTGGTGTGTGTTGCTGTCTGTTGGTGTTTGCTGGGTTGCATTTTGGGGACTTTTCCTTTTAGTTTTTAATTTGCCTTTTGCTGTCACTTTTTAAATAGCTTTTTTTTTTTTTTTCTTGTTTCATCAGTCTATCAATTAAGGGGTGTGGTTAATTTCTCACAGGTGCCTATTTAACTTGTTGTAGGACTCAGTCTGAGCGTGCTCAGTTTGAAGCTGTGGAGCTTGGTGTAAGTGGAGCTGGATTAAGTGGGAGTTAAAAACAAGTGTTAGAGTATACAAGTCTTGCTGTCTGTTGGTGTGTGTTGCTGTCTGTTGGTGTGTGTTGCTGTCTGTTGGTGTTTGCTGGGTTGCATTTTGGGGACTTTTCCTTTTAGTTTTTAATTTGCCTTTTGCTGTCACTTTTTAAATAGCTTTTTTTTTTTTTTTTTCTTGTTTCATCAGTCTATCAATTAAGGGGTGTGGTTAATTGCTCACAGGTGCCTATTTAACTTGTTGTAGGACTCAGTCTGAGCGTGCTCAGTTTGAAGCTGTGGAGCTTGGTGTAAGTGGAGCTGGATTAAGTGGGAGTTAAAAACAAGTGTTAGAGTATACAAGTCTTGCTGTCTGTTGGTGTGTGTTGCTGTCTGTTGGTGTGTGTTGCTGTCTGTTGGTGTTTGCTGGGTTGCATTTTGGGGACTTTTCCTTTTAGTTTTTAATTTGCCTTTTGCTGTCACTTTTTAAATAGCTTTTTTTTTTTTTCTTGTTTCATCAGTCTATCAATTAAGGGGTGTGGTTAATTGCTCACAGGTGCCTATTTAACTTGTTGTAGGACTCAGTCTGAGCGTGCTCAGTTTGAAGCTGTGGAGCTTGGTGTAAGTGGAGCTGGATTAAGTGGGAGTTAAAAACAAGTGTTAGAGTATACAAGTCTTGCTGTCTGTTGGTGTGTGTTGCTGTCTGTTGGTGTGTGTTGCTGTCTGTTGGTGTTTGCTGGGTTGCATTTTGGGGACTTTTCCTTTTAGTTTTTAATTTGCCTTTTGCTGTCACTTTTTAAATAGCTTTTTTTTTTTTTTCTTGTTTCATCAGTCTATCAATTAAGGGGTGTGGTTAATTGCTCACAGGTGCCTATTTAACTTGTTGTAGGACTCAGTCTGAGCGTGCTCAGTTTGAAGCTGTGGAGCTTGGTGTAAGTGGAGCTGGATTAAGTGGGAGTTAAAAACAAGTGTTAGAGTATACAAGTCTTGCTGTCTGTTGGTGTGTGTTGCTGTCTGTTGGTGTGTGTTGCTGTCTGTTGGTGTTTGCTGGGTTGCATTTTGGGGACTTTTCCTTTTAGTTTTTAATTTGCCTTTTGCTGTCACTTTTTAAATAGCTTTTTTTTTTTTTTCTTGTTTCATCAGTCTATCAATTAAGGGGTGTGGTTAATTGCTCACAGGTGCCTATTTAACTTGTTGTAGGACTCAGTCTGAGCGTGCTCAGTTTGAAGCTGTGGAGCTTGGTGTAAGTGGAGCTGGATTAAGTGGGAGTTAAAAACAAGTGTTAGAGTATACAAGTCTTGCTGCCTGTTGGTGTGTGTTGCTGTCTGTTGGTGTGTGTTGCTGTCTGTTGGTGTTTGCTGGGTTGCATTTTGGGGACTTTTCCTTTTAGTTTTTAATTTGCCTTTTGCTGCCACTTTTTAAATAGCTTTTTTTTTTTTTTTTTTCTTGTTTCATCAGTCTATCAATTAAGGGGTGTGGTTAATTGGTCACAGGTGCCTATTTAACTTGTTGTAGGACTCAGTCTGAGCGTGCTCAGTTTGAAGCTGTGAAGCTTGGTGTAAGTGGAGCTGGATTAAGTGGGAGTTAAAAACAAGTGTTAGAGTATACAAGTCTTGCTGTCTGTTGGTGTGTGTTGCTGTCTGTTGGTGTGTGTTGCTGTCTGTTGGTGTTTGCTGGGTTGCATTTTGGGGACTTTTCCTTTTAGTTTTTAATTTGCCTTTTGCTGCCACTTTTTAAATAGCTTTTTTTTTTTCTTGTTTCATCAGTCTATCAATTAAGGGGTGTGGTTAATTGCTCACAGGTGCCTATTTAACTTGTTGTAGGACTCAGTCTGAGCGTGCTCAGTTTGAAGCTGTGGAGCTTGGTGTAAGTGGAGCTGGATAAAGTGGGAGTTAAAAACAAGTGTTAGAGTATACAAGTCTTGCTGTCTGTTGGTGTGTGTTGCTGTCTGTTGGTGTGTGTTGCTGTCTGTTGGTGTTTGCTGGGTTGCATTTTGGGGACTTTTCCTTTTAGTTTTTAATTTGCCTTTTGCTGTCACTTTTTAAATAGCTTTTTTTTTTTTCTTGTTTCATCAGTCTATCAATTAAGGGGTGTGGTTAATTGCTCACAGGTGCCTATTTAACTTGTTGTAGGACTCAGTCTGAGCGTGCTCAGTTTGAAGCTGTGGAGCTTGGTGTAAGTGGAGCTGGATTAAGTGGGAGTTAAAAACAAGTGTTAGAGTATACAAGTCTTGCTGTCTGTTGGTGTGTGTTGCTGTCTGTTGGTGTTTGCTGGGTTGCATTTTGGGGACTTTTCCTTTTAGTTTTTAATTTGCCTTTTGCTGTCACTTTTTAAATAGCTTTTTTTTTTTTTCTTGTTTCATCAGTCTATCAATTAAGGGGTGTGGTTAATTGCTCACAGGTGCCTATTTAACTTGTTGTAGGACTCAGTCTGAGCGTGCTCAGTTTGAAGCTGTGGAGCTTGGTGTAAGTGGAGCTGGATTAAGTGGGAGTTAAAAACAAGTGTTAGAGTGTACAAGTCTTGCTGTCTGTTGGCGTGTGTTGCTGTCTGATGGTGTGTGTTGCTGTCTGTTGGTGTTTGCTGGGTTGCATTTTGGGGACTTTTCCTTTTAGTTTTTAATTTGCCTTTTGCTGTCACTTTTTAAATAGCTTTTTTTTTTTTTTTCTTGTTTCATCAGTCTATCAATTAAGGGGTGTGGTTAATTGCTCACAGGTGCCTATTTAACTTGTTGTAGGACTCAGTCTGAGCGTGCTCAGTTTGAAGCTGTGGAGCTTGGTGTAAGTGGAGCTGGATTAAGTGGGAGTTAAAAACAAGTGTTAGAGTATACAAGTCTTGCTGTCTGTTGGTGTGTGTTGCTGTCTGTTGGTGTGTGTTGCTGTCTGTTGGTGTTTGCTGGGTTGCATTTTGGGGACTTTTCCTTTTAGTTTTTAATTTGCCTTTTGCTGCCACTTTTTAAATAGCTTTTTTTTTTTTTTTTTTCTTGTTTCATCAGTCTATCAATTAAGGGGTGTGGTTAATTGCTCACAGGTGCCTATTTAACTTGTTGTAGGACTCAGTCTGAGCGTGCTCAGTTTGAAGCCTTGGAGCTTGGTGTAAGTGGAGCTGGATTAAGTGGGAGTTAAAAACAAGTGTTAGAGTATACAAGTCTTGCTGTCTGTTGGTGTGTGTTGCTGTCTGTTGGTGTTTGCTGGGTTGCATTTTGGGGACTTTTCCTTTTAGTTTTTAATTTGCCTTTTGCTGTCACTTTTTAAATAGCTTTTTTTTTTTTCTTGTTTCATCAGTCTATCAATTAAGGGGTGTGGTTAATTGCTCACAGGTGCCTATTTAACTTGTTGTAGGACTCAGTCTGAGCGTGCTCAGTTTGAAGCTGTGGAGCTTGGTGTAAGTGGAGCTGGATTAAGTGGGAGTTAAAAACAAGTGTTAGAGTATACAAGTCTTGCTGTCTGTTGGTGTGTGTTGCTGTCTGTTGGTGTTTGCTGGGTTGCATTTTGGGGACTTTTCCTTTTAGTTTTTAATTTGCCTTTTGCTGTCACTTTTTAAATAGCTTTTTTTTTTTTTCTTGTTTCATCAGTCTATCAATTAAGGGGTGTGGTTAATTGCTCACAGGTGCCTATTTAACTTGTTGTAGGACTCAGTCTGAGCGTGCTCAGTTTGAAGCTGTGGAGCTTGGTGTAAGTGGAGCTGGATTAAGTGGGAGTTAAAAACAAGTGTTAGAGTGTACAAGTCTTGCTGTCTGTTGGCGTGTGTTGCTGTCTGATGGTGTGTGTTGCTGTCTGTTGGTGTTTGCTGGGTTGCATTTTGGGGACTTTTCCTTTTAGTTTTTAATTTGCCTTTTGCTGTCACTTTTTAAATAGCTTTTTTTTTTTTTTTCTTGTTTCATCAGTCTATCAATTAAGGGGTGTGGTTAATTGCTCACAGGTGCCTATTTAACTTGTTGTAGGACTCAGTCTGAGCGTGCTCAGTTTGAAGCTGTGGAGCTTGGTGTAAGTGGAGCTGGATTAAGTGGGAGTTAAAAACAAGTGTTAGAGTATACAAGTCTTGCTGTCTGTTGGTGTGTGTTGCTGTCTGTTGGTGTGTGTTGCTGTCTGTTGGTGTTTGCTGGGTTGCATTTTGGGGACTTTTCCTTTTAGTTTTTAATTTGCCTTTTGCTGCCACTTTTTAAATAGCTTTTTTTTTTTTTTTTTCTTGTTTCATCAGTCTATCAATTAAGGGGTGTGGTTAATTGCTCACAGGTGCCTATTTAACTTGTTGTAGGACTCAGTCTGAGCGTGCTCAGTTTGAAGCCTTGGAGCTTGGTGTAAGTGGAGCTGGATTAAGTGGGAGTTAAAAACAAGTGTTAGAGTATACAAGTCTTGCTGTCTGTTGGTGTGTGTTGCTGTCTGTTGGTGTTTGCTGGGTTGCATTTTGGGGACTTTTCCTTTTAGTTTTTAATTTGCCTTTTGCTGTCACTTTTTAAATAGCTTTTTTTTTTTTTTTCTTGTTTCATCAGTCTATCAATTAAGGGGTGTGGTTAATTTCTCACAGGTGCCTATTTAACTTGTTGTAGGACTCAGTCTGAGCGTGCTCAGTTTGAAGCTGTGGAGCTTGGTGTAAGTGGAGCTGGATTAAGTGGGAGTTAAAAACAAGTGTTAGAGTATACAAGTCTTGCTGTCTGTTGGTGTGTGTTGCTGTCTGTTGGTGTGTGTTGCTGTCTGTTGGTGTTTGCTGGGTTGCATTTTGGGGACTTTTCCTTTTAGTTTTTAATTTGCCTTTTGCTGTCACTTTTTAAATAGCTTTTTTTTTTTTTCTTGTTTCATCAGTCTATCAATTAAGGGGTGTGGTTAATTGCTCACAGGTGCCTATTTAACTTGTTGTAGGACTCAGTCTGAGCGTGCTCAGTTTGAAGCTGTGGAGCTTGGTGTAAGTGGAGCTGGATTAAGTGGGAGTTAAAAACAAGTGTTAGAGTATACAAGTCTTGCTGTCTGTTGGTGTGTGTTGCTGTCTGTTGGTGTGTGTTGCTGTCTGTTGGTGTTTGCTGGGTTGCATTTTGGGGACTTTTCCTTTTAGTTTTTAATTTGCCTTTTGCTGTCACTTTTTAAATAGCTTTTTTTTTTTTTTCTTGTTTCATCAGTCTATCAATTAAGGGGTGTGGTTAATTGCTCACAGGTGCCTATTTAACTTGTTGTAGGACTCAGTCTGAGCGTGCTCAGTTTGAAGCTTGGTGTAAGTGGAGCTGGATTAAGTGGGAGTTAAAAACAAGTGTTAGAGTATACAAGTCTTGCTGTCTGTTGGTGTGTGTTGCTGTCTGTTGGTGTGTGTTGCTGTCTGTTGGTGTTTGCTGGGTTGCATTTTGGGGTCTTTTCCTTTTAGTTTTTAATTTGCCTTTTGCTGTCACTTTTTAAATAGCTTTTTTTTTTTTTTCTTGTTTCATCAGTCTATCAATTAAGGGGTGTGGTTAATTGCTCACAGGTGCCTATTTAACTTGTTGTAGGACTCAGTCTGAGCGTGCTCAGTTTGAAGCTGTGGAGCTTGGTGTAAGTGGAGCTGGATTAAGTGGGAGTTAAAAACAAGTGTTAGAGTATACAAGTCTTGCTGTCTGTTGGTGTGTGTTGCTGTCTGTTGGTGTGTGTTGCTGTCTGTTGGTGTTTGCTGGGTTGCATTTTGGGGACTTTTCCTTTTAGTTTTTAATTTGCCTTTTGCTGTCACTTTTTAAATAGCTTTTTTTTTTTTTCTTGTTTCATCAGTCTATCAATTAAGGGGTGTGGTTAATTGCTCACAGGTGCCTATTTAACTTGTTGTAGGACTCAGTCTGAGCGTGCTCAGTTTGAAGCTGTGGAGCTTGGTGTAAGTGGAGCTGGATTAAGTGGGAGTTAAAAACAAGTGTTAGAGTATACAAGTCTTGCTGTCTGTTGGTGTGTGTTGCTGTCTGTTGGTGTGTGTTGCTGTCTGTTGGTGTTTGCTGGGTTGCATTTTGGGGACTTTTCCTTTTAGTTTTTAATTTGCCTTTTGCTGTCACTTTTTAAATAGCTTTTTTTTTTTTTTTTCTTGTTTCATCAGTCTATCAATTAAGGGGTGTGGTTAATTGCTCACAGGTGCCTATTTAACTTGTTGTAGGACTCAGTCTGAGCGTGCTCAGTTTGAAGCTGTGGAGCTTGGTGTAAGTGGAGCTGGATTAAGTGGGAGTTAAAAACAAGTGTTAGAATATACAAGTCTTGCTGTCTGTTGGTGTGTGTTGCTGTCTGTTGGTGTTTGCTGGGTTGCATTTTGGGGACTTTTCCTTTTAGTTTTTAATTTGCCTTTTGCTGTCACTTTTTAAATAGCTTTTTTTTTTTTTTTTTTCTTGTTTCATCAGTCTATCAATTAAGGGGTGTGGTTAATTGCTCACAGGTGCCTATTTAACTTGTTGTAGGACTCAGTCTGAGCGTGCTCAGTTTGAAGCTGTGGAGCTTGGTGTAAGTGGAGCTGGATTAAGTGGGAGTTAAAAACAAGTGTTAGAGTATACAAGTCTTGCTGTCTGTTGGTGTGTGTTGCTGTCTGTTGGTGTGTGTTGCTGTCTGTTGGTGTTTGCTGGGTTGCATTTTGGGGACTTTTCCTTTTAGTTTTTAATTTGCCTTTTGCTGCCACTTTTTAAATAGCTTTTTTTTTTCTTGTTTCATCAGTCTATCAATTAAGGGGTGTGGTTAATTGCTCACAGGTGCCTATTTAACTTGTTGTAGGACTCAGTCTGAGCGTGCTCAGTTTGAAGCTGTGGAGCTTGGTGTAAGTGGAGCTGGATTAAGTGGGAGTTAAAAACAAGTGTTAGAGTATACAAGTCTTGCTGTCTGTTGGTGTGTGTTGCTGTCTGTTGGTGTGTGTTGCTGTCTGTTGGTGTTTGCTGGGTTGCATTTTGGGGACTTTTCCTTTTAGTTTTTAATTTGCCTTTTGCTGTCACTTTTTAAATAGCTTTTTTTTTTTTTCTTGTTTCATCAGTCTATCAATTAAGGGGTGTGGTTAATTGCTCACAGGTGCCTATTTAACTTGTTGTAGGACTCAGTCTGAGCGTGCTCAGTTTGAAGCTGTGGAGCTTGGTGTAAGTGGAGCTGGATTAAGTGGGAGTTAAAAACAAGTGTTAGAGTATACAAGTCTTGCTGTCCGTTGGTGTGTGTTGCTGTCTGTTGGTGTGTGTTGCTGTCTGTTGGTGTTTGCTGGGTTGCATTTTGGGGACTTTTCCTTTTAGTTTTTAATTTGCCTTTTGCTGTCACTTTTTAAATAGCTTTTTTTTTTTTCTTGTTTCATCAGTCTATCAATTAAGGGGTGTGGTTAATTGCTCACAGGTGCCTATTTAACTTGTTGTAGGACTCAGTCTGAGCGTGCTCAGTTTGAAGCTGTGGAGCTTGGTGTAAGTGGAGCTGGATTAAGTGGGAGTTAAAAACAAATGTTAGAGTATACAAGTCTTGCTGTCTGTTGGTGTGTGTTGCTGTCTGTTGGTGTGTGTTGCTGTCTGTTGGTGTTTGCTGGGTTGCATTTTGGGGACTTTTCCTTTTAGTTTTTAATTTGCCTTTTGCTGTCACTTTTTAAATAGCTTTTTTTTTTTTTTTTTTTTCTTGTTTCATCAGTCTATCAATTAAGGGGTGTGGTTAATTGCTCACAGGTGCCTATTTAACTTGTTGTAGGACTCAGTCTGAGCGTGCTCAGTTTGAAGCTGTGGAGCTTGGTGTAAGTGGAGCTGGATTAAGTGGGAGTTAAAAACAAGTGTTAGAACATACAAGTCTTGCTGTCTGTTTGGTGTGTGTTGCTGTCTGTTGGTGTGTGTTGCTGTCTGTTGGTGTTTGCTGGGTTGCATTTTGGGGACTTTTCCTTTTAGTTTTTAATTTGCCTTTTGCTGCCACTTTTTAAATAGCTTTTTTTTTTTTTTTTTCTTGTTTCATCAGTCTATCAATTAAAGGGTGTGGTTAATTGCTCACAGGTGCCTATTTAACTTGTTGTAGGACTCAGTCTGAGCTTGCTCAGTTTGAAGCTGTGGAGCTTGGTGTAAGTGGAGCTGGATTAAGTGGGAGTTAAAAACAAGTGTTAGAGTATACAAGTCTTGCTGTCTGTTGGTGTGTGTTGCTGTCTGTTGGTGTGTGTTGCTGTCTGTTGGTGTTTGCTGGGTTGCATTTTGGGGACTTTTCCTTTTAGTTTTTAATTTGCCTTTTGCTGTCACTTTTTAAATAGCTTTTTTTTTTTTTTCTTGTTTCATCAGTCTATCAATTAAGGGGTGTGGTTAATTGCTCACAGGTGCCTATTTAACTTGTTGTAGGACTCATTCTGAGCGTGCTCAGTTTGAAGCTGTGGAGCTTGGTGTAAGTGGAGCTGGATTAAGTGGGAGTTAAAAACAAGTGTTAGAGTATACAAGTCTTGCTGTCTGTTGGTGTGTGTTGCTGTCTGTTGGTGTGTGTTGCTGTCTGTTGGTGTTTGCTGGGTTGCATTTTGGGGACTTTTCCTTTTAGTTTTTAATTTGCCTTTTGCTGTCACTTTTTAAATAGCTTTTTTTTTTTTTTTTCTTGTTTCATCAGTCTATCAATTAAGGGGTGTGGTTAATTGCTCACAGGTGCCTATTTAACTTGTTGTAGGACTCAGTCTGAGCGTGCTCAGTTTGAAGCTGTGGAGCTTGGTGTAAGTGGAGCTGGATTAAATGGAGTTAAAAACAAGTGTTAGAGTATACAAGTCTTGCTGTCTGTTGGTGTGTGTTGCTGTCTGTTGGTGTGTGTTGCTGTCTGTTGGTGTTTGCTGGATTGCATTTTGGGGACTTTTCCTTTTAGTTTTTAATTTGCCTTTTGCTGTCACTTTTTAAATAGCTTTTTTTTTTTCTTGTTTCATCAGTCTATCAATTAAGGGGTGTGGTTAATTGCTCACAGGTGCCTATTTAACTTGTTGTAGGACTCAGTCTGAGCGCGCTCAGTTTGAAGCTGTGGAGCTTGGTGTAAGTGGAGCTGGATTAAGTGGGAGTTAAAAACAAGTGTTAGAGTATACAAGTTTTGCTGTCTGTTGGTGTGTGTTGCTGTCTGTTGGTGTGTGTTGCTGTCTGTTGGTGTTTGCTGGGTTGCATTTTGGGGACTTTTCCTTTTAGTTTTTAATTTGCCTTTTGCTGTCACTTTTTAAATAGCTTTTTTTTTTTTTTCTTGTTTCATCAGTCTATCAATTAAGGGGTGTGGTTAATTGCTCACAGGTGCCTATTTAACTTGTTGTAGGACTCAGTCTGAGCATGCTCAGTTTGAAGCTGTGGAGCTTGGTGTAAGTGGAGCTGGATTAAGTGGGAGTTAAAAACAAGTGTTAGAGTATACAAGTCTTGCTGTCTGTTGGTGTGTGTTGCTGTCTGTTGGTGTGTGTTGCTGTCTGTTGGTGTTTGCTGGGTTGCATTTTGGGGACTTTTCCTTTTAGTTTTTAATTTGCCTTTTGCTGTCACTTTTTAAATAGCTTTTTTTTTTTTTTCTTGTTTCATCAGTCTATCAATTAAGGGGTGTGGTTAATTGCTCACAGGTGCCTATTTAACTTGTTGTAGGACTCAGTCTGAGCGTGCTCAGTTTGAAGCTGTGGAGCTTGGTGTAAGTGGAGCTGGATTAAGTGGGAGTTAAAAACAAGTGTTAGAGTATACAAGTCTTGCTGTCTGTTGGTGTGTGTTGCTGTCTGTTGGTGTGTGTTGCTGTCTGTTGGTGTTTGCTGGGTTGCATTTTGGGGACTTTTCCTTTTAGTTTTTAATTTGCCTTTTGCTGTCACTTTTTAAATAGCTTTTTTTTTTTTTTCTTGTTTCATCAGTCTATCAATTAAGGGGTGTGGTTAATTGCTCACAGGTGCCTATTTAACTTGTTGTAGGACTCAGTCTGAGCGTGCTCAGTTTGAAGCTGTGGAGCTTGGTGTAAGTGGAGCTGGATTAAGTGGGAGTTAAAAACAAGTGTTAGAGTATACAAGTCTTGCTGTCTGTTGGTGTGTGTTGCTGTCTGTTGGTGTGTGTTGCTGTCTGTTGGTGTTTGCTGGGTTGCATTTTGGGGACTTTTCCTTTTAGTTTTTAATTTGCCTTTTGCTGCCACTTTTTAAATAGCTTTTTTTTTCTTGTTTCATCAGTCTATCAATTAAGGGGTGTGGTTAATTGCTCACAGGTGCCTATTTAACTTGTTGTAGGACTCAGTCTGAGCGTGCTCAGTTTGAAGCTGTGAAGCTTGGTGTAAGTGGAGCTGGATTAAGTGGGAGTTAAAAACAAGTGTTAGAGTATACAAGTCTTGCTGTCTGTTGGTGTGTGTTGCTGTCTGTTGGTGTGTGTTGCTGTCTGTTGGTGTTTGCTGGGTTGCATTTTGGGGACTTTTCCTTTTAGTTTTTAATTTGCCTTTTGCTGCCACTTTTTAAATAGCTTTTTTTTTTCTTGTTTCATCAGTCTATCAATTAAAGGGTGTGGTTAATTGCTCACAGGTGCCTATTTAACTTGTTGTAGGACTCAGTCTGAGCGTGCTCAGTTTGAAGCTGTGGAGCTTGGTGTAAGTGGAGCTGGATTAAGTGGGAGTTAAAAACAAGTGTTAGAGTATACAAGTCTTGCTTTCTGTTGGTGTGTGTTGCTGTCTGTTGGTGTGTGTTGCTGTCTGTTGGTGTTTGCTGGGTTGCATTTTGGGGACTTTTCCTTTTAGTTTTTAATTTGCCTTTTGCTGTCACTTTTTAAATAGCTTTTTTTTTTTTTCTTGTTTCATCAGTCTATCAATTAAGGGGTGTGGTTAATTGCTCACAGGTGCCTATTTAACTTGTTGTAGGACTCAGTCTGAGCGTGCTCAGTTTGAAGCTGTGGAGCTTGGTGTAAGTGGAGCTGGATTAAGTGGGAGTTAAAAACAAGTGTTAGAGTATACAAGTCTTGCTGTCTGTTGGTGTGTGTTGCTGTCTGTTGGTGTGTGTTGCTGTCTGTTGGTGTTTACTGGGTTGCATTTTGGGGACTTTTCCTTTTAGTTTTTAATTTGCCTTTTGCTGTCACTTTTTAAATAGCTTTTTTTTTTTTTTTCTTGTTTCATCAGTCTATCAATTAAGGGGTGTGGTTAATTGCTCACAGGTGCCTATTTAACTTGTTGTAGGACTCAGTCTGAGCGTGCTCAGTTTGAAGCTGTGGAGCTTGGTGTAAGTGGAGCTGGATTAAGTGGGAGTTAAAAACAAGTGTTAGAGTATACAAGTCTTGCTGTCTGTTGGTGTGTGTTGCTGTCTGTTGGTGTGTGTTGCTGTCTGTTGGTGTTTGCTGGGTTGCATTTTGGGGACTTTTCCTTTTAGTTTTTAATTTGCCTTTTGCTGTCACTTTTTAAATAGCTTTTTTTTTTTTTCTTGTTTCATCAGTCTATCAATTAAGGGGTGTGGTTAATTGCTCACAGGTGCCTATTTAACTTGTTGTAGGACTCAGTCTGAGCGTGCTCAGTTTGAAGCTGTGGAGCTTGGTGTAAGTGGAGCTGGATTAAGTGGGAGTTAAAAACAAGTGTTAGAGTATACAAGTCTTGCTGTCTGTTGGTGTGTGTTGCTGTCTGTTGGTGTGTGTTGCTGTCTGTTGGTGTTTGCTGGGTTGCATTTTGGGGACTTTTCCTTTTAGTTTTTAATTTGCCTTTTGCTGTCACTTTTTAAATAGCTTTTTTTTTTTTTTTTTCTTGTTTCATCAGTCTATCAATTAAGGGGTGTGGTTAATTGCTCACAGGTGCCTATTTAACTTGTTGTAGGACTCAGTCTGAGCGTGCTCAGTTTGAAGCTGTGGAGCTTGGTGTAAGTGGAGCTGGATTAAGTGGGAGTTAAAAACAAGTGTTAGAGTATACAAGTCTTGCTGTCTGTTGGTGTGTGTTGCTGTCTGTTGGTGTTTGCTGGGTTGCATTTTGGGGACTTTTCCTTTTAGTTTTTAATTTGCCTTTTGCTGTCACTTTTTAAATAGCTTTTTTTTTTTTTTCTTGTTTCATCAGTCTATCAATTAAGGGGTGTGGTTAATTGCTCACAGGTGCCTATTTAACTTGTTGTAGGACTCAGTCTGAGCGTGCTCAGTTTGAAGCTGTGGAGCTTGGTGTAAGTGGAGCTGGATTAAGTGGGAGTTAAAAACAAGTGTTAGAGTATACAAGTCTTGCTGTCTGTTGGTGTGTGTTGCTGTCTGTTGGTGTGTGTTGCTGTCTGTTGGTGTTTGCTGGGTTGCATTTTGGGGACTTTTCCTTTTAGTTTTTAATTTGCCTTTTGCTGTCACTTTTTAAATAGCTTTTTTTTTTTTCTTGTTTCATCAGTCTATCAATTAAGGGGTGTGGTTAATTGCTCACAGGTGCCTATTTAACTTGTTGTAGGACTCAGTCTGAGCGTGCTCAGTTTGAAGCTGTGGAGCTTGGTGTAAGTGGAGCTGGATTAAGTGGGAGTTAAAAACAAGTGTTAGAGTATACAAGTCTTGCTGTCTGTTGGTGTGTGTTGCTGTCTGTTGGTGTGTGTTGCTGTCTGTTGGTGTTTGCTGGGTTGCATTTTGGGGACTTTTCCTTTTAGTTTTTAATTTGCCTTTTGCTGTCACTTTTTAAATAGCTTTTTTTTTTTTTTTTTTCTTGTTTCATCAGTCTATCAATTAAGGGGTGTGGTTAATTGCTCACAGGTGCCTATTTAACTTGTTGTAGGACTCAGTCTGAGCGTGCTCAGTTTGAAGCTGTGGAGCTTGGTGTAAGTGGAGCTGGATTAAGTGGGAGTTAAAAACAAGTGTTAGAGTATACAAGTCTTGCTGTCTGTTGGTGTATGTTGCTGTCTGTTGGTGTTTGCTGGGTTGCATTTTGGGGACTTTTCCTTTTAGTTTTTAATTTGCCTTTTGCTGTCACTTTTTAAATAGCTTTTTTTTTTTTCTTGTTTCATCAGTCTATCAATTAAGGGGTGTGGTTAATTGCTCACAGGTGCCTATTTAACTTGTTGTAGGACTCAGTCTGAGCGTGCTCAGTTTGAAGCTGTGGAGCTTGGTGTAAGTGGAGCTGGATTAAGTGGGAGTTAAAAACAAGTGTTAGAGTATACAAGTCTTGCTGTCTGTTGGTGTGTGTTGCTGTCTGTTGGTGTGTGTTGCTGTCTGTTGGTGTTTGCTGGGTTGCATTTTGGGGACTTTTCCTTTTAGTTTTTAATTTGCCTTTTGCTGCCACTTTTTAAATAGCTTTTTTTTTTTTTTTTTTTTCTTGTTTCATCAGTCTATCAATTAAGGGGTGTGGTTAATTGCTCACAGGTGCCTATTTAACTTGTTGTAGGACTCAGTCTGAGCGTGCTCAGTTTGAAGCTGTGGAGCTTGGTGTAAGTGGAGCTGGATTAAGTGGGAGTTAAAAACAAGTGTTAGAGTATACAAGTCTTGCTGTCTGTTGGTGTGTGTTGCTGTCTGTTGGTGTGTGTTGCTGTCTGTTGGTGTTTGCTGGGTTGCATTTTGGGGACTTTTCCTTTTAGTTTTTAATTTGCCTTTTGCTGTCACTTTTTAAATAGCTTTTTTTTTTTTCTTGTTTCATCAGTCTATCAATTAAGGGGTGTGGTTAATTGCTCACAGGTGCCTATTTAACTTGTTGTAGGACTCAGTCTGAGCGTGCTCAGTTTGAAGCTGTGGAGCTTGGTATAAGTGGAGCTGGATTAAGTGGGAGTTAAAAACAAGTGTTAGAGTATACAAGTCTTGCTGTCTGTTGGTGTATGTTGCTGTCTGTTGGTGTGTGTTGCTGTCTGTTGGTGTTTGCTGGGTTGCATTTTGGGGACTTTTCCTTTTAGTTTTTAATTTGCCTTTTGCTGTCACTTTTTAAATAGCTTTTTTTTTTTTCTTGTTTCATCAGTCTATCAATTAAGGGGTGTGGTTAATTGCTCACAGGTGCCTATTTAACTTGTTGTAGGACTCAGTCTGAGCGTGCTCAGTTTGAAGCTGTGGAGCTTGGTGTAAGTGGAGCTGGATTAAGTGGGAGTTAAAAACAAGTGTTAGAGTATACAAGTCTTGCTGTCTGTTGGTGTGTGTTGCTGTCTGTTGGTGTGTGTTGCTGTCTGTTGGTGTTTGCTGGGTTGCATTTTGGGGACTTTTCCTTTTAGTTTTTAATTTGCCTTTTGCTGTCACTTTTTAAATAGCTTTTTTTTTTTTTTCTTGTTTCATCAGTCTATCAATTAAGGGGTGTGGTTAATTGCTCACAGGTGCCTATTTAACTTGTTGTAGGACTCAGTCTGAGCGTGCTCAGTTTGAAGCTGTGGAGCTTGGTGTAAGTGGAGCTGGATTAAGTGGGAGTTAAAAACAAGTGTTAGAGTATACAAGTCTTGCTGTCTGTTGGTGTGTGTTGCTGTCTGTTGGTGTGTGTTGCTGTCTGTTGGAGTTTGCTGGGTTGCATTTTGGGGACTTTTCCTTTTAGTTTTTAATTTGCCTTTTGCTGCCACTTTTTAAATAGCTTTTTTTTTTTTTTTTTTTCTTGTTTCATCAGTCTATCAATTAAGGGGTGTGGTAATTGCTCACAGGTGCCTATTTAACTTGTTGTAGGACTCAGTCTGAGCGTGCTCAGTTTGAAGCTGTGAAGCTTGGTGTAAGTGGAGCTGGATTAAGTGGGAGTTAAAAACAAGTGTTAGAGTATACAAGTCTTGCTGTCTGTTGGTGTGTGTTGCTGTCTGTTGGTGTGTGTTGCTGTCTGTTGGTGTTTGCTGGGTTGCATTTTGGGGACTTTTCCTTTTAGCTTTTAATTTGCCTTTTGCTGCCACTTTTTAAATAGCTTTTTTTTTTTCTTGTTTCATCAGTCTATCAATTAAGGGGTGTGGTTAATTGCTCACAGGTGCCTATTTAACTTGTTGTAGGACTCAGTCTGAGCGTGCTCAGTTTGAAGCTGTGGAGCTTGGTGTAAGTGGAGCTGGATTAAGTGGGAGTTAAAAACAAGTGTTAGAGTATACAAGTCTTGCTGTCTGTTGGTGTGTGTTGCTGTCTGTTGGTGTGTGTTGCTGTCTGTTGGTGTTTGCTGGGTTGCATTTTGGGGACTTTTCCTTTTAGTTTTTAATTTGCCTTTTGCTGTCACTTTTTAAATAGCTTTTTTTTTTTTCTTGTTTCATCAGTCTATCAATTAAGGGGTGTGGTTAATTGCTCACAGGTGCCTATTTAACTTGTTGTAGGACTCAGTCTGAGCGTGCTCAGTTTGAAGCTGTGGAGCTTGGTGTAAGTGGAGCTGGATTAAGTGGGAGTTAAAAACAAGTGTTAGAGTATACAAGTCTTGCTGTCTGTTGGTGTGTGTTGCTGTCTGTTGGTGTGTGTTGCTGTCTGTTGGTGTTTACTGGGTTGCATTTTGGGGACTTTTCCTTTTAGTTTTTAATTTGCCTTTTGCTGTCACTTTTTAAATAGCTTTTTTTTTTTTTTTCTTGTTTCATCAGTCTATCAATTAAGGGGTGTGGTTAATTGCTCACAGGTGCCTATTTAACTTGTTGTAGGACTCAGTCTGAGCGTGCTCAGTTTGAAGCTGTGGAGCTTGGTGTAAGTGGAGCTGGATTAAGTGGGAGTTAAAAACAAGTGTTAGAGTATACAAGTCTTGCTGTCTGTTGGTGTGTGTTGCTGTCTGTTGGTGTGTGTTGCTGTCTGTTGGTGTTTGCTGGGTTGCATTTTGGGGACTTTTCCTTTTAGTTTTTAATTTGCCTTTTGCTGTCACTTTTTAAATAGCTTTTTTTTTTTTTCTTGTTTCATCAGTCTATCAATTAAGGGGTGTGGTTAATTGCTCACAGGTGCCTATTTAACTTGTTGTAGGACTCAGTCTGAGCGTGCTCAGTTTGAAGCTGTGGAGCTTGGTGTAAGTGGAGCTGGATTAAGTGGGAGTTAAAAACAAGTGTTAGAGTATACAAGTCTTGCTGTCTGTTGGTGTGTGTTGCTGTCTGTTGGTGTGTGTTGCTGTCTGTTGGTGTTTGCTGGGTTGCATTTTGGGGACTTTTCCTTTTAGTTTTTAATTTGCCTTTTGCTGTCACTTTTTAAATAGCTTTTTTTTTTTTTTTTCTTGTTTCATCAGTCTATCAATTAAGGGGTGTGGTTAATTGCTCACAGGTGCCTATTTAACTTGTTGTAGGACTCAGTCTGAGCGTGCTCAGTTTGAAGCTGTGGAGCTTGGTGTAAGTGGAGCTGGATTAAGTGGGAGTTAAAAACAAGTGTTAGAGTATACAAGTCTTGCTGTCTGTTGGTGTGTGTTGCTGTCTGTTGGTGTGTGTTGCTGTCTGTTGGTGTTTGCTGGGTTGCATTTTGGGGACTTTTCCTTTTAGTTTTTAATTTGCCTTTTGCTGTCACTTTTTAAATAGCTTTTTTTTTTTTCTTGTTTCATCAGTCTATCAATTAAGGGGTGTGGTTAATTGCTCACAGGTGCCTATTTAACTTGTTGTAGGACTCAGTCTGAGCGTGCTCAGTTTGAAGCTGTGGAGCTTGGTGTAAGTGGAGCTGGATTAAGTGGGAGTTAAAAACAAGTGTTAGAGTATACAAGTCTTGCTGTCTGTTGGTGTGTGTTGCTGTCTGTTGGTGTGTGTTGCTGTCTGTTGGTGTTTGCTGGGTTGCATTTTGGGGACTTTTCCTTTTAGTTTTTAATTTGCCTTTTGCTGTCACTTTTTAAATAGCTTTTTTTTTTTTCTTGTTTCATCAGTCTATCAATTAAGGGGTGTGGTTAATTGCTCACAGGTGCCTATTTAACTTGTTGTAGGACTCAGTCTGAGCGTGCTCAGTTTGAAGCTGTGGAGCTTGGTGTAAGTGGAGCTGGATTAAGTGGGAGTTAAAAACAAGTGTTAGAGTATACAAGTCTTGCTGTCTGTTGGTGTGTGTTGCTGTCTGTTGGTGTGTGTTGCTGTCTGTTGGTGTTTGCTGGGTTGCATTTTGGGGACTTTTCCTTTTAGTTTTTAATTTGCCTTTTGCTGTCACTTTTTAAATAGCTTTTTTTTTTTTTTTTTTTCTTGTTTCATCAGTCTATCAATTAAGGGGTTTGGTTAATTGCTCACAGGTGCCTATTTAACTTGTTGTAGGACTCAGTCTGAGCGTGCTCAGTTTGAAGCTGTGGAGCTTGGTGTAAGTGGAGCTGGATTAAGTGGGAGTTAAAAACAAGTGTTAGAGTATACAAGTCTTGCTGTCTGTTGGTGTGTGTTGCTGTCTGTTGGTGTTTGCTGGGTTGCATTTTGGGGACTTTTCCTTTTAGTTTTTAATTTGCCTTTTGCTGTCACTTTTTAAATAGCTTTTTTTTTTTTTTCTTGTTTCATCAGTCTATCAATTAAGGGGTGTGGTTAATTGCTCACAGGTGCCTATTTAACTTGTTGTAGGACTCAGTCTGAGCGTGCTCAGTTTGAAGCTGTGGAGCTTGGTGTAAGTGGAGCTGGATTAAGTGGGAGTTAAAAACAAGTGTTAGAGTATACAAATCTTGCTGTCTGTTGGTGTGTGTTGCTGTCTGTTGGTGTTTGCTGGGTTGCATTTTGGGGACTTTTCCTTTTAGTTTTTAATTTGCCTTTTGCTGTCACTTATTAAATAGCTTTTTTTTTTTTTTTCTTGTTTCATCAGTCTATCAATTAAGGGGTGTGGTTAATTGCTCACAGGTGCCTATTTAACTTGTTGTAGGACTCAGTCTGAGCGTGCTCAGTTTGAAGCTGTGGAGCTTGGTGTAAGTGGAGCTGGATTAAGTGGGAGTTAAAAACAAATGTTAGAGTATACAAGTCTTGCTGTCTGTTGGTGTGTGTTGCTGTCTGTTGGTGTGTGTTGCTGTCTGTTGGTGTTTGCTGGGTTGCATTTTGGGGACTTTTCCTTTTAGTTTTTAATTTGCCTTTTGCTGCCACTTTTTAAATAGCTTTTTTTTTTTTTTTTTTCTTGTTTCATCAGTCTATCAATTAAGTGGTGTGGTTAATTGCTCACAGGTGCCTATTTAACTTGTTGTAGGACTCAGTCTGAGCGTGCTCAGTTTGAAGCCTTGGAGCTTGGTGTAAGTGGAGCTGGATTAAGTGGGAGTTAAAAACAAATGTTAGAGTATACAAGTCTTGCTGTCTGTTGGTGTGTGTTGCTGTCTGTTGGTGTGTGTTGCTGTCTGTTGGTGTTTGCTGGGTTGCATTTTGGGGACTTTTCCTTTTAGTTTTTAATTTGCCTTTTGCTGCCACTTTTTAAATAGCTTTTTTTTTTTTTTTTTTCTTGTTTCATCAGTCTATCAATTAAGTGGTGTGGTTAATTGCTCACAGGTGCCTATTTAACTTGTTGTAGGACTCAGTCTGAGCGTGCTCAGTTTGAAGCCTTGGAGCTTGGTGTAAGTGGAGCTGGATTAAGTGGGAGTTAAAAACAAGTGTTAGAGTATACAAGTCTTGCTGTCTGTTGGTGTGTGTTGCTGTCTGTTGGTGTGTGTTGCTGTCTGTTGGTGTTTGCTGGGTTGCATTTTGGGGACTTTTCCTTTTAGTTTTTAATTTGCCTTTTGCTGTCACTTTTTAAATAGCTTTTTTTTTTTTTTTTCTTGTTTCATCAGTCTATCAATTAAGGGGTGTGGTTAATTGCTCACAGGTGCCTATTTAACTTGTTGTAGGACTCAGTCTGAGCGTGCTCAGTTTGAAGCTGTGGAGCTTGGTGTAAGTGGAGCTGGATTAAGTGGGAGTTAAAAACAAGTGTTAGAGTATACAAGTCTTGCTGTCTGTTGGTGTGTGTTGCTGTCTGTTGGTGTTTGCTGGGTTGCATTTTGGGGACTTTTCCTTTTAGTTTTTAATTTGCCTTTTGCTGTCACTTTTTAAATAGCTTTTTTTTTTTTTTTTTCTTGTTTCATCAGTCTATCAATTAAGGGGTGTGGTTAATTGCTCACAGGTGCCTATTTAACTTGTTGTAGGACTCAGTCTGAGCGTGCTCAGTTTCAAGCTGTGGAGCTTGGTGTAAGTGGAGCTGGATTAAGTGGGAGTTAAAAACAAGTGTTAGAGTATACAAGTCTTGCTGTCTGTTGGTGTGTGTTGCTGTCTGTTGGTGTGTGTTGCTGTCTGTTGGTGTTTGCTGGGTTGCATTTTGGGGACTTTTCCTTTTAGTTTTTAATTTGCCTTTTGCTGTCACTTTTTAAATAGCTTTTTTTTTTTTTTCTTGTTTCATCAGTCTATCAATTAAGGGGTGTGGTTAATTGCTCACAGGTGCCTATTTAACTTGTTGTAGGACTCAGTCTGAGCGTGCTCAGTTTGAAGCTGTGGAGCTTGGTGTAAGTGGAGCTGGATTAAGTGGGAGTTAAAAACAAGTGTTAGAGTATACAAGTCTTGCTGTCTGTTGGTGTGTGTTGCTGTCTGTTGGTGTGTGTTGCTGTCTGTTGGTGTTTGCTGGGTTGCATTTTGGGGACTTTTCCTTTTAGTTTTTAATTTGCCTTTTGCTGTCACTTTTTAAATAGCTTTTTTTTTTTTTTCTTGTTTCATCAGTCTATCAATTAAGGGGTGTGGTTAATTGCTCACAGGTGCCTATTTAACTTGTTGTAGGACTCAGTCTGAGCGTGCTCAGTTTGAAGCTGTGGAGCTTGGTGTAAGTGGAGCTGGATTAAGTGGGAGTTAAAAACAAGTGTTAGAGTATACAAGTCTTGCTGTCTGTTGGTGTGTGTTGCTGTCTGTTGGTGTGTGTTGCTGTCTGTTGGTGTTTGCTGGGTTGCATTTTGGGGACTTTTCCTTTTAGTTTTTAATTTGCCTTTTGCTGTCACTTTTTAAATAGCTTTTTTTTTTTTTTTTTTCTTGTTTCATCAGTCTATCAATTAAGGGGTGTGGTTAATTGCTCACAGGTGCCTATTTAACTTGTTGTAGGACTCAGTCTGAGCATGCTCAGTTTGAAGCTGTGGAGCTTGGTGTAAGTGGAGCTGGATTAAGTGGGAGTTAAAAACAAGTGTTAGAGTATACAAGTCTTGCTGTCTGTTGGTGTGTGTTGCTGTCTGTTGGTGTTTGCTGGGTTGCATTTTGGGGACTTTTCCTTTTAGTTTTTAATTTGCCTTTTGCTGTCACTTTTTAAATCGCTTTTTTTTTTTTTTTTTTTCTTGTTTCATCAGTCTATCAATTAAGGGGTGTGGTTAATTGCTCACAGGTGCCTATTTAACTTGTTGTAGGACTCAGTCTGAGCGTGCTCAGTTTGAAGCTGTGGAGCTTGGTGTAAGTGGAGCTGGATTAAGTGGGAGTTAAAAACAAGTGTTAGAGTATACAAGTCTTGCTGTCTGTTGGTGTGTGTTGCTGTCTGTTGGTGTTTGCTGGGTTGCATTTTGGGGACTTTTCCTTTTAGTTTTTAATTTGCCTTTTGCTGTCACTTATTAAATAGCTTTTTTTTTTTTTTTCTTGTTTCATCAGTCTATCAATTAAGGGGTGTGGTTAATTGCTCACAGGTGCCTATTTAACTTGTTGTAGGACTCAGTCTGAGCGTGCTCAGTTTGAAGCTGTGGAGCTTGGTGTAAGTGGAGCTGGATTAAGTGGGAGTTAAAAACAAATGTTAGAGTATACAAGTCTTGCTGTCTGTTGGTGTGTGTTGCTGTCTGTTGGTGTGTGTTGCTGTCTGTTGGTGTTTGCTGGGTTGCATTTTGGGGACTTTTCCTTTTAGTTTTTAATTTGCCTATTGCTGCCACTTTTTAAATAGCTTTTTTTTTTTTTTTTTTCTTGTTTCATCAGTCTATCAATTAAGTGGTGTGGTTAATTGCTCACAGGTGCCTATTTAACTTGTTGTAGGACTCAGTCTGAGCGTGCTCAGTTTGAAGCCTTGGAGCTTGTTGTAAGTGGAGCTGGATTAAGTGGGAGTTAAAAACAAGTTTTAGAGTATACAAGTCTTGCTGTCTGTTGGTGTGTGTTGCTGTCTGTTGGTGTGTGTTGCTGTCTGTTGGTGTTTGCTGGGTTGCATTTTGGGGACTTTTCCTTTTAGTTTTTAATTTGCCTTTTGCTGTCACTTTTTAAATAGCTTTTTTTTTTTTTTCTTGTTTCATCAGTCTATCAATTAAGGGGTGTGGTTAATTGCTCACAGGTGCCTATTTAACTTGTTGTAGGACTCAGTCTGATCATGCTCAGTTTGAAGCCTTGGAGCTTGGTGTAAGTGGAGCTGGATTAAGTGGGAGTTAAAAACAAGTGTTAGAGTATACAAGTCTTGCTGTCTGTTGGTGTGTGTTGCTGTCTGTTGGTGTGTGTTGCTGTCTGTTGGTGTTTGCTGGGTTGCATTTTGGGGACTTTTCCTTTTAGTTTTTAATTTGCCTTTTGCTGTCACTTTTTAAATAGCTTTTTTTTTTTTCTTGTTTCATCAGTCTATCAATTAAGGGGTGTGGTTAATTGCTCACAGGTGCCTATTTAACTTGTTGTAGGACTCAGTCTGAGCGTGCTCAGTTTGAAGCTGTGGAGCTTGGTGTAAGTGGAGCTGGATTAAGTGGGAGTTAAAAACAAGTGTTAGAGTATACAAGTCTTGCTGTCTGTTGGTGTGTGTTGCTGTCTGTTGGTGTGTGTTGCTGTCTGTTGGTGTTTGCTGGGTTGCATTTTGGGGACTTTTCCTTTTAGTTTTTAATTTGCCTTTTGCTGTCACTTTTTAAATAGCTTTTTTTTTTTTTTCTTGTTTCATCAGTCTATCAATTAAGGGGTGTGGTTAATTGCTCACAGGTGCCTATTTAACTTGTTGTAGGACTCAGTCTGAGCGTGCTCAGTTTGAAGCTGTGGAGCTTGGTGTAAGTGGAGCTGGATTAAGTGGGAGTTAAAAACAAGTGTTAGAGTATACAAGTCTTGCTGTCTGTTGGTGTGTGTTGCTGTCTGTTGGTGTGTGTTGCTGTCTGTTGGTGTTTGCTGGGTTGCATTTTGGGGACTTTTCCTTTTAGTTTTTAATTTGCCTTTTGCTGCCACTTTTTAAATAGCTTTTTTTCTTTTTTTTTTCTTGTTTCATCAGTCCATCAATTAAGGGGTGTGGTTAATTGCTCACAGGTGCCTATTTAACTTGTTGTAGGACTCAGTCTGAGCGTGCTCAGTTTGAAGCTGTGAAGCTTGGTGTAAGTGGAGCTGGATTAAGTGGGAGTTAAAAACAAGTGTTAGAGTATACAAGTCTTGCTGTCTGTTGGTGTGTGTTGCTGTCTGTTGGTGTTTGCTGGGTTGCATTTTGGGGACTTTTCCTTTTAGTTTTTAATTTGCCTTTTGCTGTCACTTTTTAAATAGCTTTTTTTTTTTTTTTTTCTTGTTTCATCAGTCTATCAATTAAGGGGTGTGGTTAATTGCTCACAGGTGCCTATTTAACTTGTTGTAGGACTCAGTCTGAGCGTGCTCAGTTTGAAGCTGTGGAGCTTGGTGTAAGTGGAGCTGGATTAAGTGGGAGTTAAAAACAAGTGTTAGAGTATACAAGTCTTGCTGTCTGTTGGTGTGTGTTGCTGTCTGTTGGTGTGTGTTGCTGTCTGTTGGTGTTTGCTGGGTTGCATTTTGGGGACTTTTCCTTTTAGTTTTTAATTTGCCTTTTGCTGCCACTTTTTAAATAGCTTTTTTTTTTTTTCTTGTTTCATCAGTCTATCAATTAAGGGGTGTGGTTAATTGCTCACAGGTGCCTATTTAACTTGTTGTAGGACTCAGTCTGAGCGTGCTCAGTTTGAAGCCTTGGAGCTTGGTGTAAGTGGAGCTGGATTAAGTGGGAGTTAAAAACAAGTGTTAGAGTATACAAGTCTTGCTGTCTGTTGGTGTGTGTTGCTGTCTGTTGGTGTGTGTTGCTGTCTGTTGGTGTTTGCTGGGTTGCATTTTGGGGACTTTTCCTTTTAGTTTTTAATTTGCCTTTTGCTGTCACTTTTTAAATAGCTTTTTTTTTTTTTCTTGTTTCATCAGTCTATCAATTAAAGGGTGTGGTTAATTGCTCACAGGTGCCTATTTAACTTGTTGTAGGACTCAGTCTGAGCGTGCTCAGTTTGAAGCTGTGGAGCTTGGTGTAAGTGGAGCTGGATTAAGTGGGAGTTAAAAACAAGTGTTAGAGTATACAAGTCTTGCTGTCTGTTGGTGTGTGTTGCTGTCTGTTGGTGTGTGTTGCTGTCTGTTGGTGTTTGCTGGGTTGCATTTTGGGGACTTTTCCTTTTAGTTTTTAATTTGCCTTTTGCTGTCACTTTTTAAATAGCTTTTTTTTTTTTTCTTGTTTCACCAGTCTATCAATTAAGGGGTGTGGTTAATTGCTCACAGGTGCCTATTTAACTTGTTGTAGGACTCAGTCTGAGCGTGCTCAGTTTGAAGCTGTGGAGCTTGGTGTAAGTGGAGCTGGATTAAGTGGGAGTTAAAAACAAGTGTTAGAGTATACAAGTCTTGCTGTCTGTTGGTGTGTGTTGCTGTCTGTTGGTGTGTGTTGCTGTCTGTTGGTGTTTGCTGGGTTGTATTTTGGGGACTTTTCCTTTTAGTTTTTAATTTGCCTTTTGCTGTCACTTTTTAAATAGCTTTTTTTTTTTTTTTCTTGTTTCATCAGTCTATCAATTAAGGGGTGTGGTTAATTGCTCACAGGTGCCTATTTAACTTGTTGTAGGACTCAGTCTGAGCGTGCTCAGTTTGAAGCTGTGAAGCTTGGTGTAAGTGGAGCTGGATTAAGTGGGAGTTAAAAACAAGTGTTAGAGTATACAAGTCTTGCTGTCTGTTGGTGTGTGTTGCTGTCTGTTGGTGTGTGTTGCTGTCTGTTGGTGTTTGCTGGGTTGCATTTTGGGGACTTTTCCTTTTAGTTTTTAATTTGCCTTTTGCTGTCACTTTTTAAATAGCTTTTTTTTTTTTTTCTTGTTTCATCAGTCTATCAATTAAGGGGTGTGGTTAATTGCTCACAGGTGCCTATTTAACTTGTTGTAGGACTCAGTCTGAGCGTGCTCAGTTTGAAGCTGTGGAGCTTGGTGTAAGTGGAGCTGGATTAAGTGGGAGTTAAAAACAAGTGTTAGACTATACAAGTCTTGCTGTCTGTTGGTGTGTGTTGCTGTCTGTTGGTGTGTGTTGCTGTCTGTTGGTGTTTGCTGGGTTGCATTTTGGGGACTTTTCCTTTTAGTTTTTAATTTGCCTTTTGCTGCCACTTTTTAAATAGCTTTTTTTTATTTTTTTTTTTTCTTGTTTCATCAGTCTATCAATTAAGGGGTGTGGTTAATTGCTCACAGGTGCCTATTTAACTTGTTGTAGGACTCAGTCTGAGCGTGCTCAGTTTGAAGCTGTGGAGCTTGGTGTAAGTGGAGCTGGATTAAGTGGGAGTTAAAAACAAGTGTTAGAGTATACAAGTCTTGCTGTCTGTTGGTGTGTGTTGCTGTCTGTTGGTATGTGTTGCTGTCTGTTGGTGTTTGCTGGGTTGCATTTTGGGGACTTTTCCTTTTAGTTTTTAATTTGCCTTTTGCTGTCACTTTTTAAATAGCTTTTTTTTTTTTTTTTTCTTGTTTCATCAGTCTATCAATTAAGGGGTGTGGTTAATTGCTCACAGGTGCCTATTTAACTTGTTGTAGGACTCAGTCTGAGCGTGCTCAGTTTGAAGCTGTGGAGCTTGGTGTAAGTGGAGCTGGATTAAGTGGGAGTTAAAAACAAGTGTTAGAGTATACAAGTCTTGCTGTCTGTTGGTGTGTGTTGCTGTCTGTTGGTGTGTGTTGCTGTCTGTTGGTGTTTGCTGGGTTGCATTTTGGGGACTTTTCCTTTTAGTTTTTAATTTGCCTTTTGCTGCCACTTTTTAAATAGCTTTTTTTTTTTTTTTTTCTTGTTTCATCAGTCTATCAATTAAGGGGTGTGGTTAATTGCTCACAGGTGCCTATTTAACTTGTTGTAGGACTCAGTCTGAGCGTGCTCAGTTTGAAGCTGTGGAGCTTGGTGTAAGTGGAGCTGGATTAAGTGGGAGTTAAAAACAAGTGTTAGAGTATACAAGTCTTGCTGTCTGTTGGTGTTTGTTGCTGTCTGTTGGTGTGTGTTGCTGTCTGTTGGTGTTTGCTGGGTTGCATTTTGGGGACTTTTCCTTTTAGTTTTTAATTTGCCTTTTGCTGTCACTTTTTAAATAGCTTTTTTTTTTTTTTCTTGTTTCATCAGTCTATCAATTAAGGGGTGTGGTTAATTGCTCACAGGTGCCTATTTAACTTGTTGTAGGACTCAGTCTGAGCGTGCTCAGTTTGAAGCTGTGGAGCTTGGTGTAAGTGGAGCTGGATTAAGTGGGAGTTAAAAACAAGTGTTAGAGTATACAAGTCTTGCTGTCTGTTGGTGTGTGTTGCTGTCTGTTGGTGTGTGTTGCTGTCTGTTGGTGTTTGCTGGGTTGCATTTTGGGGACTTTTCCTTTTAGTTTTTAATTTGCCTTTTGCTGTCACTTTTTAAATAGTTTTTTTTTTTCTTGTTTCATCAGTCTATCAATTAAGGGGTGTGGTTAATTGCTCACAGGTGCCTATTTAACTTGTTGTAGGACTCAGTCTGAGCGTGCTCAGTTTGAAGCTGTGGAGCTTGGTGTAAGTGGAGCTGGATTAAGTGGGAGTTAAAAACAAGTGTTAGAGTATACAAGTCTTGCTGTCTGTTGGTGTGTGTTGCTGTCTGTTGGTGTGTGTTGCTGTCTGTTGGTGTTTGCTGGGTTGCATTTTGGGGACTTTTCCTTTTAATTTTTAATTTGCCTTTTGCTGTCACTTTTTAAATAGCTTTTTTTTTTTTTCTTGTTTCATCAGTCTATCAATTAAGGGGTGTGGTTAATTGCTCACAGGTGCCTATTTAACTTGTTGTAGGACTCAGTCTGAGCGTGCTCAGTTTGAAGCTGTGGAGCTTGGTGTAAGTGGAGCTGGATTAAGTGGGAGTTAAAAACAAGTGTTAGAGTATACAAGTCTTGCTGTCTGTTGGTGTGTGTTGCTGTCTGTTGGTGTGTGTTGCTGTCTGTTGGTGTTTGCTGGGTTGCATTTTGGGGACTTTTCCTTTTAGTTTTTAATTTGCCTTTTGCTGTCACTTTTTAAATAGCTTTTTTTTTTTTTTTTCTTGTTTCATCAGTCTATCAATTAAGGGGTGTGGTTAATTGCTCACAGGTGCCTATTTAACTTGTTGTAGGACTCAGTCTGAGCGTGCTCAGTTTGAAGCTGTGGAGCTTGGTGTAAGTGGAGCTGGATTAAGTGGGAGTTAAAAACAAGTGTTAGAGTATACAAGTCTTGCTGTCTGTTGGTGTGTGTTGCTGTCTGTTGGTGTTTGCTGGGTTGCATTTTGGGGACTTTTCCTTTTAGTTTTTAATTTGCCTTTTGCTGTCACTTTTTAAATAGCTTTTTTTTTTTTTTCTTGTTTCATCAGTCTATCAATTAAGGGGTGTGGTTAATTGCTCACAGGTGCCTATTTAACTTGTTGTAGGACTCAGTCTGAGCGTGCTCAGTTTGAAGCTGTGGAGCTTGGTGTAAGTGGAGCTGGATTAAGTGGGAGTTAAAAACAAGTGTTAGAGTATACAAGTCTTGCTGTCTGTTGGTGTGTGTTGCTGTCTGTTGGTGTGTGTTGCTGTCTGTTGGTGTTTGCTGGGTTGCATTTTGGGGACTTTTCCTTTTAGTTTTTAATTTGCCTTTTGCTGTCACTTTTTAAATAGCTTTTTTTTTTTTTTCTTGTTTCATCAGTCTATCAATTAAGGGGTGTGGTTAATTGCTCACAGGTGCCTATTTAACTTGTTGTAGGACTCAGTCTGAGCGTGCTCAGTTTGAAGCTGTGGAGCTTGGTGTAAGTGGAGCTGGATTAAGTGGGAGTTAAAAACAAGTGTTAGAGTATACAAGTCTTGCTGTCTGTTGGTGTGTGTTGCTGTCTGTTGGTGTGTGTTGCTGTCTGTTGGTGTTTGCTGGGTTGCATTTTGGGGACTTTTCCTTTTAGTTTTTAATTTGCCTTTTGCTGTCACTTTTTAAATAGCTTTTTTTTTTTTTTTTTTCTTGTTTCATCAGTCTATCAATTAAGGGGTGTGGTTAATTGCTCACAGGTGCCTATTTAACTTGTTGTAGGACTCAGTCTGAGCGTGCTCAGTTTGAAGCTGTGGAGCTTGGTGTAAGTGGAGCTGGATTAAGTGGGAGTTAAAAACAAGTGTTAGAGTATACAAGTCTTGCTGTCTGTTGGTGTGTGTTGCTGTCTGTTGGTGTTTGCTGGGTTGCATTTTGGGGACTTTTCCTTTTAGTTTTTAATTTGCCTTTTGCTGTCACTTTTTAAATCGCTTTTTTTTTTTTTTTTTTTCTTGTTTCATCAGTCTATCAATTAAGGGGTGTGGTTAATTGCTCACAGGTGCCTATTTAACTTGTTGTAGGACTCAGTCTGAGCGTGCTCAGTTTGAAGCTGTGGAGCTTGGTGTAAGTGGAGCTGGATTAAGTGGGAGTTAAAAACAAGTGTTAGAGTATACAAGTCTTGCTGTCTGTTGGTGTGTGTTGCTGTCTGTTGGTGTTTGCTGGGTTGCATTTTGGGGACTTTTCCTTTTAGTTTTTAATTTGCCTTTTGCTGTCACTTATTAAATAGCTTTTTTTTTTTTTTTCTTGTTTCATCAGTCTATCAATTAAGGGGTGTGGTTAATTGCTCACAGGTGCCTATTTAACTTGTTGTAGGACTCAGTCTGAGCGTGCTCAGTTTGAAGCTGTGGAGCTTGGTGTAAGTGGAGCTGGATTAAGTGGGAGTTAAAAACAAATGTTAGAGTATACAAGTCTTGCTGTCTGTTGGTGTGTGTTGCTGTCTGTTGGTGTGTGTTGCTGTCTGTTGGTGTTTGCTGGGTTGCATTTTGGGGACTTTTCCTTTTAGTTTTTAATTTGCCTATTGCTGCCACTTTTTAAATAGCTTTTTTTTTTTTTTTTTTTCTTGTTTCATCAGTCTATCAATTAAGTGGTGTGGTTAATTGCTCACAGGTGCCTATTTAACTTGTTGTAGGACTCAGTCTGAGCGTGCTCAGTTTGAAGCCTTGGAGCTTGTTGTAAGTGGAGCTGGATTAAGTGGGAGTTAAAAACAAGTTTTAGAGTATACAAGTCTTGCTGTCTGTTGGTGTGTGTTGCTGTCTGTTGGTGTGTGTTGCTGTCTGTTGGTGTTTGCTGGGTTGCATTTTGGGGACTTTTCCTTTTAGTTTTTAATTTGCCTTTTGCTGTCACTTTTTAAATAGCTTTTTTTTTTTTTTCTTGTTTCATCAGTCTATCAATTAAGGGGTGTGGTTAATTGCTCACAGGTGCCTATTTAACTTGTTGTAGGACTCAGTCTGATCATGCTCAGTTTGAAGCCTTGGAGCTTGGTGTAAGTGGAGCTGGATTAAGTGGGAGTTAAAAACAAGTGTTAGAGTATACAAGTCTTGCTGTCTGTTGGTGTGTGTTGCTGTCTGTTGGTGTGTGTTGCTGTCTGTTGGTGTTTGCTGGGTTGCATTTTGGGGACTTTTCCTTTTAGTTTTTAATTTGCCTTTTGCTGTCACTTTTTAAATAGCTTTTTTTTTTTTCTTGTTTCATCAGTCTATCAATTAAGGGGTGTGGTTAATTGCTCACAGGTGCCTATTTAACTTGTTGTAGGACTCAGTCTGAGCGTGCTCAGTTTGAAGCTGTGGAGCTTGGTGTAAGTGGAGCTGGATTAAGTGGGAGTTAAAAACAAGTGTTAGAGTATACAAGTCTTGCTGTCTGTTGGTGTGTGTTGCTGTCTGTTGGTGTGTGTTGCTGTCTGTTGGTGTTTGCTGGGTTGCATTTTGGGGACTTTTCCTTTTAGTTTTTAATTTGCCTTTTGCTGTCACTTTTTAAATAGCTTTTTTTTTTTTTTCTTGTTTCATCAGTCTATCAATTAAGGGGTGTGGTTAATTGCTCACAGGTGCCTATTTAACTTGTTGTAGGACTCAGTCTGAGCGTGCTCAGTTTGAAGCTGTGGAGCTTGGTGTAAGTGGAGCTGGATTAAGTGGGAGTTAAAAACAAGTGTTAGAGTATACAAGTCTTGCTGTCTGTTGGTGTGTGTTGCTGTCTGTTGGTGTGTGTTGCTGTCTGTTGGTGTTTGCTGGGTTGCATTTTGGGGACTTTTCCTTTTAGTTTTTAATTTGCCTTTTGCTGCCACTTTTTAAATAGCTTTTTTTCTTTTTTTTTTCTTGTTTCATCAGTCCATCAATTAAGGGGTGTGGTTAATTGCTCACAGGTGCCTATTTAACTTGTTGTAGGACTCAGTCTGAGCGTGCTCAGTTTGAAGCTGTGAAGCTTGGTGTAAGTGGAGCTGGATTAAGTGGGAGTTAAAAACAAGTGTTAGAGTATACAAGTCTTGCTGTCTGTTGGTGTGTGTTGCTGTCTGTTGGTGTTTGCTGGGTTGCATTTTGGGGACTTTTCCTTTTAGTTTTTAATTTGCCTTTTGCTGTCACTTTTTAAATAGCTTTTTTTTTTTTTTTTTCTTGTTTCATCAGTCTATCAATTAAGGGGTGTGGTTAATTGCTCACAGGTGCCTATTTAACTTGTTGTAGGACTCAGTCTGAGCGTGCTCAGTTTGAAGCTGTGGAGCTTGGTGTAAGTGGAGCTGGATTAAGTGGGAGTTAAAAACAAGTGTTAGAGTATACAAGTCTTGCTGTCTGTTGGTGTGTGTTGCTGTCTGTTGGTGTGTGTTGCTGTCTGTTGGTGTTTGCTGGGTTGCATTTTGGGGACTTTTCCTTTTAGTTTTTAATTTGCCTTTTGCTGCCACTTTTTAAATAGCTTTTTTTTTTTTTTTTTTTCTTGTTTCATCAGTCTATCAATTAAGGGGTGTGGTTAATTGCTCACAGGTGCCTATTTAACTTGTTGTAGGACTCAGTCTGAGCGTGCTCAGTTTGAAGCCTTGGAGCTTGGTGTAAGTGGAGCTGGATTAAGTGGGAGTTAAAAACAAGTGTTAGAGTATACAAGTCTTGCTGTCTGTTGGTGTGTGTTGCTGTCTGTTGGTGTGTGTTGCTGTCTGTTGGTGTTTGCTGGGTTGCATTTTGGGGACTTTTCCTTTTAGTTTTTAATTTGCCTTTTGCTGTCACTTTTTAAATAGCTTTTTTTTTTTTTTCTTGTTTCATCAGTCTATCAATTAAGGGGTGTGGTTAATTGCTCACAGGTGCCTATTTAACTTGTTGTAGGACTCAGTCTGAGCGTGCTCAGTTTGAAGCTGTGGAGCTTGGTGTAAGTGGAGCTGGATTAAGTGGGAGTTAAAAACAAGTGTTAGAGTATACAAGTCTTGCTGTCTGTTGGTGTGTGTTGCTGTCTGTTGGTGTGTGTTGCTGTCTGTTGGTGTTTGCTGGGTTGCATTTTGGGGACTTTTCCTTTTAGTTTTTAATTTGCCTTTTGCTGTCACTTTTTAAATAGCTTTTTTTTTTTTTCTTGTTTCACCAGTCTATCAATTAAGGGGTGTGGTTAATTGCTCACAGGTGCCTATTTAACTTGTTGTAGGACTCAGTCTGAGCGTGCTCAGTTTGAAGCTGTGGAGCTTGGTGTAAGTGGAGCTGGATTAAGTGGGAGTTAAAAACAAGTGTTAGAGTATACAAGTCTTGCTGTCTGTTGGTGTGTGTTGCTGTCTGTTGGTGTGTGTTGCTGTCTGTTGGTGTTTGCTGGGTTGTATTTTGGGGACTTTTCCTTTTAGTTTTTAATTTGCCTTTTGCTGTCACTTTTTAAATAGCTTTTTTTTTTTTTTCTTGTTTCATCAGTCTATCAATTAAGGGGTGTGGTTAATTGCTCACAGGTGCCTATTTAACTTGTTGTAGGACTCAGTCTGAGCGTGCTCAGTTTGAAGCTGTGGAGCTTGGTGTAAGTGGAGCTGGATTAAGTGGGAGTTAAAAACAAGTGTTAGAGTATACAAGTCTTGCTGTCTGTTGGTGTGTGTTGCTGTCTGTTGGTGTGTGTTGCTGTCTGTTGGTGTTTGCTGGGTTGCATTTTGGGGACTTTTCCTTTTAGTTTTTAATTTGCCTTTTGCTGTCACTTTTTAAATAGCTTTTTTTTTTTTTCTTGTTTCATCAGTCTATCAATTAAGGGGTGTGGTTAATTGCTCACAGGTGCCTATTTAACTTGTTGTAGGACTCAGTCTGAGCGTGCTCAGTTTGAAGCTGTGGAGCTTGGTGTAAGTGGAGCTGGATTAAGTGGGAGTTAAAAACAAGTGTTAGACTATACAAGTCTTGCTGTCTGTTGGTGTGTGTTGCTGTCTGTTGGTGTTTGCTGGGTTGCATTTTGGGGACTTTTCCTTTTAGTTTTTAATTTGCCTTTTGCTGTCACTTTTTAAATAGCTTTTTTTTTTTTTTTTCTTGTTTCATCAGTCTATCAATTAAGGGGTGTGGTTAATTGCTCACAGGTGCCTATTTAACTTGTTGTAGGACTCAGTCTGAGCGTGCTCAGTTTGAAGCTGTGGAGCTTGGTGTAAGTGGAGCTGGATTAAGTTGGAGTTAAAAACAAGTGTTAGAGTATACAAGTCTTGCTGTCTGTTGGTGTGTGTTGCTGTCTGTTGGTGTGTGTTGCTGTCTGTTGGTGTTTGCTGGGTTGCATTTTGGGGACTTTTCCTTTTAGTTTTTAATTTGCCTTTTGCTGCCACTTTTTAAATAGCTTTTTTTTTTTTTTTTTTCTTGTTTCATCAGTCTATCAATTAAGGGGTGTGGTTAATTGCTCACAGGTGCCTATTTAACTTGTTGTAGGACTCAGTCTGAGCGTGCTCAGTTTGAAGCCTTGGAGCTTGGTGTAAGTGGAGCTGGATTAAGTGGGAGTTAAAAACAAGTGTTAGAGTATACAAGTCTTGCTGTCTGTTGGTGTGTGTTGCTGTCTGTTGGTGTGTGTTGCTGTCTGTTGGTGTTTGCTGGGTTGCATTTTGGGGACTTTTCCTTTTAGTTTTTAATTTGCCTTTTGCTGTCACTTTTTAAATAGCTTTTTTTTTTTTTTCTTGTTTCATCAGTCTATCAATTAAGGGGTGTGGTTAATTGCTCACAGGTGCCTATTTAACTTGTTGTAGGACTCAGTCTGAGCGTGCTCAGTTTGAAGCTGTGGAGCTTGGTGTAAGTGGAGCTGGATTAAGTGGGAGTTAAAAACAAGTGTTAGAGTATACAAGTCTTGCTGTCTGTTGGTGTGTGTTGCTGTCTGTTGGTGTGTGTTGCTGTCTGTTGGTGTTTGCTGGGTTGCATTTTGGGGACTTTTCCTTTTAGTTTTTAATTTGCCTTTTGCTGTCACTTTTTAAATAGCTTTTTTTTTTTTTTCTTGTTTCATCAGTCTATCAATTAAGTGGTGTGGTTAATTGCTCACAGGTGCCTATTTAACTTGTTGTAGGACTCAGTCTGAGCGTGCTCAGTTTGAAGCTGTGGAGCTTGGTGTAAGTGGAGCTGGATTAAGTGGGAGTTAAAAACAAGTGTTAGAGTATACAAGTCTTGCTGTCTGTTGGTGTGTGTTGCTGTCTGTTGGTGTGTGTTGCTGTCTGTTGGTGTTTGCTGGGTTGCATTTTGGGGACTTTTCCTTTTAGTTTTTAATTTGCCTTTTGCTGTCACTTTTTAAATAGCTTTTTTTTTTTTTTCTTGTTTCATCAGTCTATCAATTAAGGGGTGTGGTTAATTGCTCACAGGTGCCTATTTAACTTGTTGTAGGACTCAGTCTGAGCGTGCTCAGTTTGAAGCTGTGGAGCTTGGTGTAAGTGGAGCTGGATTAAGTGGGAGTTAAAAACAAGTGTTAAAGTATACAAGTCTTGCTGTCTGTTTTTGTGTGTTGCTGTCTGTTGGTGTGTGTTGCTGTCTGTTGGTGTTTGCTGGGTTGCATTTTGGGGACTTTTCCTTTTAGTTTTTAATTTGCCTTTTGCTGTCACTTTTTAAATAGCTTTTTTTTTTTTTTCTTGTTTCATCAGTCTATCAATTAAGGGGTGTGGTTAATTGCTCACAGGTGCCTATTTAACTTGTTGTAGGACTCAGTCTGAGCGTGCTCAGTTTGAAGCTGTGGAGCTTGGTGTAAGTGGAGCTGGATTAAGTTGGAGTTAAAAACAAGTGTTAGAGTATACAAGTCTTGCTGTCTGTTGGTGTGTGTTGCTGTCTGTTGGTGTGTGTTGCTGTCTGTTGGTGTTTGCTGGGTTGCATTTTGGGGACTTTTCCTTTTAGTTTTTAATTTGCCTTTTGCTGCCACTTTTTAAATAGCTTTTTTTTTTTTTTTTTTCTTGTTTCATCAGTCTATCAATTAAGGGGTGTGGTTAATTGCTCACAGGTGCCTATTTAACTTGTTGTAGGACTCAGTCTGAGCGTGCTCAGTTTGAAGCCTTGGAGCTTGGTGTAAGTGGAGCTGGATTAAGTGGGAGTTAAAAACAAGTGTTAGAGTATACAAGTCTTGCTGTCTGTTGGTGTGTGTTGCTGTCTGTTGGTGTGTGTTGCTGTCTGTTGGTGTTTGCTGGGTTGCATTTTGGGGACTTTTCCTTTTAGTTTTTAATTTGCCTTTTGCTGTCACTTTTTAAATAGCTTTTTTTTTTTTTTCTTGTTTCATCAGTCTATCAATTAAGGGGTGTGGTTAATTGCTCACAGGTGCCTATTTAACTTGTTGTAGGACTCAGTCTGAGCGTGCTCAGTTTGAAGCTGTGGAGCTTGGTGTAAGTGGAGCTGGATTAAGTGGGAGTTAAAAACAAGTGTTAGAGTATACAAGTCTTGCTGTCTGTTGGTGTGTGTTGCTGTCTGTTGGTGTGTGTTGCTGTCTGTTGGTGTTTGCTGGGTTGCATTTTGGGGACTTTTCCTTTTAGTTTTTAATTTGCCTTTTGCTGCCACTTTTTAAATAGCTTTTTTTTTTTTTTTTTTCTTGTTTCATCAGTCTATCAATTAAGGGGTGTGGTTAATTGCTCACAGGTGCCTATTTAACTTGTTGTAGGACTCAGTCTGAGCGTGCTCAGTTTGAAGCCTTGGAGCTTGGTGTAAGTGGAGCTGGATTAAGTGGGAGTTAAAAACAAGTGTTAGAGTATACAAGTCTTGCTGTCTGTTGGTGTGTGTTGCTGTCTGTTGGTGTGTGTTGCTGTCTGTTGGTGTTTGCTGGGTTGCATTTTGGGGACTTTTCCTTTTAGTTTTTAATTTGCCTTTTGCTGTCACTTTTTAAATAGCTTTTTTTTTTTTTTCTTGTTTCATCAGTCTATCAATTAAGGGGTGTGGTTAATTGCTCACAGGTGCCTATTTAACTTGTTGTAGGACTCAGTCTGAGCGTGCTCAGTTTGAAGCTGTGGAGCTTGGTGTAAGTGGAGCTGGATTAAGTGGGAGTTAAAAACAAGTGTTAGAGTATACAAGTCTTGCTGTCTGTTGGTGTGTGTTGCTGTCTGTTGGTGTGTGTTGCTGTCTGTTGGTGTTTGCTGGGTTGCATTTTGGGGACTTTTCCTTTTAGTTTTTAATTTGCCTTTTGCTGTCACTTTTTAAATAGCTTTTTTTTTTTTTTCTTGTTTCATCAGTCTATCAATTAAGTGGTGTGGTTAATTGCTCACAGGTGCCTATTTAACTTGTTGTAGGACTCAGTCTGAGCGTGCTCAGTTTGAAGCTGTGGAGCTTGGTGTAAGTGGAGCTGGATTAAGTGGGAGTTAAAAACAAGTGTTAGAGTATACAAGTCTTGCTGTCTGTTGGTGTGTGTTGCTGTCTGTTGGTGTGTGTTGCTGTCTGTTGGTGTTTGCTGGGTTGCATTTTGGGGACTTTTCCTTTTAGTTTTTAATTTGCCTTTTGCTGTCACTTTTTAAATAGCTTTTTTTTTTTTTTCTTGTTTCATCAGTCTATCAATTAAGGGGTGTGGTTAATTGCTCACAGGTGCCTATTTAACTTGTTGTAGGACTCAGTCTGAGCGTGCTCAGTTTGAAGCTGTGGAGCTTGGTGTAAGTGGAGCTGGATTAAGTGGGAGTTAAAAACAAGTGTTAAAGTATACAAGTCTTGCTGTCTGTTTTTGTGTGTTGCTGTCTGTTGGTGTGTGTTGCTGTCTGTTGGTGTTTGCTGGGTTGCATTTTGGGGACTTTTCCTTTTAGTTTTTAATTTGCCTTTTGCTGTCACTTTTTAAATAGCTTTTTTTTTTTTTTCTTGTTTCATCAGTCTATCAATTAAGGGGTGTGGTTAATTGCTCACAGGTGCCTATTTAACTTGTTGTAGGACTCAGTCTGAGCGTGCTCAGTTTGAAGCTGTGGAGCTTGGTGTAAGTGGAGCTGGATTAAGTGGGAGTTAAAAACAAGTGTTAGAGTATACAAGTCTTGCTGTCTGTTGGTGTGTGTTGCTGTCTGTTGGTGTGTGTTGCTGTCTGTTGGTGTTTGCTGGGTTGCATTTTGGGGACTTTTCCTTTTAGTTTTTAATTTGCCTTTTGCTGCCACTTTTTAAATAGCTTTTTTTCTTTTTTTTTTTTCTTGTTTCATCAGTCTATCAATTAAGGGGTGTGGTTAATTGCTCACAGGTGCCTATTTAACTTGTTGTAGGACTCAGTCTGAGCGTGCTCAGTTTGAAGCTGTGAAGCTTGGTGTAAGTGGAGCTGGATTAAGTGGGAGTTAAAAACAAGTGTTAGAGTATACAAGTCTTGCTGTCTGTTGGTGTGTGTTGCTGTCTGTTGGTGTGTGTTGCTGTCTGTTGGTGTTTGCTGGGTTGCATTTTGGGGACTTTTCCTTTTAGTTTTTAATTTGCCTTTTGCTGTCACTTTTTAAATAGCTTTTTTTTTTTTTTCTTGTTTCATCAGTCTATCAATTAAGGGGTGTGGTTAATTGCTCACAGGTGCCTATTTAACTTGTTGTAGGACTCAGTCTGAGCGTGCTCAGTTTGAAGCTGTGGAGCTTGGTGTAAGTGGAGCTGGATTAAGTGGGAGTTAAAAACAAGTGTTAGAGTATACAAGTCTTGCTGTCTGTTGGTGTGTGTTGCTGTCTGTTGGTGTTTGCTGGGTTGCATTTTGGGGACTTTTCCTTTTAGTTTTTAATTTGCCTTTTGCTGTCACTTTTTAAATAGCTTTTTTTTTTTTTTTTTTCTTGTTTCATCAGTCTATCAATTAAGGGGTGTGGTTAATTGCTCACAGGTGCCTATTTAACTTGTTGTAGGACTCAGTCTGAGCGTGCTCAGTTTGAAGCTGTGGAGCTTGGTGTAAGTGGAGCTGGATTAAGTTGGAGTTAAAAACAAGTGTTAGAGTATACAAGTCTTGCTGTCTGTTGGTGTGTGTTGCTGTCTGTTGGTGTTTGCTGGGTTGCATTTTGGGGACTTTTCCTTTTAGTTTTTAATTTGCCTTTTGCTGCCACTTTTTAAATAGCTTTTTTTTTTTTTTTTCTTGTTTCATCAGTCTATCAATTAAGGGGTGTGGTTAATTGCTCACAGGTGCCTATTTAACTTGTTGTAGGACTCAGTCTGAGCGTGCTCAGTTTGAAGCCTTGGAGCTTGGTGTAAGTGGAGCTGGATTAAGTGGGAGTTAAAAACAAGTGTTAGAGTATACAAGTCTTGCTGTCTGTTGGTGTGTGTTGCTGTCTGTTGGTGTGTGTTGCTGTCTGTTGGTGTTTGCTGGGTTGCATTTTGGGGACTTTTCCTTTTAGTTTTTAATTTGCCTTTTGCTGTCACTTTTTAAATAGCTTTTTTTTTTTTTTTCTTGTTTCATCAGTCTATCAATTAAGGGGTGTGGTTAATTGCTCACAGGTGCCTATTTAACTTGTTGTAGGACTCAGTCTGAGCGTGCTCAGTTTGAAGCTGTGGAGCTTGGTGTAAGTGGAGCTGGATTAAGTGGGAGTTAAAAACAAGTGTTAGAGTATACAAGTCTTGCTGTCTGTTGGTGTGTGTTGCTGTCTGTTGGTGTGTGTTGCTGTCTGTTGGTGTTTGCTGGGTTGCATTTTGGGGACTTTTCCTTTTAGTTTTTAATTTGCCTTTTGCTGTCACTTTTTAAATAGCTTTTTTTTTTTTTCTTGTTTCATCAGTCTATCAATTAAGTGGTGTGGTTAATTGCTCACAGGTGCCTATTTAACTTGTTGTAGGACTCAGTCTGAGCGTGCTCAGTTTGAAGCTGTGGAGCTTGGTGTAAGTGGAGCTGGATTAAGTGGGAGTTAAAAACAAGTGTTAGAGTATACAAGTCTTGCTGTCTGTTGGTGTGTGTTGCTGTCTGTTGGTGTGTGTTGCTGTCTGTTGGTGTTTGCTGGGTTGCATTTTGGGGACTTTTCCTTTTAGTTTTTAATTTGCCTTTTGCTGTCACTTTTTAAATAGCTTTTTTTTTTTTCTTGTTTCATCAGTCTATCAATTAAGGGGTGTGGTTAATTGCTCACAGGTGCCTATTTAACTTGTTGTAGGACTCAGTCTGAGCGTGCTCAGTTTGAAGCTGTGGAGCTTGGTGTAAGTGGAGCTGGATTAAGTGGGAGTTAAAAACAAGTGTTAAAGTATACAAGTCTTGCTGTCTGTTTTTGTGTGTTGCTGTCTGTTGGTGTGTGTTGCTGTCTGTTGGTGTTTGCTGGGTTGCATTTTGGGGACTTTTCCTTTTAGTTTTTAATTTGCCTTTTGCTGTCACTTTTTAAATAGCTTTTTTTTTTTTTTCTTGTTTCATCAGTCTATCAATTAAGGGGTGTGGTTAATTGCTCACAGGTGCCTATTTAACTTGTTGTAGGACTCAGTCTGAGCGTGCTCAGTTTGAAGCTGTGGAGCTTGGTGTAAGTGGAGCTGGATTAAGTGGGAGTTAAAAACAAGTGTTAGAGTATACAAGTCTTGCTGTCTGTTGGTGTGTGTTGCTGTCTGTTGGTGTGTGTTGCTGTCTGTTGGTGTTTGCTGGGTTGCATTTTGGGGACTTTTCCTTTTAGTTTTTAATTTGCCTTTTGCTGCCACTTTTTAAATAGCTTTTTTTCTTTTTTTTTTTTCTTGTTTCATCAGTCTATCAATTAAGGGGTGTGGTTAATTGCTCACAGGTGCCTATTTAACTTGTTGTAGGACTCAGTCTGAGCGTGCTCAGTTTGAAGCTGTGGAGCTTGGTGTAAGTGGAGCTGGATTAAGTGGGAGTTAAAAACAAGTGTTAGAGTATACAAGTCTTACTGTCTGTTGGTGTGTGTTGCTGTCTGTTGGTGTGTGTTGCTGTCTGTTGGTGTTTGCTGGGTTGCATTTTGGCGACTTTTCCTTTTAGTTTTTAATTTGCCTTTTGCTGCCACTTTTTAAATAGCTTTTTTTTTTTTTTTTTTCTTGTTTCATCAGTCTATCAATTAAGGGGTGTGGTTAATTGCTCACAGGTGCCTATTTAACTTGTTGTAGGACTCAGTCTCAGCGTGCTCAGTTTGAAGCCTTGGAGCTTGGTGTAAGTGGAGCTGGATTAAGTGGGAGTTAAAAACAAGTGTTAGAGTATACAAGTCTTGCTGTCTGTTGGTGTGTGTTGCTGTCTGTTGGTGTGTGTTGCTGTCTGTTGGTGTTTGCTGGGTTGCATTTTGGGGACTTTTCCTTTTAGTTTTTAATTTGCCTTTTGCTGTCACTTTTTAAATAGCTTTTTTTTTTTTTCTTGTTTCATCAGTCTATCAATTAAGGGGTGTGGTTAATTGCTCACAGGTGCCTATTTAACTTGTTGTAGGACTCAGTCTGAGCGTGCTCAGTTTGAAGCTGTGGAGCTTGGTGTAAGTGGAGCTGGATTAAGTGGGAGTTAAAAACAAGTGTTAGAGTATACAAGTCTTGCTGTCTGTTGGTGTGTGTTGCTGTCTGTTGGTGTGTGTTGCTGTCTGTTGGTGTTTGCTGGGTTGCATTTTGGGGACTTTTCCTTTTAGTTTTTAATTTGCCTTTTGCTGTCACTTTTTAAATAGCTTTTTTTTTTTTTTCTTGTTTCATCAGTCTATCAATTAAGGGGTGTGGTTAATTGCTCACAGGTGCCTATTTAACTTGTTGTAGGACTCAGTCTGAGCGTGCTCAGTTTGAAGCTGTGGAGCTTGGTGTAAGTGGAGCTGGATTAAGTGGGAGTTAAAAACAAGTGTTAGAGTATACAAGTCTTGCTGTCTGTTGGTGTGTGTTGCTGTCTGTTGGTGTGTGTTGCTGTCTGTTGGTGTTTGCTGGGTTGCATTTTGGGGACTTTTCCTTTTAGTTTTTAATTTGCCTTTTGCTGTCACTTTTTAAATAGCTTTTTTTTTTTTTTCTTGTTTCATCAGTCTATCAATTAAGGGGTGTGGTTAATTGCTCACAGGTGCCTATTTAACTTGTTGTAGGACTCAGTCTGAGCGTGCTCAGTTTGAAGCTGTGGAGCTTGGTGTAAGTGGAGCTGGATTAAGTGGGAGTTAAAAACAAGTGTTAGAGTATACAAGTCTTGCTGTCTGTTGGTGTGTGTTGCTGTCTGTTGGTGTGTGTTGCTGTCTGTTGGTGTTTGCTGGGTTGCATTTTGGGGACTTTTCCTTTTAGTTTTTAACCACTTAAGGACCGCCTAACGCCGATTTACGTCGGCAAGGCGGCACGGGCAGGCAAAATCACGTACATGTACGTGATTTGCCTCTCGCGGGTGGGGGGTCCGATCGGACCCCCCCCCGGTGCCCGAAGCGGTCCCGTTCTGTTCCCCGGCGATCCGAGATGAGGGGGAGGCCATCCGTTCGTGGCCCCCCCCTCGCGATCGCCGCCGGCCAATGGGAACACTCCTTTGCTGCTGTATGCTAAACAGCAGCAAAGGAAATGATGTCATCTCCCCTCGGCTCGGTATTTTCCGTTCCAGCGCCGAGGGGAGAAGACATCAATGTGAGTGCACAACACACACACACAGTAGAACATGCCAGGCATACAAAACACCCCGATCCCCCCCCCGATCGCCCCCCGATCCCCCCCCAATCACCCCCCCCCCCTGTCACAAACTGACACCAGCAGGTTTTTTTTTTTTTTTTTTTTTTTTTTTTCTGATTACTGCATAGTGTCAGTTTGTGACAGTTACAGTGTTGGGACAGTGAGTATCACCCCCCTTTAGGTCTAGGGTACCCCCCTAACCCCCCCTAATAAAGTTTTAACCCCTTGATCACCCCCTGTCACCAGTGTTGCTAAGCGATCATTTTTCTGATCGCTGTATTAGTGTCGCTGGTGACGCTAGTTAGTGAGGTAAATATTTAGGTTCGCCGTCAGCGTTTTATAGTGACAGGGACCCCCATATACTACCTAATAAATGTTTTAACCCCTTGATTGCCCCCTAGTTAACCCTTTCACCACTGATCACCGTATAACCGTTACGGGTGACGCAGGTTAGTTCGTTTATTTTTTATAGTGTCAGGGCACCCGCCGTTTATTACCTAATAAAGGTTTAGCCCCCTGATCGCCCGGCGGTGATATGCGTCGCCCCAGGCAGCGTCAGATTAGCGCCAGTACCGCTAACACCCACGCACGCAGCATGCGCCTCCCTTAGTGGTATAGTATCTGATCGGATCAATATCTGATCTGATCAGATCTATACTAGCGTCCCCAGCAGTTTAGGGTTCCCAAAAACACAGTGTTAGCGGGATCAGCCCAGATACCCGCTAGCACCTGCGTTTTGCCCCTCCGCCCAGCCCACCCAAGTGCAGTATCGATCGATCACTGTCACTTACAAAACACTAAACGCATAACTGCAGCGTTCACAGAGTCAGGCCTGATCCCTGCGATCGCTAACAGTTTTTTTGGTAGCATTTTGGTGAACTGGCAAGCAAGCACCAGGCAGCGTCAGGTTAGCGCCAGTACCGCTAACACCCACGCACGCACCGTACTCCTCCCTTAGTGGTATAGTATCTGATCGGATCAATATCTGATCCGATCAGATCTATACTAGCGTCCCCAGCAGTTTAGGGTTCCCAAAAACGCAGTGTTAGCGGGATCAGCCCAGATACCTGCTAGCACCTGCGTTGTGCCCCTCCGCCCGGCCCAGCCCAGCCCACCCAAGTGCAGTATCGATCGATCACTGACACTTACAAGGCACTAAACGCATAACTGCAGCGTTCGCAGAGTCAGGCCTGATCCCTGCGATCGCTAACAGTTTTTTTGGTAGCATTTTGGTGAACTAGCAAGCACCGGCCCCAGGCAGCGTCAGGTTAGCGCCAGTACCACTAACACCCACGCACGCAGCATACGCCTCCTTTAGTGGTATAGTATCTGAACGGATCAATATCTGATCCGATCAGATCAGATCTATACTAGCGTCCCCAGCAGTTTAGGGTTCCCAAAAACGCAGTGTTAGCGGGATCAACCCAGATACCTGCTAGCACCTGCGTTTTGCCCCTCCGCCCGGCCCAGTCCAGCCCACCCAAGTGCAGTATCGATCGATCACTGTCACTTACAAAACACTAAACGCATAACTGCAGCGTTTGCAGAGTCAGGCCTGATCCCTGCGATCGCTAACAGTTTTTTTGGAAGCTTTTTATTGAACTGGCAAGCACCAGCGGCCTAGTACACCCCGGTCGTAGTCAAACCAGCACTGCAGTAACACTTGGTGACGTGGCGAGTCCCATAAGTGCAGTTCAAGCTGGTGAGGTGACAAGCACAAGTAGTGTCCCGCTGCCACCAAAAAGACAAACACAGGCCCGTCGTGCCCATAGTGCCCTTCCTGCTGCATTCGCCAATCCTAATTGGGAACCCACCACTTCTGCAGCGCCCGTACTTCCCCCATTCACATCCCCCAACGAAATGCAGTCGGCTGCATGAGAGGCATTTTTATGTGCTCCCGAGTACCCCTACCTAACGAACCCCCCCCAAAAAGATGTTGTGTCTGCAGCAAACGCGGATATAGGCGTGACACCCGCTATTATTGTCCCTTCTGTCCTGACAATCCTGGTCTTTGCATTGGTGAATGTTTTGAACGCTACCATACACTAGTTGAGTATTAGCGTAGGGTACAGCATTGCACAGACTAGGCACACTTTCACAGGGTCTCCCAAGATGCCATCGCATTTTGAGAGACCCGAACCTGGAACCGGTTACAGTTATAAAAGTTAGTTACAAAAAAAGTGTAAAAAAAAAAAAAATATATATAAAATAAAAAAAAATAGTTGTCGTTTTATTGTTCTCTCTCTCTATTCTCTCTCTCTATTGTTCTGCTCTTTTTTTACTGTATTCTATTCTGCAGTGTTTTATTGTTATTGTTATTGTTATTGTTATTATGTTTTATCATGTTTGTTTTTCAGGTATGTAATTATTTATACTTTATTGTTTACTGTGCTTTATTGTTAACCATTTTTTTGTCTTCAGGTACGCCATTCACAACTTTGAGTGGTTATACCAGAATGATGCCTGCAGGTTTAGGTATCATCTTGGTATCATTCTTTTCAGCCAGCGGTCGGCTTTCATGTAAAAGCAATCCTAGCGGCTAATTAGCCTCTAGACTGCCTTTACAACCCGTGGGAGGGAATGCCCCCCCCCCCCCACCGTCTTCCGTGTTTTTCTCTGGCTCTCCTGTCTCAACAGGGAACCTGAGAATGCAGCCGGTGATTCAGCCAGCTGACCATAGAGCTGATCAGAGACAAGAGTGGCTCCAAACATCTCTATGGCCTAAGAAACCGGAAGCTACGAGCATTTTATGACTTAGATTTCGCCGGATGTAAATAGCGCCATTGGGAAATTGGGGAAGCATTTTATCACACCGATCTTGGTGTGGTCAGATGCTTTGAGGGCAGAGGAGAGATCTAGGGTCTAATAGACCCCAATTTTTTCAAAAAAGAGTACCTGTCACTACCTATTGCTATCATAGGGGATATTTACATTCCCCGAGATAACAATAAAAATGATTTAAAAAAAAAAAAAATGAAAGGAACAGTTTAAAAATAAGATAAAAAAGCAAAAAAATAATAAAGAAAAAAAAAAAAAAAAAAAAAAGCACCCCTGTCGCCCCCTGCTCTTGCGCTAAGGCGAACGCAAGCGGCGGTCTGTCGTCAAACGTAAACAGCAATTGCACCATGCATGTGAGGTATCGCCGCGAAGGTCAGATCGAGGGCAGTAATTTTTGCAGTAGACCTCCTCTGTAGATCTAAAGTGGTAACCTGTAAAGGCTTTTAAAGGCTTTTAAAAATGTATTTATTTTGTTGCCACTGCACGTTTGTGCGCAATTGTAAAGCATGTCATGTTTGGTATCCATGTACTCGGTCTAAGATCATCTTTTTTATTTCATCAAACATTTGGGCAATATAGTGTGTTTTAGTGCATTAAAATTTAAAAAAGTGTGTTTTTTCCCCAAAAAATGCGTTTGAAAAATCGCTGCGCAAATACTGTGTGAAAAAAAAAAATGAAACACCCACCATTTTAATCTGTAGGGCATTTGCTTTAAAAAAATATATAATGTTTGGGGGTTCAAAGTAATTTTCTTGCAAAAAAAAAAAAACTTTTTCATGTAAAAAATAAGTGTCAGAAAGGGCTTTGTCTTCAAGTGGTTAGAAGAGTGGGTGATGTGTGACATAAGCTTCTAAATGTTGTGCATAAAATGCCAGGACAGTTCAAACCCCCCCCAAATGACCCCATTTTGGAAAGTAGACACCCCAAGCTATTTGCTGAGAGGCATGTCGAGTCCATGGAATATTTTATATTGCGACACAAGTTGCGGGAAAGAGACAAATTTTTTTTTTTTTTTTTTTTTTTTTGCACAAAGTTGTCACTAAATGATATATTGCTCAAACATGCCATGGGAATATGTGAAATTACACCCCAAAATACATTCTGCTGCTTCTCCTGAGTACGAGGATACCATATGTGTGAGACTTTTTGGGAGCCTAGCCGTGTACGGGACCCCGAAAACCAAGCACCGCCTTCAGGCTTTCTAAGGGGCGTGAATTTTTGATTTCACTCTTCACTGCCTATCACAGTTTCGGAGGCCATGGAATGCCCAGGTGGCACAAAACTCCCCCAAATGACCCCATTTTGGAAAGTAGACACCCCAAGCTATTTGCTGAGAGGTATAGTGAGTATTTTGCAGACCTCACTTTTTGTCACAAAGTTTTGAAATTTGAAAAAAGAAAAAAAAAAAAAGTTTTTTCTTGTCTTTCTTCATTTTCAAAAACAAATGAGAGCTGCAAAATACTCACCATGCCTCTCAGCAAATAGCTTGGAGTGTCTACTTTCCAAAATGGGGTCATTTGGGGGGGGTTTGTGCCACCTGGGCATTCCATGGCCTCCGAAACGGTGTTAGGCAGTGAAGAGTAAAATCAAAAATTCACGCCCTTAAAAACGCTGAAGGCGGTGATTGGTTTTCGGGGCCCCGTACGCGGCTAGGCTCCCAAAAAGTCCCACACATGTGGTATCCCCATACTCAGGAGAAGCAGCTAAATGTATTTTGGGGTGCAATTCCACATAGGCCCATGGCCTGTGTGAGCAATATATCATTTAGTGACAACTTTGTGCAAAAAAAAAAAAAAAAAAAAAAAAGTGTCACTTTCCCGCAACTTGTGTCAAAATATAAAATATTCCATGGACTCAATATGCCTCTCAGCAAATAGCTTGGGGTGTCTACTTTCCAAAATGGGGTCATTTGGGGGGGGGTTGTGCCACCTGGGCATTTTATGGCCTCCGAAACTGTGATAGGCAGTGAAGAGTGAAATCAAAAAGTTACACCCTTAGAAATCCTGAAGGCGGTGATTGGTTTTCGGGGTCCCATACGCGGCTAGGCTCCCAAAAAGTCCCACACATGTGGTATCCCCGTACTCAGGAGAAGTAGCTGAATATATTTTGGGGTGCAATTCCACATAGGCCCATGGCCTGTGTGAGCAATATATCATTTAGTGACAACTTTTTGTAAATATTTTTTTTTTTTTTTTTTTTTGTCATTATTCAATCACTTGGGACAAAAAAAATAAATATTCAATGGGTTCAACATGCCTATCAGCAATTTCCTTGGGGTGTCTACTTTCCAAAATGGGGTCATTTGGGGGGGTTTTGTACTGCCCTGCCATTTTAGCACCTCAAGAAATGACATAGGCAGTCATAAACTAAAAGCTGTGTAAATTCCAGAAAATGTACCCTAGTTTGTAGACGCTATAACTTTTGCGCAAACCAATAAATATACGCTTATTGACATTTTTTTTACCAAAGACATGTGGCCGAATACATTTTGGCCTAAATGTATGACTAAAATTGAGTTTATTGGATTTTTTTTATAACAAAAAGTAGAAAATATCATTTTTTTTCAAAATTTTCGGTCTTTTTCCGTTTATAGCGCAAAAAATAAAAACTGCAGAAGTGATCAAATACCATCAAAAGAAAGCTCTATTTGTGGGAAGAAAAGGACGCAAATTTCGTTTGGGTACAGCATTGCATAACCGCGCAATTAGCAGTTAAAGCGACGCAGTGCCAAATTGGAAAAAGACCTCTGGTCCTTAGGCAGCATAATGGTCCGGGGCTCAAGTGGTTAATTTGCCTTTTGCTGCCACTTTTTAAATAGCTTTTTTTCTTTTTTTTTTTCTTGTTTCATCAGTCTATCAATTAAGTGGTGTGGTTAATTGCTCACAGGTGCCTATTTAACTTGTTGTAGGACTCAGTCTGAGCGTGCTCAGTTTGAAGCTGTGAAGCTTGGTGTAAGTGGAGCTGGATTAAGTGGGAGTTAAAAACAAGTGTTAGAGTATACAAGTCTTGCTGTCTGTTGGTGTGTGTTGCTGTCTGTTGGTGTGTGTTGCTGTCTGTTGGTGTTTGCTGGGTTGCATTTTGGGGACTTTTCCTTTTAGTTTTTAATTTGCCTTTTGCTGTCACTTTTTAAATAGCTTTTTTTTTTTCTTGTTTCATCAGTCTATCAATTAAGGGGTGTGGTTAATTGCTCACAGGTGCCTATTTAACTTGTTGTAGGACTCAGTCTGAGCGTGCTCAGTTTGAAGCTGTGGAGCTTGGTGTAAGTGGAGCTGGATTAAGTGGGAGTTAAAAACAAGTGTTAGAGTATACAAGTCTTGCTGTCTGTTGGTGTGTGTTGCTGTCTGTTGGTGTGTGTTGCTGTCTGTTGGTGTTTGCTGGGTTGCATTTTGGGGACTTTTCCTTTTAGTTTTTAATTTGCCTTTTGCTGTCACTTTTTAAATAGCTTTTTTTTTTTCTTGTTTCATCAGTCTATCAATTAAGGGGTGTGGTTAATTGCTCACAGGTGCCTATTTAACTTGTTGTAGGACTCAGTCTGAGCGTGCTCAGTTTGAAGCTGTGGAGCTTGGTGTAAGTGGAGCTGGATTAAGTGGGAGTTAAAAACAAGTGTTAGAGTATACAAGTCTTGCTGTCTGTTGGTGTGTGTTGCTGTCTGTTGGTGTGTGTTGCTGTCTGTTGGTGTTTGCTGGGTTGCATTTTGGGGACTTTTCCTTTTAGTTTTTAATTTGCCTTTTGCTGTCACTTTTTAAATAGCTTTTTTTTTTTTTCTTGTTTCATCAGTCTATCAATTAAGGGGTGTGGTTAATTGCTCACAGGTGCCTATTTAACTTGTTGTAGGACTCAGTCTGAGCGTGCTCAGTTTGAAGCTGTGGAGCTTGGTGTAAGTGGAGCTGGATTAAGTGGGAGTTAAAAACAAGTGTTAGAGTATACAAGTCTTGCTGTCTGTTGGTGTGTGTTGCTGTCTGTTGGTGTGTGTTGCTGTCTGTTGGTGTTTGCTGGGTTGCATTTTGGGGACTTTTCCTTTTAGTTTTTAATTTGCCTTTTGCTGTCACTTTTTAAATAGCTTTTTTTTTTTTTTTCTTGTTTCATCAGTCTATCAATTAAGGGGTGTGGTTAATTGCTCACAGGTGCCTATTTAACTTGTTGTAGGACTCAGTCTGAGCGTGCTCAGTTTGAAGCTGTGGAGCTTGGTGTAAGTGGAGCTGGATTAAGTGGGAGTTAAAAACAAGTGTTAGAGTATACAAGTCTTGCTGTCTGTTGGTGTGTGTTGCTGTCTGTTGGTGTGTGTTGCTGTCTGTTGGTGTTTGCTGGGTTGCATTTTGGGGACTTTTCCTTTTAGTTTTTAATTTGCCTTTTGCTGTCACTTTTTAAATAGCTTTTTTTTTTTTTTCTTGTTTCATCAGTCTATCAATTAAGGGGTGTGGTTAATTGCTCACAGGTGCCTATTTAACTTGTTGTAGGACTCAGTCTGAGCGTGCTCAGTTTGAAGCTGTGGAGCTTGGTGTAAGTGGAGCTGGATTAAGTGGGAGTTAAAAACAAGTGTTAGAGTATACAAGTCTTGCTGTCTGTTGGTGTGTGTTGCTGTCTGTTGGTGTGTGTTGCTGTCTGTTGGTGTTTGCTGGGTTGCATTTTGGGGACTTTTCCTTTTAGTTTTTAATTTGCCTTTTGCTGCCACTTTTTAAATAGCTTTTTTTTCTTTTTTTTTTTTCTTGTTTCATCAGTCTATCAATTAAGGGGTGTGGTTAATTGCTCACAGGTGCCTATTTAACTTGTTGTAGGACTCAGTCTGAGCGTGCTCAGTTTGAAGCTGTGAAGCTTGGTGTAAGTGGAGCTGGATTAAGTGGGAGTTAAAAACAAGTGTTAGAGTATACAAGTCTTGCTGTCTGTTGGTGTGTGTTGCTGTCTGTTGGTGTGTGTTGCTGTCTGTTGGTGTTTGCTGGGTTGCATTTTGGGGACTTTTCCTTTTAGTTTTTAATTTGCCTTTTGCTGTCACTTTTTAAATAGCTTTTTTTTTTTTTCTTGTTTCATCAGTCTATCAATTAAGGGGTGTGGTTAATTGCTCACAGGTGCCTATTTAACTTGTTGTAGGACTCAGTCTGAGCGTGCTCAGTTTGAAGCTGTGGAGCTTGGTGTAAGTGGAGCTGGATTAAGTGGGAGTTAAAAACAAGTGTTAGAGTATACAAGTCTTGCTGTCTGTTGGTGTGTGTTGCTGTCTGTTGGTGTGTGTTGCTGTCTGTTGGTGTTTGCTGGGTTGCATTTTGGGGACTTTTCCTTTTAGTTTTTAATTTGCCTTTTGCTGCCACTTTTTAAATAGCTTTTTTTCTTTTTTTTTTTTCTTGTTTCATCAGTCTATCAATTAAGGGGTGTGGTTAATTGCTCACAGGTGCCTATTTAACTTGTTGTAGGACTCAGTCTGAGCGTGCTCAGTTTGAAGCTGTGAAGCTTGGTGTAAGTGGAGCTGGATTAAGTGGGAGTTAAAAACAAGTGTTAGAGTATACAAGTCTTGCTGTCTGTTGGTGTGTGTTGCTGTCTGTTGGTGTGTGTTGCTGTCTGTTGGTGTTTGCTGGGTTGCATTTTGGGGACTTTTCCTTTTAGTTTTTAATTTGCCTTTTGCTGTCACTTTTTAAATAGCTTTTTTTTTTTTTTCTTGTTTCATCAGTCTATCAATTAAGGGGTGTGGTTAATTGCTCACAGGTGCCTATTTAACTTGTTGTAGGACTCAGTCTGAGCGTGCTCAGTTTGAAGCTGTGGAGCTTGGTGTAAGTGGAGCTGGATTAAGTGGGAGTTAAAAACAAGTGTTAGAGTATACAAGTCTTGCTGTCTGTTGGTGTGTGTTGCTGTCTGTTGGTGTGTGTTGCTGTCTGTTGGTGTTTGCTGGGTTGCATTTTGGGGACTTTTCCTTTTAGTTTTTAATTTGCCTTTTGCTGTCACTTTTTAAATAGCTTTTTTTTTTTTCTTGTTTCATCAGTCTATCAATTAAGGGGTGTGGTTAATTGCTCACAGGTGCCTATTTAACTTGTTGTAGGACTCAGTCTGAGCGTGCTCAGTTTGAAGCTGTGGAGCTTGGTGTAAGTGGAGCTGGATTAAGTGGGAGTTAAAAACAAGTGTTAGAGTATACAAGTCTTGCTGTCTGTTGGTGTGTGTTGCTGTCTGTTGGTGTGTGTTGCTGTCTGTTGGTGTTTGCTGGGTTGCATTTTGGGGACTTTTCCTTTTAGTTTTTAATTTGCCTTTTGCTGTCACTTTTTAAATAGCTTTTTTTTTTTTCTTGTTTCATCAGTCTATCAATTAAGGGGTGTGGTTAATTGCTCACAGGTGCCTATTTAACTTGTTGTAGGACTCAGTCTGAGCGTGCTCAGTTTGAAGCTGTGGAGCTTGGTGTAAGTGGAGCTGGATTAAGTGGGAGTTAAAAACAAGTGTTAGAGTATACAAGTCTTGCTGTCTGTTGGTGTGTGTTGCTGTCTGTTGGTGTGTGTTGCTGTCTGTTGGTGTTTGCTGGGTTGCATTTTGGGGACTTTTCCTTTTAGTTTTTAATTTGCCTTTTGCTGTCACTTTTTAAATAGCTTTTTTTTTTTTTTTTTCTTGTTTCATCAGTCTATCAATTAAGGGGTGTGGTTAATTGCTCACAGGTGCCTATTTAACTTGTTGTAGGACTCAGTCTGAGCGTGCTCAGTTTGAAGCTGTGGAGCTTGGTGTAAGTGGAGCTGGATTAAGTGGGAGTTAAAAACAAGTGTTAGAGTATACAAGTCTTGCTTTCTGTTGGTGTGTGTTGCTGTCTGTTGGTGTTTGCTGGGTTGCATTTTGGGGACTTTTCCTTTTAGTTTTTAATTTGCCTTTTGCTGTCACTTTTTAAATAGCTTTTTTTTTTTTTTTTTTCTTGTTTCATCAGTCTATCAATTAAGGGGTGTGGTTAATTGCTCACAGGTGCCTATTTAACTTGTTGTAGGACTCAGTCTGAGCGTTCCCAGTTTGAAGCTGTGGAGCTTGGTGTAAGTGGAGCTGGATTAAGTGGGAGTTAAAAACAAGTGTTAGAGTATACAAGTCTTGCTGTCTGTTGGTGTGTGTTGCTGTCTGTTGGTGTGTGTTGCTGTCTGTTGGTGTTTGCTGGGTTGCATTTTGGGGACTTTTCCTTTTAGTTTTTAATTTGCCTTTTGCTGCCACTTTTTAAATAACTTTTTTTTTTTTTGTTTCATCAGTCTATCAATTAAGGGGTGTGGTTAATTGCTCACAGGTGCCTATTTAACTTGTTGTAGGACTCAGTCTGAGCGTGCTCAGTTTGAAGCTGTGGAGCTTGGTGTAAGTGGAGCTGGATTAAGTGGGAGTTAAAAACAAGTGTTAGAGTATACAAGTCTTGCTGTCTGTTGGTGTGTGTTGCTGTCTGTTGGTGTGTGTTGCTGTCTGTTGGTGTTTGCTGGGTTGCATTTTGGGGACTTTTCCTTTTAGTTTTTAATTTGCCTTTTGCTGTCACTTTTTAAATAGCTTTTTTTTTTTTTCTTGTTTCATCAGTCTATCAATTAAGGGGTGTGGTTAATTGCTCACAGGTGCCTATTTAACTTGTTGTAGGACTCAGTCTGAGCGTGCTCAGTTTGAAGCTGTGGAGCTTGGTGTAAGTGGAGCTGGATTAAGTGGGAGTTAAAAACAAGTGTTAGAGTATACAAGTCTTGCTGTCTGTTGGTGTGTGTTGCTGTCTGTTGGTGTTTGCTGGGTTGCATTTTGGGGACTTTTCCTTTTAGTTTTTAATTTGCCTTTTGCTGTCACTTTTTAAATAGCTTTTTTTTTTTTTTTTTCTTGTTTCATCAGTCTATCAATTAAGGGGTGTGGTTAATTGCTCACAGGTGCCTATTTAACTTGTTGTAGGACTCAGTCTGAGCGTGCTCAGTTTGAAGCTGTGGAGCTTGGTGTAAGTGGAGCTGGATTAAGTGGGAGTTAAAAACAAGTGTTAGAGTATACAAGTCTTGCTGTCTGTTGGTGTGTGTTGCTGTCTGTTGGTGTGTGTTGCTGTCTGTTGGTGTTTGCTGGGTTGCATTTTGGGGACTTTTCCTTTTAGTTTTTAATTTGCCTTTTGCTGCCACTTTTTAAATAGCTTTTTTTTTTTTTTTTTTCTTGTTTCATCAGTCTATCAATTAAGGGGTGTGGTTAATTGCTCACAGGTGCCTATTTAACTTGTTATAGGACTCAGTCTGAGCGTGCTCAGTTTGAAGCTGTGGAGCTTGGTGTAAGTGGAGCTGGATTAAGTGGGAGTTAAAAACAAGTGTTAGAGTATACAAGTCTTGCTGTCTGTTGGTGTGTGTTGCTGTCTGTTGGTGTGTGTTGCTGTCTGTTGGTGTTTGCTGGGTTGCATTTTGGGGACTTTTCCTTTTAGTTTTTAACTTGCCTTTTGCTGTCACTTTTTAAATAGCTTTTTTTTTTTTTTCTTGTTTCATCAGTCTATCAATTAAGGGGTGTGGTTAATTGCTCACAGGTGCCTATTTAACTTGTTGTAGGACTCAGTCTGAGCGTGCTCAGTTTGAAGCTGTGGAGCTTGGTGTAAGTGGAGCTGGATTAAGTGGGAGTTAAAAACAAGTGTTAGAGTATACAAGTCTTGCTGTCTGTTGGTGTGTGTTGCTGTCTGTTGGTGTGTGTTGCTGTCTGTTGGTGTTTGCTGGGTTGCATTTTGGGGACTTTTCCTTTTAGTTTTTAATTTGCCTTTTGCTGTCACTTTTTAAATAGCTTTTTTTTTTTTTCTTGTTTCATCAGTCTATCAATTAAGGGGTGTGGTTAATTGCTCACAGGTGCCTATTTAACTTGTTGTAGGACTCAGTCTGAGCGTGCTCAGTTTGAAGCTGTGGAGCTTGGTGTAAGTGGAGCTGGATTAAGTGGGAGTTAAAAACAAGAGTTTAAAACAGGAGGTTATAACAGGGGTCATAGTACCTGTGTAGTGTGAGTATCTGAGTGTTGAGTGTCTGAGTAGTGTGTGTGGATCGTTAGTACTTGTGTATTGTGTACCTGTGTATTGTCTTGTCGTGTACCTGTGTATTGTCTTGAGTATTAGTGCCAGGAAGCTAGTTGTTAGGTAATTTGGACAGGGTAAAATCCCCAAATCCTCACCAAATTTAATAGGTACGATGCCCGGCAGGTGTGGAGAGGCGACTCTTTGTACATCTTGCCGCATGTATGCGTTCCTTGATCATCCGATCGAGGGCGAATACTGCTGTGCAAAATGTAAGCACATTGTTTCCCTGGAAGCCCAGGTTCTGAATCTGGGGAAGCAACTGTCAGCACTGAGAAGTCCCTCCATACTAAAGGTGAGCCAGGAACGTACACGGCAGGTGCCAACAGGGGCCAGCACAGAGGCGGGTGGAGACAAAGAGGTGCAGGCACTAGCAAAGAGTAGATGGGTGACAGTCAGGAGGGGTAGAGGGGGAAGTGCTAGGGAGGCCGATCCAGGACTGGAGCATCCCAATAAGTACGCTCCATTGAGTGACATTGGTGAAACCAGTCAGGGACCAGCACTGCTGGAGATGAGGGACTCTCCTAGCCGCCAGGGGAAGAACTCCTCCAGTGAGAGTGGGGGGGCAGCAAAGGGAAAGGAAAGACAGATTCTGGTGGTAGGGGACTCAATTCTTAGAAGGACAGAGAGGGCAATCTGTAACCAAGACCTGAAGCGCCGAACAGTATGTTGTCTACCGGGCGCTCGGGTTCGGCACATCACGGATCTTGTGGACAGATTACTGGGAGGGGCTGGGGAAGACCCGGCTGTCATGGTGCACGTTGGCACCAATGACAAAGTCAGAGGCAGATGGAGTGTCCTAAAGAACGATTTTAGGGACTTAGGAGCTAAATTGAGGAAAAGGACCTCCAAGGTAGTGTTCTCAGGAATACTACCGGTACATCAAGCCACACCAGAGAGGCAGAGGGAGATTAGGGAAGTAAACAAGTGGCTGAAGAGCTGGTGTAGTAAGGAGGGGTTTGGGTTCCTGGAGGACTGGGCCGACTTCTCAGTCGGTACTATAGAAGGGACGGACTGCACCTAAATGAGGAGGGTGTAGATCTGCTGGGAATGAAGATGGCCAAAATGTTAGAGGGGTTTTTAAACTAGGCGATGGGGGGGAGGGTCCAGAGACAGTGATAGCCAGCGCGGAAGATATTCCAGAGGGTAGTATTGGGGGCATTAGTGGTAGGTTAACCAAAGCACAAAAACACAAGGTGAGTATAGTAGCAAGTCCAAGTTGCAATCTTGAAACACCCAATACGAGGACAATATGCGACCGGTCTAAACTATGTGGCATGTTCACCAATGCCAGGAGCCTGGCGGACAAGATGGGTGAACTAGAGATACTGTTGTACAAGGAGGATTTGGATTTTGTGGGAATTTCAGAGACCTGGTTCAACAGCTCTCATGATTGGCTGGCAAACATTCAAGGGTATACCCTATACCGCAAGGACAGAGAGGGTAAAAAAGGGGGAGGGGTATGCCTATATATCAAGAATAATGTACAAGTGAATGTGAGAGAGGGGGCTAGGGAGGAGGTGGAATCTTTATGGGTAGAGCTCCAGAGGGATGAAGCTAAGGGGAAAATAATACTGGGAGTATGCTATAGGCCCCCTAACCTGAGGGAGGAAGTGGAGACGGATCTCCTATCACAAATTGGATTAGCAGCAAGGATGGGAAGTGTTATCATAATGGGGGATTTTAATTATCCAGACATAGACTGGGCGGAGGGAACCGCGCATTCATTTAAGGCTCGCCAGTTCCTTAGTGTCTTGCAGGACAATTTTATGGGTCAGATGGTAGACGCACCAACTAGAAATAAAACATTACTAGATCTACTGATTACCAACAATACAGACCTGATAACAGATGTGGAAATACGGGGCAATTTAGGTAACAGCGATCACAGGTCAATTAGTTTCAGTATAAATCACACAAATAGGAGACATGAAGGGAACACAAAGACACTGAATTTCAAAAGAGCCAACTTCCCTAAACTACCAACCTTGCTAAAAGGCATAAATTGGGATAAAATATTAGGAACAAAGAATACGGAGGAGAGATGGGTTTGCTTTAAGAGCATATTAAATAAGGGCATTAGCCAATGTATCCCATTGGGTAATAAATTTAAAAGAGCGAACAAACATCCTGGATGGCTTAACTCCAATGTCAAAATGCATATAAAAGCAAAGGAGAAGGCCTTCAAAAAATACAAGGTTGAGGGATCATCCACAGCATTCAATATTTATAAAGAATGCAATAAGAAATGTAAGGGTGCAATTAGGATGGCTAAGATAGAACATGAAAGACACATAGCGGAGGAGAGCAAAAAAAATCCCAAGAAATTCTTTAAGTATGTAAACAGTAAAAAAGGGAGGACAGACCATATTGGCCCCATAAAGAATGAGGAAGGACATCTGGTTACAAAGGATGGGGAGATGGCAAAGGTATTGAATTTATTCTTCTCCTCAGTCTTCACGAGTGAATCGGGGGGCTTCAGTAACCAAAACTGCAGTGTTTATCCTCATGACACAACACAGGAAGCACCTACATGGTTAACAGAGGACGGAATTAAAATTAGACTTGAGAAACGTAACATTAATAAATCACCGGGACCAGATGGCTTGCATCCGAGGGTACTTGGGGAACTCAGTCAGGTGATTGCCAGACCGTTGTTCCTAATTTTTACAGACAGTCTATTGACTGGAATGGTACCAGCTGATTGGAGAAAAGCCAATGTAGCACCAATATTTAAAAAGGGCCCAAAAAACATCCCTGGGAATTACAGACCAGTTAGCCTAACATCAATAGTATGTAAACTCTTGGAGGGGATGATAAGGGACTATATACAAGATTTTAGTAATAAGAATGATATCATTAGCAGTAATCAGCATGGATTCATGAAGAATCGTTCTTGCCAAACCAATCTATTAACCTTCTATGAGGAGGTGAGTTACCATCTAGATAAAGGAAGGCCCGTAGACGTGGTGTATCTGGATTTTGCAAAAGCATTTGACACAGTTCCCCATAAACGTTTACTGTACAAAATAAGGTGCGTTGGCATGGACCATAGGGTGAGTACATGGATTGAAAACTGGCTACAAGGGCGTGTTCAGAGGGTGGTGATAAATGGGGAGTACTCAGAATGGTCAGGGGTGGGTAGTGGGGTTCCCCAGGGTTCTGTGCTGGGACCAATCCTATTTAATTTGTTCATAAACGACCTGGAGGATGGGATAAACAGTTCAATCTCTGTATTTGCAGACGATACTAAGCTAAGCAGGGCAATAACTTCTCCGCAGGATGTGGAAATCTTGCAAAAAGACCTGAACAAATTAATGGGGTGGGCGACTACATGGCAAATGAGGTTCAATGTAGAAAAATGTAAAATAATGCATTTGGGTGGCAAAAATATGAATGCAATCTATACACTGGGGGGAGAACCTCTGGGGGAATCTAGGATGGAAAAGGACCTGGGGGTCCTAGTGGATGATAGGCTCAGCAATGGCATGCAATGCCAAGCTGCTGCTAATAAAGCAAACAGAATATTGGCATGCATTAAAAGGGGGATCAACTGCAGAGATAAAACGATAATTCTTCCGCTCTACAAGACTCTGGTCCGCCCGCACCTGGAGTATGCTGTCCAGTTCTGGGCACCAGTCCTCAGGAGGGACGTACTGGAAATGGAGCGAGTACAAAGAAGGGCAACAAAGCTAATAAAGGGTCTGGAGGATCTTAGTTATGAGGAAAGGTTGCGAGCACTGAACTTATTCTCTCTGGAGAAGAGACGCTTGAGAGGGGATATGATTTCAATTTACAAATACTGTACTGGTGACCCCACAATAGGGATAAAACTTTTTCGCAGAAGAGAGTTTAATAAGACTCGTGGCCACTCATTACAATTAGAAGAAAAGAGGTTTAACCTTAAACTACGTAGAGGGTTCTTTACTGTAAGAGCGGCAAGGATGTGGAATTCCCTTACACAGGCGGTGGTCTCAGCGGGGAGCATTGATAGCTTCAAGAAACTATTAGATAATCACCTGAATGACCACAATATACAGGGATATGTAATGTAATACTGACACATAATCACACACATAGGTTGGACTTGATGGACTTGTGTCTTTCTTCAACTTCACCTACTATGTAACTATGTAACTATGTAACAGATGGTCAATACACATATAGATGTCACTTCCCAATCTCTGTGGGAAATCAGAGATAAACCTTTCCACAGCTGAAGGTGTGAATGGCATTTGACCACAACCAAAAACAGCTGTTATATTATATGACTAACATAGTTGTATCCAGTATAGCTGTTTAATCAGAATACATGTTTTCTTAATCATAACTAAATGTTTGATAAATAAATTGCTATTCCATTTACCCTATCAATCCCATCTCTTGGTCAAATTAAAAATTGACCACATAACTAACAAAACATAACATAACAGCACTATAACAAACAATTCATACACTCGTTGTGAACAGTTGGGTTCTTGACTATTCAGTGTAGAGATTCTTTTGGTGACAGTTAAAGCTGTGTGGGGCCTAACTAGATGTGAATATTACAGGCAATGCAACTCTGATCTAGAGACTGTAAAGTTGGATGAAAGTCACACTCCAGAGTCTATGAATCACATGACTTTGGTAGTCATTATAGTGGAAACGTAGTCTAAGACAAGAAACGCTTAACTATCTAGGGCAGGGGTGTCAAACTCAACTTCATTGTGGGCCGCATCAGCATTATGATTGTCCTCAAAATTGCTGGTTGTATCTGTAAGATTAGATGTCCAGCACATCCCTTCCCCTTACATTAGATGTCAAGAGCCACCCCACCATCAGAAGTTGAGTTCCCTACTCTCCCTAACATCACAGTGCACCCCCTTTCCTTATACTGGTGCTGGGAAGAAGCTGGATGCATTGCTTGAAAGCAGAAAGTATGGGTCTGGAGGAGGACCAGAGGAGGGCCGGAGCTCTCCTGCAGCTGCAGGAGAGGTGCGAGGGCCATATGAAATGGCCTGGGGGGGCTGGATTCGGCAACGGGCCTTGTGTTTGACACTTATGATCTAGGACATTGAAACTCATTAAATGTCAAAGCTCATACATGTCAGATCATAACACCACATAAAATTTAGCTGTCATGAAGATCCTGCCAGTAATCGGCGATCCAGACACACGGTGAAACGGCCACGGGTTCCACTGCGCATGCGCGTGCGTTCACGGGTGCTGTCACGCACGGGCACGCACGCGTGCACTCCCGCTAGTGCTAGGTGGGCTATTTAAACCGGCCTGTCACACTTCTATCCCCGCTGTCTGCTCTACAGCGTTCCGTGTGCCTTAACCTGATCTGACCTGTGTACTCTGCTATCTGACCCGGCTTCCTATTAGACCATCCTGCTATCCACCTGCACCAGACCCTCTTGGCTTGCCTGACCATCTCTCTGTGTTATCCCTGGTACCTCTGCTGCTCGACCGATACCAACCATCCCTTTGTCTGATACCAGTATCCAGTCCAGCGTTCCAGGCTACTACCTGCTGCCTTGTTCCTGGTTCCAGTCCAGCGTTCCAGCCTACTACCTGCTGCCTTGTTCCTGGTTCCAGTCCAGCGTTCCAGCCTACTACCTGCTGCCTTGTTCCTGGTTCCAGTCCAGTGTTCCAGCCTACTACCTGCTGCCTTGTTCCTGGTTCCAGTCCAGCATTCCAGTCTACTACCTGCTGCCTTGTTCCTGGTTCCTGTCCGGTGTTCCAGTCTACTACCTGCTGCCTTGTTCCTGGTTCCAGTCCAGCGTTCCAGGCTACTACCTGCTGCTTGTTCCTGGTTCCAGTCCAGCGTTCCAGTCTACTACCTGCTGCCTTGTTCCTGGTTCCAGTCCAGCTCTCAGTCCTGCTTACTTACCTGCTTACTTACCTGCTGTGGTTCCGGGTCCTCTCTGCATTCCAGCCTCCTCTTCAGCTTCAGGTTCCAGAGGGTGCCACCACTCCTGAACTTCCGGTGACTGTCAATCCTGCCAGGCACCCATACCACTCCTCACTCCTGGGCCTTCTGTCTCCATTCCAGGGGAACAGGAGTGAGAGCTGTAAGGGAGGTCTTTCTCTGCACTTCAGGCTCAAAACCTACCAGGTACGTGACATTAGCACCTAATATTGTAAATAGGAACAAGAAACTGGACAGTACAGACTCAAATGACTGCATCAATATTTAGCTAGTGGGGGGAGTGAAACCCATAAATGTTGACATATGAAAATAGAAACACTTTAGAACAATACTTCCATTGGTGAATTGTCTTTGAAGGCTGTGGTCTCCTTCTGTTCGGAAGACCTTAAATCAATCAACTCAGGGCATAGAACTAATCTGAGGAATAAGCATCAAAATTTTAGTAACAACACATTATATTTTCCTCCTAAAAATAAACCAAAGTTTAGAGATATTTAGCATACAGTAAGCATTTTGAACATTTTCTTTCTTAGATATTTTACCAGTGCACTTTTTCTAATACCAAAAAATTGTTTGACGTCAAACTAAATGTTACCACGTGGATTTTATGTATGGTATACCATTACTATAAAAAAAAAACTATTATTCACCATGGTTAAAAATGAGCAGCTCAAAAAAGCTAATTTTTTTTATATAAGTTCCTCTTTGTCTTGCAAGCCAGTTATACTTCACCATACTGAGCACATTGGAAAAATTCTTCAAAAACTGGTAGTTAGGTGGTGGGTGGTGTGTCCTGCTAGATATGGCACCTCATCCCGATTGAAAAGATCTCAGAATGGGGGAAAGGGGATGATGGGATTATTACGGTGCCACCAATAAAATAGAACAGTTTTTTATAAAATCATTTAGTTTATTTTATTTGATATCAAAAAACATCTAAAATGTTTACATGAAAAGGTACAAAAACACAAAACAAAACAAAAGTACAGTTCAAATAAGTGACCGTCACCTATGATGTTGAAAGGCTATCGTAGTCTTTTGTTCCCAACTAGTTTTGCCAAAACATTGGCTTCATCAGGGGAATGTGTAAATGTACTGTAGAGAGTAAAACCACTATAACAAAGAAAAGATGCATTATTAGATCAATATCATCTTGTAACGCTGAAGGCAAACCATCGCATCGCAGAGCGGTCAAATTGCCGCCCACCCATATCCCCCAGTCTTCCCACCCCCCACACCCAGAACATACCATGCAGGCTCCAAAACGCAAGGGGGACACCACCAAAACACTGGGAATGGAAGTCACACTCAGCCCAGTAATTGGCTACAGGGGAATTAGAGGGCGCCTGAAAAGAGAAGTTTAGCATATAAGTATTGAAAAACTCATTTAATTTTATTTAACCAAAGGGACCTCAGCCTCAATTACATACCCTAATTATATGCAAAACCACGGCGCTCGATGTTGCATGAAAGGGATTCACAGCGCAGTCAGTGCATGTGAAAAAATCGCATGAATGCAGTCAGAAAGACTGTAAAACAGATTTAAGATGAATAGTGTAAGGGGAATGATATTAACACACTGTAAATATATCAATTGATGTCAAATTGAGGGACATAGTAAGTATATTGAATATACTGGGTGAGGCTTACCGGAAAGACATAAAGTTGAAAATGAAAATGCATCCTATAAATGAGGTTCCGCCAGTATATTGGCTAAACGTTGGAACCTCCACAGTAAGTCCTTCTGATAACACCAGCTATTGTAGATGATCTAAAAGTCAATACATATGACAAAAAAGCTATCAGCAAGAAAGTTCAGCCGATACAGCTATATGTGGCAATATAATGACAGATGCTTGCTGTGATAAGAAGATTTGTAAGATCTATTACCTTTCACAAAAGTGGCAAGCTCCCCATGATGGTCCCGCAGCAAAGGAATAAAAGTTGTGAGAGTAAGACTGCCTTTTAAAACCCCCACCTGATCAGCATGATGAAAATCAGCTGGTCGGGAGCGGACGAAAGGCGGACGGGGCGCATGCGTAGTAGCCAATGTCATCTGCCTACATTTCCCATGAGTCCGAGCGTCGGTCCGGTCACATGGCAGCTATTGCCAGTGACGTGATCGATGGATGTAAAGGTGCAATGGAACACTCCAGAGGAGGGAGGAGGAAAACCTCACATCATCCAAAGGAAACAAAGGGGGAGGAGGCGATGAACAGGCGTTGGAACACAGCGATGGTCCCGGCCGAGGGGGCGGGCTGACGATAAAGTCAGCCCTTGGGCATCCATGCAGCCAAAGGCTGTAGTGTAACAGATTCCCAAATGGATGGGGGGTGAATCCAACCAGTGCATCAGACCCCCACGGCACATCCCAGGAGGGGGGGAGGGTGGGAGGGACAAGGGGAAGTCTGAGAAATCAAACAGACCAGGGACATAAGTAAAGCGGCCCTAACAGTGGGCAGTTGGTATCACCACAATGGCCGCTATGCGATAATGACGGCAGAATGCCTGCAACAATACAAGTGTGAATTAGATGTCAGAATAGCATTAATTGAAACAAGTATAGTAATTCAGCAATAAATAATGCATCTAACTTCAATGTGTCTCTACATGAATTTTGGTCATCATATTATCAGTAATTACTACATCAAAATGATCCAAATATTTCAAATGTACATACAATAAAGACAAACAGTAAAAATTACCATACATCCAATGTGTAGTTACATATAATAACTACTGTAAATAATCATTTCAACATGCAGATATAAAGTCAACCAGCAGTGGGTACAGGATGGGGGCAGGGAGTAGGGGCAGATGGATCACCGAACCAAAGGGGCCCAATTAGGCATAAGATCGGCCAGCCAATAAGGAGACAATCGATGGATAGACCAGCTAGGTAGTAATAAATATTATATGTATATACACATAAGTACCATTCTAAAGAAAAGATTTAAAGCTGATGTATTCATTAAGGCCAGGTATTTAACTGCGTTCAATAAATATATCCATCTAGTCTCCATCTGAAGCAAAGAGTTGTCAATATTGCCTCCCCTGGCATGGGAAGTAATATGCCCAAGGGCCGCAAACTTGACAACATAGGGGTCAAAGTTATGTTCTGTGGCCACATGCCTATTTAAGGCTATGGTGGTTAAATGTTTGTATAGAGGTGCAATATGGTCCTTAATGCGTTTGAGAAATGGGCGCTTAGTTTTCCCCACATAGAAACAACCACATTGGCAGAGAGCCAGATATACCACGCCAATTGTTTTACACGTGACTCTGTGTTTCAAGCGGTGTATCCTACCATTTGGAAGGGGAATGTTTTTAGAATTGAAGATAAAAGGACAAAAATCGCATGTGCCGCATGAAAAAGTAGCGGCATTTGAATGATCAAAGATCTACATCCACACTTACTTCATCTGACACCATTGTACACTCCTCACTGGGCATAAACACCCCTGTTCAGAGTAATTTGGCCTCCATAGATAGTGGCCGTCGTTCCAGTGAACCCACAATTTCCACACTTTTTCCCACCAGCACTCACTCTATAGACCCTAAATTGGCACCTATTTTTTTAGGAAAGACACCGGACATAACCAACCAACCCCCACTTCCTTAAACACTAGTTCATTTGAATTGGATGTTGTTAACTTGTCTTCTGTCGATCTTACAGCTGACCAAGTTCAAGTTTTGAAATTAGGGCTTACCTTTTGCCCTTCTACGGATTTGGATCGCTTTCAACTTATAAAAGATATACACCTATTTGCTCGGCGTTTATTATTTAAGGTAATTTACGATAAAACACCATCTTTGGAGTCCAGCACATCTACTTCATGGGAACCCTCTGAGGCGGAACTTCGAGCCTTGGCAGATCTTGAGTGTCTATGGGATGAGGGACATACTATAGAGGACGTGCCACAAATAACTTCTAGTGGCATAGTCGTCTCTGGTGTCTCTTTCCCACCACCAACATCTTTTAAACCCAAGTCACGTAATTTTCCTCCACTTCAAACGAACCCCAATATTTGGGCTTTTGTCCAACAAATTACTCAAGAAATTGAAAATTTGGACTTGCAACAAGTCCATACACATAATTTACCTTGGAGACTTTGAAAAGCCCTTCGAGAATTACAGAGTCATCCTGGCTTAATCATTAAACCTGCTGATAAGGGCGGCAACGTTGTGGTCATGGATGTCCCCACATATGAAGTTATGTGTCGGGAGATCCTTGACAATGCACGTTGGTACCGCCCCATCTCCAAAACATTAATAACCAACTTTAACAGTGAATATTATAGTTTGATTTTTGAAGCATACCAATCAGGTATCATTGACTCCAGTACATGGAACTATCTAAATGTGAAGGATCCTAAAATTCCCACTTTTTATTCACTGCCTAAAGTGCATAAATCAGTGAAGAAACCCCCTGGACGACCGATTGTTTCGGGATGTCAAAGTTTAACAGAGAATGCCAGTGCTTTGGTGGATAAATATCTAATACCCCATGTAACAGCTTTATTTTCTTATGTGCAGGATACCATAGACATGTTACATCATATCGATGGAAAGCAGGTCCCTCCCAATACGTGGTTGGTTGCCTTAGACGTTGAATGTTTATATAACTCAATTCCACATGTCAAAGGTATGGTTGTGATCCGCACCCATCTTTTGGAGCGAGGATCATCTTTTGATAGTTACAGCCGGTTTGTCCTTCGGTTGCTTGAGTTTATCTTGACTAGAAATGTTTTTATGTTTGGTTCCTCCCACTTCCTCCAGGTACAGGGTGTGGCTATGGGGACCAAATGTGCCCCCTCCTACGCCAACCTGTACCTGGGGGGGGTGGGAGAGGGACCTGTTCTCCCAAGAATCCATGTCAGATTTGCTTTCTCACATCATAGCGGTACAGGTATATAGATGATGTTTTCATTTTATGGTCGGGAAGTTGAGAGGATCTTTCGCGGCTGATGGATTTACTGGCTGTAAATACCTTTAACCTGAGTTTTACAATGAAATGCAGCCAAACTAAGATAAATTTTCTGGATTTACAAATACGTTTAGACCATGATGGAACCCTACATTCATCGCTATATCGTAAGCCCTCATCGGGTAATACGATTCTACATGCAGCTAGTGCACATCCTCAGCCCTTATTAGACAGCATACCCTATAGTCAATTCCTTAGACTCAGAAGGAATTGTACTTTGGATTCAGATTTTCATCTGGCAGCCAATGACCTGTATGAGAGACTTCGCCGGCGTGGATACAGCCGTTCCTTGCTGAGGAGGTCCTTCAACAGAGTCATTAAACGGAACAGACATGACCTTATCCATTCAACCAAATCCTCAAAAACTAATAGCTCTGTTAGGATTATTACCCAATTTTCAAAACAGCATGGCCAAATGAGAGGGATCTTTCAAAAATATTTGCCACTTTTGACAGCCGATAATAACATTAAAAATTCTCAAATCATACCCAGAAATTACCTACAGACGTGCCCCATCTATGAGAGATTTACTTGTTCACAGTCATCATGAGATACAAGGTCCTTTTGATCATTCAAATGCCGGTACTTTTTCATGCAGCACATGCGATTTTTGTCCTTTTATCTTCAATTCTAAAAACATTCCCCTTCCAAATGGTAGGATACACCGCTTGAAACACAGAGTCACGTGTAAAACAATTGGCGTCGTATATCTGGCTCTCTGCCAATGTGGTTGTTTCTATGTGGGGAAAACTAAGCACCAATTTCTCAAACGCCTTAAGGACCATATTGCACCTCTATACAAACATTTAACCACCACAGCCTTAAATAGGCATGTGGCCACAGAACATAACTTTGACCCCTATGTTGTCAAGTTTGCAGCCCTTGGGCATATTCCTTCCCATGCCAGGGGAGGCAATATTGACAACTCTTTGCTTCAGATGGAGACTAGATGGATATATTTATTGAACGCGGTTAAATACCCTGGCCTTAATGAATACATCAGCTTTAAATCTTTTCTTTAGAATGGTACTTATGTGTATATACATATAATATTTATTACTACCTAGCTGGTCTATCCATCGATTGTCTCCTTATTGGCTGGCCAATCTTATGCCTAATTGGGCCCCTTTGGTTCAGTGATCCATCTGCCCCTACTCCCTGCCCCCATCCTGTACCCACTGCTGGTTGACTTTATATCTGCATGTTGAAATGATTATTTACAGTAGTTATTATGTGTAACTACACATTGGATGTATGGTAATTTTTACTGTTTGTCTTTATTGTATGTACATTTGAAATATTTGGATCATTTTTGATGTAGTAATTACTGATAATATGATGACCAAAATTCATGTAGAGACACATTGAAGTTAGATGCATTATTTATTGCTGAATTACTATACTTGTTTCAATTAATGCTATTCTGACATCTAATTCACACTTGTATTGTTGCAGGCATTCTGCCGTCGTTATCGCATAGCGGCCATTGTGGTGATACCAACTGCCCACCATTAGGGCCACTTTACTTATGTCCCCGGTCTGTTTGATTTCTCAGACTTCCCCTTGTCCCTCCCACCCTCCCCCCCTCCCGGGATGTGCCGTGGGGGTCTGATGCACTGGTTGGATTCACCCCCCATCCATTTGGGAATCTGTTCCACTACAGCCTTTGGCTGCATGGACGCCCAAGGGCTGACTTTATCGTCAGCCCGCCTCCTCGGCCGGGACCATCGCTGTGTTCCAACGCCTGTTCATCGCCTCCTCCCCCTTTGTTTCCTTTGGATGATGTGAGGTTTTCCTCCTCCCTCCTCTGGAGTGTTCCGTTGCACCTTTACATCCATCGATCACGTCACTGGCAATAGCTGCCATGTGACCGGACCGACGCTCGGACTCATGGGAAATGTAGGCAGATGACATTGGCTACTACGCATGCGCCCCATCCGCCTTTCGTCCGCTCCTGACCAGCTGATTTTCATCATGCTGATCAGGTGGGGGTTTTAAAAGGCAGTCTTATGCTGGCCATACACTATACAGAAAATCGGCCGAACCCATTTTCGAAAAAAGAACGTTCGGTAATGACCGCAAACGATCACGCCATCAGGTAAGTAAAGATTTTCGATCGTTAAATCGTTTATGAACAGCAATGTATCGTTTTTTCGTTCGTTTTTTTCATTTATAAAAGGAAGTGTCAAAATGTGTTTGACCTCTGTACTGTGGCTTCCTGTGTTTGACGAGGAGCAACATACGTTCGTGCGTACGTCGGAACGAACCCTCTACCTACAATATGGATGTGGATGAAAGGACCATTGGCATAGTCATGCTTGGAGTGATGGCTATCCAACAAGCAGAGGAACCCATAATCAAAAGGCGAAGGTTATGGTGTAAAGAGTGGCTCAAGAACCGGGATGACTTCTCTCATATGAGATTGGTTCGAGAGCTCAAAGAAAACAATCCCGATGACTATCGGAACTATCTCAGGATGCCTGATGAGTCCTTTCAGCTCTTATTGAGTAAGGTGTCACCCCTTATTACCAAAAAAGACACCGTTTTAAGACCAAGCATCCCAGCAGAGCAGAGACTGGTAGCAACACTTCGGTTTCTGGCAACTGGCCGAAGTTATGAAGATTTAAAGTTCACTACCGGAATCTCTGCCCAGTCACTTGGCCGCATCATACCAGAGACCTGCCAAGCCATTATAAAGATCATGCAAGAGGAATACCTAAAGGTAATGACACACTGCTTTTATTTTTAACTCTCAAACACTGTACAGCTTGCTTTGTTTAACTTTGATTTTAGAAGCTCTAAACATATCAGTAAACTCAAACTAGTTCATAACATGTCAAACTGACAAACATAACATATTTAAACTCAAATGTATGTTATTCACAAAGATGTGTACTGATAATCATGTCCCCAGTTGCTTTGTTGACGATCCTGCTGTGGGAATGGTACGTTCCACTGATGCATTTGTTGAGGTACTTGCAATGATTGTGGGTGTGTGGTTTGCAATGATTGTGGGTGTGTGGTTTTGTGCTCAGCTAAGTGTGTATTTGTGGTCAGCTCCCCCCTTAACCCTTTATTAAGAAGTTGAATGAGTAATGGTTCCAGTAATTGTTTTTGGTCTTCTGACATCCTGCGCATTTTCTTTGCTGCAAATGCACCCAGGTCATCACATTCATCCTTCTTCTGATTTAACGCTGCAGATGCTTGTAGTAGAAAGTTGCCTGTTGCATCTTGCTTTGTCTTTCTCTTTTTGGTAATGCTTACTGGTGGTGATGTGACAGTTTGTGTTTCACTGCCAAATAGATCCTGTATAATAAAGTCAATTGTTTTAATTTTTTGACAATTAAGCCTTAGATTTTTTTGTAACATATATTTTTATCTTTGCACAGCTGCCATCATCTGTGGAGGAATGGAAAGCAACTGCCAAACAATTTGAAGACTATTGGAATTTTCCAAACTGTGGTGGTGCCATAGACGGCAAACATGTTCGGATAATACCCCCAGCAAACTCAGGCTCATTCTTCTTCAATTATAAAGGCTACTTTAGTATTGTCCTAATGGCAATTGTCAATGCCAAATATGAATTTATTTATGTTGACATAGGGAAAAATGGCAGAAATTCGGATGGGGGGATACTAGAGAAGACCTCTTTTTTCCATCACTTAAAAAATGGACTTCTACATCTCCCAGCCCAAGAGGATACAGTTGAAGGTCTCAACTTCTCATTTGTTGCGGATGACGCGTTTGCGTTATCAGAGCATATTTTAAAACCTTTTGCCCTCAAAAACCTGACCCCTGATCAAAAAATTTTTAATTATCGGTTATCTCGGGCTAGACGAGTGGTTGAAAACGCGTTTGGCATTATGGCCAACCGTTTTAGAATATTTCACACTGCAATAAATGTAGCCCCCTCAAGAATTGACACAATAGTACATAGTTGCTGTGTGTTACACAACTTCTTACGGCGTACTAGCTCCACCTACATGACCCAATCCCAGTTGGACCGGGAAGATATTTTGTCTGGGGATGTCACGCCTGGTGAGTGGCGTAATGACACCGAAGGCTTATTAAACCTAGGCCGTGCCCCACCACGTCTCTCCAGTCAAGTAGCTCGCCAGAGTCGCATTGATTATATGCAGTATTTTCTGGGTCCTGGAGCAGTCGATTGGCAAAACAATGTCTAAATGATATGTACATTTGAGTGGCTGCATTTATATATTATTTCATTTCTTAATACAGATGTTATGTAAGATTTTTCTTTAAATAAAAAAAATTACCAAGTTACATGTGCTTTGATTTTTGGCTGTATTCTCTTAAATGTTTAGTTTCAGATGTGTACATATAAAGGTGTATATTAAAACATAATATTCAGACTTTACCTGACTGTCTGCCATTTCGTCAAATGTTCCATCTTCTTCATCTCCTGAAATATTCTCACTGATACTGTCTAAACTTGACACAGAGGGTCGTGCTTCCTCCTGGTCAGTCAGAAAACGTAGACTCTCAAAATACCACAGGCGTGGCACATATACTTCATCTGCACCTGCACCAGATCTTTTGGATTCATTAATTTTATTTAATTCTTTTTTGAAAATAGTACGCAGATTGGCTATTTTTTTGGTCACATAGGATATATCTGCTTTTGCATACACAACAGTGCATAGTTCCACTAATTTAGTATACGCTTCTTTACGTTTTTGCCGATCTGAGTAGTCTTTGGAGCGCACTTTCCATAGACATGTAAGGTCTCGGTACATTTCAATGAATTGTGGCAGGAAATGTGGTGATGTAAATTTGTCCACCATTGCTCCTGTATTAATAAAAAATGCAGCATTGTTCAGTTGCCAAACTACACCTAACAATTAATACCCTAGAACTATTGTACTGGTCTGCTTACCTTCACTTCTTAAATCTTCTGTGTATTGGCCAGTGTAATCCTTTTGTCTGGTCAGTGGCAAGACAACGTTCTGTTCTGTGTGTGTTAAGCACCATACACACGATCGGACCTTGTACAAACTTTCCCGTTGTTTTTTTTGGAAAAAGGGCCTTGTCTCTCTGAACTTGTATTGCATGCAGACGGTCTGACGTTTAGGCAACAAACACGAACGTAGTCACGTTACAACATACGGATGACACTTCCAAAGAAGACGTAAAATTCTTCGGCGTCAACGCTTCGGGCTCCCTCTGCTAATTTCAAATTATTATACGTTTGTCAGTGCAGATTCGTGCGTTATCTTGCGTTTACGACCGTTTGTAAAATTGTATGACAACCAGCCATGTTACACAATCCTAGGAGAGAGTGTGTTGTTTATGGGCTTGCAGTTCTTGCTGTGACTCTAGCCCGGTCCAGGAATAGTCAGAGTAGTAGGATGAGGATTATTTGGGCCAAAACTTGGCTACTTAATCGTGACCAATTTAGCCATATGCCCTTGCTGCGTGAGCTGCAGGAGAATAATCCAAATGATTCTCTGAATTATCTCCGGATGACGGACTCCTGCTTTCAGCAACTATTGTCCTTGCTGTCCACCTATATCATGAAGCAGGACACCTGCATGAGGGCTGCTATTCCAGCAGAGCAAAAGCTCATAGCTACCTTACGTTATTTGGCGACAGGGAGGGGTCCCCAGGATATCAAGTTTACCACTTGGATCTCTCACAAGGCTCTGGGAGAGATTATTCCTGAGACATGTAGTGCTATTATCCAAGTCCTGCAGAAGGACTATATTCGTGTAATTTTTTTGGATTTAATATCACCTTCGTGTTTTTCAAAATTATTTTATAAATTTATTATTCCATCCTTCCCATTTTTGTAATATGCTGGGAATGAATGCCCTCTTTGTCCTCATGCATGCTGTAACTTTTTGGTGGCCTACATGCATATTTTCCTTCACTAACCTCACCAGCATGCTACCCTTGGCCCACACACACCTAGCCTAGTAACTTCAAACTGTTTTTTTTTAGGCTTCATTTTTATGTTTACCACAAACACCCTCTAAAATGTGTCCCAATATTATTCCTGTCCTTTAAATTCATGCAGAGTGCAAGATTCCCTTTTTGGTTGTGCAAATACTTATCCCCCCCCCTAAAAAAAAAAACAAAAAACAGTCAACCGATATAACTACTCTATCTGCTGATTTTGCAAAACACATACATAGTATACCTTATTTTTTTTGGTAAGATTGCTGACTAAATTCTCCAAAGCATGTAGTGCAAGGGCCTGCAAGATTACCTTCAAAAGGTCAAAATGATACGTTCGTTAGGATGAATTTAGCATTATGAGGGGCTCACACCATCCCTGTGCTGTGCTGACTTCCTGTGTTTATAACTTTATCCTAACGAATAATCCTAATTAACGAACATTGTTATTATTTTGTCCGATGTATGTCAAAATGTGTATAGATTTGAACAATGTGCCTTCTGATTGACGGATTTGCCCACTTCTTACCTGGCCACTGGCCTGACAATGTTCTAAAGATGGATGGTCAGGCAAAATATTAACTAATTTTTCATGCATTTAGCTCTCATGGAAGTGTAGAGGTTTACTTGTCAAAACCAGCTACCAATTCAACTCCCCCCCCCCCCTTAAAGTTTACGAATGTGCCACCAGAGGGGGTGAGGGAGCATATAATTAGAATGTAGCCTTTTTTGGATGTTGGGATGAATGGACGCCACTCTGATGGAGATGTGATGATACGTACTGAATTTTAGGATATTATACAAAAAGGGACCTTAATTTTTTAAAATGCTCTTGACAATATTGAGGTACTAAATTTAGGCTTTGGGGCAGATGAGGCTACATTGCCTCAGAGAAAAGTGATGAGCCTTTTTCCCCACCAGCTCAATAGGCTGTGATGCCAGCTAGGGCAAGTGCATGTGCTGGTTTGGGCTCCCAGAATGCCCGTCTTGTCATTGAACAATATATGGACTACTTTTTTACTTGCTGATTAATTAGTTTACTTCTTAATAAAATGAGATTTCCAAGGAAATACTGTTGTCTGTTTACTAGCTTTGCAAATAGCCTTGATCTTTTTCTTTTTTGCCACTAGTGCAAACCAACCTGATGTGCAACATGAGGTGACAATCTCACTTTGAGCTAACTATTATATTGTGCTGTGTCTCAGCTACACACATTTTAGAGTACACTGTCAATGTAACCACAGCAACTTAACAAATATACTGGTATTGAGCATTGAAATAAAAAAACACACATTGTTTTGTTTCAAAAATGTTTTTATATGTGCACATTCCTGTGCGTTTTTTTCTTTGCACAAACAGGCATATTCTAAAACTGAACTTTTATGACAACCTCGAACTTACAAAGTTCAACATTAACAAAATATGTTAAATTTTTATTTTCTTGATTTATTATAAACAATTATTTACACAAATTTTAGCATAAAAAATCTTAAGGTAAAATTTTTGAGTATTTTTTTTTTTTTTTTTTGATATTTTGTGTGTAATTATTTTTTCATAATATATTTTTTTTTGTTTTTAATTTTTTATCTCATTTTTTAATCGAAAATTTTTGATAAATATTTAGATCAATTTTTTTTTTTTTTTTGTTTTTATATCATTTTTTTTGATAAAATTTGTATAAAATATTTAGATAAAATTTAGGTTTTTTTTTTTTTTTTTTTTAACATTATTTTTTTATCATTTTTTTGGTCATTCTTTTTTGGGTAAAATTTTCTTCATTATTTTCTTAAATTTTTTTTTTGTTTTTTTTTTTTTTGGCAATTAACAAACATAAACAATAATTTGAACATTATCATGCAGCAGGAAATGAAGAACATGATAGATGTTTATGGACGTCAAAAGTGTTTAGATTCTACCCAAAACATCTATCATGTCCTTCATTTCCTGCTGCATTGTGTTGAGACGAGCTCTCATGGCATCAATTTCGGCGTTCCAGAGCATTATCTGACCTATGAGCCTTTGGGCGCTGTCTGTTGTAAAGTGGTCAGGTGGCTCTTCCACAACCAGAACATCACCTAAAAAAGTGAGAAAAAAACATGTATTTAGAAATATGCAGGCATACATAGATTACCTGAAGCTGGGGTGTCAGACACTCACCTGGTGAGGTACAGGCTCCCACTTCCCCCACCTCTCTTTCATCATGTGTGATGCTGGTGCTGGGTTCAGGTTGGGGGTCCCGTCGATGTTGTGGCTCCCGGCGAGGTTGTGGGTCCCGGGGATGTTGGTTGTCCCGACGAGGTTGGGGGTCCTGTTGACCCTGTTGTCGGCGTCTTTGATTCCCTATGAACAATTAAAAAAAGGTATACTTAGCACACAGATATTTATGGCCCGAAATAGGAATATGAAACATTGCTTTCAAGTGGTGTACAATTGTCTGTTTAGGAAGAGAACCAAGTTGAAGACATGAAACCGAGCCCTTTCTTTGATGGCCGTCTCCATCCAGCCTACCCTACGGCATTTGGGTCGCACGCAATATCTATGCTTGTTTGTTGTTAACCATTTTATTGCCCTCTCTATGTATTTAATATTGTTAAATAAAAAGTTTATTATTTTACATTCTTTTCTCTTATTCACCTGGAATACTTTAGCACCGCTATAATCCCCTGTCCCTTTACTCATTGGTTATGATTAAAAAGACCTTTGACCCCAAATTCAATACTTACCTTTTTGTGTGAAGTTTTTATGGTGTCCCACACTAGTGCTCCTGAGTCCAGATGTGTAAACAGCTGCTGTGTCCTCTCCTTACATTCCACTGAATTAATTAACATTTCAAAGACATCTAGACAACAATGTCTTTTAAATTCGTTCAATCACATAAATGATCATGACCAAAACAGTCATAAGCCTATATCAGTTTCAAAAAGTCGTATTCATTGGCAAACGATCACTGTTGGTCCTTACGAACGTTATTTCATACCCGCGAACGTTATTTAACCACCTACGAACATTCAGTATAACAGTCAAGAAAAGCACATGGAGAAGCAGGCAAGTGAAGAATCATAAATGGGACACACAAGTACTTACTTTTTCGAAGTTCCTTCCTTATTTTGAGGTACTGATCTGGCTCCCTGTTTTTCAGGTCAGACCAGCGCTTCCTCAGTTGGTCCTTTTTTCTATGGACCCCAAACTTCCGCTCCAAGGCCTTCACCACATCAGTGAGGATTTTGTCCTTGACCAAATTGGGATGTGCATATGGGCCATGTTTCCCATCATAATCTTGTTTTTTCAAGATTCCAACCATCTCCACCATCTCCTCAAATGTCATGTTGGTGGCCTTCCTGGATCTGCATTCAGACACATGTGTCTCCGCCATTGTTGCTCCTCACTACGCACCGAACAGAAAAGGGGCGGGCAATATTCAAGAAAAAGAACGTCAGGGGCGGAGTTTCAGGCATGCGCCGTCTATGTCAAGTTAACACGCGGTACGAACGAATGCGTGATGCCGTTCGGGTAGCGGAGTTTTCACGCATAGTGTATATCAATCGAACGAGCGTGTGATGTAAGATTACGTTCTGTTTGTGTGCGGGACAAAGGCAATCCGAGAGTCCCCGCGAAAAGAAGCTGGTTCTAAATTCTGTCGCTCCCGTTCGTAATTTATAATGACATTTTTTTAAGTAGAAATGTCATTTTGCTCTCTAACTGTTTTAAACAGGGGAAACATGCGCCCCTTTACAGGCATACTATAGACACCCCCCCTAGGTAATACATTTAAAGGAATATTACACTTTTATTGTTTGACTTTATTCATTAGTAAAATCACTGTTCATGAAAAAATGTGTTTTTGGTAAACTTTTCTGTCCATTCATACATGTCTCCTGGGGCAGGACCCAGGTCACCAAACACTTTTTATGGCAATACCATGAATATAAGCCTTTAAAATTACCACTTATAATTATTCATGTTCAACTCCCTTAGACTTTAACGGTGTTCACGTGTTAAAACCAATTTTTGGCCTGTTCAAATGTTCTGGTGCAAAACTAACAGGGGGCTGTTGGTCTCATCCCTAATGGCAATTAGCTTGCATATTATGTCTTAAAATTATCACTTTGGAATTCTACCATAGACTTTTATAGGTTGGCAAATGAGAAAATGTTGTATGGGGCACACTGCAAACAGCCCCCCCCCCCACAGCTGCCCTACTGTCAATGCAGCGTGACCTGTGACCAATACAGCGTGACCTGTGCCACATACAGCATGACCTGTGCCCAATACAGCCTGGTCTGCCTGTGCACCATACAGCCCCACATATGCTGAGGAAGAGGCAAGCTACTAGGATCAGCAGAGAGCGGGATTGGCCACTGTACTAGCTTTCATTTGAATTATCCCGTCTTCCCGGGGCTCATCACATAGCCCCACCTCTTGGCCCGACGCCTTTGATGACGTCACATGTCCCGCATTGGATCGGCGTTCTATGAAATGCACTGGCCCAAAAGGTGGAGCTATGTGACGTGAGCCCCGGGAACATTGGAAGTCCTAATGAAAGCTCTTACATCGGGCAATTCAGCTCTGCTGATACGGACAGCTCGCCTCTTCCTCTCCTCTCTCTTCCCCTGGCTGGGAGACTGTGCCGGCAGGGCTCTTATCCTCACTGGGCCCCACTCGGCTGCGGGCCCCGTAGCGCCTGCATGGGTCAATATGGTGGTAGTTACGACCCTGAATGCATAGTACTTTTTTGGGGTACAAAAAGTGAGTCCCATATCAATAGACAGCAGTGGCCAAAAAGGATTAGGACAAGAATGAGAAATGCTGGAGTCAGAATGATCTTCTTTCCTATTTGGACACATTACAAATTATAAAGTCATGACATGAAAATTGTTGATGAATGATGTCCAAAAATTAAAATGATGTTGGTTTTACACACACAAGAACTTTAGAGCCAAGAAGAGCCTGGGCCCAGCAGCCAGACAACAACTGAGTGCAGGATCCCTCCCCTGCGTCCTCCCAAAAAAAGGGCCAGGAAGAGCCAACATCTGGATGAGGCCACAGCTGAGTTCTTAACTAGGGCTACTTCTCTGATAAACACAGCACCCGATAGTGCTGAAGGGTTTGGCAGTTTTAATGCTAGTAAGCTCCGTGAGCTTGACGCAGATCAAAGGGAGCTATGTGAGGCTCTAATCATCCAGCTCTTCAGCAAGGCCAGGAAACAAGAGCTAACCACTAAATCTCATGTGTGTCATTTGAACAACACTCCTCCACAACAAACCTACCCACCACAGCAAGCCCACCCACCTGAGCAGCATGGTGGTCAGTGGCAAAATCAGCCCCAAGGATCCACAACAAGGCCACTGGTGTGGGGAGTTTAGGGGCTAAGAATTTAGCAGGTTGAATTTTTGGATTTCAGTATGATTTAATAAGCTATATTTTTTCGTTTGATGTGTATCGTTTGCTCTTTTTCTTTTTAAATTATATTTTTAAATTGTGAGGACAGAGAACATGTCTAATAATTTTGTAAGTTTATTTATGTTGTGAATGCACAATAAGCAAAATGGCCTTAAAAAACAAACAAAAAGGATTGATATCACTAGAACACAAATCATAACTAAAATATGTTTGTCTGTACTCTGTCAGTATAACCAGCAAAGCAGATTTATTCTTAAGCCATTAAAAATTCGTGATGGTCCTTGCTTCCGACCATGCATACGTGTTTGTACTTTGGACTAAAGTCCGATGGTATTTTGGGCACACACGATCGGAGTTTTGTTGACAGAAAGTTTGTCCGTTCGTAGCCAACAAAAGTCCGAATTAAAAAAAATTTGTCCGATGGAGCGTACACACGGTCAGATGTTTCTCCAGAACTGCTAATTTACATGTTTGTTGTCAAAAAGTCCGAGTGTGTGTACGGGCCTTTATATAGTTGGTGTTGACGATTGGTCATGAGGTTTGGACGCGAACGTATTTGACACGAATATTTCCCTTCCGGGTTAAATTATTTTCAACCATGCGCAGTAGCAACCATTCGTTTTTTCACGGACGAATAACGCATTAAACTTGCAATTTATCGTACGTTCGGCATAAAATTTCCAAACTTGCCGTTCGTTTTTTTTCCACAAAAACGTCACAAAAGATTATCGATTTGTGCCCATTAACTTGCCGAAAAACGAACGAAGTGTCTATATGAACGATTTTTCGGCCGATTTTCTGTATAGTGTATGGCCAGCATTACTCTCACAACTTTTATTCCTTTGCTGTGGGACCATCATGGGGAGCTTGCCACTTTTGTGAAAGGTAATAGATCTTACAAATCTTCTTATCACAGCAAGCATCTGTCATTATATTGCCACATATAGCTGTATCGGCTGAACTTTCTTGCTGATAGCTTTTTTGTTATATGTATTGACTTTTAGATCATCTACAATAGCTGGTGTTATCAGAAGGAGTTACTGTGGAGGTTCCAACGTTTAGCCAATATAATGGCGGAACCTCATTTATAGGATGCATTTTAATTTTCAACTTTATGTCTTTCCGGTAAGCCTCACCCAGTATATTCAATATACTTACTATGTCCCTCAATTTGACATCAATTGATATATTTATAGTGTGTTAATATCATTCCCCTTACACTATTCTTCTTAAATCTGTTTTACAGTCTTTCTGACTGCATTCATGCGATTTTTTTCACATGCACTGACTGCGCTGTGAATCCCTTTCATGCAACATCGAGCGCCGTGGTTTTGCATATAATTAGGGTATGTAATTGAGGCTGAGGTCCCTTTGGTTAAATAAAATTAAAAGAGTTTTTCAATACTTATATGCTAAACTTCTCTTTTCAGGCGCCCTCTAATTCCCCTGTAGCCAATTACTGGGCTGAGTGTGACTTTCATTCCCAGTGTTTTGGTGGTGTCCCCCTTGCGTTTTGAAGCCTGCATGGTATGTTCTGGGTGTGGGGGGTGGCAAGACTGGGGGATATGGGTGGGAGGCAATTTGACCGCTCTGCGATGTGATGGTTTGCCTTCAGCGTTACAAGATTATGTTGATCTAATAATGCATCTTTTCTTTGTTATAGTGGTTTTACTCTCTACAGTACATTTACACATTCCCCTGATGAAGCCAATGTTTTGGCGAAACTAGTTGGGAACAAAAGACTACGATCACCTTTCAACATCATTGGTGACGGTCACTTATTTGAACTGTACTTTTGTTTTGTTTTGTGTTTTTGTACCTTTTCATGTAAAATTTTAGATGTTTTTTGATATCAAATAAAATAAACTAAATGATTTTATAAAAAACTGTTCTATTTTATTGGTGGCACCGTAATCATCCCATCATCCCCTTTCCCCCATTCTTCAAAAACTGTTTCTTCTATGGAAACAAAGATTACCGTTAACCACTTTCCGACCGCCTAACGCAGATATACTGCGGCAGAATGGCACGGGCAGGCAAAATCACGTACCTGGTATGTGATTGCCTTCCAGCGGGCGGGGGGTCCGATCGGACCCCCCCGGTGCCCGAGGCGGTCGGCTTTGGTCTGGGAGTGTTCAGAGATGAGGGGGAGGCCATCCATTTGTGGCCCCCCCTCGTGATCGCTCCCAGCCAATGAGAATCTTCCCCTGCCTCTGTATAGTACACAGAGGCAGGGGATTTGATGTCATCTCTCCTCGGCTCGGTATTTCCCGTTCCGGCGCCGAGGAGAGAAGACATCCGAGTGAGTTACACAAACACACACACAGTAGAATATGTCAGGCATACTTTACACCCCCCTTCACCCCCCGATCCCCCCCGATCACCCCCTAATCACCCCCCCCCCCCCACACTGACACCAAGCAGTTTTTTTTGTTTTTTTTTTTGTGATTACTGCATGGTGTCAGTTTGTGACAGTTAGTGTGGTAGGGCAGTTAGTATTAGCCCCCTTTAGGTCTAGGGTACCCCCTAACCCCCCTAACAAAGTTTTAATCCCTTGATCGCCCCCCGTCGCCAGTGTCACTAAGCGATCATTTTTCCGATCGCTGTATTAGTGTCACTGGTGACGCTAGTTAGGGAGGTAAATATTTAGGTTCGCCGTCAGTGTTTTATAGCGACAGGGACCCCATATACTACCTAATAAAGGTTATTACCCCTAGATTGCCTCCTAGTTAACCCTTTCACCAGTGATCACCGTATAACTGTTACGGGTGACGCTGGTTAGTTTGTTTATTTTTTATAGTGTCAGGGCACCCGCCGTTTATTACCGAATAAAGGTTTAGCCCCCTGATCACCCGGCGGTGATATGCGTCGTCCCAGGCAGCAGCATACGCCTCCCTTAGTGGTATAGTATCTGAACGGATCAATATCTGATCCGATCAGATCTATACTAGCGTCCCCAGCAGTTTAGGGTTCCCAAAAACGCAGTGTTAGCGGGATCAGCCCAGATACCTGCTAGCACCTGCGTTTTGCCCCTCCACCTGGCCCAGCCCAGCCCACCCAAGTGCAGTTTCGATCGATCACTGACACTTACAAAACACTAAACGCATAACTGCAGCGTTTGCAGAATCAGGCCTGATCCCTGCGATCGCTAACAGTTTTTTTGGTAGCGTTTTGGTGAACTGGCAAGCACCTGCTGCATTTGCCAATCCTAATTGGGAACCCACCACTTCTGCAGCACCCGTACTTCCCCCATTCACATCCCCAACCAAATGCAGTCGGCTGCATGAGAGGCATTTTCTTTATGTCCTCCCGAGTACCCCTACCCAACGAACCCCCGCAAAAAAAGATGTCGTGTCTGCAGCAAGCGCGGATATAGGCGTGACACCTGCTATTATTTTCCCTCCTGTCCTGACAATCCTGGTCTTTACATTGGTGAATGTTTTGAACGCTACCATTCACTAGTTGAGTATTAGCGTAGCGTACAGCATTGCACAGACTAGGACACACTTTCACAGGGTCTCCCAAGATGCCATCGCATTTTGAGAAACCCGAACCTGGAACCTGGAAAAAAAAAATAAACACAAAAAAATATATAAAATAAAAAAAAAATAGTTGTTGTTTCATTGTTCTCTCTCTCTCTATTCTCTCTCTATTGTTCTGCTCTTTTTTACTGTATTCTATTCTGCAATGTTTTATTGTTATTATGTTTTATCATGTTTGCTTTTCAGGTATGCAATTTTTTATACTTTACCGTTTACTGTGCTTTATTGTTAACCATTTTTTTGTCTTCAGGTACGCCATTCACGACTTTGAGTGGTTATACCAGAATGATGCCTGCAGGTTTAGGTATCATCTTGGTATCATTCTTTTCAGCCAGCGGTCAGCTTTCATGTAAAAGCAATCCTAGTGTCTAATTAGCCTCTAGACGGCTTTTACAAGCAGTGGGAGGGAATGCCCCCCCCACCGTCTTCCGTGTTTTTCTCTGGCTCTCCTGTCTCAACAGGGAACCTGAGAATGCAGTCGGTGATTCAGCCAGCTGACCATAGAGCTGATCAGAGACCAGAGTGGCTCCAGACATCTCTATGGCCTAAGAAACCAGAAGCTACGAGCATTTTATGACTTAGATTTCGCCGGATGTAAACAGCGCCATTGGGAAACTGGGAAAGCATTTTATCACACCGATCTTGGTGTGGTCAGATGCTTTGAGGGCAGAGGAGAGATCTAGGGTCTAATAGACCCCAATTTTTTCAAAAAAGAGTACCTGTCACTACCTATTGCTATCATATCATTTACATTCCCTGAGATAACAATAAAAATGATTTAAAAAAAAAATGAAAGGAACAGTTTAAAAATAAGATAAAAATGCAAAAAAAATAAAGAAAAAAAATGTTTTAAAAAAAGCACCTCTGTCCCCCCCTGCTCTCGCGCTAAGGCGAACGCAAGCGTCGGTCTGGCGTCAAATGTAAACAGCAATTGCACCATGCATGTGAGGTTTCACCGCGAAGGTCAGATCGAGTGCAGTAATTTTAGCAGTAGACCTCCTCTGTAAATCTAAAGTGGTAACCTGTAAAGGCTTTTAAAGGCTTTTAAAAATGTATTTATTTTGTTGTCACTGAACGTTTGTGCGCAATTTTATAGCATGTCATGTTTGGTATCCATGTACTCGGCCTAAGATCATCTTTTTTATTTCATCAAACATTTGGGCAATATAGTGTGTTTTAGTGCATTAAAATTTTAAAAAGTGTGTTTTTTCCCCAAAAAATGCGTTTGAAAAATCGCTGCGCAAATACTGTGTGAAAAAAAAATGAAATGCCCACCATTTTAATCTGTAGGGCATTTGCTTTAAAAAAATATATAATGTTGAAGGTGAAGCTGAAGGTGTGAATGGCATTTGACCACAAGCAAAAACAGCTGTTATATTATATGACTAACATAGTTGTATCCAGTATAGCTGTTTAATCAGAATACATGTTTTCTTAATCATAACTAAATGTTTGATAAATAAATGGCTATTCCATTTACCCTATCAACAGGGATATAACTATTCCTCTCGACTGGTTTAAAAAAAGTTTTTGTTTGGAATCCATTCTTAGTTAATTGTATATCCAGATCCAGGAAATGTATAGATGTGTTACTGATTTCATAGGTAAGCTTGATATTTTTTTGATTGTCATTCAGTTTTTCCATCCCCATTCCATAATATTATTAAATCATCTATAAATCTTCGATACATTATCAATTTTGGGGGGGTATTTGAGTGCACCGCATATTCCTCGCATTCCCCCCCCCATAAAAATATTAGCCACGCTTGGAGCATATTTAATACCCATTGCAATACCATTAAGTTGCCTATAAAATTCTCAGTTATACCAAAAATAATTGTGTTGTAAACCAAATGCAAAACATCTTAAAATAAATCTTTTCTGTTTAGATATGATATTGCTATATCTATCCATGACCCATCTTGAGGCTTGTATGGCCTCCTGATGGCCTATGCTTGTATACAAAGATGAGACGTCTCCTGTGGCTAACAAATATTTTTGATCTGGCCTGATTTCAATGTTATTCAATTCCTGAATCAAGTGCTTGGTGTCCCTTAGATAAGCTGGTGTTGATGGAACTAATGATTGCAAAAAATTGTCCACATATTCCCCTAATCTTGCATTTATAGAATGTATACCATTTATTATTGGCCATCCCGGTGGATTCTTCTGATCCTTATGGAGCTTTGGTATTGTGTAAATAATAGGCACCTTGCATGTATCTGGTAGGAGATATTTTTCCTCCTTTTTAGTTAATATATTCTTTTTGCTTCCTTTTAGTATCAACTTCTGTAATTCACTTTTATATTCTCTAGTGGGATTTCCTCTCAGTTTTATATAGGTATTCTGATCATTCAGTTGTCCTTGAAGTTCATTGTTGTAGTATTCTTTTGATAAAACCACAATTGCACCTCTTTTATCGGCCGGTCTCACTACCACATTGTTATCATCTTCCAATTCTTTGATTCCTTTTCTAATACCTTGCAGATCTTTCATTCTTTTAATTTTATCTACCTCTTGTGTCACCATTTTGTTAAAAACTTCTATATGTTTTTTTTTTTTTTTTAAGGTTAACTTTTATTATTTTTATAAGCAAATCAATATTGGTTACACAGACGTACACTCACATCAAGCATTTCTTTAGTCATATTACAATATGGTGAACAGGTATATAGGTTTGCATTACACATCAGTATAAATCGTTTTACATCATATTTTGTTGCAGTTAGGGGAGGTTGTACACAGTTACTACAGTACACATCGCTTATAGCTTGTCAAACAGGTGTTACAGTGCTCTCCGAGTTTACCCATGAGTTCCACATTTTGAAGAATTTTTTGGGACATCCTCTAGCTTCAAATGTTAGCTTATACAGTGGTATGGCTTGATTGATGAGGGTGAGCCAGAACTTTATAGTCGGAGTAGAGTGGGATTTCCAGTGCATAGTTATTGTTTTTTTGGCGTAGAACAGCACAATCCTTAAAAAGGACTATGTATTTTTGGATAAGCCCTCATCATCAATGTAGCCCAATAGACATCTAAGAGGATTACAGATATTTGGTATGTTAGCTACAGAGCTGATGAAGGCCGTAACTTCTGACCAGAACTGTCTTATCGGAGCACACTCCTACATTAAATGGAAGAATGTACCCTCAGCTGCACCGCATCTTAAGCACAAAGGATCTGGCAATTTTTTTAATTTAAATAGCAATTTGGGTGTAAAGTACGCCCTATACAGTAGCTTTGACTGGATCACCCTATCCCTAGAGGAGATGACCGAGGGGACCTGCAAGGGAAGAATCTCCCCCCATATCTCCTCCGTCAACTCAGGTATATCTGCACGCCATGTGTGTTCAACCCTCTCCAATCTGGTAGTGGTGGAGTGAAGCAGAGTTTTATAATAATATGAAATTAATTTATCGTGAGAGGGATCAGTCAGCAAGAGTTCAAGCCTGGAGGATTTCATCTCTATATTTCTTAGCCCAAATTGTGCAGCTGCCGTGTGTCTTATCTGCAGGTATTGGAAGTAGGCCGTCCTTGGGAGCCCAAAATCTCTCTGGAATTCTACAAAAGGTCTAAATGTGTTACCCGTAAATAAGTGTGATATTTTTTTCACCCCTTTTTTGGACCAATATCCTCCGTCAGTTCTCTGATTAAATTCTGGTAGGGAGGGGTTTCCCCAGAGTGGGGCATTTGGAGAATAAACAGCTTGAGTGCTGGTTGGGATTAGTTTGGAAATTTTTAAAATCTGCAAGGTCATAGATAAGATATTTACGCCCTCCCTCCCTCTAAGTGACATGCGATGTATTAGATTTTGGAGAGATTCGTATGAGGTGAGAATGGCCGCCTCAAATGCAGTAGCTGCATTGTTGGCCTCCGGAAAGAACCACCAGTGAGCATGCATCAATTGCGAGGCAATGTAGTACGTCTGAAGGCATGGCAGTGCCAGACCCCCTTCCAAAATGGGTAATTGTAAAGTATGTTTCGCAATCTTTACCACCCCTCCTTTCCATAGAAAGTTGATAATTATGGAATCTATTTCTTTAAATTTAGCTTTGGTAATATAAATTGGGAAATTACACAGGATATAAAGGAATCTCGGGAGGTAGATCATCTTGAAAATATTGATTCTTCCCAATAACGTAAGAGGAAGATTATTCCATGTTTTCAGGGTGGATTTTAAACTAGTGATAAGAGGGTCTAGGTTAATCTTAGTATATGAGGAAATAGGGTGTTCGATCAGGACCCCCAGATATCGAAAGGTAGTTACTATTTGTAATGGACATGCCGGGGGTAATATTATTTGTGATTCCCGGTCAATCTGAAACAAAAGAGATTTATCCCAATTGACCTGGAATCCTGAAAAGTGACCGAAACCCTGGATAATCTCCAACAAGACTGGGTGAGACGACTGAGGGTCCTCGAGATATATCAACATATCATCTGCATATAAGGAGATTTTTTCTTCTAGACCCCCAGTCGTCAATCCCTTAATCTCCCCACTGGATCTCACCAACGCAGTCAAAGGTTCTATTGCCAGTGCAAATAGTAGTGGTGATAACGGGCATCCCTGCCTTGTTCCTCTCTTTATTTGGAAAGCGTCTGATATAGACATATTGACCCTTAATCTAGCTATGGGTTTGGAATAGAGGAGCTGTACCCATTTTATGAAAACATTGCCAAATCCAAATTTGGCCAGGACTTCAAACAGGTATGGCCATTCGACTGAGTCGAAAGCCTTGTGAGCGTCTAGCGACAAAAACGCTCGAGCGCCGGTTTTGTCATGTGGTGTCTGTAGGTTGGTATATAATCTTCGTAGGTTTATAGAGGTTGATCGTCCAGGCATAAATCCTGTTTGATCCGCCCCTATAATAGACGTGATTACTAAGTTTAAGCTCCTGGCAAGTACTTTAGCCAGAATTTTAACGTCTGAGTTGATAAGTGAAATTGGCCGGTATGATTCAAATAAAAGGTGATCTTTATGGGGCTTGGGAATTAGAACTATCAATGCTTCTGACATGGATGGTGGTAACTGACCTGTTCTAAGGGCATAATTGTACATCCGCAATAGATGTGGGACTAAAAGATCCCGAAATTGCATATACCACTCGATAGGGAATCCATCGAGGCCCGGGGTCTTGTGTCTGGCAAAAGATTGTATTGCTTCCTCTATTTCTTCCGTCGTTAACGGAGCGTCAAGCTCATCAGCTTGACTCCTCGTCAATTTCGGAAGTGAAATCTCTGATAAATAGTCATCTAATTCTACTATTGTATAATGAGCTCTGGTGGCGTACAGAGCGGAGTAGAAGGTAACAAACTCCTTCATAATATCTTCACTCTGCTCAACCATCATGCCCGTTTGGGTTTTTATTCTGGGAATGTTACAGGGTTGATAATCAGGCTTGGCCAGATATGCTAGTAGATGGCTATTTTTATCCCCAAATTCAAATATACGTTGATTTTGATATGGTAATTTTTTCTGTGTACGTTCTAGTAGTACCAGGTCTAGTTCTCTAGCCTTATGTCGCCAAACAGCATGTGTGTCAGTAGTGGGGTGTGTAGAATATTCTGTTTCCGCTATTCTAAGTTCTTCCTCTGCGTCCACTAACCTGGACTGCGACGCCTTGCAGGCCCCCCCGATGGCAGCTGCAAAAGAGCCACAGGCAGTGGCCTTGAAGGCATCCCAGACCACCGGGACGTCTGCGCTGCGTTTGTTGATCACCCAGTATGATCTCATATCCGCCATACTTTGATCTAATACAGCTTGGTCTGCCAACCATAACGAGCTCAGCCTCCACACCCGATATGAGGAAGATGTATTCAGGGCTAGGTCCACCATTAAAGGCAAATGGTCAGACAGAGCCCTAGGTAAATATCTAATACTGGTTACAAGACTGAGTAAGTCAGACAAAACCAGACATAAATCAATTCTTGATAAAGTATTATGAGTGTCAGACTGACATGAGTATTCCCTTATATTTGCATGTTTCCATCTCCAGGCTTCCACCAAATCAAACTGAACCAGAAAGGATCCTAGAGGAGTTGGGGGTAATGTAGCGCATCGAAATCTATCCATAGAATTATCTAGGACTGTGTTGTAATCCCCTGCAATCAATAAAGGGCCTTCAGCAATTTCAAGTATCGTTCCCATCACCTTTTCAAAAAATTTCTTCGTGAAAGGCGGTGGGACATACACATTTGTCACAGTGTAGGGTTTACCCATTAGTTCCATTACCAGGATCACAAAACAGCCATTGGGATCTAGTTTTATGCGTTTAATGGAGATTGGTGCCGATTTGGCAATAAGAATAGATGTCCCACGGGCGTAGGAGGAGTAGGTAGTGTAGGGTGTATGCTATTTTAGCTCTTTTAAGGGCCATCACTCTGGAGCCCTGAAGATGGGTCTCCTGGAGAAGGATTACATGCGGTTTATATCGTGATAAGTATTCAAACATTATTGAGCGTTTTACCTTAGAATTAAGCCCCCTAACATTCCATGATACCAGCCGTAAAGTATTCATTCTTGAATATAAGATATGAGTTTGCACGACCACCCATCCGAATGGCCCAGAGCCCACCAAGTCATGGGGACCCAAACTTCCCGATAGGCGCTGGCGCAATCTGAAAAACATTTATGTAAAAGTGGAAAAAATAATAACAATAATAATGTGCTTTTTGACGTATATACCTGAACATCTTGATAGCCTGAAGGGCCTACATACCTGTGAACCAATATTATGAAGTAACATTTGTGTAGCCTGAACAATGGCGACACTTGAAACATTCCCCAATCCTCCCAACCCACCCTAACCCTCCCGGCTCCCATACCCAAACTCATGAGAGCTTTGATCCCTTAACTGGAACTGTAAAGTAGGGGGTATCTAAACCAGTCTCGTGGTCAACAAACTTTAGGTAGCACAAACAAGGGTGGTTGTGAACGTAAGCAACCACCCATGTTCGCTCCTTAGACTAAATAAGCAAGTAATAGCCCGGTCTTCAGGCAATGTCATCCTGTATGATAGAAGTGTGTTTCTGATTTAGCTTGTGTTGCAATAATGATGGTAATCAGCCTGACAGGATGACAGCAGTGATTTTCCTTTTCAAGCCTCGGTGGGATCTTCAATCTTCCTGTAAACTGATGATTGCATAGAGGAAATGTTCTGTTCTTGGTATAGGCTCCTATTTTGCTCCGTCGATATTACATGGCAGCAGTGTAAGAGTGTTAGCAAATGGAGAGTTCTGCTAGTATCTATGTGGTGAAGTAGGGTATATGTTCATCGTGGTGGGGATCTCCGTTGCTGATTTCTCTGGTCGAATGGACCCAATGTGTCTGCCCAGTGAGCTGCTTCTTTCGGACCTGTGAAAAAGTGGGCCTTGCCCTGATGGATAACACGTAGGCGTGCCGGGTACAGCATACTATAAGGCAATTGTAAGTCACGTAGGCGCCTTTTAATCTCCAAAAAGGTGGCTCGTTGCTTTTGCGTGGTTACTGAAAAATCAGGGAAGATGGTTATGTCATTACCATTAAATAGTATGTTCCCTTTTTCTCTGGCTGCCCTGATGATGGCCTCTCTATCTCTGAAATATAGTAGCTTAATAAGCATAGCCCGTGGAGGCGCCCCAGGAGGTAAGGGGCGAAGTGGGACTCTGTGCGCTCTTTCAATGGCAAACATTTTGGAAAACATATTGGCACCAAAAGTGGATGTCAGCCATTGCTCCATAAACTGCTCTGGTGCTTTACCTTCTGAGCCCTCTGGAAAGCCTAGGAAGCGGAGATTGTTACGTCTCAAACGATCTTCCATATCTGTGATTTTGTTAGATGTATATTCTTGAGCCTGACGCAGCTCCCTGACTGATCCCTGTAAGGGACGTGTGTCATCCTCCAAATCTCCTATCCGTTGCTCTGCATTTTGCACCATCTGAGTGGTCAGAGAGGCATGGCTGTGTTGTATAGCCTCCATTATTTGAGAGAGGGATGGCTCAGCAGGGCCTAGGGCCGCGTCAGCAGTGGGATGGGATGCTGGGTCAGTGTCCTCTAAAGGGGAGAGCAGCAGGGGGTCTTCAGGGCTGCAGGAGGGGGTTCGCTGTAACTCACCCTTCCCTTGATGTTGCTGGGCTGGCAGAGAGGTGGATGGATGGCTGTGCTTCAGAGGATGAGGCCGGCCGGCGCCATTTTGCTGCTGCTGAGACGCCGGTGTCGGCGTATCAAATCCCAGGGCTTCCTCCATGCCTGGGCCGTATTTCGCCATCGCGGGTTGCTCTTAGGAGGCTCAGGGGTCTTTGGAGGCTGAGGATGGTGTCGGATGGCGACCGGGCTAGCAGGATGATGATAGGATTGAAGCGGTATGGACGGAGCTCAAGCTTCTCACGTCCTCACATCCCGGAAGTTGGCCACGCCCCCCAAACTTCTATATGTTGGTTGTTATGAACAGGGGGGTTAAATAAGGATTCGTTTCTTAAGTTACTATGGAGAATTCTTCCAGGTGTATCAATCCTACCTCCATTTTCTACATTAGTCACAATAGTTTTGTTCAACATGTATTTTTTGATATTCAATTTTCTTGCATATTTTTGGATATCCACATATTAAAAATTATCTAAGGGACACCAAGCACTTGATTCAGGGATTGAATAACATTGAAATCAGGCCAGATCAAAAATATTTGTTAGCCACAGCAATCGTCTCGTCTTTGAATACAAGCATAGGCCATCAGGAGGCCATACAAGCCTCAAAATGGGCCATGGATAGATATAGTAATATCATTTCTAAACAGAAAAGATTTATTTTAAGATGTTTGGCATTTGGTTTACAACACAATTATTTTTGGTATAACTCAGAATTTTATAGGCAACTTAATGGTATTGCAATGGGTGCTAAATATGCCCCAAGTGTGGCTAATATTTTTATGGCCAAATGGGAGGAATATTCAGTGCACTCAAATACCCCGCCACAATTGATTATGTATCGATGATTTATAGATGATTGTATAATATTATGGAATGGGGAACTTCCTTTTATACTCTATACATAGCTGGGGGCTACCTTGTAAGTCTCTTTGAAGTCCTGATTAAATTGTTGGTCATTTACATTGCTAAATAGATGGTCAATTCACATATAGATGTCACTTCCCAATCTCTGTGGGAAATCAGAGATAAACCTTTCCACAGCTGAAGGTGTGAATGGGATTTGACCACAACCAAAAATAGCTGTTATATTATATGACTAACATAGTTGTATCCAGTATAGCTGTTTAATCAGAATACATGTTTTCTTAATCATAACTAAATGTTTGATAAATAAATGGCTATTCCATTTACCCTATGAACAGGGATATAACTATTCCTCTCGACTGGTTTAAAAAAGTTTTTGTTAGGAATCCATTCTTAGTTAATTGTATATCCAGATCCAGGAAATGTATAGACATGTTACTGATTTCATAGGTAAGCTTGATATTTTTTTTTTCAAAATAGATTTTTATTACTTTTTTGCCAATTGACAATAACATAATACAGATTTACAGTATATCTTGCAATAGTTATTCAAAAGCATTAAAGAACAGTATTACACATGTTACAATGTATAAAACAAAAATGGTGGTACAATAACAGTAGTGTAATATAGGGTCATATTTAGGAAGTGGGATGAATAGAATAGTAGGGGTATGGGGAGGGGGAGGGGAAGGAAGGAGAAGAGTAATGAGAGCATTATTTGTAATATGCATATATTAGGTCGTCCATTCATGTGTACATCATTTCAGAAGAATAATTTTGTGAAAAGAAATTTATGCTATTCTGCTATTATACCAGTTTTTCCATTGAGACCAATTTGTTTGGATGTTGTGATGTGATGCAGAACCTCTTGTTCCTATGAGTTCGTAGGTATAGTGTGAGTGAACTAGGGTAATCACTTCCAGTATAGTGGGAACGTTATGTGTTTTCCAGTTTCTGGTTAGAAGTAGTCTGGTTGCTAGGAGAATGTGCGTGAGGATCGTTTTGAATGTGTGGGGAATCGTATCTGGTATCATGTTTAGTATGGCCAGTTGTGGCGTTAGGGTGATATTGAAGTGTCCTATGTGTTGTATTAAGTGTGTTACTTCTTTCCATAGGTTTGTTATTATTGGGCAGTGCCATAGAATGTGGAATAGAGTTCCTGTGTGGTCGCATTGTCTCCAACATAAGGCTGAGGTGTTGGTTTGGAATTTAGCTAGTTTGAGTGGTGTCAAGTACCATCTGAGTGTGATTTTGTTTGTAAGTTCCCATAGAGAAGTGCATCTTGTGGCTTTGTAAACCGTTTTTAGTGCCTGTATCCATTGTTGGTCTGAGTATTGTTCGTGGGTGTCTGTTTCCCAGTCAGTAAATGGTTTGGATTTGTTAAAGGTATTTTTTTTCGTGTAGTGTGGAGTAGATAAGAGAGATGCCCTTAGATTTGGATTCTTGTGTGAAATAGAAGCTCCAGAGTTTGTTTGGTAGGGATCCTTCTATATTTGGGTTTCTAAATAAGCATGATTGAATACGCAGGTAGTTGAGAAAGTCTGATGTGGGTGCTTTGTGGGAGGATTGGATTACTGTAAATGGTTTATGTTGAATTGTGTTTCTAAGTTCTTCAGTGGATGACGTCTGTGAGAGTAGCCAGTTGGGGATGGTTAGGTCAGGAGATAATAGGCGTAGGGTTTGTATTGGAACGTGTATAGGTTTAGTTGTTAGTGATGACCATTTAGTGTTGTGGAGGATTTTCCAGGCTTTGACTGACGCCTGAATGGTTGGAGAATACAGATGAGTATTCGTGATCAGAGCAGATGTACTATATAGCCAGCATGCAAGGTTTGGTCCGGGTGTGGCATTGTTTTCAATGTTGCCCCATAGTGTATTTTGGTGGGTTTGAGTCCATTCTTGGAGTTGTGACAGGATAGTGGCTAGGTAGTAGTCTTTTATGTCAGGGTAGCCCATTCCCCCTACTAGTCTGTGTTTGATGATTTTAGAGTGGCTGGATCTCGTTTTTTTATTTTGCCAAATATTGCAACTAATTATAGTTTGCAGAGAGTTTAGGTAAGAATTGGATAGTGGAATAGGTAGTGTGCGAAATGTGTAAAGTATTTTAGGTAGTATGAGCATTTTGAAGGCTGCCAGCCTACCTGACCATGTGATTTCAAATTTGGCTAATTTAGTGGTTTCCTGTAGTAGCATTTGTTTAGTATCTAAGTAGTTGCTGTTGAATAGTCCTTTCGTTGATTTAGTGAGTGTGATGCCTAAATAAGATATACCTGATTCTGCCCACGGGTATATATATCGATTACGTAGGATATTGCTGGTTACTGCATCTAGGCCTAAATCTAATATGTAGGATTTGGTAGCACCAACCTTATAATACGAAATACAACTGACTTTCATTAGTACATCTTGGACCGAAGCCAGGGAAGAGATTGGGTTGGTGAGCATCATTACGACGTCATCCGCAAAGAGGTTAATTTTATGTTCTATATGTCCGATTTTGAAACCAGTGATATTTCTATTAAGTCTAATGTGCTCCGCCAGGGGTTCCATAATTAGGTTGAAAATAAGTGGCGAGAGGGGGCATCCCTGGCGGGTACCATTAGTAATCTGGAATGGTTTTGAGATCATGCCTTCTGTGTAGACTTGGGCCGACGGGGATGAGTATAAATCTAGTATTGCTGACAGGATAGGTCCCTGGAAGCCAAATTTGTGGAGCGTCGCTTGTAGGTAGTCCCAGTTGACCCTGTTGAACGCCTTCTCTGCGTCCAGAGATAGGAGCAGAGAAGGTGTTCTGTTGGTTTCAGCATGGTGAATTATGTTAATAAGTCTTCTGGTTGCGTCGTGTGATTGTCTACCTTTTGTGAAGCCAGATTTGTCTGGATGTATTAATTTGTGCATGATTTGGACTAGTCTAGCGGCTATGCTTTTGGCATAAATCTTTGTGTCTATATTAAGAAGCGAGATTGGGCGGAAATTTTGGGGTGAGGTAGGTTCTTTCTCTGGCTTCGGTAAAGTGATTATTAAAGCGTTAAGCATTTCACTGGGGAGAGAAGAGGAGGAGGCAGTGTCATTGCATACTTGGGAGAAGTGGGGTGCCAAGGTGGTGCTAAATTGTTTGTAATATTCGCTAGTTAGACCGTCCGGTCCGGGTGATTTGTTGGATGGTAATGCAGAAATGATATTTAGGATCTCTAGGTGGGTGAATGGTTTGTTTAGCTCATGAAGTTGATGTTGTGAAAGTGAAAGTGAAAGTTTAATTTCCTGTAAGAATGTGTTGATATCTACTATAGATGGTTGGTTGGTGGTAGTGTCTTCTTTTAGGTTGTATAGCGATTGGTAGTAGTGGCTGAATGCGTCTGCAATAGCTTGCGGGTCAATGAGTTTTTGTTTTGTGGTTGGATGAAAGAGGTGTGGGATCTTTGATGTGGCGTCCTTTTATTCTGAGTGCGAGTGCTTTCCCTGCTTTATTGCCTGTAGTGTAATGGTTTGCTTTAAATTTCGTTTGGATTTTAGTGTGGGATTCTAAAAGAATGTTCCTAAGTTCTTGTCTAAGGAGAACTATTTTTTCTTTTATTGTAGGGTCTGGAGTGGATTGGTTTTGTTTATCCAATAAATTAATATTAGATATGATAGATGCTGTGATCTCCTCCTCTTTTCTCTTGCACTAAGCTGTATAATAATTCCTCTAACAAACGCCTTAAGGGCATTCCAGAGGATTGTGTTGTTTGAAGTCGATCCTTTATTTAGTTCAAAAAATTCTTCCAGGTGATTTCGTATGTATAGAGAGTTTTCTGGGGATTGGATGATTGACGCATTGGCTCTCCACATCATGTGGCGAGGATGTGAAGGATGGTCAGCTATTTCGATCGACACTGGGGCATGGTCCGACCATGTGATTGTTCCAATGGAGGAATCTGTGGTTTTGGTAAGGGTCCATTTGTCAACAAGAAAATAGTCAATCAGGGTGTACAAATTATGTCTGCTGGAAAAGAAGGAGTAGTCTCGTTCTGAAGTGTGATGACATCTCCAAACATCGTATAGGTCGTTGTTTCTTATAAAGGTGTTCATAGGGGATGAGGGTCTGGAGGTACGGGTTGAGGTATCTAATTCAGTGTCAGGTGCTATGTTGAAGTCCCTGCATACAATAAAATTTCCTTGGCGAAACTTATCGAGTTTTTTCATAAGTTTGGATAAAAATCTAATTTGGCCAGAGTTGGGTGTATAGACATTGACGATGGTATATCTGGTGTTATCTAAGGTACAGTCCAGCGCCAAATATCTCCCCTCCTCATCGATCAAGCTATTGTGAAACGTGAAAGTGAGGGAATTTTTTACTGCTATCATGACCCCATTTTTCTTATTTGGGCTTGAGGCTTTGAAAATGTTGGTAAATTAATGGTGTGTACAATGGGGTTCAGCTGAGATTTTGAAGTGAGTCTCTTGGAGACAAAGGATATCACATTTAGAATCTATAGCTTTTTTCCACATGGAGGTTCTCTTGGCTGGGTGATTGAGTCCTTTGACGTTAATCGAAAGGAATTTTGGCATCTTGTGTGGTTTGTGGTGGTGTCAAACAAAATAAGTGGTACTCACGGTTGGAAGAGGCAGCTGTGTGGTCCTGGGAGGTTACGTGGAGCGAGTTTTGGTTTCTCTTCAGTAGTAGCTCTCCGGGGGGACGAGTGGAGAATGAGGCAGGTAGGAGAAGAAGAAGGTAGGTTAAACAGTGCTTTACGACATAAGCAGTACTAAGTGTAAATATAACTGAACTGCTGTAAACAGCCTGACAACACTAGGCTGTGTTAACTGAGGGGGTAGAGTTTGTGGTTTAAGCTGCACGAGCAAGGCATCTGACCAGATGGTATGGTGACTGTGTGATCCTTGGTATCGCCTATCAGGGTCGCTTCAGCGTGCATTGTAGGTTTGCTTGGGGCCTGAGGTCCGTGTTGGACCTCTGTGGGTATTAATTGATACCTCAGGTGCTTCCGGGATAATGTCCCATTGTTTGAGAAGTTTTATTCCTTCCTGAACTGTGGTGATGACGTGTTTGGCTCCGTTTTTGGTGATAATGATTTTTGCTGGGAATCCCCATTGGTATGGGATTTTGTGGTTATTTAGAGGTTTGGTTATGGTATTCAGTTGGTATTCAGTTGTCTTCGGAGTTGTCGTGTGTATTGCGACAAGTCTGCAAACAGCTGTAGATTATTGAATGGTGCTGGGAGTTTGCCCAGATGTCTGGTTTTAAACAGGAGTTGATCCTTAGTGTGGAAGAAATTAATCCTCATTAGAACATCTCTGGGTATGTCTGCCGCTAGATGTGCTGGTTTGGGGATGCGATGTATGCGATCTATTATTGTCTCCATTGGTGACAGGTCAGGTAAAACAGTGGAGATCATCTTTCTGGCATAGGAATTGAGGTCATGTGGCAGGACGGTTTCGGGTATGCCTCTAATTTTGACGTTATTACGTCGAGACCTGTCTTCTAGGTCCGCCATCTTGGATTTCATCCATTGCTGTTCAACATGAGTATGATCTTGTGCATCTACAAGATCATTCACTGTTGTAGTTAGGTCATTCATATGTTTTTCAATATGGTGGATTTTGTTCCCCATAATGTGTACATGAGAGGAGAATTGCTTGAACATGGATGCTATTTCAATGTGCAGGGAGCTCTGCAGGGAGATGAGCATCTCCTTCATGGTAGTGTCTAGAACAGGTTGATCTGATGTGGGGAAAGCTGCGATAGCTGATGGCTGAGGTAATACTGTGAGAGATGCAGGGCTTACCTCAGTGCCGTTTTCTGTTGAATCCATTTGCATCCTCGCTTTTTCTGGGCTGTTGCAGGCAGAGGAGGAAGGATATTGAAGGGATGACTCTGGAGAGTGTGGATGAGGCATTATTTCAGTGTCATCTGCATCAAGGAGGTCTGTGTAGGCTGTTGAACCCATTCCATAATATTATACAATCACCTATAAATCTTCGATACATTATCAATTGTGGGGGGGTATTTGAGTGCACCGCATATTCCTCCCATTCGGCCATAAAAATATTAGCCACGCTTGGAGCATATTTAGCACCCATTGCAATAAGATTAAGTTGCCATAAAATTCTCAGTTATACCAAAAATAATTGTGTTGTAAACCAAATGCCAAACATCTTAAAATAAATCTTTTCTGTTTAGAAATGATATTGCTATATCTATCCATGGCCCATCTTGAGGCTTGTATGGCCTCCTGATGGCCTATGCTTGTATACAAAGACGATACGTCTGCTGTGGCTAACAAATATTTTTGATCTGGCTTGATTTCAATGTTATTCAATTCCTGAAACAAGTGCTTGGTGTCCCTTAGATAAGCTGGTGTTGATGGAACTAATGGTTTCAAAAAATTGTGCACATATTCCCCTAATCTTGCATTTATAGAATGTATACCATTTATTATTGGCCGTCCGGGTGGATTCCTCTGATCCTTATGGAGCTTTGGTATTGTGTAAATAATAGGCACCCTGCATGTATCTGGTAGGAGATATTTTTCCTCCTTTTTAGTTAATATATTCTTTTTGCTTCCTTTTAGTATCAACTCCTGTAATTCACTTTTATATTCTCTAGTGGGATTTCCTCTCAGTTTTATATAGGTATTCTGATCATTCAGTTGTCCTTGAAGTTCATTGTTGTAGTATTCTTTTGATAAAACCACAATTGCACCTCTTTTATCGGCCGGTCTCACTACCACATTGTTATTATCTTCCAATTCTTTGATTCCTTTTCTAATACCTTGCAGATCTTTCATTCTTTTAATTCTATCTACCTCTTGTGTCACCGTTTTGTTAAAAACTTCTATATGTTGGTTGTTATGAACAGGGGGGTTAAATAAGGATTTGTTTCTTAAGTTACTATGGAGAATTCTTCCAGGTGTATCAATCCTACCTCCATTTTCTACATTAGTCACAATAGTTTTGTTCAACGTGTATTTTTTGATATTCAATTTTCTTGTATATTTTTGGATATCCACATATTACACATTATCTAAGGGACACCAAGCACTTGATTCAGGAATTGAATAACATTGAAATCAGGCCAGATCAAATATATTTGTTAGCCACAGCAGACGTCTCGTCTTTGAATACTACCATAGGCAATCAGGAGGCCATACAAGCCTCAAGATGGGCCATGGATAGATATAGTAATATCATTTCTAAACACAAAAGATTTATTTTAAGATGTTTGGCATTTGGTTTACAACACAATTATTTTTGGTATAACTCAGAATTTTATAAGCAACTTAATGATATTGAAATGGGTGCTAAATATGCCCCAAGTGTGGCTAATATTTTTATGGCCGAATGGGAGGAATATGCGGTGCACTCAAATACCCCCCCCACACACACACACACACACACACACACACACAATTGATAATGTATTGAAGATTTATAGATGATTGTATAATATTATGGATTGGGGAACTTCCTTTTATACTCTATACATAGCTGGGGGCTACCTTGTAAGTCTCTTTGAAGTCCTGATTAAATTGTTGGTCATTTACATTGGAAGGACCAATTGATAGGGAAATCCCAGAACTTAGGGGTTACCAATAACATTTTGACTGCTGAACCACATTCAAAAAGATGTATTTAATATTCAAGCCTACAGTTTTAGCCATAGGCAGGGAGAACAATACAGTAAGTACATGGTGACATTCAATATGATTGTTCTGACTGAGGCTGGGAGCCGAACTTCCTTTTATACTCTATACATAGCTGGGGGCTACCTTGTAAGTCTCTTTGAAGTCCTGATTAAATTGTTGGTCATTTACATTGCTAAACAGATGGTCAATTCACATATAGATGTCACTTCCAAATTTCTGTGGGAAATCAGAGATAAACCTTTCCACAGCTGAAGGTATGAATGGCATTTGACCACAACCAAAAACAGCTGTTATATTATATGACTAACATAGTTGTATCCAGTATAGCTGTTTAATCAGAATACATGTTTTCTTAATCATAATTAAATGTTTGATAAATAAATGGCTATTCCATTTACCCTATCAATCCCATCTCTTGGTCAAATTAAAAATTGACCACATAACTAACAAAACATAACATAACAGCACTATAACAAACAATTCATACACTGGTTGTGAACAGTTGGGTTCTTGACTATTCAGTGTAGAGATTCTTTTGGTGACAGTTAAAGCTGTGTGGGCCTAACTAGATGTGAATATTACAGGCAATGCTATTGGAAATATGGAACAAACTACATCTCATAACAGATGCACAACCTAACTTAGACTGCAAAAGAAAGGCATATACAATTACAATTCCTATAAATCGCTTCTGAATTCCAACATCTCCCTCCAACTGCATAATCTTAATTTAAATATTTATTTTTCTAGTTCATATTCCTCCTAATTTATGTACCCAATTTACTTCTGCAGAAAAATCTCATTTTGCTTTGTCAAGCTTAAACAAAAATAAAAAAATACAAAAATGTAAATTGCACATTGGTCTAACAATGTATGCACACCAAGTCTTTAGTTGATTCCTCCGCTGTAACTTTGACAGCTCGTCCTCCATAAGACTCCATTGCAACACCTTAAGAAGGCATACAGTTTTCATACATACAGGGCCGATCCTGGCCGGGGTGCACGGGGTGCAGTGCACACAGGTGCCACAGAGGTAGGAGCGCTGTCGCTGAAGCGCCAGAGTGCTCCCCTCCTTCCTCCTCTCTTTGTCCGTAGCCGGCTCTCTCCGCCGGTCACCGCCACTGCCACCGCTGTGCCCATCCCCCCTCCCTCCTCCTGTCAGAGGAGGAGAGCAAGACAGCCGGAGACCGGAGCGGCTGTCTCTGTGTTCAGAGAGAGACCAGCCGCAGCCGTGCAGTGACATCACTGGGGGGCGGCCCGAGCCCAACGTGTTCCATTTCTCCTGTGTGTAACTGCGAGTCCTGCCTGCTGCCCAAGCCTAAGCTCTGTTCTCCACCCGGGCGGCGCGGCTGCACACCGTCCTCTCCTCTCCAGCTGCCGCCCGGGTGTTTTTAATTAGCCTAATGAAGGGTGGGTCTGTACTAATGGAGGGGGGGTGGTTTGTCCTGGGGGGGTCTGTACTAATGTAGGGGGGTGTTTTTTTATGGGGGTCTGCACTAATGTAGAGGGGTGGTTTGTCTGGGGGGGTCTAAACTAATGTAGAGGGGGTGATTTGCCCTGGGGGGTCTATACTAATGTAGGGGGGTGATTTGTCCTGGGGGGTCTGTACTAATGTAGGGGGGTGGTTTGTCCGGGGGGGTCTAAACTAATGTAGGGGGGGTGATTTGCCCTGAGGGGTCTATACTAATGTAGGGGGGGTGATTTGTCCTGTGGGGGTCTGTACTAATGTAGGGGGGGTGATTTGTCCTGGGGGTCTGTACTAATGTAGGAGGGGTGATTTGTCCTGGGGGTGGTCTGTACTAATGTAGAGGAGGTGGATTGTCCTGGGGGGGTCTATACTAATGTAGGGGGGTGATTTGCCCTGGGGGTCTGTACTAATGTAGAGGAGGTGGATTGTTCTGGGGGGGTCTATACTAATAAAAAGAAAAAAAGAAAGAAAACCTGCGCTACCAAGCAAAAATTAGTGTAACTGCAGCTGCAACAAAAACTACAAATATCAATGAGGTGAAAAATTTAAATAAAAAGAAAAAAATTTGTGCGCTTGCATTAGATACTTAAATCTATATTCCTGTATGACTGTCATAAATAGATGAATAAATGAATAAACACCATCAGAGTTAATTTTAAGTGTAAGTGAATACGACAGAGGGATAGAATTTAAGTATGAGGCCAGTTTAAAATCTGTGAACTTCCTTGATCTTGTAATTAAAGAGAAGGGAGACTCTCTGTATACCTCTACTTATTTCAAGACCACAGATCGCAATTCATTTATTCCCAGAGACAGTTGCCACCATAAAGCGTGGCTTGATTCGGTTCCTAAAAGTCAATACTTACGTATTAGACGTAATTGTTCTACCATCAATGACTTCAGATTTCAATCTAAGATACTTACCGAGAGGTTTCTGGGTTTCAAGGTTTTCTTTTCCTGAGGAAAAAATGAGGGAGGTGGAGTTGTTAGATAGGGAGTCACTCCTCAGAGATAAAAGTATGGTGGAAACTCCTGAAAGAAAAGAGTCCATTTGCCCTTTTATAACGAGCTATTCTCATCAATACTCCTTGATTAGGAAATTGATGTACAAGCACTGGCATCTTATAAAAAATGACAGTGTATTAGGCCCTCTACTTCCTGAGAAACCTTGTGTAATTTTTAGAGGAGTGCCTTCTATTAGATCAGCTATAGCCCCTGGTGTCTGTGACCCTCCCATCAGAAAACCCATGTTATTTCAGAACCTGGTTGGGTATTATAAATGCAAAAACTGTGCTGTTTGTACTATTAATGACATCAAAGACCGTAAGGTGGAACAGTTTCACTCTACCAGTACTTCGAGGAACTTTTCAATTAAATCCTTCATTACCTGTTCCACCACCCACGTAGTATACCTTTTAATTTGTCCATGCGGATTACAATACATGGGCCGTACAGTACGACCCCTTCAGGTTAGATTGAACGACACATCGGAAACATCCGAAGAGGGTTTATAGGTCACCCAGTATCCAAACACTATTTGGATGTACATGGGCAAGATCCTAAGGGTACAAAATTTATAGCCATAGATAGACTTAAAACACCATGGAGGGGTGGTCCGAAAAAACGAGCTATATCCAAACTTGAAATGGAGTGGATATATAAAATGAAATGTTTAAAACCTCATGGGCTTAACGTGGATGTCGAGATTAATGCGTTTATCGACAATGCTTAGGCGATGTTGTTGATGGACGCATTGATTCCGATACTCGTGAGAATATTCTGTTTTGTTTTTTCTTTCTTTCTCGTTTTTTCTGTGCTTGGCTACATTGTAGTTTTTGTAAAAAATGTAAGGGGATACCATGTCCAGATATGGCTGCCCTTTGAGTGTAGAAATGCACATACATAAACATAAGAACTGATGCATGACGATTCTTAGTAACATATCCCCAAAATACACTATTTCTCAATAATAAAGTAGTTGTGGTCTAAGGAAGGAATAAGTAATACATCGTTTGGATTTAGCAGTTTTCATGTTTTTTTTTTTTTTGTCATAATGTCCATTACTGTAGGAGTAGTGGCCCTATAGTACATATAAGAGAACAATTTGACCCAAAGATGACCAATTGCTGAGGCTTATAATAGATGACATATACCGGTTTAAGATTAGAAAGAAATTTTGGCTATACAAAGTGCTTTAATGACGTTCCGGAAGAAGCTTCCTAGTTGTGTTCCAGAACGGGAGCCACGTCGAGGCTTGGTATCCTTTGCACATGCTCAGATCGTAACTGGATTTCCAAATGAAAACGAGGCTTGAATGTGAGGAAGCATTATAATGGGAGCCATATCGAGGCTTGGTATCCTTTGCACATGCTCAGATCGTAACTGGATTTCCAAATGAAAACGAGGCTTGAATGTGAGGAAGCATTATAATGGGAGCCATATCGAGGCTTGGTATCCTTTGCACATGCTCAGATTGTAATTGAATTTTAGATGAAAACGAGGCTTGAGTGTGAGGAAGTATTATAAATGGCGATGGTTCACTGCATCGCCCGTGCCCCTTTGAAGACATGACCTATCACGAAACATGTAGGGCGTGGCTACGCAGTATATGCCAGATCGCCATAGAGCCCCATGTAATTTAGCACGGGCATCTCTGCTGTTTTTATATTTTGCCGGCTTTTATATTTTGGATGTTTTTGTATGATGCCTAGTTGTCTGAGGCAATAAAATTCCCTTTTTTATCTACTACACTATTGGGGTTTCTTTTTCTCCCCTTCTTTATTCACGAGTTTAAAACGAGGGAGTATTTACATCAACGCGGAAGTGTCAGAATCATCTCCGGTCGTGTGGTGAGCTGTCATCTCCTGTCCCTGCAGAGGGCTAAATCTGTATGCTTCTAAGACCTTGCTATAAAGGAGGTCCAACGCATCTGGTAAGGATACATCTGTTATCAACCTTTGGATCCACTGGTGGTTGGAGGTCCCTTCACATCCCCCTATTCCTTTATACACAATAAGGAATGCAACTTATGAACTTTGGATATGCGTTTTTTTTGCGACTCATGACGCAATTTTGAACTCTTTCACTTATGACTTTGCACTTGGGTGGAATAACCTGGTTTTTGCACACAAGTTTTCTATATTTATCTGTATGGAATGGTCTATACTTATGCAGGGGGTGATTTGTCCTGGGGGTCTATACTAATGTAGGGGGGGTGATTTGTCCTGGGAGGTCTGTACTAATGTGGGGGGTGGTTTGTCCTGGGGGTCTATACTAATGTAGGGGGGGTGATTTGTCTGGGGGGTCTGTACTAATGTAGGGGGGATGATTTGTCCTGGGGGGTCTGTACTAATGTAGGGGGGGTGGTTTATCCTGGGGGGGTCTGTACTAATGTAGGGGGGTGATTTGTCCTGGGGTCTAAACTAATGTAGGCGGGGTGATTTGTCCTGGGGGGTCTGTACTAATGTAGAGGAGGTGGTTTGTCCTGGGGGGGTCTATACTAATGTAGGGGGGATGATTTGTCCGAGGGGGTCTAAACTAATGTAGGGGTGGGGGTGATTTGCCCTGGGGGGTCTGTACTAATGTAGGGGGGTGATTTGTCCTGGGGGTCTGTACTAATGTAGAGGAGGTGGTTTGTCCTGGGGGGTCTATACTAATGTAGGGGGTGTGATTTGTCCGGGGGGTCTAAACTAATGTAGGGGTGGGGGTGATTTGCCCTGGGGGGTCTGTACTAATGTAGTAGGGGTTTGTCCTGGGGGGTCTAAACTAATGTAGGGGGTGATTTGTCCTGGGGGTCTGTACTAATGTAGAGGAGGTGGTTTGTCCTGGGGGGTCTATACTAATGTAGGGGGGTGATTTGTCCTGGGGGTCTGTACTAATGTAGGGAGGGTGGTTTTTCTGGGGGGGTCTGTACTAATTGAAGGGGGCAGGTGGTTTGACGCGGGGGGCTGTACTAATGGAGAGGGGTGGTTTGTCCTGGGTGGGTCTGTACTAATGGAGGGGGGTGGTTTGTTCTGTGGGGTCTGTACTAATTGAGGGGGGTGGTTTGTTCTGGGGTGGTTTGTTCTGGGGGGGTCTGTACTAATGGAGGGGGTGGTTTGTCCTGAGGGGGGTCTGTACTAATGTAAGGGGGTGGTTTGTCCTGGGGGGGTCTGTACTTATGGAGGGGGGTGGTTTGTCCTTCTGGGGGGTCTGTACTAATGGAGGGGGTGGTTTGTCCTGGGGGAGTCTGTACTAATGGAGGGGGTGGTTTGTTCTGGGGGGTTCTGTACTAATGGAGGGGGTGGCTTGTTCTGAGGGGGGTCTGTACTAATGGAGGGGGGGTTTGTCCTGAGGGGGGTCTATTCTTATAAAGGGGGGTGTTTTGTCCTGGGGGTCTATACTGAGGGAGGTGTTTATACTTAGTGGGGGGTCTGCACTGACAGAGGGGGTCTATACTTAGTGGAGGGGGTCTGTACTGAGGGGCGACTATAGTTGGTGGAGGGGGTGATACCATGTTTTACCGCACCGGGTGACACCAACCCTAGTGACGCCACTGCAGCCGCGGGCTCTTGTTTCCCCTCTCCCTCTCCTCCTCGTGCGTGCTGCTGTACTAGTGAGTGGCGCACTATATTTCTTCCCCCGCCTTCATATCGACCAGGGAAAAAAAAAGGAGCAAAGAAGAGGATTGTGGGACATGTAGTCCCAAGGACTGGCAGCCCCACTGTAACACAGAAACTGCAGCCCACACAGCATGCTCAGCTGAATGGGAGAGAGAGAGCAAGGAGCCCGGGAAAGCTTTCAGGGAAGTGCACCCAGGACTCCAGAGGGAAAGGACAGTGCTGAGGGAACACCACCAGAGAGAGAACCCCGCTGCCCTGCGCCACATGAGGGAAAGCCACACAGCCTGGCGCCATCCCTGGTGGAGAAAGGAATGGAGTCATTGCCAGAATATAGACCTGGGCTCTACCCAGCGGAGTCGCTACGGGCAATTCAGAGTGAGCAGACTCCTGATCAGAGGAACCGTTGTTGCTGTATCGCGGGGTCAGGTGAGAGGGCCAATCGCCCATTATTTACTAACGTCCATAGGAACTGCAGTCTCTGACCATCTCTTGTAACATGTCTGCAGTCTCTGACCATCTCTTGTATCATGTCTGCAGTCTCTGACCATCTCTTGTATCATATCTGCAGTTTCTGACTATCTTCTGTACTACGTCTGCAGTCTCTGATTGTCTCCTGTAGTATGTCTGCAGTCTCTGACCGTCTCCTGTAGCATGTCTGCAGTCTCTGACCGTCTGCTATATTATATCTCCAGTCTCTGACCATCTCCTGTACTATGTCTGCAGTCTCTGACCATCTCCTGTATTATATCTCCAGTCTCTGACAATCTCCTGTAATATGTCCGCATTCTCTGACCATCTCTTGTAACATGTCTGCAGTCTCTGACCATCTCTTGTAACATGTCTGCAGTCTCTGACCATCTCTTGTAACATGTCTGCAGTCTCTGACCATCTCCTGTACCATGTCTGCAGTCTCTGACCATCTCCTGTACCATGTCTGTAGTGTCTGACCATCTCCTGTACTATGTCTGCAGTCTCTGACCATCTCCTGTAGTATGTCTGCAGTCTCTGACCATCTCCTGTACCATGTCTGCAGTCTCTGTCCATCTCCTGTACCATGTCTGCAGTCTCTGACCATCACCTGTACTATGTCTGCAGTCTCTGACCATCTTCTGTATTATGTCTGCAGTCTCTGACCATCTCCTGTACTATGTCTGAGGGGTCTTTCTAACAGACTCTCTAACAGAAGCCCTCTCTGTGTGCATCAGAGAGACTCCCCTCCAGGTCTCATTAGTGTACGCTCTTCCTGTATTTTCTTTATTGTTAAAAGATCATGGGAGGATCCCAGGGTAACGAAGAGTTCTTAGGGGAACATCTCTGTGTTTGAGTTGTTGCCATAGAAACATTTGTAAAGGTGAGGAGTTGGTAAGATGACCACGCGCATGTGGGGGCGCCAGAAATATTTCTGCACCCAGGCGTCTGTGACCCTAGGATTGGCCCTGCATACATAATCTTCTTTTCTTCAGGACTATCGTAGTCCACATGACAAGAAACTTCCAGTAGGTGTGCAGATCTTTTTGCAATTATAGCAAAGTGAGCTGTGATTTTTTTAGACAGCTGACATGATAAGTATCAACGTTCTTCAGACATCTAAAAAGCTTTTGAAAGCACACTTTTCCATCAATGCTGTTTGTGGCAGATGTCATAAAGCCAAGGAATGAGGGAGGATATTTTTGAGGATGGGCTCACTCAGATTGTTGGTCCAACATTTGATCATTAACAAAAATGCCCATAAAACCGTTGAGTTTTTTTTTTTACTGCTGAAGTAAATTTATGTTCTAGAGATCACAAAGACACATAAACAGCTAGAAATGAGTAGCCATGCAGACAGTCACGTAGGAGTAGCCATGCAGACAGTCACGTAGGAATCTATAAAAGTAGTGAAGTTGCATGTGACAGGTCTAATTTAAAATCTTAATAATACCCAGGTAATTCTTAACACTCAATGTAGTAACCTGGCATACATGTGGTAATACATTCATTACTTTTTTTTTTTTTATCATAGGTGTTTAACCTAGAGCAGCAATTATTCAATTCAATCTTAATAAATTTTTTATCTTAAAATAATATACACAAACTATATAAGGCTCAGTTCCCACTATTGTGACTTAAAGTTGCAGAGACTTTGAAAAGGTTCTTGCACTACCTTGATGCGACATTCAATGCAACTCTTATCTAGAGACTGTAAAGTTGGATCAAAGTCACACTCCAGAGTCTATGAATCACATGACTTTGGTAGTCATTATAGTGGAAACGTAGTCTAAGACAAGAAACGCTTAATTATCTAGGGCAGGGGTGTCAAACTCAACTTCATTGTGGGCCGCATCAGCATTATGATTGTCCTCAAAAGGGCTGGTTGTATCTGTAAGATTAGATGTCCAGCGCATCCCCCTCCCCTTACATTAGATGTCAAGAGCCACCCCACCATCAGAAGTTGAGTTCCCTACTCTCCCTAACATCACAGTGCACCCCCTTTAATTATGCTGGTGCTGGGAAGAAGCTGGATGCATTGCTTGGAAGCAGAAAGTATGGGTCTGGAAGAGGACCAGAGAAGGGCTGGAGCTCTCCTGCAGTTGCAGGAGAGGTGCGAGGGCCACATGAAATGGCCTGGAGGGCTGGATTCGGCAACGGGCCTTGTGTTTGACACCTGTGATCTAGGGCATTGAAACTCATTAAATTTCAAAGCTCATACATGTCAGATTATAACACCACATAAAATTTAGCACCTAATATTGTAAATAGGAACAAGAAACTGGGCAGTACAGACTCAGATGACTGCATCAATATTTAGCTAGTGGGGGGAGTGAAACCCATAAATGTTGACATATGAAAATAGAAACACTTTAGAACAATACTTCCATTGGTGAATTGTCTTTGAAGGCTGTGGTCTCCTTCTGTTCGGAAGACCTTAAATCAATCAACTCAGGGCATAGAACTAATCTGAGGAATAGGCATCAAAATTTTAGTATCAACACATTATATTTTCCTCCTAAAAATAAACCAAAGGTTAGAGATATTTAGCATACAGTAAGCATTTTTAACATTTTCTTTCTTAGATATTTTACCAGTGCACTTTTTCTAATACCAAAAAATTGTTTGACGTCAAACTAAATGTTACCACGTGGATTTTATGTATGGTATACCATTACTATAAAAAAACTATTATTCACCATGGTTAAAAATGAGCAGCTCAAAAAAGCTAATTTTTTTTATATACAGTAAGTTCCCCTTTGTCTTGCAAGACAGTTATACTTCACCATACTGAGCACATTGGAAAACTTCTTCAAAAATTGTTTCTTCTATGGAAACAAAGATTACCGTTAATACACTCACACATATAAATATACATTATTAGGAGGTTTTTTACTTTCTTTTTTTTTTTTTCATTTACAGTTCACTCAGCTTACTCAATTTGCATGACAATACAGCTGTTCACACACACACAAGCCATGCAATTTAACCCGTGTCAAAGAAAGGGGGGGGGGGGGCTCGTTGCTCCTTTAAACTATAAAACACCATTCCTTATTTTTAAACTTTAATCATTAGTGAAAAAGGTTTTTTTTTACGTCACAAATCTTTTCACTTTAATTATTTTTATCAATTTTATTAAATCTATTGGGTGTGGCTCCAATGACCACATGATTAGCCACCCCAGCAAGTATTTAATTTAACAATTTTCAGCTCACATTTTTTAGATTAACTTTTCTTTTAGAATAAGCAAATATAATATTTTATGTTTTCTTTTTCATATTAAATTGACCACACATTGAACTACACATTGCACACGATTTTACAATTTTAAGTAAAATTTTTTTTTTTTTATACCCAAATTATATAGATCAAATTGTTCATGATTTTAAGTCAGAAATAAAATTTTTAGTCTTTTTAAGGTCACACTTTACAGACAAAATATTTTTCTTGCTTCTAAAAGTTGTCCCATCACTTTAAAACATACATAACAAAAACCAAAACAAATCATCATGCTACCCATATTCATACTGTGTTACTATTATTTCACATTCATCAGTCCCTCCCTTCAAGGAGCTTACAATCCTAAGGTCCCTAACTCACATTCATACATACTAGGGACAATTTAGACAGGATCCAATTAACCTACCAGCATTTCTCCAGAGTGTAGGTGTACCCGGCGGAAACCCATGCAGGCACAGGGAGAACACGCAAACTCCATGTATGTAAAGTCGTGGTTTGGATCAACTGTTTTGCTGATACAGCACTTTGGGCATATTAATACAACTAACATGACATAACAATCCATGGATCTCACACACATATATACAACAAACATAACTCTCACACTTAGCCAACTACAACCTGTAGACAAAAATATTTCTCTAATAAAACTGCATTATCCCTTCTCTTTTATATATATATATATATATATATATATATATATATATATATATATATATATATATGTTCACTCATCTATAATGGGCTCTAATCCATGTGTCTACTTAGGTCATTATAAGTGCGCTGGGTGGTAGGGTATAATGTGCTTGCAGTTATTTTAGCAATGTTATTATTAGGTTCAAATTCATTTACAGGACAATAAGTTTCTTTCATTTCCTTTTTTCAACATTTTTGTCATTTGTTTTAGCCTTCTAGTGGTACAAAACCCCCTGTGTGCTTTGGTTCCATTCCTTGAGGGACTCGGCCACTCCTGTTAATAGGAGTTCAGTTACACAAACTGAATGGGGTCACACAGACAGCCCAAAGGAGCTCCTGGTGGGATCACACAGGTCCAAATCTGAGGTGTACTCGGTGGTACAATTCCCCATCTCACACGGTGGTTAGACTTCCTCAAAAATTCATCTATTCCTAGGTCCCCACATCACACAGACACAGTGACCCTAAGTAAATAGCAGGAACTGTATATCTGGCCCCCAATCTCGGTCAAGGATCTATACCAGACTATACACTGCACAAATCAGCCACACAGACTGACAGGCACACAACTGGGGGGGGGGGGGGTTTAGTCACAGAAGCTGCTAAAAAAAGGAAACTCTGGAATTAAGATGTAAAAACACACTCCTTTCTAAATAGAAACAGTCCACTTATATGCAAGATACATGGCAGCACATATGACAGGCACGCAACTGAATAGGGGTTCAGTTACACAAACTGAATTGGGTCACACAGACAGATTAAAACAGTTCAAGAATGTAAAAAGCACTCCCTTAGACAAGCCACTCATGCAGGACACACACAGCATCACATATTCCAACAAATTGTGCAGTACAGTAACCAAAGTAATCTCAATAGGAGAAAATTCTAGAGTATAGAATCTGACAGTTCTGCTTCCCTAAAGTCTTCCACATCAGTTTATAGGCACTGTGCAGAATAGGAGAGATAGTACTTCTGCTCATTTTGTAGTCTTATGGAGAACTAAGCAGACGAGAAAAGGAAATCAGATTTTCATTCAAAACTGGTACTAAGGTTTCAAGCGGCGCTGTTTTTTTAAGCAGGCCGTCACCCTCGGCAATAAACCAAGGCCTCACCACACATAGTACCTTATCAGCCACAGCCTATGAATGATCCCTTGAGTCCGAACACACGATTTTTGACCTGGCTGGTCACCCCAGACTTCAGGAACTGCAAAAATCCTATCTAAGCACACATTGCGCCTGAAATAGGGCAAGTCAATTATACAGAACACACACTTGCAAGGACAGTAATAAGTACAGATAGTATGGAAAGTAAAAAAAAGAACGTAAAAAAAAAAAAAAAATTCAACAGTCAAGGTTCTTGGAAAGAGTACTTCTACATGACACCAACTTACGCAAATCAGTACAACACAAGGGGAAATCACAGTAAGCAGAAAGTTAGCTTACCTTAGACAGTTTCCAGCTTGTGATGTCCTGTTCATCAAAAAGATGTATTTAATATTCAAGCCTACAGTTTTAGCCATAGGCAGGGAGAACAATACAGTAAGTACATGGTGACATTCAACATGATTGTTCTGACTGAGGCTGGGAGCCGAACTTCCTTTTATGCTCTATACATAGTTGGGGGCTACCTTGTAAGTCTCTTTGAAGTCCTGAATAAATTGTTGGTCATTTACATTGCTAAACAGATGGTCAATTCACATATAGATGTCACTTCCCAATCTCTGTGGGAAATCAGAGATAAACCTTTCCACAGCTCAAGGTGTGAATGGGATTTGACCACAACCAAAAACAGCTGTTATATTATATGACTAACATAGTTGTATCCAGTGTAGCTGTTTAATCAGAATAAATGTTTTCTTAATCATAACTAAATGTTTGATAAATAAATGGCTATTCCATTTACCCTATCAACAGGGATATAACTATTCCTCTCGACTGGTTTAAAAAAAGTTTTTGTTAGGAATCCATTCTTAGTTAATTGTATATCCAGATCCAGGAAATGTATAGATGTGTTACTGATTTCATAGGTAAGCTTGATATTTTTTTGATTGTCATTCAATTTTTCCAAAAATTCAGTTAGAGTATTTTCATCCCCATTCCATAATATTATACAATCATCTATAAATCTTCAATACATTATCAATTGCGGGGGGGGGGGTATTTGAGTGCACCGCATATTCCTCGCATTCGGCCATAAAAATATTAGCCACGCTTGGAGCATATTTAGCACCCATTGCAATGCCATTAAGTTGCCTATAAAATTCTGAGTTATATCAAAAATAATTGTGTTGTAAACCAAATGCCAAACATCTTAAAATAAATCTTTTCTGTTTAGAAATGATATTGCTATATCTATCCATGGCCCATCTTGAGGCTTGTATGGCCTCCTGATGGCCTATGCTTGTATACAAAGATGAGACGTCTGCTGTGGCTAACAAATATTTTTGATCTGGCCTGATTTCAATGTTATTCAATTCCTGAATCAAGTGCTTGGTGTCCTTTAGATAAGCTGGTGTTGATGGAACTAATGGTTGCAAAAAATTGTCCACATATTCCCCTAATCCTGCATTTATAGAATGTATACCATTTATTATTGGCCGTCCCAGCGGATTCCTCTGATCCTTATGGAGCTTTGGTATTGTGTAAATAATAGGCACCCTGCATGTATCTGGTAGGAGATATTTTTCCTCCTTTTTAGTTAATATATTCTTTTTGCTTCCTTTTAGTATCAACTCCTGTAATTCACTTTTATATTCTCTAGTGGGATTTCCTCTAAGTTTTATATAGGTATTCTGATCATTCAGTTGTCCTTGAAGTTCATTGTTGTAGTATTCTTTTGATAAAACCACAATTGCACCTCTTTTATCGGCCGGTCTCACTACCACATTGTTATTATCTTCCAATTCTTTGATTCCTTTTCTAATATCTTGCAGATCTTTCATTCTTTTATTTTTATCTACCTCTTGTGTCACCATTTTGTTAAAAACTTCTATATGTTGGTTGTTATGAACAGGGGGGTTAAATAAGGATTTGTTTCTTAAGTTACTATGGAGAATTCTTCCAGGTGTATCAATCCTACCTCCATTTTCTACATTAGTCACAATAGTTTTGTTCAACATGTATTTTTTGATATTCAAATTTCTTGTATATTTTTGGATATCCACATATTACACATAATCTAAGGGACACCAAGCACTTGATTCAGGAATTGAATAACATTGAAATCAGGACAGATCAAAAATATTTGTTAGCCACAGCAGACGTCTCGTCTTTGTATACAAGCATAGGCCATCAGGAGGCCATACAAGCCTCAAGATGGACCGTGGATAGATATAGTAATATCATTTCTAAACAGAAAAGATTTATTTTAAGATGTTTGGCATTTGGTTTACAACACAATTATTTTTGGTATAGCTCAGAATTTTATAGGCAACTTAATGGTATTGTAATGGGTGCTAATTATGCCCCAAGTGTGGCTAATATTTTTATGGCCGAATGGGAGGAATATGCAGTGCACTCAAATACCCCCCCACAATTGATAATGTATCGAAGATTTATAGATGATTGTATAATATTATGGAATGGGGAACTTCCTTTTATACTCTATACATAGCTGGGGGCTACCTTGTAAGTCTCTTTGAAGTCCTGATTAAATTGTTGGTCATTTACATTGCTAAATAGATGGTCAATTCACATATAGATGTCACTTCTCAATCTCTGTATGAAATCAGAGATAAACCTTTCCACAGCTGAAGGTGTGAATGGCATTTGACCACAACCAAAAACAGCTGTTATAGTATATGACTAACATAGTTGTATCCAGTATAACTGTTTAATCAGAATACATGTTTTCTTAATCATAACTAAATGTTTGATAAATAAATGGCTATTCCATTTACCCTATCAATCCCATCTCTTGGTTAAATTAAAAATTGACCACATAACTAACAAAACATAACATAACAGCACTATAACAAATAATTCATACACTGGTTGTGAACAGTTGGGTTCTTGACTATTCAGTGTAGAGATTCTTTTGGTGACAATTAAAGCTGTGTGGGGCCTAAATAGATGTGAATATTACAGGCAATAATATTGGAGAAATGGAACAAACTACGTCTCCTAACACATGCACAACCTAACTTAGACTGCAAAAGAAAGGCATATACAATTACAATTCCTATAAATCGCTTCTGAATTCCAACATCTCCCTCCAACTGCCTAATCTTAATTTAAATATTTATTTTTCTAGTTCATATTCCTCCTAATTTATGTACCCAATTTACTTCTGCAGAAAAATCTCATTTTGCTTTGTCAAGGTTAAACAAAAATAAAAAATACAAAAATGTAAATTACACGTTGGTCTAACAATGTATGAACACCAAGTCTTTAGTTGATTCCTCCGCTGTAACTTTGACAGCTCGTCCTCCATAAGACTCCATTGCAACACCTTAAGAAGGCATACAGTTTTCATACATAATCTTCTTTTCTTCAGGACTATCGCAGTCTACATGACAAGAAATTTCCAGTAGGTGTGCAGATCTTTTTGCAATTATAGCAAAGTGAGCTGTGATTTTTTTAGACAGCTGACATGATAAGTATCAAAGTTCTTCAGACATCTAAAAAGCTTTTGAAAGCACACTTTTCCATCAATGCTGTTTGTGGCAGATGTCATAAAGCCAAGGAATGAGGGAGGATATTTTTGAGGATGGCGTCACTCAGATTGTTGGTCCAACATTTGATCATTAACAAAAATGGCCATAAAGCCGTTGAGTTTTTTTTTTTTACTGCTGAAGTAAATCTATGTTCTAGAGATCACAAAGACACATAAACAGCTAGAAATGAGTAGCCATGCAGACAGTCACGTAGGAGTAGCCATGCAGACAGTCACGTAGGAATCTATAAGAGTAGTGAGGTTGCATGGTGTCACCGAACAGGAACATAGCTTACAGATACACTTGGAGCCACAAAGGCAGACTTGCTTGGGACATTATTATTCAAAGCCTAAGGCAATCTGCTTCAGTTTGAAAAGGCAGTACTGGCTGGGCATGTAGCTATTTAAATTAACAACAGGAGGTTTAATCTAGTCTTAAAAACAAGTTTTGTGGGACAAGATACAACCGCAGACCTTATATGTTATATCATTGAAACTAAATGCCAATACCAATACACTAATAATACCAGCATACCTACTGCTCTTTGGGAATATAGGAGACAGATCTGTGAAAAACTGACGATCTGTGACAGGTCTAATTTAAAATCTCAATAATACCCAGGTAATTCTTAACACACAATGTAGTAACACTGACATACATGTGGTAATACATTCATTATTTATTTTTTATTTTTTTTATTATAGGTGTTTAACCTAGAGCAGCAATTATTCAATTCAATCTTAATAACTTTTTTATCTTATAATATACACAAACTATATAAGGCTCAGTTCCCACTACTGCGACTTAAAGTTGCAGCGACTTTGAAAAGGTTCTTGCACTACCTTGATGCGACATTCAATGTAACTCTGATCTAGAGACTGTAAAGTTGGATCAAAGTCACACTCCAGAGTCTATGAATCACATGACTTTGGTAGTCATTATAGCGGAAACGTAGTCTAAGACAAGAAACGCTTAATTATCTAGGGCAGGGGTGTCAAACCCAACTTCATCGTGGGCCGCATCAGCATTATGATTGTCCTCAAAAGGGCTGGTTGTATCTGTAAGATTAGATGTCCGGCGCATCCCCCTCCCCTTACATTAGATGTCAAGAGCCACCCCACCATCAGAAGTTGAATTCCCTAATCTCCCTAACATCACAGTGCACCCCCTTTCCTTATGCTGGTGCTGGGAAGAAGCTGGATGCATTGCTTGAAAGCAGAAAGTATGGGTCTGGAGGAGGACCAGAGGAGGGCTGGAGCTTTCCTGCAGCTGCAGGAGAGGTGCCAGGGCCACATGAAATGGCCTGGAGGGCTGGATTTGGCAACGGGACTTGTGTTTGACACCTGTGATCTAGGGCATTGAAACTCGTTAAATTTCAAAGCTCATACATGTCAGATCATAACACCACATAAAATTTAGCACCTAATATTGTAAATAGGAACAAGAAACTGGGCAGTACAGACTCAGATGAGTGCATCAATATTTAGCTAGTGGGGGGAGTGAAACCCATAAATGTTGACATATGAAAATAGAAACACTTTAGAACAATATTTCCATTGGTGAATTGTCTTTGAAGGCTGTGGTCTCCTTCTGTTCGAAAGACCTTAAATCAATCAACTCAGGGCATAGAACTTTTTTTTATATAAGTACCCCTTTGTCTTGCAAGACAGTTATACTTCACCATACTGAGCACATTGGAAAACTTCTTCAAAAACTGTTTCTTCTATGGAAACAAAGATTACCGTTAATACACTCACACATATAAATATACATTATTAGGAGGTATTTTACTTTCTTTTTTTTTTTTTTCATTTACAGTTCACTCAGCTCACTCAATTTGCATGACAATACAGCTGTTCACACACACACAAGCCATGCAATTTAACACGTGTCAAAAAAAGGGGGGGGGGCTCGTTGCTCCTTTAAACTATAAAACACCATTCCTTATTTTTAAACTTTAATCATTAGTGAAAAAGGGTTTTTTTACGTCACTAATCTTTTCACTTTAATTATTTTTATCAATTTTATTAAATGTATTGGGTGTGGCTCCAATGATCACATGATTAGCCACCCCAGCAAGTAGAGGTTCCATTCACATGACTGCTCTGCCATAGAGTGTGTGTTTCCCTCCCATCTAGTCTGTGTATATCATTACTGGCTGATGCCACATTGGTTAGCATGGCACGGCTCTGATTGGTGGGCTTCCCTATTCCTGGTTAAGGACTGGCTATACTTTGCATAAGTCAGCCCCTTTTAATGCAAATCCTTGTGACTATTCTGAACAGGAGATTAACTTGACCTTTTCCCGGGATGTTAAGTATTGATTGCGGGTTGCCTTCCTTCATTTTATATCGAAACATGGGATCCTTTGAAGTGAATATGTGTAGAACAATGAGGTTTGGGTCCCATTGTTTAAGTACACAATGGGATCCTTTGAAGTGAATATGTGTAGTATAGGGATGAGCCGAACACCCTCCTGTTCGGTTCGCAGCAGAACATGTGAACAGGCAAAAAATTTGGCAGAACACCATTAAAACCAATGGGACACGAACATGAATAATCAAAAGTGCTAATTTTAAAGGCTTATATGCAAGTTATTGTCATAAAAAGTGTTTGGGGACCTGAGTCCTGCCCCAGGGGACATGTATCAATGCAAATTTTTTTTTTTTTAAAACGGCCGTTTTTTCAGGAGCAGTGATTTTTTTTAATGCTTAAAGTGAAACAATAAAAATTAAATATTCCTATAAATATCGTGCCTGGGGGGTGTCTATAGTATGCCTGCAAAGTGGCACATTTTTCCCGTGTTTAGAACAGTACCACAGCAAAAAGACATTTCTAAAGGAAAAATTGACATTTAAGACTGATCGCGGCTGTAATGAATTGTCGGGTCTCGGAGATATAGATAAAACTCATTGAAAAAAAGAGCATATTATCCCCCCAGTCCAATACCAGGCCCTTTGGGTCTGATATGAATATTAAGAGGAACCCCAAACCAAAATTAAAAAAAAAAATTGCATGGGGGGTCCCCCTAAAATCCATACCAGGCCCTTCAGGTCTGATATAGAAATTAAGGGGAACCCTGCGCCAAATTTAAAAAGAAAATGGCGTAGGGGTCCCCCCCAAAGTCCATACCAGACCCTTATCCGAGCACGCAACCTGGCAGGCCACAGGAAAAGAGGGGGGGGGGGGAGAGCGGCCCCCTCCTGGACCGTAACAGGCCACATGCCCTCAACATGGGGAGGGTGCTTTGGGGTGGCCCTTGTCCACATAAACATGTCCCCCATGTTGATGGGGACAAGGGCCTCATCTGCACAACCCTTGCCCGGTGGTTGTGGGGGTCTGCGGGCGGGGGGCTTATCGGAATCTGGAAGGCCCCTTTAACAAGGGGACACCCAGATCCCGGCCTCCCCCTGTGTGAATTAGTAACGGGGTACAAGTATCCCTACCATTACCCAAAAAAGTGTCAAAATGGCAAAAAAGACAAGACACAGCTTGGGACAAGTCCTTTATTGAAAATTAAAAAAACAAAAATGTCCCACAATGTAAGTTCACGCGGCTCGATGGACCAAAAAAGAAAAAAAAAAAGCCGCAACCGATCCACCTCCATGGGAGGGTGGGGCCACCCGGTGACGTAACCAAGTGACCCAGCCCCCCTCTGAAGCCACAGGGCTTCCACGTGGCGTCAAAGGGGGGCGGGGCAACCCGTTTACGTCACCCTCAGTTATATAAGAACTGTCACAGCGAAGACGCCTCAGTCGGCAGGAGCCTCCCATGGAGGCGGATCGGTTGCGGCTTTTTTTTTTTCTTTTTTGGTCCATCGAGCCGTGTGAACTTACATTGTGGGACATTTTAATTTTTTTAATTTTTAATAAAGGGCTTGTCCCAAGCTGTGTCTTGCCTTTTTTACCATTTTGACACTTTTTTTTTGTGAAATGGTAGGGGTACGCGTTACCAATTCACACGGGGGGGGGAGGCCGGGATTTGGGGGTTCCCTTGTTAAAGGTGGCTTCCAGATTCCGATAATCCCCCCGCCCATAGAAATATATTCATAATTACTATATTTTACAGCTATTAATGGAGATTTCACATAAACTCATAAGGCAACAGGAGCAGAGCAGGAGAGCTGATGATTGACAGTCAGCAGCTCTCCGCTCGGGGATCTCTGAGAACCGAGCCATCAGCGGTGTTCGATCGCTCGGTTCTCAGTGCAGAGGCACCGGGGCACAGATGCAGCATTGGTCCCATGCTGCATTCACCTAGGTAAGTATGAATGGGCAAAAAAAACAAAAACATACTTCTCTTTCAATAGGGGCACAGACAGCTTTAAATAACAGCTATAAAAACTGATAAGCATTCTAATCCTTCTGCACTCTATCCAAAACTTTAAAAAATGTTTTACCTTTAGTTATGTTTTAATCTCTGGAATTTATTACTTCTTCAATGCATGACAGTATGCTGCTAGTTGTTGTCTTACTTGATTTTTTAAAGGGGTGGAGCAGTTATGAAATTCAGAAAAAGGAAGATGGTGATCGATTGGCAAATGTTGGGGTTTTTCTTAGGAATAAAGACACCATCCCACAATACGTCATATAGTATTTGGCAAGGTAAGTGACAATTTCAGATAATGAGTCATCCAGCTGTATAAATACAGGAACACTGCTAGGCTGGGGTACTCAGATCCTGGGGAGGCACCATGAGGATGAAGATTCCTGCAGTACTCACTCTGGCTCTGCTGTGCTTCACTCTTTGTACCGGTCAAAAGGTAAACTATAGAAGGGTATTAAGTTTTACCTTCTATATTGAAATATTAGCATTGCCATTATTCTGTCTGTGTATGGTAAAGCTACTCTGCTCTTATTAATTTGATAATGAATACATGCATTTACAACCAAGTAGGAGAGTGTAGGGGTGATAATACATTTTATTTGCTAGCCAAGAAACGTGAAGTGCTCACACTTTGAATGCCAATTACTCAGTCATGCAACACTGTACCCAAACAACATTTTTGTCATTTTTTTTCCATACAAATAGAGCTTTGTTTTGGTGGTATTTAATCACCACTGTTTTTTTTTTTGTGACTTAAGTGAAAAAAGAGCAAAAAATTTGAAAAAAAAAACACTTTTTTTTTTAGTTTCTATGATAACATTTTGCAAATAAGTCATTTTTGTTCATGAATTTGGCCCAAAATTTATACTGCTACATCTCTTTGGTAAAAATAACCCAAATTAGTGGATATTATTTAGTCTCTGTGAAAGTTATAAAGTCTACAAGCTATGATGCAAATCATTGAAAATTGATCAAACCTGATGCACTGATGGCCTCATTTCTTGAGGCCCTGAAATGTCAGGAAAGTACAAATACCCCCCAAATGACCCCTTTTTGAAAACTAGACAGTCAAAGATATTTAGTAAGAGGCATGGTGAGTTTTTTTGAAGTTGTAATTTTTTCCCACAATTCTTGGGAAAAATTAAGATTTTTTTTTATTTTTTATTTTTTCCACAAAATTGCCATAACAAGTTATTTCTCACACACAGCATATGCATACTTTCAATTACACCCCAAAATACATTCTGCTACTCCTCCTGAGTATGGCGATCCACATGTGTGTGACTTTTACACAGCCTTGCCACACAGAGTGGTCCAACATGCAGGAAGCACCATCAGGGGTTCTAGGAGCATAAATTACTCCTCTAATTTCCTAACGACCTATTACATTTGTGAAGGCCCTGGAGCACCAGGACAGTGGAATTATCCACAAAATGACCCCATTTTGGAAAGCAGAACAAAATATTACAGCGCACACATGCAAAAAGACATTTACCTCCAGCAAGGCTAATTTAAAACACCTAGACATTTTCAAAAAACATTATCAAAAAATATGGGGATTTGGTCACACCATATTGCTATATGGTGCTAAGCCCACTTACTGCGACAAAGTACCCCATGATTAGTGGGTCCTACACTATCCATAGATTGGGAGATCCTGTTTCTCTGAACCATGAGAGCAATACACTCTTCTATATGGGAGAACTTGAGGTCTCCACAAATGACACAAGTGGACACTAATGAAAGGTACTTAATGAGGGAGTGGGGTGCTCCTCACCCAAAAGGATTTGGTCAGAATCCATACAATAGACAAACAAGATATTTGGTGGGCACACCCTAAAAGATGCATTAAAGATGGTGCAGCCAAAAGACCATACAGCAGAACAAAATATTACAGTGCACACATGCAAAAAAGACATTTACCTCTAGCAAAGCTAATTTAAAACACCTAGACATTTTTAAAAAACACTATCAAAAAATTTGTCGCAGTAAGTGGGCTTAGCACCATATAGCCTATAATATATAATGTCTTTTTTGCATGTGTGTGCTGTAATATTTTGTTCTGCTGTATGGTCTTATGGCTGTACTATCTTTAATGCATCTTTTAGGGTGTGCCCCCCAAATATCTTGTTTGTCTATTGTATGGATTCTGACCAAATCCTTTTGGGTGAGGAGCACCCCACTCCCTCATTAAGTACCTCTCATTAGTGTCCACTTGTGTCATGGGTGGAGACCTCAGGTTCTCCCATATAGAAGAGTGTATTGCTCTCATGGTTCAGAGAAGCAGGATCTACCAGTCTATGGATAGTGTAGGACCCACTAATCATGGGATACTTTGTCAGAGTAAGTGGGCTTAGCACCATATAGCAATATGGTGTGACCAAATCCCCAAATTTTTTGATAATGTTTTTTGAAAATGTCTAGGTGTTGTAAATTAGCCTTGCTGCAGGTAAATGTCTATTTTGCATGTGTGCGCTGTAATATTTTGTTCTGCTGTATGGTCTTATGGCTGCACCATCTTTAATGCATCTTTTAGGGTGTGCCCCCCAAATATCTTGTTTGTCATTTTGGAAAGCAGACACCCCAACGTCTTTTCTATGAGGCATAATGAGTCTTTTGAACAGTTCATTTTTTTCCACAAGTCTTTGGAAAACGTGGAAAGAAAATTAAAACTTATTTTTTTTTTTACACAAAATGGTCAGTTTTTAATATATTTTTAACTCAAAGCATCTATATAGCAAAAATGACACCCCAAATTACATTCTGCTACTCCTCTTGAGTATGGCGATACCACATGTGTGTGACTTTTAAACAGCCCTACCACATACAGAGGCCCAACATGCAAGGAGCACCGTCAGGCATTCTAGGAGCATAAATTACACCTCTAATTTCCTAATGACCTATTACACTTTTGAAGGCCCTGGAGCACCAGGTCAATGGAATTACCCACAAAATGACCCCATTGTGGAAAGAAAACATCCCAACGTATATTCTATGAGGCATGAGCTGCAGATAGGTACTCGGGTACTCTGATGGGCTGCAGATAGGTACTCGGGTACTCTGATGGGCTGGTGACAGGTACTCAGTTACTCTGATGGGCTGGTGACAGGTACTCGGGTACTCTGATGGGCTGGCGACAGGTACTCGGGTACTCTGATGGGCTGGCGACAGGTACTCGGGTACTCTGATGGGCTGGTGACAGGTACTCGGGTACTCTGATGGGCTGGTGACAGGTACTCGGGTACTCTGATGGGCTGGTGACTGGTACTCGTGTACTCTGATGGGTGGTGACAGGTACTCAGGCTGTGATAGGTACTCAGATGGGCTGTGACAGGTACTCAAATGAACTGTGACAGATACTCCTATGGGCTGTGACAGGTGCTCAGGTACTCGTGTACTCAGATATACTGTGACAGGTACTCGGGTACTCAGATGGACCGTGACAGGTACTCGGGCACTCAGATGAGCTGTGACAGGTACTCAGATGGACTGTGACAGGTACTCAGGTGAACTGTGACAGGTACTCAGATGGGCTGTGACAGGTGCTCAGGTCCTTGGCTACTCAGATGGGCTGTGACAAGTACTCAGGTACTCAGATGGGCTGTGACAGGTGCTCAGGTACTCGGGTACTCAGATGAACTGTGACAGGTACTCAGGTACTCGGTACTCAGATGAACTGTGACAGGTACTCAGGTACACAGATGGACTGTGACAGGTACTCAGGTACTCAGATGAACTGTGACAGGTACTCAGGTACTTAGATGAACTGTGACAGGTACTCAGGTGGACTGTGACAGGTACTCAGGTACTCAGGTACTCGGTACTCAGATGAACTGTGACAGGTACTCAGGTACTCAGGTGGACTGTGACAGGTACTCAGATGGGCTGTGACAGGTACTCAGATGGGCTGTGACAGGTGCTCAGGTACTCAGATGAACTGTGACAGGTGCTCAGGTACTCGGGTACTCAGAAGAACTGTGACAGGTACTCAGATGGACTGTGACAGGTACTCAGATGGGCTGTGACAGGTACTCAGATGGGCTGTGACAGGTGCTCAGGTACTCAGATGAACTGTGACAGGTGCTCAGGTACTCGGGTACTCAGAAGAACTGTGACAGGTACTCAGATGGACTGTGACAGGTACTCAGATGGGCTGTGACAGGTACTCAGATGGGCTGTGACAGGTGCTCAGGTACTCAGATGAACTGTGACAGGTGCTCAGGTACTCGGGTACTCAGAAGAACTGTGACAGGTACTCAGATGGACTGTGACAGGTACTCAGATGGGCTGTGACAGGTGCTCAGGTAATCGGGTACTCAGATGAACTGTGACAGATACTCAGGTACTTGGGTACTCAGATGGACTGTGACAGGTACACAGATGGACTGTTACAGGTACTCAAGTACTCAGATGGACTGTGACAGGTGCTCGGTACTCAGATGGACTGTGGCAGATGCTCAGGTAATCGGGTACTCAGATGAACTGTGATAGGTACTCAGGTACTTGGGTACTCAGATGGACTGTTACAGGTACTCAGGTACTCAGATGGACTGTTACAGGTACTCAGGTACTCAGATGGACTGTGACAGGTACTCGGTACTCAGATGGACTGTGACAGGTACTCAGGTACTCAGATGAACTGTGACAGGTACTCAGGTACGCAGATGGACTGTGATAGGTACTCAGGTTTGTTGACATTCTGTGACCGGCTGTGATTGGACACAGCCGGTCACGTGGTGAAGAGCCAATTTGATTGGCTCTTTTACTGCAATCAGAGTTAGGCTGTGTCAGGGTGACAAGCCTCGTCCCTGATCGCTGCTCTGCTTGCGCCCTAGGGGCGGGCACGAGACCCGTGCACATGTACAGTACATGTGACTGGCGGTGATTGGACACAGCCAGTCACGTGGTAAAGAGACATTTTTTATTGGCTCTTTACAGGGATCTGGGATGGGCTGTGTCCGAGGGACATGCCTCACCCCTGATTGCCGCGCTGGGGGCCTGTGGGAGCGGCGAGAAGCCGAGAACGTTATATGACGCCCAACCAGGATGGGAGATCCCATCTGCGGACGTCATTTCACTATGGTCCAGTATTGAAGTGGTTAATCAAATAATGAACATATAATAAAATGTGATTATACATCACATTTTATTATACGTTCATTTTTGATTAAGCACATTGTTGCCTTATGAGTTTATGTGAAATCCCCATTAATAGCTGTAAAATATCGTAATTCTGAATATTTTTCTTTTAGCCTGCATCTATGGAGGGCGTGCAACATAGCTTCACAGAAGTGTCTGTTAGACCAGACAATTCGGTGCCTAGGCTTGTGTATTTAAACAATGGGACCCTAACCTCATTGTTCTACACATATTCACTTCAAAGGATCCCATGTTTGGATATGCAATGAAGGGAGGTCAACCCGCAATCAATACTTAACTTCCAAGGAAAAGGTCAAGTTAATCTCCTGCTCATAATAGTCACAAGGATTTGCATTAAAGAAAATTAAAACTTATTTTTTTTTACACAAAATGGTCAGTTTTTAATATATTTTTAACTCAAAGCATCTATATAGCAAAAATGACACCCCAAATTACATTCTACTCCTCTTGAGTATGGCGATATAACATGTGTGTGACTTTTAAACAGCCTGGCCACATACAGAGGCCCAACATGCAGGGAGCACCGTCAGGCGTTCTAGGAGCATAAATTACACCTCTAATTTCCTAATGACCTATAACACTTTTGAAGGCCCTGGAGCACCAGGACAATGGAATTACCCACAAAATGACCCCATTGTGGAAAGAAAACACCCCAACGTATATTCTATGAGGCATGGGCTGCAGATAGGTACTCGGGTACTCTGATGGGCTGCAGATAGGTACTCGGGTACTCTGATGGGCTGGTGACAGGTACTCGGGTACTCTGATGGGCTGGCGACAGGTACTCGGGTACTCTGATGGGCTGGTGACAGGTACTCGGGTACTCTGATAGCAAAGAGGGAAGACACATTAAGGAGAGATATCAATGCTGCTCACCCCAATATGGACAAGAAAAATGGGAAAAAGCCCCCCAAGCGGGGTTTTTAGGCAGCTAGCTATAGATATGAGCAAGGCATTACGTAAAATATTAAAATTCTTTATTGAAGGGTAATGAATAAATGTAACAACATATAAATATAAATATAAATTGGGAGCTCAAGTGGGAAAATACCCATACCAAATACATATAATAGCAAACATAGGTTATACACAGCATGTGATAAGGCTATTGCATAACAATTCTGACGCGTTTCGACCCATGAATTTTGGGGTCTCTTCAGAGGATCAGTTTGCTAAAGAAAAAAGAAAAATTTATAATAGTATGTCCAGCTTATTTAAAAGAATTACAGCATAGGCAAGTTTGTTTAGCAACATGTTTAGTAACACTTTGCACATAATTACCACTGAGTTTGGATGTACCCCTCGATCAGAGCCTCCCCACATAGCAGCCAGACCATCCAGTGTGCCCGCACGTAGCAGCACCCCGGAAGAAGGGGGAACAGGAATCCACTTGACATGGCTTGCAAGGAGTCACACGTATAATTGCCCCCCCACCAACACGCCACGGGGGAGGTGGGGCCGGAACCTACGAAAATTGTCAGAGCGTTAGCTCATGAATATACCCATATAGGTTAGTGGTTAGATTTAACTGTTGGGCGGTCAGAAAGTGTTGTAATAATCTATTACAGCTTGAATTGATCATGTGAAGGATAATAAAATGAGTAAAGTGACTATATTGGTATAACTAATATAAAATATGTCAGGGATGACCTTGTCTTTAAATGCTGACAATGGCAGTGATAGGAAAAGAAGTGAGGGATGTGCACAGTGAATAATGACATGTAAAATATATGTGAAAAAAGGAATGTGCATGAAAATGATGCGAGTGTTTAAACAGCAGAGAAAAAAAAAAACAAAAAAACAAATGAGTGTATGTGTGATGTGTGAATTTAAGGAAAAAGTGCATGATATTGCCAAGTATCTAAGTCTACGGCATCCAGAGCTGGTGTGCATATAAATCAAAATTAAATATAAGTAAAATATTATTCTATGGGGTCTGACAAAGCATTGATAATCACATGTATCATAGGTTCTTACTCACTCCTACTGTTGAGGAAAAGAGTCTGGCCGTCCAAGGAGGAAGTGGAGGGATCAAACCCAAATCCACCCTCATTAAATAGTGTCCTTAATTAGTACTGAAATTAACAACAGGTATCGTTTCTTCCGCCCCTTAACCCCGGTGTGTAGAGGGAGGCTGTGGCCGCCATTGGCTGGCAGGCCTTGTGTGGCTCCCTCGGCGTCCATCAAAGCGAAGCCCCGACATCTGTCGTCACCCTCGCCGTAAAATACGTGACGTCATGAGGCCGCACGCACACGTGACCTGCACGTGTGCGCACACCGCACGCAACGTCCAAAGGTGATGGGGGATGCCGCCGGCAGGGTAATCATGCCCGTGGGCGGCCGATCCGGGAATCCGGCCATCCAAGGGGAGAGACAAGGGGAGCGCAGGTAACCGAGCTGCCCACCCTGCCGGGAAGACACATCAGGGTACATGATCCCCGACCCGGGGAGCATGCGATCATGCAGGCATCACAGGGATCCGATGGCCCAAGCTGCAAGCGGGGAGGCGCCAATCGAGAAGCACACAAACGAGCTCACATATGCAATTTGTGAAAAATGACAAAAGTTTTCTACATAGTTGCTTATTGATCCTGCAAAGTAAACATTGGAAACTGTGCACTGACAATTCTAACAATATTCCTAAAAATATGTAAAAACCAAAACAACCCAGAGATGGCAACATAATTTCAACGTTTAAATAGATTTATTTGATAGAAAATAACTCCCAGATACACAAAATAGTAAATGTATAACAACCCAAATAAGGAAATTTGCATCGGATCTAATGGATCCCTCATTGCTCGCGGTTGCGATGCGATTTTACTCTATTCGCAACCACGAACGAGGCTATGAATTATAGACTCGATTGAGTATAATAATAATACAGACTCACAATACAAGAGCGTAACTGATTTAATGAGCTCAAGGGGAGAAATATAATTCCGATTTAGTCCCCTTATTGAGAGTCTACTTATAATCCTAATATGCGATTTAACACATTTTTGGAAAATATATGGATGCAATCTAATGTGGTATCTAGGATTAACACAGAGGGATATATACAGGAGAACAGACAGTGCACAGCTCATGTCTAACTCCCATGTGTCAAATGGGGGAAGGGGTGTTTAACCACCCGAATTTGTATAGCAAAGAGGGAAGACACATTAAGGAGAGATATCAATGTTGCTCACCCCAATATGGACAAGAAAAATGAGAAAAAGTCCCCCAAGCGGGGTTTTTAGGCAGCTAGCTATAGATATGAGCAAGGCATTACGTAAAATATTAAAATTAAAACACCCCAACGTATATTCTATGAGGCATGGGCTGCAGATAGGTACTCGGGTACTCTGATGGGCTTGTGACTGGTACTCAGGTACTCTGATGGGCTGGTGACTGGTACTCGGGTACTCTGATGGGTGGTGACAGGTACTCAGACTGTGACAGGTACTCAGATGGGCTGTGACAGGTACTCAGATGAACTGTGACAGATACTCAGATGGGCTGTGACAGGTGCTCAGGTACTTGTGTACTCAGATATATGCAAAGTATAGGGATTGCAGATGTAGCCAGTCCTTAACCAGGAATAGGGAAGCCCACCAATCAGAGCCATGCCATGCCAACCAATGAGGCATCAGCCAGTAATGATATACACAGACTAGATGGGACGGAAACACACACTCTATGGCAGAGCAGTCACGTGAATGGAACCTCTATGGGAATGTTAAATATGGGAAATCTCCCTTGTCCTTGTATCTTGCTTAAAAAAAATAAAAAAACAACATTTGGAGAAATTTTTATTTTTTTTACTCACCTCATAATGCCTGTTGCTAGGGGGTCCCTCGTCGTCTGCCTCCTTCGGTGCCTGGGCTCCTGATGTCACTTCCCTCAGCGCAGGAAGGGAGATCGCCTCTACACCCTCCCTCTTGTCAATCATCTAGGACACGTCACCGGTCCCAGATGATTGCGGGGCCAGTGACGGCGCGCGGCTCGCGCATGCGCAGTGGGTGCCCGGCTGTCAAGCCACAGCTGTGCTCCCACAGTTAAAATGCCGCCGGAGGGGGGGACGAGCGGGGCTTCGATCCCCCGCATCGCTGGACCCTGGGACAGGTAAGTGTCCGATTAAAAGTCAGCAGCTGCAGTATTTGTAGCTGCCGACTTTTAATTTTTTTTTTTTTTAAATGGGAACCCCGCTTTAAGTCTTTTATGTCCTACTATTTGTAGATTAATGTTTTAAGGAATATACTCTGTATTCCTTCATGTAATCCATGATTTTTACCCTTTCCTTGTACAATTAGATAGCTTGATGTGTATTAGTCTAGGCCTACTTTACTATATACCAATACATTTTTGTTATTGTGTTAAAGCTTTCACTCAAGGCCAAAGAACTCTCATGTAAACCAAATCATATCTGAGAGATATTAAATCTAAAATATAGTATACGGGTAACAGCGTTAATAATATGTGTCACGCTCTGTATTATTATGATTTGCCAAAGCCAAAGTCGCGAAACATCAAAGTCGGACCCAAAGTTTGGTTGGATTGAAGTAGGACTGAAGTTGCATCAAGTCACAAGAAAAGTCGCAATGCAAGGTTGCACTGGAAGTCACACGACTTTGGGGCCACAGCAGTGTGAACACGCTACATTCACACAGATGGCCAGGCGTGCATCGCTTTCTACATTCAGAGGTAGCTAAAATCCGCCTCTGGATGCAGAAACACTGTGCTATGCTCATACAAGGTAAGATGGAGAAATCAAAGAAAAGAACACCACATCCCAAATATGAAAAATTTCAAGACCTAAATGAAAACTGGGGCGTGGAGGTGACAAACCTCGGGATTTTAACAGTGTTAAATAGAGAGAAAAAAATCTCATCCAATATAAATAAAATTTAATTTTTAATTTATTATTAGTAAAAAAGGATGAAACATGAGAAAAAACACAATGTTTACATCTGTAACAAAATACACATGGAATAGATGAAGCATGTATAACAGGGCACTACCACTCTCGACATGTTTCACTCGACAGAGTTTCTTCAGGAGATTGATGGTGTGACTCTTTTTCTAAGTGAGAAAAAGCAATTAAATAAAAATCTCATGAAAAAATATATCTATACATAAGCATGACTAAAACATGCAAAAATAGGCATAGAGTTGAGAGAAGATCATACATATATATTTTTTAAAATAATTAATATATCAATACAAAAGGGACATAGAAACATGTGGGTACAGAGAGGAACCGGACCTTACCAGAAAAGCTTCAATATCCACAAGAAGTAAATGCAGCAATAAAATCAATTGATGTGTGTAAAGTACTGAATCAAATCCAATAGCACACCTTAATTGCTTGCAGAGAGGAGCTACAAGTGTAATGTTTCTGTAATAAAATATATATGGAGGATAAGTAAATCAAAAAATGAATGAACTACATAAGAGCCAGTCTGGCCAATCAACAATGGGTTTTAAACAAACTCAAAAATAACAGTGCAGCTCTGTTAGAAGCGGAATAATTACCTTAAGGTTGAATCAATGGAAATTAGGCTGGTCCAAATCAAAAGGATGATAAAAAATAGTCATCTTAATGCCTGACAAGCCTCAAAACAATTTAAGGAGAGCCAAAGCAGAAGGGACCTATAGATGGTAATAAGGAATGTAAGGAAAAATAAATAATAATACTAGAGTACTTAAGGGCAATATATAGAAGCTTAAACAGAGAGGTGTGTGAAAGAAAACTGCTTACCAAACAGACACATAGTAATTACAACCGATCCAGGGGATATTGAGTCCTCCCAATTACAGGGATCTCAGGCAGACAGTAGGGGCGAATAAACGCAGTTTAAATAGCCCCCCTTCGACTCAGCGGCGTCTGACGTCACCGTCGGATCGTGGGCGAAAGAGAATTGCCGACGCGCATGCGCCTGGGCTGACAGATGGCACAAGCGTCACCGACGTGTGACGTCAGTGAAGTGAGGCCGCCATCTTAGAAAGTCCAAAAAAAACTGTGCTATGCTCACAAACTTTCTGATTAGCTGTGGCCAGTTTGTGTGCGGCCAGAACTCTACAAATACGCCATCCGTGGATGCACACTGTCTTGTCCAGGATTGATCGGAAGCTCTAGTCACCACTTAGACAACAATGGCCGAAGACAGCTGCTGCTATTCACACACAGTGTGTACTGGCACTGTTTACAACCACCGGTGAGAATCCACTGATTCTCTCCGGTGGCCGCCCCTGTGCGACCGTGTGATTGTAACCTAACTCCAGATAACTTTTGCTTTCTAATTTTGTATAGGTTGATAAGGAGGTAAAATTTCTGTCAGGTTTCTATTTCTCACTGTGACCCCATTGGGGAGATTAATGCTCGCTTCATGTCACATATAATAAATTCCAGGAGAGCTCTGTCCTCACAGGAAATTAGCGAATATCTCCCTGATAGGGACAGTGAAAAATTGAAGAGGTTCTAATACTTCTTCTTCATTATCCAAAAGAAAAGAAAAAGCTTAGAGGTAAGTGATGTCTCCATACCTATCTTAGCATGCAGATAAAGACAGAGGCAGCAACTGGAAATCCTTTACAGAACTTGGAAGTTTGTATTGATAGTATTTTGTGACTTTTTGACAGTACAGTACTTTAAATTGCCCAAGTTTGATCTATGGATCAAAAAATGTATAGAATTATAAAAGTGTAGAAACATTTTCCATTACTGTCTTCTCTGTATACGTCTGTATCTGCCTGCAGTTAAGCTGCCATCTATGCGGACATTTCTTAAAGGAGAAGTATGGAATTATATAAAAAAACAAGCATCTATACTAACCACCATGCTGCAATTTCAGTCTGATGTTTCAGCTGTCCCCACTGCCTCTGAGCCTGAGAACCGGAGTGATCACACAATCTTTGAACGCTTAGTTCTAGGTCAGCTCTGAGCGGAGAGCAATGATTGCCAGTCATTACTCTTTATTCTGCTCCTTCAGCGCTCACTGGCGCACCAGACAGGAGATGGGGCAGGTACACAATATGTTTTCTTTTGAAAGCAGCTACAGCCTGAGTACACAAGCCTCTCCCCTGCCACAATGCTGCAGAGTGTGGAAGCAGCGATTTCTCTGAAGTGGTCTGACATGCCCCTGCTAAGTCAGATCTATAGCTCTGCAATCAGCAAAACTCATCTCACTAGGAAGGAGGGGGGGGGGAGGTTGAGCACTGCATAGAGACCACTGCTTCCACACATACAGAAATTCTCTCAAGGTTTTTTATATTATATTTTCAGCTTTCTTTTTTTATTTTTTTGGAGGGTGGGTGGCTCCTAGAAAAGTAAGGAGTAGAGTAGGGAAGGGACAAACCCCTGTCTTTTTGCTGTTGATCAATCGAGGATATTTTGACCAATTGAGGATATTTCCATTCATGTCCAATAATAAGTTAGAGGAAATTTGCCAGTGAAGGGAACTCCCCTCTTAGGCCCCATTCACACTTGTGCGACCCGAAAGTCATGCGACTTTGACGCGTCCTGGAGCAATGCCTGTGAATTCTTGAGGTCTATGGACCTCAAGTTGCATCAAAGTCAGACCAAAGGGACTACTTTGAAGTCGCTGCAACTTGAAGTTGCACAGATATGAAGGGTACCCATTGGAAATCATGGGGTACGACTTGTCATGCGACTTTGCAGTCCCAAATTGCAGGACAAGTCACACAAGTGTGAATGGGGCCTTAGCCAGTTGTTTACAGAACAGGTGTCCTCATTAGTGTATTTCCCTTTTAAGCTTAACTCAGGCTTTTGCTACTTTTGCTACCAAGCTGGCCCAAACAAACAATGTCCCTCACTAACATGTGAGGCCGCTGGATGTTTGGTATAAACTGTATAAACAAAGCTTCCTCTGATTGGCTGAGTCAGAGAGGCAGACTGATGATGTCACAACCTCTGACTCAGCCAACCAGAGGAAGCTTTGTATTCATTGCTAGAATACGTCACTTTATCTGATTGAGCGCCGATCAGATAGACTCTATTGTGTTCTGGGTATGAGACAGGTAGTCTCGTCTGGAACCCGGAACACAGTGCGGTATGCTGTATGTAGCCTCAGCTACATACAGTTTATACTGCACATCCAGTGGTCTCACGTGTTAGTGAGAGACATAGTTTGTTTGGGCCAGCTTGGCCCAAAAGGACTATGTAAAGAGTAGCAAAATGTGGCGTTTAGCTTTAAGGTGGTTGTAAACCCTAACATATACCCAGTGAAGTGATTGGCCTCAGATGTTACCCAGAGATTAAACAAATCCTCCTACATAAGTTGATAAGTTGTGCCTGTTTATCTACAGTCTTCTATTGTCAACATCCGTTCAAAGTGCTGAATCTATAAAACTTGTCTCAGAGTTCAGAAAAAAGGGGCGGAGAGCTAAAATTACTCTGCAGAGCTCAGTGAGGAGAGCTCTGTGGGCTGATTGGAGGGAAGAGACACACACCGCCCTCCACACAACTCACAGGAACAGAGCTGAGGCTGTCAATCAGCTGGAGCTCCCACTGCTGTCACCTTTTTTCTCTTGGTGTCAGAAGTGACACCTGCTTATAGCAGAGGAATGGAACAGCAGACAGAAATTACACTTAGTGCTCCTAATTGTGACAAGTACACACTATGGAGGGATATGCTTCGTTCATATTTCATGTCTGAGGTTTACAACCACTTTAATTCCTATTTTGTGAATGAATTTTGGATTTCCCCTCATTTTTGTTCCTGATGACTATAGTCATAAAGAGAGGGGTGACTACCCGACGGGGACACAGACTGAAATTAAAACTTAACAGAGGATCTAACCATTCCCCACTCTATCCAAAATGAAGTTTTACCTAGAACCTTATTTCTATTGCTATAATTTTTGTGGACAGGTGCAGTCTGATTCTGAATACCACAAATGATTTACTCCCTCTTTCTTCTTTACACAGTGCAACCTGACTGGTCAGTGGGGGAATGATCTTGGCTCTAATATGACCATTGATACTGTCTTTGCAAATGGAAAGTTTTTAGGCAGATATCTGACAGCTGTATCTTCCGCTAATACAACTACAATTGTGGAATCGCCTCTAGTTGGATATCAACAACTGACTGATCTTCCATCATTCGGATTTGCAGTGAAGTGGCTTTTTTCCAGTAAGTTTTATTTCCTTTATGTTATTTTGTTAAAGAAGAGCTTCACTGGGTTGTAAAAAAAATATGTGAGCAACTACTAATATTATTATTATTATTCACGATTTATATAGCGCCAACAGTTTACACAGCGCTATAGCTCTTGACTTGCAAGGAACGGGTATTTACCAGTCCATGGAGTCCAGCAGATGATTGTTCCCTGGGATTTTCTCCTTGGGTGATGATCTGCTTGAGGTTGATCATATACAGTCAGGACCTTAAATATTGGGACATCGACACAATTCTAATCTTTTTGGCTCTGTACACCACCACAATGGATTTGAAATGAAACAAACATTTTTTAACTGCAGACTTTCAGCTTTAATATGAGGGTATTTACATCCAAATCAGGTGAATGGTGTAGGAATTACAACAGTTTGTATATGTGCCTCCCACTTTTTAAGGGACCAAAAGTAATGCGACAGATTAACAATCATCCATCAAACTTTCACTTTTTAATACTTGGTTGCAAATCCTTTGCAGTCAATTACAGCCTGAAGTCTGGAACGCATAGACATCACCAGACGCTGGGTTTCATCCCTGGTGATGCTCTGCCAGGCCTCTACTGCAACTGTCTTCAGTTCCTGCTTGTTCTTGGGGCATTTTCCCTTCAGTTTTGTCTTCAGCAAGTGAAATGCATGCTCAATCGGATTCAGGTCAGGTGATTGACTTGGCCATTGCATAACATTCCACTTCTTTTCCTTAAAAAACTTTTGTTGTTTTCGCAGTTTCGGGTCATTGTCCATCTGCACTGTAAAGTGCCATCCAATGAGTTTTGAAGCATTTTGCTGAATATGAGCAGATAATATTGCCGGAAACACTTCAGAATTCATCCTGCTGCTTTAGTCAGCAGTCACATCATCAATAAATACAAGAGAACCAGTTCCATTGGCAGCCATACATGCCCACGCCATGACACTACCACCACCATGCTTCACTGATGAGGTGGTATGCTTTGTATCATGAGCAGTTCCTTTCCTTCTCCATACTCTTCTCTTCCCATCACTCTGGTACAAGTTGATCTTGGTCTCATCTGTCCATAGGATGTTGTTCCAGAATTGTGAAGGCTTTTTTAGATGTTGTTTGGCAAACTCTAATTTGGCCTTCCTGTTTTTGAGGCTCACCAATGGTTTACATCTTGTGGTGAACACTCTGTATTCACTCTGGTGAAGTCTTCTCTTGATTGTTGACTTTGACACACATACACCTACCTCCTGGAGAGTGTTCTTGATCTGGCAAACTGGGTGTTTTCTTCACCAGGGAAAGAATTCTTCGGTCATCCACCACAGTTGTTTTCCGTGGTCTTCCGGGTCTTTTGGTGTTGCTGAGCTCACTGGTGCATTCTTTCTTTTTAAGAATGTTCCAAACAATTGATTTGGCCACACCTAATGTTTTTTGCTATCTCTCTGATGGGTTTGTTTTGTTTTTTCAGCTTAACAGATTCCAGATGCAAATAGCACACTTGAAATTAACTCTGGACCTTTTATCTGCTCCTTGTAAATGGGATAATGAGGGAATAACACACACCTGGCCATGGAACAGCTGAGAAGCCAATTGTCCCATTACTTTTGGTCCCTTAAAAGTGGGAGGCACATATACAAACTGTTGTAATTCCTACACCATTCACCTGATTTGGATGTAAATACCCTCAAATTAAAGCTGAAAGTCTGCAGTTAAAGCACATCTTGTTAGTTTCATTTCACATCCATTGTGGTGGTGTATAGAGCCAAGAACATTAGAATTGTGTTGATGTCCCAATATTTATGGACCCGACTGTATACTTAAAGCTGAGATCCGGAATAAGCAAATATTTGAATTCAAGAATCATGTGTATTCTTACTTGAATCTGGGAGTGCTTTATGCATTTCTTCTGTGATTGTGCAGTAACCTGGTGTGAAACTTTTCCTCTATGCAGGAGATTCCTGTAATAGAAACCAGATATTACTGCTCTCTCAATGCAGGGAGATTGCTCAGCATCCAGCCCTTCCCGTAGCTTTCTGCAGGTAGTCTGTAATGGGTAGGGCTTTTTTGGTCCTCACCACAACTCTGTTCTCTGCATGAGCTATGTGACTGTGTGTAGTACAGTGGTGATGTTGATACTACTATTACAAGGTTATAACTGTGTTTGCATTTGGTACCCACTCCAAAGCAGTGTTGCCAACCCCCCGAAGTGAAATTTACTGGCAGAACGTCAAAATTTACAAACGGTGCCCATTTTTTACTGGCAAAAAAAAAAAACATGGAATTTACTGGCAGATCCACATTTTTTACTGACACTGCTAAAAAAGTACCTAAAATTACTGTTTTTAATGCTAAACATTGCAAATATTAATATTTGAACTATAAACACATAGCTAGTGCTATTAGCAATGTGTTTAAGTTAAACAAAAGTCAAAAAACATATTTCTCAATTTACATGAAGGTCAGGTTACTATAACCCGGCCAGCAGAGAGTTCTCCCTTACATCAGAGTCTGCAGGATGGTGACCAGAGACCACCTTCCGCAGTGTGAATACACTAAGGTAAGGGGGGGATTACTAATATAGGGGGGGAACCTTTATATCAGTGCCCCCTTACATTATTGTATTCACTCCCCTCTTTCATCAGTGACCCCCCCAGACTGGCCTGGCGGCGCTGTCACTGACCTCCTCTCAGGTGCACCCAGCAGGGCTCAGTCAGATGGCTCCAGCTTGGTGGCTATTCTATAGTCTCCTCTCCACAGTCCACACGTGTCTGTCTCTTCCCGTAACCCCCATCCCGGCAGCACTCCCACTCTTGAATCCTTTCTAGGATCCCCTCAAAGACTGCAGACATGATAAGAGACAAGAGATGGTCAGAGACTGCGGACATACTACAGGAGAAGGACAGAGGCTGTGGACATACTACAAGAGGTGGACAGAGGTTGCGGACATACTACAAGAGGTGGACAGAGGCTGCGGACATACTACAGGAGAAGGACAGAGGCTGCGGACATACTACAAGAGGTGGACAGAGGTTGCAGACATACTACAAGAGGTGGACAGAGGCTGCGGACATACTACAAGAAGTGGACAGAGGCTGCGGACATACTACAAGAGGTGGACAGAGGCTGCGGACATACTACAAGAGGTGGACAGAGGCTGCGGACATACTACAAGAGGTGGACAGAGGCTGTGGACATACTACAAGAGGTGGACAGAGGCTGCGGACATACTACAAGAGGTGGACAGAGGCTGCGGACATACTACAGGAGGTGGACAGAGGCTGCGGACATACTACAGGAGGTGGACAGAGGCTGCGGACATACTACAGGAGGTGGACAGAGGCTGCGGACATACTACAGGAGGTGGACAGAGGCTGCGGACATACTACAGGAGGTGGACAGAGGCTGCGGACATACTACAGGAGGTGGACAGAGGCTGCGGACATACTACAGGAGGGGGACAGAGGCTGCGGACATACTACAGGAGGGGGACAGAGGCTGCGGACATACTACAGGAGGGGGACAGAGGCTGCGGACATACTACAGGAGGGGGACAGAGGCTGCGGACATACTACAGGAGGGGGACAGAGGCTGCAGACATACTACAGGAGGGGGACAGAGGCTGCGGACATACTACAGGAGGGGGACAGAGGCTGCGGACATACTACAGGAGGGGGACAGAGGCTGCGGACATACTACAGGAGGGGGACAGAGGCTGCGGACATACTACAGGAGGGGGACAGAGGCTGAGGACATACTACAGGAGGGGGACAGAGGCTGCGGACATACTACAGGAGGGGGACAGAGGCTGCGGACATACTACAGGAGGGGGACAGAGGCTGCGGACATACTACAGGAGGGGGACAGAGGCTGCGGACATACTACAGGAGGGGGACAGAGGCTGCGGACATACTACAAGAGGTGGACAGAGGCTGCGGACATACTACAGGAGGGGGACAGAGGCTGCGGACATACTACAGGAGGGGGACAGAGGCTGCGGACATGATACAGGAGGTGGACAAAGACTGCGGACAGGACACATCCTCACAGCAGCCTCCTCCCCTGTCCACCATCATATTACTTCTCCAGTCCACATCAGATTCATCAGTGTGCTGTGTCGTCCTCCTGTACCCCTTTCACCTCTGCCCTGACCTGTGGAAAGGTGAAAGGGGTACAGGAGGAGGACACAGCACACTGATGAATCTGATGTGGACTGGAGAAGTAATATGATGGTGAATAGAGCACATCAGTCTCTGTCCCCTGCATATGCCATGCAGCCAGGGCCCAGGGACAGAGACTGATGTGCTCTATTCACCATCATATTACTTCTCCCGGCTCCAGTCCCAGTAATGTCCTCCTTTAGATCCCAATCCCATCCCCCCCACAGCTTCACTCTCCGTACCTCCTGTGTGTGCAGCTCAGCTCAGCTGTCAGCTTGCTTGCCTTGCCGCCGCGCTCGATCGATTTGAAAATGGCGCCGGGCGGCGGTATTACGTTACTGCGCATGCGCCGCCCGGCCGAGCGCGTACGAGCTTTCCCGAGCCCGGCCGGCTTCGGAACGGCGCATGCGCAGTTGCGTGGCTGGCTCGCGGCCATCATTTTTACGGGCATTCACGGGCGCCCCGAAAAACGGGTTGTTTTTACGGGCTGCCCGTAAATCTACGGGCGGTTGGCAACACTGCTCCAAAGACACGCTAGTAAGTTAATTGTCTCCTGTCTAAATTTGCCCTACTATGTGTATATATGTGAGTATAGGGACCTTAGATTGTAAGCTCTTTAAGTTAAATGACTTGCAAGCAGCTTGTTATGGGAGTACACAAGCCGAGCCACTCCTCTGTGTGTCCATTCAGATACAGAGCTGCTGCTCAGCCCTGCCCCTTCTCTCTCCTCATTGGCTCACTGACTTTGATTGACAGCAGTGAGAGCCAATGGTGCCTGCTGTGTGTCTGTGCCAATTCAGGAGGGAGTCTCTCGTGCAACATAGCTGGATTAAGATGGGGCTCAGGTAAGTATTAGGGGGGCTGCTGCACACAGAATGCATTACAATAAAAAAAACTTCTGCCTTTTAGAACCATTTTAACAACCGATGATTCATCAGCTGTCAGCAGGTTTCACTGGGGTCTGGTATGGATTTTAAAGGGAACCACGCCAAAAAAAAAAATTTGCATGGGACCCCCTCAAAATCCATACCAGACCCTTATCTGAGCATGCAACCCCGCAGGCCAGGAAAGGGGGGAACAAACGATACCAGGCCACATGCCCTCATCAACGGAGGGGTGCTTTGGGGCAGGGGGACTCCCCTCCCCAAAGCACCTTGTCCTCATGCTGATGGGGACAAGGGCCTCTTCCCCACAACCCTGGCCCGGTGGTTGTGGGGGTGCAGTGGGGGGACTTATCGGAATCTGGAAGCCCCAGATCCCGCCCATCCTATGTTAATGAGTATCGAGTACATTGTACTCCTACTCATTCACCATTAAAAAGAGTCAAAGTTAAACACAATACCAGTTTTTGACAAGTCCTTTATAAAAAAAAAAATGCCGACCCAAATGAAAAAAACAAAGAAAGAGAGGTAGACATTGAGGTGGGGTCACCCAGTTACATCACCAGGTAACCCCGCCCCTATGTTTACCTGTCATTCAGCTGAGTTCCTGGAAGGGAACAGCTGTGTTCAGCGGGCAGCGTCCATTTGGGTCGGCGTTCTTATGTTTTCTTTATAAAGGACTTGTCAAACACTGGTGTGTTTTTATTAACTCTTTGAATACTTTTTGGTGAATGAGTAGGGGTACTATGTATGGGGGTGCTCCCCCCCAAAGGCACTTTGTCCCCATGTTGATAGAGAAAAGGATCTCTTTCCCACAAACCTGGCTAGGTGGTTGTGGGGGTCTGTGGGCAGGGGGCTTAATGGAATCTGGAAGCCCCCTTTAACAAGGGGGCCCCCCAGATGCACAAATTCAGGTAGCTGATATGGCAGTCCTGAACTCTGATATGGCAGTCCGATGCCAGCTGTGTGTCTGTGCCAATTCAGGAGGGAGAGTCCCGGACAGCCAAGTCTCTTGTGCAATATAGCTGGATCAAGATGGGGCTCAGGTAAGTATTAGGGGGGCTGCTGCACACAGAAGGTTTTTTATTGTAATGGATAGAATGCATTACAATAAAAAAAACTTCTGCCTTTAGAACCACTTTAACAACCGATGATTCATCAGCTGTCAGCAGGTTTCCCTTATGTTTACCCGTCATTCGGCTGAGTTCCTGGACAAGAACAGTTGTGTTCAGCGGGCAGCGTTTTTTATCCATTTGGGTCGACGTTCTTATGTTTTTCCTTATAAAGGACTTGAAAAACACTGGTGTGTTTTTATTAACTCTTTGAGTACTTTTTGGTGAATGACTAAGGGTACTATGTATAGGGGGTGCTCCCCCCCCCCCAAGGCACCTTGTTCCCATGTTGTTAGGGAAAAGGGTCTCTTTCCCACAATCCTGGCCTGGTGGTTGTGGGGGTCTGTGGGCAGAGGGCTTATCGGAGTCTGGAAGCCTCCTTTAACAAGGGGACCCCCCAGATCCACAAAATCAGGTAGCTGATATGGCAGGCCTGAACTCTACAATAACATGTCAATCTAGGTGAATGCTCCTCATTATGTGAACTGTTGAACACAAAAAGCCAGAATTAATGCTGGCTGGTAATCCACTCTCACACATTGACATATTACTTCTTCATTCTTTTTTTTATATTTCTTTTTATTTATTTTTTTAAATCACAAGTCTGTTCCTTTACAGATTCTATTACAGTGTTCATAGGACAGTGTTTCTTCAATGCGTCTGGAGGGCGAGTTCTTCAAACCAACTGGCTTTTGAGATCAGAGACTCAGGATCCTCAGAAGAACTGGTCGCAAACAAGGTATGGAGGCATGTCATTTTTGCATTTTTTTTAAACGGCGTGCATAGCACGCCGCTGTAAAATGTGGGCGGGGCTTAAAGGGGTGTGGTTTAATAGAGTCTGAGATGACTTACATAGTGCAGAATGCAGTAATGTTAAATAGGGAATGTACAGGGCGGAGTGTATGGTGGTGGGTAGTATGTGCAGGAGAAGAGCACGGTGTGTATGGTGGTGGGTAGTACAGTCGGGTCCATAAATATTGTGACATCGACAGAATTCTAATCTATTTGGCTCTATACACCACCACAATGGATTTGAAATTAAACAAACAAGATGTGCTTTAACTGCAGACTTTCAGCTTTAATTTGAGGGTATTTACATCCGAATCAGGTGAACGGTGTACGAATTACAACAGTTTGTATATGTGCCTCCCACTTTTTCTGAATAAATGAAATAGGTTTGGTCCCAGGACAGAACCCTGAGGGACCCCACTTTCCACATTGGACCATTCCGAGTACTCCCCATTTATCACTACCCTCTGAACTCGCCCCTGTAGCCAGTTTTCAATCCAGGTACTCACCCTTTGGTCCATGCCAACCGACCTTAGCTTGTATAGTAAATGTTTGTGGTGAACTGTATCAAATGCCTTTGCAAAATCCAGATACACTACATCTACAGGCCTTCCGTCATTGAGAAGGCAGCTCACCTCCTCATAGAAGGTTAGTATATTTGTTTGGCAAGAACGATTTTTCATGAGTCCATGCTGATTACTGCTAATGATACTGTTTTCATTACTAAAATCTTGTATATAGTCCCTTATCATCCTTTCAAAGAGCTTTCATACTATTCATGTTAGGCTAACTGGTCTTTAGTTCCCAGGGATATATCTTGGTCCTTTTTTAAAGATTGGTGCTACATTGGCTTTTCTTCAATCAGCCGGTACCATACCAGTCAGTAGACTGTTTGTAAAAATTAGGAACAACGGTCTGACGGTTCCTTAAGGACTGCGAGCCATCAGGTGCAAGCCATCTGGTCCCGGTGATGTACAGGCAGTCCCCGACTTACGAACACCTGACTTACGAACGACTCCACTGCCAACATTCCACACTGTAGTACTTCATGTACTGCATGGCCAGAAGCACCCGGAACATCCCACATCCCTGCACAGGCGGCCGCCGGAAAATCCTACATCCCTGCACAGGCGGAAGTTACACTTACAAGAGGTGTTCCGACTCACCAACAAATTCCACTTACGAACAAACCTACAATCCTTAATGTGTTCGTAACCCGGGGACTGCCTGTATTTATGTTAAGTTTTTCAAATCTGTTTCTGATTTTATCCTCTGTTAACCATGGTGGTGCTTTCTGGGACATCTCATTAATATAAACATAGCAGTTTTGGTTACTGAAGCCCCCCATTTGCCTCATGAAGACTGAGGAGAAGGATACATTCAAAACCTTCGCCATCTCACCATACTTTGTAAACAGAATCCCTTCATCATTCTTTATGGGGCCAATATGATCTGTCCTCCCTCTTTTACTATTTATGTACTTAAAGAATTTCTTGGGATTTTTCTCACGCTCCTCCTCTATGTGCCTTTCCTGTTCTATCTTAGCCACCCTGATTACACCCTTACATTTCTTATTGCATTTTTTGTACAGTTGGAATGCTGATGATGTTCCCTCAGCCTTGTATTTTTGGAAGGCCTTCTCCTTTGCTTTTATATGAATTTTTACATTGGCGTTAAGCCACCCAGGGCTTTTATTAGCTCTTTTAAATTTATTACCATTACAGCCGCGGGAGGGAGAGGAGGAGAACTTGCTGTCAGCTAAAAAGCTATGCACGGAGATTGGTGCTCACAGCTGTCCCTCCCGCTGCACCGATAATCCCAACTGTGAACCAGGGGACAATCATCCATGTGTGCAGGGTGGGTCACAATGGGTTTCCCCCCTCGGGGGACCATGTGCAGTGAACACCCTGCACATATGGATGATATGTCATGGTAACATGGGGTTGCACTACTGACAGGCATATCCAAGGTCTGGCTAACTAACCAGTTGTTTTTATTATTATTTTGTTTTAAGTGTAGTTATTTTAGTATGAACAAAGCTCTCCACATCAGTTTGCATACAAAAAAAGCTTTACAAGTAACAAAGGGAACAAATAGGTTGTGTACATTAGAGCAGAAGTTAGTGTGATAGTGCACAGTAGGCTATAAAAATGAATCAGCACCAGCAAATGTAGTGATAATCCCCAGAAGGGCCACTGGCCTGCCCAGTTTTCAGTTCCAAAAGCACACCGACAAACTCAGGCTCAGTCTAGGGGTGTCGTTTGAAGATTTAGTGTAGATATTGAACAAATGCAGGGAGGAAGGTTGAGGGTGCAGGATACAGAAAGGCGTGTAAATCATAGAAGTTTTCTGAAAATTCCTCTTCCAGCAGTATATTGAACCCTTAGGCTACTTTCACACTTGTGCAACAAGTCGTTCCCCGTGATTTCCAATGATAACCATTCATATATGTGTGACTTCAAGTTGTGCCGACTTCAAAGTAGTCCCTGTACTACTCTGGTCCGACTTTCGTGCGGGTTTACACAGGCATTCCCTGAAACCGTGGCAAAATCTATTTAAAATCGTGGCAAAATCCCAGGACTTTGAAGTCGCAGTAGTGTGAAAGGGGCCTTAAGTAGCAGCCTCAAAAATAATGCTGAAGTAAGAAAGTCAGTCTGAGACCCTACTTTCACCCCTACGTGTACACAAAAATGACATTTTCTTCAGTATTGCAAGTTAATATGGACATGGTTCTCTCTTATTACCTACATTTGTAGGCCTTACATGTAGCAGATGTTCACATATGAAATATAGAATTCTAATTCACAAATTAACTGCTGACTAGAAAATAATCTTTTTTTCAGTGTTGGATGTAATACATTCTATCCACTGGAGTAAAGAAACTGAAGGGAAGAATTATTCACCGTCTCCACCACAACTTAAAACCTTTATAAAAATCTGAAATGCTTAAATAAGTTAAAATAAATTTTCTTTATTCACAAAATTCTTAAATTATTTGCTTTTCTGCACGCTATGACTTCTTATGCCTTACATGAACATGCAGTCAAATTACAAAGAGATTAAATGTACAGACTAGTGTATAATGATGAGATAGTCATTGCCAGATTAGGCCAGTGATTGGTTTATTTTCCTGTATTGCACAAAGATTAATAAAATGATATATTTCCCTCATACTTGTTTACATCTGTATTATTATTTATTGTGAGCCAGGGGACTGGGTTGGAGACAGGTACAAACCTAGTTTGATGAAAAGTCTGCGTAATTCTAGGTGGGTTGCTCCATTGCTGTTAGGGGGATCTATTGTTGCTGGCTGCAGTGGATCTATTTTACTGCTTTTCTTGATATCATTACCAAATTCCATACAAATTACTTAGCAACACAAAATGATACTTGGTTCTGTATTGTCTTAAAGGGGCGGTACTGGGAGTTGGGTAGGCGGTGGAACCAAGGGATGGGGCTCGGAGGTGGGTAGGGACGGAGAAAGGGGGTGACTTGGAAAGGGGGAGTTCCTGCACCTATTTTCTGAGAAAAAAAGCCCTGGGTATATGTGAGGGTTTACATCCACTTTAAGAGAAACAGACAGAAAAGACAACACTGTGTCCTTTTTCGGAGTGTCTTTTAGACAGGATACTTAATTCTGATAATCCAAAAAGATCTGGAAAGTTTATTTACTTTTAAACTGACCCAACACTGGTTATAAAGATATGTTATATAAATGCTAGTAGCCATATAGTGCGCATTCTTCTTGCTAAGCTGCATAAGAATATCATATAAATAAATGACAAAGGTAAAGAGATGTTCAATTCATAATCAGAGCTAATACAGTATGTAACGAAAAGGGCAGCACATCAGAAAAGGAACAAATGCTAGTACACTAAAACTAATATATAATGATATTCATTGTTCCAAACAATAAATATTACAGTACATAATACTTATGAAAGAGAACATTGGTTTTCTCCAAACACAATTGCAGTATGTGGGCTGCTTAGTAACAGTCACTGATACTGGGTGGACAAAAAGATTATTTTTTTTGGCTTTCACATAAAGCAAGTTAGGTCAGTTATTCCCCTTGCATATTGGGTTACCAATATCAGGAAACAGACAAAACAGTACATAAGTCAGCTATATACTGTATGTTTATGAGATGTACAAAGCTAGATGTAACTGCGGGTGAAGTTATACCATGCATCATATACATTTGCCGACCATCTAACTGGAGATTTACTTCATGACTTTGCAGTTTAATACTGAGGTTATGGCTGCAGCCGCTGCTCTTTCTGATAAAAGTGATCTAAACAACTGATTAGCCGCTGAATCACTTTTAGAAGCAGTGGGAGGGGTCGTCGCCCCACCCCCTTCCCCTTGCCATTCTCCGATGGTTCTCGGGATTTCCTGGCTCACCGGCAAGCCCGGGTACTGTTCAGATGGTGGCGGAAGCTGACCATAGAGACGAACAGAGGAAAGATGGCCTCCACTCATCCCTATGGCCTAGGAGGCACGGAGCAACATCATGATGTCACATCTGATTCACGACCGATGTAAGGCCATTTTTTCTTTGGAAAGCATTAGCTTATTGTTTTTTTTCAATCTTACGCTTTCCTTTGTAGAGGAGAGATGTGGAGTCTTACTGACCACAGATCTCTCTATAAAGAGGACCTGTCATGCTTTATTGTTGTCACAAGCGATGTTTTAATTTCTTGTGACAGCAATAAAAGTGATAAAAAAGAACAAAAAGTAATAAAATAATAACAATTTTTTTTTTGTTATAGCACCCCCTGTGCTCACACGCAGTGGCAAAAACATATGTAGGTCATGCCCAGATATGTAAACAGTGTTCGCAACACACGTGAGGTATCACCGCGAACATTATAGCAAAAACAATATTTTCTAGTACCGGACCTGCTCTGTAACTCTAAACTGGTAGCTTGTAAACATTTTGGAGATTAGTTAATGCAGTAATTTATCGCATTAAGCTGATTGCTAAGGAGTAGCCCTGGAAGCCAGCCGCCATGTCCTTAATAACTGATGACTCATCAGCTGTCAGCGGGTTTCCATTAAAAAAAAAAAAGTCGACAATTAAAAATGTTGAAAAAAACCACAGTGGGGACCCCCCCGAAATCTATACCAGGACGAGCAAGCGCCCCCCCCCCCGAACAATACCAGGCCACATGTCCTAAATGTGGGGGGGGTGGGTGCTTTGGGGTGGGGGGGGCAGAGTCAGCCCAGCTGAGTCATCGGTTGTTAAGGACGTGGCGGCTGGCTTTCAGGGCTACTCCTTAGCAATCAGCTTAATGCAATAAATTATCCCCACAACTTTTTTGCTTTAAGAAGGGGGCCCCCAGATCCCCCCGTATGTGAATGAATATCAGGTACATAGTACCCCTACCCATTCACCAAAAAAGTGCCACAAAGTAAAAAAACACAGAAAGTTTTTGACAATTCCTTTATTAAAAAATACAAAAATAGTGTCCACCGTCAATCACGTCACCCGCCGAACCCAAAAATGAAAAAAACAAAGACGCTCCCACCGGCAATGAAGGCTGGCTGCCTACTGCAGGCTCCGCCATCTGAAATTTCTTATATAGGTAAGGGGCAGGGCCACCTGGCTACATCAAGTGGTGGTTCACCCCTTGTGACGTCACCAACCCAGCATGCACCGGTCCATTATGTCACAAGGGAGCAGGAACTGCCAGGTGACGTAGCCAGGTGACCCCACCCCTTACCCATATAAGAAATGTCAGACGGTGGAGCCTGCAGTAGGCAGCCAGCCTTCATCAACGGCGGGAGTGTCTTTGTTTTTTTCTTTATCGGGTCTGGCGTGCAACGTGATTGAAGGTGGATTTACATCGGGGGACACTATTTTTGTATTTTTTAATAAAGGAATTGTCAAAAACTGTGGGTTTTTATTACTTTGTGACACTTTTTTGGTAAATGGGTAGGGGTATTATGTAACTGATACTCATTCACATGGGGGATCGGGATCTGCATGGTGACTAGCACAGATTTTCCTGCTGCCTAGATCTACCTGCCATCCTGCACTATTTTCCAAGACTGTGGGTATTTCAAGTGATATTGTGCAGAGGATGAATGAGAGACTAATGGAATTATATACTAAAATCAAAACTCCTGTATTTGTCGCTAGGATATGTAAAATATTATACATGTAAAATAGGGATGAGCGAACACCCCCCGGTTTGGGTCACACCAGAACACCGCGAACATGTGCAAAAAATTTGTGCGAATGCCATTAAAGTCTATGGGACACGAATGTGAAAAATCAAAAGTGTTAATTTTAAAGGCTTATGTGCAAGTTTTTGCCATAAAAAGTGTATGGGGACCCGGGTACTGCCCCAGGGGACATGTATCAATGCAAAAAAAAGTTTTTAAAACAACTGTTTTTTCAGGAGCAATGATTTTAATAATGCTTAAAGTGAAACAATAAAAATGAAATATTCCTTTAAATATCGTGCCTGGGGGGTCCCCTTCTCTGCATGTAAAGTGGCGCATCTGTCTCATGGGTTTTACTGTGCCTCAGCAAAATGACATTTCTAAAGGAAAAAAAATGTAATTTAAAATTGCTTGCGGCTGTAATGTATTGCCGGCTCCCAGCAATATAGATAAAAATCAATGAAGAAATTGCCCCCCCCAGTCCATAGCGCTGAATGATCTTCCTGAGTAAGGGAGATCGCTGGTGATCTGGTAAGCCCCACATCTGATTTATGGTGAAGGTGTCACAACAGTGAATGTCTGAGCACTGCGCCATCAGGATCAATCTATCCAGTGTGGGACACTGGCATGGATGAACTGTTTGCACAGGAGCACTTTAGTGATCATTTTATGAACTTTGCACTTTATAAATAGATTATATTTTGCACTTTTGCCTAAGGACATTTTTGGATTGAATACTATTTTGATTGGATTTTCTGTTCACTCAAAGGTTTTGCACTATGTCATATATGGTGTTTTACACATGGTAATTTTATTTAGCGCTGCACTTTTAGGACATACATATTTGATTAACCTGGTACAGTATTTAGGTTTTAGTGGACATCTGCTGTATTTACTTTTGACAACACACTAGCGCAGATTTTTTTCCATATAGTAAAGTGCTAACTTGTAAAGGCTTTTAAAAAGGTATGTAGTTTGTCACCGTTGCACGGTTGTGCACGATTTTAAAGCATGCCATGTTTGGTATCAATGTACTCGGCCTAAGATCATTACCAATATTGGGCAATATAGTGTGTTTTAGTGCATTGAAATTCAAAAAAGTGTTTTTTTTTCCCCCAAAAAAAATTGTATTTGAAAAATCACTGCGAAAATATTGTGTGAAAAAAAAAATAGAAACACCCACCATACAGTGGGGACGGAAAGTATTCAGACCCCCTTAAATTTTTCACTCTGTTATATTGCAGCCATTTGCTAAAATCATTTAAGTTCATTTTTTTTCCTCATTAATGTACATACAGCACCCCATATTGACAGAAAAACACAGAATTGTTGACATTTTTGCAGATTTATTAAAAAAGAAAAACTGAAATATCACATGGTCCTAAGTATTCAGACCCTTTGCTCAGTATTTAGTAGAAGCATCCCTTTGATCTAATACAGCCATGAGTCTTTTTGGGAAAAATGCAACAAGTTTTTCACACCTGGATTTGGGTTCCTCTGCCATTCCTCCTTGCAGATCTGTCAGGTTGGATGGTAAACGTTGGTGGACAGACATTTTTAGGTCTCTCCAGAGATGCTCAATTGGGTTTAAGTCAGGGCTCTGGCTGGGCCATTCAAGAACAGTCACGGAGTTGTTGTGAAGCCACTCCTTCGTTATTTTAGCTGTGTGCTTAGAGTCATTGTCTTGTTGGAAGGTAAACCTTCGGCCCAGTCTGAGGTCCTGAGCACTCTGGAGAAGGTTTTCGTCCAGGATATCCCTGTACTTGGCCGCATTTATCTTTCCCTCGATTGCAACCAGTCGTCCTGTCCCTGCAGCTGAAAAACACCCCCACAGCATGATGCTGCCACCACAATGCTTCACTGTTGGGACTGTATTGGACAGGTGATGAGCAGTGCCTGGTTTTCTCCACACATACCGCTTAGAATTAAGGCCAAAAAGTTCTATCTTGGTCTCATCAGACCAGAGAATCTTATTTCTCACCATCTTGGAGTCCTTCAGGTGTTTTTTAGCAAACACCATGCGGGCTTTCATGTGTCTTGCACTGAGGAGAGGCTTCCGTCGGGCCACTCTGCCATAAAGCCCCGACTGGTGGAGGGCTGCAGCGATGGTTGACTTTCTACAACTTTTTCCCATCTCCCGACTGCATCTCTGGAGCTCAGCCACAGTGATCTTTGGGTTCTTCTTTACCTCTCTCACCAAGGCTCTTCTCCCCCGATAGCTCTGTTTGGTCGGACGGCCAGCTCTAGGAAGGGTTATGGTCGTCCCAAACGTCTTCCATTTAAGGATTATGGAGGCCACTGTGCTCTTAGGAACCTTGAGTGCAGCAGAAATGTTTTTGTAACCTTGGCCAGATCTGTGCCTTGCCACAATTCTGTCTCTGAGCTCTTCAGGCAGTTCCTTTGACCTCATGATTCTCATTTGCTCTGACATGCACTGTGAGCTGTAAGGTCTTATATAGACAGGTGTGTGGCTTTCCTAATCAAGTCCAATCGGTATAATCAAAAACAGCTGGACTCAAATGAAGGTGTAGAACCATCTCAAGGATGATCAGAAGAAATGAACAGCACCTTAGTTAAATATTGGAGTGTCACAGCAAAGGGTCTGAATACTTAGGACCATGTGATATTTCAGTTTTTCTTTTTTAATAAATCTGCAAGAATGTCAACAATTCTGTGTTTTTCTGTCAATATGGGGTGCTGTGTGTACATTAATGAGGAAAAAAAATGAACTGCAATGTAACAAAGAGTGAAAAATTTAAGGGTGTTCGAATACTTTCCGTCCCGACTGTATCTGTAGGGCCTTTGCTTGAAAAAACGTATATAATGTTTGGGGGTTCAAAGTAATTTTCTAGCAAAAAAATAAATACATTTAATATAAACAAAAAGTGTCAGAAAGGGCTTTGTCTTCAAGTGGTTAGAAGAGTGGGTGATGTGTGGCATAGGCTTCTAATGTTGTACATAAAATTCCAGGCAAGTTCAACCCCAGACAAATGACCATTTTTGGAAAGTAGATACCCCAAGCTATTTAGCTATTTAGCTACAGGCATGTTGAGTACATGGAATACTTTATATTTTGCCACGAGTTTCATATTTTTTTTTTTTTTTTACACAAAATTGTCACTAAATTATATATTACTCACACATGGCATGGGTATATGTGAAATTACACCCCAAAATACATTCTGCTGCTTCTCCTGAATACACAGATACCACATGTGAGACTTTGAGAGCCTAGCCGTGTACAGGACCCCGAAAACCAATCACCACCTTTAGGATTTCTAAAGGCATAAATTTTTGATTTCACTCCTCACTACCTATCACAGTTTCAGAGGCCATGAAATGCCAAGAAAGCACAACCCCCCCCAAATGACCCCATTTTGGAAAGTAGACACCCCATGTAATATTTTACCACAAGTTTCATGAAAATGACAAACATTTTTTATTTTTTTTGCACAAAGTTATCACTAAATGATATATTGCTCAAACATGCCATGGGCATATGTGGAATTACACCCCAAAATACATTCTGCTGCTTCTCCGGAGTACAGGGATACTACATGTGAGAGTTTTTGAGAGCGAAGCCGTGTACCACCAATCACCACCTTCAGGATTTCTAAGGGCGTAAAATGGTGATTTCACTCCTCACTACCTATCACAGTTACGGAGGCCCTGAAATGTCAAGATAGCACAAAACCCCATTTTGGTAAGTAGACACCCCAAGCTATTTGCTAAGAGGCATGGCGAGTATTTTGCAGCTCTCATTTGTTTTGGAAAATGAAGAAAGAAAAGGAAACAGGAATTTTTTTTTTTTTTTCAATTTTCAAAACAAAAAGCGAGGTCTGCAAAACACTCAACATGCCTCTCAGCAAATAGCTTGGGGTGTCTACTTTCCAAAATAGGGTAATTTGGAGGAGTTTTGGGTTATCTTGGCATTTCATGGCCTCCGAAACTGTGATAGGTAGTGAGGAGTCAAATCAAAATTTTATGCCCTTAGAAAGCCTGAAGGCGGTGCTTGGTTTTCGGCATTCTGTACGCGGCTAGGCTCCCAAAAAGTCCCACATATGTTGTATCCCCATACTCAGGAGAAGCAGCAGAATATATTTTGGGGTGTAATTTCACATATACCCATGGCATGTGTAAGCAATAGATTATTTCAGTTACTACTTTGTGTAAATTTTATTTTTTTTTTATTCATTTTTCAATCACTTCAGTTCAGTTTCAATGACACAAAAAAAACAAAACATTCAATGTGCTCAACATGCCTCTCAGCAAATTCCTCTGGGTATCTGCATTCTAAAATGGAGATGTTGTACTGCTCTTCCATTATAGCACCTCAAGAAATGAGATACGTAGTCATAAACTAAAAGCTGTGTAAATTCCAGAAAATGTTCCCTAGTTTGTAGAAGCTATAACTTTTGCGCAAACCAATAAATATACGCTTATTGAATTTTTTTTTTCCCAAGATATGCGGCTGAATGCATTTTGGCCTAAATGTAAGACTAAAATTAAGTTTATTGTATTTTTTTTACTAACAAAAAGTAGAAAATATAATTTTTTTTTCAAACTTGTCAGTCTTTTTTCGTTTCTATCGCAAAACATAAAAACCGCAGGTGATCAAATATCACCAAAAGAAAGCTCTATTTGTGGGAAAAAATGGATGCAGATTTTGTTTGGGTACAACATTGCATAACCACACAATTACCAGCTGAAGCAGCGCAGTGCCAAATTGTAAAAAAATCCTCTGGTCATTAAGGGGGCAAATCCTTAACATGAGTTTGAATGCGATTGCTTCATTCTGAACACAGCTACATCCCCAGTTATAAGAGGGTGTGCACACTTATGCAACCACATTAATTTAGAACAAGAATGCAGATGAGTGTGTCTGACACGCTTGATTTACAAATTTGTTTTGGGTCGATAAGTTAGAAAACAATGAAGCTAGTAGGTCAGCATAAAAGGCAGGTATCTAGTATTATCTTAATCAGAATGATGACGTCACTGCCTACTGCACTGTCAGGAATCTGCCCTCCACTATCTGGTGGACTTTTTAAAAGCACAAACCCTGTAACATAGAATGGTGGCAGTTGAATTTTTTATGTCACATATTTGAGCTACTGTTTATTAATAAATTAATATTTTCGTGCACACAATATATCTTTTTGGTAAATATAAAAGATAAGGTTGTGCCGAGTAAATATATACCAAATACATCAAAGCCTAAAACTGTGCGTGGTCGTGAAATAGCAAAAGGCTACAGTACCTAAAATTGTCCATAGGTGATTCTTTAACCTCCCTGGCGGTATGCTTATATCAGATTTTTGTGTCTCAAAGTGGTACAATTATTTTGCATAGAAATTTGGCGTTTTATATTGTAGGCCTGTAATTCTTAGCAATAACACACTTAAATCTGTCCACCAAGAGTCTAGTAGACATTCCGGGTATGATGAAGTTTGAAACACAAAATCATAAATTATAATATAATAAATATTATAAATATTATAAATAATTATAAAAAAATAATAATATAATAATAATAATAAAATTAATTTCCCCACGATTCACTATCGCTCAATTCTGCAAGTGTTCTAATTTATTATCACTGTTTTCTAGCTGGTCTAAAACCACTTTTGACGTAAAGGGAGACTTTTTGGTTGCTATGGACAATCTCAAGTTTCCAGGCAGAAAGAACAGTATATATAATATAAAACTGCATGCAGGGCATTGGACAAAGCACTGGGGACAAAAGGGAGGTGAAATGATTTCATACAGTAATGTAATCTGTAAGATTACACTGTACTGTATTAAGAATTTTCACTTGTTTGAATTTGCCGCCGGGCTCCGCCCCCGTGCAGGGAACGGAGCCCGGAACAGAGAGGTTTCGGGTGGAGGACAGAGCCCCCAGACACAGCGGGGGGACATCGCAGGATCCTGGGGACAAGGTAAGTATACTGCACCAGGATCCTGCAATGCAATCCCGAGTGTGGCTCGGGGTTACCGCTAATGGTGCTGAAATTTAACCCCGAGCCACACTCGGCGAAAACTGCCAGGGAGGTTAAAAGTCTTTACATCTCTTCAGTTTAAAGAGAACAGTATATATGGCCCTAGAAATACTAATCTCACTCTGGCATGTGTGGCAGTACTCAATAGGTGGCGCAAATAGCGGCTTTTGTATGCGTACACACCCGATACACACAATTGCGTTCAAATTGGCATGTATGTTACCAAATTATTTTTTTTTTTTTTACGTTATTAAACTTTATTGCTATGACAAGGGGCATGATAAGCCACATATGCAATATCATGGTACAGGTGACAGGTTCTCTTCAAGGAGCTATCAGGGGTCTATTAGATGGCTATTGTCACTCATGCACTCTGTTAAAACCAATCAAACATAGATTGCTCAATTAGATTCTTTCCTGGCCAAAGATTGACAGCTCTGAACCCGGAGTGCTTCCTAGTTCATTCTTCACAGGTGAGATCACCATGTACATGTGGAAATGATCACCAAATCACTGCTGATCACTCTCTGTAAAATGATCAACACCCAAGAGTCCGTTCACATGTCTGTGCTGCCACCAATGTAGTCCTTACGCCAGCAGCTTACAGCTGTATATATAAGAGATCCGGCTTATTTTGCTATAATTACTTTGTTCCATTCAGTAACATAACTTTACAAAGAACTGGTTAAAAGAGGAGTACATAAAGGTCTATCAATTTTTTTATTCTTGCATATTACAGGTATTTATATAGAACTGACAATTTACAGAGCACTAATATATATATATATATATATATACACCGTATTTATCGGCGTATAACACGCACTTTTTCCCCTTAAAATCAGGGGGAAATCGCGGGTGCGTGTTATACGCCGATCCCCTGCGATCCCCCGCTGACTGAGCTTCAAAATCGCCGACAGCGATTTGAAAATGGCGCCGCCGGCGTGGAAATACACAGAGCCGCTTCTCGGCCACTTTCGGCTTCACTCGAGCGCCGCCTGAACCTAGCCGAGTGTACTCGGCTAGGTTCGGATAGCTCCGCTCAGTCACGCCCATCCCGGGCGGGACTACGAGTGGAGCCGAAAGTGAACGAGAGCCGCCGAGAAGAGCCGAGGACTGGCTCTGTGTATTTCGGCGCCGGCGGCGCCATTTTCAAACTGCAGTGACAATGAAAAGTCACTGCAGTTTACCTGCAGCCTGAGCAAGGCTGCAAATGGACACAGAAAGCTGCAGATCAGCACTGACAAAGCTGCAAATGGACACTGATAAGGCTGCAAATGACACCAAGGCTTCTGACTGCAAGGCTGCAAATGACACCAAGGATGCTGACTGCAAGGCTGCAAAGGACTGCAAGGCTGCAAATGACACTGGACAAGCATGCAGATGGACGCTGTGCAAGGCTGCATTGATGGGCATTTAAATGTAAGTTTTTTCCTTAAAACATTTTTTTCCTGATAATTCCCTCCTAAACTTGGGGTGCGTGTTATACGCCGATAAATACAGTATATATAGTGTACATTCACATCAGTCCCTGCCCTCAAGGAGCTTACAGTCTAAGCTCATATTCATACATACACATACTAGGGCCAATTTGGACAGGAGCCAACTAATCTAAAAGCATGTCTTTGCAGTGTAGGAGGAAACTGGAGTACCCGGAGGAAACACACGCAGGCACTGGGGGAACATCCAAACTCTATGGAGGTAGTGTCGTGGTTGGGATTCAAACCGACGACCCTAATGCTGCTAGGCAGCAATGTAATTTCACCTTGTCAGACTTCTTTCATGGTCATTTTCATAATTACAAGAAAGTAATAGGAAATAAATGACCCATGCGGTTTATTCCAGTAGCAAATAAAGTACCAGAGTTCTAAAGAGACAAGGCACTTGTTATATAATAGGAATGTAGCTGCATCAGTTGGTGCAGGAGTAAGGCTACTTTCACACTGGGGCGTCGGCGGTAAAGCTTTGCTATTTTTAGCTGCGCTTTACCATTGTTTTTTGCACCGCTTTTCAGCCTCTAGTGGGGAGCTTTTAACCCCCGCTAAAGGGTTAAAAGCGCCCGCAAAGCGGCGCTGCCCATTAATTTTAATGGGCAGGGGCACGGTATGAGTGGTGTATACACCGCTTCTACAGCACCTCAAAGATGCTGCTTGCAGGACTTTTTTTAGCGTCCTGCCAGCGCACCGCTCCAGTGTGAAAGCACTCAGGCTTTCACACTGGAGTCAGAGGAGAAGCTCTTTACAGGCGCTATTTTTAGCACTATAGCGCCTGTAAAGCGCCTCAGTGTGAAAGCAGCCTTAAAGTAGAGTATGTTGTATGGTAATGACAAGAGCACGGTATCTTCTGCAGGAAACTTCTGCTGTTCCCATCTATCAGGAAAGTCTTTAGTTTAGGTCTATTATACATGTAAACCAACTGCATCACTATGCGTAGAAACAGTTTTCAGACATAGTTTCATGGTAAAAAAAGGAAACTGAGTGCCTGGGAAAGCTTGCACCGTAAACCATATTCAGTTAGCCAATAGGTACCACCTACTCAATTACTTTCCTACTTATGCTTATGGGTACACCAGTTTGCATGCATAGCTAGATGGTTAAAGTAGAATTATAGGCAAACCTTTTATTTTTTCAACCCGTGTAAGATTTTTTTTTTCACAATCTGTGTCCCATTGCGGAGATTTCCCTTCACTTCCTGTCCCATAGCCAAACAGGAAGTGTGATGAAATCCCTGTAAATTAAGGGAATTCCTTGGGGACCCCCAGGTCAACAGAATTAATGTGCCCATAGGAAGATGTCCCCTCTATTACTTTTCTGGGGACAACTCAAAATTTGGGATTTTCTTTTACTTTCATTTTCAATGATAATGGTAAACAGGACAAATAGAGAGGGTGAATCTCCTTAGCAGGGGACACAGACAGCAATAAAAACAGGTGTTCTAATCCCTCTCCGCTTTAACCAAAAATACAAGTTTTGCCTTTAGTTATACTTTAAATAAACTTGTACTATTCCTTTCGTTAATTAGACCCCTTTCACACGGGTGGTCCGGTCAGGTTTTTCAGACGGACCCAATAGGACCCCTAAGATTCTCCTCTATTGGTAGCCAGATGTAAAAAAAAAAAAAAAAAAAAAAAAACTTGTGTCCGTTTACACCCAGCTACCTCGGATCCAGCAAAAACTAACCGAAGGAGGATCCATTCCCCTCCATCTGGCCGGATTGGATGGCAGTCAGGTGTAAATTGATAGTAGGTCCATATACATTCGACTGCCCATAGAGAGCAGGCTGTCTTTTCTGCATAAGTGGAGTGGACAAAGACCTGTCATCCGCCTGCAGGGGATCAGCGAACAATTTCCCTGCTGAGCAAGCGTATCATGTGAAAGGGGCCTTCGTGTTTTTAGTATAAACACCTGGCGCATAATCATTTGTCATTATCATTGGACTGTCAGACAAACAAGTGTGAATAGACCCTACAGCCACCTAATCATTGTCTTATGATATACAAATTCCTGTGTTTCACTCAACAGTCCAGTTGGGTATAAGGTTTTGTTTTTCTCCAAAACAGATGAACTGTCAGAACTTGACTATTTTGGGAGTCTTTGTGGGAACTTTTTGGGCTTTAGGAATAACAGGAACGTCTTCATGATCTGCACTCATTCCGCTTGTCCATCTGCCAACTGTCATCTGGGCTATGTAACAAAAAATAAATACATTAAGTTATTTAAACCAAGAATCATATACTGCAATATGACTTTTCTTTTTGATTATAACAGTTTAATTATTGGCTAGATTTGGTTGTACAAACTATTTTATAATTTACCAAAATTACATAAGGTAAGAACCTGCCTACAATCCATTTAATGTGTATCAAATCAGGTAAGTCAATGCACTATATAACTCTTGGTAGATTGTACAATCAGACATCACATGTTGTGTTGAACGTGGCACAAGTTTATTTCTTACTGACCACTGTGTAACGACCAAGGTTTTGAAAAGGTTTGATGTGATCATATACAATAATTATTATAAGGGATACATTTATTATTAAAAGCTACAATTTCTTTAAAGCCTGATTCTCTTAAAGCTGAACTCCATGTAGATATAAAGCATACAAAATTAATGTACCTCTATTCATTTATACATCAATAAATGTATATTTAAAGTGTTACTAAACCCAGTAATATGAAAATAGTTCATCTGCCCCCCCACAGTGCCCACAGCTTATAAATCTTCTTTTTACATTAAAAATACTGCCACTATATACCTTTTTGAATGATCTGTATACCACGGTTACATGATAAACTGCATAGTTTCTCCAGTGCTGAGAGTTCAGGTAGGAGGAGATTACCACTACAGCCTGTATAAACGCCCACATGTGTGATGTCAATATCATGTGACCTGGCTAGCTCTGAGAACAAGTTAATGTTTTCTCCAGCTTAAAAAAAAACACAACTGAGCATGTGCAGGTCGGCTACCCTGCCTGTGTTAGCTGGCCTTCCCAAGATAGACCGTGCAGGAGGGGGAGGATCTATGCATACAGGATAAAACAGACTTTTTACACAATGTAGAGGATTAACCCCTTAAGTTCCACAGTGAGTATAACAAGCATGCTATGCTGCATACACAGACTGATTTTATTGTTGTGGGTATAGTAACACTTTAATGCTAGCAGTACGAGTACATAAACAGGACTCTCCAAACTCACCAGGCATAAAAACTCACTTTGGCAGAGAGCGAGTTTATATAAATTCTGTGTTCCCCTTTAATGACTTGCTGACCGACCAGAGTACATTTACTGCAAGCGGCTGGCATGGGCAGGCTGGACCATGTACTTGTACGTCATTCAGCCTGTTCTGGATAAGGGGTGCGTAGCACGCCACTACCACGACCACCGCTTCCAATGGACACAATGGATTGCAGCGGTCAGGGGATCACAATGTCAACAAAGCTGGATTTCATTCATAAGACCCCTTTCACAGTGAAGGCCCTTTTCAGGCATTTTAAATTATAAATAGCTCCTGTAAAGTGTCTCTCAAGCCACCCCAGTGTGAAAGCCAAAGGTCCTGCAAGCAGCATCTTTAGGGTGGCGGTCCTCCACCACCCCTGGCAATTGAAATGAATGGGCAGCACTGCCGATGCGCCTGCAAAACAATTTGGCAGTGCCGCAAAACAGGCGCCATTAACCCTTTCTTCACTTGTTAGCGTGGGTTAAAAGCACCATGCTACCTGCCAAAAAGCGCTGCTATAACAGCGGTAAAGCACCGCTAAAACTAGCAGCACTTTACTGCTAACGGACCTGCCGCCCAAGTGTGAAAGGGGTCTAGCAGCAGTGTGTCCTCCAGAGTGATACAGCCATCACATGGTACCTGGGCCAATCACAGCACACTATACCATGTAATTAGCTGTGGCCAATCACAGATGACTAGTAATCACAGCTGTCATGAATGTAACCCATTCATGACAGTTGAAAACATTGCTGTTACAATGATCATTCAGAAAGAAAAAAAAGGAAGGAGGAAGAAAATCCCCCCCCCCCCCCCAAGGAGTAATACAGTGATAAAAAAATAATAATAATAATAATTAAAACATTTACAAAATGTTAAAAAATTAAATAAAATTGTACTCTTTTTTGTTTTTAAATATACTGTCACCAGTCAGTATCCCTAATCACAGCCACACCAGTTGTATGACAACGCTGTACATAGTTTTCCCAAAAATTGTGGCCAAAAATTGCAATGTCAAAAAATTCGCCATGCCTTTTGCTGAATGCCTCAGACTATCTACTTTCCAAAAAGGGGTCATTTGTACTATGTTGGCATTTTAAGGGCCTCAAGAAATTAGATAGGCCATCAGTACATCAGGATTGATCAATTTTCAAATATATATATATATATATATATATATATATATATATATATCACACATACATACACACATATACATATATATATATATATATACACACACACACACACACACACACACACACACACACACACAAATACCATAGTTTGTAGATGCTCTAACTTAAACGCAAACCAATTAATATACATGGGCACTGAGACGACACCCATTTGCTGCATAGATGGACACTGATTGTACACCCTCCATCGTCCAAGACTTTTACTAATCCAACTGTAGTGTCTGTCTTTTTTACAGCATGCCCTGACAGATTGCTACACGTCAGCATGAAGATCTTGCGTCACAGCAATCTCACTCTTTGTAAGGGCTATATAAGCTTAAAATGAACCACCTTAAAGGGTCTGGAGGATATTAGTTATGAGGAAAGGTTGCGAGCACTGAACTTATTCTCTCTGGAGAAGAGATGCTTGAGAGGGGATATGATTTCAATATACAAACACCGTACTGGTGACCCCACAATAGGGATAAAACTTTTTCGCAGAAGAGAGTTTAACAAGACTCGTGGCCCCTCATTAAAATTAGAAGAAAAGAGGTTTAACCTTAAACTACGTAGAGGGTTCTTTACTGTAAGAGCGGCAAGGATGTGGAATTCCCTTCCACAGGCGGTGGTCTCAGCGGGGGGCATCGATAGTTTCAAGAAACTATTAGATAAGCACCTGAATGACTGCAACATACAAGGAGGGATATACAATGCAATACTGACATATAATCACACACACATAGGTTGGACTTGATGGACTTGTGTCTTTTTTTTTTCGACCTTACCTATTATGTAACTACGTAATACCACACACTTTCACCCCCTACCTGCCCAGGCCATTTTTCAGCTAGTGCTGTCACACTTTGATCGATAATGACTCAGCCATGCAACACTGTACAAACATTTTTATCATTTTTTGAGACCGAGTGCTTTCTTTTGGTGTTAATTAATAACCACTGGTTTATCTATTTAGCAATATAAATGAAAAAAAATACAGAAGTTTGAAAAAGAAAAATGTTTTTCCTTGTTTCTGTTATAAAACGTTGTAAACAAATAATCTTTTTCCATAAATTTAGGCCAACATGTATTCTGCTGCATTTCTTTGGTAAAAATAACCCAAATCAGTGTATATATAGTCGAGCCCCGAAATTTGCGGGGTTACGTTCATAGAGCATCCGTGAATTGTGAAAAGAAATATACATCGAAAAGAAAAAAAACATGTGTCAGATTTTTTTTTCACCATCTGTTTCCCATTGCAGAGATTTCCCTTCACTTCCTGTCCCATAGCCAAACAGGAAGTGTGATGAAATCACTGTAAATTAAGGGAATTCCTTGGGGAACAGACTTGTGTCCATTTACACCCAGCTACCTCGGATCCAGCAAAAACTAACCGAAGGAGAATCCATTCCCCTCCATCTGGCCGGATTGGATGGCAGTCAGGTGTAAATGGATAGTAGGTCCATATACATTCGACTGCCCATAGAGAGCAGGCTGTGTCTCTTTTCTGCATAAGTGGAGTGGACAAAGACCTGTCATCCGCCTGCAGGGGATCAGCGAACAATTTCCCTACTGAGCAAGCGGATCCCAGCCGGAGTCCGCCTCATGTGAAAGGGGCCTTCATGTTTTTATCATTGGATTGTTAGACAAACGAGTGTGAATAGACCCTACAGCCACCTAATCATTGTCTTATGATATACAAATTCCTGTGTTTTACTCAACAGTCCAGTTGGGTATAAGGTTTTGTTTTTCTCCAAAACGGATGAACTGTCAGAACTTGACTATTTTGGGAGTCTTTGTGGGAACTTTTTGGGCTTTAGGAATAACAGGAACGTCTTCATGATCTGCACTCATTCCGCTTGTCCATCTGCCAACTGTCATCTGGGCTATGTAACAAAAAAATAAAAAATACATTCAGTTAAAAACAGGTCTTAAAATTTACTGTATTAAACCAAGAATCATATACTGCAATACGACTTTTCTTTTTGATAAGAGTTTAATTATTGGTTAGATTTGGTTGTACAAACTCTTTTATAATTTACCAAAAATACATAACGTAAGAACCTGCCTACAATCCATTAATGTGTTTCAAATCAGGTAAGTCAATGCACTATATAACTGTTGGTAGATTGTACAATCAGATATCACATGTTGTCTTGAACGTGGCACAAGTTTATTTCTTACTGATCATTGTGGTACAACCAAGGTTTTGAAAAGGTTTGATGTGATCATATACAATAATTATTATAAGGGATACATTATTCAAAGCTACATTTCTTTAAGGCCTGATTCTCTTAAAGCTGAACTCCATGTAGATATAAAACATACAAAATGAATGTATCTCTATTTAAATATACATTTATTGATGTATAAATGAAGGGTTACTAAACCCAGTAATATGAAAATAGTTCATCTGCCCCCCCCCCCCCCCCCCCCCCCCACAGTGCCTACAACTTATAAATCTTTTTAAATTAAAAATACTGCCACTATATACCTTTTTGAATGATCTGTATACCACGGTTACATGATAAACTGCACAGTTCCTCCAGTGCTGAGAGTTCAGGTAGGAGGAGATTTCCACTACAGCCTGTATTAGGGCTGGGGAAAAAAAAAATCGATTTAAATCTTGAATCGAGTTGAGAGGTCAAATCGATTCAAAATTTAAGCAAATCGATTTTTTTTTTTTACCGCACCGGTCCTGAGGAGCTGCAGGCAGGAGTTTTTAGGCGAGGTCACGGTTTCGGCCTAGTCTGCGAGGCCGGACACCGCAGACTAGGCCAAAGCCGCGGCCTCGCCTAAAAACTCCTGCCCGCAGCTCCTCAGGACCAGCGCGGTGTCCAAAGAAAAAAAAAAAACTCGATTCGAATGGTGAAACAAGTTTTAAGAGAATCGCAGATTTTTTTTCTTTAGAAAATCTCCCAGCCTTAGCCTGTATACACGCCCGCTTGTGTGATGTCAATATCATGTGACCTGCCTAGCTCTGAGAACAAGTTAATGTTCTCTCCAGCATAAAAAACACAACTGAGCATGTGCAGGTCGGCTACCCTGCCTGTATTAGCTGGCCTTCCCAAGATAGACCGTGCAGGAGGGGGAGGATCTATGCATACAGGATAAAACAGCCTTTTTACACAATGTAGAGGATTAACCCCTTAAGTTCCACAGTGCGTATAACAAACATGCTATGCTGCATACACAGACTGATTTTATTGTTGTGGGTATAGTAACACTTTAATGCTAGCAGTATGAGTACATAAACAGGACTCTCGAAACTCACCACCTCATTATCGGTGTTGCAGAAAAACTGGGCAAAAAACTCTCACCTGATGGAATAAAAACATCGATAAAACTCCCGCCGTTGGAGACATTGTATCGCTCCCCTCCCTCAGTTTACTCCTCACTAACATTATTTGTACTTGAGTTGCTATCAAAATTGCACTGGCCACTCTGCTCTGGGGGATGTGAGGAGTTAATTCTCCCCCCGTGGCGGGCTTGCGCTCCTCCGGCGGTGGGCGGGGCTATGTTAAAGCCCAGCTGCTGCTTCGTTCTGATCAGTGCTTCGGCACTGATCATCTTTGAGCTGTGCGCCTGCGTCGGGCGATCCTCCCGCGCCTGCGCAACAGTGGAGGACCGGACCCGGAAGTAATCGCGGCGGTCATGTCGCCGTTGAACTTCCGGGTTGGAGGCATTTAAGATGCCCAGACTCAGCTGTTTACCGTCTCAGATGGACACCCAGCACTGTACTGACGCCATCCGGAGCTTCTGTGAGTACTCATGCTGTATCTTCCATGCAGGACGGGGATGCCCATCACTCCTGTAGGGTATTCTTCCCCCTCCTGCCTGGCACAAAATACCTTGCAACTTGTCTTTTTATTTCTCACATCAATCACAATACCTTTCTTGTTGTACCTACATTCCTCACAGTGACTCCATGCAAAGGAACGGTGTGGCGCCTTGACCATTGACTGTATTAGTCATGTCACCCTGGGTATCAACAGCTTCCTAGTCTGGGTTCTAATTACAGCAAAAATAAATTATAGGTAAAAATTCCCTTACCACCATTAATCTCTCTTTTGTTAGTGCTGTGTGCTTCTTAATCTCCTTATCAGGTACATTGGGATATTTGTCTCATTTCACTCCTTTTTCCTCCTTTTTTTCTTCTCTTCTCCTCCCCTTTCCCCCACCTTCCTTTCCCCTCCCCCCCTCCTTCTTTCTTTCCCCCCTTCTCTCTCCCCCTTCCCTCCCCCCCCCCCCCTCTTCCCCTTCTCTTCCCTCCTCCTTCCAACCCCCCTTCCTCCCCTTTCCTTCCCTCTCCCTTTTTCCCTCCCCCTTCCCCCCCCCCTCTTTCTGTCCTTTTTTCCCCCCCTCCTCACCCCCCACTCTGTTCTAATCCCCTTGACCTTACCCCTACTCCTTTTCTTTTTCCTTTTCCTCCCCTTTTTCCCTCCTCTCCCCCCCCCCCCCCTTTTTCTCTATTCTTTTCTGCTCTAATCTTGACACGTCCGGGTGATTTTTAAATAGAACACACCATTTCAATTTTTAATAATCTCATCCCATTGAAAAATTTCTTTATAATAGTATTACCCCAATCTGCCTCCCTGGCCCGCCCCCGGGGGAACGCCTCTCTGAGGGCGTCTCACAACATCGCTCCAGAGAACCTGCAGGGGTATAGTTTGGTGAGTGCAATTTCAAATGTCAAATCCTAGTTATGTTCTCCAATTTTACTCATGTACTCTGTGACAACTACTTATGTACTTTGCTTGTCATGTTGATACTGTATTGTTTCTCATCTTCATAGACCACATGCTATCAGACGCCTCCTGAAGAAGCGGCTGTGACCGCGAAACCGTAGAGGTTACGTCTGCAAGTATCACACTATAGAACCTCTGTCCATGTATCTGTGTGGGCATTAGCTATATCAATTTAGTGTCAACAATGCTGCAAATAATTATCATTGTTTGTGTATGTGTAATCATGACTATGTACAATATATGTCCCCTGTAGGACTTTTTTATTATCAATTTTGAAATAAATTTATATATTTTTTATACAAAGTTCTTTTCTTTTGGTACCGTAATAGTCCCTTTATTTTTGTGAAAGAGGCAGGACCCTATTGGAGAGGTCCTTGCTCTGCCTTCTCTTTCAACCCCACTCCTTATCGATAAAACTCCCTCAGAAACCTACATTTACCATGAGTGACCACATCATTCCCTGGGGCATCTGAAAGGGACAGCCAGTGCAACCGATGACTGACACCAGTCAAGTCTACAGAAATAGGAAAAAGCTGGGTGTCCCGCCCTTCCATCCTCCTGGAAGGGGTAGGCATAAAAACATACTTTAGCTGAGAGTGAGTTTATGTAAATTCTGTGTTCCCCTTTAATGACTTGCTGACCGCTCACAGTACATTATTTACGGCGGGCGGCTGACACGGGCAGACTGGACCACGTACATGTCACGTCATTTAGCCTGTTCTGGATAAGGGGTGCGTAGCACGCCACTACCACAACCGCCGTTTCCAATGGACACAATGGATTGCAGCAATCAGGGGATCACAATGTCAACAAAGCAGGATTTCATTCATAAGACCCCTTTCACACTGAAGCCGCTTTTCAGGCATTTTAGCGCCTCTCAAGCCACCCCAGTGTGAAAGCCTGAGTGCTTTCACATTGGGGCGGAGCGCTTGCAGGAGGGGGGAAAAAAAAAAGTCATGCAAGCAGCATCTTTAGCGTGGCGGAGGAACGGTGTATACAGCGCTCTTCCACCGCCCCTGCCCATGGAAATGAATGGGCAGCGCTGCCAAATCGAATGCAAAGCGCTTCGGCAGTGCCGCAAAACGGGAACTATTTTCTTCAGCTGTTAGCAGGGGTTAAAAGTGTCCTGCTACCGGCCAAAAAGCGCCGCTATAACAGCGGTAAAGTGCTGCTAATACTAGCAGCACTTTACTGCTAACGGACCCGCCGCCCAAGTGTGAAAGGGGTCTTACAGCTTTGAAAGAAGAAAATTCCCCCCCAAAGTAATGCAGTGTTAAAAAAAAAATAATAATTTAACATTTTAAAAAATTACATAAAATTGTATTTTTTTTTTTTTAAATATACTGTCACCAGTCAGTATCCGAATCATAGCCACACCAGTTGTATGATGACACTGTACATCATTTTACCAAAAATTGCAACTTCAAAAAAACTCGCCATGCTTTTTGCTGAATACCTCAGACTATCTACTTTCCAAAAAGGGGTCATTTGTACTTTGACATTTTAAGGGCCTCAAGAAATGATACTTTAACACAAACCAATTAATATACATGGGCACTGATGAGGCGACACCGATATGCTGCATAGATGGACACTGATTGGCACTGGCATGGGGCTGCACTGATAATAGTGCAGTCGGCAAGTGGTTAATAAACACATTCAAAAGACCCAATTTCAGGCAAACTAACTGTAGGCGGTTATTTCAAAAATGGAGAAGACCCTTATTAATCCAACTGTAGTGTCTGTCCTTTTTACAGCATGCTCTGACAGATTGCTACATGTCAGCATGAAGATCTTGTGTCCCAGCAATTTCACTCTTTGTAAGGGCTATATAAGCTTAAAATGAACCACATTAATACCAAACACATTCACTCCCTACCTGCCCAGGCCATTTTTCAGCTAGTGCTGTCACACTTTGAATGATAATTACTCAGCTGTACAAACATTTTTATCATTGTTCGAAACCGAGAGCTTTCTTTTGGTGTTATTTAATAACCACTGATTTATTTAGCAATATAAATGAAAAACAAATACAGAAAAGTTTGAAAAGAAACATGTTTTTCCTTGTTTCTGTTATAAAATGTTGTAAACAAATTATCTTTTTCCATAAATTTAGGCCAAAATGTATTCTGTTACATTTGTTTGGTAAAAAATAACCCAAATCAGTGTATATATAGTCAACCCCCAAAATTTGCAGGGGTTACGTTCGTAGAGCACCCGCGAATTGTGAATAACCGCAAATTTTGCACGTAGTAAAGAAAAAAAAAAAAAACTATTTTTAAACTTCTGGCGCTTAGGTTCATTGCCAGAAGCCTAAGAAGGTGCAGGGCGTTTGTGCAGCATCTTGGGGCTTTAAGAAGAACAAAATGAAAAACACCAGAACACTCAGCGAAACACTCGAGATAGCCACAAGCGGTAAACTGTTATGATGTGGAAATGCTGGACTGCATCTGCCGGAGGGGGAGAAAAAAAAAAAAAAAAAATCTGCGAACGACTGAGGCCGCAAACTCTGAACCACGGCTTTGCGGGGTTCAACTGTAATTTAGTGTGTGAAAGTTAGTCTTCAAACTATGGTGTGGATATATATTAGAGGTCGACCGATATGGGTTTTTCTCTTGCCGATGCTGATATTTAGAAATCACGGTGGCCGATATATGATGCCGTTTTTTTTTTTTTTTTATATGCGCACCGCTGCCGAAGCACCTGCAAAGCGCTTCGGCAGTGGCGCTTCACGGGCGCATTTAACCCCTTCCTCGGCCGCTAGCTGGGTTATAAGCGCCCCACCAGCAGCCGAATAGCGCAGCTAAAATGACGGTAAAGCGCCGCTAAAACTAGCAGTGTTTTACCGTTAACGCCTGCCCGCTCCAGTGTGAAAGCAGCCTTAAGTAATAAGTGATACAGAACATTTTTTTACATTTAACCACTTGAGCCCCGGACCATTATGCTGCCTAAGGACCAGAGGTCTTTTTCCAATTTGGCACTGCGTCGCTTTAACTGCTAATTGCGCGGTCATGCAATGCTGTACCCAAACGAAATTTGCGTCCTTTTCTTCCCACAAATAGAGCTTTCTTTTGATGGTATTTGATCACCTCTGCGGTTTTTATTTTTTGCGCTATAAACGGAAAAAGACCGAAAATTTTGAAAAAAAATGATATTTTCTACTTTTTGTTATAAAAAAAATCCAATAAACTAAATTTTAGTCATACATTTAGGCCAAAATGTATTCGGCCACATGTCTTTGGTAAAAAAAATGTCAATAAGCGTATATTTATTGGTTTGCGCAAAAGTTATAGCGTCTACAAACTAGGGTACATTTTCTGGAATTTACACAGCTTTTAGTTTATGACTGCCTATGTCATTTCTTGAGGTGCTAAAATGGCAGGGCAGTACAAAACCCCCCCAAATGACCCCATTTTGGAAAGTAGACACCCCAAGGAAATTGCTGAGAGGCATGTTGAACCCATTGAATATTTATTTTTTTTGTCCCAAGTGATTGAAAAATGACAAAAAAAAAAAAAAAAAAAAATATTTACAACAAGTCGTCACTAAATGATATATTGCTCACACAGGCCATGGGCCTATGTGGAATTGCACCCCAAAATACATTTAGCTGCTTCTCCTGAGTATGGGGATACCACATGTGTGGGACTTTTTGGGAGCCTAGCCGCGTACGGGGCCCCGAAAACCAATCACCGCCTTCAGGATTTCTAAGGGTGTAAATTTTTGCTTTCACTCTTCACTGCCTATCACAGTTTCGGAGGCCATGGAATGCCCAGGTGGCACAAAACCCCCCAAAATGACCCCATTTTGGAAAGTAGACACCCCAAGCTATTTGCTGAGAGGCATATTGAGTCCATGGAATATTTTATATTTTGACACAAGTTGCGGGAAAGTGACACTTTTTTTTTTTTTTTTTTCATAAAGTTGTCACTAAATGATATATTGCTCACACAGGCCATGGGCATATGTGGAATTGCACCCCAAAATACATTTAGCTGCTTCTCCTGAGTATGGGGATACCACATGTGTGGGACTTTTTGGGAGCCTAGCCGCGTACTGGACCCCGAAAACCAATCACTGCCTTCAGGATTTCTAAGGGTGAAAATTTTTGATTTCACTCTTTACTGCCTATCACAGTTTCGGAGGCCATGGAATGCCCAGGTGGCACAAAACCCCCCCAAATGACCCCATTTTGGAAAGTAGACACCCCAAGCTATTTGCTGAAAGGCATGGTGAGTATTTTGCAGCTCTCATTTGTTTTTGAAAATGAAGAAAGACAAGAAAAAACATTTTTTTTTTTTCTTTTTTCAATTTTCAAAACTTTGTGACAAAAAGTGAGGTCTGCAAAATACTCACTATACCTCTCAGCAAATAGCTTGGGGTGTCTACTTTCCAAAATGGGGTCATTTGGGGGGGTTTTGTGCCACCTGGGCATTCCATGGCCTCCGAAACTGTGATAGGCAGTGAAGAGTGAAATCAAAAATTCACGCCCTTAGAAAGCCTGAAGGCGGTGGTTGGTTTTCGGGGTCCCGTACGCGGCTAGGCTCCCAAAAAGTCTCACACATGTGGTATCCCCGTACTCAGGAGAAGCAGCAGAATGTATTTTGGGGTGTAATTTCACATATTTCCATGGCATGTTTGAGCAATATATCATTTAGTGACAACTTTGTGCAAAAAAAAAAAAAAAAAAAAAAAAAATTTGTCTCTTTCCTGCAACTTGTGTCGCAATATAAAATATTCCATGGACTCGACATGCCTCTCAGCAAATAGCTTGGGGTGTCTACTTTCCAAAATGGGGTCATTTGGGGGGGTTTTGAACTGTCCTGGCATTTTATGCACAACATTTAGAAGCTTATGTCACACATCACCCACTCTTCTAACCACTTGAAGACAAAGCCCTTTCTGACACTTATTGTTTACATGAAAAAGTTTTTTTTTTTTGCAAAAAAATTACTTTGAACCCCCAAACATTATATATTTTTTTAAAGCAAATGCCCTACAGATTAAAATGGTGGGTGTTTCATTTTTTTTTTTCACACAGTAATTGCGCAGCGATTTTTCAAACGCATTTTTTGGGGAAAAAACACACTTTTTTAAATTTTAATGCACTAAAACACGCTATATTGCCCAAATGTTTGATGAAATAAAAAAAGATGATCTTAGGCCGAGTACATGGATACCAAACATGACATGCTTTAAAATTGCGCACAAACGTGCAGTGGCAACAAAATAAATACATGTTTAAAAGCCTTCAAAAGCCTTTACAGGTTACCACTTTAGATTTACAGAGGAGGTCTACTGGAAAAATTACTGCACTCGATCTGGCCTTCGCGGTGATACCTCACATGCATGGTGCAATTGCTGTTTATGTTTGACGACAGACCGCCGCTTGCGTTCGCCTTAGCGCGAGAGCAGGGGGCGACAGGGGTGTTTTTTTTTTTTTTTTTTTTTTTCTTTATTATTTTTTTGCTTTTTTAATCTTACTTTTAAACTGTTCCTTTCATATTTTTTTTTTTAATCATTTTTATTGTTATCTCGGGGAATGTAAATATCCCCTATGATAGCAATAGGTAGTGACAGGTACTCTTTTTTGAAAAAATTGTGGTCTATTAGACCCTAGATCTCTCCTCTGCCCTCAAAGCATCTGACCACACCAAGATCGGTGTGATAAAATGCTTCCCCAATTTCCCAATGGCGCTATTTACATCCGGCGAAATCTAAGTCATGAAATACTCGTAGCTTCCGGTTTCTTAGGCCATAGAGATGTTTGGAGCCACTCTGGTCTCTGATCAGCTCTATGGTCAGCTGGCTGAATCACCGGCTGCATTCTCAGGTTCCCTGTTGAGACAGGAGAGCCAGAGAAAAACACGGAAGACGGTGGGGGGGGGGGGCATTCCCTCCCACGGCTTGTAAAAGCAGTCTAGAGGCTAATTAGCCGCTAGGATTGCTTTTACATGAAAGCCGACCGCTGGCTGAAAAGAATGATACCAAGATGATACCTAAACCTGCAGGCATCATTCTGGTATAACCACTCAAAGTCGTGAATGGCGTACCTGAAGACAAAAAAATGGTTAACAATGGTTAACAATAAAGCACAGTAAAGTGTAAATAATTACACACCTGAAAAACAAACATGATAAAACATAATAACAATAACAATAACAATAAAACATTGCAGAATAGAATACAGTAAAAAAGAGCAGAACAATAGAGAGAGAGAATAGAGAGAGAGAGAGAGAACAATAAAACAACAACTATTTTTTTTTATTTCATATTTTTTTTTTTTTTTACACTTTTTTTGTAACTAACTTTTATAACTGTAACCGGTTCCAGGTTCGGGTCTCTCAAAATGCGATGGCATCTTGGGAGACCCTGTGAAAGTGTGCCTAGTCTGTGCAATGCTGTACCCTACGCTAATACTCAACTAGTGAATGGTAGCGTTCAAAACATTCACCAATGCAAAGACCAGGATTGTCAGGACAGGAGGGACAATAATAGCGGGTGTCACGCCTATATCCGCGTTTGCTGCAGACACGACATCTTTTTTGGGGGGGTTCGTTGGGTAGGGGTACTCGGGAGGACATAAAAATGCCTCTCATGCAGCCGACTGCATTTGGTTGGGGATGTGAATGGGGGAAGTACGGGCGCTGCAGAAGCGGTGGGTTCCCAATTAGGATTGGCGAATGCAGCAGGAAGGGCATTATGGGCACGATGGGCCTGTGTTTGTCTTCTTGGTGGCAGTGGGACACTATTTGTGCTTGCCACCTCACCAGCTTGAACTGCACTGATGGGACTCGCCACGTCACCAAGTGTTACTGCAGTGCTGGTTTGACTACGACCGGGGTGTACTAGGCCGCTGGCGCTTGCCAGTTCACCAAAACGCTACCAAAAAACGTTAGCGATCGCAGGGATCAGGCCTGACTCTGCGAACGCTGCAGTTATGCGTTTAGTGTTTTGTAAGTGTCAGTGATCGATCGATACTGCACTTGGGTGGGCTGGGCCGGGCCGGGCGGAGGGGCAAAACGCAGGTGCTAGCAGGTATCTGGGCTGATCCCGCTAACACTGCGTTTTTGGGAACCCTAAACTGCTGGTGACGCTAGTATAGATCTGATCGGATCAGATATTGATCCGATCAGATACTATACCACTAAGGGAGGTGTACGGTGCGTGCGTGGGTGTTAGCGGTACTGGCGCTAATCTGACGCTGCCTGGGGCTGGTGCTTGCCAGTTCACCAAAACGCTACAAAAAAAACTGTTAGCGATCGCAGGGATCAGGCCTGACTCTGCGAACGCTGCAGTTATGCGTTTAGTGTTTTGTAAGTGTCAGTGATCGATCGATACTGCACTTGGGTGGGCTGGGCTGGGCCGGGCGGAGGGGCAAAACGCAGGTGCTAGCAGGTATCTGGGCTGATTCCGCTAACACTGCGTTTTTGGGAACCCTAAACTGCTGGGGACGCTAGTATAGATCTGATCGGATCAGATATTGATGCGATCAGATACTATACCACTAAGGGAGGCGTATGCTGCGTGCGTGGGTGTTAGCGGTACTGGCGCTAACCTGACGCCTGGGGCTGGTGCTTGCCAGTTCACCAAAATGCTACCAAAAAAACTGTTAGCGATCGCAGGGATCAGGCCTGACTCTGTGAACGCTGCAGTTATGCGTTTAGTGTTTTGTAAGTGACAGTGATCGATCGATACTGCACTTAGGTGGGCTGGGCGGAGGCACAAAACGCAGGTGCTAGTAGGTATCTGGGCTGATCCCGCTAACACTGCGTTTTTGGGAACCCTAAACTGCTGGGGACGCTAGTATAGATCTGATCGGATCAGATATTGATCCGTACAGATACTATACCACTAAGGGAGGCGTATGCTGCATGCGTGGGTGTTAGCGGTACTGGCGCTAATCTGACGCTGCCTGGGGCGACGCATATCACCGCCGGGCGATCAGGGGGCTAAACCTTTATTTGGTAATAAACGGCGGGTGCCCTGACACTATAAAAAATAAACGAAATAACCAGCGTCATCCGTAACGGTTATACGGTGATCAGTGGTGAAAGGGTTAACTAAGGGGCAATCAAGGGGTTAAAACATTTATTCGGTAGTATATGGGGGTCCCTGTCTCTATAAAACGCTGACGGCGAACCTAAATATTTACCTCACTAACTAGCGTCACCAGCGACACTAATACAGCGATCAGAAAAATGATCGCTTAGCAACACTGATGACAGGGGGTGATCAAGGGGTTAAAACTTTATTAGGGGGGGTTAGGGGGGTACCCTAGACCTAAAGGGGGGTAATACTAACTGTCCCAACACTGTAACTGTCACAAACTGACACTATGCAGTAATCAGAAAAAAAAAAAAAAACAAAAAACTGCTGGTGTCAGTTTGTGACAGGGGGGGGGGGGGGTGATTGGGGGGGGATCGGGGGGCGATCGGGGGGGGGATCGGAGTGTTTTGTGTGCCTGGCATGTTCTACTGTGTGTGTGTGTGTTGTGCACTCACATAGATGTCTTCTCTCCTCGGGCCGGAACGGAAAATACCGACCCGAGGGGAGATGACATCACTTCCTTTGCTGCTGTTTAGCATACAGCAGCAAAGGAGTGTTTTCATTGGCCGGCGGCGATCGCGAGGGGGGGGCCACGAACGGATGGTCTCCCCCTCATCACCGATCGCCGCTGGACAAAAGACGACCGCCTCAGGCACCGGGGGGGGGGTCCGATCGGACCCCCCACCCGCGGAAGGCAAATCACGTACCCTGTACGTGATTTTGCCTGTCCGTGCCACTTTGCCGACGTACATCGGCGTGAGGCGGTCGTCAAGTGGTTAAACATTTATTAAACAAAACAAATCAGTTCACTTGTATGTATAATTTAGATTAAAAAAAAAAACAAAAAAAAACAAAAAGAAAAACTATATCTTAAATACACAAAAACAGGTAATCAAAACTTTTGGACGAAAAAAAATGGGCTAACTTTACTGCTTAGTTTTTTTTTTTTTTTAATTCATTAGTGTATGTGTATGTAGTGCTCAAATACCGCATGACATAAAATATTGCAACAACCGCTATTTTATTCCCTAGGGTCTCTGCTAAAAATAAAAATATAAATATATATATATATATATATATATATATATATATATATATATATATATATATATATATACACATATACATATACATATACACACACACATATATATATATAAATAAAATGTTTGGGGGTTCTAAGTGAATTTCTAGCAGAAAATACAGGATTTTTACTTGTAAGCAACAAGTGTCAGAAAAGATTTAGTCTTTAAAATGGTTAAACTGAGAACTCCTACACATGGAGTTCAGTTCATTGATAAGTAGAAACATTGTATCTTTTTAGCTTCTTTTATCAAACTTGGCAGGCTGCCCAGAGAGGAGAGAAGTCACTCCACAGAAGACTTCAGGCAACTTGCATTGACTTCTATTACAGAAGTCATTTGCAAGTCGCACTGAAGTTATAATCGGCCTTTTTTATCAACACAATCGGCCAATGCCGATTATTTAAAAAACGCCAAATATCGGCTGATATATCGGTCGAACTCTAATATATAATAGGATTTTTATAACAGCTTACTTGTAAAATCCTTTTCTTTGAAGTACATCACGGGACACAGAGCCATAGTAGTTATTATGTAGGTTATAGGCAACCTTCAAGTGATGGACACTGGCACACCCTAAATTAAAAAGTGCACTCCCTATATAACCCCTCCCACTGGTGGGAGTACCTCAGTTTTGTAGCAAAGCAATACACGTGTATACCAAGAAGGGAGGGACCTCTGTGTCCCCTGATGTACTTCAAAGAAAAGGATTTTACAGGTAAGCTGTTATAAAAATCCTATTTTCTTATCGTACATCAAGGGATACAGAGCCATAGTGGTTACTATGTGGGATGTCCCATAGCAATGCCAACTGAAGGGAGGGAGACACAACAAAAGTAGGGCACCAAGAGACTAGAGGACTTATACTGTAACCTGCAGTACACTGCGCCCAAAGGCGATGTCCTTATGCCTTTTACATCTACTTGATAGAATCTGGTAAATGTATGGACTGAAGACCAAGTTGCGGCCTTGCAGATCTGAGCCATGGAGGCTTGGTGATGCACTGCCCAAAAAGCACTAACAGCCCTGGTGTAGTGCGCTTTAATATGAAAAGGAGGAATTTTCTTCTTTAAACCATAAGTTTGGACAATCACTTGACGAATCCATTTAGAAATAGTAGATTTCGATGCTGCCTGTCCTCCTTTAGGACCATGTGGCAACACAAACAAAACATTTGTTTACGAATCTGAGCGCTCACTTTCAATAGACCTTGACCGTCTCACCACGTCAAGAAAATGTAGTGACCTTTCTTCCACAGAAACAAAGTTCTGTACGGGCGGCACAGTGGTGCAGTGGTAGCACTCTCGCCTAGCAGTAAGAAGGGTCACTGGTTCGAATCCCAACCACGACACTACCTGCCTGGAGTTTGCATGTTCTCCCTGTGTCTGCGTGGGTTTCCTCCGGGTACTCCGGTTTCCTCCCACACTCCAAAGACATGCTGGTAGGTTAATTGGATCCTGTCTAAATTGTCCCTAGTATGTATGAATGTGAGTTAGGGACCTTAGATTGTAAGCCCCTTGAGGGTAGGGACTGATGTGAATGTACAATGTATATGTAAAGCGCTGCGTAAATTGACGGCTCTATATAAGTACCTGAAATAAATAAAATAAAAAAATGAAGGCAGAACAATATCCTGGTTTAAATGAAACCTGATACTACCTTCGGTAAGAATTCAGGATAAGGTCGCAATACAGCCTCATTCTTATGAACAACCAATATGGCTCCTTACAAGAAAGAGCAGCCAACTCTAATACTCTTCTTGCAGAAGATATGGCAACCAAGAAAATAATTTTTCCCCCCCTCAAGAGGACCAAGGGACTATCTCGTACTGGCTCCAAAAAAAAAAGCTGCTTCTATAAGCCAACAGGACTAAAATTAAGTCCCAAGGTTCAGGAGTGACCAAACTGGAGGAATAATCAGCGTTACCCCATGAATAAAGTTACGAACCAGAGAGAGGGAATCAAGTGGTTGATGAAAAGAAAGACCAATAAGGCCGACATCTGGCCATCAATAGTACTCTAGGCCACCTTCATTTCTAATCCTATCTGTAGGAATTCAAGGATCCTACCTATGACATATTTCCTGGGGTGCCAACCCCTGGATTTACACCAGGAGACATATGCCATCCAGATTCTTGACTCTGGAGGCTGGTTTCCTAGCATTTAACGAAAGTAGAACTACTGAAGCTAGCCGCCCACGATCTTTCAGAATGTGGGTCTCAATAGCCAAACCGCTAATTTTAGCATTTGAAAGGTAGGATGGAATACCGGACCTCACGAGAGGTCTGGCCATAGTGGTAAGGACCAGGGGTCCCCCACCGCCATCTTTACGATCTCGGCAAACCAAGATCTTTTGGGCCACACTGGGGCCACTAGAATCACTTCCTTCCCTTCTTGCTTGATCCTGCGAAGAAGGCATGGAAGCAGCAGAACAGGAGGGAATGCATAGATCAGTAAAAAACTGATCCCACTGAAAAAATCAAGGCATCCGTTTCGTATGCCATCGGATCCCTTGTCCTTGACACAAAGTTCCACATCCGGAACTCCCCATCTTCTGGTATATCAACAGAAACATGTCGGGGTGAAGGGACCATTCTCCCGGGAACAATTATTGGCGACTCAAGTAGTCCGCCTGCCAATTCACTATTCCTGGAATGAAAATTGCTAATAGGCAAGGAATGTTGTTTTCTGCCCAAGATAAAATATGATTCACCTCTTTCTGGGCCGCACGACTTCTCGTGCCCCCTTGAAGAATGATAAAAGCCACAGCTGTTTGGATTGGAACCTGAGAGGACAATTCCGTAGTTTGAGTGTCCAGGCCTCGAGGACCAGGCGTATTGCCCAAATCTCTAGAATAATGATGGACAAGGTCATCTCTGATTTGGACCATTTCCTTTGGACAGATGCTTCTTCCAGGACTGCTCCTAAGCCCAGAAGGCTGGCGCTGTTACCACCTTCCAGGTAACTGGTAGAAAGGATTTCTCTTTTTGAAGATTCTTGGATATCAACCACCAATTGGGGCTCTGACGCACATTGAGGGATAAACGCATTGGGAAGCCCAGAGCTTGGGCCTTCTTGTTCCCAGTTGACAGGATACTGTTTTGCAGCAGTCTTAAATGAAACCGCGTATAAGGAACGGCCTTGAAAGAAGCCACCATCTTTCCCAACAAATTCATGCAAAGCCGAATACAAGGATTCTTCTTTGACTTGAGTAACTTAATCAGTTCCCTTATGGAACTGATCCTTTCCTGAGGGAAAAAAATATCCTCTTCGGAGCTGTATCAATGATCAGCTCCAAGTACTGCAATCTGCTTGATGGATTTAAGGAGGATTTCTCTAGGTTGAGAATCCAACCTAGGTATTCCAGGTAGCTGACTGTGGTGACCAAAGTTTGGATTAAGCGGGCTACCGAATTGATCTATATACGCTAGTATTCTTATACCTTGAGCCCTTATCCTGGCTAAAGGAGAAGTCAGGACCTTTGTAAACATGAGGTGGAGTAGCTAGACTGAAAGGCAGAGCTACAAACTGAAAAATAGGATTTTTTTATAACAGCTTACCTGTAAAATCCTTTTCTTTCGATGGACATCACAGGACACAGAGCCTCAGTAATAACTGATGGGTTATATAGGTATCACTAGGTGATTGGACACTGGCACACCCTAACCAGGAAGTTCAACCCCCTATATAATCCCTCCCCTTGCAGGGATACCTCAGTTTTGTAGCCAAGCAATATACTGTATTAGAAGAGGGGCGGGACCTCTGTGTCCCGTGATGTCCATCGAAAGAAAAGGATTTTACAGGTAAGCTGTTATAAAAAAAATCCTATTTTCTTTCTCGAACATCACGGGACAGAGAGCCTCAGTAATAACTGATGGGATGTCCCAGAGCAATGCTATCTGAGGGGTGGGGGAACCACAACCAAGTAGGGTGCAATCCGACCTGAGGACCCTGTACCGCTGCCTGCAGCACACTACATCCAAAGGCGATATCCTCATGCCTTCTCACATCCACCTGATAGAATCTGGTGAATGTATGGACTGAAGACCAGGTTGCGGCCTTGCAGATTTGAGCCATAGAGGCCCGGTGATGCACTGCCCAAGAAGCACCATTAGCCCTTGTGGAATGTGCCCTGATCTGAAACTGAGGAATCTTCTGTTTCAAATCGTAAGCTTGAATAATCAATTGTCGAATCCATTTAGAAATGGTAGCTTTTGACGCTGCCTGTCCTCTACTGGGACCCTCTGGCAGCACAAACAAAACATCCATTTTGCGAATCTGAGCAGTTGCTTCCAGATAGGCCTTGACTGCTCTTACTACATCCAAAGAATGTAGTGATCTTTCTTCCGGAGAACAGGGATCTGGAAAAAAGGAAGGCAGAACAATGTCTTGGTTTAGATGAAATGCTGAAACCACCTTCGGTAAAAAACTAGGATGAGGGCACAGTACCACTCTATCCTTGTGTACAATCAAATAAGGCTCTTTACAGGAAAGAGCTGCTAATTCTGATACTCTTCTAGCAGAAGAAATAGCTACCAGAAAAATTAACTTCCTTGTCAACAAGACCAAAGGAATCTGACGTATTGGTTCAAAAGGCTGTTTCTGTAACACAGACAGAACCAAGTTCAAGTCCCAGGGGTTTAGGGGCGCCTTAACCGGAGGATTAAGACACGTCACCCCCTGCATAAAGTTTCGGACCAAAGAATGCGAAGCAAGTGGCCGTTGAAATAATACTGATAAGGCCGAGACCTGGCCCTTGATGGTACTCAAGGCCAGCTTCAACTCTAATCCCAATTGTAGAAAATCAAGAATTCTACCAATATATTATTTTCTGGGATGCCAACGGCTGCATTCACACCAGGATACATAAGCTTTCCAGACTCTATGATAAATCATTGTGGAAGCTGGCTTCCTTGCATTGATCAAGGTAGATATCACAGGACCTGAAAGCCCATGACTCTTCAGAACGTGGGTCTCAATAGCCAAATCGTAAAATTTAGCGTTTGTAAGGCAGGATGGAACACTGGACCTTGAGATAACAGGTCTGGGCGTACCGGTAGTGTCCACGGGGAACCCACCGTCAACCTTACTATTTCCGCATACCACGTCCTTCTGGGCCAAGCGGGGGCCAACAGAAGTACTGACTTCCTTTCCTGCCTGATCCTGCAAAGGAGTCGTGGCAGTAGCAGAATAGGCGGGAATGCATAAATCAGTGAGAACCGATGCCACGGAATCACCAACGCATCCGTCCCGCATGCAAGAGGATCTTTTGTCCTTGCCACAAATCTGTCTCTTTGTTGAATCGGGATGCAAAGAGATCTACATCTGGAACCCCCCATCTTTGGTATATGGCCCAAAAGACGTCGGGATGCAGAGACCATTCCCCTGGAAGTAACCGCTGGCGACTTAAATAGTCCGCCTGCCAGTTCTCTATCCCCAGAATGAAAACTGCCAATATGCATGGCACATGCCTCTCTGCCCAGACTAAGATCTGGTTCACCTCTTTTTGAGCAGCTCGGCTCCTGGTGCCTCCCTTGACATAAGCCACTGCTGTGGCATTGTCGGACTGGATCCTGACCGGGCAACCCTGTAGCCTGATGGACCAGGCCTTTAGGGCTAGATATACCACACGGATCTCCAGAATGTTGATGGGTAAGGTCCTCTCGGTTTTGGACCATACCCCCTGAACTGCAGACTGTTCCAGAACTGCTCCCCAACCCGACAGACTGGCATCTGTTGTTACCACCGTCCAGGTAACCGGTAGAAAGGATTTCCCCTTCTGCAGGTTTTCGGGTATTAGCCACCAACTGAGACTCTGGACGCACCGCATGAGACAGGTGCATCGGAAAGTCCAATGCCTGAACCTTCTTGTTCCAGGCCAACAGAATACTGTGTTGCAGCAGTCTTGAATGAAACTGAGCATAGGGAACTGCTTCAAATGAAGACACCATCTTCCTAGCAGCCTCATACAAAGGCAGACAGAAGGACCCCTCTTGGTCCTGACTGCCAGAATCAGCTCCCTTAAGGCAGAGATCTTTGCCTGAGGTAGAAATACTTTCTTCTGGCTTGTATCTATGATCAGACCCAAATACTCCAGTCTTCTTACTGGTTTTAGGAAAGATTTTTCTAGGTTGAGTATCCAACCTAGGTGTTCCAGATACTTGACTGTGGTCCTCAAGTTCCCGTTCAAGGAGGCTACCGACCGGTCTATCAAGAGCAGGTCGTCTAGGTATGCTATTACAGCTATACCCTGAGCCCTTAATCTGGCCAGAGGAGGAGCCAAGACCTTTGTGAACACTCGAGGTGCAGTGGCTATCCCAAAAGGCAGAGCCACAAACTGGAAATGGCACCCTCCTATCTCGAAGCGCAGAAACTTCTGATGAGCAGGAAAAATGGGCACATGCAGATATGCATCTCTGATGTCTATCGATGCCAGAAATTCTCCTCCTCGATGCAGGGTGGAGACTACTGCCGGATTGATTCCATGTGGAAGGACTGAATCCTTAGGAATCAGTTGAGATCCCTTAAATCCAGAATGGGTCTGACATCACCATGGTTTTTGGACCGTAAAAAGTTTGGAATAGAAACCCAATCCCTGATCCTTCGCGGGAACCACCATAATGACCTCCTGCGACAAAAGTCGCTCTAACGCTAGAAGGAGCGACTGCTTTTTCTCTGAATCTCTGGGGACACTTGATCTGAGGAAACGAGGAGAGGGGAATTCTTGAAACTCCAGCTTGTACCCTAAGGTTACCGTGGAGATTACCCATCTGTCCTGGAAATCCTCCTGCCAGAGCCTTGAGAACTGTCGCAGTCTTCCCCCCACTCGAACGAGCGGGGGGGGGCGCCCCTTCATAAAGAGGTCTTAGCGTTTTGCCTCGTAGGCTTCCTCCCCCAGGACTTATTTTGTCCCTGAGGTTGACTCTTGTCTCTTGACCCAGACGGAGGAGGCCGTCGAGACTGCCTAGAGGCTGAAGCCCCTGGCGCTGGGGAAAGAGTCCGTTTGAAAGAGGGACGCTTACTCTTCTTCACAGGTAAGAGTGCTTTTCCCACAAGAGATTCTCTTGATATAATTATCCAAGTCTTCTCCAAACAACCTAGCACCACGAAATGGAAATGCAGCCAGCAGCTTCTTACATGATGCTTCGGCTGACCAATTTTTCAACCATAGTATTCTACGTATATGCACCAACCCCAGTGAAAGACGAGAGGTTTGCATGATAGAATCCCTGATGGTGTCAACGGCAAAACATAAGGCCGCTGGAAGGTTAGCCAACCCCTGGGCCTGCTGTTCAGGCAAAAACTTTGATAACCTGCTTAACATGGTCTCTTAAGTATTGACAGACTCCAATCGCTGCTATTGCAGGTTGAAAAAAACGTTTATCTGGGTGATCCCACTCAGAATAAAAGGAGCTTTTCAAGTAAATTATGAACTGGAAAAGCATGTGTTGTTTGAGGAGGTTTCAGTGACCCCAACTAAGAAGAGGGTTCTTTAACTGATTCAGATATGGGCAACTTAAATGTGGAGCGGACCAATCCAGTAAGGATCTGCACTAAGACTTTCTCATCCTGAGAAGCTGCAGAGGGCCCCTCTCCACCTGATTCCTCTGAAGAGGAATCATCCGTCCCATCCCGATCCTCAGAAAGGGATTCCTCTCCTCTATCCCACAGCTCCCTCAGCCTGAGGGTCCTGGGTAGCAGAGGAAGGCCTAGTGCGTTTTCTTCCACTGAGTGAAGATGTAATCACGGCCATTAATCTTTCCTTTAAACCATTAATGGCTGAGGAAAAAACCTCCTGTGTAATGTATACAGGAGCTGAAGCGCCAAAAGCAGGTGTAGCCCATGACCCCAACGGCTCTCCCTGGCTAGCCGTCCCTGGCCCTTTAGGGGGGGAGGATGCTGCAGAAAGGGGGTCCTCAGAACCTGAACGAGATCCCCTAGAGTCTCTGGTTCTTGGGGTATTTGAACCTCTTCTACCCATAGTGCAAAGCAACAAGGTGTAGGTATCACAAAATGAACACTGACTGCTGAGCGATGTAGTCTGGCAAAAGCCTTGCTACCAAATGCCCAGTCTGGTGTTACCTTAGTAAATGCTGCCTAGGAGAATGCCTGTGTCCCACTTTACATGCGATCTGTCAGCTCTGTGTCCCTCCAAAAAGGCTTAGTGCACCTGTAATGAGTGCCTTTAATAGCCTGCAGCCGGCCCTGTGGGCGTCTGAGCACACTGTGCTGATGCCCCGCTCCACCCTCTACCGCCCCCCCCCCTTCGTTTTTCGAAAACCGCGTGCTTCCAGCGCGAGCCGACCCTCCAGAATCAGCATGGAGGGAAGGCTGGGGGAGGGGGAGGAAGGAGAGAGGCCGGTAGAGATGGGGCCTGCACGTGGTAAAATGGAGGCGGCGGCAGTGAAATTGCGGTGTATAACCGCCTCACAACCCATCAGCGGCCTCCCCCTAGTCTGGGGGGAGATATCCCTAAGGAGAGCCCCCCATCCCATCTGAGCCGGCCGGAGGAGCTTGTGCAGCGTGGAAACACTGAGGCCGACATCAGCATGAGAAAGTATGTGCTCTTGGCAGCCCCCGGTGGCGACAATAGGCATAGCATGCATTTACCTTAAAGGAGAAACCTACTAGAATTAAAAAAATTCTGTGGAATCTCCCTTACCTTATTCAGCCACAGGGTTCTGTAACACAGACCCAATCTTCGCCTCTCACGGTGGGCTCCGTTTGAAAAAACCTTCAGAGACCGGGGCCCCCTACGAATAGGGGGATCCACAGTTCTGGCCTGTAAAGCACCCGGCCAGAAATAAGGATAGAAAACCATTTTCTGATATGCGGGGTCCAGCTCTCTAAAAAGAGAAGCGTTACAGGTAAAACCTCGTTTCTTCGGACACGAGGCCCGGGTACCATCCAATTCGGCCTAGGAAAGACACTTTGGAATGGATCCGGTTTGCCTGGCTTGCCCCAGTATAGGATATAGGATAATCACTTTGGAGCTCAGCACAGGACATCTTTACACGTCCATCCCCTAAGACACTGGTGTAAAAACTGAGGTATCCCTGCAAGGGGAGGGATTATATAGGGGGTTAAACTTCCTGGTTAGGGTGTGCCAGTGTCCAATCACCTAGTGATACCTATATAACCCATCAGTTATTACTGAGGCTGTGTCCCGTGTCCGAGAAAGAAATTAAGATTTTCTACCTCGAAGTGTAGAAATTTCTGGTGAGCGGGGAAAAACGGCACATGGCAAAAAGCATCCTTGATGTCGATTGACGCCAGAAGTTCTCCCCCCTGTAGGACGGAGACTACTGATCGGATTGACTCCATGCTAAAAGAACGGATATTCAAAACCGGTTTAGATCTTTGAGATCTAAAATGGGTCTGACATCCCCGTACGGTTTTGGAACCGTAAAAAAGGTTTGAATAAAACCCTAATCCTTGCTCTACCAAGGGGACCATCGATATCACTCTTTGAGACAAGAGATGATCCAAAGCTAGAAAGAGAGACTTCTTTTCACTGGATCTACGGGAACGTTTTGATCTGAGAAAACGAAGAGACGGGAACTCTGACATTGTTCCTGCCAGACCCTTGAAAACTGTAGAAGCTTTCCCCCACGCGAGCGGGGGCGCTTTAGTATCTGGTTTTGTGGGTTACCTCCCCAAGGTCCTCTTTTGACCCTGGGACTGACCCTGAGGTTTACCTCTTGAATCCTGATGGTGGAGGCTGTCGTGACTGCCTGGAGGCAGATGCCCCTGGCAGTGGAGAAGCAGCATATTCAAAAGAAAAATACTTAAACTTCTTAACCGGAAAAAAGGGAACTTTTTCCATTAGAAATTCTTTAGATATACTTATCCAGATTGTCTTCAAATAACCGTTCACCATAAAAAGGGAAACTGGCAAAGAGCTTTTTGCATGGCGCTTCGGCTGACCATCTTTAAACCATAGGATTCTATGCACATGTACCAGCCTTAGCATGAGCCATGAGGCCTGGAGAATAGAATCTTTCATAGCGTCAACTGTAAAACAGAATGCTTCTGATATGCCGGCCAAACCCTGGGCCTGCTGATCAGTAATAACTTTGAGTACTTCTATAAACTGGTTCTTTAGGGATTGAGATACTCTGAACGCCAGTGCAGGTTTAAATTACTGAACCTGCGAGCGAAATTTTTTATTTTTTTTTTAAAAAGGAACTCCAACTTATCTGTTGGACCCTTTAGCATATGAGCATTGTCTACTGGACAAGTCAGGTTTTTGTTTACAAAAACCCTTCCTCCATAGAATAAAGTATCGAGAACTTTTTCAGAGGAAAAAAAAACTGTTTATCTGGGTGCTCTCACTCAGAATAAATAAGCTTTCTTAGCCATGAATGGATAGAAAAAGCATGAACAGATTGGGGGGGGGGGGGGGGTTTAGTGAACCCAAAGCAAGTGACTGACTGCTTTACTGGCAGTAAAAATGTGGAGAGGACCAATTCAGTGAGCGACTGTAAACAACCTTTCCTGCGAGCTTGATACTTCGCATCAGGTTCTTCGGAAAAGGAGAGCCTTTTCCTGGTCCTAGAGAGAAATTCGCCATCCCTCGCTCCTTGTTCCTCAGTATGAGGGTCCTGAGCAATAGACGGGGACCTGTTACGCTTAGTCCCACTCTGGGATGCGATTAAAGCATCAAACTTTTACTTCAAGCTTAAAACGGTTGAAGAAAAAAACCTCCTTAGTAATATACACAGGGCCTGCAGTGTTTAAGAGCAGCTGCAACACTTGCTCCTCCTGACGGCTCACCATGACCAGCCATATTACTCTCAGGGGAGGATGCCATCTTACTGGGATGGATCTAGGCTTCCGTGTGACTAAATAAGTCTTTCTAGAGCCCTTTATTGAGGTGTTTTTACCCCCCTTCTCCCATAGCCTGATGCACAAAGCAGAGGTACTACCAGAAGGAATGCATCCACTGCTTGAGCAAATAGTCCAGCTCCGTCACTGCTATTAATGCTCAGCCTGATGCAGTAGTAAAATTTGTCAAAGGAATGCCTGTGTCACCAACCTCATTGCTCTTGTGTCCCTCCTGCAGCATAAATAACACAATGGTGTTTTAATAACCAGACCTTTCCGCACTGGACGTTGGAGGACGCCAACGCCGTGCTAAGCTGCCCCCCCCCCCCTTTTTTTTCCCCCAAAAAATAGGTTATTCCCGTGTGATCACGGGCCCCTGATCCTATAGGATCCACCGGAAAGAAGGCGGTATGGCGGAGGGGGGGGGGGGGGGCCTGGAAGCAGCCGAGCGGCGTGCCGTTTTTTTTTTTAAAAAACCTTTGGCGCCCTTTCCCTGAGAAGAAGGGAAGAAAAAACCGGCACGGGGGCGTCTGGTGGGAAGAGGGAACCCCCCCAGACTTACTGGCGGTCTTGCTGCACCGGTGGAGAGAAAACTTGCTGTTTCCTGGACAAACGTGAGCTCTCTGAGAAGCATAAGACGCAAGTGCTCAATACAGCCCCCAGTGGTGACACATAGGCATGACAACATTTACTGATTTAAAGGAGACATTCATAAGAAAATTTTTAAAAATTTCTTAGAAAACTCCACTTACCTTTCCCGCCGCAGGGTTTTCTGTGGTAAACCAACAGACCCAATCTTCACCCTTCACGGTGGGTTCCGTTAAACCTTCAGGAGCTGGGGATCCGGGAGGAAACCCACAATCCAGGACGTGTAGTAGCACCTCCACCAGTAAAACTTTATAGCCTTACTACCAAAAAGTCCTGGATCCCGGGTTTCAGCTCTCTAAAGGAGAAGCGTTACAGGCAAAACCTCGTTTCTTCGGATACGAGGCATGGGTACCATTCAATTCGGCCAAAAAGACACTTTGAATGGATCCGGTCTGCATGGCTAGCCCCAGTGGAGCTCAGCACATCACATTTCACTCATGACCAACACCTTAGACACTGGCAAAAAAACTGAGGTACTCCCACCATTGGGAGGGATTATATAGGGAGTGCACTTTTTAATTTAGGGCGTGCCATTGTCCATCACCTGAAGGTGGCCTATAACCTACATAACTACTATGGCTCTGTGTCCCATGATGTACGATAAGAAATATATATGATTTGAAAAATCTACCAATCCTGATGTACTGACTGCCAATCTCATTTCTTGAGGCCCTAAAATGCCAGGACTGTACAAATACAAATCACATGGTACCAGGGTCGGCCCGGTATAAGGACACAGCGGGTGACAGATTGCGCCCCCTAGGGCGTGCACCTAGATGACGTCATGACCTCCACCCAGGATAACAGTGCTGGTTAAGCCATCTTAAAAAACACAAAAGGTAAACATATAGTGGTTAGGTCTTGCAACTTTCCAGGTCACAAAGTGATGTGAACACCTTAAGTCAAGTGACCTGGGGCAGCTCTGCCTTGTGGTCAAAGATGTTTAACTCTTTATTCACTGAGCACTCCTTGTAATATTACCTGATGTCTGATGTTCTGGACAATCTCTTTGGAAATGCTCAACAGAGCCACAAATCCTGCAGCTTCCCCCTGAAGAAGAAGAAAGAAGGTGTATGAAAGTCCAATTACTTATAAGTGTGCATTTTGTAGTGAAATCTGGAAAGCTGCTGTGTGTGTTTCCAATAGCTGTTTAATGAATTGCAATGCATTTATTCATTGATAAAATGTTATGATCTATGGTAATGAATATTAAAAGTGGAGAAAAAGAACTGCTGCCCCAAGTATTATTCATATTCCGGCTTTGACTTTCTTAGGTTGCGCTCTCCGAAAAATAACATTACCTGGCTGACCATTTGGCATACATGAACAGCAGCAGTTCTGACATTGAAATTATTGAATCTTTTGCACTAGTAAGACATTTTCACAAGAAGCTCAGCATTAGCACTTTTCATATTTCTCTCAATACATAATTCCTTTAATGTAGCCCCTCGAAAATCGATTGAATGCAGAGAACATTTTTGCAAAAATAACAATAAATGTACATTCCAAATCTGTTTTTAGCGTCAAAACATTGTTGTGGTTTTTGAAACACATACATTTCTAAAAAAAAAAAAAAAAAAAAAAAAAAAAAAAAAAACCACTGGTAAATGTATGTATAAATACATACCTTGGGCATACAATCCCTTGGGATTGTCTGGACACGACCGTGATAAGTGCCCCATCTCTCCACATATGAAGCATTTTGCATATGGGAATTCTCCTGAAAGATTTCAAAGTGAAATATTACTATTCTGACTTAGTAAAACAATAGCTGGAAGGCACTGCTTTTATCTTCATGAAGTTTACAATGTATATTTTAGATATTACCTTTCAACAATTCAGTTGACTATTCTTAGCCTTTTTTCAGATTTCAGGGCTCAAATTATACACACAGTTGACTGGATGAGGGGAATAAGCTCCCTAGCTCCCCCTACCTGCCTATTCAGATGGATCATGCAGACTCTTATAAGAGAGACAGCCTGACGTAAACAGTGTCAAGGTAGCATCATGTATTGCATGTTTATTTGTAAATAGCCTTTAAATCTAATAGTAATTAGTTACATTCTATTGGACTTGTTCTATAACATTAAAGACATGCAGCTTATCCATGCCACTTATTCAGTTTTAATGAGATGTCAGGAATATACGCCAGCACTTACCTCCACACAGGTAGCACATACACCTTGATCCAATTACAATAGAAAGGCAGATTCTGCACTGCCCCTCCAGCGCTCACTGTGTTGAGCTGTGATGGGTGAGGGAGCCACCGGCTCAGTCTCCCAGCGGCTTGCTGAGAGGCTGAGCCAGTTGCCGGTCCAGGCATCTGGATGGATCTCGACTGAAAAGTTGAGATTTATCTAGAGCCTGGACCAGCTGAGTGATGTCAGCCAACAGCAGACTTTAGCCCGCTATCTGCTTAAAACAGGTCACAGGAGTGCAAAACGAACTGCATTCCTGAGGTTTAAAGAAGTTCAGCCAAAAATGCTTTGGCCATACTTCTTGTATTTGGTTGTTGAGTCTTTTAGATGTACCATCTTCTATCTTAGTGTATCACTGGGCCTGAAAGACACAGGGATGGGAAGTTTGTTACAGATCCTTTTCAGTTCTTCGAACACTCCAGTTACAAATGAGATGACTGCATTACTCTGTATTTTATAATTCTCCCCTCTGTTTGATGGGCATGTATTTTGCTGACACTTGTTAGAACTGAAGTAGCAGCTTGGATAAGCTATGAAATAGCTTCAACATTAAAGAAAAAGTCCAGTTAAATGTAACCAAACAACTCCTAGTTAAACCATGACCTGCATATGTAAGAACATTCATAGACAGCTCAAATTTAAAGACATTATATCAGCTCGGTAAAGTCATTGATTATATTCTAATGCTAAAAAAAAAGTATACTAACACCACTGGCAGCTCTCATTTAAAAACCAGAGGACATTCCCAAGAAATAACCCTCACATGTACCAAGAGCTGGATCCACTTTGGCTCTGCATTTCTTGAGTTCATGTTCTGTTGATCCACATCGAAAGCAGATTCCTGTACCCATCTCCTGACATCTCAGAGCCTCAGAGCAGTCAGCCATGCCATGGCCAGGCTTGCGACAGTGGAAACACACCTGGAAAATATAAAGTAGGACATGTCACACATGATCGCTTGTTGGCTGCAAAGAGAATCCAATCAGGTTTTGACCATAATGCAGACTAATGAAGACATCTTATTTTTGCCATGATAAACATCTCAACTGTGCTCCGGTTTTCTTTACTACATTTTTGATAAATTGGCCCCAATCTGTGGCCCCTTTCAGATGGAGTGGAATCTGTCAAGTGGATCCACCTGCTCAGCAGAGGATCTCTCCACTGATCCCCTCTGAGCAGGTGGATGATAGGTTCGGTTGGATAGAAACAGACCACCTGTCCGTTTCTATCAGACGGTCATCCAATCCAATTCACCGGACGGATGGGGAACAGATCCCTATCCGTTTGTTTTTAGCGCAACGGATCGGATGCCAGTGGGTGTCAGCGTAGACATTAGCCACTCCAAAGAAGAACAATGAGTTGTTCAGGTCTGCCTGAAAAACAGACAGGTGGACCTGATCGGTTAGCTATCCAATATGCGCTGTGCTTTAGTCCAATGTAATAAAATAATTGAATTGTTCCCTAAAAGGGCTTCTTAAAATGAAATCCATTCCCCAAGCATGTAAAAAATTGGGCCACTCATATAGCCATTAGCTGCATGACACTCTCACTGCCAGAAAAGTGTGCAGTCCAAGCAGACTAAACAGTGCCGATACTGATGAGCAAATCTCAGCTTTTTGCTTCGCTATATACTAGAGCTGCACGATTCTGGATAAAATGAGAATCACAATTTTTTTTTTGCTTAGAATAAAGATCACAATTCTCGCAGCGTAACATCATCTTTCACAATATACCAAAAAAATTTTGCTAATTTTACTGTTTCATTTTTTTTTTTTTCATTGAAGTGTACTTTTTCACAAAAATCGGAGTTACTTACCGGTAACGTCCTTTTCCAGGAGTCTTTCAGGACAGCACCATAGAGAGACCTTGGCTCCTCCCCTTCTGAGGAAACACCGCCTTCAACTTAAAGCTTTAAACCTCACCGCTCTCCCCCGGCCCCTCAGTTCTTCAAGAGGACCTCCGGTTAGCTGGGGAGACACAAGAACACGTCATAATAACTTTGATCTTACCTGACGTTCTTCTGCGATGAACTCCTTCACGAATATCCCTACAGTAGGGTGGGTAACTGTGCTGTCCTGAAAGACTCCTGGAAAAGGACGTTACCGGTAAGTAACTCCGATTTTCCCATTTCCGTCTTTCAGGACAGCACCATAGAGAGGATGAGCGAGCACCTTACCTTAGGGTGGGACTACTGCCTGCAGAACCTTACGCCCAAAAGCCTGGTCTTTTGCTGACAGAAGGTCCAATCTGTAGTGTTTCACGAACGTGTCGAATCTAGACCACGTTGCCGCTCTACAGATCTGCTCCGGAGACGCACCAGCCCACTCGGCCTGAGAGGTCGCCACTGCCCTTGTGGAGTGTGCCCTGATACCCTTAGGGGCTTCTAACCCGCTAATTATATAAGCCTGACTGATAGCTAACCTTAGCCACCTAGCTAAAGTGCGCCTCGAGGCTTTGCCTCCCTTCCTGGTTCCTGAAAATAACACAAAAAAGGAATCAGATTTTCTAAATGGTTTTGTATCCTCCAAGTATTGCAGGACACACCTTCTTACATCTAGTTTATGAAACCTATGTTCCTGTTCCCTCACAGGATTCAAACAAAAGGTGGGCAAAACAATTTCCTGGCCTCTATGAAAAACCGAGGCTACTTTCGGTAAGAAGGCCGGATCGGCCTTAAAAATTACCCTGTCCGGGAATACCTGAAAAAAGGGGGCCCTAATGGAGAGGGCCTCGAGTTCACTTACTCTTCTTGCCGTAGTGATTGCCACCAAAAACACCGTTTTGAGGCTAATCCATTTTAGTGTACACGTCTCCAATGGCTCAAAGGGTTCCCCTGTAAGTGCTTGTAGGACCAAGGAAAGATCCCACATTGGGAAGGGGGGGACCTTCAGAGGTCTCTGCCTACTCAATGCTTTAAAAAATCTAATGACCCTAGTTGTTTCTCCAGAAACACACTCAAAGCAGAAACCTGTCCTTTCAGGGTGCCAAGGGCTAACCCCTTGTCCGCCCCTGCCTGCAGGAACTCTAAGACCGCTATAGAGCTGTGAGTATCAAAAGAAGTTTCTGTACACCAGCTATTAAAACGCCTCCATGTTTTTTGGTAGATGACCTGGGTTTCTTTTTTCCCTGCAGTTAAGGAGGGTCTTTACCAAGCTATCTGAGAAACCTCTGTTCTTCAACAGTTCTTCCTCAGTAGCCAAGCCGCGAGGCTCCATCTCCCCACCTGGGGACAACAGATTGGCCCCTGGGAAAGGAGATTCTCCTGAACTGGCAAAAGCCAGGGGGGTTCCGCTGCCAGACTTCTCAGGATGGAGAACCAAGGCCTCCTGGGCCAATGTGGCGCAATAAGAATGAGAGTTGTGTTTTCCAGTTGGAATTTTCTTAGGACGGCTGGGATTAGTACAGGTGGGGGGAAGGCATAACACCTATCGAAAGCCCAACTCTGAGCCAGTGCGTCTATCCCTAGAGTTCCATCCCACCTGTTTAGGGAGAAGAAGAGATGCACCTTCCTGTTTTCTCTCGAGGCAAAGAGGTCTATGCATGGCCTTCCCCATTTCTGGGATATTGCTTCGAAAACCCCCTGATTCAGAACCCAGTCGCCTTCCCTCAGCCGTTTCCTGCTGAGGTAATCCCAGATTTTGATCTCCCTTCAGATGCACTGCCGAGAGGGATAGGACGTTTAATTCGGCCCATCTGAGAATGCTTTCTACCAGGGTCCACAGAGGTCTGCTCCTGGTACCCCCCTGCCTGTTTATGTAGGCTACAGCTGAGGAGTTGTCCGACCGGACTCTCACATGCTGTCCCTGAAGTTCCTTTTGAAAAGTTTTGAGTGCCAAGGCTACTGCCTTCAGCTCCCTCCAGTTGGAGGATCTTCCTGCGTCCTCCTTCCGCCAGCCTCCCTGAGCCACCCGGTCCCCCATATGCGCCCCCCAACCCATGCCACTCGCATCGGTCGTGACGCATCTGGACACCGGCAGAACCCATTCCAGACCCTGAGAGAGATTGGCTTCTTTCCGCCACCACCATAGGGATCTCTTGACCTGGTCCGGTACAGTTATCAGGGAATCCAAAGATTCCTGACTGTGGTCCCAAATGCTCAGGATAAATAGTTGCAAGGGGCGAAAGTGTAATCCTGCCCACTGGACTGCTGGAAGTGCTGCCGTCAGTAACCCCAAGGCTGACATAGCCTTTCTTACTGATATTTGTTGGCTGCCCTGGAGTAACGACATTGCCCTGTCTACCTTCTGGATTTTCTCCATAGGCAGGAAGACCTTTTGTTTTGTTGAGTCCAACAGGTAACCTAAAAAGATTACTTTTTGCGAAGGAGTCAGATTGGACTTCTCCAGATTTAAGAGCCAACCTAGACCCTCTAAGATGTTCCTTGTCAACTGCAGGTCCTGCGACAGTTGTTCCGCGGAAGGGGCAAAAAGTAGTAGATCGTCTAAATAAGCGATCACTGAAATGCCCCTGATCCGTAGGAAAGCCAAGACTTCTACCATGACTTTGGTGAAGATGCGGGGGGAAGAGGATAGTCCGAAGGGAAGGGCCCTGAACTGCCAGTGAAAGGTCCCTTCTCTGGTATTTATTGCCAGCCTGAGGAACCTTTGACACTGATCTGCAATGGGAATGTGCAGGTAGGCATCCCTCAAGTCTATCGATGCCATAAAGCAGTTTGGAGGAAGAAGTGTCTTTACCGAATAGATTGAGTCCATTCGGAACCTCCTGTAGGTGAGAGAGACGTTCAGAGGCTTCAGGTTCAGGATGAGCCTGAACTTCCCCGAGGGTTTGCGCACCACAAAAATGTGGGAGTAAAAGCCTCTGCCCGTCTCTCCTTCTGGCACTCGAACTACCACCTCCTGTTCCTCCAACTCCTGGAGGGAGGAAAGGAGAGCCGCTGACCTCTCTGCACATTTCGGAAGCGTGGTTACGAGGAGTCTGCATGGTGGAGGTTCTGCAAACTCCAACCTGTACCCTCTTCTTATGACTTCCAAAATAAAATTGTTGGAGGTGATCATCTCCCACTGTGGAAGGAAGGCCCCCAGTCTTCCTCCCACCGTTATTCTGTCACTTTGTCTTTTTGGGCTGTTCAGGAGGGCGAAAAATAGCCCCCCCACGCCCCTTCCCTTTTTGTCCCCACCCCTTTTTCTGTTGATCAGATTTTGGGGGGTCCAACTTCTTCCACGGCCGAGACTTTCTTTTAGTCTCTGCCGGTTTTCTTTTAAAAGGAAATGCCTTTTTTCTGTCAGCCGTTCTATCCAATACAGCTTCCAGACCTGGCCCGAAAAGCAAGTCCCCCGTGAGAGGAATGCCGCAGAGTTTAACCTTGGATGCGGTATCTCCCTGCCATGTTTTAAGCCATAGGGCTCTTCTTGCCGAATTGGACAATGCGGCTGATCTTGCAGACATACGCACCGATTCAGCTGACGCATCTGCCAGGTAAGCTATTCCTTTAAGGAGCATGGGAAAAGACGAAAGGATTGTTTCCTTAGGCGTACCCGCCTCTATATGCGCCTTAATTTGCGTTAGCCAATACTCCATGTTTCGTGCCACCACCGTGGACGCCATGGCAGGTTTGAGGTTCCCTATGGAAGAGTCCCAGGATTTTTTCAGGAGGGAATCTATCCTTTTATCCATGGGATCTGGGAGTGCCCCCATGTCCTCAAAGGCCAAGTCAGTGTGCCTGGAGACCTGCGAAAAGGCTGCGTCTAGCTTAGGCAATTTGTTCCATACCAGCGCCTCCTCTTCTGCAAAGGGGAACCTACGCTTAAGTGCCTTTGAAAGGAAAGGCTTCCTTTCGGGGTCTTGCCACTCCTTTTTGATGGCGTCGACTAAGACCTCATGGACCGGGAACACCTTCCTTTTATGTTCCCCTAGTCCCTTGTACATCTGGTCATGGAGTGAAAGTTTTTTCCTTTCCTCCTGGATTCCTAGGGTGGTATGAATGGCTCCTAGGAGCTCCTCCACCTCCTCCAGGGAAAGCTTGTAGCGAGAGGATCTTGTGGATTCCCCTTCCACCTCCTCTCCCTCTGATTCCCCCTGGGGATCTGAGGACCCGCTATCAGGCTCTTCCTCAACCTCGAATCTGGCACCTCCTGGATTCTCTCCACTTCCCGAGGGAGCATCCATTAAGGATTGAGGAACACTCTGCTGTGCTGGTGGAGAAACAACCTGCGGCTGTGGCAACTGAAGACTGGCAAATAATGTTTTAAAAGTCTGCACCGTATTGGAAAGTTCTTTCACGGATGCTGCTAAATCTGAAGACTGTTCTCCAGATTGCTCCCTTACTAGCCCCTCTATACAATCCCTGCAAAGGGGTTTAGACCAAGATTCCCCCATTGTGATTTTACATGAGGGGCATTTCTTCTTGGCACTGTGGGGCGACTTGCTTTTCTCTGTAGCTTTGCCCTGGAAAACAAGTTAAAAGTAGGGAGCAATCAGCAAACTTTCACCAGCACTACCACGGAGGGCCACCAGGGGTGCACTTCCCGGGACCAACCATCACCAGGGACCCAGTCACAACCCTTTCCCCCCCTTCACCACCAGGGGGAGTTCTACACCTGTGGAGCTTTACAGGAAGCGGTAAGGGAACACCACCCCAGGGTTCCTCTTACCTTAGAGTGGCTGGTGCAGGATTCTCCTGGAGCGGTTCTTGAAGCCTCTGCTTCCGACATCTCCTTAGAGTGCAGTGGTGATCCAAGCCCCTGTGTGCTGTCCCCACAGCAGGTCAGAGGCAGCACCAGCCGAACGCGCGGTCCGTTTTCAACACCGCGACCGGAACCGGAAGTCACGGGTCAGACGGAAACACCGACCTCCGCCGGAAATGACGTCACCCGTCCTCCGACCCAGCGCTCAGAGCTCCCACGCTGGCTGCAAGTGCAGGGCGGTCTTCTGTGCCTCCGCCTATGCCACTGCTAGGCAAGAAAGAAAACGGACCCCCCCAGCTTACAACTTCACTAAGAGAAGCTGGGGGAGCGTGATGTGCAGTCTTCTAAAAGGTACTCAGCCACCCTAGCCCCTTAGACTGCAGCTTTCTTAGAAAAAATGAGCAGGAGAGAGCCAGAGAGAGAGCGCCCCCTTTGGTCAGCCTGCAATTAGCCTCAGCCTCCCTAGCTGTGCGGCCCTGGTTCTTGCGATGTCTCCCCACCGGAGGAAACACCAGAACTGAGGGGCCGGGGGAGAGCGGTGAGGTTTAAAGCTTTAAGTTGAAGGCGGTGTTTCCTCAGAAGGGGAGGAGCCAAGGTCTCTCTATGGTGCTGTCCTGAAAGACGGAAATGGGAAAAATTGCGTTTTAAAAAACACTGCGTGAATACAATGTGACATAAAACATTGCAACGTCCACCATTTTATTCTCTAGGGTCTCTGCTAATTAGATATCTATCTATCTATCTATCTATCTATCTATCTATATATATATATATATATATATATATATATATATATATATATATATGTTTGGGGGTTCCAAGTATTTTTTTTTTTTTAGCAAAAAATACCGATTTCAACTTGTAAGCAACAAATGCCAGAAAAAAAGGTACCCAAGAAAAGGAAGATCTGGGCTGCTCTGTGCAAAAGCACTGCACAGAGCAGGTAAGGTATGCCATCTTTGTTATTTTTAAACACAAAAAAAAAAAAAAACGAGAATTTAGTATCACTTTAAGGCCTCTTGCACACAATACTACTGCTGTTCGGGCATCTATTTTTTTCAGCCGTTTCTTTTTTGGTATGAATTTGCACGTATTTTTGCGCATATGCTTTCCCGCATTTTTGCGCGCAAACTTATTCTCGCGTTCACAATATGTTAATGGACATTTATGCACAAATGTGTTCGATTGCACGCAAATGTGTGTGCATTCGGCGTAAATTACAGACCAAAAATGCAGATTAATATTTTTTTTTTTACCGAAGAATACACACTTGTTTACGCACCTGTGTGCATAGGCACATTACAATTAATAGGCTGTATTTTAGCTCAGTAAAAAAAATAAGCTATACTGCGCTTTTTCAAGCTGCAGTTTGCAAGAGGCCTAATGAGGAGATTATTCTGCATTGTCAGTGTGAATAGACTCTCCCAAATCAGAGCAGGACATGTATCTGCCAGAGCTGTGAAGAGGAATGCTCCGATTTCTCCTCCAGCTGCATGGTACCCTCTTGGATCCTGCCTCCTGTGGCCTTATTGTCCTCTCAGGGCAAAAAAAGCATTCCAGTGGAGAAAGTAAAGTAAAATAAAAATAAATTAAAAAAAACTGAATACAGCTGCAATGGAGGGGAATAAATAAAAGATATAAAAACTGCCCATAAGGAAACTTGAAACAATCATAGTAGGTGAGGTTGAAAAAAAGACACAAGTCCATAAAGTCCAACCTATGTGTGTGATTATATGTCAGTATTACATTGTATATCTCTGTATGTTGTGGTCATTCAGGTGCTTATCTAATAGTTTCTTAAAACTATCAATGCCCCCCACTGAGACCACCGCCTGTGGAAGAGAATTCCACATCCTTGCCGCAATTTACTTCACTATATATACTATATATGAGCATGTATTCAGGGGTCCAAATGAAAAATTCAGTATGGATCACCACGTCCTATGTATGGATGTAAGTAATAAGGGGGTTATTTATGCCTTCTTCGCTGCAACTGCGGATTATAGGTGAGCGAGTGTATTAAATATAATTGAGATCTTGTTCACCTAAACAATTTTAATTGGTATATAGTAGGGCTGGGGAAAAAAATCGATTTAAATCTTGAATAGAGTTGAGAGGTCAAATCAATTCAAAATTTAAGCAAAATCGGTTTAGATTTTTTTTTTTTTTTTTAACCGTGCCGGTCCTGAGGAGCTGCGGGCAGGAGTTTTTAGGCGAGGCCGCGGCTTCGGCCTAGTCCGCGAGGCCGGACACTGCGGACTAGGTCAACGCCGCGGCCTCGCCTAAAAACTCCTGCCCGCAGCTCCTCAGGACCGGCACGGTTAAAAAAAAAAAAAAAAAAACCCAAAAAAACAAAACTCGTTTCAAATCATGCGTTTTTTTTTTTTTTTTTGAGAAAATCGCCCAGCTCTAGTATATAGTGCTTTATTGTTGTATCATGTTCTGTAAACATATTCTAATAGAATTGTTTATATTGTAATAAAATAGAATTCAACCCCCTTCACGATCTCTATTGCAGAGTTTCCCAATTCTTTCATGTAACAAGTGTAGAGACTTCTCTGCTTACTCAGCTGTCAAAAGAAAAAACCGGGCAGTCTGCCAAGTTTAAATCCAGAAATTCAAACGAAGCAGAGAAGCAGAGAATGTTCCACCGCTCAGGTAGGTCTGATCAGATGAGTGAATAAACAAATTGAGATCCTTCAGAAGGAGAAGAGCCCCAGGTGCTGGCTGATGCTGCGTAGAGCAGAAATGAGCAAAGTGATCTGGATAGCCGCACACCGAACAAAGTAACAGGTGCCTTTATTGATGAAGAACTGGATCATAAAAAGTACAAGACGTTACAGCAGAAGCGTACAGATATCAGCAGAAGCGTACAGATATCATCTGATGCGTTTCACACTCATAACGAGTGCTTACTCATTGCACCGTGTCCAATCACCGCTGATCACCATGTAAACAGGAAGAGCCGTTGATCGGCTTTTCCTCACTCGTGTCTGACAGGCGCAAGTAGAGGAGAGCCGATCAGCTGCTCTCCTGACGGGGGGAGGTCTGTCTGTGCTGAATGTTTATCAGCGCAGCCCCCCCCCCCCTCTGATGCCCACCCAGGACCACCAGGTATGCCACCCTAGACCACCAGGGAAATGCCAGGGCCCAGGCAGATGCCATTTAGTGCCCATGCCCAATGCCTGCCAGTGCCATCTGTGATGCCTATCAATGTCATCTATCAGTTCCGCCTATCAGTGCCACCCATAAGTACCCATCAGTGCCACCTATCAATGCCCATCAGTGAAGGAGAAAAAAATTGACTTATTTTAAAAAATTTATAACAGAAACAAAAGAAAAACTTTTTCCCCCCCAAAAGTTTAGGTTTTTATTTGTTTAGCAAAAAATAAAAAACGCATAGGTGATCAAATACCACCAAAAGAAAGCTCTATTTGTGGGAAGAAAAAGATAAAAATTCTGTTTGGGTACAGTGTAACATGACCGCGCAATTATCATTTAAACAGCAACAGCGCTGAAAGCTGAAAATTGACCTGGGCAGGAAGGGGGTGTAAGTGTCTGGTATTGAAGTAGTTAAGGAAGGGAGGGGTTGCTGGGACTCCACTGTACAGCCCCCCCAGACTGTGCTGGTATCACATACAAAGTGAGCCACAGATGGCACACACACATCATACACAGACAGAGGCGATCATCCTGCAGAAGGGGGCACCACGGGCTCCTACACCCCCCCCCCCCCGGCCACTCTGCTCACCATCTTGTTCGTCTTGTTGGTCTGTCTCTTCAGTCTCCGGTCCTCCCGGCGCTGCTCCTTGTGCAGAGCGTTGAAGCCATTGACATCCTGGTTGACATACTTTCCCTCCTTCTTCTTCCTGGACGTCTGGGCTGACCTCTCCTGGCCGGCCTTCCTCAGCTCTTCCCAGGGGGTGGCCGCACACAGCTTGCGGTTCCGACTTGGAGCGTTCACATGTCCGGGACGAGCCCAGCGAGTCATCTCTACACCACACTGCCCGGTGTACAGGACCGAGCCGGAAACACGTCACCGCTCGGCCGGGTGGAGGGTGCTCAGTGCACGTTGTGATAGGATTTCACAGCGGCCATCTTTGTTGTGGGCAGCTGAAGTTCAAAGTGTTATAGGATGTCTATGCTAAACCTGAGACCAAATCAGCACAACAGTCCGTAGCTGTCTGTTAACATCCATATTGAATTAAGCAAAGTATCTTGGTTCATAAGTCCCTTCTTGTTTGTTCACGTAGCTGTCATGGCTACTTTCATTTTCTTTTTTTTCAGGCTAAGAACTTTTCCTGCAAAAATAAAAACATACCTGTTGATCCTGCCAGAAAGCTGTTAACCACTTAAAGACCAGGCTTATTTTTCAAACTTGCTGTTTACAAATTAAAATCTGTTTTTTTGCTAGAAAATTACTTAGAATCCCCAAAAATTATATATATATATTTTCTAACAGAATAAAAAGAGAATAGAAATGACGGTCGTGCAATACTTTCTGTCACATCGTATTTGCGGAGCGGTTTTACAAACGCATTTTTTATGGGAAAAAATACACTTTTTTAATTTAAAAATAAGAAAACAGTAAAGTTAGCCCAATTTTTTTTATATTGTGAAAGATAATGTTACGCCGAGTAAATTGATACCCAACATGTCATGCTTTAAAATTGCGCTCGTTTGTGGAATGGCAACAAACTTTGACCCTTAAAAATCTCCATAGGCGACGTTTAAAAATTTCTACAGGTTACCAGTTTTGAATTACAGAGAAGGTCTTTTGCTATAATTATTGCTCTCACTCTAACGATCGCGCCGATACCTCACATGTGTGGCTTGAACACTGTTTACTTATGTGGGAGTGACTTATGTATGCGTTCGCTTCTGCGCGCGAGCTCGGCAGGAAGGGGCTCTTTACATATTTTTTCTTATTTATTTTACTTTTTATTTTTACACTGTATCTTTTAAAAACACATTTTTGGATCACTTTTATTCTTATTACAAGGAATGTAAACAATAAACATCCCTTAATAGAATGACAGGACCTCTTTAATATGAGATATGGGGTCAATGAGACCTCAGATCTTACATTTACACTTAAATGCAGTAATTAAAAAAAAAAAAGAAAAATGTAATTTTTTTTTTCAATAAAACAAAATTGTCCCTTTAAGGCCGTTGAGCGGAAGTGACGTTTGATGCCGCTTCCATCATCCAACGTCATTGAGTCGAGTGTGGGCCATCATTCCCTCACTCGGCACAGTGCCTCTGAGGTGAAAGCTTTTGGATTGGCTCCGGTAAGTGGCGGAGATGACCGAAACACAGCAGGATGGGCACCTCTCTCCCCGCTGTTAAAAGTGATCTCGTGGCGAATCCGCCGCAGAGACCACTTTTATCTGAAAGCGGACTGCCCGCCTTTTAAGAATATACCAGGATTATGGCAGCTGTCTTCTGCCATAACAATGGTATTCAACATCAAAGTACCGACGTATAAGGACGGGGGGGTGCAGAAGTGGTTAAGGCCCCATTCACACTAGCGCGTTTTTTGATGCATTTTGCATTTTGCAGAAATGCATGGGAATTTTTTAACATGGGTTCCTATGGAACATGTTCACATCAATGCTTTTTTGTATCTCTGCGTTTTTGGAAAGGGTCGGGGACTTTTTTTCATGCAAAAAGCAGCGTTTTGCATGTAATGGTTTTCAATGGACAAGCATCAAAAACGCAAGTGCACCGTTTTTGCAGCGTTTTTGATGCGTTTTTGGTGCGTTTTTGCCGTTTTTTTTTTTTTTGTAATTTTTTTTAAGACTGTAAAAAAAATGAAAAAAAAAAAAAACGCAAAACGCAAATCGCGGCAAAAACGCCGCAAAAACACGGCTCAAAAACGTGGCAAGCATGAAAAAAAAACCTCCAAAAACGCTCAAAAGCAACATGCATAGGTGTGAATCGAGCCTAAGGTGTAACTAAATGGAAAACTTTTATTTTTTCACATTTTGGATAGAGTAAGGGAGGGTTATAACCCCTGACTGTTTTTTTTGCCATCTGTGTCCCATAGGGGAGAGGGAGAAGTGAGAGGAAAGCTCTTCAAAGTGAGGGAATCCCTGGGTGTTATCAGAACTAGTGTCCCCAATGGAAAATTTCCCCTCTGTTCCTGTACTGATGTTAACCCAAAATTCGAGATTTTCTTTACTTTCTCTTTCAATAACAGTAAACAGGAAAAATAAAGAGGCTGAATCCCCCTAATGGGGGACACAGGCAGCAATCAAAACTGTCAGGGGTTTTAACCACTTATGGACCACCGCACGCCGATATACGTCCTAACTTTGAAGAGGAATATTGTTGTTTTGGCAGCAGCTAGCTGCCATAATCCTGGTATCTTCTTTGGCCGGTGGTCTGCTTTCCGATAAGAGTGGTCTCTGCGGCGGATTCGCTGGGCGATCACTTTTATCAGTGGCGGGAAAGGGCCCCAGCGGCGGAGGCGATTGGATGTTACCCATTGCTGGGTATGGAGACGAGTGAGGGGAAGATGGCCCCCACCCGTCTCCATAACATTGCAGTGGGGAAGCAATGTCAAAACGTCACTTCTGCCCATAGCTCTTAAGGGCTATTTTTTTAAATGACAATTTTTTTTTTATTGCATTTTAATGTTAATATCAGATACTGTATGAGGTCTTTTTGACCCCAGATCTCATATGCTTTTCATGCTTTTTTCTATTAGAAGGGATGTTTACATTCCTTGTAATAGGAATAAAAGTGACACAATTTTTTTTTTAACCACTTGCTGACCGCCGCACGCCGATCAGTGGAAGCCCATCCCCCCCACAGTTAGAATCACTCCCTAGGACACACCTAACCCCTTGATCGTCCCTAGTGTTTAACTCCTTCCCTGCCAGTGTAATTTACACAGTAATCAGTGCATTTTTATAGCACTGATCACTGTATAAATGACAATGGTCCCAAAATAGTGTCAAAAGTGTCCAATGTGTCCGCCATAATGTTGCAGTCACGATAAAAAATCGCAGATCGCTGCCATTACTAATAAAAAAAAAAATAATAATAAAAATGCCATAAAACTATCCCCTATTTTGTAGATGCTATAACTTTTGCACAAACCAATCAATATATGCTTATTGAGATTTTTTTTTTTTACCAAAAATATGTAGAAGAATACATATCAGCCCTGCACTAAATTGATATTTCAAACAATGTCCTGCACATTTACTGCATCCCCCAATATTTGGATGTGAAGCACTGCTGTGACGAATCAATGAATTCAGATACATCTAATGCCGCATACACACGATCGGAAATTCCGCCAGCAAAACTCAGATGAGAGCTTTTTGTCAGAAAATGCGACCGTGTGTGTGCTCCATCGGTCTTTTGCTGGCGGAATTCCAGAATCCACGGCCACTCTCCCGTGACACCCACTGTGCAGTGCACCCACTCCCAGGCACTCCATCTCACAGATGGATTTGTCTCTCAAACAAATGATCGGCAGCTCCCCAATGGTCAAGCTCATCTCATCTTTACCTTTCCTTTAGGCTGGTTTCACACAGCTTTGTCCGTAGTCTGCATCTTCCTGCTCAGCAGGGGATCTCCCTGCTGAGCAGACGGATGACAGCTCCGTGTCCGCTCCACTATGCAGAGCAGAAATGGACACAGTCCCTCTGTTCTCTATGAGGCCACTGGCATCACTAGGGTTGGTGTCACCTGGTACGGTAAAACAAGGTGTCACCCCCCCCAATAATTTTTTCCCATACAACACATAAAGGAGGCCGAGACCTGTGTCGCGCATAGCATGCTGTGGCAAAAAATGGGTGTGGTCAAACTTTACATTGGGAGGGGGCTTAAGAGGCATGATTAAATGAAATCCAGGTTATGGATATGTACAAATGCAAAATAGGTGCAGCTCAATCAAAAATACAACATAAAAAAAGTCCAATAACTAAATAACTCTTATGCTATCAACAGTATAACCGTCCCAAAGCCAGGATTCCACCATAGTGAGAGTCTCAAAGTGACAATCCTAAAGTCATCCAATGTGTTCAGTGCCCACCACCTCCAGATAAAGTGCCTGCTGACCTCCAATATATGACCCCACCACAGAGTCATAAAGGCCTCAATGGACTACTCCCAGGATGGGAACACTCCTACTGTACCTTGACGTCCCTGAGACCCGCTATTCCACTTCTTGAGTCTCAGTCAGATGTATAACATACCAAAAAAAATAAATGGAGAAACCATTGTGCTCTCTGCTAAAAATTTCTTAAAAACTCACTCAAGAGATTAAAAACACTTCCATAAATCTGTGAAAAACAAGCATGTGTACAGCTCACCACGCTAGTACTAAGGTGAATAATGATGTCACTGGTAACGGCTCCTCTCATCCAATCAGTGGGTAATAGTAAAGTTTCTCTGCAATTAGTTTTTAATGGTTGGTGACGTTTAGGTTTGAATATCTGATTGCGTCACAACAGCGGCGTTGCTTTGGGGGTGTTGGACCGCACTCAAATGACACCCGCCAAAGGGGTGTCTGCCTACACTTGGGCTGCGGACATCCCCTCCCCCTTTATCAGACCAGCTTATGGCGGCTCAGCTAATTTACCTTGGTGGTGGACACAGCAGCACAGCCACCCCAACCCTACCAGCTACTATAACTACCATATATATAATAGTAATAATAAGTTAACAGAGGGTCTGATAACCAGGGGGGGGGGGGGCAGCTGGATACAGCTATATTATATAGGTATAGTAGCTGACTGAGCCGCCCAATCTGAGCTGGTCTGATACCGGGAGAGGGGTGTTGCTGGACACAGCTATATTTTTTATATACAGTGCCTTGAAAAAGTACTCATACCCCTTGAAATTTTCCACATTTTGTCATGTTACAACCAAAAACGTAAATGTATTTTATTTGGATTTTATGTGATGGACCAACACAAAGTGGCACATAATTGTGAAGTGGAAGGAAAATGATAAATGGTTTTCAACATTTTTTTACAAATAAATATGTGAAAAGTGTGGTGTGCATTTGTATTCAGCCCCCTGAGTCAATACTATGTAGAACCACCTTACAGCTGCAAATCTTTTTGAGTATGTCTCTACCAGCTTTGCACATCTAGGAGTGACATTTTTGCCAATCTCCTTTGCAAAATAGCTCAAGCTCTGTCAGATTGGATGGAGAGCGTCTGTGAACAGCAATTTTCAAGTCTTGCCACAGATTCTCAATTGGATTTAGGTCTGGACTTTGACTGGGCCATTCTAACACATGAATATGCTTTGATCATAACTATTCCATTGTAGCTCTGGCTGTATGTTTAGGGTCGTTGTCCTGCTGGAAGGTGAACCTCCGCCCCAGTCTCAAGTCTTTTGAGGACTCTAACAGGTTTTCTTCTAAGATTGCCCTGAATTTGGCTCCATCCATCTTCCCATCAACTCTGACCAGCTTCCCTGTCTCTGCTGAAGAAAAGAAACCCCACAACATGATTCTGCCACCACCATGTTTCACGGTGGGTATGGTGTGTTCAGAGTGTTGTGCAGTGTTAGTTTTCCACTACACATAGCGTTTTGCTTTTAGGCCAAAAAGTTCAATTTTGGTCTCATCTGACCAGAGCACCTTCTTCCACATGTTTGATGTGTACCCCACATGGCTTCTGCAAATGGGACTTCTTATGGCTTTCTTTCAACAATGGCTTTCTTTATGCCACACTTCCATGAAGGCCATATTTGTGGAGCGCACGACTAATAGTTGTCCTGTGGACAGATTCTACCACTAGAGCTGTGGATCTCTGTAGCTCCTCCAGAGTTACCATGGGCCTCTTGGCTTCTTCTGATTGCTCTCCTTGCCCGGCCTGTAAGTTTAGGGGGATGGCCATGTCTTGGTAGGTTTGCAGTTGTGCCATACTCTTTCCATTTTCCAATGATGGATTGAACAGTGCTCAAAGCTTCAGAGTATGGATTTTTTGTATAACCTAACCCTGCTTTAAACTTCACAACTTTATCCCTTACCTGTCTGGTGTGTTCCTTTGCCTTCATTATGCTGTTTGTTCACTAAGGTTCTCTAACAAACCTTCACAGAACAACTGCATTTATAAATATACTAATATACTATATTTTTACTAATTAGGTAACTTCTAAAGGCAATTGGTTCCACTAGATTTTAGTTAGGGGTATCAGAGTAAAGGGGGCTGAATACAAATTCACGTCACACTTTTCACAAATGTATTTGTATATATATATATATATTTAACATAGCTGTGTAGAGCAGCAAAAACCAACCTCATCATCAAGCCACCAGCAATCCTCCACGCTAGCAGACCAGAACAGGGTGCCATAGTCGGACACAAACACTCCTCTTGTCCCGCCACTCAGGTGTAACTGAGTGGCGACACCATCCATGCCAATCCACCCATCACAACACCTCACCTCGGCTTGGGCGGCGGAGGACAGGTCAGGTCAGCCCCCCATCACAAGCCGTCATTCCCCCCCTTTACCGCACCAGCTAGGGGAGGAGAATAGATTGTGACACAGGCTCAGATAGCAGCGCAGAAGTGAGAGACAGAGAGGAGGAGGAAAACACAGCACAGGCACAGCTGCAGCGCTGGAGGTGTGTCCCGGCTGAAAACTGCCTAAGGGAGCCAGGGCTTTTGCCACCCTCGGGATGGTGTCAATTGGGTGCGGATTCCGATGGGTGTCAGTGGACACATCCGCCGCTCCATAGAGAGCTATAGATGGTTCGATCACGTCTGCCTGAAAAACTGACAGGCGGACCTGATCAGACAGCCCGTGTAAAACCAGCCTTAGTTAACCTAGGTTGACCATAAAAAGAAAAATGCTCCACCTAGTGTAATCTATTCAATAAAAGAAGTTTATTCCAGACAGTTTAAAACTGGTGTATTGTACATTTTGTCGCTGAAAATAAAGAATAAAAAAAAATTGCAATCATAGGATTATTTAAAACAAAAAAGGCATCATATCTACAAGCCTTTGAGAAAGTCCGGTATGGATGCAACACGTCAGGCAGGCAGAGCAGAGTGACATCATCATGTGGGGCGGAGCCAAGGCACACTCCTGGATTTCCTTTACTGGCTATTACATGTGGCTTGTTGTAGATTTGATGTCATTTTTTTAAAATAATCCTGTAAGTGCATATTTTTTTTTAAAGACTACTTTTGGGTTTTAAACTTTGGAGCTTTCTTTTATTACTTGAGTATCCTGGAATGGAGATTTTTCCTGTGGAAAAGTTGTTAATGGTTAACAGCGGTTCTGAGAGAAGTATCTGGAGAGTAAATAGGATACAACCTAGCGTTGTCTGACCACCTGTGTATAATAGTGGGGTAAGGTGAGAGGACATCCATAGAGCACGATGGTGACATTGAGGCACACATTGAGTGGACAGAGAAAATTTGAGGCACGGGGAAGATTTTATTTCCTGAGCACACAATTATTTATTTAGTGGATCATCTGTGGTCAGGTCACATTCTGGGAACATTTGGACAAATACTGTATATATTTGAAATATTTTTATTTGTTTCATATGAGATTTCTTGTTTATGCACTTTTTTTGCTCATATTATATGTAGACGCAAATGTTTTTGCTATAGGCACTGTATGTCCTTGTGTATAGTATACTGTATATACTGGAGTGATTCACAATTTGTTTTCTTTTTTAGTTTTCTTATTTAGTTCACATCAAAGTTGCACTACATAATTATGTTGAAAATCAGATCAAAACTGGATTACAGCAGTGTGAACCTAGCCTGAAGGAAAACAGACTGAAAGAAGAAAACCAATGTAGCCACCACATCCAAGTACTGGTAAGCTATATTACATTTCTCTTCTAGATACGCCTTAAGTTTACATTTTAGGTCACTGCTTGTGTCACGCCCGCTAGGCTCATTAAGATATAAACGTTAGAATAATGTCTGTGTTTTGCCATGTTGCTGTGCATTTTTTAAATATTAAAATAAAACAGCATTAAACCCAAAACCAAAAATGTATTATATTGCTGCTTACCAATCATAAGATATGGTGACTGCATTAGTTTTCTTTTTTTTTTGGACTTTTTTCCTTCTGTTTTTATCCGGTGATCTGGCCAGTAACATACCTCCTGTATTAGGCTCCTTTCACACCAATGCTTTTTTTCATACTTTTTGCAGAAACGCAGGACATTTTTTTTAACATGGGTTCCTATGGAACAGATTCACATCAATGCATTTTTGTGCTTCTGCTTTTTTGGAAAGGGTCAGGGAATTTTTTTAATACAAAACGGTGCTTTTTCAATGAAGAAGCTGCAGAAAAGCATGTAACACTCCCCTCCCCCCAGACTGACAATGCTGCTGACCAAATGTGCCCCCTGTGCCCCTTCATCCAGAGTGGAGGCACTCTAAAGCCTTGTACACACGATCGGATTTTCCGCAGACAAAACTTCGGACTTTTGACCGAAGGCGTGTGCCTGGATTTTGTCTTGCATACAAATGGCAAGGAATTGTCGGCCAACAAACACAAACGTAGTGACGTACTGTGTGGTTTTTTAGCTCTTTAGCGCCACCCTTTGGGCTCCTTCTGCTAATTTCGTGTCAGTAGAAGTTGATTCGAGCTTTTCATTTTGTGCTTTTCAGTTTGTTTCTCAACGGCCGTTCGTCAACCAGACATGTTGCGGAATCGGAGGAGATAATATGTTATTTATTATTTACCCCCTTAATGACCAGGCCATTTTTTACGATACGGCACTGCGTCGCTTTAACTGACAATTGCGTGGTCGTGCGACGTTGTACCCAAACAAAATTGATGTCCTTTTTTCCCACAAATAGAGCTTTCTTTTGGTGGTATTTAAGCACCTCTGCGGTTTTTATTTTTTGCGCCATAAACAAAAAAAGACCGACAATTTTGAAAAAAAAAAAACATTTTTTTACTAAAATAAATATCCGAAAAAGAAAAATATGTTAAAAAAACAAATTTCTTCCTCAGTTTAGGCCAATATGTATTCTTCTACATATTTTTGGTAAAAAAAAATTCCCAATTAGCATATATTGATTGGTTTGCGCAAAAGTTATTGCGTCTAAAAAATAGGGGATAGATTTATAGCATTTTTATTATTATTTTTTTTTTTTACTAGTAATGGCGGTGATCTGCGATTTTTGGCAGGACTGCGACATTGCAGCGGACAGATCGGCCACTTGACACTTTTTTGGGACCAGTGACATTTATACAGCGATCAGTGCTATAAAAATGCACTTATTACTGTATAAATGACACTGGCAGGGAAGGGGTTAACACCAGGGCGATCAAAGGGTTAAATGTTCCTTAGGGAGGTGCTTTGTGGGAGGAAGGGACTGACAGGGAGTAGAGAGATTGCTGTTCCTAATCAGTAGGAACAGACAATCTCACTCTACTCCCCTGACAGAACGGGGATCTGTTTCTTTACACTGGCAGATCCCCATTCTAGCAAATGGGCATGTGCGCGCGCCCACAGATCGGCGTATACGTACAATGACGGCGGTTCGCGCAGGAGAGCCAACTAATACAGTGGTGCTTTGTTCCACTTGTCCTCTTAGTGGCCCACACGGACTTGCACTCGCCACATAGCAGTGACCACCTATCACTAATATGGTCTATTGCGCTTTGTTGGGCATTCCCCTTGCTGGCCACTATCACTTGAAAAAAACATCTCCACTCATCGTTCCTTGGGTAATCACTCAGAGCGAAGGATAACACCTCATAAGACCTCATTGTGTAAAACCATTAAGGGTTTTTATAAAAGAATAAGATAGAAGTACACTCACGTTTTGAAGTGCTTATTGTACCTGGCATCTGGTATAAACAGCCTTTGTGAGCGCTGGGTATCAGACGGCATTCGCTCCACTGCCGGAATTGCGGCGCGGTGTCCAGAGATGACATCAGTGAAAATTACGTCGCAATAATGTGAATTAGACTCAGCTCAACTAAGAGAGTCTAATTCACATCATTATGACATAATTTTCTGCTGACGTCATCTCTGGGCACTGAGCCGCGCAGCACTTTCGGCAGTGGAGCCAACACCGGCCGATACCCACCGTTCACAAATGTTGTTTATACCAGGTAAACCAGGAAGTACGTACATTGCGGTGCCTGGTTGTGCTAGCAGTAAATGTACTGTTAGCAGGCAGCAAGTGGAGAACTCCCTTTAAACTCGCCTATCGCTTCTTATAAGTGCCAGGAAAAGGCTGTGAAAGAGGAGGGAGAGGCACACAGAGCAGCTATGCCCTCCGCTGCCTATTCAGAGAAGCCTTTGTATTTTGTAAATGAGTTCACATAATACAAAGGCTTCTGTGGTTGGGCAGGAGGAGGGGAGGGGCGGGCATAGCAGCTGCACGGACTCTATTGTTGAAGATACATTACTGTTTTTTAATATAATATACAGTTCTGCCTGATAGTCATAGAAACATGGAAATTACCAAAAGTAAATCCATCCAGTGACTACAGCATTCCCACCATAGAGCTGTTTATCCTGCTCTGTCTTCTTTCTACTATCCAGGCCTAGGCAATCTGTATTTATCCAGAAATTCTGGGCTCATGATATGTCGGGATTCAACGCTACCGACATACGCTAACCATCTGTGTTTTAATAAAACTGTAAAGTCCAAAGTAGCTCAGTCACATTTTTTATCAGGATAACAAAATGGCACTGGATGGGCATTGTGCCAACACATTACGCTACTGTTTTACTGGCCTGGGAAATTTCTGACTGTTTACACAAATTTGTGCTTTGTTCTTTAATTCCGCTTCCATTTATATCTTTCTCTTATCCTATTTAGAGCTCAAAAAACCTAATCATATAAAAAGACATCTGTGGGAAAACAAGCTGAAGGATGGCTTTGTGACTCAAGAATCCAAATGTCCAATTGACATGGTAGCACTGCCTTTAAAATGGTTGTAAACCTTTACCCACTAAAGTGATTAGTCTCAGGTGATACACACAAATCCTAGGAGTCAGTATACACCTGCCATCATTTAGAGTGCCTCTGATTAATCCCATAAAAAGTTCAGCTGTTCTAGTAGGTCTTTCCTGACATTTTCTTAGTCGCATTCTACAGCAAAAGCCATGGTTTGCAGAGAGCGTCCAAAGCATCAGAGGGATCTCAATGTTAAAAGGTATCAGTCAGGAGAAGGGTACAAAAGAATTTCCAAGCCATTAGATATACCATGGAACACAGTGAAGACAGTCATCATCAAGTGGAGAAAATATAGCACAACAGTGACATTACCAAGAACTGGACGTCCCTCCAAAATTGATGAAAAGATGAGAAGAAAACTGGTCAGGGAGGCTGCCAAGAGGCCGACAGCAACATTAAAGGAGCTGCAGGAATATCTGGCAAGTACTGGCTGTGTGGTACATGTGACAACAATCTCCCATATTCTTCATATGTCTGGGCTATTGGGTAGAGTGGCAAGATGGAAGCCTTTTCTTACAAAGAAAAACACATCCGAAGTCTCCCAAAGCATGTGGAAAATGTGTTATAGTATGAAGAAACCGAGGTTGAACTTTTTGGCCATAATTCAAAAAGATATGTTTGGCACAAAAACAACACTGCACATCACCAAAAGAACACCTTACCCACTGTGAAGCATGTAGATCTGAAATGAGGGGAAGCTCTGCTGATTTTATTATCCAATCATGTGCAAGCTAAAATGCTGTTTATTTTCCTTGCATGTCCCCCTCGGATTTACAGCGACTGCACTTTCAAGTGCACTTGCAGTGCAAAGCGGATTTGCCTTTCGTAAATAACCCCCAGTGTCCCATCTGAGAGTGCAGGCAGTTCACAGGTAGCAACTGTCAGACCTCAGGTGAATTGTGACCCCATGGCACGGACTTAACTGGAACTACACTGCTTCTGAGCACCACCAACCAAAAACACCATTTAAAGTGATTGTAAAAGATCACCTTGTAAAACAACTCATTCAGTTTAAAATAGAAATGAAAGGTAAAACATTTTTGTATAGATATAAAAATACATTATAAATACCCTTTTTCCCTTTTCTATAAGTGATTACATTCCCTCTGTTCTCAGCTGTATAAGAGCTGAGTGGAGGAGAAGCAGCAGTATACTGAGCTTCCCAGTAAATGGCTATGCAATGGGGGGAGTGTCAGGACAAGTCTGATCATTGGAGGAGAGCACACTGAGATCCCAGAATAGCCAGAGAACTGACCTTGGTGTGCTCTCCTGCTTAGTGTGGTCAGTTTTAATAGGAAAGCAGAGGGAATGGCAGGAACACCAGGGATTTCATGTAAAGAAAGCAATACAAAGAGAATAGGATACTTTCTCATACAAGTACATGGTACAGCAGGCACATATCAGGAATATAAAGTGTTGGGGTAACAAACTCTTTAATTCATTTTTAATATCCATTTAAACTCCCCTATCCATCCATGTGTCCATGCTTTATTTTGCTGAGAAATCACTTTGATAAACATTCCCTAGCATTTCTGGCGGTGGCCATCTTGAGTAAGGTCAGACGATTCATGTAGCATTTACTTCCTGGAATCCATCTGCCCTTAGATCAGGCATGCCGACAGTAAGGTGTGCTTAGCTGAGAAAACCCCTCCTGAAGCTTGCTGGGATGTATGACATCATCTGTCAGGCTAAGTAAGGAGAAAATCAAATGATTTTATATAAAATCTAAGGACTGATTCATATTTTTGCATAAATGCTGAGGCATAAGGAATTCTCTTTAAAGCAGACCTGTGTTTTGGTCATGCAGTGCAAAACAACAGGTTCATTTAAAAGGACACATCTTGCTGTAAAATGCTTGCTTTCCTTTGCTCCTTAAATAAATGTCATAGACCAAACAAAAGGCGGGCCATTTATTCACTCACCACCATCAAAAAGACACATTTTAAGGCTCCTAAGGACCTCTTTCTCAGGCAGCAGTGATGCATAATAATGATTATCAATTTTAAATACGTATATAACAATCATTGTGGCTTGAAAAAGAGCATGGTTGCCCAAAAGCTTGCTGAGCTGCAATGTGATTTGCATTTGATGTTACATCCCTGTTTTTTTTTTTTTTAGGCTGTGATCTTGTCCACGATTCCAAATCGCACTGCAATAGTGCAAAAACAGACGTGTGTTTGGGTGCAATTCATTTTTAATGGGACATCAAAAGTGGATTTGCCTTTCGTAAATAACCCCCATTGTGTTTTTTTCAAAATTGGCGCTCTTCTTTTGTTTATAGTGCAAAAAATAAAAAACGCACAGGTGATCAAATACCACCAAAAGAAAGCTCTATTTGTGGGAAAAAAAGGACGTCAATTTTGTTTGGGTACAACATCGCATGACCGCGCAATTGTCAGTTAAAGCGATGCAGTGCCGTATCGCAAAAAATGTCCTGGTCATTGAGCAGCCAAATCTTCTGGGGCTGAAGTGGTTAAGGGTGTGCACACTTATGCAACCATATTATTTTATTTTTGTATTTTTACTTCCCTCCACCTAAAAGATTTCAGTTTGTTGTTCAACTGAGTTGTACAGTTTATAGGTCACATTAAAGGTGGAAAAAGTTATGAAATGGTTTATCTTTGTCTATTTTTTTACATCACAGAAACCTAACATTTTAAGAAGGGCGTGTAGACTTTTTATATCCACTGTAAGTTGTACCAGTTTATCTGCAGCCATCTCTTTTCTACAGCCCCCTAAAACACACAAATCAAAAGCTTTTTATCAGCTCCACAATGCAGAGGGTGTGGATCTGACATCACACACTTCACAGAATAGAGCGGAGAGCTCAGTGTAATCTGAGACCTGAGTGGAGGGAAATGATATATCCCCCTCTACACACTCTTATAGGGAAACATGGACAGCTGAGGCTGTCAATCGCCTGCTGTGTGCTGGAGGAGGGGGTGGCCTCCTCAGATTGCCTGGTGTCCAGTCATGCAGAGAGAAGTGACTCATGCAGATAGCAGAGAAAGAAGACAGCAGAGAGGAATGACATTTGGTGCTTTGGATTGAAGCTAGTACACACTATAGAAGGATATGCTTTGTTCATTTTTCGTTTCAGAGGTTTAAAACCACTATAAATAAAATACAACACGACTGGGATCCTACAGTGAAGACACATGCAGTTTGCTGCAGACATGTTGCCTGGCTCTGCAGTTTTATTGTATATACAACAGATATACAAGTACCAGAGGGTAAAACTCAAAATAAACATTTCCTTGGCAAGCAGGAAGAAAGAAGAAATCATCTTCATAAAGAATAATAAATAACACAAGAACATAACAATGGCGTCTTTGTACATGGTTGCTGTGAAAATGTGTGTATGGATTTATTTAAAAGAGTAATTGATGTCCTCCTAGAGATACTGAATATCCATTTTACACCTTTTCTACAGGAAGCCTTCAAATTCAGTATGGGGTCAGCAGGCGGGGTGTATGCATGAATGCAATGTTCTGTTTACCAAGTACATAGAAAATGTGTTCACTGAATAATGCCAGCGCTACTTGATTACATGGTGGGCCTGAAACTGTGTGAACGGATAAAGTGACATTTTCTGTTGAAAAGACCAAACTGAAAGACCAAACTACTAGATGTGTATAACACTTACATAATGTATTGTCAGCACATAGCAGGTATCTCTGGTTGTCTACATGCTAGGTCCAGTTTCCATTTAGCTTAGGTTCACACGGCACACCGCCTATGATTCGCACAGGAATCGCACCTCATTCCTGTATAAATCACATGCGATTCTGTGCAGTGCCATGTGAGCCCATTCATTTTAATGGCTTAAATCGCATCCGCATAAAAAAGGTGCAGGCAGCTGGAACCGGATTACGTGGGTGTTCGCACCTATGTGATTCGGTTCAGGCAAGTGCACTGCGTTTTGCGAACTGCTTTTGGGGCGTCATTAACTTTTAATTGACACCCATAGCAGATTGCATTAACAGTGCGAACACAGTGATTCCTGCACCGAATCAGGGCATAGAGAGGATCTGAACTGTGGAAGCAGTGCCCAAAATAGGAAAGCAGAGGACAAAGGCTTATGCCGCGCACACACGGTCGGACTTTTCGACTGGACTGGTCCGACAGACTTTCCAGCGTACTTTCGACGGACTTTCTAACGAACAGACGTGAACACACACGATCACACCAAAGTCCGACGGATTCGTACGTGATGAGGTACACCGGACTAAAATAAGGAAGTTCATAGCCAGTAGCCAATAGCTGCCCTAGGGTCGTTTTTTGTCCGTCGGACTAGCATACAGACGAGCGGATTTCTGGGTCTGGCGTAGTTACGACGTAAAGATTTGAAGCAAGTTCCAAATCTAAAGTCCACCAGATTTGCGACTGGAAAAGTCAGCTGAAGCCCACACACGATCGGATTGTCCGTCGGACCCGTCCCATCGAAAAGTCCGACCGTGTGTACGCGCATTAGAGAGAAGCTCCCGTTGTTTTGTGTTCATTAAAAGCCAGCAGCTACAAAAACTGTAGCTGCTGACTTTTTAATAAACGCACACTCACCTGTCCTGGGATCCAGTGATGTGCACGCCCCAAGAAATCACTTCTGTCCCTCTCTTCTCCCTAGGATTTCAACTGTGGGCACCCGGTTGTGACATCATGCGGCTTCACAGCTGGCTGCCCACTGCACATGCGTGAGTTGGGCTGCGCCTCCTGAATGGCCCAGCAGTCTTTTGGGACCTGTGAAGTGTCCCAGAAGACTGCAGGGAGGGAGAGGGAAACTTCCGCTCGCATCGCATAGGCATCTAGGTACCCTCTCCCCCCCCCCCCCAAAAAAAATGACATGCCAAATGTGGCAGGGGAGAAGCACCTAAAGCAGAACTTCCCCTTTTGGGCGAAGCTCCTCTTTAAGTGTAGTATACATGCAGCTTTTTTTTCGTTCAATCAGTTGAATGAAAAAAAAATCACTAATTACTGCATCCACACAAGCAATGTGGATACAGAGAGCTCCCCCCACCCCCCCCGACGCTCTATTCTGAATACATTGATCAACGCTGCAGCCATTGGCTGCAAGCACTGATTGAATGGTTGCCAGTGGGACCATTTGACAGAAGCCAGTCTAGTGACCAACTTCTGTTGAACAGACAGAGGTACACGTCACGTACTAAAATTTGGCTGGTTCCTGCTGAATTTTCATATGTGTATACCCAGCTTTAGCCACCATTATTGCCGGTAGGCTTCCTGCAGCTGATCTTTTCCCCATTAATGATTTACCATGTATTATTCCAAACGGCATCTCTGTGTAGAAGTGTTCATCTTGTCAGAGGCAGGGCTTTCTTTCCTCATCCCAGAGCTGTCCCCCCATGACTGGTGATCTGATAACTCAAGGGGGAATATTCAAAAAGCAGCAGGAGAGGTTCAGAAAGCACAGACCAATGGAATTCTCGAAGCAGGCAGATCCTTTTACTGCTGATCCTCCGGCACAGCTTTAATCCAGCAAGGAGAACCTGGGCAACATAGTAGTGACATCCCCACATCTCTTGAGGCCAGCAGTCAGTGGCAGCAGTGTCTTAGATGATATCACACTGCAGATATACAACTATAAGGCTCAAGATGCAAGAATGCCCATGAAGCGCACTGCTATTTTTTATGAGAAGTTCAAGACAAAATGTCGATTTTCTTAGTTACTGCTTTGGTACAATTAATATGTCTAGATATTTCCTATAAAATAGCAAATATTCACTTATTGAGTTCAGGTCCACTTTAATACATGATGCTTTGTAAGCACCCCGGATGCTTAGAATACCTGCATCTACTTCCTGGGATGGTGGGTTGAGAGATTGCCTCTAATTCTAAGCCTTAATAGCTAGCTTAGGCCACCCACTACAGTAACAGGCCAATAGCAAAGCTTGAAAAGTGGTAGAGGGCAGGCTCAGGCTCGCAATTCAATGATTCAGGAAATTTGTGTATAATAGTGTACCCATCATTTCTTGCCACTTGACGTGCTGATTGTGCAGACACTAGAGGTTCCTCCTACTTAGTCCTGTCTGCAGTTATAAGGTGTACTATTTACCTTATTCCTGACTCTGTTAGGCTTTCTCAATGAATCTGGCTGGTCCCCCACAGCATCTTCTCAAAGTAGCTATGGGTCATGGTCGCATGCGTTCCTTCTCATGTACAATGCAGATTTAAAGTGTAACTAAGGGCAAATATTTTTTATTTGTAAGTTTTTGATAGAGTTGAGAGAACACAAAATCATTTTTTTCTCTGTCTGTGACCCCCGTTAGGGAGATTCACCCTCTCTATTTGTCCTGTTTACCATTATCACCTAAAGTAAAAGCAAAAGAAAATCCCACATTTTGGGTTGATTCTGGAACATGCATTAAAAAGGGAATTAATTCCAGAGATAAAGTGATAATTCTCCCGCTCTACAAGACTCTGGTCCGGCCGCACCTGGAGTATGCTGTCCAGTTCTGGGCACCAGTCCTCAGGAAAGATGTACTGGAAATGAAGCGAGTACAAAGAAAGGCAACAAAGCTAATAAAGGGTCTGGAGGATATTAGTTATAAGGAAAGGTTGCGAGTACTGAACTTATTCTCTCTGGAGAAGAGATGCTTGAGAGGGGATATGATTTCAATATACAAATACCGCACTGGTGACCCCACAATAGAAATAAAACTTTTTGCGGAAGGCAGTTTAACAAGACTCGTGGCCACTCATTAAAATTAGAAGAAAAGAGGTTTAACCTTAAACTACGTAGAGGGTTCTTTACTGTAAGAGCAGCAAGGATGTGGAATCCCCTTCCACAGGCGGTAGTCTTAGCGGGGGGCATCGATAGTTTCAAGAAACTATTAGATAAGCACCTGAACGACCGCAACATACAGGTTGGAGTTGATGGACTTGTGTATTTTTTCAACCTCACCTATTATGTAACAGTAATAGAGGGGACATCTTCCAATGGGGGCACTAGTTCTGGTGGCACCCAGAGATTTCCTCATTTTCAAAAGATTTTTGTTTACTTCTTGTTTTGGCTATGGGACAGAAAGTGAAGGGAAACCTCTCCTATGGGACACAGATGGCAAAAAAAGAACCTGACAAGGGTTATAACCATACCTTACTCTATACAAGATCATTTAACTTTAGTTACACTTTAATAACCCTGATGTATACATGCCAAGGGACCCCCCACTGCCTGAAACGTGAGAACAGCGTTGGAGCCAGGGATAAAGTAAGTAATATGAATTATCCATGCATTTCTTGCATCCATGCATTGCGGGGGGTGTGGGGGGGCTGCAGGGGTTGAGTGTGTGTTCTATAATAATCTGTACAGAGCACCTGTTGATATTAACTTGACAGGTTGCATTGTTGGTTGGAAGTGGAATCCTCTATATTCTATAACTTTTTCACAGTTTAAAGATAAATCCCACTGTAACTGTGAACCATGCAATCACTCGTCACATACAAAAAAATGCAATGGCTATCTATTCAGTGTATAATAAGTATTATTCCATACATTCATTAAAGGAACAACAGAATTTCATTGTATAGGTTTGCATTTTGTTGCAGAATATTACAAATAATGCACCCAGAGCCTTCCCACCATAGATGGAGATTCCTACAGGCATCTTGTACCTGGTAAACAAGAAAGCAGGAGAAAATATACTGGCAGATGACAAATAAAAATAAACTAATTAAAAAACAAGACAATATAAATTAATCTAACCAATAAAAATGTATTTATACAATCTCTATAGCAGCACACCTGAGAGAATTCACCCATCTACCCGGAATGGAACAGGAAATGTATAAAATGCTCGTCATTTTCAATACTTTCTTTGGCCAAATGTTGTGACCCCTACATTGTTAAATGCATTCTGACCTAAAATATAAATAAATAAATAAATAAACGCTCGCTCTTTCCTCTAATTCATGTTTTTCAAATGTATTATAATAATTAGTAATAGTTAGGAAGGGAAATGATGTGCTGTTATGGGGTTATGTAGAAGGACAATTACCATACAGAGTAATTTACCTTTTTACTATGATCCCTGACCACACACTTGAGAGAACTACCACATACTTGTAGGCTGAACTATTCTACCAAACCCTAAAATGAACTAGTGATTTCCCATTCAGAGCAGAGCAATGGGCTCATTTAAACGTCGGCCTCCAAGCTCCTGTTCCTTTGCTGCTCCATTCACATGCATGAACAAATAGAAAAAGTCCTGTGTAATCTCCCAGTCCCTCTGATTGGAGCTTACATAGGACTAAGGACTTTCTCTCCACCATACGTGAAAGTCTTGAAGTCCAGCAATCAGTCATGTAGACATCCAGACCCGCACAGGGAAAGGAAAGGGGGTCATATGCTCCTCAGTTTTTTTTTTCTCATGGAGAGACTAGGGAGCAAAGGGCAAGAGGAGATATCTCCAGCACACCATAATCAGGGGTAGGACATTTATTTGTTACTCACACAAAGAGGACATTATGAGGCTGCTAAGGACCCCTTCCTCTAACAACAGTGACCAAACATGATTGTGAGTTGAAATGATAAAATTAGCTATGCTGAATCAAGGTCCTAACAGAGGGGTTGGAAGAATGGGAGCCCCTCAATTTAAAGATGACAAGCTTAACGTGTTACTAAACCCAGGACCCTGCATTCACTATATCTGGTCTCCCACAGTACACAGAACACGGACATTCAATTATTTTAGTAAATATAAACTGCTATATACCTTTTTTCATGAGCAGTTAGAGTCTTGTGACTTCTATCAGTGTCCAGCCAAGCACTGGTTAAAGCTTGTAGGAAGAATTTTCTGACTGTCCTATGAGACTGCAAGACTTCAAACCCTTTGTCTGGACAGTGCTGATCACATGAACTCTCCCAAGAAAAAGAAAAACCTCTCTAAAAATACACACCAAACTGAGCATGTTCAGCCTGACTCCATAGACTCTGTGTTATCAGGAAATTATCAGGGGACAGTGGAAGAAGGGGACGATCAGAGAAGCCAAAATCAAACAGCCTTTTTACACAAAGCGGATGATTAACCCTTTATGTTCCACAGTGAGTATAACAAGCATACTCTACTGCATATACACACTGATTTTACTGTTGCGGGTTTAGTAACACTTTAAGGATCAAGTTCTCTTTGTACAAACACTTAATCAGGCTTTAGACTGTACTTGGAGAAAGCTGAATCTGAATATTCCTTTAGCAGTCTTATGACCCGTACACACGGTCGGACTTTGTTCGGACATTCCGACAACAAAATCCTCGGATTTTCTTCTGACGGATGTTGGCTCAAACTTATCTTGCATACATACGGTCACACAAAGTTGTCGGAAAATCCGATCGTTCTGAACGCGGTGACGTAAAACACGTACGTCGGGACTATAAACGGGGCAGTGGCCAATAGCTTTCATCTCTTTATTTATTCTGAGCATGCGTGGCACGTTGTCCTTCGGATTTGTGTACACACGATCGGAATTTCCCACAACGGATTTTGTTGTCGGAAAATTTTATATCCTGCTCTCAAACTTTGTGTGTCGGAAATTCCGATGGAAAATGTGTGATGGAGCCTACACACGGTCGGAATTTCCGACAACAAGGTCCTATCACACATTTTCCATCGGAAAATCCGACCGTGTGTACGGGGCATTACTCTGATTTAAAAAAAATCTTTCTTTGCTTATCAATCAAATACAACGATCTGCACAACCCTAATACAGGCTGACCCTTTATATATTATAATATACATGATATGACCAGATGCTATTGTTATCATACAGTGGCTTGCAAAAGTATTCGGCCCCCTTGAACTTTCCAACCTTTTGCCACATTTCAGGCTTCAAACATAAAGATATAAAATTTTTATTTTTTGTGAAGAATCACCAACAAGTGGGACACAATTGTGAAGTGGAACGAAATCTATTGGGTTGTTGAAACTTTTTTAACTAATAAAAAAATGAAAAGTGGGGCGTGCAAAATTATTCGGCCCCCTTGCGTTAATACTTTGTAGAGCCACCTTTTGCTGCGATTACAGCTGCAAGTCGCTTGGGGTATGTCTCTATCAGTTTTGCACATCGAGAGACTGAAATTCTTGCCCATTCTTCCTTGCAAAACAGCTCGAGCTCAGTGAGGTTGGATGGAGAGCGTTTGTGAACAGCAGTTTTCAGCTCTTTTCACAGATTCTCGATTGGATTCAGGTCTGGACTTTGACTTGGCCATTCTAACACCTGGATACGTTTATTTGTGAACCATTCCTTTGTAGATTTTGCTGTATGTTTGGGATCATTGTCTTGTTGGAAGATAAATCTCCGTCCCAGTTTCAGGTCTTTTGCAGACTCCAGCAGGTTTTCATCCAGAATGGTCCTGTATTTGGCTGCATCCATCTTCCCCTCAATTTTAACCATCTTCCTTGTCCCTGCTGAAGAAAAGCAGGCCCAAACCATGATGCTGCCACCACCATGTTTGACAGTGGGGATGGTGCGTTGAGGGTGATGAGCTGTGTTGCTTTTACACCAAACATATCGTTTTGCATTGTGGCCAAAAAGTTCGATTTTGGTTTCATCGGACCAGAGCACCTTCTTCCACATGTTTGGTGTGTCTCCCAGGTGGCTTGTGGCAAACTTTAGACGAGGCTTTTTATGGATATCTTTGAGAAATGGCTTTCTTCTTGCCACACTTCTATAAAGGCCAGATTTGTGCAGTGTACGACTGATTGTTGTCCTATGGACAGACTCTCCCACCTCAGCTGTAGTTCTCTGCAGTTCATCCAGAGTGATCATGGGCCTCTTGGCTGCATCTCTGATCAGTCTTCTCCTTGTCTGAGCTGAAAGTTTAGAATGACAGCCAGGTCTTGGTAGATTTGCAGTGGTCTGATACTCCTTCCATTTCAAAATGATCGCTTGCACAGTGCTCCTTGGGATGTTTAAAGCTTGGGAAATCTTTTTGTATCCAAATCCGGCTTTAAACTTCTCCACAAGAGTATTACGGACCTGCCTGGTGTGTTCCTTGGTCTTCATGATGCTCTCTGCGCTTTCAACAGAACCCTGAGACTATCACAGAGCAGGTGCATTTATACAGAGACTTGATTACACACAGGTGGATTCTATTTATCACCATCAGTCATTTAGGACAACATTGGATCATTCAGAGATCCTCGCTGAACTTCTGGAGTGAGTTTGCTGCACTGAAAGATAAGGGGCCGAATAATTTTGCACGCACCACTTTTCAGTTTTTTAATTGCTAAAAAAGTTTAAAATATCCAATAGATTTCGTTCCACTAAACAATTGTGTCCCACTTGTTGGTGATTCTTCACAAAAAATTAAAATTTTATATCTTTATGTTTGAAGCCTGAAATGTGGCAAAAGGTTGAAAAGTTCAAGGGGGCCGAATACTTTCGCAAGCCACTGTAAGTGTAATACATGTATATATAAAAATCTTTATTGACGTAAGGCCCAGGTTCACATATCTGCAGCTGCGATTTGCAGTTTCTGTTCACCAGTTTAGCTGTGATTCAGGGGCTAAAATGGCACCTGAACAGGACCCAAGAATGCACAGGACCCTTTTTGAAGCCGCACCGCCCCAGACATGTATGAACCAGCTCCATTGGGAGCCAGTCACATTCACATGTCATGCAAATTGGATGCGGTTTAAAATGCATCCAATTCGCATATATGTGAACCCGACCTTAGTTTAGCCTGAAACAATCTTACACACAAATCATCTGCATAATTCCCCACTTCATCGGTTGCTCTATAAGGCACCAGTCACATCTGGCGAGTTGGGACCGTAGGCAGAATCACCGAAATTCTGTCTGCGATTCCAATCACACTGCAATAGTGGCAAAATGCTCTATGTGTGTTTGGGTGCCATTTATTTTTAATGGCACCTCAAACACAGTGCAATTTGCAGCAATTGTTGCGTAATAAATAAAGCTGCAGTCGCAGCAAGCAGGAGCTTTTTTTGGGTGACAAAGTTCGCACAATACAGTTTGGTGTGATTGCCACGTGATTTATCTTGCTACAATCGCAACAAAACTGCACTGCGTTTGATGTCCCATTAAAAATGAATTGCACCCAAACACACGTCTGTTTTTGCACTATTGCAGTGCGATTTGGAATCGTGGACAAGATCACAGCCTAAAAAAAAAAAAAAAACAGGGATGTAACATCAAATGCAAATCACATTGCAGCTCAGCAAGCTTTTGGGCAACCATGCTCTTTTTCAAGCCACAATGATTGTTATATACGTATTTAAAATTGATAATCATTATTATGCATCACTGCTGCCTGAGAAAGAGGTCCTTAGGAGCCTTAAAATGTGTCTTTTTGATGGTGGTGAGTGAATAAATGGCCCGCCTTTTGTTTGGTCTATGACATTTATTTAAGGAGCAAAGGAAAGCAAGCATTTTACAGCAAGATGTGTCCTTTTAAATGAACCTGTTGTTTTGCACTGCATGACCAAAACACAGGTCTGCTTTAAAGAGAATTCCTTATGCCTCAGCATTTATGCAAAAATATGAATCAGTCCTTAGATTTTATATGAAATCATTTGATTTTCTCCTTACTTAGCCTGACAGATGATGTCATACATCCCAGCAAGCTTCAGGAGGGGTTTTCTCAGCTAAGCACACCTTACTGTCGGCATGCCTGATCTAAGGGCAGATGGATTCCAGGAAGTAAATGCTACATGAATCGTCTGACCTTACTCAAGATGGCCACCGCCAGAAATGCTAGGGAATGTTTATCAAAGTGATTTCTCAGCAAAATAAAGCATGGACACATGGATGGATAGGGGAGTTTAAATGGATATTAAAAATGAATTAAAGAGTTTGTTACCCCAACACTTTATATTCCTGATATGTGCCTGCTGTACCATGTACTTGTATGAGAAAGTATCCTATTCTCTTTGTATTGCTTTCTTTACATGAAATCCCTGGTGTTCCTGCCATTCCCTCTGCTTTCCTATTAAAACTGACCACACTAAGCAGGAGAGCACACCAAGGTCAGTTCTCTGGCTATTCTGGGATCTCAGTGTGCTCTCCTCCAATGATCAGACTTGTCCTGACACTCCCCCCATTGCATAGCCATTTACTGGGAAGCTCAGTATACTGCTGCTTCTCCTCCACTCAGCTCTTATACAGCTGAGAACAGAGGGAATGTAATCACTTATAGAAAAGGGAAAAAGGGTATTTATAATGTATTTTTATATCTATACAAAAATGTTTTACCTTTCATTTCTATTTTAAACTGAATGAGTTGTTTTACAAGGTGATCTTTTACAATCACTTTAAATGGTGTTTTTGGTTGGTGGTGCTCAGAAGCAGTGTAGTTCCAGTTAAGTCCGTGCCATGGGGTCACAATTCACCTGAGGTCTGACAGTTGCTACCTGTGAACTGCCTGCACTCTCAGATGGGACACTGGGGGTTATTTACGAAAGGCAAATCCGCTTTGCACTGCAAGTGCACTTGAAAGTGCAGTCGCTCTAAATCTTATGCCCCGTACAAACGGTCGGATTTTCCGAAGGAAAATGTGTGATAGGACCTTGTTGTCGGAAATTCCGACCGTGCGTGGGCTCCATCACACATTTTCCATCGGAATTTCGGACACACAAAGTTTGAGAGCTTGCTATAAAATTTTCCGACAACAAAATCCATTGTGGGAAATTCCGATTGTGTGTACACAAATCCGACACACAAAGTGCCACGCATGCTCAGAATAAATTAAGAGATGAAAGCTATTGGCTACTGCCCCGTTTATAGACCTGACGTACGTGTTTTATGTCACCACGTTCAGAACGATCGGGATTTCCGACAACTTTGTGTTACCGTGTGCATGCAAGACAAATTTGAGCCAACATCCATCGGAAAAAATCCATGGATTTTGTTGTTGGAATGTCCGATCAATGTCCGACCGTGTGTACGGGGCATAAGGGGTAGATCTGAAATGAGTGGAAGCTCTGCTTATTTTATCATCCAATCATGTGCAAGCTAAAATGCTGTTTTTTATTTTCCTTGCATATCCCCCTCGGATCTACAGTGACTGCACTTCCAAGTGCACTTGCAGTGCAAAGTGGATTTTCCTTTAGTAAATAACCACCATTGCATGCGACAAGAGGCAGGTGACAGGCCAGCAAATGACTTTAGGTGACCTCTGACTCAGCAATGGCAGCCTCCATATTTCAGTTCTGACAGGTTCCTAAAAGAAACTTGTAAGCATTTCCTGTTTCTTTCTCTTTGCAAGTAGGTGGGCGACTCTCTCAGGTGTGTTATCATGGCATGCAGTAGAAATGACACACAATGCTAGTATATCTAGGCCAGCCAAGCAGTATGTAGTCATCCCCAATATTCACATTATCAGTAGTAGGTGCATCCAAAATCAGAGCTATGATGCTCAGTGCATAAAAGTAAAAAAAAAAAAATCACAAACAACAGGGGGTAGTAATGATCACATATGTACAGAAGGTACAATGTATGAAGTAGATGAAGTTGTTCTCTCTTGCAATGCTGATAATGAGTGTCCTGGAGAAGGTAGCATCTGTGACTCCATGTTCTCCTCATTATGTTGTTATGGTAATATACTCCACCATGCAGAGAATGAACCTTGTTATTTGTATGGCAGTCTGCAATATGCTACAGAAACACAATGTCACTTGACTAGTCACGACTCTCGCCCTATAGACACATTGTGGTCGTTCTGTAATTACTGAATGTTGCTTGTAAAAACTGGCACAGTGGATGCTCTTCAAGCCTTCTGCCTTCACAAATCTTCATAGCGAGGTCAACGTTGCTTCTTCATTGCGGCTTTATGTGCTGATGGGATCCTCTGAGTGTGACTAGCACAATGCACGCAGACATTACCTTCATTGTCTGAGTCCTGTTCTTGCGTCTTTGTTTTACAGTGCCCACGGCACTGTCAGCTTCCACTGAAAGGGTGTCACTCCCCTGCTCTCCGCTAGGCATGGCATGCATAATTCAGTTGGTGAAGTGAAAGCACTGAGTTGCCTCAAGAAACACGCATTAAAACTCTTCATGCTGGGAGCCTTGGTTCAACTGTTAAGGATAATTCATAGAGGGTATCTTCATCCAGGATGCGAGATTGGTCCAACAGGAACTGGGTCACCTGTTGTACAAGGAATAGACGTATAATTACAAATTCCTATACAAGTATTCATAACCAACTCATATATATATACATATATACACAGTATCTCACAAAAGTGAGTACACCCCTCACATTTTTGTAAATATTTTATTATATCTTTTCATGTGACAACACTGAAGAAATGACACTTTGCTACAATGTAAAGTAGTGAGTGTACAGCTTGTATAACAGTGTACATTTGCTGTCCCCTCACAATAACTCAACACACATCCATTAATGTCTAAACTGCTGGCAACAAAAGTGAGTACACCCCTAAGTGAAAATGTCCTTATTGGGCCCAAAGTGTCAATATTTTGTGTGGCCCCTAGGGGGACCCAAGAAGAGAAGAATCAAGGCTGCTTTGTGCAAAACCCTTGTACAGAGCAGGTAAGTATAACATGTCTGTTATTTAACTTAAAAATAAAAAAAGGTGCATTTACAATCACTTTAAATTGGATTGATTTGGAAAACTTTGTATGTTTATGCTTTCATATACAATATCGGTATGTATACTGCGCAACACTACAATTACACCATGTTAGAGAGAGTCTTACCTTTGGTTGGTGTTCTATTCGGTATGGAGTCTGCTGGAACTGTCTGATTTCTCTAATGATGTGCGATATCTACAGCAAAACAGCATTATATAGATGTTATTAGTAGAGCAGAATATACAGAAATACTTTGAATTGTGATTTGAATTTGGTTTGCAAAACTTTAAATCAATAACTGATGGACAACAGAATATTGGGTCAGCTTAACAAACATCCATTTATTCATTCCTATTGAGAAAAAGTGGAGTAGGGGTCACAGGCTGCATAGTATGTTACTCTTCCTTACTAGCTGTGGGGGAGTTTTACTAAAACTGGAATGTGCAAAATCTAGTGCAGCTCTGCAGAGAAACCAATCAGCTTCCAGGTTTTAGCCCCCATTCATATCAGCGCGATATGACACGCGATTTGACAGGTCAAATCGCATGCCAAATCAGAGCCTATTGCCGGCAATAAGAGCGTCCCAATTGGTGCGCCGACTTTGCGGTGTCGCACCGATTTCCAAAAGTAGTTCCTGCATTACTTTTGGCGACTTCGGGGACAATTTCACTAGATATCTGTGCATGAACCTGCACAGATGTCTTTCAAGTTGCCCCTGAAGTCGGACTGAAATGTGGCTTTGAGCTCGCACGATTTCAAAGTCGCGTTCAGTGTGAATGAGGGCTTAGGCCGAGTTCACACTTGTACAACAAAGGCCCCGACATTGGGAGCTCATGGTGTGTGAAAATCAATGTTACCCTATGAAAGCCGACTCTTCCCTATGAGACACAAGTTGGTCCGACTTTGAAAATGCTCCCTGCACTACTTTGGTCTGACTTTGATCTTACTTCAGCCCATTGAATATCACTGAAGTCGGATCAAAGTTGGATCGCGGTCTTAACTGATCTGACTTTGGCATGCAACTTGTGCTCTGATGATTTTAAAACGCCAAAATGAAAAAAAAAATGGCGTGGGGGTCCCCCCCAAAATCCATACCAGACCCTGATCCGAGCACGCAGCCCTGGCAGGTTAGGAAAGGGATTGGGGACGAGCGAGCGCCCCCTCCTCCTGAACCGTACCAGGCCGCATGCCCTCAACATGGGGGGGTGGGTGCTTTGGAGCAGCACCCGGTGACCCCGTCCCATGCCAATATAAGTAGTGGCACACCGCGCACCCAGCATTAGAGCAGAAGAGAGCATCGAGTTAACGAAGAAGAACAGAGGGAGAAGTTAGCGGACCCGGCAAAAGAGCGAGAAGACAGCGGACAAGACCCGGCAGAGGCAGAAGGCAGCGGACAGAGGGAGAAGGACCAGAGAGGGGTAGAAGACATCAGCGGAGAGGGGAGAAGAACCAGCAGAGGATGAAGACATCAGAGGAAGAGGCAGAAAAAACGGAGAGGGGAGAAGAAATAGGAAGTGACACCGGAGCTGCCTTAATAAATTACTTTAAAAACCTGTGTACTGTGTTTTATTTTTGACTTTTTTCTTTTAGGTGAATGGGTAGGGGTACAATGTACCCCATACTCATTCACATAGGGTGGGGGGGCCGGGATCTGGGAGCCCCCTTGTTAAAGGGGCCCGATACGGTTCAGGAGGTTTGGGGGGGGGGGCGCTCACTCGTCCCCACCCCCTTTCTTGACCTGCCGGGCTGCGTGCTCGGATAAGGGTCTGGTATGATTTTGGGGGGACCCCATGCTGTTTTTTTGGCGTTGGGGGTTCCCCTTAAAATTCATACCAGACCGAAAGGGCCTGGTATGCTCTTGGAGGGGGAACCCATGCCGTTTTTTTTTTTATTTGGTGTGAAGTTCCCCCTAAAGATTCATACCAGACACAAAGTGCCTGCATTGTCGGGTTCAAAGTCGATCCCATTCACTAAAGTCGGACGGATGTTGGACTTCAAGTCGCAGGCCAAAGTCGGATCCACAGTCATACGACTATCGTGTCCAGTGGCAACTGGTGCTCAAAATTTTTTGGGGGGGCAAACAAACTGAAAAATACTGAACCCCCCCCCATCAATTGCAGCTTCACTGTGCCCATCAAATGCAGCCACTGTGCCCATAAATTGCAGCCATTTTGCCCATCAAACGCAGCCACTGTGCCCATCATATGCAGCCATTGTGCCCATCAAACGCAGCCACTGTGCCCATCATATGAAGCCATTGTGCCCATCATACGCAGTCACTGTGCCCATCAAATGCAGCCACTTGTGGCCCCGTCATATGCAGCCACTTGTGCCCGTCAAATACAGCCACTTGTGCCCATTATATGCAGCCACTTGTGACCATCATATGCAGCCACTTGTGCCCATCATATGCAGCCACTGTGCCCACCGCCTGTCCATTTTCATCTGATCCACCAGATGGATGGAAAATAGGGTTTCCATCCGTCTGGATTCAGCGGATCGGATGTCAGCGGATATGTCACCGCTGACATCCGATGCTCCAGAGAACTGCATGGAGCGTATGTTCGGATCCGCCTAAAAAACTGACAGACGGACCTGTACATGTGTGAAAGGGACCTTATTGAACAAGCTGAAGTTAGAAGCTGATTGGCTACTATGTACAGCTGCACCAGATTCTGAGTGCTCCATTTTTATTAAATTTCCCTGTGTTCTCTACAGAACAAAGTCACATTTCCTTTTACTTTTTTAGCTTTCGGCTTACAGAAAAAGAAAACTATTTAAAGTTAAAAAGAGAGCCAGAAAGAGTCTGCATAAAAAATAAGGGACCTGGTGTTAGAATTATATACTAGGATACTGTGCCATTTATGTCTTGAAAAATAATATATACTTACTACATAAATTAAAAGATATGTATACTTGGTTTAAACTTTATACTAAGATAATAATGTAGTTATTTCTACAGGTACGCTCATGAATGGCAGTTCTATGACTAAAGCTTTACGATTCCCCTAGACACCTAGAGGCACTGCCCATCTGCTGTTCAGAGGAATCTGGCAGACAGCAAGCAGCTCGGCCGGCCAACTTTTCCAGTATTGCCTCAAAGAAAACATTTGCTGACTAAAATTACTGTAGCTTACTTTCTTATATCATCCACTTACAAGAACTGCTTATTTTTTTCCTTCATTTCAAAACTGGGACTTTCTCAAACACATTCATAACGTCTCCTTTGCCACTTTCAGTTTTTCCCATGTTAGCCCATTTTAGTCTCTTACACTGGCTGTATATTACAATTTTTGTCAGAAAATTATGAACAATCTTTGCAAATGAATGACAATTTTTCTTTTAACACATAAAGTACATCTACGATTCAACGCATACGATATAAACATCTTATGAACAACAACTACAGGTCGTGTCAACATCGTGTCAACATCGGGGAAGAAGAGAAGAAGAGACAGCGGCGACAAGACAGCGGCAGCAGACCGGGCCCCTCGCTGGCAATAGAGCTGGAAGAAGATAGCGGCGGGGCCCGGAGAAGAGGCCGAACACCGGGAGAAGAGGCCAAACACCGGGGGAAGAGGCCGAACACCGGGAGAAGTCGGAAGGAGACCCCCCGAAGTTGGAAGAAGACCCCGGAGCTGACTAATAAATTATTTCTAAAACCTGTGTACTGTGTTTTTTTTATATTGACACTTTTCCCTAGATGAATGGGTAGGGGTACCATGTACCCCAAACTCATTCACACAGGGTGGGGGGCCGGGATCTGGGGGCCCCCTTATTAAAGGGGGCTCCCGGATTCCGATAAGCCCCCACCCGCAGACCCCGACAACCAACGGCCAGGGTTATCGGGAAGAGGCCCTTGTCCTCATCAACATGGGGACAAGGTGCTTTGGGGTGGGGGGGCCCCGCAGGGCGCCCCCCCTCCCCCAAGGCACCCACCCCCCCATGTTGAGGGCATGCGGCCTGGTACGGCTCAGGAGGGGGGAGCGCTCGCTTGTCCCCACCCCCTTTCCTGGCCGGCCGGGCTGCGTGCTCGGATAAGGGTCTGGTATGGATTGGGGGGGACCCCCACGCCAATTTTTCGGCGTAGGGGGTTCCCCTTACAATCCATGCCAGACCTAAGGGCCTGGTATGCCCCTGGGGGGGGGAACCCACGCCGGTTTTTTCATTTAAAATTTGGCGCGGTGTTCCTGCCTCAGGATTCATACCAGACAGCTGTCAGCACTGCCTGTCACTCGTCGCGGAAGGAAAACAAAGTTTTCCTTTCCCGATGAGTGAGCCAGCGCGACATGCACAGTACCCTGTCGCCGAGAACCAGCGCGATGCTATCGCGCTGGAAACACAATCTCGCGGTCAGGTACTGTATAAGCATTACAGTGGAGGATACTACATCATCAGCTGAACATTTCCAACCCTCCAGGTTATTTTAGACGTTTTTTGATGTGATCATTTCTAACACACAGAGCACCTGAATAGAGAGAAATGTGGGGTTGATTTACTAAAACTGGAGAGTGCAAAATCTGGTGCAGCTCTGCAGAGAAACCAATCAGCTTCCAGATTTGTTTTTGGTCAAAGCTTAAAGTGATTGTAAAGGCATTTTTTAAAAATGAAATAACAAACATGTTATACAAACCTGCTCTGTACAGTGGTTTTGCACAGAGCAGCCCCGAACCACTTCTTCTCGGGTCCCTTGCCAACGTTCCTGGCCCTTCTTCCTGCCGAGTGTCCCCTCAGCAAGCAGCTTGCTATGGGGGCATCCAAGCAGGCTTGCTCTCAAGCCATTGCTCTGTGTGTTCATTCACACACAGATGCGGCTTGGCCCCGCCCATGCTCTCTCCTCATTGGCTCGCTGGCTGTGATTGACAGTAGTGGGAGCCAATGGCTCCCGCTGCTATCTTAGCCAATGAGGAGGCTGAGAGCTGGGGCAGCCGAGGCTCTCGTGCACATCGCTGGATTGAGATGAGACTCATGTAGGTATTGGGGGTTAAAAGCTGATTGGTTACCATGTACACCTGCACAAGATTTTGCACTGCACACCAGTTTTAATAAATCAACTGCTGTGTGCTTATACAAATGTATTTTTCCTGTGTAGCGCGCCCCCTAAGGAGCCGCAAGTATATTGGGATCCTTCACCCTGCATATCCAGGCACATCGAATTTTCACATGCACTCTTGAGTCAGAGAAATGTCTGAGTGTTTCTCTGGCTTACCGTTTCTGCCGGCTCGCCTGATAAACGATCTAACGGTGCTATCGTCTGGTCACTATTATTATTATTATAATACAGGATTTATATAGCGCCAACAGTTTGCGCAGTGTTTTACAATGTAGAGGGGGGACTGCACAATTACAATACAGTTCAATACAGAAGGGACAGGAGGGCCCTGCTTGTGGAGCTTACATTCTAAAGGGAGGGGGAGGTGGTACGGAAGATAATACCTGCGGGGGATGGTCTGATGGGGGTGGCTCGGGTACAGTTCTAGGGTGGGTGTGGCATAGGCTTCCCTGAATAAATGAGTTTTAAGGGATCAACTAAAGGTGGACAGGGTAGGGACTGACCAGACATACCAGGGCAGGGGGTTCCAGAGGATGGGAGAGGCTCTAGAGAAATCCTGGAGGCGAGCATGGGAGGAGATAACTAGGGAGCTAGAAAGCAGGAGGTATTGGGAGGAGTGGAGAGGATGATTTGGGCGATATCTGCAGATGAGGTTGGTGGTGTAGCTGGGGGCGATGTTGTGGATGGCTTTGTATGTTGTGGTTAGTATTTTGAATTTTATACAGTGGGGTAGTGGAAGCCAGTGAAGGGATTGGCAGAGAGGAGCAGCAATCATGGATCAGTTAGTGAGGTGTGAGTCTAGCAGCAGCATTCATAATAGACTGAGGGGGGGATAGCAGGGTAGGCCATTGAGGAGAGAGTTGCAGTAGTCAAGGCGGGACATAACCAAGGAGTAAATACGTTGTTTTGTGGTGTCATTAGTTAGGAAGGGGCGAATTCTGGAGATGTTGCAGAGGTAAAGGCGGCAAGATTTAACCAGTGATTGGATGTGGGGCTGAAGGAGAGGTCAGAGTCTAGGATTACACCCAGCACCCTGGCTTGTGTGGAGGGACCAAAGGTTGTGCTGTTGATCGTAATGGTAAATGGTAAAGTCATGTGGAGGGGATCGGGGAGGAGGAAATATTACCAGCTCAGTTTTAGAAAGATTGAGTTTGAGAAAGTGGTGTTACATGCATACTGATATGTCATTCAGTAAGTCTGTGATCCGTAACTACCCCAACAGGAAGAGGAGCGGAGGAGATGGTGTTGTATGTGACACTGAAAGTGCGCTGAGATAGGTAGGAGGAGAACCAGGATAAGGCAGAATCATGGATGTCAAGGGAGTGGAGTTTGTTGAGGAGGAGCAGGTGGTCAACTGTGTCGAAGGCAGCAGAGAAGTCCAAGAGTATGAGTATGGAGTACTGGTCGTTGGTTTTAGCAGTTAGTAGGTCGTTGGTGAGTTTTAGTAGGGCAGTTTCAGTGGAATGTTGTGCGCGGGAGCCGGACTGTAGAAGATCGAGAAGGTTGTTGTCAGTGAGGCAGCAACTCATGCGGTCGTGGACAAGGGGTTTGCGGAGCTTGGAGGCAAATGGGAGCAGGGAGATGGGTCTTAGGTTATTCAAAAAGGTGGGGTCAAGTGAGAGTTTTTTAAATATTGGGGTAACCAGTGCATATTTGAACGGGGAGGGAAAGGTGCCAGAGGAGAGGGAGAGATTGAAGATATGGGTTAGAGAGTTTAGGATAGAGCGGGAAGGTGATCACGGTAATTGTGAGGGGACAGTTGGTGGGGTGGGCCATGGAGAGGAGTTGGGCAACTTCCTCGGTGGCAACAGGGCTGAAGGAGGAAAATATTGAGTGTGGTGTTTGACCATGTGTTGATTGGGGGGGGGGGGGGGATTGGATGCTGAATATATCTCATCACGAATTGTGTCAATTTTGTTTTTGAAATAGTTGGCAATCTCCTGGGTGGTAAGGAACTTGGTGGGTGGAGGCAGTGGGGGGGGGGGGGGGGGGTGAAGTAAGGAATTAAAGGTAGAAAAGAGTTGTTGAGGTTTGGATGAGAGTGTTTTGATGAGAGTGTTGTAGTAGGTTTGTTTAGCAGTGTGGAGGTGGGAGTTGTATTTGAAAAGGGCAGATTTGTAGAGGGTGCAGTCTGGTGCAGAAGAGGCAGAAAAGCCACTAGCTTTCAGATCATATTTGTTAGCCTTGTGAAATAAAAAGCTAGGTAAAATAGCTTAGTTTCAGTACATTTTAAAATACCAAGAAGGTACCCACCATTCTCATTTTTGAAAAGTTTACAAGGCCTTCCTCTGTAAAGTTGGGTGTGCCTTCTTCAATAAAGGCCAGGTCAGTGAGGTACATTCCCAGGTAGGGTACAGATGGTGGATTACAGCTGCAAAACATACAGAAGAAAAAAAACAAAGACATTTTAATAACTGCTCTACTACATAATTAGGGGAATCTATAAAGGGGTGTAATAGACACCTTCAAGATTTCTGTCAAGCCTCCACACCAAAATTGGCCATGTTTGCACCAGAGAAGCCAGCACTGATGTTGGAGTGTCCATACTGGACATTTTTTACCCAGTGTGTTCCCATCCCAGCCTGTGCGCTCGTAACAATGATATTTGCATGGCTGAGTGGTTGCTTCATTTTAGTAGATGGGCCAAGGGGAACTAGTTTCCCATCAGGTCCAGTTTACCTGTGATTGACAATGCATAACAGTGGGCAGATGCCTATCCACAATTCAGTCCAATAGCAGCTTTCAAATCTGCCCACTGACATCCATTTGTCAATCAAAAGCAAGGAAGATCTGATGGGAAACTAGTCTCTGCCCATCCAACATGCGCTGCAACCACGGTGGCCAGTTTCCCATTCGTTATGTCTCCCCTGTGATGCAAGTAATTTCCCTAATATACTGTAAGCACTGCCATATTTGAGTAATGACATCTGTATCCATTGCCCCTTTGGTCTCCCATCCAACAGCTGAATGGGGCCACGGATGGAACCCTGTGAGGGAAGTTGTCACAATAATGACAGCTTCTCCACACAGACATGCTCCACTCTGTGTAATGGTATACCTCTGTAATCCAGCTCAGGCCTGGCCTTAAAGCGGTATAAAACCAGAACAAAAGTTCTATATATTGCAGCTTTCCAGTGCTCAAGTATGGTGGCTGCATTTGTTTTTCCTTCATTTTCACCTGGTGACAAACCCATTTTTTAATGGCAAGTTAAAATACGTGAATGTATGCCTACTCGCAAATCTGTGTTACCTTAGCACTACCCATATTTCACATTACCTATATGCCATCTAGCACCATGTCTTTCTCAGCATTAGTGGAAGGTGATAAGTGCAATGCTACAATCTGAGGGTAGCAATGTATTCACTTTCTCATAAGAAGTTCTCTGAGGGAACCATTTTTTTTTAATTCTTTGCCAGGAATCAAACGTATAATAGTGCAGCTCCTATCCCTCCCTATCCTCCTCCTTCCTCCTCTTCACATTAAAAAAATGCATCTGTCACCAAACCAGAAGGGAATAACAGGGCAGGACTGAAATGCTCCACCTTGTTCTGTGTAGTGATGGTTTCTCCCCCCATGTGGATATAGGTGCAAAAAATCATATAAAGCCTGTGACCTCTGTCCTGTTCAGGCAGCAGAGCTGAAACCAAGAGGTTGCAGAGTATCTCAGGTCCTACACTGTGCTTGCACTGCAGCTGGGAGACCACATACGTGGTTGTGTGAAAACGGGAGAACATTCAATCCTGTGATGCTGTTGGCCTGCTCAACGAACCTCACATCCCAGCTTCTCTGCAGGACAGGGCAGATGTCACTGAAAGGTGTTATTTGGCCAGGCGTCTGGGAAGCTGTGCTTGGTCTAAGGTATTACATATTTCTTTATAAAACTTACTTCTTGAGAGTTTCTCTGAGGTTTTTAAATCTGCCTTCTGATGAAACAGTCTTTTGAAGCTTGTCCATGAGTGCTTTTGTCTAAAAATAAAATGTTTATCCATTAAGTCAAATCATAATTCTTAGTGCAAATGACCCTTTACCTGCCATGAACTAAATAATTCAGTATTTTGTTACCTAAGCCAACGGTTCATTATTCTCCAGCACCAATATATCACACTTTACAGAACATATGTTTTATGAAGCCAAGAAACATACAACATTCAATTGCAGTATTCTTGCTTATGTATGTCCACTCTACTTCCAATACACAAATGTTTCATCTAACTGTATGATAATTGAAAAAAAAAAACACACCAAAATGTATTTTCTAATAGTTCAGCTAAATATAAAAGATGAGACTTTGCGCAGTTAATAAATAACACACATATCTAGATTTAAACCTATTGGTGCTTGGGAAACAGTAAAATATTTCAAAACCTTGACTACTGGACTTGTTTAGAATTATACTAAATGATACCACTTAATTTAGTATTAAACCTTTGGGTCTAGTGTAATGAAGTTCTTTTGTGCATGTGCAGGTTGTAAGGCAATATGTTTTTTGTGTTTTCTTTATGTTTTTGCTGATTGTCTTGACTGGTGAGAATGTTTGGGCTACCTGTCTTGCACAAATAACAGGAAATGAGAAGACATCTCTCCAAAGTGAAGGATAAGTGCCCCCACTAGAAGGTTTCTCTCCAGGATCAAGACTAACAGCAACAAAAACCTTACACGGGTTTTAACAATTCCTTAATTAACACTAATGAAAAAAGTTTTGGCATTGCATGCCCTTTAATGCTAATTCTGTGACAAGTGGGCTAGCAAATCTCTTTGGTGACATTATGCATGGGCCCCAATCAGAATGCTTTGGGGACCCATGAAGAAATCAGATGGCCAAGACATCTTTTGTCACTCTTGGATGATCACACCTCAGTGTACCTGATATAACCTCTCACCTGTCCCTCATTTGTTCACACACACACTGTCTCTATTAAGGCATCTCAACAGATCTCTGATGTCCTCCTGTGTACTGAAGATGGAGTTCTGGCTCTACCTACCTGTTTAGACACTTTGGCCCAGGTCTTCTTAAGTCGATAGATTGCACTTCTGTTCAAGGCTGAAGTGATTTCCAGCACTCCATTATAGTTGTGCATGCATCGGCAGATATCAGCTACCACCACCCACTTCTCAATGGAGCTGGCTCTAGAGGTGACATCAGGCTGGCTCATAATTTCTGATGCTACAAGGTTACTCATCTTTAGAATTCATACACGCAAAGGACATAGAAGAAAAAAATATTAGATCATACGGGTATCAATAAAGAAGTTTCATATGTGCACAGGTCAACTAAGCTTGAGATCTACACTATACTTTACATTTTGCTGAATCAGGAATGTGCTCACCAACCATATAGTTATCAAAAATCCGTCTGACACTCAGGTCCTCAACTGAAACACTATAGCTTTTTGGTTTCAAAAATCATAATTCTTATGAAATCAATATGGCAGATAATTCATTGTAAGCATTAAAACGAACAAGTGAGTTTTTTTTTCTCCCAAATCAGATGATTGCCACTTGGGTCAAAAGGCTGTATTAAATCTTTGCAGGTGACTAAATATCCTAAGGATGTCTGCTTGCTGACATGGCTACTGGTGAGCAATCAGTGTGCGTGTGCTCAATTGCCTACCAACCACTCGCCATAAATAAATTGTAATAGAGGAAATGCTGGTAGATGAAAAGTGACTTGTTTTCAGGCGGTCATTGGGTCACCTCTGGGACTTTTCAATGGCCATGAGCAGTGCATACTTGCTTGGTCTTGCTCCAACAGCCCCCATTCAAATTATTGTAATAATTGATGGCTTGACAATTCATTTGAGAGCACAAGCATCATGCCTTAAATTTAACCATTTTGGGAAACTGCTTTACGTGGTTCAATTTTAATCGTTTAATCACTTAAAAATTTTAATATAGTATTGGTACTTTACTAAAACAACTGCTTCTCCTATTAACATTCCATAGACTTAGGGCAGCTTCAGACTGCCCTACTGCGCTTTGGCCGCAGCGTGGGTGCAGCGCAGTGTACCTAAGGTTTTGGTGGGGGTTAGCTGTGCTTTGCCATAGACTTCTATTAGGTCCCACGGTTTTGGTGCGTTTTCTGAAAGTGCACCAAAACTCCTGCATACAGGGCATCAGTGTAAAGCCGTTCTTACAAATTCACTCAGCTAGAATTTACACAGGGAACACGTTACACTCCATGAGGTAACATAAATATAACCGACTGCCACCAATCCGTACTTTTTCTTTTCTGCTTTTAAATATTTTGGTTATGCGTGGACTCTGAAGGTCTAAATCAGCCATTGTCACCCTACATCTCTGGAAGTCTCTATATGGTGGGATTGTGTATCTCCTCATTCCCGCCTTGGCATATTACTCCCCCATAATTTTAATTAAAAATGAATAATCTGGAAGCAAGAAACACACTCTCTTGCAATGCCTGTAGCAGATTGATGACCATATGCGAACAGGTCTTGTTTCTTAAATACCCCAGTTTTTTTTTAAAAAAGCCACTGATAGGTAGTTAAACCAAATTAGCAACTACTTGGAGCTAGAATTACCACTATGGTGGGACTGACACTTCAACTAAATAAAATATCACTTAGCCAAGACCCAGTAACACATCAACACTTCAGAGCCTAACAGGTAGCAGCACAGAATGGAAGTAAATACTTACATTATTGAAATGCTGGCTGGTTTTCATGATATACGGTGTCCGGTCTATCTTATCTGGTTTCATCCAGCCCTGACCAAGAAATTCTCTAGAAGCAAAAAAAGAAAAAAAAAATCACATAATTCAGAAAACATAAGGTCTCTCTAAGTGTAGGGCTAAATGGCAGTGACTTACTGGTATGGTATACTTCGAAATATTATATGATCTAATAGAGTGATCTGCTCGGCTAATTCCATTGCTGAAAGAGTATCCAGATATTCTGTGGGTGGTCCTTCTGACTGAAAACAATAAAACAGATCAGTCAACATTTTATGACCACTACGTTTTAGAACTATGATCGAATTGGAAAAAAAGTATATATTAAGGCTGAGTTCAGAATGTTTTCACTGATCTTCACTCTGTTGCAGAGGTAAGCTTGCTGAAGTATCTTCAGCATTAAACACTAATGGTAGTGTCAAATAATTGGTCCCTCTCTACATTCTTCGGTTCCCTGGTCCAGTCACTAATGGTCACTATGGTCTTGTAGAAGCAGGTGGATGGAAACACAAAGGGCAGAGGTGGACCAAGTATCTGACATATCCAGAAGTGTGTTCAATGTAGATGATCAGCCACCATAGCTCTGCCTCAGAGTCAAGATCAGTGGACCGGGTGTTGGGACAGGTAGTATAAGTCATTATCTTTACAGGCTGGGCTTCTTTTTCCATCTAGTGACAGTCACTTAAAAAAAGGAAATATGCATTAAAGAAGTATACTTACTAGTGCAATTATGTCCTCCATATTCAAATGGCAATCATCTTGTTCATCCTGAGAAAGGCCACTGATACAAAAATTGTCAGCAATTAATTTGCTGTATACAAAATATATTAAATGAGCAACGTATTATTAAGGTAGAAATGAATAAGTTATGTATAAACTAAATTGTCAACCTAACAGTTATATAAACACCATTTAAAGTTATATTACAGTTAGGTGCTTACTGGATTTAAGTTTTGCATTATATTACTTTTTTCCCAATGTCTCACTCCCCAGGATTCCAGCGTCTGTCTATTGGGCCTGGTAGAATCTTGGCTGTCAGAAAATCGACCAGTACACTACTAGGCCTATTGTTATTCTATGCTAAGAAAGCAAATGTACTCCTTTGGAAATCCCCAACTCCTCCAACTCTGGAAATATGGAAATCCTTAATAAATTCTACTCTACCTCTATGTAGGGCCACCTATAACAGCTGAGAATGATCAACAAAATAAAATATGGTCCCAGTGGATGGAGTCCTTAGACACTGCAACACTGAACTAAGGTTCTCCGCTCTTAGGAGCCCCACTACCCCCAATTCAACTACTGTATGCAATTACTCTAGGCAGCAGTGATATGGGATGCTTCTCCCCAGTAGAAAGTCCCTGTTGAGTTAATTTCTGTAACATCCTCTGCTGTTGATATGGTTGCACATTTAGGGCCAGTACACACCAGAATGCAGTGCATGAAACCTGCGTTCCATTCACATTTCCCGCTCCACGTTCAAAACTCACTACACTGGGGTTTTGCAGAGGGTGTCAGTGTTAACTTAATGACAACCTTAATGCAGGTTGCAAACTCAGTGCACTTGCCTGCAGCAGATTGCATGGTACAGTAGTACCATGCCATCCAGTTACTGTGCGTGCTTTGTAAGTAGTGCATGAACTATTTTTGGTACAATCCAGAACTATTTTAGCTCATTCAAATGTAGGGGCTGAAATCACATGGCACTCGGATTGCATGTGAATTGCACAGGACTGCACAGTGCGTTCCTGTGCCATTCATGGTGTGAACCAGCCCTTACTCCTTTGATTAGAATGTCTTGCATTTCATATTTCTAGGTCTTAGATATCACCCACTGTCTTACTGTATGTAGTCTCAGTCATCTGCTTTACTTATATTACTACCTCAAAGAATACAAAGAGTTCTAAGAGGTTAGGAGCAGAGCACAACAGGTTTGACTGTCACAAGTAATTTCAATTATCTTGTGATTTTTAATTCTTTTTTTTTTGTAATTGCAATAATATAAATTTATTAAAAAAAAGTAATATTACAGTTTTCATATATGGAGCAGTGTGGTACAAAGCACCATATGCTCTCCCTGCCCTCTTCAGCAAATTCATAAATGTAATCTCTAAACTCATATTGAGACACCTGTCGCTTTATACTGAACATGCATCCATTTCCTCTTTTTTTTTGCTTACAGTGTTGATTGTACCATACAGAAGCAGCTCTACTGTACGTTCTAGTAGTGAATATTCAAATAGCCTGCCTGATGGCAGAGTCACTGATAATTTGCCTGGCATAGCACGAACTGGAAATATACTCGAGTATAAGCCAAGTTTTTCAGCACTTTTTTTGTGCTGAAAGAGCCCCCACGGGTTATACTCGAGTCACTGTGCCCATCTGCAGCCTCATGCTCCTGATCTCCCGGCGCTGTGACATGCAGTCTAGTCGGCGGCTGTGCAGTGTAACAAAGCCCCACCTTCTCCTCATCCGTGATAGGCGGAACACTGACTCACTGCTGGGAAACTGAATCAGTGTTCTGTAACGGACGAGGAGGAGACGGGGCTTTGTTACACTGCACAGCCGCCGACTAGACTGCATGTCACAGCGCCAGTGTTCTGGAGATCGGAGATCAGGTACATGAGGCTGCAGATGGACACAGTGAGGCAGGGAGATGGCACAGTGGGGCATGCAGATGACACAGTGAGGCATGGAGATAGCACAGTGGAGCATGCAGGTGGCACAGTGAGGCATGCAGATGGCACAGTGAGGCATGCAAATGGCACAGTGAGACATGGAGACGGCACAGTGAGGCATGCAGATTGGCACAGTGAGGCATGCAGATGGCACAGTGAGACATGGAGATGGCACAGTAATGCATAGAGATGGCACAGTGGGGCATGCAGATGGCACAGTGGGGCATGAAGATGGCACAGTGAGGCTGCAAATGGGCACAGTGAGGCTGCAGATGGGCATTGTTGACCCTCTTTTCCACTTACAGTAGCTGCTGCATTTCCCACCCTAGGCTTATACTCGAGTCAATAAGTTTTCCCAGTTTTTTGTGGTCAAATTAGGTGTCTCGGCTTATATTTGGGTCGGCTTATACTCGAGTATATACGGTAGCTCTGCTTTCTAGTATGCTAAGAAAAAAAATGCACTTACTTTAGTATGTTACTTGCAGCTTTCCTTTCCTGGGGTAGGAGATCAGGGTCACGCAACACATCTTCCAGCAAATTTACTACGTTCATCTTTACTTCACGATACAATTCAAAATCCTTTAGAATTAAGATACAAATGTAACTTATATTTCTTACATGTAGGGGTGTATTTATAAATCAGCAAATCTGAAATTCTCCAAACATTCACTGCAGGTGAATCCTCACGGTACATGTGTTTTAAATGACATTGATTCACTACCAGTAAATGTCTGCTGAAAGTCACATTCATTGCTTTATAAATATGCCCCAAAGAATTTTTTATTTTTTTTTGCATCCAAAATATTAAATGAACACTGAAAACAAAAAAAAATTATAAAGAAAAGATTTCTCTGAATCCCAAAGAACTCCTGTTAGCAATACAACCAATGCACAATTGCAGGAATATCAGAATATAAATGTTAACATCCAGCATTGCAATTTGCATTCCTGACCTAAGGCACAATACCCCACCAGTGCAGTGTCAAAGACACTGCAGTGTGATTTTGCTGTAGCTGAAAGCCTGGTAAGGTCTAATCAGTTACCTCTAAGTATGAGGGAAATTAGGAATGTTCATCTTCCTTAAAATGTGAAATCAAGTTATGTCAATTGTAAAAAAAAATATTGTAACTACTGACTTTTAATAAACAGACACTTACCAGTCCAGGGGTCCAGCGCTGTCTTTACCCAGGCCGGTTTTTGGCTGGTACCATCATCTTGTCTGTGGAGAGGCCGGCTGTGACTCCCTGCTTGTTTCACAGCCAACTCACCAGTGGACATGCACAAGACCGACTGCACTTTCAGACTGGTCCTGCAGCCTCGTGGGACATGTCACATGTCCCACGAGGCTGCAGGTGGGGGGAAACTTTCACAATTCTCTCCTAAGCAAGAATTGCGGAAGTGGGAAAGCGTACCTGTCAGAAAAAGGTACCCACTCCCAGAAAAAAAAAAACTGACAATAGTAGATAAGTGGGGGGGGGGGGCCTTAAAGTGGATGTAAACCCTCACATATACCCAGTGAAGTGAACCAGCCTCAGACGATAAACAGGGATGAAACAAATCCTCCTCCATAAGTTGTATATGTATATCTGTTGTCTTCAGCTTTATATAATGTTTAGAAAGTGAACATCGTGTTAGAATGTTCACTTCCTTATTCTGCACGGTGAGAGAAGTCTTGGATTACACTGGGAGACAGCTGATTGGAGGAAAGGCACACACCCCCCTCCAGATAGAGACTTTCAGAGCTGTCCTGTGAGTAGAGCAGCTTTCTCCTAATCTATTTATAGCACCCTCCCTGACACAAAATGCAGGCTGGTTTTATCACGTGTCTGAGAACTTGTCAGAAATTATCAGGCTGATAACAGAAGAATGGAGCTGGAGACAGCTACGGGACATAGTGCTTTGAAGAGAGATAACAAAACACTGCAGATATATTTGCCCAGCTCAAATTTCATGAATCGGGTTTACATCCACTTTAGTAAAGTTCCACTTCAAGATGTTTTTTTCTGTGTCTCCTGAAGCTCCTTTTTAACTATCCTGGCCCATCAGTAGTCTATTTTTTTTTGTATTTATTATCACAGCATGAAAAAAAATGAAAACTATAAAAGTAAAAAAAAAAGTAAAAATAAAAAATTTTCTGGCAATACAAATAATTATCTATTACACAAAAAAGGAAAAACACAATACAAACAACAATGAAATGAAATAAACACAACTACCTGAAGTACTCCAAAATAACCCACACCCTATAAATAGGAAAAAAATTAGAACCTTTTATTCTCACTAGCAAATTTTACCTAAGTAGCTCAATAAGTGAAATTCAACATTTCCACCTCAGTAAGGGACAAATTTGCAATTTTATAGAAAATTAATTTGCCCAAAATCACTACTGTAGTTACCACAACAATTGCTGATGGCTTGCTGTGCATTTATATTACGTCTGTATTTAACTACTATTCTTTTCCATTTGGTCATTTCTTCCTGTAACAAGATGTATTTTCCCTGTGATTGCACATACCTCTGGCTTTTTTTAAACTGGAATATAGATTATGGAAATAAAAAACACTATTTAAAAATGATATCTCCTTCAACTTAACATCATATAATAGCTTTTCTGATCCACATAATCCCAGGGTTCCATAGAACCTTTGATTTCCTCCAGAGGTTGTTAGGGGTTTCTTGAGCAACTGCAATGAGCAACTTTTGCCTCTCAGATAAGTTCCCACTGACACCATAGATCTTATTAGCTATCTGTAAGGGGGAAATTCTTCCCAATGGTAGCATTATTCCCACTGACCATCACACTAATGTATCATAAGTTGTAGATATAGTAATTTTTTGTAGTGGTTCCCTGAGCCTGGAGAGTTATTTCAAGAGTTCCTTTGTGTTGAAAAGGTTGAGAAAGGCTGCTCTACAGAAATGCTATATTTACATGTCCACAGACTGCATGGTTAAAAACTTGTTTACTTGAAAATCTTGTTGTGGCTACCCTGTGAGACTTAAATAAAATGTTGTTTGGGAATATTTAGTTGCTTACATCATAGGTGTGCGCAGGGAGTGTGCCAGGTGCCCCTAAACCAGAGGCAGCTCCAGGTGGGGTGTTTGGGTTCACCCCCATCTCTGTGACCATCTTTGGTAGTTGTCCACAAAGCACACTGACTGGCCTCACTGTATTTTTGATAAGTTAAAAAATGAAAGTGTTTCTATTGATAAGTGTCTATTTATTAAAACATGTTTTAATACATTTTAAAATGTGTATATACAGTTGTGCTCATAAGTTTACATACCCTGGTAGAATTTATGATTTCTTGGCCATTTTTCAGAGAATATGAATGATAACACAAAAACATTTCTTTCACTCATAGTTAGCATTTGGCTGAATCCATTTATTATCAATCAACTGTGTTTACTCTTTTTAAATCATAATGACAACATAAACTACCCAAATGACCCTGATCAAATGTTTACATACCCTGGTGATTTTGGCCTGATAACATGCACACAAGTTGACACAAAGGGGTTTGAATAGCTATTAAAGGTAACCATCCTCACATGTGATCTGTTTTCTTGTAATTAGTGTGTGTGTACTCCTGACAGACCCTTGCATCTTTCATCCAGTGCTGCAGTGACGTTTCTGGATTCTGAGTCATGGGGAAAGCAAAAGAATTGTCAAAGGATCTGAGGGAAAAGGTAGTTGAACTGTATAAAACAGGAAAGGGATAAAAAAAAGATATCCGAGGAATTGAGAATGCCAATCAGCAGTGTTCAAACTCTAATCAAGAAGTGGAAAATGAGGAGTTCTGTTGAAACCAAACCTCGGTCAGGTAGGCCAACTAACTTGTTCGGGATTCAAAGAAAAACCCACAAATAACTTCAGGTGAAATACAGGACTCTCTGAAAACATGTGGTGTGGCTGTTCCAAGATGTACAATAAGGAGACACTTGAAGAAAGATGGGCTGCATGGTCGAGTCGCCAGAAGGAAGCCATTACTACGCAAATGCCTCAAACCTTCTGGCACAAAGTCACTTGGAGTGATGAGACCAAAATCGAGCTTTTTGGCCACAACCATAAACACTATATTTGGAGAGGAGTCAACAAGGCCTATGGTGAAAGGTACATCATTCCTACTGTGAAACACAGAGGTGGATCACTGATGTTTTTGGGATATGTGAGCTACAAAAGGCACAGGAAATTTGGTCATAATTGATGGCAAGATGAATGCAGTATGTTATAAAAAAATGCTGGAAGAACATTTGCATTCATCAGCCAGGAAGCTGCACATGGGACGTACTTGTACTTTCCAACATGACAATGATCCAAAACACAAGGCCAAGTGGACCTGTCATTGGCTACAGCAGAATAAAGTTAAGGTTCTGGAGTGGCCATCTCAGTCTCCTCACCTCAATATCATTGAGCCACTCTGGAGAGATCTCAAACATGCAGTTCATGCAAGACAGCCCAAGAATTTCCAGGAACTGGAGGCCTTTTGCCAAGAGGAATGGACAGCTTTACCATCTGAGAAGATAAACAGCCTCATTCACAAATACCACAAAAGACTTCAAACTGTCATTGATGTTAAAGGGGGCATTACACGGTATTAAACTTTTGATCAGGATCATTTGGGCAGTTTCTGTTATGATTATTGATTTAAAAAGAGTAAACACAGTTGATTGATAATAAATGGCTTCAGCCAAACACTACCCATCAGTGTTATCATTCATATCATCTGAAAAATGGCCAAAAAATCATAAATTCTATCAGGGTATGTAAACTGTGTATATATATATATATATATATATATATATATATATATATATACACACACACACATACGCACGCACGCGTGTGTGTTTGAGCTTAAGGGTGCACACCCTAATGCAAGAGGCTGCGCACACCTATGGCCTACATACAACTAATAAATGTTAAAAAAAAGATACAAAAGGAGCTATAATAAATTCTAAATTTGGTATTAGGGTACATTTGTAAGTGTGTGTTACTGCAAGCACAAAGGTTTGAAAGGGCCTCCATTTTTCAAGAACATTTAGGAACTGTGTAAAGTCTAATGAGATTGGATGGATCAACCAGCCAAGTTTGTTTAAGAAGGATCTGATACCATATTTAATTAATCTGACAGGTAAAATATAATACAATCTTTGTCTATGTGTGTGGGTCAAGATTTGGTTGTTTGCTTTTCTAATCTGGGTTTCAGCCTGTCTTTTGGAACTTTCATAAAGCAGCTTCACTGCGATGATCACTAGATGGCACCAATATCAAGAAAGTAGTAAAGTAGATGGCACTCCACGGCTCACCAGCTAACAATAATATGCTAAAAATATACAGAACTCTCTAAAAGGTCACAGTTGATATTTAGAATGTTTTATGGGAAATACTGATTCTGACATTTTTGTTTATTTGTAAACATGCTCTGGGCAACATCTTTACTAATTTATACCATATTTAAAAAAGATGAAAAATAAAGATCTTCAGAGAAAGCTTTCTGCTTGATTGTGTTCTAAAAAGTTTCCTGAAAATTAGCAATGTATCTTAGTTATGGATTGAGTGATTAAGAGTTAAATCCTCTGTAAGATTTTTATTGCTGTCTTAGTCCCTGTTGGGGAGATATGCTGTGGATGAGAGATGCAAAGGTGCAAGTGAGCTGCAGAAAAAGGGTGCAGAAGTGGATGCAGGTGTAGGTGTAGAGGTGAGCTGTGGACCAGATTGCAGAGTTGAGCTGTCTGTGGTGGGGTAGATGTGAGCTGTGGGCAATGGTGCAGGGATAAGCTGTGGACAGCAGTGCAGAGATGAACTATGAATGTTGGGGTGTAGAGGTAAGCTGCCGAAAAAGGGCATAGAGGTGAGCTGTGGAAGAGGGTTACAGAGATGAGCAGTGGATGGTTGCTTTGGGGGAAGTTTTACTTAAGAAGAAGAGATATACAGTGCCTTGAAAATGTATTCATACCCCTTGACTTTTTCCACATTTTGTCATGTTACAACAAAAAACGTAAATGTAAATGTCTTTTATTGGGATTTTATGTCATAGACCAGCACAAAGTGGTACATAATTGTGAAGTGGAAGGAAAATGATAAATGGTTTTCAATTTTTTTTACAAAATAAATATCTGAAAATAGTGGCGTGCATATGTATTAAACCCCCTTTACTTTGGTACCCCTAACTAAAATCTAGTAGAAAATGTTAAGGGGTATGAATACTTTTTCAGGGCTTTTAGAAAGAGTGCCAAATTCAGTTCATATAATAGAGTTGGTACCTTCATCCCAGAAATATGGAAGAGAATGGAGAAAGGAGGCTAGAGGTGGAGTTTAATGGTACCGCAAGACAGAAAGGCAATAGTCTCAAATAGAGATTTTAAATTTTTATTACAAAAATATATATATAAAAAAGAGAAATATACAAATGATTTTCTAAAAATCACATATGACAATCAAGAAACATTGTGCTCTATAGTCACATATTGTTATATCTTGTTACAGTACTACCATCTGCGTATTGCTTGCTCTACATGTTTCGTGGATGAAGTCTACCGCTTCTTCAGGAGCATTATAGTACAATATACATGTGCGATGCTTTATAGAGCATTTATCATATGACTACGAATAAAAGGAAAAATATACATTAATCATATAATATATATTACATTTGATATAAGTTAAGGCAAAGATAAAGATACATCATATGTCTGCTGTAGGGACCCTATGGGTGAAGATCTTACCACAATGTGCCGCAGTACAGGCGACCCAAAGGAGGATAGTTCATCCTGGAGGGCCTGAGAGCCTCTTAAACAGAACATGGGTAGATGGATATCTAGTTAATCCCAAAAATACACAATTCATGATTTGAGAAGATGGGGGAATGAGCCCCTATATGCTGCACCTTGTGCCGTAAGTAGATTGCATCAATACGTATACACAAAGACGTATTGCATACACTATGGGCAAGAAACCCAAAGCTGCATTTCCTTACTGAGGACTATACGGTCTCTAAATATGTAAGAGACACGCCAGAATTGATCTTTAGACGAGCCACTACTTTAAAAGAACAACTTACTGCCAGTCACTACATACCACACAAAGAGGCCAATCCCACATTACGAGGCACGTACTGTTGTGGAAACTGTCCACAATGTCCTTGGGTCAAGGAAGGCCCGAGCGTTCAACTACCTAATGGCCAATGGCATAAATCTAAAACCTTTGTGGATTGCTCCACATGGGGAGTCATTTATATTATTTAGTGCCGGAGTGGAGCATTCTACATCGGAAAAACTAAATGCGAATTTAGGCAGAGAATTGGCGATCATGTCTATTACTCAGACGGAGGCAAGATTATCACGCCCATTACAAGACATGTTGGCTTATATCATAAGTATGAGACCGATATGATATTTTTTTTTGTCCTGGAAGCTGTCCCAGTGAACCCCAGGGGGGGTAACTGGGATAAATGTATCCTCCAACGCGAGACTCTCTGGATAGAGCATCTCAATGCTATGACTCCACCTGGCCTCAATGAGGTTAACTCATACAAACCCTTTTTATAATATTTGGAATCTCTCTGCTGTCCCATACAAGCTGTAGTTCTCCGTGGTTCTATTTACTTTCTTCTGTGTCTGTCTCTGTTTCTGACGTATTCACTTTTCCGTTATTTTCCCTTTCTCCATTAATGATGTGGAGAATCTGGATATAAGCCAGTAACTCTATAGACACTATTGCGCAGTTATTGATGATATATATTTCATGTACTTAATTTGATGTATGTTACCGTTGTTTTTTGACTGATGGTTTAATTAATATTGTCTGCTGTGGAGACCTAATGTTAATGTGGATTTCCTCCCCTTTAGGATCTACCTTATACGTTCCACATGGAGCGCAGTTACATCTTGATCCATTAGGGCACCTTCACACACATGAATGTGGATTTCCACCCCTTTAGGATCTACTTGTACATTCTCCATGGAGCGCAGTTCCTTCGTGATCCACTAGGGAGCCTTCACTGGCTGATACCTGTCCCGAGGCCTGTCCTTTTCCATCATGGCGGCCTTGGGTTTCTTGCCCATAGTGTATGCTCTGCAGGGCGGCCAGGTTTTTTGGCTTTTCAAGGCGGGTTTGCGGCCCTGGAGGGGGACAGGAATGCGTGTTTCACGTGTTCCCTGTCTCGCCACCTGTATGGCTCCACACTTACGGACTTTGTCCGCGGTGTGTGAGAGACGTTTTGAGGCACCTCGCATGTGCCGATTGATGCACCCCGGGTCCGGTGATGTCACACGCCACTTTCCGGCCTTGTGGGCGTCACTGGGCAGGAGCTAGCACACAAACATGTAAATAGAGGGGCTGTATGTCACAGCCTTTCTAGTGCAATATCAAGCTGTATCCCTAGGAGTGAGACCCTAAGGTAGGCTTTACTTGTGCTCTTTTGCAATTATATCTGACTTATGTACCCTCCTATGGAAGGCCTTATAGATCTCTCAACCTCCGTTTTATTGTAGGGGGGTTACCTTTTTGTTCACATAACCAAGGATTGATGTAAGTGTACATCAAATTTAACAGCACCAATCTTCAGCCTTTTGCAACGTAAGACTTCTCTTGTTATATTAGATATACGAACCAATCTGGAATTTGGAAGCATGATAGATACACGAGTATACATATATATATACATTTCCCCTTTTTTCTTGGCTTTAGATATCTCTCAAAAACCTTTGCACACATTATACGCCTATGTGTATACATATTGATGTGATCTACTTACGGTGCAAGGTGAACTGTGTATTTTTGAGATTATCTAGATTTCCATCTACCCATGTATACTTTTCCACAGACTTTCCCACATCTTATAGAGAATTACTGTACTCTAATTTTTTGAGTCCTTGTGATCCAACTGAGATCTTGGCATGAATACTTTTTGTTGTTATCTATTATCTGGCGATTAACCATTTTGGCGAGGCACTTTTTTTGATTGGATTCCTTATTATTTTTTAATTAGACCATTATTGGTGCTCTTTTCTGTGTGAGAGGCTCCCAGGCTCTCTGGGATGGGCCATCCTCCTTTGGGTCGCCTGCTCTGTGGCACTTTGTGGTAAGATCTTCACCCATAGGGTCCCTACAGCAGACATATGATGTATCTTTACCTTAACTTATATGAAATGTAATATCTATTATTTGATTAATGTATGTTTTTCCTTTTATTCATAGTCATATGATAATCGCTCTATAAAGCATCGCACATGTATATTGTACTATAAAGCTCCTGAAGAAGTGGTAGACTTCATCCGTGAAACATGTAGAACAAGGAATACACAGATGGTACTACTGTAACAAGATGCCACAATATGTGGCTATAGAGCACAACATTTCTTGATTGTCATATGTGGTTTTTAGAATATTTCTTTTTATATAAATATATATATATATATTTTTGTAATAAAAACTTAAAATCTCTATTTGAGACTACTGCCTTTCTGTCTTACGGTACCATTAAAGTCCACCTCTAGCCTCCTTTCTCCATTCTCTACTTTTTCAAGGCACTGTACCTTTCGGAGAAGTGGGATTTTTCTTGAGGGGTTTGTTTTAGGTAAAGGGGCTGCTTTTTTGGGATGGAGGATTTGCTGGGGAAGAGTTTAGGTGTCCAGGTTATTTTAGATGTTTCTGACTTGCTGACAACAAAGTTTTTTGAACAATGTCAGAGTGAGTCTGTCCTAAATCTGTTCTTATTTAAGGGGTTGTAAAGTCTCAAGGTTTTTCACCTAATGCATTCTAGACATGTGCATTCATTTTTGTCCGAATGCATTTTCGTCCGAATTTCAGGTATTTTCGTTATCGTTTTAACAAACGATAACGAAAGAGCAGAATATGAAAATCGAAAGATCCGACATAAACAAATGCTTTATTTTCATTTTCGTTGCGACAACAGTTCGATATAGATAGGAGATTCAACATTACGCTGACAGTAACAATCTGTGTCTATCGAACCTGTGGTCGAATGTGCCTAACCTTAACTCTATTAGTCCAAGATTATTCAACATAGAGAGAAAAGATTCAACATAGAGAGAAAAGATTTGACATAGAGAGAAAAGTTTCAACATAGAGAGAAAAAGATCGCTGCTGGAATTGGATGGGGGAAGTAAAATAAAAATATTGTAACCAATTGTTACCAATTGTAACCAAAGAGGAGGAGCAGTAAAATAGCTAGAACTAAGTACACATGTACAGCCAACTTACTTTCACTTACGATTTGCTAGCAGAGAGAGACACACACACTGAATCATTTCAGAAGACAGTCAATCTTAGCTGGTCCGTTTGTCAGAGAACCTGAATTATTTAGCAATTAAGCATAAGCACAGCAGCAGAACAATAGTGAAGCAAGCTACAGTTCAACTTAACTTTTTCATAATAATCCGCTGCTATTGTGTTAGTGTTGTGAACTTGATACTGATACTAGTGTTGCTAGTGTTGTGATAGCCTCAGAGGCTGCCCGTGTTGTGGGGAGGATTTATTATTATAGATTTTATATTATAATAACCATATCAATATCTGACACAATGTCGGATGCCGCGCCCGCCATTGCACTTGGAGATTGAGAAATGAATGTGAAAGTTGGCTGACTGTTGGGGTAGAGTAGACTATCCAACATGAACGACGAAGATTCGACAAAGCAACGAAAAACATACAAACGTTGAATCTTTGGCTTGTGTCTGTCGAAAGTTCTAAGAAGATTCGACGGAGCAGCTAAACTGTACGACGCTGCAATCGTACATTTCCGGTCAAATGCATCCGCCCATAGGCTATAGAAAAATTCTAATGTTGGTTGACTAGTAAAATAATTCATAAATATAATTATTACTAGTCATACAACATTAGAATTCTACTACAGCTAGCTTGTAGGCGGAAAATTCGACCGGAAATCTACGATTGTGGCGTCGTACAGTTTAGCTGCTTCGTCGAATCTTCTTTGAACATTCGACAGACACCATAAGCCTTCAATGACAGATTCGACCTTAATTAATTTGGATTTTCGGACGAATGCAATTTTTAACGAAAAACGAAATTAATAAAAACGAATTTCGGGAGTAACTAAATAAGTTTATTTTTCGGACGAAAACGAAATTCCGAAACAAAATATTTCAGTGTGCACATGTCTAATGCATTCTATGCATTAAGGTGAAAAACCTTCTGTGCTGCAGCTGCTCCCCGAAGCCCCCCTTTTTCTTACCTGAACCCGTTTGTGTCAAGCTACAAACATGAGCCCAGTGACTCCAATCGTTGTCTCTGTCCTCATTGGGTAGATTGATAGCCATTGACTCCGGCTGCTGTCAATCCAATCCAATGACACACGGAGCGGGGGCCAGGGCGGGGCCGAGTCCTGCTGTCTGTGTCAATAGACGCAGCAGCAGGACTCGGAAGCGTGCCCGCACGGATGCCCCAATGGAAAGCGGCTCTCCGTGGGGGCTCCCGATGAAGAGGAGGGGCCTGGAACGCCCCCGGGGCACCCCAGAAGAAGAAGATTGGGGCTGCTCTGTGCAAAACCCTTGCACAGAGCAGGTAAGTATATCATGTTTGTTATAAAAAAAAAAATACTTTTACAATCACTTACAGTGCAAGAGGCCTAGCCTCTAAACCTTTAACTTTTTGTTAGGACAGACAGTATTCAAACCTAGTTATAATTCATAATGAAGATCTGCCTGCACAGTACAGACAGGGTTAACTATGGCAAACACAGCCGCCCAGCCCCCTCACAAACAAAGACAAAGTAGTAGAATTTAAAGGTAAGCTGCAATTTTTAATTTTCTTCTTAAAGTTGAATTCCAAGCTACACCTAACTAATCTTAAAAATTCTTCATCCCCCCTTTTAATACCTATACTGACTAACCTGTGTAAGAAAGATGTATTTACTTAACTATTTTCATGTGATCCATTCATGTGATTTCCCCTGTGTCAGTCATGCAATCCAGTTATGTGTAATAAAATGGAATGACACAGGGAAAAAGTATTAAACACACGAAGAAAGGGAGGTGCAAAAAGGCATAGAAAGCCAAGACACCAGCTGAAATCTGCTGACACCAGCTGAAATCAGTATTTAGAAAGCAATCCTGCCCCTTGTCAGTGCAAATTATTATCAGCTGGCTTAGTCTCAACTGATGGCCTATAAAAAGGTGTCTCATTACCAAGGTGTCACACAAGAAACATCTCATGATGGGTAAAAGCAAAGAGCTCTCTCAAGACCTTTGCAAAACATACTGATGGCATTGGTTACTGAAGGATTGGAGGTGGGAACATCATGGTTTTGGGCTGTTTTTTAGCATACGTAATAGCAAACTTCATATCATATCATACTTATCATATCATCATATCATACTCTTAGACCTCTCTGCTGCCTTCGACATAGTTGACCACTTGCTCCTCCTCAGCAAAACTACACTCCCTTGGCCTCTGTGATTCTACTTTATCCTGGTTCTCCTCCTACCTATCCCAGGGCACTTTCAGTGTCACTTACAACTCCATCTCCTCCACTCCTCTTCCTCTCTCTGTTGGGGTACCCCAAGACTCTCTCTTTGGGCCCCTCCTATTCTCGCTCTATACCTCTTTCCTGGGCCAGTTAATAACCTCCCATGGCTTCCAATACCACCTCTACACCGATGACACCCAGATCTAGCTCTCCACTCCTCGATCTCCTCACGGATCTCAAACTTACTGAACGACATATCGGTATGGATGTCACACCACTTTCTGAAACTCAATCTTTCTAAAACTGAGCTTGTTATTTTTCCTCATTCCAGGTTCCCCCCGTGACTTTACCATTAAGATCAACAGCACAACCATTGGTCCCTCCACACATGCCAGGGTGCTGGGTGTAATCCTTGACTCTGACCTCTCCTTCAGTCCCCACATCCAATCACTGGCTAAATCCTGCCGCCTCAACCTCCGCAACACCTCTGGAATTCGATCTTTCCTGACTAATGACACCACAAAGCAACTTATTTACTCCTTGATTATTTCCTGCCTTGACTACTGCAACTCTCTCCTTAATGGCCTACCCTTATGCAGTTGGCGCTATGTATAATAATAATAATAATAATAATAATAATATAATTGAAGGAAGGATGAATGGACAAATGTACCAAGACATTCTTGATAAAACCCTGCTACCATCTACCAGTATGATGAAGATGAAACAAGGGTGGACATTTCAGCAAGGCAAAATGATCCCAAACACAAGGCCAAGCTGCTAAAATGGCCCAGCCAATCACCTGACTTGAATCCAACAGAAAATCTATGGAAAGAACTAAAGTATTAAATCATTTTCAGTTAGCGTGTTCAAAACTTTTCCCCTGTGTCATTCCATTTTATTACACATAACTTCATTTCTGAACTTGTTTGTTTTGGTTGTATGTATGGATTGCATGTCAATAGTACCATTTAGAAATATTTTTACCTAGAAAAATGGTGACGTGTTCAATACTCATTTTACCCGCTATATATATATATATATATATATATATATATATATATATATATATATGTGTGTGTGTGTGTGTGTGTGTCATTAATACATACCACTACTTTGGGAATGTTTCAGAGCTCGATATATACAAGATACACATGTGTTAGGTAATCAGGGCTCCAATATGGGCAGTAGGTTATACTTTTGATGATAAAGTGAGTAGATTGGTGATCCTGAGTATTCAAGCTCTTACTGACAGGGTCCAACTAAGGGTGCTCGGCACAATCTATAGCATTGTTTCTCAAGTGAGTATCATGTACCAGGACACAAGTCCTGACTGTATGAAGAACACACCAGCATTTTAGGACTTGGAGGACAACAGAGCTTAGAATCCCTGTGAGGTTATATTGCTTACTGTTTCCTATTTGGGGAATATTTCATCAGTTCCAGTTTCAGTGACAGTGGTCACCAACACAGGAAACATGTCTTAGCTGTAAGAGGAATACATCAACATGTTAGGTCTTTGAAGACAAGAGGCTGGGTTTCTCAGTTATTTGTTGCAGTTCTTTAACACCACAAATTGTTTAAAGACTTGAATTCTTGGTCAGTAGAATGCATTAATCTGAGAGTGTGCCTAAAGAAGAATACCTACAAGGCCAAATGGGCACACGGGAAGAAGAGACTCTTGAGATGCCACTTGGATCTTGAGAAAATAAAACTGATAAAAGATATACACCAATCAGCCACAATATTATGACCACTGCAAGGTTATGTGAATAACATTGATTATCTTATTACAATGGCATCTGAAAGTGGGTAGAATATGTTAGGCAGCAAGTCCACAAGTTGTCTCTGAAGTTGATGTGCTGCAGGCAGAAAGAATGGGCAAGAATAAGGACTGGAGCGACTTTGACAAGGGCCAGAGTGTAATGGCTAGACGGGGTCAGAGCAACTCCAAAATTGCAGCTCTTGTGGGATGTTCCTAGTCTGCAGTGGTCAAACGAAGGAAAACCAGCAAACCTGTGGCAGGGTCGTGGGTGGCCAAGGCTCACTATAACACATGGGGAGTGAAGGCTGGCCCGTGTAGTCCGATTCAATAGAAGAGCTATTGTAACTCAAACTGCTGCAAAAGTTAATGCTGGGTTCAATAGAAAGGTGTCAGAAACACAGTGCAGCAAAGTTTGTTGCACATGGGGCTGTGTAGCCACAGGCCGGTTAGGGTGTCCATGCTGACCAGTGTCCACAGAGTGCCTACAATGGACAAGTGTGCATCAGAACTGGACCGCAGAGCAATAGAAGAAGGTGGCCTAGTCTTAGGAATTCAAGTATGGTTTGAGGAACACAAGTTTGAGCTGTTGACTCAATCCAATCGAGCATCTGTGTAATGTGCTAGAAAAACAAGTCCAATCCATAGAGGTCCCACCTTGCAATTTACAGGACTTAAAGGATCTGCTAATACTGTCAGCATACCTTCAGAGGTCTAGTGGAGTCCATGCCTCGACAGGTTATGATAGGTGGTCATAATATTGTGGCTGAACTGTGTAGATATGGTAGAATTATCCTACCCATAGACGTAAGCTAAGAGTCACCTAAACTGGCGAATTTCAGTTATGATGAATTAATGTCATGGATTCCATGCACAACTACACTCCATAGGAACAGCTGGAAAGGGAATTCCAAATAAAAATTAAAATCTGCCCTTGGTTGGTGTGTACAATAATTCAAACTTTTACATTATGCATTATTCTAATTGCTGATTTTCTGATTAGAAACAAGTCTCATCTAGACTATCAGCAATCCTTCTGATCTTTACTGTCAATGGTGTGCCTGTGCAGCTGTATGTGGCTGCTCGCAGTCACTTTCTGGAACCGTTGTCGATGTCTATGTATGAATCACAGCACAGCTTCGAGCAGCCCTGCCCCCACCCCATCCAATCAGGTTACACCCTTGTCCTGCCTCCATCCTGCCTGCCCCCTCTCCTGTCCCATCCAACTCTGCCCCCATCCCACCCAGACCAGCACCATCTGTGATGCTGTCCTCATTCATGAGAATGAATGTGAAGGCATATGCTGTAGGAGTGCCTGTAATCCCTCTATTAAACATCTTTTTCACATTTTACATATATTAATGTACTAGTATGGGGTAACTGATTGCATGGAGGTAATTGAAAGCAAGCCCTTCCTCCTACTTGAATGGCCAAGTCAAACTAGCCATGGTCGCTGCTGTTCTTCCCTGTGATAACTATCGACAATTTTTTCCTGACTCTTTTCCTTTCTATAGCAACAAAATGATGCTTGGTTAAGCAAAACTATAATGCCTGAGTACCAAGTCATGACAGTCAGTAAGATCATGCATGTCTAACACCTTGGAATGCCATAGGCACCTTAAATTGGTGTGACATATAATCTGCAAAAAACCTCTAAACAAGTAAAAATCTAACCACAACTAATACTAGTAGCACGATTGACCAAAGTACAGGAAACATTGTCCTATGGATGCACCCTTGGGTGGTTTAAACTTGAATAGCTGCCCATTTTATGGAAGGGCCTACAGCAGAATCTAAACATATTGAATAGAGGAGTGGGACCAACCCCCCCCCTCCCCCGCCAGAACACACCAGTCAGCGCTCACAGTTATTGGCTGCAAGAGCTGATCAGATGCCTGTTGGTTTTTAAGCATGCCCGTTCGACAGAAGCCAGTCGTTATATTGCCTTCTGTTAGTCAGGCAGCAGTACAAACGGGCTGAAAGTCGGCCAGTTTCTACTCTACCAGCTGATTTTGACCAATATTCGGCTGGTGTGTACAGGGCTTTAAGCTCTTTGAAAAATTGAAGTCTGCAGTTAGGGATGTCAAGTTAACAGGAATTAAAATGATCTAATCTAAAAGTATCTTGACAACTTACAGTAAGACAATGAAACCATTTTCAGGTCACAAGGACAAGGCAAAATGGATGAGAGTGTAAGTAACACTATATGACAAGGGTTTTTTTGGTGAAGATTTCTTAAAGTGGTTGTAAACCTGACATAAAATATATGAACAAAGAATATCCCTCTATAGTGTGTACTTGTCTCAATAAAGAGCACTAAGTGTCATTTCTGACTGCTGCTTCATTCCTCTGCTATCAGCATGAGATAGCATTCTGACTAGTTTTCCTGACACCAAAAGAAAAAAGGTGACAGGGGAGGGAGCTCCAGCGGATTGACAGCCTTAGCTCTGTTGCTGTGTGCTGTGTGAAGGGGGGTGTCTCTTCCCTCCAATCAGTTCTCAGAGCTCTCCTCACTTACCTCTGTAGAGTGTAACTTCAGCTCCCGCCCCTGCTTTCTGGAAGCTCAGACAAACTGTTTCATTTCTGCGATTCTAATGGATGTAGAGATAAATGCAGATAAACAGGTACAGCTTATGTAGGAGGATTTGTTTCATCTCTGTGTATCACCTGCCACCTCACTGGGTATATGGAAGTGTTTACAACCACTTTAACCACTTAAGAACCGAGCCTCTTTTTTACACTTTTTGTTTAAATCATATTTTTTTTTGCTAGAATTACTTAGAACCCCCAAACATTATATATTTTTTTCTAACACCCTAGAGAATAAAATGGTGGTCGTTGCAATACTTTCTGTCATACCGTATTTGCGCAGCAGTCTTACAAGCGCATTTTTTTCAAAAATTTTGAATTAAAAAATAAGACAACAGTAAAGTTAGCCCATTTTTTTTTTACATTGTGGAAGATAATGTTACACCGAGTAAACTGATACCCAGCATGTCATGCTTCAAAATTGCGCCCTCTCGTGGAATGGCGATAAACTTTTACCCTTAAAAATCTCCATAGGCGATGTTTAAAAATTTCTATAGGTTACTAGTTTTGAGTTACAGAGGAGGTCTTTTCCTAGAATTATTGCTCTTGCTGTAACGATCGCGGCAATGCCTTACATGTGTGTTTTGAACACTGTTTCCTTATGCGGGCGCTACTCACGTATGCGTTCGCTTCTGCAAAGAATCCCTTAACCTTCAGACCAGTGGATTGCCACCATGACATTCCAAGAAATGTTGTACTACGGGGGTTTCTTCTTTTTGCTTAATGTTTTTCAGGTGTTCACCCAATCTGACACGAAGTTGACATTTGGTTATCCTTACATAGAGTTTTTTGCATGGGCACGCTAAAATATAAAGGACCCGCATTGTAGCACAGTTATCAAACTGTTCTGACCGAGTCCCTAACACCGGCAACTTAAATAAGGGAAACCGTGTTTGGCGAGCCGCTCTGTGCTTTGTGAATGGTCCTGCAGTCTTCTGGGACCTGTGATGTGTCCCAGAAGGCTGTGGGTGATCTGCTTGGATCATCTGGGCGATCTGCTTGGATCACCTGGGCAATCCGGGCAGAAGTGGGAGTGGTTACCTGTCAAAACCAGGTACCCCCCCCCAAAAAAAACGAAGTGTCAATTGCCAAAGAGGAGGGGGGAGGAAGAGGCAAACAAGCAGAACTTCGCCTTTTGGGTGAAGTTCTGCTTTAAATGTCTCAGTTGCAGGAAAACTGGAAATTCGAAAAAATACTATAAGAATCATGCTTTAGACTGAGTCATCGGGCAGATGTGTTGACAAGTGTCATACATAAGACTAGTCCAGACACATTACTTCTGAGTTAGTCCACAGCATGACTCCAGTACTGAAACCAAGTATTTATGAAACAGTACATTGCAAAAGTGATGAGCGAGTATCGATTTTTCTTTTTTTTTTTTTTTTTGCCACTAGCTTGGAACAAACTCTTCAGTGAGTCCTGTAATGAAGAACATTTGTGTCACTAGCAGCTTTCTGTTGGACAATAGACTTGTCCTCACATGATCCCCTTAGTATAATAACACACAGCTGCACAATTCATCCTGATTTTACGAATATTAGGACAATGGCTGCTAATGATTCCGAAGCACCAGAATTGCTGTAAATCTGGGCACTTGTTTGGACAGAGTACAATCACTAATAAGTGGCGTACTTTTCTTTGTTTACAGATGTGTAACACCGCACACTCTGAGCACTATGTATTTGTATGTTTTATTATTTTGATCTTATGCTGGAAAACAGATCCATTTAATTAAAAGCAACAGAAACCTCTGCCTGCCATTGATTAAATAACTCCTGGAAGAGTGGGCATGGGGCCATCACGAATGTCAGCTCTTTTTCCTCCTCCCAAAAAAAAAGAATGTAATCATTAGAATTATGGTTAAACAATGACAAAATATTAAATGGGAAGCAGGCCATCATAAGTAATAATGAATTGATAAATAGCAGTGGGGGTCATCGGATCTGTCTAGCAGATGACTGGTTTTCATTTTCAACCCAGCATTCATTTTGTGAAGTCAGCTGTCCAACTTACAAAAGCTTTATATTTGTTTGCATGGATAGTTTCTGAACGGGCTCTGAAAGCAGTATCAAACCCAAACTCAAAAATGTAATATATTGCAGCTTACCAATCGTTAGATGGTGGCTGCAGTAGTTTTCTTTTCTTTGGCTTTACCCCCCTCTGTTTTCACCTGGTGATCTGGCCAGTAACACACCTCCTGTATTAATGAGCCACCACTCTGGAGGAATGAGAACAGGAGGCATAGTAGACAGCGGCATTGTCAGTCTGCGGGAAGGGGGGGGGGGGGGGGTAGTGTTAAATATATTAGCAGATTTAGAAACACTAACAAATTGAAGCCAAAATCCAGCTCACAATTTATAAGCTATTATAGCAAGCAGTTTTTTTCTTTTGGGAAAAGGGTATAAATAAAATGATCATTTTAATCACTCCTGCCAGTGTTAAGTGGTTTGTCTCATCCATGCAAACTGATACATTCTGCTGGAGAGCTTGTGCTTTTTAAAAAAAAACAACAGATTTGCGGGCTGGATCCCCAGATGAAAATAGAGGAACAAGAGCATAATACAGGAAAATAATACAACCATTACATCTAAGAATTGGTAAGCTGCAATATAATAAATGTTTGCTTTTGGCTTTAATACTGCTTGCTATTACAATGCTCCAAGCACTATCCTCCCTAGTTCTCAGAAATATAGACTGTTGTGCTTGGACTCATATGTCAAAATGGTGCAGTCCCACACAGTTTGAGTGGGGAGCATAAAATCTGGTGCAGCTGTGCATAGTAATCAATCAGTTTCTTCAATTAGGCTTTGACAAAAAACAAAAACTGGAAGCTGATTGGTTTCTATGCAGAGTTGCACCACATTTTGCACTTTCCAGTTTTAGCCCACGTTCACATTGGGTTGATTTGACATGCGATCTGGCATGTCAAATTGGAGCCTATTGCCGGCAATGGCACCGTCCGAATCAGTGCGGCACCAATTCCCAAAAGCAGTTTCTGTACTACTTTTTGAGACCTCAGGGGCGATTTCAATAGACATCCGTGCATAAACCCACACAGATGTCTGTCAAATTCATCCCCTGAAGTCAGACTGAAATGCCGCCTTGAAATCGCGCAAGTTTAGCTGAACTCGCGCGATTTCAAACCCCTCCTCAATGTGAATGTGGGCTTAGTAAATCAACCCCTCTCACAGTCTCTTGGACAGCATTATGCCGCATACACATGAGTGGAATTGCCTACAGAAAGAGTCTGATGGGAGCTTTTCTTCGTATATTCCGATCGTGTGTATGCCCCATCGGACTTTTTCTGTCAAAAATTCTGACAGACCTAGAAAGAGAACATGTTTTATATTTTTCGGACGGAACAAATTACTATTGGAAAAAATGCTTGTCTATATGCTGTTCCAACGCACCAAAAACGACGCATGCTCAGAAGCAAGTACGAGACGGAAGCTATTGGCTACTGGCTATTGAACTTAGGTTTTCTAGTCCCGTCATACGTGTTGTACGTCACTGCGTTCTGAACGGTCAGAATTTGGTGTGACCGTGTGTATGCAAGACAGCTTGAGCGGAATTCTGTTGGAACTCCGTCGTAACAACCTTCAGAGTTTATTCTGAAGCAAGTACGAGACGGAAGCTATTGCACGGAAGCACTGGTTACTTGCTTATTTGACATGTCAAATCGCTGCAATGTGAACCAGGGCTTAGGCCTGTTTCCCCAGTATATATGGTAGAAATTCACAGAACTGATACCGTTCACTACACACAATATTAAGAAACATGTTCTTTTTATGTCCTCATTTGTACAGATAAACCTCCTTTGGGCCACTCATTACATCCACACAGATAATGAGGACTGTACACATCCAAGTAAGCTGTCTTTACATTGATCTAATAAAGCTGAAGACTTCAAAGATGGAGCCACAGGAATCAACCTGCCGCTGCTGCGATCTGTCTTTCCACGATAACTCTGCAGCACATGGACCTCTAACAGTAATCTTTATCATGGACTAGATTCAGTTAAAGTATAGCTAAATGCAAAACATTTTTAACAATCAGGAGTGCTTTATTGAAAAGTATAAAATGCAGTACAGAAGAAAAAAGGAGTAAACAGACCATGTGTATAGAAGTACATACAGTTACGGATCATATATTTGACTAGAGGTAAACTCTTGCTCACATAATAGTTATCATACTACTTTCAAAACATCTACACAAATTCGCTTAGTATTTACTTATAAACCATGCTATATAATCCTATCAGGCACATCAACACATTGTCAGCTAATCCATGGTAACCAAACCTTATCGAACTTCCAAGGGCACCCCCGACTAGTATACGTCAGTCTATAGAGGGGCAAAGCGTTATTAATTCTCTTTTCCCAGGAGGATAGGGTCGGGGGGCCAGCAGAGGTCCATCTAACAAGGATCTCTTTTTTGGCGTAATAGAAGAGGAGCGAAATTAAAATTTTACTATGATGCGACCTGTGTTCATCCTCATGTATTCCCAATAGGGCTATCTCAGGTGTTTTTGGAACAGACAAATCCATTCTAAGATTTAAATGATTATACACTCCCAGCCAGAACTTTGACAATGCAGGACAGTCCCAGAACATGTGCAGATACGTGCCAATCTGGGTTTGGCATCTAGGGCAATGTGGATCCCTATCAGGGTATATTTTGGATAGTCTCGCTGGCGTGAAATAGACCCTATGTAGAAATTTTATTTGTGTCAGTTTATCTCCGGCCGATATTACCAGTTTGGGACCTTGCTCCAGACAGGCCTCCCAGTCCTCTCTATCCAAAGTAGGGATGTCAGATTTCCAAGTATTCCACAACCTGTCCATCTTGGGTATCTCCCTAGGCAGCAGCATATTATATATGGCTGATAGGGGTTTCACTAGATCTTTACTGGACAACAGGTCCTCTAACGGGTCTAATTGTAGGAGAGGAGGGACAGGAAATTGTGCCCGAGTCGCATGGCGTAATTGGGCGTACCGGAAAAACATCCATCCTGGAAGCCTATACGTCCTTGACATAAGCGCAAAGGACATCAATTCCCCATTGGGCATAATATCTCTTAGGGTTTTGATTCCAAATCCTGCCCACAACTGAGGATCAGGAATTGTTCGATAATGGGGCAACTGAGGATTTCCCCAAAGAGGCTGGACAGGCGCCCATCGTCCTACAAGGGAGAAACTCCTTCTAGCCATCCTCCATACCTGTAACGTTGCTCCAGTCGGGGCAGGAAGCTCCGCATATGCTTTTACCCCCCTATAGACCAAATTTTGCAGATCTTGTAAAGAACCTAGCTTCGCCGCCTCTACACACACAGCAGCATTAGAGCGTTTCCCCTCAAATGCAAAACATTTTTAATGTTGGATAAAGTGGAAAGCGATCAAAACACCTGTCAGGTTTTTCTTGATGTCTGTGCTTCCATTTCTTTTCACTGTTTGTCCTGTTTACTGATATCACTGAGAATAAAAGTGAAAGAAATCCCAAATTTTGGGTCGTCAGCACAACAAGAATAGAGGGGAAATCTTCCAATGAGGACACTGGTTACAAAGACTCTAGTGATAACCAAGGATCCCCTCACCTTGGAAGGATTTCTTCTCACTTCCTGTTTTGGCTATAGGTCCCTAATGGGACACACATGTAAAAAAGAAAACTGACGGGGGGGGGGGTTCAGAACCCTCCAGAATGATTGCCTGATTGCCTTTAGTAGTTCTACTGTAATGTTTCAAATATTATCTTTTCTTGTGAAAGGGCAAATAAAATTGACAAGCACTGTTAAAGGGGAGAAAGGACAAAATGGACCACCATACGAAGATGCAGTTAATGGAGCATCGAGAGAAGTCAAGGGAAGAGGAGTATGTGAAGCTAGTGGATTTGGAATTAAATTTACCTTGTTGCTTCGCCCTGCATTGACAAAGGCTGGTTTATTCAAGGGATTCACAGCAATTTAAACAGTATGTGTCAACTTACTTCTGATATTTTAGTGGAAATATACCTCTACGCTACCCCAAGTGTGAATAAATCAAATATTAAAGAAAGTAAACTGGTATTACTAAATAGTAGTTAGTGAGCTGCTGCTTACACCCTTTGCGTTCCCACAAATAAAGCAATATGTGAAGTGCTAGTGATGTCACGCAAACTCAGTGGTGTACATATATAGTAAATGAAATAAATAGAGTAAATAAATGCAAATGGATTATATATCACATGTAGTGTAAAGGATAATGTGATGATCAAAATATTATAAAATCATAAACAAACACGATTGTTTAGAAAGTGTGGTCCATTAATTGGTGTGACTTCAACTTATATAGTATACAATATAGAACATTTCATTACTCCAGTGGCGATATATATAATATGTAGTGTTCTCCCATTAAAGTGCTGATTTAGTGCATATATAAAACCAAACGGTGTGCTTTCACCTTCTTGTGCCACCTTTATGCTCCCAGAACTCTAACCTTAACAAGGCAATAAGCCTTATGTGTGTAGTATCAACAATGATGTTACATCTGATATGACTCTCTATAAGGTGTTCCAGGAATCTCCAGGTAGTTCTAAGTAGTGGTCCCTTTAAGGTACAATCTCCCACGGTCACTTCATATGTTTAGGGTAAAAGAAAGTATTCCTCCATAGTATAGTAATTAAAAGTAGTAGTAATTTATTAAAATAACAAATCTTACAGTTAAAAATGCTTTGTTAGGTATCAATACAATGACTTGCCAGTCTCTTGCATCACTTCCGGTCCAGACTGCCCTATGCGTTACGTCACGGCACGTGACTTAGTCAATGTTTTTAACTTTAATGTCGCGTACACACGATCGGACTTTACGGCATACTTGGTCCGGCGTACCGGATTTCGTCGGACAATTCGATCTTGTGTGGGCTCCAGCGGACCTTGTTTTCTCAAAAGTTTGATGGACTTAGATTTGAAACATGTTTCAAATCTATCCGACGGACTTGAGTCCGGTTGAAAAGTCCACTCGTCTGTATGCTAGTTCAACAGATAAAAAACGATGCTAGGGCAGCTATTGGCTACTGGCTATGAACTTCCTTGTTTTAGTCCGGTCGTACGTCATCATGTACGAATCCGTCGGACTTTGGTTGATCGTATGTAGGCAAGTCCGTTCATTCGGAAAGTCCGTCGTAAAGTCCGTTGAAAAGTCCGCCGGGCAAAGTATGCCGTAAAGTCCGGTCGTGTGTACGTGGCATAAGAGTTACTATTTTAATAAACTTCTACTACTTTTAGTTACTACATTATGGATGAATACTTTCTTTTACCCTAAACATATGGAGTGACCGTGGGAGATTATATCTTCAAGGGACCACTACCTAGATTTCCTGGAACACCTTATAGAGAGCCATATCAGATGTAACATCATCGTGGATACTACACACATTAGGCTTTTCATTGCCACGTTAAGGTTAGAGTTCTGGAAGCATAGAGGTGGCACAAGAAGGTGAAAGCACACCGTTTGGTTTTATATATGCACTAAATCGGCACTTTAATGGGAGAACACTGCATTTCATATATCGCAGGCTGGAGGAATGAACTGTTCTATATTGTATACTATATAAGTTAAATTCACACCGATTAATGGACTACACTTTATAAACCATTGTATATGTTTATGATTTTATAATATTTTGATCACCATATTATCCTTTATACTACATGTGATATATAATCTATTTGCATTTATTTACTTCATTTAATGTATGTACACCACTGAGTTTGCGTGACATCACTAACAATTCACAACTTCTGTAGCTGTGAGACTTGACTGTCTGGATCAGTCTTTCTCAACCTTTTTAACATGGAGGAACCCTGGAAATAACTTTTCAGGCTCAGGGAACCCCTACTAATATTTAATTTATCTACAGCTCCCAGTACACTAACGTGACAGTCATTGGGGAGAAAGCTCCTTACATTTGTGGTAATTTGGACTAACTCCCCCTTAAAGATAGCTAAAAAAATCACTGGTGTCAGTGGTTACTTATCTGAGAGGCCCGAAAATGCCCATTGCTCAAGGAACCCCATGGCAAGTTCTGGAGAAACTCTAGGTTTCCAATGAACCCTGGTTGAGAAAGGCTGGGCTAGATAAACTTCATGTTCACAGATGTACAAAGTGTAGCCAGAAATCCATCAACTTATGGGACACAAGCTACTTCTTGCCATCCACAATCCTCCAGACATAATACACCAGGCAGTCTGCAATCTACCCTAAACAACAGCAGGAGAGTGACACCCCAAGTGACTTTTCTGCACTGTGGACTTAATTAACGGGATGCACAATCCCATAAACATTACTCTGATTTGGTCAGTTCCTCCCATTCTAGAAGATATATTACTTGGCTGTTTATTCAACCGTCTTCATGTGCCCAGACACGGGTGTAAAAAGTACAAACGCAATATTCCTCGTGCACACATCCCTGAAAATGGCTGTAGCAATTCTGGGTGCTGCAATGACCACCGGCTGGAATTCATAGACAATCAGAGTGAAGAAATTTCATCAGCACACCAAGGATTCCTCAAATGGGTCCACAGCTTTATTTACATAGTTACACGGTACACACATGGCAACGTTTCGGAGCCACGCAGCGCCCCTTTGTCAGGCAAGTGACATTTCTTCACTATGGGTGTAAAAAGACATGCCAAGGAGCCCAGCTGTCAGCGTCATTTCAACTTTATAATAGACTGGAATAGGTTCCTGGAATCTTGACTTTAGATGAAGTTAGGACAAATAAAAAAAATAGTACATGGATACTGAAGTAAATTCAATTTTTTAGATGTTTATTTGGCTAACGACTAGTTTTCCCTGTTCCAGAGCTCTCTTTGAGCAAATGGGGACAGGCAGGATTGGAACTTTTTAGCAAAAAGACTATTGTTACCTAGACAAATTCAAGTGTCAGATTGTTTACTTAACATAGGGTATCTATAGGTAGTTTATCATCTTTACTTCCTTCTAGGATCCAATATTATATTACTATCAGTCCACCACATTTAACAATCGAATATTTGTATACTCCACTGTCCAGCAAAACTAATATGTACAGGTCCAGTAATCAGTGGTTTACTGTTTATCAGGTTAAGGCCCCTAAATTTAATATCTGCTGGTCCAATGTGTAGAAATCTGCTCCACTGTTTATTAACCTGTCTATTTTAGATGAAATGCCTATATATATATCATTTAAATTGAAATTCATAAACCTTTTATATAATTTAACGTTGGTCAATCTAACCTGTTCTTTGCGTAGCCAAGTAACACTAATCCAGCATTAAAAAATGTAATATGGGTTTGGTGGGAGGAAGCACAGCCTATGTTCTTAGCACAAGTACAGAATTTTCAGTGTCTAGTCACAATGTAATATCCTTGAAAGGAAAATAAAGCCAACAGGCATTGTCACATTAATAAAGCCTTGACGTGGGAAGAGACGTGACATGGTGGCTTGTAACTTCCAGCACTTACGATGTTTAAATGCATCATAAAGCAAATAATAGAAAGGGAAAGTGTCAGTGCCCTGAACAAGGAAGTGTAGAGCACATTTAATTAATCAGACTGACTGCATGCTTGACTGGTGTTGACTGTGGCTGGCTTCTCCCAGAGGGCCATGACTACCACTGCCTACTCTGCAGCATACATAACATTCCCACAGATTTACAGAGTCTTGTGCACCTCTTATTTCCCACTGTAACACTAATATGTAAAATATGGGAAAATGGGTTATGTTGATTAGAATCAGTCAAAAAGAGATTTCTTTGTTATATTAAAACTGAACTCAATGCAAACAATTAAATACACTAATTAAACACATATAACTGAACAGTTTTACTTGTCAAAGTATTTGTATAACCCTGCCAGCCAGCACAACCAGGCAGATGACACCAACTTTCTCTGTTACAACTATAGGCTGCAAAAGGGATAGAATGGTGTCCTCTCCCCATCCCAGCCTACAGCTAGGACAGCAAAGACCATCAGGAGACTGATGCAATAATCACTCTACTCTCTCCATCTATGAGCATGTCCCTCGTGAGGATATTGCATGCAGCACATCTTATAGGCTCCCAGTCCTGCCCTTCTGTCTCTGATTATGGGTGTTGTAAATGGGATTGGTATAATAAGTGTTTTATACCAATTCAAATTAAGTATTTACACTAGTTGCACACATTTTCAAGCCTAAGGCTGGGTTCACACCGCAGTAAGGTGGGGCTCACAGCAGGGGTCCGGTGTGTCTCTGTTCACCATTTCAGGTCTGATTTCGGTCCAAATTTTGGGCTGAATTCGGACCTAAAAAACGGACCAGAAGACGAACAGGACACCTGTGCAATTAGCTTCTGAGCCGCTCCGGAGATGTGTGAACATTGAGAGCCAGTCACAATCTCCTGACATGGGAATTGGATGAGGGGAAGCCCACATCCAATTTGTAAAAGTGTGAACCCAGCCTGAGCTAACCTTGTATAGTTCATGGCAGGTGGGTGAAAATTCAAGAGATGCAATAAACAGATGGAGAATTGACTTGAGGACATCCACCCAACACATAAAGAGGAACTGCAGTATTAAATTTTTTCCTAGATATAAATGAGAAGAAGACCAGCTTAAAAGAGACGTATGGGTTTTTTTTTTTTTTTAGATTCATACTTACCTATGTGGATGCAGCATCAGACTGATGCTGCAGCTGTCCCCCGGCATCTCTGTACTGAGAACTGAGCCACTGAACAACGCCAATGGCTCGGTTCTCACTCCTCCCTGAGCGGAGAGCTGCTGACTGTCAGTCAGCATCTCTCCTGCTCTGTTCCTCCATGCTCACTGGAGCGATGAGCTGTGGAGGGGCGGAGAGCGGCCGTCTCAGCGGCTCGCTGAGAAGCTGAGACTGCCATCAGTCAAGACAGCTGGCAGATCCAGACTTCTGAAGTTGGGATGACATGCTGCCTCGACTAATGGCAGTGACGTCAGCGGAGAGCGGACTTCAGACTGCTCTCCACTGAAAACGGGTCACAGGAGTGCAAAACGGATTGCACTCCTGTGACCTGTAGGAGAAGTCCAGCCTAAAACGCACAGGCTGGACTTCTTCTTTAATGCTAAAACTGTTATCAATATTTGATGAAGTATATCTAAAGCCAAAATGTTTTCTTTCCTTTTAAAAAGAAAATTACGCTCTTTATTTATCCTGGTGACCATTGTCAATAGGATGAAAAGTGAGGGAAGATTCACAATTTTGTCACTACATCAGGAATATAGGAGACATGTTCCAGTGGGGACATCTTTTTTTTCCCTTACTTTTGGGGAGATTTCACTTTGAGACACAGATGACACAAAATCATCATAATAGGCCGCAGAGAGCAAAATAGCAAAATAAACTTGAGAGGATTTTTAATATATATATATTTTTTGCTTTAGATATGCTTTAATGTTCAAGCTTCTTTGATTCATTTGTAATTTTATCTATACACATGGCAGCAGCCATATGTAGTCATTACATACAGCATGCAAGCTCTAATTTTTAGTAGTACTGCGCTGTGTTGTGTCTTGGTGATCATTTCACCTGACTGCAGGCTTTCCAGATAAGGTCTGTCTGATAAAAAAAAAAAAAGTCTTTAATGGAAGAATTATTCACAAAAGTCCGGATAGACAAAGGTAATGGGATCTTTGCCTGGGCCCTTAAATCATATACGGAAACTCAGGAACAGTGGTTTGTAATCCATGGCTAGAAAAGCAAAGCAAAATATTAAGGTGATTTATTAAAGAGTCTTTGCTAAACAGCCAGTTTTGGGTGAAATTAACGTTCAGTGTTTTATCTATGATACCATTCTAATCATTTTACTATTAATGTGTCATTATATCGTCTTCTAAAAACACTAGAAGCATATTAAGTCACATGCGTTCATATATCTTATAGTCCACTACAGCTGTAAAGCAGAGATCAGATAAAGACAGAAGCATCTGAGGATAGACAGTGCAATACATTAGCACTTCCTGAATTAAAATTTTTATTCAAAGGTTCATTTCACCCAAAAGTTAAATTTTAAGCTACATCGTAGCCTTGGTAAGCTGTTTTAACCACTAGCTTCCTGCAGCAAAAACTCCCCACCATAGACCTTGGCTCCTAACTGTGGGCTTTGGAATGTTTTCACCCACTTTTATTGTGCTGTCTCCTTCTGCTTTATTCATAACAATATAGGATAAAACAGAGAATGAGTCACTTTTAATAAACTTCGCAGGTTTAGAGGTTTGAAAATGAAAGTGCTGTAAATGTTCACTGATTTAAAGCATATTCAAACTCAAAAATAAAAATGTATATGTAGCTCTGGTAGATTTATGATCTACCAACTGATAGATAAATTTAGTAAATTGCTCGTTAGGGGAATTAGATTTGCCTCTGTTCCAGCTTGGCTGACGTTGCGTGTGGTTCCACACTGAGCCGGTGGGTGCCGCTGTTACCATTGGCTAGTGTTGGAAAGGCAGCGTGTCGAAGCGTATGGGTGCTCCTCTGTCCCGGAGACAACTCGGTGGAGGTGGTCCTCCGAGTTGCATTCTGGGAGAGGGTATTTATGGGACAGACGCCATGTTTTGGGGTTCGTTTTACAGCCACCTGCTGGCCCTCCTGGCCGACAGGTATGCGTTAGAGTGCTACCTCGTGGTCCTCCGTTCCGGAGGCCCGTGCCGCTGCGGCGTGTAGATGGGCCCAGAAGCATGTCTGGGGCCTACCACAGCAGCCGAGGAATGGTCCTGAGCTGTCTATCCAGAGTGAAGAAGCTGGACAACCGAGAAGATCCAAGGGGAGGACCCGTCATGGAAGGATCACACAGAGTGCTGGTCTGGAGAGGGGCCTGGTGACTCGGTTGGACGACGTATCCTAAAGTAGTTCCACAGCATAGTACTGCCGGGTTGGCTTAGAGGTCCAAGTACTGTGTCTGACATTAACCGCAAAGTTTAATACATCCTGTGGCAGAGGATTGTATGGATTTATTTCAAGCAAGTCTGTGGCAGAGACTTTTGTTCATGCTACGTCCTCGCTGCTAGGCAAGTGAGAGAGGCCTATCCAAACGAGCAAAGATTGTGTCCCACAAGGGGATTGCATCCGATTACAATATTCAACTTTAAAGGACGTTCTCAAGAATCCTAAAGAAAGGTATTTGAGCTTCCCTGTAGCTTCCCTCCTGCCTCTTTCCTGCTACTTCCTTCGTTACTTGGTTCAATAAAGCATTGAAAACGTACTTAAGTGTTGGTGCGTTTATCGTCCAGAGGTAAACTCAACGGAACCCTAGACCCGGTGCCGGTGAAGCAGGGGTGTCGAGAGTAAAGGTAACAAGCCCGCTTAAACCAGCAGCTCCGCCGAGAGTTATTGCTACATATACTTTGTAGCTTCCTATCCTAAGGTGACAATGCTAACTAACCCTAATGTATCAGGATAACGGAACCAGGGCAAGACTATAGAAACCTCTCCCTCTCCTCTTTAACAATAACAATAACATAGAGAAGAGGGGTTATGCAGTCCTCAAAGGTAACCATAAAACAACAAACTGATAAAAACACAGCACAGGCAGAGAGCACACAAAGTTAAAGTAGAACTATAGGGAAAACTTTTTATTTTTATTTTGGATAGAGCAAGGGAGGGTTATGACTCCAGTCAGATTTTTTTTCCACCATCTGTGTCCCATTGCAGAGATTTCCCTTCACTTCCTGTCCCTTGGTAAAACAGGAAGTGAAAGGAAATCCCTGTAAATTAAGGGAATTCCTTGGGGACCCCAGGTCACCAGAACTAGTGTCCCCATTGGAAGATTTTTTCCTCTATTACTTTTCTGGGGACAACACAAAATTTGGGATTTTCTTTTACTTTCAATGATAATGGTAAGCAAGACAAATGCAGACAGAGACAGCAATAAAAACCTAATAGGTGTTCTAATCCATCTATACTTTATCCAAAACTAAAAAAGTTTTGCCTTTAGTTATACTTTAACAGCTCACAAGGTTACTGGCAGGATTTTTTGGCACTTATCAAACGAATAAAACAAAATGCTTTTAATTGTATATTTAACAGATCATAGAAGAGAAGTTCCTTTTTAGAGTTTGCATACACTTTAATCTCCAACATTTCCAATATCTTACAGCTCAGTTTTAGGTGGAATGACCCAGTAAACTCATATTGTTTCACAAGGAAATTAAAAAAACATTTTTTTATCAGAAATACAAGGAATACCAATGTTGGTTTCTTTTTGAAAATGCTAGCTGCCTGACTCAGATTCTGACATTGGCTTCTGTACATAAAATCCTGTCCTCAAACGAATATTCAGAATGGAAAAGTCAGAGAAAAGTCAAAAGTGTTAACTTGTTTCAAGAGATACTCCAAGTTTTGAAGGCAGATGGTCATTATTTTTCAGAAAGAAATGTTAGCACTAACATCTCATGAGGGGGTTCCCTTAAAGCAGGGGTGTCCAACCTACGGCCCAAGATGGCTATGAATGTGGCCCAACACAAAATTGTAAACATATTTTAAAAAACTTGATTTTTTTGGAAGTTTTTGTAGAAATGTGTTTATACTTAGCGAACACATAAGGCCCCTTTCACACGAACAGACCGTTCGGGTCCACCTGTCAGTTCTGTCGGCGGACCTGAACGGGCGCTCCATGCTAGTCTATGGAGTGGCGGATGTTAGCGGTGACATGTCCGCTGACATCCGACCTGGTCCGATCCCCTAAAATCAGACGGATGGCGATACGTTCGCATCTGTCCCTGGCGGATCGGATCAGGTGAGATCTGATGAAAACGGACAAGCTGTCCGTTTTCATCCGATCTCTCCATAGTAACCAGCGGCGCTCGACAAGCCCCTCCCCGCTCAGTGAGCATAGAGGGACCTGTCATCTGCGGCTCAGCGGAGATCAACGGAGAGACCTCCCGCTGAGCTGGCGGACAGAGGCTGACTCCGTGGTAGCGGATCCGCCTCGTGCGAATGAGGCCTAAGGCCGAAGAAAGTGTTGACAATGCCTCTTTACTGGATGTTTATAAGTTTTATCTTCCTAAAGAAAAATCTCCCACTCTTCACAATCCACCCTATTCTTGTCATTTTTTTGACAGCACCTACAGTATATTTGTTAGCAACTATTTTTAAGGATGAAGAACATGAAGGGCTAAATTAGAACCAAGCTATCTGATGAGCACTTTGAGAATTCATTGAGAATTTCTACTACATCTATTCAACCAGATACTGATGCGTTAGTTTATCAAAAAACATTGTCAAATATCACACTGGTTTTGTGTTGCCCACTTTTACTTTTATAATAAAAATATTATACGAGAAAAAAAAATTTTTATTACTCAGATAGTTACATTGCCCACTGTACAGTTGCGCTCATAAGTTTACATACCCTGGCAGAATTTATGATTTCTTGGCCATTTTTCAAAGAATATGAATGATAACACAAAAACTTTTCCTTCATTCATGGTTAGTGAGAAACTACCCAAATGACCCTGATCAAAAGTTTCCATACCCGAGTTCTTAATACCGTGTTTTGCCCCCTTTAACATCAATGACAGCTTGAAGTCTTTTGTGGTATTTGTGGATGAGGCTCTTTAGCTTCTCAGATGATAAAGCTGCCCATTCCTCTTAGCAAAAGGCCTCCAGTTCTGTAAATTCTTGGGCTGTCTTGCATGAACTGCATGTTTGAGATCTCCCCAGTATGGCTCAATGATATTGAGGTCAGAAGACTGAGATGGCCACTCCAGAACCTTCACTTTATTCTGTTGTAGCCAATGACAGGTTGACTTGGCCTTGTGTTTTGGATCATTATCATGTTGGAATGTCCAAGTATGTCCCATGCGCAGCTTCCTGGCTGATGAATGCAAATGTTCCTCCAGTGTTTTTTGATAACATGCTGCATTCATCTTGCCATCAATTTTGACCAAATTTCCTGTGCCTTTGTAGCTCACACATCCACAAAACATCAGTGATCCACCTCCGTGTTTTATAGTAGGAATAGTATAACTTTCATCATAGACCTTGTCAACTCCTCTCCAAATGAAACTTTATGGTTGCGGCCAAAAAGCTCAATTGGTGTCATCACTCCAAAAGACTTTGTGCCAGAAGGTTTGAGGCTTGTCTCTGTGCTATTTGGCATATTGTAAGCGGGATACTTTGTGGCATTTGCTTAGTAATGGCTTTCTTCTGGCGACTCGACCATGCAGCCCATCTTTTTTTCAAGTGCCTCCTTATTATGCATTTTAAACAGCCACACCACATGTTTTCAGAGAGTCCTGTATTTCACCTGAAATTATTTGTGGGTTTTTCTTTGCATACCGAACAAATTTTATGGCAGTTGTGGTTGAAATTTTAGTTGGTCTACCTGACTGTGGTTTCGTTTCAACAGAACCCCTCATTTGATTAGAGTTTGAACACTGCTGATTGGCATTCTCAATTCCTTGGATATCTTTTTATATCCCTTTCCTGTTTTATACAGTTCAACTACATTTTCCCGCAGATCCTTTGACAATTCTTTTGCTTTCCCCATGACTCAGAATCCAGGAACATCAGTGCAGCACTGGATGAAAGATGCAAGGGTCTGTCAGGAGTCCAGAAACTCATTGAACTTTTCTACACACACACGAATTACAAGCAAACAGATCACAGGTGAGGATGGTTACCGTTAATAGTCATTCAAACCCCTTTGTATCAACTTGTGTGCATATTATCAGGCCAAAATCACCAGAGTATGTAAACTTTTGATCAGGGTCATTTGGGTAATTTCTGTTGTGATTTATGATTTAAAAAAAGTAAACACAGTTGATTGATAATAAATGGCTTCAGCCGCACACTAACTATGAGTGAAAAAAAAAAGTTTTGTGTTATCATTCATATTCTCTGAAAAACGGCCAAGAAATCATAAATTCTGCCAGGGTATGTACACTTATGAGCACAACTGTATGTCAAGGTGTCCTATAGTTTGTAGCTCATTTCCAATCCCATCAGAATGACTGCTGTGAACACCATTACCTGAAATCTCCTCTTGCAGCAAACTCAATCTTGCTATTATGGGATTTAGTCTTGAACCTGTCCAATAATTTGTCTATTTTATAACTCCTATATCATCATTTTGTATTCAACTGCAGTTATTTTCTCCTTTAGAAGTACATGGTTAGTATAAGCTCTCCTTTATTTAAATATCTCTATATTTTTTATTAAGGTAGGACTCTAGGCATAGAACTAAATATACATGTCTACATCTAGCCTACTTACTGGACAATAAATCTGAATCATCACCTTGTCCAAATAGCCACGAGGTGAACCAGCAAGCAGTGAAGCTGAGCCAGGAAGCAGTAGAGTAAGCAGTGGGGCAGAGATGTGTAAATCAGAAGCCTGGTATAATAAAATTACAAAAACTCAACCCACATGGTAAATTAACCATGTGGGAGGAAAATTAACATTAAACAGATATTAATGTATTAAGTTGCTTTCCTGGACATCCACTTTAGAGTGTATGCCTGGGCAAAACAAACAAAATGTACATCTCTGTGATACATGCACATTTCTTCGAGTTTCTTTAAAAATGCTGCAAGTACAGATAAATACTTGTTGATCTGCCAGAAAGCCAGTGAGCTCCTAACTGCCTGTAGTGAGCCCACAATGATCCCTGTGGTGCACTATAAATGCAAGCAGTATTCTCAGCCGTCCTGAGCTATTCTTTGTTGGACTATAGAACACCACTCGTTTAAGCAGATGGGGGGGGGGGGGGGAGTTGTAGTTCACAGACAAGAACTGTGCAGTTGGCTGAAAACAAAGAGCAAACTGGATTTCTGGCAGATCATCTTTTTTTTCTGTATTTGCAGCATTTTTTAAGGGATACAAACTGAGGAAACATGCATGTATTAGAGAGATGTACTGAAAAAGTCTTTTTAATCTTGCCCAGACATACAATTTAAATAACAGCAGAAAACAGTAACACATCCCTGAAACCTGATAAATACCTGTGAATGCTTGGATACCCAGTGGCGCAGTACATTCAGCACACGGTTTGTAGCTGCTCGGCGTATTATAAACTCTTTGTCACACATTCTCTCCATGTTGTTGAAACCTTCAAAAATATTAAAAAAATGGAAAAAAGGTAAAACGTCACAGAAAATGTAGAAGGCGTGACAAGTAAACAATTGTTTCAACTCAAGTTAACACAAGCTTTATTAATAAAACAGGATTTTTGGACTTATCGTAAAAATAATTTTCTTGGAATCCACTAAGGCACATAGGAAGTCTTAAACCTTCAGTTTATACTGCTCTGTACAAGGAGATCGACACTATCAAAACAAAAAAAAAAAATATTTCCTACTGCCAGCATACCTCAATTTTGTAGCAAAGCGTTACCAAGACCTGGTCCCTAAACACAGATGGATGACACCCATGTTCCTCCATGGACTCAAAGAAATGGAGTTTACACTGACTACAAAAATCATATTTTCATTCTCCTTCACTGAGTAACACAGAAAGCCTTAAATTTAAGGAAGCATTGGGTGAGAGATAGACTTTCACAGCCTAAACTACATCCTATCAATGGAGGGAAATCTCCTTTTGATGAACTGGAGCAGGACAGAGGGCTGTAAGAACAAGGTCGAAACCACTTTAGGTAGCAAGGTCAGACACTGGTCTCACATAGGTGATGGCTACAAGAAATACCACCTTTTGGGTGAAAGTGAAAAATCTTTGATGGGTTCAAAAAGCAGTTTCTAAATTGTTGAGAGAACTAATGGAGATCCTACAGAGTCACAGGTAAGCCAACGTAATAATACATTATCAATTTTTTTGATGAAATAGAACAGATGAGGTTACACCAAGTAAATTAAATGCTCAACATGTCAAACCCTAAAACTGGTCGCGCTCATGAAACTGTGACAAACTTCAGGACCCAAAATAGAGTTAACCATTAATAAAGGCCCTAGAATTATTGCTCCCACTCTAGCATTGCAAAATATATTCCTCAGCGTTGACTCCATCTTCATTAGGAATCAGCAGAACGTGGGAACTTTTAAAGGATAAGTTCACCTTTTGTGATATGTTACACGTTAATATTCAGGGTGTAACATGTTACAAATGTAACGGCCTCCACATCCCCCAAATACCACGTTTTGGCAGTGAGCGGGGGATTTTCTCCCCTCGCTCGCTGCCACAATCTAAAGAAAAAGTGGCCGCGCGGGGCTCTGGCTACGTCATTCATTTACAGTGTTCTGTGAATGAATAGACTACATCTACCGACAGCCTATGTGGCTGTCAGCTTGTAGTTCTCAATGAACTACCATGGCACTGTTGAGTGCTCTGGTAGTTCATGGATTTTTCCCATCAGTGTGAAACTGCCTGGCCGTACGATGTACAGGCAGACAGCTTACACTGACAGTGTGCAGGAGACCTACATGGTAGCAGCAATCTGATATTCGCTGGTGCAATGCTTTCCAGGCTCCTAAAACAAAGAAATAGTAAATGCACATTTTTTCACCTGCAAATAAAGTGCATTTATTATTTGTTGTTAAAAGGTGTTCTTATATTTTAAAGTGATCCAGTGATTCAAACAAATGAAGTAGCTCCTGGTTGTCAGAGATAGGGCAAGCACTAAGGAAATGTCAAGAGCACTCCGCAAATAACTTGTTCACAGAACGGTGTCTGAATAGTGCCTTACGCGGAATCCTGCACCCAAGGGTCACTTCTATGCCTGCTTGGCAACAACCAGTCCAGGGGGTCCAGTTGCTGCACTCCAAATTCAAACTTGAAATAGGCTTCTTCAGTGGAAAAAAAAAATATGAAAAAAATGCTAGCAACAAATACGTTTTAACCGTACAGCTGAGAAAAAGATGTCCATCCTTCTAGAACACTAGCAAAAAACTAATAAAAGGTTTTTAGTTTGTCAGTGACCAGTCTTCCTGTGGGTAGCAATATAACCTGAAGGTTTAAGTGTTCCCCAATGGACAAGAAACAATCACTAAGAAAAATGGTCATTTCCATCAATGACTGGACATACATTCTTTCTCCCTGTCTTTTTATTTAATTGTTCATGTTGCCAGGTAGCAGACAACCCTGGTATAAAATGTCCAATTTCATTACAGAACAAGTTGCCTTTGTACTGACAGTAAGAAGTGAGCACAAGAGACAACTGAACTATGATGTGCTCTATCATATGTGTTTGTGGCTTTCCAATAAATTTCCCCAATGGCCTCACTCTATTATTGAAAGTGTATTACAACAAGACATTGGTAATGGGATAGCCGATAACAATTACATCTAAAGTAACTTAATTTGTATGAAAAGATTAATGTTATACACAGTCTTTGCTACTTGGAATAAAAAAAGAAAAGTGACTATTTCACAGAATGTAAGTTAAAGGAGATACGACTACTGAAAGTGGACCTGGTATCAGATATATTTGTTAATGATAATTGCATGCATGCTAAATGTGTAAATTTAAAATTCAAAGGTATGTATTACTACTCAGAGATGACATACTCAACCTGACAAAGCCTTAACCTGCTTGTCTCTCCAGAAGCACATTTTTGTTCAGAAATCATCTAGGTTCAACATTTACTTCTTGTACTGAGATGCTGACTCAGTGATAATACTCAGTCTTTCTAATGGAGGTGTTAGTTGAGAGGTAAACCGACACAACATGAACTGAATCCAAGCAGTAAAAAGAAACTTCTAGTAGAGATACTGTAGATGGACATAGAGAAGGAAGAACAATGTCCTGGTTGCGGTGAGAGGTTAAAACTACCTTAAAAAGGAAGGGGGCCCTAGAAAGACAGAGTTCTTTAAAGGACAAAGCTGCAAGCTCAGATACCCTCAATGATACCAATAAACGTAGTAGCGCCCGATACTTGGTCCACATGACTTAGTCACAGAGTCTTCAGAGACTTGGTCACGCCAGAGGTTGACCCTAGACCTGGAAAGAGCACACAATGATCTGGAGCACACAATGATCTGGAGATAGTCACAGGCACAACCCAGGTCACATTCCAGACAGGCCTCACAATTTTCTGTCCAGCAGGTTCCAGCTACAACCTCCAAAGCTATTGCTGAAGACACTCCAAACTGAATAGATGCATACAGACCCCAGAAGCATGTAGATAAAGTGTTGCTCAAAAAAAAAAAAAAAAATCTTAAAGGAGGAGGAAACGACTAGTACAAAAAGTATTCTCCTAGGACACTATAAAAAAACAAAAAAAAAAAACAAAAAACAACTGCATGGTAATGGTAATGAGACTAGTAGTAGGAGGGCCAGGACAAAGGGGGGAGCAGAAGGGGCACCTACCCTGGATGCTGGCTTTATGTTCAGTGGAGGGGTGCACTGGGAGCTACCCTCTCTACCTCTCACTGACAGAAGTGAATATAGTTTTTTTTTTTGTCCCGAGCGCAGGACAAGTACTTTATAAAAGCAGGAGATGCCATTATCCAATCAGATTCCCAATGAGGAAGTCATGTGTCCTGGTGATGAAACATGTAGGAGCAGAGCCTTGGATGGTGTCAACATGCTGATACACCCATACAGGAAGTGTGGTACCTTAATCCTAAACTGGAATACCAGCATCATTGTATAGGCTATATTTCTGTGTGCCCTTGAGAGCACCATGTTATGTGAAGGCGTTTTTTTAGTGGGTTTAATAAAGCATTTGTCTGTGAGGTAAAGCACTATGAAGTTTGTGTGCTTTCTGTGACACTATATGCTGGAGGAGTGGAAAGAAGAGGATGCTTCTTGGTGAGGATACCAAATAAAGGGACCATGCCTGTGGCTCTGACCAGTGGAGGATACTGGAGGAGAAAGGATACGAACTCTGTGTACTGGGGGGGGGGGGGGCAAGCTTTGTTAACTGGGGGGGGCTAGGAGGTGGGGGAGCTCTGTGTATTGGTGGGGTGCTACGGGGTGGGGGGAGCTGTGTACTGGGGATAAGGAGGGATCTGTGTACAGGGGAATTGGGGAGACCTGTTCTGGGGGGGCTAGGGGCAGCACTGTACTAGTAGGGATGGGAGGAGGTGAGGGGAGCTCTGCACTAAGGTGGATGGGAGGAGGGGGGAGCTCTGTACTGGGCGGTGGATAGGGGAAGGTGGCATACCTAGGGGGTGCGGCCCACACTGGGTACAACAGCTCCTGAGTGCCGAACCAGTCTAATGTCACACACAGTTGTCAGTTTGGCTGGTAAGTCGCACCTGTGCTAGCACCAGTAATGAATCACTACGCACCTTCCACCAGCCCTATAGAAAAGCTTTTTTAAGCTATGCTGCAGCTACTTTTGCTTAGCAGCTTAGCAACAGTAGCTGCAGTGTTGCTTAAAAATGCTTTTCTATGGGTTGAATGGGAGGAACAGAGCGATTCAGCACTGGTGTGCTGTGAGGTCATCCTTCTCTTGCATAAGTCGCCCCCACACAGCATCACTCTGCCACGCACCTTTTCTGATTGAAACTCTAAGCCCTATATTAGGAGAGGGGGTTTGTGTGGCAAATACACCTGGAATAGGAGGGAGGGGGGGGGTTGTTTGTAGAGGCCCTGGACTAGGAAAGGGGGGAGTTGCAGGGGAGGCCATGGAATAATAATAGAAGCTTAAAGAATTCCATAGACTAGGAGAGGGGCGTGTGCTGAAGAAGGCCTTGGACTAGAAGAGGGGGGGTGTACGGAGGAGGCCATTAACTAAGAGGGGGGTGTTTAGCAGAGTTCTTGGACTAGAAGAGGGGGTGCCTAAAGGCTCCGGACTAGGACAGCAGGTGTCTGGAGGCCCTGGACTAAGAGAGACGGAGCATGGAGGCCTTGGAGTAGGAAAGGGGGTGCCTGGAGGCCCTGGACTAGGTGAAGGGGTGCCTGGAAGCCCCAGACTACAAGAAGACATACCTGGAGGCCCTGCTTTATTCAGGGAGAAAGAGTCTGGACTGGCCTGGTTTACCTGCATGGGGATGCACAGGTGTTCCATGCATCACCGTGTGGGCAGTCCCATTAAAGTCAATTGGGATGCAGTGGCTGCAAGGACAGAGTCGCTGCTTCCAATGTGACATCAATGCAGGTGCGTGGCTCTGAATGCACCCAGGGTTTGACTGTGGCACCATGCCCACAATTTCTTCCTACCACTTTTTCGGGGGGGGGGGGGGGGGGCGGTGTAGGAGTGTATACAAATTACGGACTCCAGGTGTTAGGTATGCCACTGATTGAGGGTGAACTTTGAAGTAAGGGGGGGGGGGAGGGGCACGGCAACTGGGGTTGTGGGGGAGGAGTTTTGCAATAGTTTTAAATCAGTCATACAAAATACAAGGAATGTAATATGTGCTTCTGCACAGTACATTTTCAGACAAATGAGACACAAGGTTTCCTACAGTACATATTTGCCTAGCACATACTCAGGATCATCACCCTATTAGCAAAACACATCTCATGTACCTGAGATAAAATGGAAAGGCGCAATGAAATAAAACAAAAAAATAAAAAATAAATAAAGGCAACCCTTGTATCAAAAATGCTTTTGACAACAATGACAATGCTGGGGTAAACTGCAGCACACATGGACAAATATCATAAACATAAAAAGGAAGAAACTAGGGGAAAGACAAGAACAAAGAAGGAAAAAAAAAGGACAAAAGAGGGTATACAAAGAGACCCAACTCTCCCTCTGTCCAACTAGTCCAGTCATTATATCCAGTTATTATATTCAATGTTCTCCTGAAATGTAATGGGTCTAGGGGGCCCATATTTGTTCAAATTGTATCCTGTAATATAGACATTACAATACAATTTTCATGTATCATTATCCATGTTAGCTTCGAGTGTATCAGGGAATGGGATGGACAGAGACCTCCATGATCTGGCAATTGCTATCCTGGCTGCTAAGAATAAAGAATATGAAGGAAATCAGTTTGCTGGTATATATCGGTACCTCCTCTAATGGGTGGCCCAGTAGGGTTTGCCATGGGAACTTTTAGAGCTTAGCCTGGGTCAAAGAGTATATAAAATTATAGACTTGAATCCAATTTCGCTTAAACCTGGGCCATGACCACCAGATATGGTAATCTGGGCCCTCCTAAAATACTTAGGGGAGCAGCCTAGGACACATGATGCTAATTTTGTAGGTACCATGTACCAAGGTAACAACACTTTATAGTTAGCTTCACAACTTGGGCATTTTTGTTTTTCAGTAGCACAACTGACTCAGAACATTTTTTAATTTCAGTGGCGCCGCCAACCCAGGGACATTTTTTCCTCTGCCACATATTTGTCCAATTAATTTCAACTTTTCATTGATACTATTTCATTCCATGTAAAAAACATTGGCGCTTGCCACTATTAGCCCCACTGATCCCTTCTCTACGCAACTGTGGATCATCTTTGCTCTTGGCACCGGTTGACATTGTCCCAGCACTGGGTAGTAGCTGGCTGGCCAATAACTTTAATATTGTCCAGTATCCAACCCCTCCTGAAGATAGCAGTATTACCCAACTCAGAACAATTGCATCTTGCTTCCTTTAATGAAGAGAAAGAAATGTATTTTACGCCCAGATCCAATTTTGCAATTTTGACATGTGTTAGTAAAACTGCAAATATGATCGCAACTACTTTGTATATCCAGGGGATTATACCTTGTTTTTTTCCAGGATAAATTAGGCTTTAATCTGGTGGTAAATAGTAAGAGATATATCTCCGGATTTCTTTTATTATCAAAGGAAAAACGACCTCAAAACTTACAGGGGTGAGCAGGGGAAGCTGTCCCCACCACCAGGAGAGGACAGTGATTATTACTAATGGCTAGAGCAGCCACTAGTGATGACCGTAAGTGAATCCGTAAGTGAATCTGGTTGTACCCAAGCTGATCGATTGATCAACTTGGTACATTCAGCCTACCCATTAACGGTTTGAACCTCGGCCGGTACCGGTTTCTCGGATTCAAACCGTGTATGGCCGGCCTAACACATACATACAGCGCCCAGGTTTAAAGCTCACCTTCTGGACACAGCATATACAGCACAGTGGTGTAGTGGTTAGCACTTTCACCTTGCAGAAAAAAGGTTGCTGGTTTGAATCCCAACCACGACACTACCTGCCTGGAGTTTGCATGATCTCCCTGTGCCTGCGTGGGTTTCCTCTGGGTACTCTGGTTTCCTCCCACACTCCAAAGACATGCTGGTAATTAATTGCATCCTGTCTAAATTGGCCCTAGTATGGATAAGTTAGGGACCTTAGATTGTAAGCTCCTTGAGGGCAGGGACTGATGTGAATATAATGTATATGTAAAGTGCTTCGTAAATTGACGGTACTATATAAGTACCTGAAATAAATAAATAAAAAATGATACGTGTTACTGTGTCATTATGGGGTTAAACAACACAGCGCACCACAACACTGAGAGTATCTAAAAGTGTGCATTAACATGTTTTGTGGTATAACAAACACCTTATCACATATTACCACAAAACATATACTGTATATGAAGGGGCCCTCAAGATTTCAATAAATCAACAGGTAAAAAAAATGTAAACTTTAAAAAGCCTTACAATCGATAACATTATGAAATGAACTGCAATAATGAAAGCATCAAGAAGACAGCAAGCCCTGAAGTGTGTTTATTTTCATCCACACTGACATGTAAAAACTGGGAGACAGTGTAAATAAAGAGGCAAGTTAGGAGGAAGCTGAGCGCCTAGATACCAATATTCTGTGTGCAGCTGCAACAAAGGCTGCAATTAAATGCCCCAGTCTGTTATCACCTATGCCAGAAGCTGACAGTGATTATATGTCATCACACCTGAAGAGATTATTCATTGCTGCTCCAAGGTTACTTCTAAACTGATATGTATATAAACAGATCCCAGACAATGTATGTCTTGCCTTTCCCTGCAATTTTCCTAATTATAATGTAGTATGAAGCAGACAGAAATTATACTCTTTTGGCCCTAGCTTGCAATTAGAATGAAATTTCTATAACTTGATGAAAGTACAGAATGAAGAAAAATGTTTTAATGGGATTTTCACCTTCTGTAAACAGCTCCACCTGTTCTCACAGCCGACTGCAACAAATACCAGAAAAGAACACATTTCTAACAGGTCTCTTCTTTCAAATGGCCTGACATTTTGAGGCTGTGGAGATCATATGGGATAAACAATATAATACTTTACTGAAGGTATGGATTTACAATTAGGCAAGGTGGCTTATACTCTGAATTCACACCAGTGTCCAGGAAGTCTTGGTCACCATGGGTGTTTAATTCCATAGTTAAAATGAATGTAAACCTTAAAGAAGGACTAAAGCCATCCCTTTCAGTCAAGGAAGCTGCCATCTTAATCTATGTTTGATTTGCAACTGCCACGATGGACAGTTCACTGACTGGAATGCTACCAGCCATGTTGGAGGAAAGCCAAAAGAAAGCCAAAAAAGGCCTGAGATATATCCCTGGAAATTACAGGCCAGTCAGTATAACATCAATAGTCTTCAAGCTATTGGAGGGGATAAGGGACTATATCTAAGATTTTAGTAATGAAAACAGTATCATTAGTAGTAATCAGCATGGATTCATGAAGAATCGTTCTTGCCAGACCAATCTATTAACATTCTACGAGGAAGTGAGTTGCCATCTAGGTAAAGGAATGCCTGCGGATGTGGTGTATCTGGATTTTGCAAAGACATCTGATACAGTTCCCCACAAATGTTTACTTTACAAACTAAGGTCTGTTGGCATGGACCACAGGGTATGTACCTGGATTAAAATCTGGCTACAGGGGTGGGTCCGAGGGTCCAAAGGGTGGTGATAGATAGCAAATACTCAGAATGGTGCAGTTTGGTAAGTGGGGTCCCCCAGGGATCTGTCCTGGGACCAATTCTGTTTATTGTATTTATAAATGATAGAGAGGATGAGATAAATAGCTCAATCTCTGTATTTGTGGATGATACAAAGCTAAGCAGGGCAATAACTTATGTGCAGGATGTGGAAACCGTACAAAAAATGTTTTAAACCTTACAAGAAGATCTAAATAAAATAATGGGTTTGGCAACTACATGGCAAATAAGGTTTAATGTTGAAAAATGTAAGGTAATGCATTTGAGTTCTAAAAATACGAATGCAAGTTGCTCGCTAGGGGGAGAATCTTTGGGGGAATCCAGGATGGAAAAGGAACTGGGGGTCTTAGATGACAGGCTCAGCAGTGACATGCAATGCCAAGCTGCTGCAAGCAAAGCTAACAGAATATTGGCTTGCATTAAAAAGGAGATCAACTGCAGAGATAAAACGATAATTCTCCCACTCTACAAGACTCTGGTCCGGCTGCATCTTGAGTATGCTGTGCAGTATGAATGTGCTGGAACTGGAAAGAGTTCAGAGAAGGGCAACAAAGCTATTATAGGGACTAGAGGATCTCAGCTATGGGGAAAGACTCCAAGCATTGAACTTCTGCTCTCTGGAAAGGAGACGCTTGATATGGGATATGCTAGCGATATACAAATACCTTACTGATGACCCTAGCACAGGTAAAAAACTTTTCAGTGAGAGGGAGTTTAAAAAGACCCGTGGCCATTCACTGAAATTGGAAGAGAAGCGGTTTAAACTTAAACTGCGTAGAGGGTTCTTTACTGGATATGGAATTCTCTTCCACAAGCAGTGGTATCAGCAGGGAGCGTCTATAGTTTAAAAAAACTATTATGCCGCGTACACACGGTCGGACTTTTCGTCTACAAAAGTCCGACAGCCTGTCCGACATACTTCCGACGTACCTTCGGCGGACTTGCGGCAGACTTTCTTACGAACGGACTTGCCTACACACGACCACACAAAAGTCCGACGGATTCGTACGTGATGACGTACACCGGACTAAAATAAGGAAGTTCATAGCCAGTAGCCAATAGCTGCCCTAGCATGGGTTTTTGTCCGTCGGACTAGCACACAGACGAGCGGATTTCGGGGTCCGTCGTACTTACGACGTAAAAGATTTGAAGCATGTTTCAAATCTAAAGTCCGTCGGATTTGAGGCTAAAAAAGTCAGTTGAAAGTCCGGAGAAGCCCACACACGATCGGATTACCAGCCAGCTTTAGTCCGTCAGCGTCCGTTGGACTTTTGTAGACGAAAAGTCCGACCGTGTGTACGCGGCATTAGATGGGCACCTTAACAATCACGACATACAGGAGTATGCAATTTACTATAGGCATAAACATATGCACACTCACACACAGGTTGTGCTGGATGGACTGGTGTCTTTTTTCAACCTTACCGACTATGTAACTATGACACAACACATGTGATCAGTTATGACTCCAGCCATTTGATGGTTTGACAGTTTGGTTGAAAGCACAAGCAAATGTGGCAGCTAGCATTCTCAGCAAGCCGGGAACATACAAGCTTTGGCTGTACTTCTCCTTTAATGTACAGGCCCCCATCCAACAAAAACAGTGCTGTGCCTGGCTACATAGTGACAGTAGCAGTGTCACAGAGGGCAAGAGAAGGCTTTGAATAATCCACTGTGACCCACGCTGTGCAAACTCCATGCTGGCTCTGACATCACAGGTGCCCGAGTTCAGCCGATCTAAAATCGACTGGCTTGGAAGCTACACATGCGCAGTGTGATCTAATCGGAAGGCGGACATTTGCACTCGTGCTTGCACTGGTCCAGGCAATAATAGACAGGAGCAAAGCTCCTTTTTTGGCAACCTTGGGCAGGATGCTCTGGAGGGAGGGGGTGTTTGGACCCCCCTAACCCTCCACCCTTATGTACGTCCCTGCAAACACCAGATCAGCACTGCTCAGAGTGGTGTGCCTCCTCCGGAAAATATCACAGGAGGAGGGGGCGGGTTCAGTGCGCTCCGCTCAGCTCTGTGTCAGATGCAGGCAGTGGAGAGAGATGCCAGTTGTTGTAGAAATCTTTCCTTGCGGCGCGCCTGACCCGGACACACCGCACAAGCCAAAGGCGGGTTGTGACTGGTCCCCGCGCTAGTGCGCCCCTGCTCGGCGAGTCCCTGAAGTCCAGTGCCGAACTTGTTCCGGCACTGGGCTCCATTCCGGGACTCAGCCCTGATTCGCCGGGACTCTAGGACATACATCAATTTCCGGGACGGTCCCGGTGAATCAGGGATGGTTGGGAGGTATGTAAGACTATGAAAGTAAAGGCTGTTAGTATAAAGTGCATGTGAATGCATTTTTTTCTTCGCGACTTCAATATGGGTTGAATGTCTGGAATTCAGTGCAGAAACACCAACAGCAGAGGAAAACTTTCTAGTAGGATAAAACTGCAGCCATTGTATGCTCAGATATTGTGCCAATTGTACAATCTGCATTATTAGCATTACTGAACACTGACCAATATCAGACATTTGTCTAATGCTTCAAGTAATATGAAAGATTTGCTGTAGACATTTGAGTAGATATTGCCTATAACTACGCAGGAGTATTTTGTTGTTAATTAAAATAACATTGTATACCGCTATACTTTGTTACACAAAGTGTGGCACAACTAAATCTTTTCCCAATTATGAAAGTTTGAAAAGGAGTGTTTTCATGGCTAAACAGTTAAAGTGGAAGCAAACACTCCTATCGTTTTCAGGCAAGGAAGCTGCCATCTTGGCTTCTGTTTAATCTGCAACTGCCATGATGCTGCACATGTGATCAGTTATGACACCAGGCATTGGATGGTTTGACAGTGTGGTTGAGAGCATAACCAATGTGACAGTTTACCTTCCCGGTAGGTGCCGGGAATGTAACTGTTATGGTGTGCGATTAAAGTGGAAGTAAACCCTCCTATCATTTTCAGGCAAGGAAGCTGCCATCTTGGCTTTTGTTTAATCTTCAACTGCCATGATGCTGCATATGTGATCAGTTATGACAGCAGCCATTGGATGGTTTGACAGTTTTAAAGCACAACCAATGTGACAGTTACATTCCCGTTTTTTGAAACTGTGAAATCGATAGGTTTACTTCTGCTTTAAACTAAACTGAAAAAATGGCTTTAAATTGCAAAATTTAATCTCAGATTTCCTTCCAGGTAAAATATATAATATATAATATAATATACAATTAAAGCATTTTGATTCTGCCATAAATATTGTGAGTTGATAACCTACTGTGTTCTCTGTGTGTGATGACTGGTATCAGCCAGCATTGTTCTTTGTGCATTGTGCTATCTCTGTGGGCTACAGAAAACCTCCTCTATGTTTTGATGAAGACAAGAGGGGGAGGCGTTCTGTACTCTTCCATTCATTTTTATTCTAACCTGTTGGTTGCGGACTGATGTGCTTTATAAATGTGCAGTGTTTTTTTTTTTTTCCAATCACCAGTATAGCCATAATAAAGCCATATTGCACTTTTTAATTACAAAACAAACAATTCAGGCACTATGCAATAATACTCAGTTCATAAAATGGTGGAACCAGTGGTGTAACTAGAACCTTCAGGGCCCCGATGCAAGAAACCATGAAGGGCCCCCCTGACCCCCGGACAGGGCTCTTTTCTCCGAGCCCGATGGCGGAACACCAGGGCTCGGTCACAAGTGGGTGGCTGCATATAAAGGAACCGATTTCTCTATTTCCCCCTGCTTCTCCTCCTCTCCCTCTCACAGGAATTCAGCGGCTGCAGGAGGAAAATGGAGAGATGGGTTCCTCTATGTCAGTGTTTCTCAATCTTTTTCCAGTCAGGGCACCCTTGAAGTACACCCCTAGGTGAATGAGGCTGCACTGCAACCACCCTGCAACTGTGTGCATTGCATGCAGTTGCGGGATAGTGATGATGCATTTAAGGGGTTAAAACAGGCGGTCGGTAGGCAACATATTGCCTCTTTACCGGCTGTCAAATGCCTCTGAAAAGCGATCTGAGCATGGATCAATTTCGGAGGAACAGCATTTTTTGCTGGTACTATGAACAAGCAAAAAAAATAAAGAAATCGGTTCTGATTGTACACATATAGGGGGTCAGGATTAAAAGTGTATACCTAAAATGTGCATACATACATATAAACACACACACACATATATAAAAACACACACATATATATATATAAATGCACATATGCATGCACATATAAACCAGTGGAGGCTGGTGCTCAAAATTTTTAGGGAGACGCAAGCAAACTGAGAGATTTAGAAAAAGAAACATCAATTGCAGCCACTCTACCATCAAACGCCGCCACTGTGCCATCAAATGCCGCCACTGTGCCCATCAAATGTTGCCACTGTGCCCATCAAATGCTGCCACTGTGCCTATCAAACTCTGCCGCTGTGCCATCAAATGCCGCCAGTGGGCCCATCAAACGCTGCCACTGTGCCCATCGAGGTCTGCCACTGTGCCATCAAATGCCGCCACTGTGCCCATCAAATGCTGCCACTGTGCCCATTAAATGCTGCCACTGTGCCCATCAAATGCTGCCAGTGTGCCATCAAATGCTGCAACTGTGCCATTGAATGCTGCCACTGTGCCCATTAAATGCCACCAGTGTGCCCATTAAATACTGCCAGTGTGCCATCAAATGCTGCAACTGTGCCATCGAATGCTGCCACTGTGAATCCCCCCCCCGCCCGCTCGCCGTCTGCCCAGCACTTACCCTGTCTCGGTGGGGCAGCAGGTGACGGCCACGAGCGGGGTCCTCCATGCGTCTCCTGCCGTCCTCATCTCCCGTCCTCTCCTCCTGATAGGCGTCCAATAGCCGTGCCTATCATTTCAGCCAACCAGGTGACGGGTAGGGATGAGCTTCGAGTTTGATTCGAACTTATGTTCGACTCGAACTTCGGCTATTCGCAAGTTTGCCGAACAGCGAACAATTTGGGGTGTTCGCGGCAAATTTGAAAGCCGCGGAACGCCCTTTAAAAGTCTATGGGAGAAATCAAAAGTGCTAATTTTAAAGGCTTATATGCATGGTATTATCATAAAAAGTGTTTGGGGACCTGGGTCCTAACCCAGGAGACATGAATCAATGCAAAAAAAAAGTTTTAAAAACGTCCGTTTTTTCGGGAGCAGTGATTTTAATAATGCTTAAAGTGAAACAATAAAAGTGTAATATTCCTTTAAATTTCATACTTGGGGGGTGTCTATAGTATGCCTGTAAAGGGGCACATGTTTCCCGTGTTTAGAACAGTCTGACAGCAAAATGACATTTCAAAGGAAAAAAAGTCATTTAAAAGTACTCGCGGCTATATGAATTGTCAGTCCGACAATACACATAAAAGTTCATTGATAAAAACGGCATGGGATTTCCCCACAGGGGAACCCCAAACCAAAAGTTTTTAAAAAATGGTGTGGGGGTCCCCCTAAATTCCATACCAGGCCCTTCAGGTCTGGTATGGATATTAAGGGGAACCCCGTGCCAAAATAAAAAAAAAAAGGCGTGGGGGTCCTCCTCAAAATCCTTACCTGACCCTTCAGGTCGGGTATGGATTTTAAGGAGAATCCCGCGTCAAAATTTTTTAAAAAATGGCGTGGGGTCCGCCTAAAAATCCATACCAGACCCTTATCCGACCACGCAACCTGGCAGGCCGCAGGAAAAGAGGGGGGGATGATAGAGTGCCCCCCCTCCTGAACCGTACCAGGCCACATACTCTCAACATTGGGAGGGTGCTTTGGGGTCCCCACCAAAGCACCTTGTCCCCATGTTGATGAGGACAAGGGCCTCATCCCCACAACCCTTGCCTGGTGGTTGTGGGGGTCTGTGGGCGGGGGGCTTATCGGAATCTGGAACCCCACTTTAACAAGGGGACACCCAGATCCTGGCCCCCCCCCCCCCCTGTGTGAAATGGGTACCCCTACCATTTCACAAAAAAAGTGTCAAAAATGTTAAAAATGACAAGAGACAGTCTTTGACAATTCCTTTATTTAAATGCTTCTTCTTTCCATCTTCTTTCTTCTATCTTCCTTCGTTTTTTTCCTCCATCTTCTTCTTCTTCTTCCTCCGATCCTCTGCTTCTTGCTCCGGTGTTCTCGTCTGGAATCTTCCTCCGCGGCGTCTTCTTCCCTTCTTCGTGCTCGGGCCTCTCCGCATCCATGATGGGAGGCTCCCGCTGTGTGACGCTTCTCGATTTCTGACGGTTCTTAAATAACGGAGGGCGGGGCCACCCAGTGACCCTGACCCCCTCTGACGCACGGGGACTTCCCTGAAGCTTTCCCCGTGACGTCAGAGGGGGCGGGATCACCCACCCCGCCCCCCTCTGATGTCACGGGGAAAGCAACAGAGAAGTCCCCATGCGTCAGAGGGGTGCGGGGTCACCGGGTGGCCCCACCCTCCATTATTTAAGAACCGTCAGAAAACGAGAAGCGTCACACAGCAGGAGCCTCCCATCATGGATGCGGAGCAGCCCGAGCACAAAGAAGAGAAGATGCCGCGGAGGAAGATGCCGGACAAGAACACCGGAGCAAGAAGCAGAGGATCGGAGGAAGAAGAAGATGGAGGAAGAAACCGAAGGAAGATAGAAGAAAGAAGATGGAAAGAAGAAGCATTTAAATAAAGGAATTGTCAAAAACTGTCTCTTGTCATTTTTAACATTTTTGACACTTTTTTTGTGAAATGGTGGGGGTACTCCATTTCACACAGGGGGGGCCAGGATCTGGGGGTCCCCTTGTTAAAGGGGGCTTCCAGATTCCGATAAGCCCCCCACCCGCAGATCCCCACAACCACCGGGCAAGGGTTGTGGGGATGAGGCCCTTGTCCTCATCAACATCGGGACAAGGTGCTTTGGGGGGGACCACCAAGCACCCTCCCAATGTTGAGGGCATGTGGCCCGGTACAGTTCAGGAGGGGGGGCTCTCTCATCCCCCCTCTTTTCCTGCGGCCTGCCAGGTTGCGTGCTCGGATAAGGGTCTGGTATGGATTTTTGGGGGGAACCCACTCCATTTTTTAAAAAAAATTTGGGCGCGGGGTTCCCCTTAATATCCATACCAGACCTGAAGGGTCTGGTATGGATTTTGAGGGGTGCCCCCACGCCTTTTTTTTATTTTGGTGCGGGGTTCCCCTTAATATCCATACCAGACCTGAAGGACCTGGTATGGAATTTAGGGGTACCCCCACGCCATTTTTTTTTAAATTTTGGTTTGGGGTTCCCCTGTGGGGAAATCCCATGCCGTTTTTATCAATGAACTTTTATGTGTATTGTCGGACCAACAATTCATATAGCCGCGAGTACTTTTAAATTACTTTTTTCCTTTGAAATGTCATTTTGCTGTCAGACTGTTCTAAACACGGGAAACATGCGCCCCTTTACAGGCATACTATAGACACCCTCCAGGTATGAAATTTAAAGGAATATTACACTTTTATTGTTTCACTTTAAGCATTATTAAAATCACTGCTCCCGAACAAACGACCGTTTTTAAAACTTTTTTTTGCATTGATCCATGTCCCCTGGGGCAGGACCCAGGTCCCCAAACACTTTTTATGACAATAACTTGCATGTAAGCCTTTAAAATTAGCACTTTTGATTATTCATGTTCGAATCCCATAGACTTTAACGGTGTTCACGTGTTCGAATGAATTTGTTACCTGTTCACATGTTCTGGTGCGAACCGAACAGGGGGGTGTTCGGCTCATCCCTGATGACGGGTAACAGACCCGCACACCTGATTGGTGGAAAGGCAGTTCAGTGTTAGGAAAGTGAATATTAATTTGCTTTTCTAACACACCTGGGTGGACTATGAGCGCCAAGCATGGCACTCGCAGTTCACCTATTTTGAAGCCTATTAGAGCCTATGGCTCTAATCAGGTGCTTAAAAAACATCCCCCCTGCCGCTGTAATTCAGGCGCCCGGCGCCCGAAAAGGGGATGGACACCTAAATATGGGGGTGGCAGTGGTGGCCATGTATAGATTCATGCTATGCATGAATCTATCCATTGGTCATAGAGGGAGGGGGTGGCTGGAGAGAGGGGGTGGCGCCTGTGCGCCCTTATGGATGCACCGCCACTGATAAACACATGCACATACATGCACACTCACATACATACATATATGCACTCACATACATACATACATGCACACTCACATACATACATATGGATACATACATGCATACACACATACATATGCACACACACATGCATACATACACACACATACATATGGACACACACATGCATACATACACACACATACATATGCACACACACATGCATACATACACACACATACATATGCACACACACATGCATACATACACACACATACATATGCACACACACATGCATACATACACACACATACATATGCACACACACATGCATACATACACACATATACACACACATACAGTAGATAGATAGATTGATAGTCTTATAAAAAAAAGTCAAACCTTTACCTTTGCTCTTCCTGCCAGGTACTGCACTGTAGGGGGAGACAAAGAGCACAGCACACACTGTGCTTTCACTTTGATGAGCTCCCTGCACAGTCAGTGCTGATTACAGTTCGGCTAACGAGCTCGTCTCAGCCGCCCCTGCCGTTCCGCCTATCGAAGAGTACGGGGGGCCCTTAAGGGCCCCCTGCAGCAAGGGGCCTGGTCGCCATGGCGATCTCAGCGACCCCTATAATTCCGCCACTGGGTGGAACAAAACTAAAATCCCTCGCAGCTGGGAGTTAAAACTGGATCACCAATTCTGATGCCCAAGCTTAACAATATAACCACAAAGATCCTCAATGGAAGTGTTGAGGGATTCTATAAGTCTGTGGCTGTACAGACTTTTAGAATCCTTCAGCGCTTCCATTGAGGATCTTTGTGGTTATATTGCAATTTTTAAATGGACCCCTAGTTAAATAAGGTACGCTTTCTGCAAATGTCTTTGCACCAGTTATTTATAATACCCCAGCGTTCACAGGAAGGACTCTCAACTGACACTATTTTCCATTACCTATGCCTACATGTCTAAAATGCTTACTTTCGAAACGCCTCTAGAATTATACATTTAGATCCATCTATGGAAGGACTCCATGCTTTGACATAGATCTGCATGTGATCTTTATGTATGATTTCTCTGACACGGACTATGACAAAACAACCCCATTAGTGTACATCTTATCAGTCACTGGCAGCAGTGTTAGCACTTGTTCACCCCACGTGCAGACAGTGTTGTGATTTATGAACCTTATTCACATGAAACTGCTGCGTGTTGTTTGCCTCTTATTGCTCTGCATACATTATAATACATATTAAAATTCTATTACAAATTAGCTGTCATGAGAACAATGATGAGGTTTCTCTTGTGTAACAGCACACATCTGTGAGGACAGATGTTACATAAGTTTAAAGACAGCATAGAAACACATGAAGCAAACACACAGCGAGTTTTAAAACTAAGCACAAGCCCTTTATACAATTGCTACAGTATGTATTTGCTTCATTTATTGTAAATCGTCCCCTATATATAACCTCTACTGCAGCTATTTTTATAGAGGGTGTGCAAGGGTTAAAGAGTCACCAAATGCTTGATGCTAAAATAGAACTATATATATACACATATACAGTATATATACAGTATCTCACAAAAGTTAGTACACCCTTCACATTTTTGTAAATATTTTATTATATCTTTTCATGTGACAACACTGAAAAAATTACACCTTAATACAATGTAAAGTAGTGAGTGTACAGCTTGTATAACAGTGTAAATTTGCTGTCCCCTCAAAATAACTCAACACACAGCCATTAATGTCTAAACCGCTGGCAACAAAAGTGAGTACACCCCTAAGTGAAAATGTCACCAGAGCTTCACAAGTTCCCACTGGAGTCCTCTTCCACTCCTCCATGATGACATCACGGAGCTGGTGGATGTTAGAGGCCTTGCTCTCCTCCACCTTCCATTTGAGAATGCCCCACAGATGCTCAATAGGGCTTAGATCTGGAGACATGCTTGGCCAGCCCACCCCCTTTACCCTCAGCTTCTGGTGTGGTTTGGGGTCATTATCATGTTATCAGAGCTATGTCAGAAGGTTCTGGTAAAATATAGCTGTTCTTTATTTTTTCTCCACTAGGCAAATGTTTGTCTGACAGCCTGTAAAGAAGTATGTCGGGTGTTCTAAAAAGATGAATAGCACTAGCAACAGTCTACTGACTGGAATGGTACCAGCTGATTGGAAAAAAGCCAATGTAGTACCAATATTTAAAAAGGGCCCAAAATACATCCCAGGGAATTACAGACCAGTTAGTCTAACATCAATAGTATGTAAACTCTTGGAGGGGATGATAAGGGACTATACACAAGATTTTAGTAATAAGAATGGTATCATTAGCAGTAATCAGCATGGATTCATGAAGAATCGTTCTTGCCAAACCAATCTATTAACCTTCTATGAGGAGGTGAGTTGCCATCTAGATAAAGGAAGGCCCGTAGACGTGGTGTATCTGGATTTTGCAAAAGCATTTGATACAGTTTCCCATAAACGTTTACTGTACAAAATAAAGTCCGTTGGCATGGACCATAGGGTTAGTACATGGATTGAAAACTGGCTACAAGGGCGTGTTCAGAGGGTGGTGATAAACTCGGAATGGTCAGGGGTAGGTAGTGGGGTTCCCCAGGGTTCTGTGCTGGGACCAATCCTATTTAATTTGTTCATAAACGACCTGGAGGATGGGATAAACAGTTCAATCTCTGTATTTGCAGACAACACTAAGCTAAGCAGGGAAATAACTTCTCCGCAGGATGTGGAAACCTTGCAAAAAGATCTGAACAAATTAATGGGGTTGGCAACTACATGGCAGATGAGGTTCAATGTAGAAAAATGTAAAATAATGCATTTGGGTGGGAAAAATATGAATGCAAACTATACACTGGGGGGAGAACCTCTGGGGGGAATCTAGGATGGAAAAGGACCTGGGGGTCCTAGTAGATGATAGGCTCAGCAATGGCATGCAATGCCAAGCTGCTGCTAACAAAGCAAACAGAATATTGGCATGCATTAAAAAGGGGATCAACTCCAGAGATAAAACGATAATTCTCCTACTCTACAAGACTCTGGTGCGGCCGCACCTAGAGTATGCTGTCCAGTTCTGGGCACCAGTCCTCAGGAAGGATGTACTGGAAATGGAGCGAGTACAAAGAAGGGCAACAAAGCTAATAAAGGGTCTGGAGGATCTTAGTTATGAGGAAAGGTTGCGAGCACTGAACTTATTCTCTCTAGAGAAGAGACGCTTGAGAGGGAATATGATTTCAATATACAAATACCGTACTGGTGACCCTACAATAGAAATAAAACTTTTTTGCAGAAGAGAGTTTTACAAGACTAAAAATTAGAAGAAAAGAGGTTTAACCTTAAACTACGTAGAGTGCTCTTTACTGTAAGAGCGGCAAGGATGTGGAATTCCCTTTCCGCAGACGGTGGTCTCAGCGGGGAGCATCGATAGCTTCAAGAAACTATTAAACAAGCACCTGAATGACCGCAACATACAGGGATATATAATGCAATACTGACACATAATCACACATAGGTTGGACTTGATGGACTTGTGTCTTTTTTCAACCTCACCTACTATGCAACTATATATGTAACACTAAAGCTGAAATGTAATCTTCTCATATTTTATCCTGTCCACCCATATTTTCATTACATACCTCATTTTGGACACAGTAATATAACATATTCTTCTCTATGCAATACAGACAGATCATGGCTGGTGCTGGGGAGCCAGCAGAGTTCTGTACATACCTTCCACAGCACCCAGCCTCAGTACTAATATCTTCCCTGATGCAAACAATACACTGATTCATAGGAGAAGTTATTCAAAATTCAAAATGTCATTATGGGTGAATGTCAGTCTGGGGTCATTTATTTTCCTAGGTAGGCTGCATTTGCATGAATACTGCCCTAGGTAACCGCTTTGTGACAGATCACGCAAAGCCAATGACCTGCTCCTGCCGTGATTATACACAGCAGGGACCCAGTGGTGGGTACCGCAGACTCAATGTCTACCGGCGCCCACTGATTAGACAGTACAGTGGCAGAATGACAAGCCAGATTGCCGCTCTGTCAGAGGGGAAGGTACTGATACTGTGTTTCTGCTAAGTAGGAACATGCTCCCCCCCCCTAGTCAAAGCACCTCCCCCACAGTTAGTAAGCACATCTAAGGCATACATTTAACCCTTTGATCGTCCCTGATGTTTAACCCCTTCCCAGCAGTGTCATTAGTACAGTGACAGTGCATATTTTTTTAGCACTGATCACTGTATTAGTGTCACTGATACCCCAAAAAGTGTTGGTTAGGTGTCCGATTTTTTTTAGCAACAATATGTAGCAGAATACATAATGGCCTAAACTGATGAAGAAATTGGATATTTTAAATTTTTTCTTTGGGTATGTTTCATAGCAGAAAGTACAAAATATTGTTTTCTTTTCAAAATGGTCTTTGGGTACAGTGTCGCAGAACTGTGCAATTGTCAGATAAAGTAACACAGTGCCGTATCGTAAAAAATGGCCTGGTCAGCAAGGGGAGTAAACCTTCCGGAGCTGAAGTGGGTAACCCTCACAAATAACGCTGAGCCTCTATAAGGACTGAAATACAATGCATGAAAGAGGTTGGCCAGGGACAATCAGGATGGAGAGGAAATGGCAAGATGATGATGGATGAGGCAGACTCTATTGAAATTGCTGCAGTTTATGAGAGGAGTCAGTAATTTCAGTAGGAAAGAGAAGCCTGTACAACTGTGCAAGACTGAAGGGAAGGCTAGAGTTCAGCTTTAAAATACAGAACATATTAAATGAGTTTTATTTACCAAAAGGTAGAACATTGTAACTCTACAAGGTAAATGTGCGTTTATAGCTGCTTTATTTTTCTTGTATATGATTGTGTATTCAAAGTGAACACAAACGTCTCCATTTTAGGCCTGTACTTTCATTTTCCTAAGTGAGCATTTCTACCTCAATATGTAAAGGACTGGTAAAGGTGGTCAGCTGTGTGGATCACATTTTTTTTTTTTTAGATTCCAGCATAGTGTGACAGCTTGAGAGTCCTCTGAGAGTTTGAGAGGCTGCCCAGCGTTTCCCTGATTGCTTTTGCTGCCACTGCTGCCAGGAGTATGCACAACAAAACACCCAACAGTCAGAAAAGAGCAATGATACAAATAAGGTAACCTGAAAAAAAATATATACATGCATACAGAAATGGAATGTATAATATATAATAATAATAATAATAATAATAATTAGGGCTGAAACAACTAATCGATTAATCGACAACGAATCGATTATGAAATTAATCAATTACTATTTTCATAATCAATTAATCGGCCAATAACATAACGGGGTTAAAAAAAACTAAAGTAAGCCCTTTATAGTACAAAAAGAGCAAATAATCGCTACTGTAAATATTACTTTCACAGTTCTACAGTAAAAAAAATGAACCCCTTACAGTAGTGATTATCTGCTTTTTTTGTACTATAAAGGGCTATTTTTTTTAACCCCATTATGTTACTAAACATCTTAGACCTGGTTCACATCTATGCGTTCCTTTGGTGCTTTTTGCAGAAACGCACTGCAGTTCATTTACATGGTTTCCTATGGGACACGTTCACATTTATGCTTTTTTCAGCCGCTGCATATTTGGAAAAGGTCAGGGACTTTTTTTAACGCAAAACAGTGCTTTTTTGGTTCAATATACTTCAATGGAGAATCTGCAGAAAAGCATGTAATGCGTTTTGGCAGCAATTTGTGTTTTTTAATCTGCCCAACAACAAATTGGCCAAAAAATGCAAAAACGCAAATTGCAGCAAAATCACGTGCGCAAAAATCAAAACGCACAGCAAAAAGCACTGCAGAAACAGATCAAAAGCAAACTGCATAGGTGTGTACCGAGCCTTATGCTGGCCACACGGATCAATTTTCAGACTAGAATATTCAGATGAAAAATCTTTGTACATTCACTGAATGAAAGAATGTTTGAAATTTTCACTTGTTTTTAACATTCTGTTTTTAAAACAAATGTAATTTCTGAACGAAAACCACATCCACTGTCTGAAAATTCCTTTCACCAAGAAGTTTTCTATTTCCAAATTTTCTCATCACTGTGGTTGAAAATGAACATTGACTTGACCCCACTAACGATTAGAAAATCGAACGAACGTTCTTAAAATTACATTTTTTTTTTTTTTGAAGGAAGACATTGTTTGTTCTTTAAATAAAAACAAAATGATCTCTGAGTCTGATGATATATACCAGATTCACCCTTTAATAGTATATATCCTCTAAAAGTACATACAGTATATCTCTGCTTTAATAGTATATACACAGTATATCTCCTCTAATAGTATATCTCCTCTAATAGTATATACAGTATATCTCCTCTAATAGTATATACAGTATATCTCCTCTAATAGTATATACAGTATATCTCTTCTGTCTGTTATTCTCAGAGTGGATTACATATTTTGCTCCCTAACCATATAGTTGGTTATTTATATTTACCACTGCATATAGATATTTAAGAATAAATTGCCTTTTAAAACTTTACATATTACCTAAATTATACACCACACTTTTTTATTTAAGGTTATTAACCGATTAATCGATTAATCGAAACAATAATTGGCCAACTAATCGATTCTGAAAATAATCGTTAGTTGCAGCCCTAATAATAATATATAGAGTCTTGGTGAGAGATGACCCCTCAAAGTGTATGTAAAGCCAAAGTTCTTTTTTTTTTTTTTGATTGAGTGTTGAAGGGTTAGAAATACTGTCAGGCAGTTTGGCTATGATTGGGTATTACAGCCTGATATCTTTTAACTGCATCTAGTTGTTGAAGCTCAATGGCTCTGGCCCTGTAAAAAGAAGAGAAAAACAATCTCCCTGATGAGACTCAAACAGTCAAAAAGAAAAGGCAGATGTTCAAATCCTTCTGTATTCTATTCAAATATCCCCACAACAAAAAGGTACCAACATACAAGGGTTAATAAAACAGCAAAAAGGTGGCTTTACATGTCCTTTAACATGTTGCCAACCATGTAATGCATATGTGCGATGGCAGACAGGCTGGGTCTTAACACCCACATGCAGCATATTCATGGTGGCAGAGGTTTATGTACTGACAAGGTGCTCACTGCACACTTCAGGCTTAGTGACCAAGCTGGCACAGGCACCTCCCTGTCTTTGTTTGTGATTGGGAACCTGCGGGATGGGCTCCCAACCATGTGAGCACTGTGACAGCCAATCAAACTAATCACGTCACCGGGAAGACAGCCCCACCCCCTGGCATTAAGACCTAAAGGGCTGTTAGGAGGGTGCAGAAAAAGGGTTAAGAGCAGCCTCTGCCTCTCCTTTCCCCGTGATGAAGGGTATATACCGTTCACTAAGTTTTGAGGAAACTGTGATGTAAAAAGGAGGAACTTTTGTAAATTTTAGAAATTGCTGGGAAAGTTTAATACATGCCCCCTACAGTGCCTATATAGTGTCTCAATCATTTTGTTGCTCTCACCTGGTGGACTTCCATGTCCAGCTGCTGCAGTAGCGATGGCAAAAGCCGAGGCAGGAGAGACAGAACAGCAACGTGATGTGTCAGAGGTCTGCACTGTAACCGTAAAAAGAACGATGGGGTCATTGCTTGATCAGAAATAAGGAACACTATTACATGACTCATTTTACTTTTTAAAACAAAGAAATGCAATATTTGCCTTAAAGCTAAGGGCTGTTCCATAATTAGGAGCAGACACCCAGTACACATGGTCCCACATCATATTAATTTTCATTAAAAAATGTTCCCTTTTTTCTGTTCTTATTCGAGAAAAAAAATTAAATCAAAAAAGTTAAAACCAATCAATAAACTTTCTAGTGCAAAATTGCAACTGTGCTTAAAGAAACACCATCACCTTGCCCATTCAAGACATAGAGACACTGTCTTTTCAAAGGGTCCCTCTGATACTCACCATACCAATGCCTTCCTCTGCTGCAGCTGGTAACAAAACCCCCAGTGTCAGCCGGTGTCAGATGCTAGGGGACATCACTTCATTTGTAATATAGCAGTGCTCAGTCCTAATGGAGGGAGGAGAAGCAGGGGAGCACTAGTAAGATGAGTTACAGTGTGTCGGGGGCACCTTTGCAAAGACACTGTCACTTTGCCCTGAATGGCCAAGGTGACAATGGGGGGGATTTACTAAAACTGGAGAGAGCAAAATCTGGTGCAGCCGTGCATGGTAGCCAATCACCTTCTAACTTCAGCTTTTTCAATTAGGCTTTGACAAAAAGCCCAGGTTCACACTGCTGTGGGTTAGAGATTGTGGGAGTTCAGCTGAACTTGGACGATTTCAAACCGGCAATGCAGTCCGACTTCGGGGGCGATTTGACAGACATCTGTGCGGGTTTATGCACAGATGTCTATTGAAATCACCCCCCGAAGTCACCAAAAGTAGTCAAATTGCATGCCAAATTGGCCCAATGTGAACGTGGCCAAAACCTTGGTTTCTATGCAGAGCTGCCCCAGATTTTACACTCTCCAGTTTCAGTAAATTGACCCCCATGTCTCTTTAAGTAGGCAACTTTGTAAAGGCATTTGGTGCACTCAACAAAGACATGCTAATACGTTAATTGTCTCCTGTCTAAATTGGCCTAGTGTGTGTGTATGTATGCATGCGTGTGAGATAGGAACCTTAGACTGTAGGCTCCCTAAGGGCAGGGACTGATGAGCATGAATAAAGCACTGCGTAAATTAACAGTGTAAACCTATTAACCTGTTATAAACCTATAACAAATACAAGGCACCGAAGATCGTGCTGTGGGAGTGTTTGAAAACAACTGTCCTGCATCACAAGCATGGGTTCTCAGATCACCAGGTTACTGAAAAAAGATAGTAGGGTGGACTGGTATATTACAACAATGCCTGGCTGACAACTGAAGAACAGGACAATTAGTGTGCTCCGTGTTTAGATTTAAGGATTTCATTATTAAATGGAGTGTCCATCTAAATGTGCCAGCTCAGGCCTTGTCATAAACACATTAACCTTTGCCATAATCTGCAAAATTAAGCAGAGGAGTACCGAAATGCAAAATGTAAGAAAATACATAAAACCAGAGGGTTTAGAAATGTACTCAGCTGCTCTTGTGGTACAAACTGGCAAATACACAAAGCACATCTTGTAGAAGGAAAGACAAACACTGCACACTTCCCCTATAATCCCACACGTGATGTGCAAATGTATGTAAACATGCACGCAGCACTAATCCCTGGGGCTAATTAAAAGATTAGGCCGAGCATTGCTAGTGTTGATTTAAATTTAAATACCCATCAGTCTTTGTCCCCTAAAAAATTCAAGAAAACTAGTCATGCCTTTCTGAAGAAGCTGAATGTTCGTTCTAAAGCTAAGTCACACCAGCAACTTTGAAGCAGAGAATTTTGCAGCTTCACATTTCTTTGATTCCTTTTAGGGTGATATCTAGCTAGCTACAGAATCCCAGGTATAGCAAAGAGGACAATTCCATAACTGCTTCAAAACAGCTTGGGTGACATGACCCTTAAATTAATATGAATACCTATCTTACCTATAAAAGATTTTAATTTACCCATTTACCCGAGCCACATACCACAGCTCTAATGTCAGGATCCATTCACACTTGCAGTGTGGTGCATAAGCACAAGCACATTACTGCTAATATATTACAATGTATAGTGTTAATGGCTCTGATAGGTTGTATGAAGTCTCCAAGTGATAGGTGCTGTTATGGTGTAAGGCATTTGACAGCCAGTGGAGAATTCAAGTGACCTTTAACTCTCAAGCTGAAGTGTCAGAATCAGAATAAAGCTAAAAAAGGGGGCAAATATACAATATATCTTTCAAAAAGAAGCCTGCAGAGTTCTAAAAAGTAAAAAAAAAACCTCACAAAGTGGGCTGTTTCCATCACATAAGAATTTCCATACGAGCATAATAAAGTGTGTAGAACAAGAATAATTTCAGATATCTGGTAGTCTTAATATCTTCCATCACTAATAACACAATTCGTGGATCTGGCCTAACAGCCAAGTCACAGAGAACATTCAGAGCATCGACCACCGACTCACAATAGGTGCAAATAGGTGGGCATTGCCACACCATATGGAAGAATGTGCCAGTAGAGGAATGACAATGTGTACAAAGAGGGCTAACAGAGGGGTAAATGGAAGCCAATCTCTGCGGCGTATAATATATCCTGTATTTAGGAGAATTATTCCCGCGCTATCAAATATGGAGACGGCTGGAGATGGAAAAGCTGCATGCGCCAGTTCGGGTAAACACCTGACCTTTTAATTAAATTTATAAATGGGTGGTGCTGCGCTAATCCTAGATACAAAACCCAGGTGGCTTAGGTAATGATCATAGTTTATATCACCAAAAAAAATAAAAAATTATAAAGACTCGTTGGGTAACTAGTACAAACAGTGCGTATCACTGAGCTGGATAAAAATATCATAAGTGTGACAAAATAAGTATAATAAAACACGCATATTAAAAACTTAGATCACCAAGGTAAATATCTGACTCAAAATTAGTGACAAAAAACAATCCTAAATAAAGTGCAAAGTGATTCAGGCTATGTGCATAAACAGCTCAAAAGTGACAATGTGCAATGTGCAAGCAATGTGCACAATGTGGGGTGGTATTTACACCTCTATTAAACAAGGTATTTAGTAAACTAAACTTCATATAAAGTGCAAAATGTGCAAAAAACTCCAGAAATAGATACGGTATTGATGTCCCAAAGAATAAAATATATAATGAAAAAAAGAATTACACACAAAAAAGTCCTTTTTTGAAATATGTGACAGCAACGTGCTGACATGCACACGTTGCAATTAGAGTGCTTTAGGTGAATCACATCTCGTGCTTCTTCGTGTGCAGACACTCCAGTGGGTAGTGGCCCCTTACCTTAAAGTAATAGGGCAAAAGCATATGACCAGAAGATCTTTTGTAACATCCACCTAGGGGCTCCTGCGCGTCCCTCACCGTCCTAGATCCTAGGATAGGTTCCCTCAGGTGTAGTGCGGGGGGTTGTAAAGGATGATAGAGCAGGAGGAAAACCCAATAGTGTAATTCCGTTTGATCAAAGTAACTTGTTTTTATTATAGAAATACAGGTACTCACATTAACAATTGAAAACAGCGGTTGTATCCGACGAGCGAAGAAGTCACGTGTGGTGTGACGTCACGCGTAGGGACGGGACAGGCTGCACACACTGTCAGAGGCTTACGAGCTCGCCGCTCGTTGGATACAAATTGGGCCGTAACAGTGTGACTCAGCTGCAAATATCTAAATACAGGGATGCAGGCACAACAAACTTCTCCTGCATTATCGTAAATGATGAAACCCTCCCATCCATAGTAACATGTTTTAAGGCCACACCTTGGGATCCTTTAGGTGAAAAAGATGTTGCAACTGAGGATTACCCCAAAGGGGAATAGGTAGAGCCCTCTCTATAGACCTCCCTAGCCTGCACACAGACTGTATTTGTCATTGTCATAGGAACGTTGACAGTGGGGTGGGCCTTAGGTCCTCTGTAAACCAAATTGCAGCATATGACCCTAGAAGAGCAGCCTCCAGAGTCACTGTCGGGCTGTTTTTAGGTTGACTAAACCATGACAAGCATGGCCGCCCAGTAATAAATTAGAAAATTTGGTAGGGCTAAACCCCCCTGAGACAGGCACAGTTGTTGTGTTTCCTTTGCCAGTCTGGGAGGCCTCCCCGCTCACACAAACAAGACAATGAGACTGTCCAGCTTAGCAAAAAATTCTTTGGTATGGATATTGGAGTGTTTCTGAAGAAATTTGGGTAAATATAGCCTTGTTTTTAGGTTCAACCTACCCACAGGAGTGAATGGTAAATCCTGCCAGGCCTGGCATTTGCAAGCAAATTGAGAAAGTAAAAGGTAAATATTATCCTCTAAATAGGCCACCAATCTGCCCCCTACCCGTACACACCCAGATAGGTGAACTCCTCCACCCACTGCAACGGCATATGTGTCACCACCCGCCAAACCTGAGGGATGAAGGGAAAAAAAGACTGACTTTATCCAATTAATACAGATTCCAGAATAATAACAAAACAATTGTATAATTTCCAACACAGAACGTAATGATGATCCCTGGTCCTGGAGGTACAATAAGGAGTCATCTGCATAAAGAGAAATCTTCTCCTGGAGAGGTCCAGTCAGAATTCCCTTTGCCCTAGGATCCTGGCATAGGAAAATCGCCAAGGGTTCGATGGCCAAGGAAAAAAGGCCCAGGAAAGTGGGCATCCCTGTCTCGTGCCTCTATGCAAGGGGAGGGGGCAGAGAACACACCACTGACCCACACCTAATGACCGGGTTTGTGTACAAAAGTTTAAGCCAAGCAAAAAAATTAGGTCAACTGAATCAAATGCTTTTTCAGCGTCAAGACAGGCCACAACCCCTGGAGAATCCTCAGTTGCTGTTGCAATATGTGTGAACAATCGCCTGATATTAATGTCTGTCCCTCTGCCTAGCATAAACCCCAACTGGTCTGAAAGCACCAAAACCGAAATGACCGTGTTCTAACAGTGGATGTTCAAACGTTCACATTCAGCAGTAAAATGGATGGTATGATGAAGACACATCCGGGTCTTTGCCAGGCTTAGGCACCACCATCACTGCCTCTGACATCATAGAAGGCAGAGAACCATTTTGCAGGGATGCCAATAGCAAGAGCGATGGGAATATGGTCTGTAAACAGAGCACTGAAACCAGAGCAGATCAGTCCTAATTAACAAAGGGGCGTGTGCGTTTGTTAATCTGCTGCTTTTTCTAGTCTAGAAGAGTGGTGCAAGCATTGTGCTTGCACCACTCATGTTTAATTCCTCTCATTAGAGCCAGGATCACACAGTAGCAGTCTTCACCAAGGGCAGTATAACAGCTGCTTCCAGGCACTCACTACAGGCCTTTTGAATAGCTGTTTTTTTTCTTTTTTTTGCTGCATAGCAACTCTGCTTGGAACTAAAACACACTTGACACGTGGTTGCTGCAGGCTCCCACTGGCTCTGCTGAGTGAATTTGATAGCTGAGTCAAATTTTCCATGGCTGCAAAGCAAAGTGTCAGGGTTACAGCATGTGTACAACCCTCTCTGAATGTCTTGTTAGTCTTTCAGTGGGCAGTCGGGGAGGCTTAAATACCGAAGTAGTTAAGAATCTTCATTTAAAAAATTGTATGAATATTCACTTCAGTTATCCAATCATGTAAATAGCAAATGTCTGTTCAGTTTAAATACTGAATCATGTGCAGATGCTTTTCTCATGATTGAATAACTGAATAAATAATCACACATTTTTTTAGTGTGATGCCTTTAGTAAATCAACCCCAATGTGTGATGTGTTGCTCTGTTTATTGAAGCGGATACCATCCGTTTTACTACAGAGAAAGAGACTTGTTTTAATGGCAAGTTTGTAGCTTAACCACTTCAGCTCTGGAAAATGTACCCCTCTTCCTGATCAAGCCATTTTGTGCTGCATTACTTTAATTGACAATTGCGTGGTTGTGCAGAAATCGGAAGAGATGACCGAGCTGCCTTAATACATTACTTTAAAAATATGTGTAATGTGTTTTATTTTTGAATTTTTTTTTTAGGTGAATGGGTAGGGGTACAATGTAAGCCATACTCATTCACATAGGGTGGGGGGCCAGGATCTGGGGGCCTTCTTGTTAAAGGGGCTTCCAGATTCCGATAAGCCCCCTGCCCGCAGACCCTGACAACCAACACCCAGGGTTGTCGGGAAGAGGCCCTTGTCCTCATCAACGTTGGGACAAGGTGCTTTGGGGTAGGGGGGTGCAGGGCCCCCTGCCCCAAAGCTCCCACCCCCCCATGTTGAGGGTATGCGGCCTGGTACAGTTCAAGAGAGGGGGGCGCTCGCTCATCCCCACCCCCCTGTGTGCTCGGATAAGGGTCTGGCATGGATCTAGGGGGGACCTCAATGCTGTTTTTTCGGCGTTGGGGTTCCCCTGAAAATACATACCAGACCGAAGGGCCTGGCATGCTCTTGGAGGGGGAATTGCCGTTTTTTTTTTTTTAATTTGGCATGGAGTTTCCCCTAAATATTCATACCAGGCACAGTGCCTGGTATTATCAGGGATCAAAGTCAGTTCCCTGTTCATTGAAGTCGGAGAAATGTCGAACTTCAAGTCGCTGGGCAAAGTCGGATCCAAAGTGGTATGACTGTCGTGTTGTACCAGTGTGAACCCAGCCTAAAGCAGGGTTAGGTTTAAAAAAATATCCCAAGCTTTGAACATCTCACGGAGCTTTGTGCAATCCATCATCTGAACATGGAAAGAGTATGGCACAACTGTAAAACTACCAAGACATTGCCGCCCACCTAAACTGACAGGCCGGGCAAGCATTATTCAGAGAAGCAGCCAAGAGGCCCATGGTAACTCTGGAGGACCTGCAGAGATCCACAGCTCAGGTAGGAGAATCTCTCCACAGGACAACTATTAGTCGTGCACTCCACAAATCTGGCCTTTATGGAAGAGTGGCCAGAAGAAAGCCATTGTTGAAAGAAAGCTATAAGAAATCCTGTTTGCAGTTTGCGAGAAGCCATATGGGGGAAACAGCAACCATGTGGAAGAATGTGCTCAGGTCAGATGAGACCAAAATTGAACTTTTTGGCCTAAAAGCAAAATGCTATGTGTGGCGGAAAACTAACACTGCACATCACCCTGAACACACCATCCCCACTGTGAAACATGGTGGTGGCAGCATCAAGTTGTGGGGATGCTTTTCTTCAGCAGGAACAGGGAAGCTGGTTAGAGTTGATAGGAAGATGGATGGAGCCCAATACAGGGCAATCTTAGAAGAAAACCTGTTAGAATCTGCAAAGACTTGAGACTGGGGCGGAGCTTCACTTTCCAGTAGGACAACGACCCTAAACATACAGCCAGAGCTACAATGGAATGGTATAGATTAAGGCATATCCATGAGTTAGAATGGCCCAGTCAAAGTTCAGACCTTAATCCAATTAACAATCTGTGGCAAGACTTGAAAATTGCTGTTCACAGACACTCTCCATCCAATCTGACAGAGCGTGAGCTGTTTGCATAGAAGAATGGGCAAAAATGTCACTCTTTGGATGTGCAAAGCTGGTAGAGACATACTCAAAAAGACTTGCAGATGTAATTGCAGCGAAAGGCTTGACTTAGGGGGGCTGAATACAAATGCACGCCACACTTTTCAGATATTTATTTCTAAAAAACTTTGAAAACCATTTATCATTTTCTATTTTCACTTCAGAATTATGTGCCACTTTGTGTTGGTCTATCACAAAAAATCACAATAAAATACATTTTTGGCTGTAACATGACAAAATGTGAAAAATTTAAAGGAGTATGAATACATTTTCAAGGCACTGCAACTGACACTTTTTTGGGGACCAGTGACATTAATACAGTGATCTGTACTAATGACACTGGCTGGGTAGGGGTTAACATCTGAGGCATTCAAAGGGTTAACTGTGTGCCTAGCTGGTGTTTTACTGTAGCGGGGGAGGTGCTTGTACTAGGGGAAGGCATAGATCCATGTCCCTGCTTTGCAGAAACACAGGATCCAAGCCTTTCTTACTGACAGAACGGCGATCTGCCTTGTTTACATAGGCAGATCACCGTTCTGCCAGTGTACTTAACGATCAGCAGGTGTCGGCGGACATCGGTAGAATCACATCGGGAGCGAACTTCCGGCAGGGTGCACTCAAGCTCAATACCAGAAAATTCAGGATCACATATATATACGTGATCCTGCACAGTGTGGCCACCCTGTAGCAGTAAAAGTACTATAGGGCGGTCGGCAGGTGGCAGCTGGTTAATGAGTGGATAATGAAATCCAAATGTATATCTCTAACAAGGACTGTGACAGCAGTTAAAGGGTTGTAACCCCCGGCAACATACATAGGGATATTGTGGATAATCAGATTTGTTTATACACCTGGATCTGCTGGATACACACAGAAAATGCTACAGGCAAAATGATTCATGTAGAGTTGAGCGTTACAAATAGACTACAGAATGCATTGGATATAATCGGGTGAGGTGCTTCCTAGCTACAAATGAAAAAATCGAAGTGCTTTTGCATACGCTCATACGCTGTTCTCACGTTTACAATAGCACTGCTGTATACAGGAGTACAGAGCAGCACAGCCATTCATGTTACACCCCTTTCACACTGAGGCACTTTGCAGGCGCTATAGCATTAAAAATAGCGCCTGCAAAGCACCCTGAAACAGTGGCTCCATCCACTCCAGTGTGAATGCCAGAGGGCTTTCACACTGGAGCGGTGCGCTGGCAGGGTGTCAGAAAAAGTCCTGCCAGCAGCTTCTTTGGAGCACATTAGAAGCTGTGAACTCATCGCTCCTAAAGCGCCCCTGCCCATTGAAAACAATGGGGCGGTGTTGCTATACCACCGGCAACGTGCCACTGCAGTGATGTTTTGTGGGTGGATTTCACCCCTTTTTGGCCGCTAGCAGGGGTTAAAACCACCCCGCTAGTGGCTGAATAGAGCTGCCAAAAATAACGCCGCTTTACCGCTGACACCCGGGGCGGCTCAGTGTGAAAGGGGTCTTAATGACAGGCTGTACGCTGCACCTGGGCTGCCTTGGCAAAGGAAATATGATGGCAATTACACTGAATGGCCAGCCTGTGTGCAAGGACCCTTAAAGTTTTTAATTTTTAGCATCTCAGCCTGTTAGATCCTATGCATCCAGTAATCTGTTTCTAGTGTTTATTTACATAGTAGGTAAGGTTGAATAAAGACAATAGTCCATCCAGTTCAACCTGTGTAGGTGTCGATAATGCATGTCCAGGACTCTTTTAAAAATATCAATTCTCCCCACTGACACCACCAATTGTGGAAGAGAGTTCCACATCCTTATTGGCCTGACAGTGAAAAAACCCCTGCGCAGCTTTAGGTTAAAGTGGAACTCCACTTTTGTTGAGAAAAAAACATTCCCCTCTGGGTGATCTATGTACATTGCAAGGATTATAACAAACTTTATTGCAGATTCCTACCTTTTGTTATTCTGAAGAAATCCCTCTGTGTTTGTCTGTGCCTGTGTTTGTCTGTACTGAGTGGGTCTAATGGGAGTGGTTTCATAATTAACTATCAGGTGTGCAGCTGCAGGGCTCTAATGAGGAAATCTGCTGGGCCTGCATCCCTTTAGACGTGCTCTTATTGAAAGTATCTCACCAAAAATGAATTTTTTGTTGCAGGGGATGCCTGAAATCTGACTTGTATTTTAGGCAGACTTCTGGGAAAATTGGTGAGCCAATCACACAAGCAGGAATTTATGTTTCTGTGGAGTGGTCAGTACACACTCTGTGTACAGAACTCCAGGTAGCCATATTGCAATGCATTCTCAGAAAATTACAGTAGCTACTGATTGAAAAGGAAAGGTAATATTATACAATATGATTAGTGTCTCAATTATATGCCCTATATTATTTTTCCTTTATTTGCTATTTTTTCCCCCACGAAAGTGAAGTTACCCTTTAAACCTCTTCTCCTACAATCTCATTGTGTGGCCCCGTGTCCTCTTACAATCCCTGAGACTAATTAGCTTTTTAACTATGCTGGGATCATCGTTGAGGTATTTGTAAATCGCTATCATATCCCCTCTCAAGCGTCTCTTCTCCAGCAAGAATAAATTTAGTGCTTGTACTGCTTTCTCATAATTGAGGTCCTCCAATCCCCGTATTAATTTCATTGCCCTTCTTTGGACTCTCTCCAGCTCCAGCACATCCCTTCTGAGGACTGGTAAAAAGAACTGGACAGAATACTCCAAATGTGACCTAACCAGAGTTTTATTAAGTGGAAGAATTATAGTTTTATCTCTGGAGTATATCCCCTTTTTTATGCATGCTAATAGTCTGCCGGTTTGGTAGCTGCAGCTTCACATTGCATGCTATTGCTCACTCTGTCATCTATTAGCACCCCCTGATCTTTCCAAGACGGAGCCTTGGGGTACCCCACTTACTACTCCAGACCAGTCTGAGTACACATTATTTATCACTACCCTTTGGATGCTCCCTTGTAACCAGTTTTCTACCCAAGAACAAACCTTATGGTCCATGTGAACAAACCTCAGCTTCTAGATTTAGCATCTATGGAGAACTGTATCAAATGCTTTTGCAAAATCCAGATACATCACATCCACGGGCCTCCCCCTATCTAGATGGCAGCTCACTTCCTCGTAGAATGTTAACAGATTGGTCTGGCAAGAACGATCCTTCGTAAACCCATGCTGACTACTACTAATGATACTGTTATCTTCAGCAAATTCTTGGATATAGTTCCTTACCATCCTCTCCAATAATTTACCTACTATTGATGTTAGGCTGACTGGCTTGTAGTTTCCAGGAATATGTCTCTGCCCTTTTTTGAATATTGGAACTAGGGCTGGGAGATTTTCTTAAAAAAAAAAAAATCTTCGATTCTCTTAAAAAAACTCGATTCACGATTCGAATTGAGTTTTTTTTTTTCTTTGGAAACCGCGCCGGTCTTGAGGCGCTGTGGGCATGAGCTTTTAGGCAAGGCCATGGCTTCAGCCTAGTCCGCGGCGTCCGGCCTCGCAGACTAGGCCGAAGCCACGGCCTCACCTAAAAACTCCTTGCCCGCAGCTCCTCAGGACCGGCGCTGCGGGCATGAGTTTTTAGGTGAGGCCGCGGCTTCGGCCTAGTCCACGGCTTTCGCCTAAAAACTCATGCCCGCAGCACCTCAGGAACGGTGCGGTGAAAAAAAAAAATCTAAAAAAATCGATTTGTTTAAATTTTGAATCGATTTGACCTCTCAACTCGATTCAAGATTTAAATCAATTTTTTCCCCAGCCCTAATTGGAACCATGTTGGCTTTTCTCCAATCAGCTGGTATCAATCCTATCAGTAAGCTGTCCACAAAAATTAGGAATAATGGTCTGGCTATAACCCAACTTAGTTTTGAGGACTCTCGGGAGTAAGCCATCTGGTCCCGATGATTTGTTTGTGTTAAGCTTATCTAGTCTCTCCTTGACTCCGGCCTCTGTTAGCCACAAGGTTACATCCTGTGACATTTTTATGAAAAAATGGCCACCAGTACATACTCATCAATTACACTATATAAGGACACCTTTTCTATCTGTTGGTATCCCCTGATGAAGTCACTTGACACGTGACAATACGCGTCGGGATTGGGCAGCAGATTTTTATTGCATCAGTCACTTTATTGGCACGTTACTATGGGTTTTTAGAAATATTCACTTTATTTATTTGTTCATGTAAAATATGGTGTACACATTGCTTAAGCTTCATTTTATTGTTGACAGCGCAACATCATCTTTATTTATTCACTTTTTTAAGCCACGGATTAGCTTTTCGGTGTTTGCAGCAGTCTTATTCACCTTGAATACATTTGTGTGATAGCGCAGGAGTACCATTTCACTTACTATCCAAGAACAAACCTTATGGTCCATGCAAACAGACCTCAGCTTCTAGATTAAGCATCTATGGGGAACTGTATAAAATGCTTTTGCAAAATCCAAATACATGTTGATTGAGAGAGTGAGGTTCTCCTTTAATTACTGCCAGTTTCCTAATCTTCAAATTTTTAAAAATTTGTTGCATTAGGCTGGGTTCACATTGGTGCGATGTCAGACATCTGTGCGATGTCTGTGCGATGTAAGCTTAGCCATACAGATTGTGTGGCTAAATTTGCATCGCATTCGGGCCAAACTTGTGCAGGACCCTTTTTTTTGTCTGCACCAGAATCTGATCACATGGGTATTCACACCCATGGGATCTGATTTCTGCCTGAATCGACAGTTCGCACTGTGATATGGGAACCGGTCTGGGGGTGTCATTAACTTTGTATTGACACTTCCAGCAGTTCGCATAGGGCAGTGTAAACTGCCTGTAAGTCAGGTGCGATGCGCAGTGGATTCGCAGGGTTTCCCGCATCGCACAAATGTGAACTGAGCCTCCATAATGACAGATTATGAAAGTAATTGTAAAGTACTGAATTGTTTTTTTATTTTTTTGGCCCCAAACCTCCTCTTCTCAGTGTGCCACCATAGGAAGCCACTTCCTATGGTGGCACACCTGCTCGCTTTATCCCGAGCCGTGTTTCCTGTATCTATAGACACAGACAGCATGGTTCGGCCCCACCCCCTCATCACTGGATTTGACTGCTAGCAGCGGGAGCCAATGGCTCCTGCTGCCTCAGCAAAGTCTGTGAGATTGGGATGTGAGAGGAGAGTGCCGCTGCAGATGGGCACAGCGCTGGATCATGTGAGGACTCAGGTAAGTATAAGGGATTTGAAGGGGCGATGCATTCACCTAAACATTTATTGGTCTAATGCAAGCAATGCATTAAGGTAAAAAATGATTGGGCTTTAGAACCACTTTAAGTTGACGGACATAAAAACGACCTGAATTTGTCACATGTTGGAATGAGTAACAAAACTGTTGTAAAGCTTTCCTGAACTTAGCACAGGAGATTTTAAAGGTACCATACTGCCAGAAAAGTTTCATGAATGCTTTATTACAGTATCTCACAAAAGTTAGTACACCCCTCACATTTTTGTAAATATTTTATCTTTTCATGTGACAACACTGAAGAAATGACACTTTGCTACAATGTAAAGTAGTGAGTGTACAGCTTGTATAACAGTGTAAATTTGCTGTCCCCTCAAAATAACTCAACTCACAGCCATTAATGTCTAAACCGCTTGCAACAAAAGTGAGTACACCCCTAAGTGAAAATGTCCAAATTGGGCAGAAGTGTCAATATTTTGTGTGGCCACCATTATTTTTCTGTACTGCCTTAACCCTCTTGGGCATGGAGTTCACCAGAGCTTCACAGGTTGCCACTGGAGTCCTCTTCCACTCCTCCATGACGACATCACGGAGCTGGTGGATGTTAGAGACATGCTTACCCAGTCCATCACCTTTACCCTCAGCATCTTTAGCAAGGCAGTGGTCGTTTGGAGGTGTGTTTGGGGTCATTATCATGTTGGAATACTGCCCTGCGGACCAGTCTCCGAAGGGGGTTTGGTGAGTGTTGATTTGTGCTTTTCAGTTTGCACTTTTCATTTTACACTTTTCATTTCGCGCTTTTCAGTTTGTCAACCAGCCATGTTGCGGAATCGGAGGAGATAACATGCTATTTATTATTGGCCTTGGAGTTATTGCTTTGACATTTTTTTTGGTTAAATAATGATTTGATTTGGTGTATTTTCTATATTTGTGGATGCATAGAATGTACTTTTTGGTTAAGTTCTATTGGCAGATAGCATGTCTAATTTTATTTGTTTTCTTTTTTTAATGCATAATAAAAAAATTGTGGAGAATAATACTTGGCTATGTGTTTTACTTCAAATGACAGTTTAGGAGTAGGCAGTTACATTTTAAAAAATACAATGTAAAACTAACAAGGGACAACAATATAGTTGTATCTTTGATCTTAAAAACTACGTGATAATGGTGTTGTGGTAACTTGCCAAATAAAAATAAAAAAAACATAATAATATTATTCTTGATATCACTAGAAAAAAAAGCCTTTGAAAATTTGTTTGCAATAACTCCATCAGCATCACCAGCAAAGCAGCTTCATTATTATCCCATTAAAGAAGAAGAGAATGTGCGCTGCATTTGGAGATCTCATAATTTGCCACGTCACAAATGTTAATTCTCCATTACAAATGCTAGTTTACAAGACCGACCACTTCTGGCTCATCCTTGCTTCCGATCATGCGTGTTTGTCCTTTGGACTTTTGTCCGACGGACTTGTGCGCACACGCTCGGAAAATCCGACAACACACATTTGTCCGCGGAAAATTTGAAAACCTGCTAGCCATCATTTGTCCGCGGAAAGTCCGACAACAATTGTCCGATGGATTATACACACGGTCGGATTTACTGCCAACAGGCTGTCATCGAACATTTCCCGTCGGAAAGTCCGATTGTGTGTACGCGACTTTAGGGAGGGCTATAACCCCTGTTAGTTTATTTTTGTTTTTGCCATCTGTCCCCCATTGGGGAGATTTACCTTCACTTCCTGTCCCAAAGCTAAAACAGGAAGTGAGAGGAAATCTCTACAAATTAAAGGAACCAGAACCAGTGTTCCCACTGGAAGATGTTCCCTCTATTACCTTTCTGGGGACAACCCAAAGTTTGTGATTTTCTTTTACTTTCACTTTCAATAATAATGGTAAACAGGATAAATAAAGAGGGAGAATCTGCAATAAAAACCTGACCGGGGTTCTAACCCCTCTCCACTCTGTCCAAAACTTTTGCCCTTAGTTATACTTTAAGTAAATCAACCCCAATGATTTTTTTGTTTTTCCATATTTAGGTTTCTATGCATTACTGTTGCGAGAACTGATCCAAAAAGGTAGACTACTCAAAATTGGCCATTATATTTTTACATTCCTTAAATACCACATGCCTGGGCCACTTTATGTTTAACTCATGCATTTAATTATTTATTCCTTTTTTGAATTTATTTGAATGCTGTTTTATGCGATATTTACAGAGTGCTTTTGGATTTTGAGGTGAATACCGCATAAGGTGATAGTGAATTGGCATTAGTTTTCTTTTTTCTGCTTTCTCTTGGTGATCTGACCAGGAACACACCTTCTGTATTAGACTGCCTTCACTCTGGATGGATGAGCACAGGGGGCACTGCAGACAGCAGCACTGAAGCCAAACTCCATGGCACACTTTATAATAAGTTACAGCAAACAGATTTTTTCTTTCTTTTGGGATAAAGGTTTTACATGAATAAATAAAATGTGATCATTGTAAAAACCCCTGTCAATGTTAAATGGTTTGCCTTATCTCTGTAACTGAAAAATCTGGACGAGAGATTGTTCTTTTGAAAAAAAAAAGACTCACTGGCTGGATCACCAGATGAAAATCGAAGGAAGAAAGCCTAAAAAGAAAACTAATGTAGCCATTACATCTAAGAATTTATAAGCTGCAATATAAGAAATGTTCACGCTTCAGTTTAATACCACCTTAAAGCGGGGCTCCAACCAAAAGGGGAAGCTTCACTTGTTTGACCGGCTTCCACTTCCGGCTCAGATCACGACGGCGAACTGAGTCGGAAACTTGCCCCCCCTCCCCCGCAGTCATCTGTGGCACATCACAGATCCCAGAAGACTACAGGACCATTCACAAGGCGCAGCATGACTCACGCATGCGCAGTCAGAAACCGGCTGTGAAGCCACAAGGCTTCACATCCTGTCTCTATTACTTGATATACCAAAACCTGAACCTGATTGAAAAATCATCTCGGGTGAGGACATCGCTGGATCCAGGGGCAGGTAAGTGTCCTTATACTAAAAGTAAGCAGCTACAGTATTTGTAGCTGCTGACTTTTAATTTGTTTGGGGGGAGCCTGAAGCTCCTCTTTAAGGTTGCTAGAAATATAATTTTCATAACTAAAAATATCCAACTGACAATAACCATACTAATGTAGAAATAGCATTGCATTGTTAACAATAGCAACAAGTATTTTGCTGGGACATAGCTATATGCAAATATTCACAAAGCATATCTCCATGTACTAAATAGCTCATCCATGGAAAGTTACCATGACGACACCCTTCACAAATCAATCTTTTGAGTACAAATATATATTTTTCACCTTGAGCTTTAGTTACCATGGCAGAATAAAAAAAACTAAGTTCCCATAGCTGTCTATCTCCCTAGATATAAAATGTCTCTTTTTTTTTTTTTTCATAAATACTCTTATTCTATATTAGTTTTAGCAAGCGACATAAAACCTAATTCAGACAGAAGCAATGCATACAGCAAGGTCTTCTTTAGTGATAAATTCATTAAATCATTAGAAACAGCCATCATTTTGGAATATGGTCATCCTATATAATTAGGTGTCTCTTGACAGCACTGTAAATTCCCTATAATGGGTTTTTTAATTATACTCCTATGCTTGATCTCTGACACTGCGCACAAAGCAAGGTCTATAAAGACATGAATGAGCGAGTTTGGGGTGGAGAAACGTGACTGGCCTGCACAATCCTGACCTCAACCCAATAGAACACCTTTGAGATAAATTAAAGTGGAGACAGCGAGCCAGGCCTTCTCGTCCACATCATTGCCTGACCTCACAAATGCGCTTCTGAAAGAATGGTCAAACATTCCCATAGACACACTCCTAAACCTTGTGGACAGCCTTCCCAGAAGAGTTGAAGCTGTTATAGCTGCAAAGGGTGGGCCAACTCAATATTGTACCCTACAGAATAAGACTGGGATGCCATTAAAGTTCATGTGTGTGTAAAGGCAGGTGTCCCAATACTTTTGACAATATAGTGTATGTTCTATATGGTCTAAATACCCATAACAATTTCCAGTTTCAATATAAATAGAGAGGTAAGAGGTGGGAGATGTGAGAGGGAAGGCCAATGGGGGGAGGTTTAAGGAAGAGTGTGGGAAGCTGAACAAGGTAGAGAGAGGAGGATGGAAGAACCATAGAGGTAGAGAAGAGGATCAGGGGTTAAGGGTTGTCCCCTTGTGGCTTACCCTACCCATAGAATGTGGCTATAGAGTAAATGAATATCATTTTTATTTTTATCAACTATACAGTCAGTGGCTAAAAAATAGTTTCCTAAGAGGGGTGGCAAACCAAGTTTCTGAGTTGGGAGGATTCTTTATAAACACTCCAAGCAGCCCACATGTTGTGAAGTTTATCAATATCATCCTTATTAATGGTTATGAGAAGTCCAATATGCCTTATCTCATTTAGAATAGCAGCCCTTTCCCCCAGTGAGGACATCTGGGTGGATTTCCAATGTTCTGGGTATGACCTGTCTGGCAGCAAATAGGAAAAATCTCAAAATTGTCTTTCTGGCCTCAGAGATCAAGCATAGGAGTATAATTAAAATTCATTGCTGAATGTAGCTTCTAAAATAAATCATTTTTTTTACAACATAAGATTATAGAAATGAGGAACAAGACGAAAAGATATTGTTTATAACCGTCATGAACTTTGGCTATAAAATATAGTTACTAACAATTTTTTATTGTAGGAAGCTGCTTGTGCCTGTGCTGAGTTTTTAGGGGATTGGCAGTAGCAGAGGTTGACAAGCAAATAGAAGCACATTCTAAAGTAAAACCACTTTTGTTAACAAAAAACTCCCTTCAAGTCAACTATATTTTGTACATCCAAAGCATTTTAGCAATCTTGGGTGTAAATCCTTACCTACTTTTGTACTGTACATACTGAGCTAGGTAAAGCTAGTGCACTTGCTAAAAGTGAGCAGTTAGTATGAGGGTCTGCCTAACAATCTGATTGGCCTTAGCATTGTTAGAGGAAAATACTGTGTCCAACCAACATCCCCTTATATACAGTATATTCAATTTTTAACAAGTATCTCACCAAAAATGAAACATCCCAGTAACTATTTGCTAAAAGGAACATACTAAAGTACGAACAAAGAAAGTTCGATTATGGATGCACAATGCTTGGAACAGCCTATTAGGGACCCTTTTATGAAGCATGCATTTGGAAATTCACTAAAACCTAAACTGACATTTGCCCAAGATTCCACAGCATTCGCCTAGCATTACACAGTCATAGTTATCCTATTTACAACAGGATGTATGTGCACCAGGCAAATGTAGCAGCTGGAGAACAGATGCAGAATCTCACATTTGCATTACATACTATTAAAGTGATTGTAAGGCTTTGCTTTTTATTTTTTTTTTAAATGACAAACATGTCATACTTACCTCCACTGTGCAGTTAGTTTTGCAAAGAGTGGCCTCAACTTCTGGGGTCCCCCGACGGCTCTCGCGGCTCTTCCCCACATCAGATAACCCCCTAGGAGAAGCGCTCTCCCGGGGGGGTTATCTTGTGGGCGAGCTCCAGAGTCCATAGACGCCGAATGTAGGACTCGGCCCCTACACCCGTCATTGAATTTGATTGACAGCAGCAGGAGCCAATGGCTGCACTGCTATCAATCTATCTAATCAAGAACCCCAGGCAGAGAGGAAGTGCGTGTCCCCGGTAAGGGAATACAGGACTCAGGTGAGTAAAACGGGGGAGGGGCTGGGGGGCCGGTAAGTGACAGAAGTTTTTTCACCTTAATGCATAGGATGGTGAAAAAACATGAGGGTTTACAACCCCTTTAAGAATTGTTTTACGATGTAGGGAAATCTGCTGGCATTAGCTCTCCGTGGTGCTGAAATTATGTTTATATGGTCCTGGTGACAATGGTCACTTTTTTTTAATGCAAACACTTACTTTTTGGCACTAACAGGAAGTATCTGAACAAGGACCTTCATGGCAAGATCATCGGATATTATTTTGAAATTTTTGAAAAAACATTAACATGTTCAAGTTTTTATTATTTTAGTGATTGGGTTTACAATACATACACTTTAAAGTTTTTTTCCACCTTTGCAGCCAAATTGGCATAACATCTACTTTATATTTGTTACATGTCCCCATTCACACAGAATAACTAAAAAAATATTGAAAATTGCACCTTACCTTTTTTTAGACGCTCCATTTTGGACTCTCTACAAATCCTAGGTAGTTTTCTGTGTTTATGAGGGGGCTGGGCAGCTGTGTTTGCCATTATTAATAAATGATATCTTCAATTTCATTTGTAACTAGATTTAAACACTGCCTGTTCTAACAAAGGGTTAAATGTGTGGCCATTTATTGTATGTTAATGAGGCTAGACCTAGGACAGGTTCACTTTAACATTGTTCAAAAAAAAAACATGCAGTCAGCTACGACACCTTCTCCTGGAAAACATCTAAAAGGTAAGAATTATTTACAAGAAAATGTATTTTTACGCATGCTGAATGAGAACACATAACAAACATTAAGTGGGATTTTCTCAAATTTGACTGCAAATGTGGAAATATGCTTTAACCCCCCCTGGCAGTATGATTATGTCAGATTTTTGAATCTCAAAGTGGTACATTGTTTTGCATAGAAATTTGGAGTTTTATATTGTAGGCCTGTAATTCTTAGGAATAACACATTTCAATCTGTCCAAACAAGAGTCTAGTAGACATCACGGGTACGATAAAGTTTGAAACACGAAATCATAAATTATATTATAATAAGTAACTATAAATAACTATAAAAAAACAAAATAATATAATAATAATAAAATCAATTTCCCCACAATTCACTATTGCTCAATTCTGCAAGTGTTCTAATTTACTATCGCTGTTTTCTAGCTGGTCTAAAACCACTTTTGACATAAAGGGAGACTTTTTGGTTGCCATGGACAATCTCAAGTTTTCCAGGCAGAAAGAACAGTATTAATAATATAAAACTGCATGCAGGGCACTGGACAAAGCATTAGGGATGAAAGGGATGTGAAATGATTTCATACAGTAATCTGTAAGATTACAGTGTACTGTATGTGTACTTTTTGAATTTGCTGCCAGGCTCCGCCTCCATGCGTTGCGACGCTCGCAGGGAACGGAGCCTGTCACACAGAGTATCAGGTGGAGGACACAGCCCGCGGACACAGCAGGGGGACATCGCAGGATCCTGGGGACAAGGTAAGTAACCTGGACTGGGATCCTGAGATGCAATCCCAAGTGTGGTTCGGAGTTACCGCTAATGGTACTAAATTTAACCCCGAGCCACACTCTAGAATACCGCCAGGGAAGTTTAAGGAGTTGTAAACCCTCACAGTTTTTCACCTTAATGCATTCTATGCAAAGCCCCCCTTTTTCTTACCTGAGCCCGAACGTTTCAGCAATCGGGACGAGCACAGCAGCTCCAGCTGCTGTCTCGGGTCCTCATTGGATAGATTGAGTGCAGCGGGAGCCATTGGCTCCCACTGCTGTCAATCAAATCCAGTGACACGAGAGCTGGGGGACGGGGCCGAGTCCTGCTGTCTGTGTCAATGGATGCAGCGGTGGGAGTGTGCCCACATGAATGCCCCCATGGAAAGCGGCTCTCCTTGGCGGCACTCGAGAAGAGCAGCAGCCAGGAGCGCCGCTGGGGGACCCCAAAAAAGGAGGATCAGGGCCGCTCTGTGCAAAACCCTTGCACAGAGCAGGTAAGTATGACTTGTTTGTTATTTTTAAAAAAAACTAAGCTTTACAATCACTTTAAGGTATTGGAACAAGAGAGTAGCATTGCACCAGGTATCTTGCATTATCAAAAGTATGTCAACAATGGATTTCCCTGTTTCTTCTGTGATAGATTTTCTAAATATAAGAAGCCAAATTTCTATAAAATAAAAAAGAAGCGCCACACTCCCGTCCAGCCAACCTAATGCAGAGTTGAAAACAGCCTCGGCCCATAAGTCTCCCCCAAACTCCTACTCCTTTACTGTTTTACTTCACAATGACAGCACAAAATTTAAAGAGCAGAAACAATTTCTGCAAAATCTCAACTTGGTCTGCACCCGTAGCCGATTCACTTAGTATTAAAATATTGATTCATACACTGGAAGACACATTCCTATTACCTCCTGCTTGCCGGTACCGGAGGTGACGAGGAGTTGATGGGGATCGGCAGGGACTGTTTTCTGCAGTATCTGTGGAGGTACTACTTTCAGGAATGCTCCTGTCTAGTGACACAGATTCTAAAACTGCAGCTGCAACCAAGAAACACACAAATTATTAGTAGGACAGTATATAAAAAGAAATATCACTTTTATTAAAATAGAAATCCAACTTTAATCTGATGATAAACATATATTTCACCACATTGAAATGTACAGGTTCTTAATTATACAAAGCTATACTGATATCTAAGATGGATATAACATCAGTGACCTATTTTTATTATAATCTTGGGACCTTACATGAATGAAACATTGAGACTTACCCCACAGGGTTTACTCCATCAAGCATCTTGAAACCCTACATGACTAATAACATTAAGACTCACCCCACATTGCCTACTCGGTATGACAACATGAGTGGTTCTAAAGCTACTTAAGCCACTCTGTGGCCTCCATAAGTCATCCTCACTCTCTAAACTCCAGATGTTAATCTGGTACCTAGACATTGATGTTCACTGACAGAAAATCATCAAAGATGCATCACATTTCTGCTTTCTCGCTGATGCCAAACATCTCAACAGTAAAGGTGAATCACTGAAAGGCTCTCATGCTATCTTTCCACTACATGTTCTCTTTTTTCAAAATCATACTGTAGTACATATAAATGACAAGCAATAAATCAGTAGTTAGAAACAGATATTGACATACAGTATGTCTGAACATACTATTATCTACCTCAGATCCCTGAAAGCCATTGAACCCGCAACACTCAATATGACGTTTATCTCCTTTGTCTGTCATGTTCCTTCCCCTCTTGCAATGTGTACCTCTGTAGTTATGCATTACACTGGGAGCTGAAGGAGTAGGGTGGGAAGTACTGAATGTCTGCTCGAACCAAGACTTCACAGATGCAAGTCGAGCACCTCAATTTGTGTTCACCTTAAAAAGGCATCTGCTTTTTTAGCTCCTAGCTTACATTTGCATACTTAAAGAAAGCAAGGAAACTCCCAGGTGTCTACTGGAAAGATGAGAGGCGCGAGAGCCCTTATGGTTTGGTATGTACACAATAATATTGTCTCACAAAAAATTGGTTTTAAATGGAATAACAGACGTAGTAACCTATATTTGACAAAGTTGCAGCAGCCCAACTGGGTAGGACACGCAAACTTCTGAGGGCAAAAGTGGAGAATACCCCTTTCTCCATGTGCCATAAAGTTGGTCTTTCTTGATGCCTCAAGAGTCCCAATCTTAGGTCCTCCAAGGGGACATTTGGGAGTATTAAGCATTGATAGAGAGAAATAAAAAACTCATTGACAATTCAAATTGCAGAGGTGCTCGCTGGGATTTGTATTATGGTGTGTTTAGAGATGAATCGGAGTCATTATATTTTGACAGTATCTAGGCTTCTTTTATATAGCCTCGTAGAGACATTTACTTCTGCCTGTAACTACTGGATTACATCGATGATATCCATGGGGACTGGTCTAGGGACAGGAAGAGCCTTTTAGCTATACAGCACTGTGGAGTGAATGAGATATTGAGTTACATTGTTTCCAGAATTTTACTTGAAAATTTAGGCACTTTTGTACTTTTAAATCTGCGCACTCCTGAAAATATTTGGTTATTTTATGTGCTAGTAATTTCAGCAAGTGGAATACACATATTGTGTCCAAACACAATATAAATGCATTGAATGTACTATTACATTTTACTAATATTTTCCTCATTTTCAATATATGATATTGCTCCATGGTTTCACATTATTTTTATGCTTACATACTTCAAATTTTCTTTAATTTATTTCTCATGTGAGTGGGGCTTAATCTAAAAAGACAGTTATCAACATGAAGCTGCTGTTGTGATTTGAACCATGCTGTATCTTGCATGACTTGCTGTAACAGTCACTTTCGTTAACCTATTTTGTACTGTACATGTAGGTTTCACAAGTGTGCAGGGCACCTATGGCAATCAACAAAGTTTGAAAAAGTGGATGCAGCCAGAAGAACAGAAACATGAAAAATAATATAAATTTCAGCTAATAAAAATAATGGAGAAGATGGGGAACAGGAACCATATTTCTAGAAGATAATGTTCTAAAAGGGAACATGAGTGTGAAGTTGTAGCATTACCTCGACGGATACTCCTTCGTAGCTTGTTACATAGATCAATGCGAGGGTTTTCAGAATTCTCATCAACTGCACCTGGACTTTGCTCTGGTGATGAAAGTCCTTTGCTAAGGTCTAGAGGAACTTTATTAGTGCAGGGTGGCGGTGATGTGGCTGGGCTAAATATTGAAGTTGGACTGCTGGCACTGGATGATGTAGACAAGTCCAAGGCTCCGATCCTGGAGTTTAGTGGAGAGTTCAGGGACAACTTCCTGGCTCTGACGGGTGATGATGTTCTGGAGAGAGATAAGGGAGGCGGAGAAGAAAACTTGCGACAGAGGTGTGGTGACTTCCCATCACTCAGGCTTTGACTGGAAGCAAAAAAGAGTTCTAGAGATCTAGAGAAGTAGTAGAGAGAAGAAATTCTGAAATACATTTGCCAATATATTTTGTATTTATTGCAGTATCGTACAAAGCACCAGGCAGAGTACATAAAGACCATCCACATAAGTTCCAATGGGCTCCACAGAGGTTTATTTAACCTTTAATTTAACCACTTGACCTCCGGAACATTTACCGCTTTCATGAACAGGCCATTTTTGCGATATGGCACTGCGTTACTTTAACTATTACAATTGCGCGGTTGTGGAACACTATATCCAAATAAAATGTAAAACATAGAGCTTTCTTTTGGTAGTATTTGATCACCCTTGAGGTTGTTATATTTTGCACTATAAACAAACAAAAAAAAAGACTGACAATTTCTGCTATAAAACATATCCAATAAAAAATTCAAATAATCAAATTTCTTCATAAATTTAGGCCAATATGTATTCCGCTGCATGTTTTTGGTAAACAAAATCACAATAAGCATATATTGATTGGTTTATGCCAACGTTATAGTGCATACAAACTATGGGATATATTTATGGAGTTTTTTTTATATATATATATATATATATATATATATATATATATATATATATATATATATATATATATATATATATATATATATATATATATATATATATATATATACTAGTAATGACAGCGTTTCAGTGACTTAGCAGGACTGCAAAATTTCCGCGGACAATCGAATACTAACTGACACTTTGCCTGGAGCCAGTGACACTATTTAATTTGATCATGCTAAATATATGCACTGTCACTGTACTAATGACTGTGTTCTGCTTTTACTAGGGGAAGTAATGGATTCTAGTCCCTGCTTTGCAGGAAGACAGAATCTATTCACCCCCCCCTGTCAGAACTTAGATATGCCTTGTTTACATACAATACTGTGAAAAAGTATTTGCCCCCTTTCTGATTTTTTATTTTTTTGCATATTTGTCACACTTAAATGACTCAGATCATCAAAAAATGTATTTATTACACAAAGATAATCCGAGTAAATACAAAATGCAGTTTTTAAAATGATGGTTTAATTTATTAAGGCAAAAAAGCTGTCCAAACTTGCCTGGTTTTTCTGTGAAAAAGTAATTACCCCCTAAACCTAATAACTGGTTGCGCCACCCTTGGTGGCAACAACTGCAATCAAGCGTTTGCGATAACTGGCAATGAGTCTTTCACACTGCTGTGGAGCAATTTTGACCCACTCTTCTTTGCAGAATTGTTTTAATTCAGCCACATTGGAGGGTTTTCCAGCATGAATGGCCTATGTAAGGTCATGATACAGCATCTCAATTGGATTTTAGTCGGGGCTTTGACTAGGCCACTTCAAAACCTGAATTTTGCTTTGTTTGAACCATTTGGAGGTGGACTTGCTGTTGTGTTTTGGATCATTGTCCTGCTGCATAATCCAAGTGCACTTGAGCTTGAGGTCACAAACTGATGGCTAGACATTCTCCTTTAGGATTTTCTGGTAGAGCTCAGAATTCATTGTTTCCATCCATTATGGCAAGTGCTCCAGGACCTGAAGCTGCAAAGCAGCCCCAGACCATAACGCTACCACCACCATGTCTGACTGTTGGTATGATGTTCTTGTTATGAAATGCTGTATTCGTTTTATGCCAGATGTAACGGGACGCACACCTGCCAAAAAGTTAAAGTTTTGTCTCATCAGTCCACAGAATATTTGCCTAAAAGTCTTGGGGATAATCAAAATTTTTTTTGATAAATGTGAGATGAGCCTTTGTGTTCTTTTTGGTCAGCAGTGGCTTTGGCCTTGAAACTTTTCCATGGATGCCATTTTTGCACAGTCTCTTTCTTATTGTTGAATCATGAACAGTGATCTTACCTAAGGCAAGTGAGGAATGCAGTTCTTTAGATGTTGTTCTGGGTTCCTTTATGACCTCCTGGATGAGTCGGCGTCATGCTCTTGGAGTAATTTTTGTAGGTCGGCCATTCATGGGAAGGTTCACCACTGTTCCAAGTTGTCTCCATTTGTGGATAATGGCTCTCCCCATGATTCACTGGAGTTCCAAAGCCTTAGAAATAGCTTTGAAACCCTTACTAGACCGATACATGTACATTACTTTGTTTCTAATCTGTTCTTGATTTTTTTTTTTAGATTGTGGCATGATGTGTGGCTTTTTGTGATCTGTTAGCGTGCTTTACTTTTTTCAGACAGGTTTATGGTTTATGTGATTTCTTGATTCAACAGGTCTGGCAGTATTCAGGCCTGGGTGTGGCAAGTGAAATTTAACTCAGCTTTCCAAATAATTGTGGTTAATCACAATTCATTCATGATTCAGCATGGGAGGGGGAAATTACTTTTTCACATAGGGCCAGGCAGGTTTGAACAGCTTTTTTCCCTTAAAAAAATGAAATAATAATTTAAAAACGGCATTTTGATTTACTCGGGCTATCTTTGTGTAATATTAAAATTTGTTTGATGATCTGAATCATTTAAGTGTGAGAAATATGCAAAAAAATAAACATCAGGAAGGGGGCAAATACTTTTTCACAGCACTGTAGGTATATGTCAGTTCTCTGTGTATTGCCGATGATCGGCGGGTGCTGGAGGACATTGAGTGCTCGGCACCCACAGATCAACTTCTGCTGTGAATTATCACAGCAGAATCGGCCTGCCAGCGGTACGAGTGCCCCCTGCAGGTGGGAGTCTGGAATCACGTATAGACACAGCTGCTGCCCTGTAGCAGTAAAACTATTATAGGGCGGCTGGGAAGTGGTTAATTTCACTAATAGAGTCACAAACACAAGGGCCAATCTAAGTAGAAGCCCATTTACCTATGAATATGCTTTTAGTTTGTAGTAGGAGTTCACCCTACATAAATATTCTGCACAATTTTAGTCTTTCCCAAATACATGTCAATTTTGTTGAGACAGAGGCCACAACTGACTTGGACATTGTTGGAAAAATAAGCACAGTGACCACATAATAGCTGCTCAGGAACCTTAACTACCTCAGCGCTCATACTTCTATACCCCCGTTTTCCACTATAGGCCTATTTTTTGGTGATAGCTTTGTCCTTACTTTAGTGTAAACAATTGTTTATTAAGTTTCAAATTGTACAACTTTACAAAATCATAATGTTTTGGCAAAAATTAACATATGCTCAGGTAATTAAACAGAAGAAAATTGTGCCAATAAATACAGAAGAAATTGATGGGGATGAGGGTAAGATTGAGGCAATGAAGAAAGGAAGGAAAGGTACAAAGGGTAAAGGGAAAAGAGGGAGATTAGTGACAGAGAGGGGATTGCTTTATACATAAAATTAATGATAACAGGAAATTGTATATGAGGTAAGAGAACACAGAGACCCCATAAAGGGTAAAACATAAACCCCATAAAGTGTGAAAGATGGCCTACATCAGAAGGAAGCTGTGGGATATATGACAACAGAATGATAAAGTGTAACTTCAACACTAATTCTAGGTGTACCTTTTTGGTCTTAGGTGTTCAGCAGGAATCTGAATGCATCTGTAGTATGGTATGTGCCCCAGCTGTGGTCATTGTTTGTTGTTATCAGATTATCCACCTGCATAATATCACCCATTATGGAGGTCCAGGTTAGAAAAGTTAGTTTCTCCATGGGCTTCCAATATCTAGATATTGTGGTTAGAGCTGCATAACAGATTTGCAAAGTTTCATGGATCCAGGGAGCATTGAAAGTATTGCAATTTTGGGTGAACCAGTAAAGGTTGTAGATTTATTCCAAAAAGGTTGTAACCTATTACAACTCCACCATATATAGAGGTGAGTTCTTTTTTACTGTAAACTTTATCAACAAATATCAGGGGAGGCGGGTGACTGTCACTTTAGAGTAACAGGGCTTCCATACCAACAGTAATTTTATAGTTCTTCTCCTGGAAATAACTAGATTTGGAGAAAGTGTGAATTAACATGAACACCTTAGACCACTCCTCCTCTGAGAATACTTCCCAATGCCCCTCTCCCACTTATTCAGAATTAAAACTCTTCCCTTACTCAAGCACAACTGCTTGAACTGTGTTAAGGGGGCAGGGAAAGAAAGCTTTGAATTTCATGGATTTCAAAATCTGATAATTAACTTGGTACTATGGTAATCTCTCTATTCATTTGGCAGTTAAGGTTAAAATCTGTACGAAGAATGTGTTGGAATGGGATCAAAATATGCAGCATCTGAGCATCCAGAGAGTATGCAAAAACGACAACCTCGGTAGGGGTTATGCCTAGAGAAAACTGTGGATTGCTAAAGATGGTAATGAAGTTCAAGACTTGTGAAGAGATCCAGGGTGGACATCTGTGATTTTTTGGACACCTTTCCTGCATACATTTTCTAGGTTAGTATTGAAATTATTGTATCTGCACAGGAGCCAGACAACCTGCATTTTCAGATATAATGGCAGCACCCACATATCTCTCACTTTAAATAAACCTGACAGTAATTATACAAGCAAAGTAAATACACATGACACTGGGCTGTATTGTACATACCTGACTGGAATTGATGTGAAAGGTCTCTTGTATATATCAGCCAACTTTTCCAGCACCACAAATGCCGTAGTAAATATCCTGTAGGTATGCAGGAAAGTGTTGAGGAAATCGATGCTGAGGAAGCGCAAGTCAGTCAATCTCTCCAGGAGACGTTCCACGCTGGCATAGCGGATCTGAGGGACCTTGCAGGAGTTCAGGGTTTTACTAAAACAGATATCCACATCATCTTTATGCAGTCTTGCGTCCGATCTAAAACATTCATAAACAGGAAGCTTGCCTCAGCTGGACAATTCCACGGGTTTATATTATAAAATTATGGCTTTCAAAAATACAAGCTAAACTTTAATACATCTACTGAAGTTAAAATTTGGCACTGGATATAGGAACTCTAATAAGCACAAATCACCATGAAAAAAACATATCAGTAAATATTTGTTCTTTTCGTGACAGAGCATTGTTATTATGGGGCTTAACGTGTGTAATGTACAGTGCCTTGCAAAAGTATTCACCCCCCCTTGGCATTTTTCGTGTTTTGTTGCCTCACAACCTGGAATTAATATGGATTGTTTGAGGATTTGCATCATTTAATTTACAGAACATGCCCAAAACTTTGAAGATGTTTTTTGTTTTGTTTTTTATCGTGAAGCAAACAACAAATATTACAAAATAACAGAAAAAGTAAATGTGCATAACTATTCACCCCCTTAAAGTCAATACATTGTAGAACCACCTTTTACGGCTATCACAGCTCCAAGTCACGTTGGATAAGTGTCTTGCCACATCTTACCAACAGGAATTTTGCCCATTCCTCCTTGCAAAACTGCTCCAGTTCCTTCAAGTTGGATGGTTTGCGCTTGTGAAAAGGAATCTTTAAGACCGACCACAGATTTTCTATTGGATTGAGGTCTGGGCTTTGACTAGGCCATTCCAACACATTTACATGTTTCCCCTTAAACCACTCAAGTGTTGCTCTAGCAGTGTGTTTGGGGTCATTGTCCTGCTGGAAGGTGAACCTGCATCCTAGCCTCAAATCACACACAGAGTGGTACAGGTTTTGCTCAAGAATATCCCAGTATTTAGCACCATCAATCTTTCCCTCAACTCTGACTAGTTTCCCAGTCCCGACTGCTGAAAAACATCCCCACAGCATGATGCTGCCACCGCCATGTTTCACTGTAGGGATGGTGTTCTTTTGGTGATGTGATGTGTTGGGTTGGGTTTGTGCCAGACATAGTGTTTTCTTTGATGGCCAAAAAATTCAATTTTAGTCTCATCAGACCAGAGCACCTTCCTCTATACATATTGGGAGTCTCCCACATGCCTTTTCGCAAACTCAAAACGTGCCATTTTGTTTTTTGCTGAAAGTAATGGCTTTCTTCTGGTCACTCTGCCATAAAGCCCAACTCTATGGAGCGTACAGCTTATTATTGTCCTATGGCACTTTAGTCTCTGCTGTGGAACTCTGGAGCTCCTCCAGGGTTACCTTAGGTCTCTGTGCTGCCTCTCTGATTAATGCCCTCCTTGCCCGGTCCTTGAGTTTTGGTGTGCGGCCGTCTCTTGGCAGGTTGGCTGTTGTGCCATGTTCTTTCCATTTGTTTAGGATAGATTTGATGGTGCTCCTAGGGATCATCAAAGATTTGGATATTTTTTTCATAACCTAACCCTGACTCATACTTCAACAACATTGTACCTTACTTGTTTGGATAGTTCCTTGGTCTTCATGGCAGTGTGTGGTTAGTGGTGCCTCTTGCTTAGGTGTTGCAGCTTCTGGGGCCTTTCAAAAACATGTGTATATGTAATGACAGATCATGTGACACTTAGATTGCACACAGGTGGACATCATTTCACTAATTATGTGACTTCTGAAGGTAACTGGTTGCACCAGAGCTTTTATTGGGCTTCATAACAAAGGGGGTGTATAGATATGCACATGCCAATTGTCATTTTTTTATTTCTGAAAAATAGTTTTATGTATATATTTTTCTAATTTTACTTCACCAACTTAGATTGTGTTCTGATCCATCATATATAATTCAGATTAAAAAACATTGAACTAAAGGCTGTAATGTAACAAAATAGGTAAAAAGCCAAAGGGGGGTGAATACTTTTGCAAGGCACTGTATGTTTGCTCAGATTTTTTTATTTAGTGTTTTATGCATGTTACCACAAATGCATTATCCCACTAGACGTAATGTATATATATTCTGTACATGAGTTAAGGTGCTTATCTAAAGGCGGCCTTAAACATCTCTTGATAGGAAACCTAAATAATTTTGGGTCATTTTTATTCCTAAAGTGATTGTATCTATCTGTTCTTTAGTAAGGATAAAACATGTTTATTGTTCTTTTTTTATCCACTTAAAGTGGTATTAAATCCAAAAACTAAAATTTTACATATTTAAATGTATTAATTCTTAAATGTGGTGTCTAAGGCCACAATCCCACAATGTATCCTCAGCTTCTAGAAATTGCCTTATATGGAAAAATGGGAACAAGACTGGTGAGGGACATGGAATTGGTGGAATGGCATTAGCTAGCAGCTAAGGCATCTATAACATTTAAAAAAAACTCAATTATTGAAGCAAATTTTAAGGTGCTGTCACAATGATTCCATCCAGATCAGCCTCCTTTGTACATGATGCTTGACCCAACTGCTTCTAAGGAAGCTAACAGGAAAGCACAGTATATACTGTATGGTGGTTTTGTCCAAATGTCAGGCTATTCTTGATTAGAATATAATATTATAAAATAAATCCACATATAATATACTATAGAAGACTTTTATGGTACCATTTTCAACTAGGAAGAAAAGAACTGCTGCATACCACAGGAACGTTCCAACGATTTTATTCCAAAAATAGCAATAAACAGCCAACAAAGACAGAGTGTCTGAACCTAGGAGGTGACGCGTGCATTTCACACAGACCTCAGTGCTTCTTCAAACCTGGTTGGAACGTTCCTGTGATGTGCAGCTGTTCTTTTCATCCTGTTGATCATCGGTGGCGGGCCGTGGCTTGCACCCAGTGCATTCGTACTGTAGTGACTGCTCGCTTAGAGGGGCGTCTTCCTTGTTTGAACCATTTTCAACTATCTTGATTATTACAAAGCCATCCATGAGCTAATAATGTTCACACAATAAATTGTGTGAAGATTATTTTGGTTATCCAATCCTATGCAGATGAACAACCAAGCCAAAATATATTCAGACTTTACATGTACAGCTCAGAGAAGAATGCATAAATAAAAACACTTAATTTTTATTGTTACCAATATAAAAAATGTCAAACAAAACATTAAAAAAAAAAATTCCACTGTTCCACATGACATGCCCAACACCATTCCCTTGGTTGATGCCCATCCAAACCTTTTATCAACCACTTAAGGACCGAGCCTCTTTTTGAGATGTGTTGTTTACAAGTTAAAAACAGTTTTTTTGCCAGAAAATTACTTAGAACCCTCAAGCATTATAAATTTTTTTTTCTAACACCCTAGAGAATAAAATGGTGGTCGTTGCAATACTTTCTGTCACACCGTTTTTGCGCAGCGGTCTTACAAGCACACTTTTTTTGGAAAAAATACACTTTTTTGAATTATAAAATAAGACAACAGTAAAGTTAGCCCAATTTTTTTTATATTATGAAAGATAATGTTACGCCGAGTAAATTGATACCCAAACATGTCACGCTTCAAAATTGCGCCCGCTCGTGGAATGGCGACAAACTTTTACCCTTAAAGATCTCCATAGGTGACGTTTAAAAAATTCTACAGGTTGCATGTTTTAAGTTACAGAGGAGGTCTAGGGCTAGAATTATTGCTCCTGCTCTACCAATCGCAGCGATACCTCACATGTGTGGTTTGAACACCGTTTTCATATGCGAGCGCTACTCATGTATGCGTTCGCTTCTGCACCTGAGCACGGCGGGACAGGGCGCATTTACATTTTTTTTTCTTATTTTTCCTTTTATTTTTACACTGTTTAAAAAAAAAAAAAAAAAAGTGTCACTTTTATTCCTATTACAAGGGATGTAAACATCCCTTGTAATAGAAAAAAACCATGACAGGACCTCTTAATATGAGATCTGGGGTCAAAAAGACCTCAGATCTCATATTTACACTTAAATGCAATTAAAAAAAAAAAAATTCTCATTTAAAAAAAAATGGCCCTTTAAGAGCTGTGGGCGGAGGTGACGTTTTGATGTCGCTTCCGCCCTGCATTGTTATGGAGATGGATGGGGGCCGTCTTCCCCTCACTCGTCTCAATGCCCAGCCAGGGTGAAGATCCGATTGCCTCTGCCACTGCCGATGGATCCGGTAAGCGGCGGAGGTCACCGGAGCACGGCGGGAGGGTGGGCCCCTCTCCCACTGCCAATAAAAGTGATCTCGCGGCGAATCCGCCGCAGAGACCACTCTTATCAGAAACTGGACCACCGGCCGAACAAGAGGATACCGGGGTTATGGCAGCTAGCTGCTGCAATAACAACGATATCCCCCATCAAAGTAAGGACGTATATCGGCGTGCGGCGATCCAGAAGTGGAATGTTATCTTGTGTATAGCACAACAGTGGCCAATGGTGGAATGGCATCCGATCTCAATGCATCTCACAAACTTGGTCGGCTTCCTCAGGATGGAACAGTGAGGTCATTAACAGTTTTGTAGTGCTGTATGTATTATATCACAACCAGAACTACCTTCTGGTTGTTATATACTAAATACACAGATCACTACAAAACTGTTTATTGATCTAAATTATTTAATAATTGTTGAAGCTATCTATTTCCAAAATGTATCTTCAGTGGTTCTTTTTGTTGCTTACATTCTCAACAACTATGGGAAAAAAAAGGCCCAAATGCTGTCCATTCACTATCAATTGTCACTGAAACATATGACCACCTCTTACCTGATCATGTGTGGAACTGTGACCTTAGAGTTCTCCTCGAACACGTTGCTCATCAAGCCATTGCATCTAATATTCTCAATACACTGTCAAGAAAAAAAAAGTATGGTGACTACAGTGTCTTAAACATGTATGATGGCTTACGAAATTTAGGGGTAGGCAACCTTAGAGAGATGGAGATCTACTTGGAGATCTACTTGAACAACACTTATGAAGTCAAAAATCACCGGGCACAGTGTCCTGTTGTTAGGGCCAGTTGACAGAAGAACACAGTGCTAGAAAGGCAATGTTCTATGTGTGTTTTCTGCACTGTGTTCAAAATGCACTGCCTTTGTGATATTACATTGTTAATCCCAAACGTAGATCGCAAACGCTGTGTGTTTGTGAGCACAAAAATAAAATAAGTATTACAAGAGAGTTCAGGGTTCATGAGTGCATTACACTCAGAATGCAGGGTTCAGAAGTGCGTTACGCTCAGAATGCAGGGTTCAGAAGTGCATTACGCTCAGAATGCAGGGATCAGGAGTGCGTTGTGCTCAGAATGCTTGGATTAGGAGTGCATTGCAGTCAGAATGCAGGGATCAGGAGTGTGCGTTACGCTCAGAATAATGCAGGGATCAGGAGTGCGGTATGCTCAGAATGCAGGGATCAGGAGTGCGTTGTGTTCAGAATGAAGGGTCAAGGTGTTCGTTGCACTCAGAATGCAGGGATCGGGAGTGCATTGTGCTCAGAATGCAGGGATCAGGAGTGCGTTGTGCTCAGAATGTAGGGAACTGGAGTGCATTGTGCTCAGAATGCAGTGATCAGGAGCCATGTCACAGTCTGCCACAGTGAGGTAAAGTAAAGGGTTTTTCCTCCAGACATAGGAACAATGTTGGATTTGATCAGTTATGCTTTTAATTGTGTCATCAAGGATCCAGGGCAAAAAACAAAAGTACAAAATAATATATAAAAGTACTCTATAAGAGTTTCTGTTGAATCCCTGTTCCTGAATCAGGTCCAATGATGGGGCTCTAGTAAGTATAAGGGGGGGGGGGAACTGTATTCAGGTAAAAAACCTTCTGCCTTTAGAATCACTTTAAATGTCGGGGTTACTTTTATGTTTTACGGTTTATCTTGCTATGATTAAAATTCTTACCTGACTAATGTCACTGGTCCAAGCAGCTTTTTCTTGACGTGAAGGAGCCAAAAGAACCACAGTGAAGGGTGTTGCATCTACTGATTCCACCACAATTTTAAAATCCAGATGGCCAAACACATATCCAGACCCCTTTGCTTAAGAGAGTAAAATTATTATTACAACATAGAGGAAAATTATTGTGCAAAATCATATACTGTGTGTCTCCTAATGTAACCTAATTTCATTCAGACCCCCTTAAATTTTTCACTCTTTGTTATATTGCAGCCATTTGCTAAAATCATTTAAGTTCATTTTTTTCCTCATTAATGTACACACAGCACCCCATATTGACAGAAAAACACAGCATTGTTGACATTTTTGCAGATTTATTAAAAAAGAAAAACTGAAATATCACATGGTTCTAAGTATTCAGACCCTTTGCTCAGTATTTAGTAGAAGCACCCTTTTGATCTAATACAGCCATGAGTCTTTTTGGGAAAGATGCAACAAGTTTTTTACACCTGGGTTTGGGGATCCTCTGCCATTCCTCCTTGCAGATCCTCTCCAGTTATGTCAGGCTGGATGTAAACATTGGTGGACAGCCATTTTTAGGTCTCTCCAGAGATGCTCAATTGGGTTTAAGTCAGGGCTCTAGCTGGGCCATTCAAGAACAGTCACGGAGTTGTTGTGAAGCCACTCCTTTGTTATTTTAGCTGTGTGCTTAGGGTCATTGTCTTGTTGGAAGGTAAACCTTCGGCCCAGTCTGAGGTCCTGAGCGCTCTGGAGAAGGTTTTCATCCAGGATATCCCTGTACTTGGCTGCATTCATCTTTCCCTCGATTGCAACCAGTCGTCCTGTCCCTGCAGCTGAAAAGCACCCCCACAGCATGATGCTGCCACCACCATGCTTCACTGTTGGGACTGTATTGGACAGGTGATGAGCAGTGCCTGGTTTTCTCCACACATACCGCTTAGAATTAAGGTCAGAAAGTTCTATCTTGGTCTCATCAGACCAGAGAATCTTATTTCTCACCATCTTGGAGTCCTTCAGGTGTTTTTTTAGCAAACTCCATGCGGGCTTTCATGTGTCTTGCACTGAGGAGAGGCTTCCGTCAGGCCACTCTGCCATACAGCCCCGACTGGTGGAGGGCTGCAGTGATGGTTGACTTTCTACAACTTTCTCCCATTTCCCGACTGCTTCTCTGGAGCTCAGCCACAGTGATCTTTGGGTTCTTCTTTACCTCTCTCACCAAGGCTCTTCTCCCCCGATAGTTCAGTTTGGCCGGACGGCCAGCTCTAGGAAGGGTTCTGGTAGTCCCAAACGTCTTCCATTTAAGGATTATGGAGGCCACTGTGCTCTTAGAAACCTTAAGTGCAGCAGAAATTTTTTTGTAACCCTGGCCAGATCTGTAGCTTGCCACAATTCTGTCTCTGAGCTCTTCAGGCAATTCCTTTGACCTCATGATTCTCATTTGCTCTGACATGCACTGTGAGCTGTAAGGTCTTATATAGACAGGTGTGTGGTGTTCTAATCAAGTCCAATCAGTATAATCAAACACAGCTGGACTCAAATGAAGGTGTAGAACCATCTCAAGGATGATCAGAAGAAATGGACAGCACCTGAGTTAAATATATGAGTGTCACAGCAAAGGGTCTGAATACTTAGGATGTGATATTTCAGTTTTTCTTCAATAAATCGGCAAAAATGTCAACAATTCTGTGTTGTTCTGTCAATATGGAGTGCTGTGTGTACATTAATGAGGAAAAAATTAACTTAAATTATTTTAGCACATGGCACATAACAAAGACTGAAAAATTTAAGGGGGTCTGAATACTTTCCGTTCCCACTGTATATATATATATACCGTATATACACACACATTTTGCAGTACTCATAAATCATGTTATTTTAGTCTGGTGAAAGAAAATGCTTGTGGAATTACCACAAACACTTAACAAATTAAACACTATTTGCAGGATGATGATGTCTTGACAAGAGGAAAATAAGACTTTGCTCTTCTCCAGAAATATCAGTTTATGTGAACCATGCCCCAAACTTCTAGAAGTTCCAGAGGATTAGGCTGTAATTAGGCTGTAATTGCTGTCAAAGGTAGTATTGAGTAAAGGGTGTGCATACTCAAGTACATGTGATATTTCATTTTTTCTTTTTAATACATTCACAGACATTTCTAAAATTCTGTTTTCACTTTGTCATTACGGGTTACTGAGTGTAGATTAATGAGAAAAAAAAAACATTTCAACAACTGTAGTATCAGGCTGCAACACAACAAAGTTTAAAAAAGTGAAGGGGGTCCTAATACTTTAGGAATGCACTGTATAGAAGTTAAATTAACTGGTCTGTAGTTACTTGGTAAAGCATTCCCCTTGACCCCCAGGGGCATATTAGGAACCTCCAGAGACCAGGTAGGCCAACATTTCATCCCAGAGTTCATAGTAAATAGTGGGGGAAGTGAATCATTGGGCGCCAGTCACTTTAGGAAATAAGCTGAATTTAATTGTTAGCACTTGTTCAAAATGGAGGGTTTAGGGCATCAGATACCCAGAGACTAGTACTCCAGTCTCCAATTTCCCAGCTGAATAAGAGCTTTTAATTCGAATCCAACATTTAATTCATTTAGTAGTAACTTTGCTGACGGGTAGAGGGTCTATCACTAAGCTAGACACCAGGCCCCTCTAAGGCTCCAGCCTCATATTGTATAGAAATGACTCCTGCGCTGTCAAAAGGGGGCTATACTAAGGGACACTGCTGCAACACCTGTGTGACTGATCCAAACAGACAAAGTAAAACATACAAAATAATGGTGATTTCCAGGACACCTCCCACTGCAGAGTTTCTTCCCCTGGTACCCTAGCTCGGGTCTTGCTTCCCTCTTTCCATGTAGGACAGCTTCAGACCTCAACCCAGGTCTTATCTTCAAAACAAGTGTAGCCCCTCTCTAGGCAGAACTTCTGACAATACCCCTCCCCCAGCCTAAGCCATGGGGGAAAGACCCTCCCCTCAAGTTAACCCAAATAAGTATATCATTCCTTGACATGCACAACTGATAACAAAACTGCTAGTGGTTGGCCAGAGAAAGACACAAACACTCATAATCAGTCCTATTGCTTCTCCCATCTCCATTACCAGAGACGCTCCACTATCTGGTTACAGCTAGACAGAACTAAATGTGATAGACACTACTGTTTTAGGCAGGGTTGGCTACAGGTGTAACAGTCTTTCTAATCTTCCCACAGTCTGCAAGCAATATGCTTGCTCACCTTTCCTTCCTCATGTCCTCCTCCTGGTTAGATTGTGCTGTGCTTGCCCTACACCACCTTTTGACAGCCAATCAGTATACCCAATCTACTGCTCCACTTATAACTCAGTCTCTGGCGTCTGCTTTAGATCTCCTAGTCAACCCTCTTTTCCAATCCAAAAATAACTAAAATAAGGTAAAATATGGGTTTTCACCAGAGTAGACATTAGCAGCCATTTTTATGCAGTTATACATCAGTTGGGCGTATTCCAATGCCATGATTACAGAGGTGGATGGTTATGGCAAAACAATTATTAGATATGCTCACAACTAAAAAGTAAGGCCGATATACAAAGTATATATGGAGTTGAGATATTATAAAGATATTTTTCCTAAGGTTTTGCTTTAACAGTTTATTTCCTTTCTCCTAAAAAACTACTAAAAAGAAAGTTGAAGAAATATTGCTGAATTAATTGACAATCCCTTGTCTTGTTTTCTGTGTTCCAGAAGGGTGAGATGGATTCCATAAACCCGTACCCCCTTCTGTGTAGCTAATGAAGTGGCAGTGATAGATACAGAAAAAGTCAGAAGGAGCCTGTCACCGACTTGCCTTACATTATTTATACTACAACAAAGAAAGAACAACATGGGGGGATAAGATGAAAAATACTGGGGTTTCTTGCAAACTTTTAAGCTTGGAAGTCATGCTGTTTCCTGGTTATATCTGATGTCTGCACCGTTTGCCACTTTCTCATTTTCCACAAAAGTTGGCCCCATCTGCAATATCAGCAATAAAATAATCAAAACTTCTTTGTACGCAGTTAAAGATTTCCGGTAGGTTAAAGCAGAATTCTACTAATTAGTATTTGGATAATAACATGGCAACCTAACGCAACCCCATTGTCATTTAAGAGCTGCAAAATTGACTGTGACTAGAGCTTACTGTTATAGTGGTGTCCTTGTGCCTGTAACTGACAACCTCATTCAAAGGGTTTTGACTTTTGCTTCTTTTGTGTTGCCACTATTCCAACACCTTGTTTCATAGCAAAATAAGCCTGAACCATTAAAGAAGAACTAATCTCCCAAGATGCAACAGGGGCTCTCCTTGATTTGCTCCAAGTGGAGCTTTCAGTCAGTACAGTTGATTTAGAGACTGTTCACTTAGCAAAGTGAATATTCATTTTGCAAAGTGAATGTAAGTAGATAAGGTGAACCTGTGTTTACTTTTAATAATATAATGTGAAAGTTAGGTGATTTTGGTAGCTTGGTTTATGCGAACAGCTGCAGGCAGGAGCCCTGTACAAAGCAAAGAAAGGCTGACATGGAACGCAGTTCCTCACATGAAGTGGTTACCTGATGAACAGCCCTGGATACAAACAGTTTGTGTCCAAAGCCAATCATCCCCAAGTAATCACACATGTTCGATTACATGCGAATGGCTGTGGGTGCTGTTAGCCTCACTTCTTGCATAGGGCTTCCTGTCCACAACTGTTAGCATGAAGCCTGTGGAGTCTCCCGCAGGATTTTGTAGTCTGTCCCTCAATGCAAGTGTGAAAGGGACCTTAAAGTGAATATAGCTTTACCCTTTTTACAGACTTTACCTTTGCTAAGTAAACAGCTTCTACTCCTTCAATAAGCTGTCTCCAGTCTGATGTGATTGAGGGATAGGTAGGGATAAAATAGTTGTAAGTTGCATATTAGCTTCTTTCAGTTCCATGGAGGTATGTTAAAGAGTTTATCAGAAGCACAGTATTTAGTCAATTTTCACAGCTCTGCTTGTCATAAACTACACCATGCTTTACGAATAAATGTGAAATTAAATTTTGCAACCTGCGGGGGACAAATTAGAGGTCTTGATTTAGATTAATTCTCATAACAGATAACTAACTTTACAGAAAACTTGAGAAATGGTAATTTAACCATTGAAAATATCTCTCTTTTTCAGATTTTCATTGTTATATTGCATCTACAAAATGTTTTTAGAACTAGGAACTAACAACTTTCTTCTTTGGCATAAAAAAACCCTACTTAAGGCTACAAACCAAACTGCCACTCAGAAAATAATGGATGGTATAAATTGTTAAATGTTGTTTATTATTAAAGTGTACCTAAAGGCAAAACATTTTTTTCTATTCTGGATAGAGTAAGGGAGGGTCATAACCCCTGTCAGTTTTTTTGGTCATCCCTGTCCCATAGGGGAGATTTCCCTTCACTTCCTGTCCCATAGCAAAAACAGGAAATTAGGAAATCCCTCCAAAGTGAGGAAATCCCAAGGTGTCACCAGAACAAGTGTCCCTATTGGAAGATTTCCCCTCTATTACTGTTCTGATGTCAACCCAAAATTTGGGATTTTCTTTTACGGTCACTTTTGATGATAATAGTAAATAGGACAAATAGAGAGGGTGAATCTCCATAAGGGAGGCACAGACAGCAATAAAAACTGAAAAAACTGACTGGTGTTCTAATCCCTCTTTCAACTCCAAAACTAAAAAAAAAAAAAAAAAAAAAGAAAAAGATTTGCCTTTAGTTTCAGTTTAACTTACAGCATCAACAGCAAATTTAATTTTTAAATAATGTTCAGTTGTTAGGTGGGGTAAAGTAGACACCTAATGTATATGAGCACCGAGGTAGTCACCTCATTGTTTATGAGTTATTATTTCCTACTGCATGTTCCTATGTTGGCTGTCTGTTAGGTAGACTATAGACATTATTATACCTGTAAGGTCCTTCATCTGTTCTCCTCCTCCTGTAGGATCCCTAGGCACCTTTCCTTCCAGGTACCAGTGCCTGAAAACACATTAGTTTGATGGCACTGTACAATGAAGTAGAGTCTACTTGGCTCACACTGCATAACAATCCACTCTCTGTGATATCTGTCATTCTAGGGGTTGTGAGAAGATATTTTAGGCAGATATAACCAACAGTCACTGATCGTCTCCGTCCATCTACCCCCCCCCAAAAAAAAAAATATTAAGCACCAGCAGCCACTGGGTGTGGGTTTCGAAAACAGACACACAATCGTAATTGAGGGAATAGCCTGGACAAGCAACACAAGAATAGCAACAGGAAGAAAAAACAAAGACTAAGGCACATAAGCATGACCTAGACAAGAAGGTACAAAGTTTAACAATGTTGCAGGACAGCAGATGAGGACTAGGCAAATACCAGCAGGGAACACACACTCAAAATTTGAGATCAGCAACACAAAAACAGCAGAATACTCCAGCAATCTCATAAAGAAAATGAGGGGAAATAAAATACAAGTGAACACCTGAATACAAAAAATGTATAGGCCTTTTTGTCTTATTTTTAGATAGTGAGGAGTAGTTCAAGGGGCTCCAGTACTCTGATTTACCTTTAGGTTTTAATTCTTACCTATTCTATCCAAAGCTAGAAATCAAGTTTTTCGATGGACATGCACTTTAAGGTGGAACTCCAGTGAAGGGCATAAAAAACAATAAGTTGATCTAACGATTGACTTGTGTACAGCCAACCTGTTGGAAAATTTTCTCTGGCTTTAGCCGTCAGTGCTGATCAGTGTTTTCGGACAGCTGGGAAGTCTCCCTGCTTTAAAAATACTATATCGCAGTCAGAGGTATCCCCCCCACATTGAGTGTGTGGATCTCGGAATAGTTATTTTCTTTCGTTCAATCCACTGGTTGAACAAAAACATACTGTATGGCCAGACTAAGGCAGGACTTAATCACTGGTGTCACACCTCACTCTTTTGCAAATTATGGTACATCTAAAAGTTTGCGAAGAATGGTTGATAAACTCTATGAGCCCAGTTGAAAAAAAAAAAAAAATAAAAAAATAAAAAACTAAAGGATGGACTTTAAAGGCACACAGGTAGGTTATCTAAAAAAAGGTAATATTGTTTTATTAAGTACAACTTTCATAAAGTGAAAACTTTTGATACATATAAATACACATAAAAAAGGTTTTTTGTTAAAATTTATATTTTAAGCCCTCTACATGACCTTAGACACCACTTCATATATTAACTTTGATAGAACATTGCATCTAAAGACAAGCGGAAACAAAGGTTCCCATAAAGATGTTCCGATTAGGGATGTGAATAAGCGGGTTTGTGGGTCAGGTTGTGGCTCCGAATATATGTATTCTTATTAATTGCTCGACATGTTACGCGTATGGATACGCTTCTTCAGGAGCATAGAAGGTTCATATAATGGTCAGACACAAAACAGAAGATATGGTATGTTTGCTGGTAAGCAAAAGTGTCTAGTTGTACTAGGAGACCAAGAGTGTAAGGGCAGCGCTGGGGCAACACCACTGCTGGCCTGCACCCCAGGGTTGGGGTGATGATGTAGTCTATTGTGGATATTTGTAGATAGGGAAAGACTAGTAGCTAAAGGAGGTAGATGCCTTAAACCTTGTAAAAATGGGCCATGTATATAAGGTGCATCTCCCAATGGCTGATTACCTTCTATGCTCCTGAAGAAGCGTGTATCCATACGCGCAACATGTCGAGCAATTAATAAGAATACATATATTCGGACCCACAACCTGACCCACAAACCCGATTATTCACATGCCTAATCGGAACATCTTTATGGGAATCTTTGTTTCTGCTTGTCTTTGCATGCAATGTTCTATCTATGTTAATATATGAAATGGTGTCTAAGGTCATGTGGAGGGCTTAAAATATCAATTTCATCAAAAAAACTTTTTTTATGTGTATTTATATGTATCAACTGTTTTCACTTTATGAAAGTTGTACTTAATAAAACAATCTTACCTTTTTTAGACAACCTACCTGTGTGCCTTTAAAGTCCATCCTTTAGTTCTCTAGTTTTCATATGTTTATTATTGGGACGTTGGCACACTGCTACATGTGTACCCACAGTGTCGTCACCCTGTTCTAGTTACACATTCATTTGGGAATTCCCTAAACAATTAAAATTCCAGCCACAACTGCCAGGAAAATTGTTCGGGATGCAATGAATAGTGGGCACAATAAGGAGCCCACAACATGGGATTGTGGCCACCACGGGTTTTACAAAGTTATATCTAAATAATAAAAAAAATTTTTTACAGTAAAAAAACAAAAAAAAAAAAGTGGGCAGTAAGCGGGAAAAACCCGCTCACAGTTGCCCTAAGGCGGCTTAGGCTTGAGCTCCGCTGTATTACATTCAGCTCGCTTAGCCGTGACAGGACATGAAGTCCCTGGTATGAAGAGTCCTTGAAAGAGCAGAAGCGGAGGGCGGCAACGAATGGCTCCAGCAGTGTCTAGCACTCACTGAAGAGGACACATCTTTGGGGACAGTGTCGGCTGAGCAGCAGTCTATACAGAATAGGACAGAGCTGTCTGACGAATCTCGTCCAGTCGCCTCTACCTCAACACAGCACTCACCGGCTTGCATTATGCAGAGGAGCTTACCTTCAGAACGCCCAGTAACAGATATAGCAGAGGTGAGTAGGGAGCGGTCTCACTCTGCAGCGGAGCAGGAGGATTCATTGCCTGGGGCTCAAAGAGCGAGTCGGCGTGGCAAGAGGAATAGACGTGTTCTATCCCCATCACCTATCCGCAACAGAGGAGGTAGAGGCCGGACATGCTGCTCATCCATATCGCTTGGGGAAACTCTGTGCATGGATGAGTTGTCACCGCCCAGCTTAGCAGATGCTCCTCCTGCCTCTCCTCATACGGGTATATGGCTCTGCCCAGAGCAGTAATGTCTCCTATCTCTGCTGGGATTCCTCCCAGGCAGGTACCTCAAGTCAGAGCTTTGGCATCACTTGCATCCAGGCTGGATGCCGTGATGGCCCCTGTGTCTCTTTCCTCCTATACAGGTCCAGATGTCAGCCAGATCTCAGCACAAGGAACCCACATCCCAGTTGTATGTAGTCATCCAGAGTCCAACCACGGGGGTGATTCTGCTCAAACTGAGTTAATCAACCAGTTGCTTGTTTCTTTAACCAAATACAAGAGGTACTTCCTTGTTAAATGTCTCCTTTAGGATTTCATTTGCCGTTAGCGGTTAAAGAAAAGATATGGAAGGGTGAATTTTTAGACCTATTATCTTTATTACCTATTGCAAAAGAGTTCCTTACAAAATTTGATAAGAGGTCTGAGGATGGCGCTGATGATAGGCGCCGTCCTGTTTTTAGATCCTTTTTTAATTGGTTGCAGGCTTTCTGCATTTTTTCTGCAATAATAGGTGAGAAGCATCCAGAAAAATGCACTGGGCTGTTTCAGCATCTGGAGCATATTCTGGAGGCATATAAAACTTTTGGAGGTATGGGATGGTTTAGCTAGGATGAATCGTTCCACCAAAAAATTGCGATCTATCCTAACCTGAAATGGGGTAATAAAGATGTGTCTTTGCAAGACCACAACCTCAGTCAACATTGAACTTAAATGCTTCAACTTCAGTGTATAAAAAAGGTACATGTTAACCACTTGCCAACCGCCTAACGAGGATATACGTCGGCAGAATGGCACGGGCAGGCAGAATCACGTGCAAACGGACCCCCCCGGTCCCCGAGGCGGTCGGCTTGTGACTGGGAGCGATGAGAGGTGAGGGGGAGACCATCCGTTCGTGGCCCCCCCCCCTCGCGATTGCTCCCAGCCAATGAAAATCTTCCTTTGCTGCTGTATGCTAAACAGCAGCAAAGGAAATGATGTCATCTCTCCTCGGCTCGGTATTTTCCGTTCCGGCGCCAAGGTGAGAAGACATCACTGTGAGTGTAAAACACACACACACTCAGTAGAACATGCCAGGCACACATTACACCCCCGATCCCCCCCGATCACCCCCCAATCACCCCTCCCCCCCCCCCCGTCACACTGACACCAAGCAGTTTTTTTTTTTTTTATTACTGCATGGTGTCAGTTTGTGACAGTTAGTGTGGTAGGGCAGTTAGTATTAGCCCCCTTTAGGTCTAGGATACCCCCCTAACCCCCCTAATAAAGTTTTAACCCCTTGATCACCCCCCGTCGCCAGTGTCACTAAGCGATCATTTTTCTGATCGCTGTATTAGTGTCGCTGGTGACGCTAGTTAGGGAGCTAAATATTTAGGTTCGCCGTCAGCGTTTTATAGCGACAGGGACCCCCATATACTATCTAATAAATGTTTTAACCCCTTGATTGCCCCCTAGTTAACCCTTTCACCACTGATCACCGTATAACTGTTACGGGTGACGCTGGTTAGTTCGTTAATTTTTTATAGTGTCAGGGCACCCGTCGTTTATTATCAAAAAAAGGTTTAGCCCCCTGATCACCCGGCGGTGATATGCGTCGCCCCAGGCAGCGTCAGATTAGCGCCAGTACCGCTAACACCCAGGCACGCAGCATACGCCTCCCTTAGTGGTATAGTATCTGAACGGATCAATATCTGATCCGATCAGATTTATACTAGCGTATACGCAGTGTTAGCGGGATCAGCCTAGATACCTGCTAGCACCTGCGTTTTGCCCCTCCGCCCGGCCCAGCCCAGCCCACTCAAGTGCAGTATCGATCGATCACTGTCACTTACAAAACACTAAACGCATAACTGCAGCGTTCGCAGAGTCAGGCCTGATCCCTGCGATCGCTAACAGTTTTTTTGGTAGCATTTTGGTGAACAGGCAAGCACCAGCCCCAGGCAGCGTCAGGTTAGTGCCAGTACCGCTAACACCCACGCTCGCACCGTACACCTCCCTTAGTGGTATAGTATCTGAACGGATCAATATCTGATCCGATCAGATTTATACTAGCGTCCCCAGCAGTTTAGGGTTCCCAAAAACGCAGTGTTAGCGGGATCAGCCCAGATACCTGCTAGCACCTGCATTTTGCCCCTCCGCCCGGCCCAGCCCAGCCAAGTGCAGTATCGATCGATCACTGTCACTTACAAAACACTAAACGCATAACTGCAGCGTTCGCAGAGTCAGGCCTGATCCCTGCGATCGCTAACAGTTTTTTTGGTAGCATTTTGGTGAACTGGCAAGCACCAGCCCCAGGCAGCGTCAGGTTAGTGCCAGTACCGCTAAAACTCACGCTCGCACCGTACACCTCCCTTAGTGGTATAGTATCTGAACGGATCAATATCTGATCCGATCAGATTTATACTAGCGTCCCCAGCAGTTTAGGGTTCCCAAAAACGCAGTGTTAGCGGGATCAGCCCAGATACCTGCTAGCACCTGCGTTTTGCCCCTCCGCCCGGCCCAGCCCAGCCAAGTGCAGTATCGATCGATCACTGTCACTTACAAAACACTAAACGCATAACTGCAGCGTTCGCAGAGTCAGGCCTGATCCCTGCGATCGCTAACAGTTTTTTTGGTAGCGTTTTGGTGAACTGGCAAACACTAGCCCCAAGCAGCGTCAGGTTAGCGCCAGTATCGCTAACACCCACGCACGCACCGTACACCTCCCTTAGTGGTATAGTATCTAAACGGATCAATATCTGATCCGATCAGATCTATACTAGCATCCCCAGCAGTTTAGGGTTCCCAAAAACGCAGCGTTAGCGGGATCAGTCCAGATACCTGCTAGCACCTGCGTTTTGCCCCTCCGCCCGGCCCAGCCCAGCCCACCCAAGTGCAGTATCAATCGATCACTGTCACTTACAAAATACTAAACACATAACTGCAGTGTTCGCGGAGTCAGGCCTGATCCCTGTGATCGCTAACAGTTTTTTTGGTAGCGTTTTGGTGAACTGGCAAGCACCAGAGACCTAGTACACCCCGGTCATAGTCAAACCAGCACTGCAGTAACACTTGGTGACGTGGCGAGTCCCATAAATGCAGTTCAAGCTGGTGAGGTGGCAAGCACAAGTAGTGTCCCGCTGCCACCAAGAAGAAGACAAACAGGCCCGTCGTGCCCTTCCTGCTGCATTCGCCAATCCTAATTGGGAACCCACCACTTCTGCAGCGCCCGTACTTCCCCCATTCACATCTCCAACCAAATGCAGTCGGCTGCATGAGAGGCATTTTTATGTCCTCCCGAGTACCCCTACCCAACGAACCCCCCCAAAAAAGATAAAAACAATAAAAAGAGCGATTATGGGACTTTAAATGAGGTGTATGTCTCTGCAAGTATGGAATGTCAACTTATTGGTAGTAACCAATCCCCAAAGGGTAGTCCCTGTCATGAACAAAATAATATTTCTTGTGTACAATATAGGCACGATATAAACATATTCAATGCACAATAGTCACATATTTAATGTTTATACATAAAAGGACATGATTGGTACAAACAACAATAATGAAGAATTAATGTACAAAATTGATAATAATAAATATTTATAAACAACATAGTAAGATAATTCATAGTATTCAAGCACGCTGTAAACCTGGCACCCTTGAGTATGGACTCAACGCGTTTCATGGCGTTTAAAGCCAATCATCAGGAGTAGGATGCTAAAAGATAAGTAAAAATGGAAAGTAAATAAATAAATTAAATAAATTTGCCTACGTCAGAAATCTATATGTTAGGTTAGGCTCACTAGTTAGAAAGGAGATGTAATGATGGTACTAACCTGAAGCGTATCCAATGGGTGTATACCCATTGCTACTGTGTTAAGATGAACAAAGCCTGGGTATGTTTGTCTCCCCCGGGGTTGAGGCGGGGATACCCAGCCCAGTGCAATCCCACCAACCCAGCGCCCATACGGATATGCAGGCTAGGTGGGGGGTGGAGGGGCCAGCCAGCCGAGGATAGGAGGATAGACCACACATAGGGGGACCGAGGTGGGGAATTAAAGGGCCCTTTAATTCCCCACCTCGGTCCCCCTATGTGTGGTCTATCCTCCTATCCTCGGCTGGCTGGCCCCTCCACCCCCCACCTAGCCTGCATATCCGTATGGGCGCTGGGTTGGTGGGATTGCACTGGGCTGGGTATCCCCGCCTCAACCCCGGGGGAGACAAACATACCCAGGCTTTGTTCATCTTAACACAGTAGCAATGGGTATACACCCATTGGATACGCTTCAGGTTAGTACCATCATTACATCTCCTTTCTAACTAGTGAGCCTAACCTAACATATAGATTTCTGACGTAGGCAAATTTATTTAATTTATTTATTTACTTTCCATTTTTACTTATCTTTTAGCATCCTACTCCTGATGATTGGCTTTAAACGCCATGAAACGCGTTGAGTCCATACTCAAGGGTGCCAGGTTTACAGCGTGCTTGAATACTATGAATTATCTTACTATGTTGTTTATAAATATTTATTATTATCAATTTTGTACATTAATTCTTCATTATTGTTGTTTGTACCAATCATGTCCTTTTATGTATAAACATTAAATATGTGACTATTGTGCATTGAATATGTTTATATCGTGCCTATATTGTACACAAGAAATATTATTTTGTTCATGACAGGGACTACCCTTTGGGGATTGGTTACTACCAATAAGTTGACATTCCATACTTGCAGAGACATACACCTCATTTAAAGTCCCATAATCGCTCTTTTTATTGTTTTTATAATGTCCTAGGGATGGAGGTGAGTCTCTACTTCTTTATGTTTGGGCGGATGTGGGTCACATTTCGGTTTCTTTTATTCTTATATTTCCCCCCAAAAAAGATGTCGTGTCTGCAGCAAGCGCGGATATAGGCGTGACACCCGCTATTATTGTCCCTCCTGTCCTGACAATCCTGGTCTTTGCATTGGTGAATGTTTTGAACGCTACCATACATTAGTTGAGTATTAGCATAGGGTACAGCATTGCACAGACTAGGCACACTTTCACAGGGTCTCCCAAGATGCGGTCGCATTTTGAGAGACCCGAACCTGGAACCGGTTACAGTTATAAAAGTTAGTTACAAAAAAAAGTGTAAAAAAAAAAAAACACAAACAAAAATATAAAATAAAAAAAAAATAGTTGTTGTTTTATTGTTCTCTCTCTCTCTATTCTCTCTCTATTGTTCTGCTCTTTTTTACTGTATTCTATTCTGCAATGTTTTATTGTTATTATGTTTTATCATGTTTGCTTTTCAGGTATGCAATTTTTTATACTTTACCGTTAACTGTGCTTTATTGTTGACCATTTTTTGTCTTCAGGTACGCCATTCACGACTTTGAGTGGTTATACCAGAATGATGCCTGCAGGTTTAGGTATCATCTTGGTATCATTCTTTTCAGCCAGCGGCCGGCTTTCATGTAAAAGCAATCCTAGCTGCTAATTAGCCTCTAGACTGCTTTTACAAGCAGTGGGAGGGAATGCCCCCCCTCCCCCACCGTCTTCCGTGTTTTTCTCTGGCTCTCCTGTCTCAACAGGGAACCTGAGAATTCAGCCGGTGATTCAGCCAGCTGACCATAGAGCTGATAAGAGACCAGAGTGGCTCCAAACATCTCTATGGCCTAAGAAACCGGAAGCTACGAGCATTTTATGACTTAGATTTCGCCAGATGTAAACAGCGCCATTGGGAAATTGGGGAAGCATTTTATCACATCGATCTTGGTGTGGTCAGATGCTTTGAGGGCAGAGGAGAAATCTAGGGTCTAATAGACCACAATTTTTTCAAAAAAGAGTACCTGTCACTACCTATTGCTATCATAGGGGATATTTACATTCCCTGAGATAACAATAAAAATGATTAAAAAAAAAAATAAAAAATGAAAGAACAGTTTAAAAATAAGAAAAAAAAGAAAAAAAAAAAAGAAAAAAAAAAAAGCACCCCTGTCCCCCCCTTGCTCTCGCGCTAAGGCGAACGCAAGCGTCGGTCTGGCGTCAAATGTAAACAGCAATTGCACCATGCATGTGAGATATCACCGCGAAGGTCAGATCGAGGGCAGTAATTTTAGCAGTAGACCTCCTCTGTAAATCTAAAGTGGTAACCTGTAAAGGCTTTTAAAGGCTTTTAAAAATGTATTTATTTTATTGCCACTGCACGTTTGTGCGCAATTTTAAAGCATGTCATGTTTGGTATCCATGTACTCGGCATAAGATCATCTTTTTTATTTCATCAAACATTTGGGCAATATAGTGTGTTTTAGTGCATTAAAATTTTAAAAAGTGTGTTTTTTCCCAAAAAAAATGCGTTTGAAAAATCGCTGCACAAATACTGTGTGAAAAAAAAATGAAACACTCACCATTTTAATCTGTAGGGCATTTGCTTTAAAAAAATATATAATGTTTGGGGGTTCAAAGTAATTTTCTTGCAAAAAAAAATAATTTTTTCATGTAAACAAAAATTGTCAGAAAGGGCTTTGTCTTCAAGTGGTTAGAAGAGTGGGTGATGTGTGACATAAGCTTCTAAATGTTGTGCATAAAATGCCAGGACAGTTCAAACCCCCCCCAAATGACCCCATTTTGGAAAGTAGACACCCCAAGCTATTTGCTGAGAGGCATGTCGAGTCCATGGAATATTTTATATTGTGACACAAGTTGCCGGAAAGAGACAAATTCTTTTTTTTTGTTTTTTTGTTTTTTGCACAAAGTTTTCACTAAATGATATATTGCTCAAACATGCCATGGGAATATGTGAAATTACACCCCAAAATACATTTTGTTGCTTCTCCTGAGTATGGGGATACCACGTGTGAGACTTTTTTGAAGCCTAGCCTCGTACAGGACCCCGAAAACCAAACACCGCTTTCAGGCTTTCTAAGGGCGTACATTTTTTATTTCACTCTTCACTGCCTATCACAGTTTCAGAGGCCATGGAATGCCCAGGTGGCACAAACCCCCCCCCCAAATGACTCCATTTTGGAAAGTAGACACTCCAAGCTATTTGCTGAGAGGTATAGTGAGTATTTTGCAGACCTCACTTTTTGTCACAAAGTTTTGAAAATTGAAAAAAGAAAAAAAACCATTTTTTTCTTGTCTTTCTTCATTTTCAAAAACAAATGAGAGCTGCAAAATACTCACCATGCCTCTCAGCAAATAGCTTAGGGTGTCTACTTTCCAAAATGGGGTCATTTGGGGGGGTTTGTGCCACCTGGGCATTCCATGGCCTCCGAAACTGTGATAGGCAGTGAAGAGTGAAATCAAAAATTTACACCCTTAGAAATCCTGAAGGCGGTGATTGGTTTTCGGGGCCCCGTACGCGGCTAGGCTCCTAAAATGTGGTATCCCCATACTGAGGAGAAGCAGCTAAATGTATTTTGGGGTGCAATTCCACATATGCCCATGGCCTGTGTGAGCAATATATCATTTAGTGACAACTTTGTGCAAAAAAAAAAAAATTTGTCACTTTCCCGCATTTTGTGTCAAAATATAAAATATTCCATGGACTCAACATGCCTCAAAGCAAATAGCTTGGGGTGTCTACTTTCCAAAATGGGGTCATTTGGGGGGGTTTTATGCCATCTGGGCATTTTATGGCCTTCAAAACTGTGATAGGTAGTGAGGAGTAAAATCAAAAATTTACGCCCTTAGAAATCCTGAAGGCAGTGATTGGTTTTCGGGGCCCCGTACGCGGCTAGGCTCCCAAAAAGTCCCACACATGTGGTATCCCCGTACTCAGGAGAAGCAGCTGAATATATTTTGGGGTGCAATTCTACATATGCCCATGGCCTGTGTGAGCAATATATCATTTAGTGACAACTTTTTGTAATTTTTTTTTTTTTGTCATTATTCAATCACTTGGGACAAAAAAAATTAATATTCAATGGGCTCAACATGCCTCTCAGCAATTTCCTTGGGGTGTCCACTTTCCAAAATGGGGTCATTTGTGGGGGTTTTGTACTGCCCTCCCATTTTAGCACCTCAAGAAATGACATAGGCAGTCATAAATTAAAGGCTGTGTAAATTCCAGAAAATGTACCCTAGTTTGTAGGCGCTATAACTTTTGCGCAAACCAATATATATACACTTATTGACATTTTTTTTACCAAAGACATGTGGCCGAATACATTTTGGCTTAAATGTATGACTAAAATTGATTTTATTGGATTTTTTTTATAACAAAAAGTAGAAAATATCATTTTTTTTTCAAAACTTTCGATCTTTTTCCGTTTATAGCACAAAAAATAAAAACGGCAAAGGTGATCAAAGAAAGCTCTATTTGTGAGAAGAAAAGGACGCAAATTTTGTTTGGGTACAGCATTGCATGACCGCGCAATTAGCAGTTAAAGCGATGCAGTGCCAAATTGTAAAAAGTGCTCTGGTCATTAAGGGGGTAAATCCTTCTGGGGCTGAAGTGGTTAAGCATTTAATGAAACTCAGTGCAAATGGTTGAATTCATGTTGTTATCGACATGAATGTTCTTTTTGCTTCGGTAGCCACCCAGTCTCAAAATGCTTTAAAAGATCGTCCAGCAATCAAGTCCACAGGGATCATTCAAAAGGCCTGCACGCCAGTGAGGCTGTTCGCAATGCATCCATGGTTAATGTTATACCCCAACAAGGGGAAAGCACAATTACTAATTGATGGTTTTTCCACAGGTTTTAGCCCGGGTTCACACCACAACGGGCTGCGGATCGCACAGGAGCGCTGTGCGTCCCTGTTCACCGTTTCAGGGACGAATCAGGCCGATTCTATGCCTGAATTCGGCCCTGAAACGCAGCCAAAGACGCACAGCGTTTTTGTGCAGTGCGCACCGCAGCCGCCCCGGAGATATGTGAACTGGCTCCATAGGGAGCCAGTCACATTCTCCTGCTATGCAAATTAGAGGTGCGGAAACGCACCTCTAATTCGCATAGGTGTGAACCCGGGCTTAAACTTCCTATTTTTGCAGGTTCAGGCTGCCAGTTATCCAAAAATTTAAAATCAGTATTTCTCCACACTGATATAGTAAGGGATAAATTAATGAAAGAAATTTCAGCCAATAGAATTGCTGGCCCCTTTATCTCCCGCCGTTTATTAATTTTCGAGTCTCTCCTTTAGGTTTAGTCCCTAAAAAAGAGCCCAACACTTACTGGCTTATTCATCATCTTTCATTCCCTGCAGGACATTCTCTGAATGATGAAATTGACCCATTATCTGCTTCTGTTAGGTATGCGACTTTTGATGATGCTGTTCAAATTATAAAAACATTTGGACGGGGTGCATTATTAGCGAAAGCTGACATTCAATCAGCTTTTAGATTATTGCCCATTGCTCCAGAGTCTCACAATTCCCTGGGTTTTTGTTTTGAAGGTTATTTTTCCATGACAAATGCCTCCCAATGGGTTGTTCATTGTCAGGTTATTATTTCGAAATTTTTGCTTAATTTCTTCAGTGGGTGTTAATTTTTGAATCTGGTCATACTGGGATAATTCATTATCTAGATGACTTCCTTTTCATTGGTCCGCCAAATTCTATGGTTTGTTCTTTAATTCTCAAGTTATTTTTCATTATAACAGAATACTTTGGTATTTCCCTAGCAATTGAGAAAACTACTTTTCCATCGCCAATTATTGAATTTTTGGGTATAAAAATGAATACATTAATATTTGAATAATATTTAAAATTTGAACTTCCTGCTTTAAAAATTTGCAGGCTTCAATCCCTAATTTAGTTCTTCCTGCATCGGAATAAGATTTTACTAAAAGAGCTCCTTTTTTCCAATCTTTTCTGGGTCTTCTGACTTTTGCTACATGCATTATGCCTATGGGCAGAATATTTTCCAGAAGGTTATCTTATCTTAAATCCCCTTTTTCCCACATTAGGTTGATTTGTGATCTTAAAGACAATTTATTGGTATGGTCTCAATTTCTGCAAGATTATAATGGCAGATCCTTTTTCCAGGAGGATTTCGTATTTGCAGCAGATTTAGAGTTATTTACGGACGCTGCTGGTTCTCAAGGGTTTGCTATTTTTCGTTCTCATTGGTGTTCGGGTTCATGGCTCCCCCTTTGGTTTTCCATCAAAATTACTAAAAAACATAGTTTTGTTGGAACTCCTTCCAGTCATAGTTGCTTTAGAAATTTGGGGTAACCAATTAGTTAACAAACAGATCATTATTAATACAAATAATAGAGGTGTATTATTTGCTTTAAACTGCTTTTCTTCAAAATCCTTGTCAGTCATAAAACTTTTACGTTATTTAGAACTCTTATGTTTAAAGTAAACATTTGCATTAAGGCAAAGTATGTACCAGGTAAGTTCAATGTCATCGCTGATGCCTTACCTCGATTCCAGATGGCTCGTTTCAGACAGCTGTTGCCTCATGCAGTTCTGGTTGGGTACCATTGCCCGAGTCATCTTTGGGACCTCATTTAAATCCAGTATTCTCGGCTATAAAAAATTTGATTGTCTCCAAAAACATGGACTGATTACTCAGTTGCATGGGGAAAATGGCTGAATTTTAAGTTCGAGTTAGGTTCTCCTGGATTACCTCCTTCTGAGAGTTCAAGCTTTTCTTTGCTCACTAATGCAGTTGGATTTTTCCTTTAATCATATAAAATATTATCAGGAGTTTATTTTTTCTTTAAACTTCATAACTTCGCGGCCTGCAACAGTTTCTTTTCCATTAGGCAAGCTTTAAAAGGTTTAAAGAAGGTAAGGTTGGTTCCAGATATGCGCAGGCCGATTACATTGGATATATTATCCAAGCTGTGTTTGGCTACTTCTTTTGTTTGCATTTTAGTTTATGAGGCTTTATTATTTCATGCTGCTTTTGTTTTAATGTTCTTTGCAGCTTTTCGTATCTCTGAAATGTTACCAAACAACAAACACAGTTTGGAAGGTTTACTTTCATCAGAAGTTTCTATTCTAGAAGATAAGGTTGTTATTTTTGTAAAAAGATCTAAAACAGATCGAACAGGTAAAGGCCGGTGGCTCAATCTATTTGCTTGTGGCGACTCCATCCTTTGTCCTTTGTTAATTCTCAAGAAATACCTTGCTGTTAGACCGGTTACAGGACATCATTTTTTTGTCCATATGGATTCTTCTCCTATGACAAAATTTCAATTTTCTGCAGTCCTAAAACTATGTTTTTCTCACTTAGGTCTTTCCCTTTTTAAATTTTCTACCCATTCTTTCAGGATTGGAGCCGCTGCAGAAGCTGCTAGATTGGGTTTGAGTGATGCGGTCATTATGAGATTAGGTAGATGGGAGTCTAGTAGATTTCATATTTACATTTGACCTAACTTATCTCTTTAATTTATAGGTGCCAAATCTTACATATGGATAGTTGGCCATTCATATATACACTGGGCTCATAAAAGAGCTTCACAGTGCTGCTACAGTTCCAACCTATCGTTACCTTCAGATAAGTTTCATATTCTTTGGAAAGGCATTTGTGGTCTACAATGGACTGATCTTTTCTTTCATCTTTTTGATTTGTTTCGGCCTTTGGCCTTCTCCGTCTATTTTAATTCTGCACCTTGGAGGTAATGATGTTGGTAGATTGAAAACTCTAGATTTGATGTTTTTAATGAAACAAGATTTGCATCGTTTGAAATGATCTTTTCCTAATACATGTATTATCTTCTCTGAAATGGTTTCCCGCTTTCCTTGGTTATATTCTAGGGTTGCGGTAGACTGCTTGAGAAAATTGCACGGAGGATTAATCATTCAATTGAAAAGTTCTTGCCAGTGATTGGGGGGATCTCTTTCCATCACGTTGATCTGGAAGGAGGTTTTCCCGGTCTATATAGACAGGATGGTTTGCATCTTTCTGAAGTCGGTTTGGACATCTTTAACTTAGGTCTTCAAAATTGCATTGAACAGGCCGCGGTGCTGGGGTAGCCATGTTTTTGTTTGCAACAAACCTGGCTGGTGGGGACTTTGGTTTTATGAATTTATTTATTTATAGCTCGAGTCCTAAGACTGAGCGAGTTTAGAATTTGTTTTAAAGTTTGAAATACAATTTATTTATTCTTTCACTGATTAATATTTGAATAAAGTTATTTGATTTATTTTAATACCAATAAATGTGCCGTGGCCATTTGAAACACCAATTTGTTGTACTGTTTGTTATTTAGAATAATAGAAGGTGTGACCTACAATCCCAAGAAAAACACACAAATAACTTCAGATCAAATACAAGAATCTCTGAAAACATGTGGTGTGGTTGTTTCAAGATGCACAATAAGGAGGCACTTGAAGAAAGATAGGTTGCATGGTAGAGTCGCCAGAAGAAAGCCATTACTATGCAAATGCCACAAAGTATCCCGCTTACAATATGCCAAACAGCACAGAGACAAGCCTCAAACCTTCTGGCGCAGTCATTTGGAGTGATGAGACCAAAATTGAACTTTTCGGCTACAACCATAAACGCTACATTTGGAGAGGAGTCAACAAGGCCTATGATGAAAGGTACACCATTCCTACTGTGACACGTGGAGGTGGATCGCTGATGTGTGCGCTACAAAGGCACAGGAAATTTGGTCAAAATTGTTGGCAAGATGAATGCAATATGCTATCAAAAAATACTGGAGGAACATTTGCATTCATCAGCCAGGAAGCTGCACATTGGACGTACTTGGACATTCCAACATGACAATGATCCAAAACACAATGCCAAGTCGTCCAGTCATTGGCTACAGAAGAATAAAGTGAAGGTTCTGGAGTGGCCATCTCTCCTGACCTCAATATCATTGAGCCACTCTTGTCCAAAACTGATGGCAGGATGAATGCAGTATGTTATCAAAAAATTCTGGAGGAACATTTGCATTCATCAGCCAGGAAGCTGCGCATGGGACGTGCTTGAACATTCCAAGATGATAATGATTCAAAACATAAGGCCAAGTTGACCTGTCATTGGCTACAGCAGAATAAAGTGGAGGTTCTGGAGTGGCCATCTCAGTCTCCTGACCTCAATATCATTGAGCCACTCTGGGGAGAACTCAAATGTGCAGTTCATGCAAGACAGCCCAAGAATTTACAGGAACTGGAGACTTTTTGCCAAGAGGAATGGGCAGCTTTACTATCTGAGAAGATTAAAGCCTCATCCACAAATACCACAAAAGACTTCAAGCTGTCATTGATGTTAAAGGGGGCAATACACGGTATTAAGAACTGGGGTATGAAAACTTTTGATCAGGGCCACTAACCATGAGTGAAAGAATGGGATGGAGCCCGGGGGGAGGGGGGTATTTAAGCAGACCACCTACCTGTCGGGTCCAGTGCGTGGTATTACGTTACCAGGCCAACTCTACCAGCTCACTGCATGTTCTAGTCGCATTGGTGGCACAAACCTTTTGAATCCACGCCATTCACTCACTCCTCAGCCCGATCCAAATCTAGTCACATCGGCGGCACAACGATTCGAATCCACGCCATTCATTCACTCTTCAGCCCGATCCGAATCTAGTCGCGTCGGTAGCACAACAATTTGAATCCTTGGCTCTACATTCCAAAAAACCAGGTGCACAGCATACACATCTCGCTTCATCTATTCGTACGTTAAATTGCAGTCGGTCATTCCGAAATACTCAATTCTGCTATCTTTGTTTTCGCTTTCCTGATGAGGCTACTTTCTTGCATTTGTTGCAAGCACATCTCCATAGTAGATGAGCCCACAGTAGACTTGGACAACTTAAGGGTGGTATTTGGTAACCTTAATGTGGCCATAGCAGGGAATAAAGTGGAAGGCCCGGCACAGTCCATCGCCTTCTTGGGTGTCACGCTCGACACACGCTCTATGCAAGCCAGCCTGCCTCCCGATAAGTTGACCCAGTTCAGATCGGTCATTCACACCTTTACCCTTCCTCGAGGGTGCACCAAGTGACAGCTGCAATCTCTGCTTGGCATGCTTAATTTCGCCATGAGGATCATCCCTCTGGGGCGGTCCTTCATTTCGCGCCTCTTGGTTTTTCTCTTGCAGGTGCAAGATCCCGACCAAATTCACAGGCTGGACACAGCAGCAATAGCGGATTTGTCAATGTTGGACGAATTTCTCACAAACTGGAATGGCATATCAATGTTCATTCCATCAGTATCCTCTTCTTCACCTTGTGTAGTCACGGACGCCGCAGCCTCTACAGGCTTTGCTGCATTTTTTGGCCATCATTGGTTTGCAGGGCCATGGCACCCAGAAATCCTCCTGATCCCCAGGTTCAGTCAGTCATCCTCACTATTTGAACTCTACCCCATTGTGGCAGCAGCTCAGGTCTAGGGCAGCACCTGAGCAGGGCAAACAGTGACCTTTGCCACAATCAGGCTACAGCTAATATCATAAATAAAGGCAGGTACAAATCGCTAGCCATTATGTCCTTCCTGCACAGGCTGGTGCAACTATCCCTGCAGCATCAATTCAATGTGCACTGCATCTATATCCCGGGCAAGTGTCTTGGCCAACGCACTGCCCCGCTATAACTTTGCTTCATTCTTTTCACAGGAACCTGGAGCCTACCCGACCACTTCTCTTATTCCATCTTGGTCGCAGCTGACATTGAGTTAAAGGAACACTTACACAATGTGACCCGCCTCATAAATCAGTCATTATCCCGCAACACCCTGAAGGCCTACCACACCTGGAACACCTACAACAGGTTTCTAGCCTCATACCCCGGGGCAGTGTCAGGAGACGTTAAGCATGACCTGGCCTTCATATCATACTACCACACACAGCTGGCTCTATCACATAATACCATCAGACTCTACTTAGCTGGCATCCAGCATTTTGTTACTTTACAGGACCCTGCTAAGCCATCCCTGTTTGCAGCCCACGCAGTCAAATCCATCCTACGTGGACTGTAAACAAATAGCAAGCACCTACCCATCACTAGTGCCATCTTCAGGGACATGTCTACCATCCTTTCACGTTCCCCGTTCGAGTTCTTACCCAGGCTGATCATCCAAGCAGCCATCTATCTGGCCTTCTACGGCTTTTTACGGCCGAGCGAGTTCACCGTCCCCGTCCCAGCTGTCAGGTACTGTGCAGACACCATCTGACACACCGACAAGATAACTTTGTACTACACCTTGTAGTATCCAAAACACAACAGTCAGGACCTGGAGTAGGCATCAAGCTATTCCAAACCCACAATGCCTGGTGCCCAGTGGCGATTCTAGACCAGTTGTTGTCTCATCTGCCCGACCTATCGGAGTCCAGCATGTTGCTACCTTTCCTTACCAACCCTCTGAGTGGTAGCCAGTTCACCAGACACATTAGGATCCTCTTGCTTAACTTAGGCCTTGACCCCAGCCGATATTCTGGACATTCCTTCCAGTTCGGAGCAGTGTCAGCCACATCACAACACGGGGTACCGGACCATGTCATCAGGAAGTTAGGCAGGTGGAATCCCGCTTGCTTCGCTCGATATATTCTGAATCCTCAAGCAGAGATGTCGCAAGCCTTCAGTAAGCTTGCTCAGTAGTACATTACCAGCTCAATAAAATAGTTACCTCCCTATCCAAATAATCTTGCCCCCTTTTCTTGGCATACCATCCAGCTGACCAGGGCAAACTTCAGGTCTACTTTATGTTGCTAGTCTTGTGGCATGTTTATGTGGTTCACATCTCTCCCGGTTATAGAGCTCCGACCATAAAAAGAAGGCTAGTATGGTGGTCTGAATTTATGGGAGGAGCCTGGGGGAGTATTTAGGCAGACCATCCCACCTGTGGTCTTTGTTGATTCCAGTGTGCTGTACTCTCCCACCCATTCCCCTTTTTAGGGCACTTCTCTAAAAACACATCCTCTCTACAACCATGCACTGACTTATCTTGGGTATGCCCCCTTTTCTTGGCATACCATCCAGCCGACCAGGGCACACTTCAGGTCTACTTCATGTTTGTGGCGTGTTTATGTGGTTCACATCTCTCCTGGTTATAGGGCTCCGACCATCTATATATATGTGCATATATATATGCACACACATATATATATATATATATATATATATATGTGTATATATACATATATAAAATTTGATTTTGCTAGGCTTAAAATACCCTGTGTTGGCAGAAGCTGGAGAGCAGATTAATGCTGAACAGTCCAGTCAATCCTGCAGTCCCACGCTCCCTAACAGAGTCAGTGAGGTAGTGTGAAAGCTGTTTAATGGAGCACTGTACAGGGGGCCTGTCAGATCACTGGAGATCACCTGCTATGTGATGAGTAACAATCTGGCTATCCAGTATTCTACTGTCACAGGGTATATTAAAGCCTAGTACACACGATTTGATTGTTGGCCAATCGGGCGTCTGATTTTTGTCAAAAGGGCATGTGCCTGGATCTTGTTTTGCATTCCAATGGTACACAATTGTCGGCCAATAAACACAAATGCACTGACGTACTACGAGAAATTTCAGCTCTTGAGCGCCGCCCTTTGGGCCCCTTCTGCTAATTTCGTGTTTGGTGAGCATTGATTCCGAGCATGCGTGTTTGTACTTTCAAACTTTGTATGACGGACTTGTGTACTGACCATACGTAAATCAGACAACAGACCGTTGTTCGCCGAAAATGTACTAGCCTGCCATCCAACATTTGTTGGCCGAAAGTTGGACAACAATTGTCAAAAGGAACTAGCGGTCAGATTTTAGGCCAACAGTCTGTCAACAGACAACCCCCTGCCAACAATCGTATCGTGTGTACAAGGCTTAAAATGGTTGTAAACCCTTACAGACCACTTTTACCTACAGGTAAGCCTAGATTAAGGCTTACCTGTAGGTGCAAGAAATATCTCCTAAACCTACACGGTTTAGGAGATATTTGCAAAGCCATTTGCATGCCTCATATACAATGTCGCACAGGCGCACTGAGCGTGCGGTTTCTGACGGCGATCATGCCGTCAGTGGCGGCTCCCGCGCGCATGTGCGGGAGTGACGACATCGTGGCTCCGGCCAATCGCAGCTGCAGAGCCGCGATACCCGGCAGGAAAATGGACGCTTCGTGGAAGAGGGGACAGCAGTGACACATAATGGGCTACTATGCAACACATAGTAGCCCATTATGCTTTACCTTTGCAGGGAAACAAAGAGGAAGTAAAACCCATCAGGGTTTACTTCCTCTTTAACTCTAGCTGCAGCAAATTGAACAACTAAACATCAAAGGACAACATATGTATTGCTGTTTTTGCCATCTGGCTCCATTACAGTAACAATATACTAAATTTAATTTGAGCCTTAAAACAGACAGGTTTGCTGTTTTAAATTGTAAATTCAAGAAAATGTAATGCTTCCATGTATGTCTAGTACACATAGACATTGGATGCAAAATAGAAAAGCATCTATAGTGAAAAGTAAAAATAGTCATCACTCTTGAAGTTGTTCCAAAGCCTAAACATTTTTACCTTAATGTATTCCCTGCATTAAAGGAGTTGTAAAGTCTCAAGGTTTTTAAACCTTCTGTGCTGCAGCTGCCATGCAGAACCCTCCCTTTTCTCACCTAAACCTGATTGTTCCAGCGATGAGCACGAGACCAACAGCTCTAGCCATTGTTTCGGGTCCTCATTGGATGGATTGATAGCAGCAGGAGCCATTGGCTCCCACTGCTGTCAATCAAATCCAGCGACACAGGAGTCGGGGCGGGGCCGAGTCCCGCTGTCTGTGTCAATGGACGCAGCAGCAGAACTCGGAAACGTGCCCGCACGGGTGCACCCATGGAAAGCGGCTCTCCGTGGGGGCACTCGAAGAGGAGGAGCTAGGAGCGCTGCCGGGGGACCCCAGAAGAGGCAGATCGAGGCTGCTCTGTGCAAAAGCCTTGCACAGAGCAGGTGAGTGTAACATGTTTATTATTAAAAAATCACTTTAAGGTAAAAAAAATTTAGGTATTAATACTTACCATACCTACCTACATCACCCGATCCAGCGTTGTGTCCATCTGTAAAGGTTCTTCCCACTCTCACAGGCTCTGCTAAGGCAGCGGAGCCATTGGCTCCCGCTGCTGTCAGTCAAGTCCTGTGTCACGGAAGTGGGGGGCAGGGCAGAGCCACGGGGATCAAGCCCTCAAGGTGTGCCACCATAGGAAGCTGCTTCCTACGGTGGCACACCAAGAAGAGAAGGAGCCAGGAGCACCAATGGGGGACTTGAGATGAGGAGGATCAGGGCCGCTCTGTGCAATACCATTGTGCATAGTAGGTAGGAACAGTGGATATAAAAAGTCTACATACCCCTGTTAAAATGTCAAGTTTCTGTGATATAAAAAATGAGACAAAGAGAAAAAATTTCAGAACTTTTTCCACCTTTAATGTGACCTATAAACTGTACAACTCAGTTGAACAACAAACTGAAATCTTTTAGGTGGAGGGAAGTAAAAAAATAAAATAAAATTATATGGTTGCATAATTGTGCACACCCTTAAACTAATACTTTGTTGAAGCACCTTTTGATTTTATTACAGCATTCAGTCTTTTTGGGTATGAGTCTATCAGCATGGCACATCTGGACTTGGCAATATTTGCCCACTCTTTGCAAAAACACTCCGAATCTGTCAGATTGCGAGGGCATCTCCTGTGCATAGCCCTCTTCAGATCACCCCACAGATTTTCAATCAGATTCAGGTGGGGGCTGTGGCTGGGCCATTCCAAAACTTTAATCTTCTTCTGGTGAAGCCATACCTTTGTTGATTTGGATGTATGCTTTGGGTCGTTGTCATGCTGAAAGATGAAGTTCCTCTTCATGTTCAGCTTTCTAGCAGAAGCCTGAAGGTTTTGCGCCAATATTGACTGGTATTTGGAACTGTTCATAATTCCCTCTACCCTAACTAAGGCCCCTGTTCCAGCTGAAGAAAAACAGCCCCAAAGCATGAGGCTGCCACCGCAATGCTTCACTGTAGGTATGGTGTTCTTTTGGTGATGTGCAGTGTTGTTTTTGCGACAAACATATCGTTTGTAATTATGACAAAAAGTTCAACCTTGGTTTCATCAGACCATAACACATTTTCCCACATGCTTTTGGGAGACTTCAGATGTGTTTTTGCAAAATTTAGCCGGGCTTGGATGCTTTTCTTCACAAGAAAAGGCTTCCATCTTGCCACTCTGCCCAATAGTTCAGACATATGAAGAATATGGGAGATTGTTGTAACATGTACCACAGCCAGTACTTGCCAGATATTCCTGCAGCTCCTTTAATGTTGCTGTAGGCCTCTTGGCAGCCTCGCTGACCAGTTTTCTTCTCATCTTTTCATCAATTTTGGAGGAACATCCAGTTCTTGTCTTGTTAATGTCACTGTTGTGCCATATTTTCTCCACTTGATGATGACTGTCTTCACTGTGTTCCATGGTATATCTAATGCCTTGGAAATTCTTTTGCACCCTTCTCCTGACTGATACCTTTTAACAATGAGATTCCCCTGATGCTTTGGAAGCTGTCTGTGGACCATGGCTTTTGCTGTAGGATGCGATTAAGAAAATGTCAGGAAAGACATACTAGAACAACTGAACTTTATTTGGGGTTAATCAGGGGCACTTTAAATGATAGGTGTGTATTGACTACTATATACCATGAGTCTGAATGTGATTGCTTAATTCTGAACTCCGCTACATCCCCAGGTATAAGAGGGTGTGCAAACTTATGCAACCACATTATTTTAGTTTTTTAGTTTTACTTCCCTCCACCTAAAAGATTTCAGTTTGTTTTTCAACTGAGTTGTACAGTTTATTGGCCATATTAAAGGTAGAAAAAGTTCTGAAATGATTTATCTTTATCTAATTTTTTTTACATCACAGAAACCTGACATTTTAACATGGGTGTGTAGACGTTTTATTTCCACTGTATATCATGTTTGTAATTTGACTTTATAGTCACTTTAACAGCGCCCTACTCAGTTCACGTGGGAGGCAATTCAAGTGAGCCAGACTTTACTGTCAGATTTGTCCACGTTCATTCTGATGGAATTCCGTATGAAGCAATGTCACTACCTTTCCAGTCGATTGTGTACTAGATCACACAGCTCCTTCTGCTTGTATAGAGGAAGTGACAGAGTGCACAGCAGGGGGGAAGAATACACGTTGAGCCTTGAACCTACAGTATCTGCAGCAGGTTCAGCACTAAGCTTCAACAACAGCCAACCATTCCATCCAATCGATCCCTCAATGGCCAATAACAGCACTGTCTACTGTTCACTGTCAAAAGTATTGATGGAGCATTGTCCTAAAGCAGGGGTAGGCAACCTTGGCCCTCCAGCTGTTGTGAAACTACAAGTCCCATGAGACATTGCAAGACCCTGACAATCACAGGCATGACTCCTAGAGGCAGAGGCATGATGGTATTTATAGTTTCACCACAGCTAGAGGGCCGAGGTTGTCTACCCCTGTCCTAAAGTTACCCCAAAGGTAACAAAGTGAACATAATTTCAGAGAGGCGCACAGATGAGAGGTTTCTGGATAATAAGAGTAACAGCAGATATCTTTAGGCTGGACTGTTAATTCTACAGCATGGAAAAATATGAATTCCTTTTATCCTACAATCTATATTGTTTTTTTCAGAGACATGTTAAAAACAGATAAATGAATAGCTGAGGGCACATAGCTCCCATGGGAGGCTTTTTGCTAGTTTTAGAAGTGCTTTGCTTTTAACACATTTAATGCTGAGTTACTGTAATTGCAGTCAGCAAATCAAGCCCTTCACTGAAGTGCTAACGTAATGCAGGAAACAATGCCATTACACTAAAATAGAAGCGTTTAATAAATATGCCTTATTTAGACTTTCCGTATGCCAACAGCCAGACTTAGATGGACTTTTTAGAAGGCCTTTGGGCTGGATTTCAGCATCTTTACCAGTCATTTAGTACAACTTTACTCCTAACAACTGGTCTCTCTGCATATAATGGGTAAGAATAACTGAAATTGAGAATCTCTGGAATTAATAAATTGTTACTAAATAAAGTGGGGTATGCAAGCCTAAAGCCCAGACGAAATAAAAAACACAAAAGCACATGACTTACAGCCAGTAGGCTGTGTCCCTGTTACCTATTCTGTTAAGTAAAATCCTCATAAACCCGCCTCCATTGATGCCCACCCCACCCCCCACCCCCGCCCCCCGCTGATGTAGTCTCCAGGTGTGGTGGGGTTTATTAGAACTGTGGGAGCTGGGCCCATGCGCCCAATCGCGGGATATAGCTGCCTAATCCCTGCGCTCCGCACCACCGGACACTACATCCCCGGCTGACAGAGCACTACTCCCCTGCAGACACGATCTACCGGGCCCCCGGTACAGCGGACACCGCCAGGCACCTACGGTTATGTACCGCTTGGAGAAAACAAAACGAATCTTAACAAACAGAGTAAAGCTTCTCCTGCAGTGGGAAAAGGCAAGATGGCGCCCGAACCACCTGAGCCTGATGACACCGCAAGGCTCTCTGTAGCAGGTCCAGCTTCCCCTTCAGACAGCCTGCAGCAATTCCCTACAGACCTGGTAAGCCCTGACCTGCATAACTAAGATGCAATGCTGGCCAAGTTCTGTTCCATTGTGAGACATGAAATCTCCATAGCCTCCCGCAAGCTCTCCTCTGATCTATATGAGCTAGAAATTACTGTTTTCTCTTTAACAGTTTGTGTCTAATATATTACGTTATATTAAGTGCTCATTTTTATGCATTTTTATTTTGGTGTAAATGGTTAAGTAAGCCGAATAGGTTGGTGGACCACTGCGCCCCCACAGAGTCGGCACTTGCTTAGGACTATGGTCCTAGCCAACCACCGACCTCTTGGTGGGTCCCCAGATCCACGATTGGTTGCACTATTGCTTATCCGATTTTTTTCTCCTGAGATTTCCTTGGCCTTATTGTGCTTCTTTTTCCTCTCTCTTTTACTACCTCCCTCTTCTTTCCCCACGATCTCCCTTCTCTTTACCTCTCTGAGTCCGCGGGGGTTGCATCCGGTGACAATGGTAAGCCCTTAACCACTTTTCCACCATGACGCTACACTGGTTGTCATTACATGTTCAAGGTATGAACTCGCCACAAAAAAGGGTGAAAGTATTTAAGTATCTTAAAAAACAACGTATAGATATAGCATGTCTACAGGAAATACATTTTTCCTCTGCCTCCAGCCCTAAGTATTTTGACGCCCAATACTCCCAGGTGTTTGTGGCTAACAGCCCGACCAAACTGAGGGGAGTTCTGATGGCTTTTCGCGAATTGGTGCCTTTTAACTGTATTAATCAGATAACAGACCCCAATGGTAGATACCTCCTGCTCATGGGTACCATTCAGGATGCAGAAGTTACCATAATGACCTATTATGCCCCCAATTCTAACCCGGGGCCCTTCTTATCCCATATCTGCTCCCTATTGACATCTCACCAAAAAGGTACCCTGCTTTTAGCAGGGGACTCGAATGTGGCCTTGGATCCTGTACTGGATAAATACCCTTCAGATAGGGTGGCTGCCTCATCTGCAGCGAAAAAATTCTCCCACTCCCTACGCTCTCACGATCTGGTAGACCTCTGGAGAGAATTGCATCCACCAAGTAAAGATTACACGTACTACTCTCACTCACATCATTCTTACTCTAGAATTGACCATATAATAATGATTAGAAAACATCTCCCTGTGTCTATTCTTGCAGCCCCCTGGATGGACCATGATCCCCCACTTGTGGTCTGCCGGTCCTTAATGCATAACCCTCGACATTCCTCATGGATCACGAACGACTCGCTACTATCTCTTCACGACATTCAGGAAGATCTGTTAAAAACTTCTGTAGAATATTTTCACCTCAATTCCACTTCTGTCTCCTCCATGATGACTCTGTGGGGGTCTATAAGGCTGTGCTAAGGGGTCATATTATCCAGATAGCCTCAAAACACAAAAGAGAATTCCAAAAGCTGCAGAAAACCCACACCTGCTAACCATAAACTTTTGGACCAGGCTCACACAGAATTAGACTTATGTCCCACCGATCAGAGCACGCCAAACATTGGTATATTAAAGCAAACAAACCAAATGCGATGCTGGCCAAAAGGTTACGTACTTTCAACCCCAAACCCACCCCTAATACTTTATGCACCCAACATAATATACTTACTAGCAACCCGGTCCAGATACTGGATGAGTTCCGCCATAGACTCGCTACTTTATACTCTACCCAAGACCTCACCAACAACCAGGATATGGCAGACTTTTTGCAGCGTATTCTGCTGCCTACCATATCCAAGGCGCATATGGACCTTATGGACCGTGACATCCAAGACGATGTATTAAAGACTTAAAAGTAGGGAAGAGGCCGGGCCTGGATTGCTTTACAGCACTTTATTATAGAAAGCTAGTGGACATGTTAGCCTCACCCTTGACGGCCATGTTTAATTCCGTTAAAAATGGTCAGAACGTCTCGCCTGATCTTCTGACGGCTAATATAGTTATGTTGCCAAAACCTGAACGTGATCAATCCTCTTGGGCCAATTTCTGACCTATATCTTTAATTAATGTTGACATGAAGATCCTTACCAATATTTTGGCTAACCATTTGAACTCCTTCCTCCCCCATTTAATTAAAAAAGACCAAGTAGGGTTTGTACCACAGAGACAGGCAGGGGATGCCATTAGGAGAATCATTCAATTGCAGCACTTTGCCCATAACTGCTCCCTGGAAACTATGCTTTTGTCACTGGATGTGAACAAGGCCTTTGACATTTTGTCCTGGCCTTATCTCATGACAGTACTCCACCACTACAGCTTTAGCACTTCCTTTCTAAGTTGGCTAGCAGCACTGTACGATGCCCCTCAGGCTAAAATTAAATACTACGGATTTGAATCCTCTATTTTTCCTATCCGGAGGGTCACTCGACAGGGCTGTCCGCTTTTGTCTCTCTTGTTTGTTCTGGCTATGGAAACGCTGGCGGAGGCGATCCGTTAATATCTAGATATAAAAGGTATTGAAATAGCGAGTTCTGCTCATAAGATCTCCTTGTTTGCAGATGACATCCTATTGACTCTAACAGCACCCAGAATCTCACTGCCTAATTTGCTCTCCCTTTTGGAGACCTTTGCATCTCTTTCGAGACTACACGTTAACCCTACTAAGTCTAATGCGATGTCCGTAAACCTTTCCTCCTCATAACTGACCTCTCTAAAAGCCAATTTCCCATTTCAATGGCTCCCCTCATTGCCCTATCTGGGTATACGTCTCACTCCTAAATATGACGGACTGTACCAGGCCAATTTCCCTCCTCTCTTTAGAAAGCTCACTGACATGCTATCTACCTGGTCCCACCTCCCGCTATCCTGGTTGGGCAGGATCTCTGCGGTTCGTATGACCTACTTCCCGAAAATGTTGTATCTCTTTCAAGTATTAGCAGTCCTGATCAACTTTTATATATTACGAATTCACCAACGCAAGCTCTTGAAATTTGTCTGGGGTTCCACATGACCCCAGATCAATAAGCAGACTCTGTACGCTCAGCGGATCAACGGAGGTCTTTTGGTACCCAATCTTCAGGCATACTACAGGGCAGTAAATATAGCCCCACTATCTCACCTTCTCATGACACATATCAAATGTCGCTATGGGCCACTACTGATCTGGTGGAATCTCACCCTATTCCCATTTCCTCGGTACCCTGGCTCCCCCCACAAAACGCCCACGCGGGTTTGGGCCATGTATGACACAATCTCTTCGCCTATGGGACTCTGCTAAATTCTCGGCAGGACTACTATCCCCCCACTTACCATTACTGCGTCCTACTCACTGCCCTTTATTTCCCCCCAGTTGTCAGAATCCTAAACAATCATCGTGGTGGACGGATAATAGATTCACTGGCGTTCATTCTCTGTTCACCCCTATGAGAATAATAACATTTGATGTTCTCAAACCTTCCCATGATATCCCCCTTCGGGAACATTATAGTTAACTTCAAATTAAACACTTCCTCCAACAACTCACAAAGGCCTGACCTAACCCACACACCTTGACCCCCTTTGAAAGCATCTGCAGGGCTAAACCCCATTCCCCGGGATTAATATCTTTACTTTACTCCTCAATCATTTCCTCTAGGAAACTCCCAGTGAGATCGTATCATCTTCAATGGGAGAGAGACTTAGGTAAACAGTTGGACCCAGAGGACTGGCAGATCATGACAATAGCCCTTATGAAGAGTGCTAGGAATGATCTCATTCTGAAAAATACATACAATTTGTTCTATAGATGGTATTATATGCCAGCTAGACTAGCTTGTTTTATAACTTCCTATTCCCCTCACTGTTACCAGGGTTGTTCATAAGAAGGTACCATGGCCCACATTTGTTGGACTTGTCCCAAAGTATGTAGACTATGGGTCCTGGTTTACACCCTTCTTCGTAACATGCTCCATTACAACCTTAAAAGAGACCCCTATGAAGCCCTTCTGTGTAAACCTATCCTTGAACTCCTCTGCCCGGAACACCAATTGGCCCTGCATCTTTTTAAAGCAACTAAGTTCACCATTGCGAGGACATGGCAAACCCCAGTACTCAGCTTCAAAGCAGTTAAAAACCACATGAACGACATTATGATTAATGAGAAATTGGCGGCCCCTCACCTCCAATACTCACAATAAATTTCTCAGGGTCTGGCAACCATGGATTTCATACAACCTATCCTCCGGGTTCAACAGCCTACTTTTTTCAATTTAAGGGTCTCCAGATGCACCCCCCCCCCCACGGACTTTTCCCTCCTTTCTCTCCTCCTTCTCTTTTTTCTCACTTATATCCCCCCTCGTCTTCTACAGTCTAACCATTTCCTTCCTTTTTCTGTAAACTTTCTCTGACACTCCTGGTTTCCAGGGGTTGGTCCAGTGAAGATGGTTACAGCGATGAAAAAAAAAAATAAAAGATAAAAACCAAACAAACAATTATTTTTCTCTCTTATCCATAATCAATATGCAGTTAATCTATGTATGTTTGCACACCTCTTTATTGCTTGGGGTTTCTGAGCCTTTGCCTACCATACAATATATTCTGGGGCATTAAATGATCTTCATCACGACGCACGCTGCTGTTTTCTATTGTACTGATGAATATTGTACCATGTATATAATATCCCTTTGTTGGGATCTTCCTCTCCATCTCATGTTTGATGTAAGCATCGTACTAATCTGTAGAATTTTTCTACCAATAAAGACTCTGTAAAAGAACTGTGGGAGCTATCACAGGCTTTCATCAAGGTTGCCCGACTATGTCTGCCCTTTCCACCCCACTCCTCCATTCATAGCAGCTGTACTACAGCTGCTATGAATAAAATGGAGGGGGTGGATCTTACAACATTCCACCCGCCCTTCATTCATAGATCATTATTCATTTATAGAAACTGTAGCACCAGCTTCTGTCAATGGAAATCTGAGTGGAAGGGTCAGGCATAATCCGGAAATTTTGATGAGAGCCTTTGACAGCTCCCAAAGTTCTATTGACCCTCGCCACTCTGGAAGATTATGCTGGCTGGGGGTGGAGGGTGGTGGTGGGACATCAATGAAGGAGTATTTTACCCAACAGAATATACAATATATTAGAACTGGGAACATATCCTACGAACTGTAAATTATGTTCCTTGTGCTGATTTTTTTGTTTTTTATTTTGAATGCACTTAGGCTTTTAGACAATATATTTCTTTTGTACATCCTGCAGTTGAAATGAAAGAAATCTAACATGTTCCTCCATTCACACAAATGGCATGGATAGACAAATTTTCCCCAACAGAGCTAATGTATTCTGAAAACCGCTAGCCACAGCTGTCAGAACTGCCAGAATACCTAAACAGCGTCTACAGCTGATTGGTTGAAGGCACTCAATCAGCTGTGCCTACAATCTTCCACCGGGCTCCTTAGACAAAAGTCAATTGAACAACTGACTTTTGTTGAGCCAGCAGAGTCACCCCACAGTTAGAATAGCTAACAGTGGAGAAATTCTAACAGTGCATGACCAGCTTTAGAGAACACATTTGCCTAGTTCCAAGAATCACATTCTGCAATAGATGTTTACAGAACTAATACTTCAGAATAGCCTGAATATTTTACAAAGCAGGGTAACCACATGGTCAAAGTACTAGCTAGCATGAAGATCAAAAATGTTTTTTTTCAGTTTAGAAATGCTTCCTTCACTTGTTTTCTAATTTAACTGTAGAGTAAAGATAACTGGGTAAATTTTATTTATATGGATTTTTTATGTATTGTTTTAACCATACGCATTACATTTTTTCAGTATCTAATACACAAATAATCATTTATTACATGACAAATTGTTGGCAGAAAACGATGGGTTAGTTAAAAATCCAGAACAGTAGTAATCATAATGCAGGCTCTCACTGAGATCCAATAAGGGAGTCACTCCTATGACTCATTTACTTGTGTGTGTGTGTAAATTTCAGCTACTGAGCTCTGTAAACAGGCGAGGAACACGGGAGCCTAGAGCTCCACCTGCTGACTCAAAAGGAGATCGAAAATACACATATGCTTAATTACCTCACTGGAAAAAAAAAAAAGGTGTTAAGGTCCTAAGGTCTGTATTATATAAAGAAAATATGTACAGATCCATAATATGTTCCCTATCGTACCATTTTGCCTTGGAATATTATGCATTATGTTACTACCGTTTATCAGGCAACGTTACTAAAACAGAGGGAAATTAATAGAACTGGGAGTTGTTGAAAAGGAATACATACACCATTGTGGTTTATAGGAAGTAAAAAGCTATACAGGCTTACTTACAGTCATCGTCGTTCATATCTGGTTCTTCAATCAGCGTACATTCTATTAGAGAGAGTACCCCACCTGTCTGTACAGAAAACACATCATTACAACAACACCTATAGATGGCCTTTTGTATCACTTCTGCTTTCCTTAGATTGTAGCCCTCATGTACACTGCTGCTGCTAAACGGACGTTTTAAATGTGGGTTACTATTTGTCAAGTTAAATTGTTCAGGAGAGGTTGTAAAAAAGACCCGTGTACATGAAGCTTAAGCTCTCACAACCAGGGTCCCCCTAACCCTCTTCTCCTAAATTGTACTGTAAAAAAAAAAAAATACAAATAATTTTATATTTTTAAACCTGCAGCTTTCATTAAAATAATAACTGTTGATCATGCCATGAAATTCATTGTGCAGATATGTTCTGTTATGGGGGGGGGGGGTTAATATTTTGCTCCTGCCTTCCAGTTTTTCTTCCTGCATTTTCACCCTGTAACATTGTCTCTCGATGAAACCTACAAGCAGCCGTACCAATGAACACTAAAGAGATTGTATGCTGCTATTGTTGGCATGTATTCATATAGACATGAATGGCTGAAAAAGCGCTGCAGAGATAAGCAATGCAGAAGTGGTTAAAAATATTTTATAAAAAAACAAAAAAAACATGCCAGCAGTTTATGATACACAGTGCTTTAGCAAATGAAATGTCCATCATTTAAGGTTTACTTGTACTTTAAGGGTTTGAGTCAAGAGCTAGCATTTAGAGGATTTTCATGTATAATTGGTGTGTGGGGCAGCCCAAAGTATGTTAACACAATGCAACAGAGTGAATGGGCCCTTAGGGTTTATTTTTCAAAGTTATTTTAAGTGTTAGGCCTCATGCACACGAGACGCTGTTCAGACGCAAAAGTTCTCCATGTTTCAGACACTAAACGCGGCTAAACCCTGGTACCGCGTTTAGCCGCGTTTGCGCTTATAAGTGTTTTTAAAGGAACCCTATTTTTTGGACTAGAAAACACAGAAATATGATGGTAAACTGAAGCAGAGAATGACATTTTGCGACCCGATTTTGGGGCCCCATATCTCGGGGCCACTTGGGGCTAGGAACCCCAAATTTGGTGTGCAGTGGAACTAGAACTACAACAAATCCAAAGCTGGGGTTCCTAGCACCAAGTGGCCCCGAGATACGGGGCCCCAAAGTCAGTTCAAAAAATGTCATTCTCTGCTGCAGAAGTGCTGGACATTTTGCGACCCGACTTTGGGGCCCCGTATCTCGGGGCCACTTGGTGCTAGGAATTTGAATAAGTTATAGTGCTAGTTCCACTGTGTTAGCACACCAAATTTGGGGTTCCTAGCACCAAGTGGTCCCGAGATACGGGGGCCACAAAGTTGGGTCGCAAAATGTCATTCTCTGCTCTACAGACGCTTCTAGACGCAAAAGCGGTAAAACGTGGCTAAACACGGCATGCAAACACGGCAAAACGGGCGTTTCTAAACGCCGGTTTCAGCTTTTAAAAACATGTGTTCAGCAGAGTTTGCACCGGCGTCTCGTGTGCATGAAGCCTAAGGATCATGACTTACGGTAAGGTGTGGATTAATTGCTAAAATTAATACAATGGCTACTGTGAAAAAGTTATTTTTTAAAAATAAAGCACCCATGTAAAAGGAATTGTAAAGGCAGATTTCTCATTTTGTTTAAATAACAAACATGTTATATTTATCTGTTCTGTGCAATAGTTTTGCAAAGAGCAGCCCAGATCCTCCTCTTCTCAGGTCCCCTCCTGGCTCCTCCAGTACCCCCCTAGCAAGCCAAACGCTCACTCCCAAGATGGCTCTGTCAGTCCATATGACAACCACAATGTGGTTCAGCCCCGCCCCTGCCTCACTGGATGTGATTAACAGCATTGGGAGCCAATGGCTCCCAGTGCTGTGTCTGAGCCAATGAGAGAGCCGAGAGAGCCTCTAGTCTCATGCGCATCGCTGGATCGAGATCAAGCCCAGGTAAGTATTTAAGGGAGCTGCATGCAGAAGGTTTTTTACCTTAATGCAGAGAATGTATTAAGGTAAAAATCCTTCTGCCTTTAGAACCACTATAAAGTCACAATTTAGGAAACATATCGGATAACTCTAATTCTGCAGTTTTTCTGGAAGTTTTCCTAGTGGGCTCCTACAAAACCTTGCCTAATACACTTTTTAGGGAATTAAAGATCCGCATCCGTTAATCATCTCCATGAGGACAGTGATCAGAATATGGGTTTGGGTGATTCCTTATGCTAGAAATGGCTTGAGACATTATTCTCCAGATACTCCCTTATGGCTAAACCCCTCTCTACCAGAATTCTACTCTATCCCAGACCCCTCCCTGTGGGCTGGTCGTGGTGTCCATTATGTGTCCCATATTTCTGAGGGTGTCACATTGCAGACGTTTTATCAACTTAAGTATAAATATAAATTTAAGTAAGGTCCTTTGCGCTATCAAGGTGAATGTATAATATAGTACTCTGATAAATTGCAGCTAGATCTAAAATGTATGAGTGCACTAAATTGGTATAAAATAAATAAGTGATCAGCGCAACTTAATATTATAAATATAGATGATTTAACACTGTGCAATAATCTGTGCAAAAATTGCTAAAAAATGCGACTGTGCAAAAAAACGCTAAAGATGCTATGCAAAATTGCTAGGTGCAAATATAAGCTTGTGCTCAAATAAAACAATGCCAATGAACGCTCATACTATAAATATATGTAGATGATTTAGCACTGTGCGATAATCTGTGCAAAAAAAAAAACGCTAAAGATGCTGTGCAAAATTGCCAAGTGCAAATATGAGCTTGTGTTCAAATAAATCAACACCAATGAACGCTCATGGCGCTGTGCAAAATACAAATATGAATCTGTGCACATAAGATGATTTCAGTGCAAAGAAATTATATAAATATCAATAATAAATTCCTATGCAATATATCAATGAGACACATGTAATTATTATAGATGCATATAGCAATAATCCGTATAATCTCTCTTTATCACACTGCTGACACAACAAATAGTGGTGGCCTATTGATAGATGATTTAGCACTGTGCTTCCATGGAGGTGACTGGACCACACGAGAACCGGAAGTGAAGAGGCATCTGTAACGCCATCCAAATTACAGATCTGCTGTTTTTTCATTACTCTGTTGTAAGTTTCAACTTGGCTTTTAAATAAATCAATCAAATTATACATTCTACACTATGGGAGATTCTTCTTTATCCCCTGTACATATCCGTTGGGAATGAACGTCCGTATGAACTAAGCCGGAGCCACCATCTAATATACAATACCTGGAGAGGGCCATCTACCATCACAACATCTTGGAAAGGTCTCCAGCTACACCCATCTCCACTGCTTTTCACTATCCATATGGAGGTAGGAGTCTAGTGAACACTGAGTGATACACACTTATTGAAGCACTGTCTGCACTTTGTTTTATCATAGACTTTATTTATCTTAACTTCATGAACTATTGCAGCACCACTATTTGTTGTGTAAGCAGTGTGATAAAGAGAGATTATACGGATTATTGCTACATTCATCTATATAAATGACATGTGTCTCATTGATATATTGCATATGCATAGGAATTTTTTTATTGATATTTATACTTTTTTTTTTGCACTGAAATCATCTTATGTGCACAGATTCATATTTGTATTTTGCACAGCGCCATGAGTGTTCATTGATATTTGACCATTAGCTCATATTTGCACCTAGCAATTTTGCACAGCATCTTTAACGTTTTTTTAAACAGTCGCATTTTTTAGCAATTTTTGCACAGATTAACGCACAGTGCAAAATCATCTACATTTATTTATATTATGATCGTTCATTGGCATAGATTTATTTGAGCACAAGCTCATATTTGCACCTAGCAATTTTGCACAACATCTTTAGCGTTTTTCTGCACAGTCGCATCTTTAGCAATTTTTGCACAGATTATCGCACAGTGCTAAATCATCTATCATTCGGCCACCACTATTTGTTGTGTCAGCAGTGTGATAAAGAGAGATTATACGGATTATTGCTACATTCATCTATAATAATTACATGTGTCTCATTGATATAGTGCATATGCATAGGAATTTATTATTGATATTTATATAATTTTTTTGCACTGAAATCATCTTATGTGCACAGATTCATATTTGTATTTTGCACAGCGCCATGAGCATTCATTGGTATTGATTTATTTGAACACAAGCTCATATTTGCACTTAGCAATTTTGCACAGCATCTTTAGCGTTTTTTTTTTTTTTTTTTTGTTGCACAGTTGCATTTTTTAGCAATTTTTGCACAGATTATCGCACAGTGCTAAATCATCTACATATATTTATAGTATGAGCGTTCATTGGCATTGTTTTATTTGAGCACAAGCTTATATTTGTACCTAGCAATTTTGTACAGCATCTTTAGCGTTTTTTTTGCACAGTCGCATTTTTTAGCAATTTTTGCACAGATTATTGCACAGTGTTAAATCATCTATATTTATAATATTAAGTTGCGCTGATCACTTATTTATTTTATTTTATAAATATAAATTACCCAACTCCTGCTTTTTCCGGTTCCTTCAGCTCCGTCACGCCGTTACTGCACAATTCGGGACATCTCCACCACTTCTATATCAGTCTAATATGGAGTCGCTTCTTAGGGAAGAACCCCTTACAAAACCTTTATCAGCAATTTACAAAGCATTACAACTGACTGTGCACCATGGGATGGATAACCTTCATTTCTACTTGGTGGCGGAGCTTCCAGAGCTGGACACAGGACTGGGAGGAGGTGTGGGAACTCCCTTTCTCTCACCTCATATCTTCTAGAGATCACTTGATCCAGTTTAAACGTCTTCATAAATATAATTTTACGCCACATAGATTACCCAAACTCTACCTGGACTGTTCACCGTGTTTTGTTGCTATCCTGCCCTCTCTTACAGGTATTTTAGTCTAGTGTACTCACTTTCATTACTTGTCCACTTAACCAATATCCCTATACCACAGAAGGTTGATGTTTGTATCTTAGGGCTGGTAAATGCTCTGGCCACTTTTAGAGTTGTTCGTACATTATTAGGTATACTCCTGTTTTAAGCTCGTAAAAGCATTATACTCAAATGGAGAGTTTCTTCTGCACCTACTCTGAATACGTGGAGGTCGCTGGTCAACTCGGACATCCCACTGTACAAAGAAAGCTAGATGCACAGGGGCTGTCCAAAAAAATGTAACAAGGTGTGGGGTATCTGGTTAGATTCTGATACTACTATTAAAGAACAGAATAAGCCAGTGGGTGACACATCTTAATGGTTTCACTTTTCATTTGATTTTAGTCAACCAAATAGCGTAGTCATGGTAATACTGTATGACCTATCAAAATAGCTAAGTTCCTTGAATGCTAGAGGTTAATGGCACTGTTGGGACAGGAAAATGTGGATGGTATTGCTAGGCTGGTCGTGATACAAGTTTTTTTTGGGATGTTTTGTTCTAGCTAGTTGCTTTGTTAAGTTTTGTATTATTTTGTCTTTTTCTTTGTTCTTGTGAGCCGGGCTATGCCCAGGAACTCTGTCTATGTACCTTTACTTCTTTAAAAAAGAATAATAAAAAGATTTTTTTTAAACAAAAGAAAAAAGTCCCAATTTAGGATGAGGATTAGATTGAAAGTTTAATATTAGTATTAAAATTTGTTACTTATAAAGGTCTATTTAAACTAAAAGGGCTCAAGTTAGGGTTAAAGTGTGCGACTTAGGCTAACCATAGACAACTAAGCCAAATAAAAATGTAATGGCTAAACAGTGACTATATCCTATCAGATGCAGTCAAGGTTCTGCCAAATAAAACAGCCAGAGGTGGAAAAGCTTGTATCCATGTTGTTTAGTGTATTGTTTGAATTGATTGATTTCCTCCCATTCAAGCGGTTCTAAAGGAAAGATTTCAAAAAATAAAAATTAACAAACGTGTTATACTTACCTGCTCTGTGTAATGGTTTTGCACAGAGCAGCCCCAACCTCTTCTTTTTGTGTCCCCCCCCCATTGGCGGTCTTGGCTCCTCCCCCCTGCCGAGTGCCCCAAATAGTAAGCCTCTTGCTTGCTTGGGGGTTACTCGAGCAGGCCCACTCCCAAGTCATGCTCTGTGTGTCCATTCACACATAGAGCCTGGCTCCACCCAGCCCCTATTCTCTCCTCATTGACTCGCTGGCTGTGACTGACAGCAGTGGGAGCCAATGAGGGGAGAGACCAAGGAGAGCCGCTGCTCTCATGCATATTGCTGTATCGAGATGGGGCTCAGGTAAGTATAAGGGGGGCTGGGGGGGATGCACCCAGAAGGTTTTTTACATTAATGTATAGAGGTACAAAACCTTAAGCCTTTAGAACCACTTTAAGCCCACAGAAAATGAGAGAATATCAAGCCCTATATGGCTAGCTTTATTTTTACTGCCAGATAAGACAAATACCTGTTTCCCCCGTTATATGCAGTGGTTCCTCCTACCAGCTCATACATCCTGTAGTGACATACAAGATGGCGGGAGGGACCATTGTGCTTGGCAGGAATTAACACATCTAGAAGTGTTTATTACTTCTAACAGCGTGGAAGCACCATTGCAGTGATGTTTCAAGACATGTGCCACTGGAAAAATAAGTATAAGTGTAAAGCCTCTTTTTTTGGCAAGTATTGCTATTTGCTTTCTTGAGCCTGTAGTGTTGGGGTCACTTTAACATGGAACTAAACTCTCTCAGGGCCAGTTCACACCACAAAAATGCACTCATATGTTCCGGATCAGTTTTTGCTTACAGTTCACACCACATGCAGTTCCAGTGCATTTTTGATACAATTTGCTATGTTCCAGTACAGTTCTGTGCAGAAAAAATGCAGCATGTTCTACTTTTTTTTGAACTTTTTTGAACTGGAACTGACTGCACTGGTGTGAACTAGAGCCACTGGAATACATAAAAAACACTGTGCATGCATTTTTAATGCAGAAAACAAGCACACTGAACTGCATCTGGTGTGAACTAGCACTCAATCAACAGTAACTATTTTTAATCCTTATGCTGCTAGCATTAGTACATAAATAGGAACGTATATTATATTTACTTGTTTTAAACTTTTGTTTTTACATTTTTTCAGTTACTTTCTGGTTTCTGGCCCAAGCTAAAATGATGTCATACATCCCAGGAGTCTACATGAGCATTTTTTTTCCTTTCATCTGGAGGAGGGGTTTTCTCGGCTAAGAACACCATTCTGCCTGCATGACTGAGCTAAGGGTAGATGGATTCCAGGAAGAAAATGCTACACAAATCATCTGTCCTTAGTCAAAATGGCTGTGGCTAAAAATGCTAGGGGAGTGTTTTTCAAAGTGATCTCTTGATGAAATAAAGCATGGAGACATGGATGGATGGGCAAGTTTATTTTAAATATTAAAAATGAATTAAATATTGTTTTAATCCCCCCTTTCATTACTTCACTGCAGAATAGGAAAATGAAAAGGGAGAATCCTATTGATTAATATTGGAAACTTGAGCCAGTTCTTCCTCAAAAACGTTCATAATCCCACTTCTTATTAATAAACCACACACACTAGTGTGGTGCCGATACCTGGACAGCCTAAAAGAACAAGACTGGCATAAGAAAACCATTTGGCAATCCTCGTGTGCATAGGGCCACGGCCCCTCCACAACCTCCTCATGGTGCCACTGATATCACACTTGTATATATCAGATGAGAAGAACCTATCAACAAAACATAACTGAGACAGAATATTAGCTTATGGGCAGGGAGAGGCCAAATTAAAAAAAATAAATGCTGCCAGTAAGTTTCTTTCCATTTGACATTTGAAAAATGAAATGTGAATGCAATCTCATACTTGGAGACACACAAATGTATTTGACAGCCTGACCTTCACTAAGGATCACTACATGGAGGTCAAAAGTGAAAACAAGTATTCACACAATCTAGTGTGACGATGATCATTGCAAAAAAATAAAATAAAGCATGTACTGTTCACAAACATTTAAAGGTTAACTGCGTGTGTAGCACACCCCCTAAGAAGCTGCAAGTATACTGGGATCCCCGACTCTGCACAGCCAGGCACACCGAATTTCCACAGGCACTTAGAGTCAGAGAACCATCCGTGGTTTTCTTTTGTTTGTTTTATTAAGAGATAGGAACTTGGATAGGGATTGGAAATTATGGGATGCCCACTTGACTTCAAACAAACTTCAGGGAGAAACTGATTTTGTATCAGCCTAGATATCAGCTTTAGACATACAGTAAAGTCAGGCAACTGTTTGAAAGTTACTGAAAGCTCACTTCAGCATAAGGATTCTCCCATTATGGCAAATCTGAAATTTAGTTATAGATAGGGTACCAAATAATTAAAAAGAAATGACAAGTCTGCATTCCTGACCCAAAGAGGTCAGACGAGGACCACAAGAGAACACACGCCAGCGCTCTCTCAGAAGTGATGCCCAAGATGGTGAGTACTTCGGACCAGATGAGTACTGAGTATCTCCAGATTAGATGACATAAAAATCATTTAATCTGGAGACATATACCTCTTTTCGATATCAGATTATCCCCTACTGACCATCTTGGGCATCACTCCTAAGGGACCTGGTGGTCCTCGTCTGACCTCTTTGGGTCGGGACATTTCTCCCTGGCTTTAGGATGGTCACCACTATTTCTATTTTTAACTTTGCCGGCTGTGGTTAAAACAATGCTTTTCTACATAATATGTAAGTGCAATTGATATTGTTATACTAACCAACCAAGTGTTTTGCAACCAAGTGGTACCTTCGAGGAGATGTCTCCATTCTTTCAGGGCTAAAATTTTCGCTAACAGCTTTCTGTCACCAATCTCGTAATTGCACTCTGCAGGTGACAATTTCTTGGAAAAGTAGTCACAAAGATGCATAGCGCTCTCAGAGGTAGGACGTTGAGAAAGAAGGGCGCCAACTCCAGTCTCATAAGCCTCAAGGATAAAAAGTAATGTAGGATCAGGATGTGCCAACACAGGAGCAGAAACAAAGGCAGCCTTGAGACTCTCAAAGGCCTTAATGGACTCCGGAGACCGACACTGTGGGTTACCGTCCTTTCTGGTCATATCAGTCAGGGGCTTGACCAGAGGTGAAAAGTTACGAAATAACTTCTGAAAATAGTTGGCAAAGCCAAAAAAAACTGCAGAGGACGAAAAACCCACGGTTCGGGGCCACTGTAGGACTGCTGAAAGTTTCTCTGGGTCCATCGAAAAACCAGCAGTGAAAATGACATAACCCAGGAATTTAACCTGTTCACAATGGAATTCGCACTTCTCCAATTTACAATAGAGATTGTTCTCTCTTTGTTCTCTGTTCTCAGTTTCTGAAGCACATGACAGACATCTGTGTGGTGGCTCTCCAGGGACTTGGAAAAAACCACCACACAAAACTGCAACAAATCTTGGAGGACATTGTTAATAAATTCCTGGAAAACTGCCAGGGCATTACAAAGGCCAAAAGGCATTACGAGGTACTCATAATGGCCTGTTCTGGTATTAAGAGCAGTTTTCCACTTGTTACCCTCTTTAATCCTCACGAGATTGTATGCCCCTCTCAAATCAAGCTTCGTGAAAACCGTTGCTCCCTTGAGGTGGTCAAATAACTCTGTAATCAATGGAATCGGATAGGCATTCTTAATCATGAAACGATTGAGACCCCTATAATCAATACAAGGTCTCAGTTCACCACTCTTCTTCTTCACAAAGAAGAAACCAGCACCAGCAGGAAACGAGGATTTGCGGATGAAACCTCGAGAAAGTGCGACTACAACATACTCCTCCATGGCCTTATCCTCCAAGACCGACAAAGGGTAAACCCGGCTACGAGGGGGTATGGCACCAGGTTGAAGGTGAACTGCGCAATCATACGACTGGTGTGTGGAGGCAAACTACAGGCTTGACCTTTGCCAAAGACATCGCTAAAATTGCGGTACTCCTCCGGCAGGGAGGAGAGAGAAGAAGTGCACAGGACCTTGGCTACCTTCTAGAAGCATGTCTTACTGCATTGTAGCAACCAGGAGAGAACCTCAGCATGGAGCGAATCAAAAAGTGGTTGTGCCTCTGTAACCAAGAATAACCAATAATCAGCAGAAACTTAGGTGAGGAAATAACTTTGAATTGGATTATCTCATGGTGAAGAGCCCCTACGGCCATAGACAATGGAACAGTCTCACGAGTCACATGGGCAGGCTGTAGAGGTCTCCCATCAAGAGCCTCAATGGCAAGTGGAGTGTCATGCAACTGCAGTGGAATCGGGTGCTACGATACAAAGGCAGCATCAATGAACAGGCCTGCAGGCCCAGAGTCGATTATAGCCTGTATCTCGGCGGACGACTCAGCCCAAGAAAGGGTAACCAGGGGCTTATCCTTCTGGATAACTGGGGACGAAACAACATCACCTAAGCTCTGTCCGTGACGGGACCTCAAGGTTCGGGCGTTCCGTGGACGGGTAGGACAAGACTTCAAAAAGTGACCTGCCTGGCCACAATAAAGGCACAATCTCTCCCTCCTCCTAAGGGTTCTCTCATCCGCAGAGAGACGCATAAAGCCTATGTTCATGGTTTCATCTTCACTGACTGACTCAGTACCAGGAGGCATGGGAGGTGAGGGAGGCAAGGGTGGGACTGCAAAGCTCGGAGACAAATATACAGGAGGCTTCCGTAAGCGCTCCTTAAAAGAGAGTCTTTCTCTGAGTCTGGAGTCAATGAGGATGGCAAATGTGATCAACTTCTCCAGCTCAGTGGGTATATCTCGGGCTGCTATCTCGATCTTGATGGTATCCGAGAGACCATGAGAAAAAGCAGCCTAGAGGGCCTCATTGTTCCAAGCAACCTCTGCTGCCAAAGTACAGAATTCAATGGCGTAATCGGCAACAGTTCTCATACTCTTCTTGATGGACATGAGGCACTTGGCAGCAGAAGTGGAGCGTGCGGGAACGCCAAATACCCTTTTAAAGGAAGCCACAAACTCAGGGTAACTCAAGACAACAGGTTTTTGTTTCTCCTACAGAGGTTTTGCCCAGGCCAAGGCTCCCTCAGAAACCAAATATATCACGAAACCTACTTTGCTTCTGTCCGTGGGAAACGCCTGGGGCAGCATCTCAAAGTATATCTCAACCTGGTTGAGAAACCCTCTGCATTGGACTGGACCGCCCCCAAATCGCTGGGGAAGCAGAGCATAATCAGACATACCTCTTATAGAGGTAATACCCGAGGCGGGTGCCTGCACAGAGACTGGAGCAGCAGCAGGGACGGCCTGCAACACAGGTTGTACCAGAGCAGCCACAGTGGGAGATTCCAGGTGAGCCATGTAATGCCATGGCAAACTGATCCATGCAGTGATCCTGCTCATCCAATCTGGAAAAAATATTACCAACAAGTGGACTGACTGCATCTTCTGAATTCATGGCCTTCGCCTACTGTCAGAAACCATAAATCAGACTGAGACAGAAGTACAGTTAAATCTCACTTGTTTAACCACTTGCCGACCAGCCGCCGTCATTTTACAGCGGCAGGTCGGCACGATCCCACGAACCGTCATAGCTATACATCGGCTCGCGGGATCGGCATAGCAGGCGCATGCGCGCGCCTGATGCACTTCGGGGGTGTGGATGCTCGTGGCTGATGCTCGTGATGACCGCCGGCTATGAGCGATCGTGAGCACGAGAGGCAGAACAGGGAAGTGTGTGTGTAAACACACAAATCCCTGTTCTGTTCTGAGAGGAGTGACAGATCGCGTGTTCCTATTAGCTAGGAACCACGATCCGTCACTTCCTCTAGTCACAGTTAACCCCTTGATCGCCCCTTAGTGTTAACCTTTTCCTTGCCAGTGTATTACATTACAGTAATCAGTGCATTTTTATAGCACGGATCGCTGTATAAATGCCAATGGTCCCAAAATAGTGTCAAAAGTGTCCGATGTGTCCGCCATAATGTTGCAGTCCCAATAAAAATTGCAGATCGCCACCATTACTAGTAAAAAAAAAAAAAAATAATAAAAATGCTTTAAATCTATCCCCTATTTTGTAGACGCTATAACTTTTGCACAAACCAATCAATATACACTTGCGATTTTTTTTACCAAAAATATGTAGAAGAATACATATCAACCTAAACTGAGAAAAAATGTGCTTTTTAAAAAAAAAATGGGGGTATTTATTATAGCAAAAAGTACAAAATATTGCGTTTTTTTTCAAAATTGTCGCTCTTTTTTTGTTATAGTGCAAAAAATAAAAACCACCAAATACCACCAAAAGAAAGCTCTATTTGTGGGAAAAAAGGACATCAATTTTGTTTGGGTGCAGCGTCGCACGACCGCACAATTGTCAGTTAAAGCAACGCAGCGCCGAATCGCAAAAAAATGGCCCGGTCTTTCAGCAGCCAAATCTTGCAGGGCTGAAGTGGTTAATAATAATAAAAAAAAAGGTAAACGGAGTAAACATAGTCAAAACATAACCAGAGTTCAGGAACCGGAACGGATGGTCAGACAAGTCAAAACTTTAGGGAGCCAGAGGTGAGCGTAGTAGAACAGCAAGCAGGATCCGGAGCCAGAAGGAATGTCAGCCAAGCAAGTCTTTAACAGGAACCCAGGAGAGCATCTCTAGAGATGTGACCAAGGCGAAGGAAGAGATCATCTGAGCTGGATGACTTAAGTAGGCAGGACTGCCGAGCAGGATATCATCAACAGGTGAGTCACTGTGGAGAGATAGGAGCTGGCAATTAGCCGACAGCTGAGCGGCCAGCTCAGGGAAGGAAGGGCTGAGCCCAGCCCTGACAGATTCAAGGTTTATCAGGCAAGCATACATGTGATATGTGTTATATGTTTAACTTCCGAAGATACATATGAACACTGTAATATTACTGTACATATACAAATTTTCACTGTCATGGATACATTTTGTTTTTTCTCTCTTTTTTAAATTGTATATCAGCACCTACCCAGTATTGTCCTGAGGAAGCTACAAAAGTGTCAAATGCGTTGACAAGCAATGTGTGGAGGAGTGATTGGATCATAACTTGCTATATTATCCTTAATACTTTCTACATCATTTTCCATTACTTAGGATCCAACCTCCACATTTGTGAATATTAGGTATCTGTTGACCTTGCTAAATTTAGGGTGTTGTTTCAATGTTTTATGTTATTTTAATTGATTGATAAAGAAACCCCTTTTAACCATGTTTTGCCTTGTGATATGCCCACAGAGTCCACTTTTTCTTTGGGATATACTCTCAAGCCTTCTATATGCTTTTTGGATGTTGGCCTAGTGAGGGTCCTCCCTTTCCTATTATTAAAAGTCAGCAGCTACAGTTTTTGTAGCTGCTGACTTTTAATTTTTTAGCAGATGACCGAACAACCGCTTTAACTAAAGATACTTTCTATTTCAAAATACAGATTTCATATGATAGCAAACTTGAATAAATACATCTTTATTTTATAGGTTTTAATTAGGAAGAAATAGAGAAAATAAGATATAAATCATTTCTGTGATTGTTCCCAATGCTACATTTACTAAAGTTTACCCTAGATTGTAATTGTCTAGTTGCTCTGGGTATAAGAATACTAAATAAGTGCTCTTTTATGCAGCATACCAAAGTCCCAGAGGCAAAAGACAAATGTCTCTAATTGGGGCTGGATCGTTTTTTTTCCCCTTTGATATTACATTACAACACGCATGAGTGCATTACATTCTTGTACATACATTTTTGGCTAAAAAGTAAAGAGAAGATTGTGCTAACAAAAACTCAGGAACGCCATCTTTATTGTATAGTAAAGCTGGACTCCAGAAAAAGTCAGTTACACATTTGAAATACATATAAATTAACTGCTTTAACTTCAAATCTATTTAACCAACCTTGTGATTCACACACTGCAGTAACACTGCACACTCAGGAAAGTCACTTTTCTATTGTCTGATTCCACTCTATAGCTTCCATCATCACCTGCCTACCCACTAGATTCATTATCCAGTGAACAGGTGGAAAAGTGGCACAGGACGCTGCAAAGCCGAAGCAGGAAATAATAAAGTGATCTCTCTGGTTGCAGTATCACAGCAATGTGGGAATCTGAAGACTGTCAAAGCAATTTGCAAAACCTTGGCAGATACCGTAATTTATATGTTTTGAATTGTGTATTTAGCCAGCTGCCTGAAGTTCCACTTTAACAATAACACGTTTGTACCTACTTGCTTGAACATGTAACACTGACAGCATCAATAAAAGTACTGTATATAATAAAACAAAATAATACAGTGCAATGATACAGAGCTATGAAAATAGAAATAATAAAATATTTTTATGAAATAGATTTTTATAAAATAAAATAGATGTTAACCTTATCACTAAAATCCCATAAAATCTTAATACTAATGTAATTTCAAAAGTAATTTGGGGTATATATTTGAATGTGCAGCTTTCAATAAAATAATATTTGGCGAGCCGGACCGAAAGGTCCTTGTTTGGGCACTTCCGGTCTCCCAATTGCTCTCCTGTGCTATCACCCTATCGCATAAGCCCCTGGTATAAACCTCAAGTAACTACGCTGATGTTTGATGTGCAGGCACATTACATCACTGTACCCATCAGATATCCCAGATATTCCCAAAAATGGATGGGGAAAAAAAGATAAAGATCACACTAATTGTTCTTGATACACACTTTACTTTAGCAAACAAAATGTCATCCGGTTAGAGTTTAGATCTACTTTAACAATGTAAGTACATGTGTATAATTCATTATTTTCCCCTGTGTTGCGACGACAAAAAAATACTTTAAACATAACATGAATATTAAATATTGTGAAACTAATGCATAATTTCTTAACAGTAAGGTTACACATTCAAATAAATGGGGAAGTGCCGCAAACATCCCATAACCGCGTGCATCGCTTCCTCACCGCCTGTCAAATATACAAAAGCCTGTGCTATTGGTAATACTTGACTGTGACAAAAATGAACTGGAACTAGACGAGGGTACGCTTCCCTACGCACCAAAAGGCCACTTATCTAAAACGTAACCTTCATTATAAATCATAAAAGGTATGTATCATTAAATCATAAAAGTTCTAGCTCTCCGCCTGTCAGTAGCCTCTAAAGCATGATCCAAGTGCAGTTCAGGCTTCAGAGGAAAGGAAGATTTAGACGCATGTCTAAATGTACCCTAAGAGTGGCCAGCATCATTTTGTGTTGCTCTGTAGGTATCTGGGGTGTAAACGGTGAGATTATGCCTTTATACACGTGTGTTTACATGTATTTCTAATGCTTTTGTAATGTGCTTTTTTCCCCATTTTTTTCCTCATTTGAAAAATCTTTATTTTTTATTATATCATGGATGGACTAGCCCATTCATACATATCTGCAGAAACAGATAACTAGTAATACAGACCTACTGCTCATGTATTTGCAAGAAGTACATTCATATTATGTACTGCTGTAGCATTAACTTTGCCCACATCTTTTGACCAACCCACAGATTTAGAAAACACTGATGATACTGCAAAGACATCACAGCATTTCCTTAGTAACTTGAGATTGTACAACATGCTTATCAAGTGCTTTACTATGTGATCCTAAGCTGAAGAGTAAAAAGATCAAATACTGAGCAAAGTGCTAGTAGCAGAATCTGTCAATGACAGACGGTTTCAGCACCTGCACCACACTGCCTACAGGACATGGACTGTATATGCACTGTAGGCTTTGCACATATAAATTATTTACATTTTAAGACAGTAAACCCTATTGATAAATAAAGGTCTGTAGTGTAATTTGCAATGCATGTCTTACCTTTAGTAAATGCAGTTTTCCCCCTGAGCTTCTAGTGCATATTAAGACATGTTTTGTGAATAAAAAGCATTGTCTTTCCCCTTCTCTCTTCAAAGACAAAGGCCCCAGGCGGACTTTACTTAGTTTCCCTCTTTCCACTGAGGGCACTTGGATAAGAGTACCTGGAATGAAATTTGGCTTGTTATTCAAACAGGCAGATGTATGCAATACTGGACTATGAAATGCTGGAGTATATTAGCACATGACACCTTCATTAATTCTTGCTTCTAAGCTATGTTACCATGAGCTTAAAAAAGGAACAACATGGCAAAATGAAAAAGCTTTTAAGGGAGTGTTCAGTGACTGATATTTTACAACCATAGGCAGAACCCATCATGTGGCAGTACAAGGCTGTAAGGACATACTGTATAATTGTAAGGATCCTGCATGGCCCAGCTAATTTCCATCAATCGCCTTACAATTGAGGGCCTGTTCACACCATATGCATTAGGGTGGGCTGGGCAGCCTTACCTAATGCAGTCCCAATGCATAGACAATGCGTAGACAAGGAGTCCTGTGTGTTCAGTTCACATCACTGTGCTCCACTGGTGTGCGGAGAAAGAAAGTAGGACATGTTGTATTTTTTTAGCGCAGTATGCATCGCAACCCATTGCAGTATATAAAGATGAATGAAATTTCACTTTGTGACGTTTCAATGAGGTTGAAAAAATATAAACAGTACGATATTTACTTCATTTACAACACATTGGCTTCCTTCACAGCGCAGTGTTAAACGCAACACTCGTGGTGTGAATCCAGCCATAATCTTTCAATGGGATCCTCTGGCCCTGTGCAGATACCCTACTGAATTTAAACAGAACAAGATAGATGCTGCTTCTACGACATCCATGCCCAATAATTTTTTTTCTGTATTTTTCAACTGGACCTTTGCAGACTTGTGTTGGATCTATGGGCAGCCGGATGAAAATGGCAGGCTGCCTCCGATCAGTCATCTTTAGGTCCCGAAAAACAGAAGATGGCACAGCCTTTTTCCAATTTTTTTTGGCCTAAACAGACTTGGAGGTAAGTAAATATAAACAGATGCACATTTGTTTACATCCACCTGCTCATAGACTTACACGGAGCTTCCAATCAAATCCGCCTGAAAAAATGACAAGCGGACCTAATTGGAAATCCTAAATGAAAGGACCCTAAGGTGGCCTATGCATTATAAATGGGCTTATAATATTCCTCAATGCACCAAAAATGCATCTGCCTTATTTTTGACAGCACAGTGCACCACAATGCACTAGTCACAGGTGCTGTTTTATTCTTACAATGTATGTGTGCTTTGGGGTTACTGCAATGCAAAGGTGTGAATCTGGCATGGATGTGAGATGCTTTGGATGTGCCAGGGGCTGCACTGTTCCAACTCACAGATATTACTGCACAGGGTGGTCACGTATATTGCATAATTCAAAGCTGTGATTTTTTCAGGTTTCACAGTATAATTGGGCATCAGAATAAGAAACATACCTTTCCTGAGAGAGCTAGACATCAGATTTAAACAAATAAGAGATACAAACGAAAATATTACCCACCATTGAAACTGCTTACCTTGGCGTACAAATGTCTGACTCGTGTCCAGTAATATATCACAGCCTTCCACAATCATTCTTTCAATAGAGAGGTTTTTCCTAATGTTCTCTGTGTCACTAACTTCATCATGCATTACCCTGTTAGATAAAATGAAGTAATTCATAAAGTTTCTTTTTAACACTTACTTATCTGCATTGAACACAGATCAATGAAAAATATTCTCTTAATTTATGCTTTGTTAAAGTGGAGTTCCACCCACTTTTACAACTCTTCAGCATCCCTCACTAAACTGCACTGTAAACGAATTGGATATTTTTTTTCTCAGCACCTACTGTATATCTGCTGTATTCATTTTTCACTTCCTCCTCCCTGGCCGTGGCCCATCGCATCATTTCCTGTTTGCAATGTCTTCTGGGAAGGGGCGGCAACTTCCTCTGATACTGCCGTTGCTATGGAAACCTGACCTGAAACCTATTACACTGCTTGTGCTGCACTGAGCATGAGCGAGATCTGCAAGGATGAGATCCAGGAAGAAATACAGTCTGGCTTCAGATGCCCACACTTAAGATGGCCACGGCCTGCTGTAAGTTTATAAAATAACAAACTATTGCTATAAACTAACAAAACAGACCTTAGTTTACAGACTAACTTTACTAGAATACATTAAGCTTTTGTATTATAGGGGTATTTTTATTTAAAAAGTATAATTTCGTCCGGAACACCACTTTAACCTCACTTCTGACAGTTTAATATGTTTCCCCTTACAGTAATAAATATTCAAGGAATACTGCCAGGTGTAAGTCATTTTATCTTGTCTGCCCCTTAACGTTTTTTCATTTTGGATACAGTAAGAAAGGTTATAACCCTTGTCAGGTTTGTTTGCCATCTATGCCCCATTTGGGAGATTTTCCTTCACTTCCTGTCCCATAACCAAAACAGGAAATGAGAGGAAATCCCTTCCTGAGGGAGTCCCTTATTGTCATCAAAACTAGTGTCCCCATTGGAAGATTTCCTCTCTCTTGCTAACAGGGACACAGACAGCAATAAAACCTGACACTGTCCAAAACTAAAAATAAAGAAATTTGCCTTTAGTTACTGTATGCTTTAAAAAAGAACCATACTGAATATTTTACACAGGTGAATTATTTCTTCTCTGTAAATAGAACACCATGGGCCAGAATGCTCAAATCATTTGGTAGTGTGGTGAAATGTTACAATGTGATAAGTTGTTCTGCATAGCCATCTTTTTTGCTGTCCTGTGATGTCACGGATGGGTCTTTTGTGTCACCAGCTGTACATACAAACTTATAGCGAGGCACAAAGTCTAAGAAGTTTCTTGTCTTCATTGGTTACCCCAGCCAGGAGATTTAAACTGCATTACATGACACCCATTTATCACAGTCTGATTATGGCTTACAGGTGACAGTTGAAAAGGTAAGTCAAATGAGGAACCAAGAAAAACAGGTTATAACTAGAAGCTAATGGATGCACAGGATGAACAATCAGAGCATAAAGAAGAAACTATTTACTCCAAGTTGAACTTCAGTCCGGTGTTAGATGATGTTACAGAAAGAGAGGAGAAAACCTACAGTAAGTCCCTTACTTACGGATGAGTTCCGTTGCGGGAGCTCGTTCGTAAGTGCAACTTGTTTGCAAACCCAGCACAGATCCGTGTTTGCAGACAAAGGCTGCGAGGGCTGATCAGTGTGTTCTGGGGGGGGGGGGGCTGTCAGAACACAAAGGCACAACAGGGGAGATCATTGCACCATAATTGCCTGTGCTGGTACGTTGATCTGTAATTTTTTTGTTCACCCTGCTTGGTTTGTGTGTGTGTACCCAGTTTTACAGGATTGGTCATGCGAACACTTGTTCGCCTCTTTGAAAGTTCACAAGTTGAATTTTTCGTACATAGGGGACTTACTGTACAGTACATTACAGCAAATATTTGCACTGCAAATGGCACAAATGTGGGCCCAAATCCAACACAACCAAGAGACCAGGACTTTAAAAAACAAATCACCACAGGCTACTTGTGACAGAAAGTACAGTATATGGCCTGGATCTGAGAGAAGCTAAAAGGTGGACCAGCATGACTGGGGTATGCAGTAGAGGCAGAGTTGAACACAGTGTGCTGAAGACTTTATTTATGAAAATTAAATCTTATTTTTCTGATTTGGGTGTTAGGGAAGCTGGAGGTGGCTCCTTGGTATGAGGTGAGGAGGCTGAGCCTTGTTAAGTTCAGTTGGAGCTTGTGCCAGCAGTGTCCTTTGTTTTTTTTTACCCCCTTTTGTTGTGTTTGTCTCATTTATATGTCTTTTTTGTGAGTGTTTTTTGTTTTGTTGTTATTCTGATTCACTCTTGGGTGACCTGGTCATTTTGTTCCCTTGTCATAGCAGTGGGCAGAGGTCTCTGGGTCTTTGAAGGTGATGTTGTCTTAAAAAAATTTGGAGGATTATGAGTTGGGCCCATCTTAGCTATGGGTGTCCCTTCCCTACAATACGTTATGTTGATGGCAGATACATAAGCTTTTTTTTTTTGTTTTATAAGTGCCTTCAAAGACCTTAGACCTGGTAGGATCTATTCCTGTTTCTGTATTGATTGTATGATATGCATTGATTGCATTATTCTCCAAAGTTGGATTGAATTTATTTTGGTTTAATAAAATAAAGGGCTGCTATGGCCACAATCCAAAATTGTTTTTGTCGTCTGGTCATTTTTGGGATGGGTTGTGTTTGGATTACTGGGGTTAGAGAATAATCGAGCTTTGGTGCTCTGCGAGTCCCTCAGTCATGACCGCTAAGCACAGCACAGGAGCAGGCCTTACATACTCCATAGGCAGCTCCCCTGTGTCAGCCAGTGGCGTCTATAGGGGAGAGGAGGGAGCACCAACAACAAATGACCCATAGTAGGCTTATGGGTGACCTTACTGCTCATGCATTACCAGCCATTGTTGGAGCAATCTCTCTCTCCTCTCCCTCGCAGATCTTTCTTCCACCGGGAGTTAGTATAGGTGTTAGGAGGGGGGAGGAGCAGTTTTAGGATTAGTTACATATTCCTCAGAATTCTACTTTAACCTCTTGCCGACTGTATAACTTACATATACGGCGGCAAGGCAGCTCTCCTGCGCAGGATCAGGTACCTAGTACCTGATCCTGCACTCCCGGATCTGGGGAGTGCATGCGCGCTGCAGATCGACCTAGTTCCGCTGTGATTATACACAACGTGAGTTGATCTACAGGTACTCAATGTCCGTCGGCACCCGCCAATCATTAGGCAGAGAGCCAGAACGATGATCTGCCTATGTAAACAAGGCAGAACACCGTTCTGTTAGTAGGGAAGGCATTAATCCTGTGTTCCTGCAAAGAAGGAACATTGAGCAATGCCTTCCCCTAGTAAAAGCACCCCCCCTTCACAGTACACAAGCACTGGCTAGGCACACAGTTACCCTTATGTTCGCCCCTGATGTTAACCCTTTCCCAGCCAATGTCATTAGTACTGTGACACTTTTTAGGGACCAATGACACTGATCACTGTATTGATGTCACCGGTCCCCAAAAAGTGTCAAAAGTGTCAGTATCCAATTTGTCCACCGCAATATAGCAGTCCTGCTATAGGTCGCTTATCGCCGACATTACTAGTAAAAATAAATAAACAAGTAAAAGTTCCATAAATATATCTCATAGTTTGTAGACTCTATAACTTTTGCGCAAACCAATATACGCTTATTGGGATTTTTTTTTACCAAAAATATGTAGCAGAATAAATATTAGCTTAAATTGATGAAGAAATTTTATTTTTTAAATTTTTTATTTATTGGAAATGTTTTACAGCACAAAGTAAAAAATGTTGGTGTTTTTTCAAAATTGTCGGTCTTTTGAAAAAACAAACAAACAAAAAACAAAGCAGAAGTGATCAAATACCACCAAAAGAAAGCTCTATTTGTGGGAAAAAAGGACATACATTTTATTTGGGTACATCGTTGCATGACCACGCAACTGTCGGTTAAAGTAACGCAGTGCCGTATCGCAAAAAATGGCCTGGTCATGAAGGGGGGCAAATCTTCCGGAGGTCAAGTGGTTAAATAGTTTGTTTGGGCTGAACTGACCCAAACAAACTAATTCCATAGCTTGTTTGGGACAGCTTGGCCCAAACAAATTATTTAGAGGGACAGGAAATCTGGAATTCAACTTCCATTCTTTTTGTACTGACAATAACTGTCAGATTTCTGAACATAAAGATGCTTATCCTGGCTTTTCGGGTTTGTGAATTGAGCCTATACTCTTGTTTCTCAGTTCAGTTTAGGATGCAAGATCCAATCTCAATAGTTTAATGGTAGTGACACAAAAGGAAAAGTAGTAAAAACAGAAGTGTAGAGTATATTGCAATTGTCATTGATACAGTTTGGAGTTTAGCATTGTCCTGCTGAAATATGCAAGGCCTTTCCTGAAAAACACATCCCTGGATGGGAGAATATGCTGCTTTAAAACCTGGATATATCTTCCAGCATTGATGGAGCCTTTCCAGATGTGCAAGCTGCCCGTTCCATAAGCACTAATACCATCAGAGATGCAGGCTTTTGACCTGAGCAATGATAACAAGCCGGAAGGTCCCTCTTCTCTTTAGTCAAGAAGACATGACGCCCACACTTGCTAAAAAGAATGTCACATTTTCATTAATCTGACCACAGAACAGTTTTCCATTTTGTAACAGACCAATTTAAATGAGCTTTGGCCCAGAGAAATCAGAGGCTTCGTCTCTGCATGATAGAGCTTTACCTTGCATTTTTTGATCTGAAATTATTCAATGATTTTTAGACACAGCTTTTTACAAACTTGTAAACCTCTGCCATCTTTATTTAACCACCTCAATACCAGGCACTTTTGCACCTTACCGCCCAGGCCAATTTTCAGCTTTCAGCGCTGTCACTTTTTTAATGACAATTGCGCGGTCATGCTACACTGTACCCAAATTAATTTTTCTTACTTTTGTCTTTTGTTCCCACAAATAGAGCTTTCTTTTGGTGGTATTTGATCACCCCTGCGGTTTTTATTTTTTGCTAAATGAATAAAAAAAGACCAAAAATTTAGAAAAAAAAAATGTTTTTCTTTGTTTCTGTTATAAAATTTTGTAAATAAATAAGTTTTCTCCTTCACTGATAGGCACTGATAAGGCAGCACTGACTGAGGTGGCACCGATGAGATGGCACTGATGAGGTGGCAGTGACGATGGGCACTGATAGGCAGCACTGATGGGCACCGATAGGCAGCACTGATAGGTGGCACTGAAGGGCATGGATAGGTGGCACTGATAGGTGATACTGATGGGCAATAAAAGGCTGCACTGATGGGTACTTATGGGTGGCACTGATAGGCGGCACTGCTGGGCACTGATAGGCGGCACTGATGACACCGGCAGGCATTGTTATTGGGCACTGATTGGCATTTGCCCTGGCACTGATTGGCATATCCTTGGGCACTGATTGACATTTCCCTGGTGGGCTTCCTTTATTGTCATCCCTGGTGGTCCAGTGTGGGCATCCGTGGAGGGGCTGCACTGATAAACAATCAGCGCAGACCCCCCCTGTCAGGAGAACCGCCGATCGGCTCTCCTCTACTCGCGTCTGTCAGACACAGATAAATGGCTCTTCCTGTGTCCAATCACAGCTGATCACATGGTAAAGAGCCTCCGTCAGAGGCTCTTTACCGATATCAGTGTAGCAGCGCGTCAGACTGACACGCCACACCACCGATTGCCGGGCGCCCTCACAGGCGCTTTCCGGCAGTTATCCTGCTTGACGTCATATGACACTCAGTCAGGATAACAGAACCATAGCTCGGCCGTCATTCTGCTATCGGCCGGGCTGTGGAAGTGGTTAAGAGACACTCTGTTTTTTTTTTACTAAAGCTGGAGAGGGCAAAATCAGGTTCACTTCTGCATAGAAACCAATCAGCTTCCAGGTTTTATTGCCAAGGCTTAATTGATTAAACTGAGGTTAGAAGCTGATTGGTTTCTATGCAAATTAGCCTCATTTTGCACTCTCCAGCTTTAGTAAATAAACCCTTTTGATTCTCTAAGATGGCTTTTTATACCAAGTTATGTTACTGGCCATTTGCCAATTAACCTAGTTAGTTAAAATGTTCTTCCGGCTTTTTCTTGTTGGTTTTACTTACTTTGCCAGCTTTTTGTTGCCTTGTCCCAACTTTTATGAGACATGTTGCTGCCATCCAATTCAAAATGACCTTTTTTTTTTGTAAAATGCTACATTTTCTCAGTTTAAACATTTGACATGTTTTCTATTTTCTATTGTGAATAAAATATGGGTTTATGAGATTTTCAAATCATTGCATTCTTTTTTTTTTTTTTTTTTGTAGGTTTTACACAGCATCCCCACTTTTTTGGAATTGGAGTTGTACAACAGTAGCTGGGTAAAGGTTTGTCAGAGTGATGGCGGTATTGCAGCTTAAGATGCAGACTTTTTGTATAATGACAATCTGCGGCTATGTTAGCTCTTCAGTCCCTGGACTAAATGCCAGCAGATGGCTCCATTATTTCCTGCCAGATTTCTAAGGTTACACACAAGCTGTGATAGTTATGTATGTTTTGACTAAAATTAGCCGAACACGAGTTTTGGGAATTGTCCAGCTGCTGAAAGGATCCATCATTTTTTTCACAATGGTTTTTATTGGGTGGAAAAACATCAAAGCGTTACTGAACAAAACTGTGTAGAGAAAATGGTTACAATAACAACACACCGTCTAAAATATATATAAAAAGGCAAAACTTTTTTTTTTTTTTACATTTTGGATAGAGTAGGGAATGGTTAAAACCTCAGTCAGGTACCATGGAGGTGATTTTCCTTTACTTCCTGCTCTGTACACACAACTGTCGCTAAAACAAGTATCCCAATTGGAAGAATTTCCATTCTATGGCTGTTCTATTGCCGAAACCAAATTCTGCATTTTCCCTTACTTTCTGTCTTGGTAAAATGGTGAAACATACAAAAAAAATTAGGTTTCCAATACACTTTAATGAATAACTCTGCTTTCATGAAAAAAATATTTAGCTTTCCTAATCAAGTCCAATCAGTATATTCAAACACAGCTGGACTCAAATGAAGGTGTAGAACCATCTCAAGGATGGTCAGAAGAAATGGACAGCACCTGAGTTAAATATATGAGCAAAGGGTCTGAATACTTAGGACCATGTGATATTTCAGTTTTTATTTTTCAATAAATCTGTAAAAATGTCAACAATTCTGTGTTTTTCTGTCAATATGGGGTGCTGTGTGTACATTAATGAGGAAAAAAATTAACTTAAATGATTTTAGCAAATGGCTGCAATATAACAAAGAGTGAAAAATTTAAGGGGGTCTGAATACTTTCCGTCCCCACTGTAAATAAATAAAAATGCCATAAATAGATCCCCTATTTTGTAGAGGCTATAATTTTTGCGGAAACCAATCTATATACGCTTATTGGGATTTTTTTTACCAAAAATATGTAGCAGAATACATATTAGCCTAAATTGATGAAGAAATTAGAATTTTTTACATTTTTTATTGGATATGTTTTATAGCAAGTAAATAATATTGTTTTTTCTTTTTTTTTCAATATTGTCGTTCTGTTTTTGTTTATAGCGCAAAAAATAAAAACCGCAGAGGTGATCAAATACCACCAAAAGAAAGCTCTATTTGTGGGAAAAAAAGGACATCAATTTTATTTGGGTACAGCATCGCACGACCGTGCCATTGTCAGTTAAAGTAACACAGTGCTGTATCGCAAAAAATGGCCTGGTCATTAAGGGGGTAAAACCTTCCGAGGGCTGCAGTGGTTAACCGGCAATTGTGCAGTCATGCAACACTGTACGCAAATTAAATTGATATAATTTTTTCACACAAATAAAGCTTTCTTTTAAAGGTATTTGATCACCACTGCATTTTTAATTTCTTATTTCTTGCAATATAAATGAAAAAAACGTCAACATTTTTGAAAAAATCCCCCAATATTTTTTAATTTCTGTTATAAAACATAATCAGTAAGAAATCAAAAAATCAAATCTCTTCATAAATTTAGTCCAAAATGTATTCTGCTCCATGTCTTTGGTTAAAAACAAAAACAAAAAGTGTATATTAATTGGTTTGTGTGAAAGCTATCGCTTCTATAAACTATGGTATATATACTGGAATTTCCGCAGCTGGAGACGCTGTACTGTAATGGCGGTGATCAGCGGCTTATTGTGGGACTGTGATAGAGTGGCAGGCAGGCAGGCTGACATCGCTAGTGATATTAATTAATGATCAGTGATAATACTGTACACTGACACTGTACTAATGACACTGGCTGGGAAGGGGTTAACATCTAAGGGCAATCAATGGGTTAACTGTGTGCTGCTTTTACTTACTGATCTGGTTGTTTTTTCTCCCTGCTTTTCCCTGCTGTTCGCTGTACACAAATTTCTGTGTGTTTGTAAATTGTGTGTGAGATTGGGCACAGCTAACTAGCAGGTCTCGGCCAAAATCATTGGCTGAAATCTGCTGCCAAACTAATGCTGTGTCCTATCACAGCACAGGTCAGCAGTGGGCGCATGCCCCAAACCTGCCTCTGGCGCCAGCTTGCAGTATAATTACTGTGAGCGATCGACAGATGGTTAATGCCCCCAGAAATGTTATTTTCTACTTGTGTGAATATCTCACTGATTTTCTCAGAACTCTGCACTAAGATACACGGCAAATTTGAGTCACCCCCTGCAAAAGGAGTTTCAGTTTTAGTCATACTCCCCAGGGTTAAATACTTCTAACGCAGACAATGCAAATTTCTTCATTAGAATACTGATTGTGCACCAGGCGATTATAATGAACCAGATCCACCCATTCAGAATCAGTCTGGCAAAGCTCATGGTGTAACAAAGTTTTTTTTCTCAGAGCAGAAACAAAAGGTAAGAATCTGCAACAAAGTTTGTTAAAATCCCTGCAATATGTTACATACTGTAGATCAACCAAAGGGGATTGCTTTTTTTTCTAATAATGTGGATATACACTTTGAGGAATTGGGTTGACAAAAGGCTCCTTAATGATGCAGGGATACAACTCTCCTAGTGAATTTCCACATAAATATATGTGTAGCACCCTTGTCTTAAACAAATTTACTGGGCTACCAGTAAATTTAGCTGTGCTAGGTTGTAGTTAACCTAGCTGATTTGTAGTCCTTGTGATCATTTGGTTTTTCTCTTAAGCCTGGTGTGGCTGTGGTTCCTCCCTTCAATCAGTAGGTGGCACTGTTACTTTTGGCATTCATATGATGAGCTACAGTAAAGCTAGGTTATGCATATTTCTCTCAGCCAATCAGTAGGAGTTTCATTGCCACTGAGCATGCTGGGAGTGAGTATATTTGGGGAGGTCAAGTGATCTGGGTCCTCCCATCCAGACTTGTGGATGTGTGAGGAACAGCTGAGGTGGGGGAGGCCTAAAGCCTAAGGCCCCATTCACGCCTGAGCGTTTTGTAGCTTGAAGCCTGAAGCGAGGGGAAACATTCAATTATTCTCTATGGAGATGGTTTACATCTCCACTCCAAAATGCCTGAAGCCAGAATCTCCAAAACGCCTGAAGTTCAAACAAGTACTGGACCTTTTTTTTGGCAGATTTGGTCATTTTTCTGCTTTTTACATTGGTGACCTTTTGACCTGTACAAAATCGCGGCAAAGACGCGTGACTTTCTGCCTGAAAACGCTACGCTCAGGTGTGTGCTCGAAGCTCTGCTAGAGGGAACCTGTTGTTGCCTGGTGGCATGAGGAAAAGGATGGAGTTCTGAGATGAAGATCCAGAGGTTACTCTTCCATGAGCCAGGGACTGTGGAGAGCCTTGAAAAACGTCAAGAGGGACTCATCCAAGGAAACCCTGCATGGTGCTGTGAGCTTCTGGTTGCTAAAGGAGACAACTGTTGCTACATAGATACAGAACTTGGGGTGAAGGCGTAAGGCCCTTGTTCTGTATTGCTGTCTACCTGGCCACTTTTGTCTTTGGAATCTGTGGGTCTGATTGCCTACTGTTCTAGAGTGTCCTGTGCCCTAACCCTCTCCCCCGTCATTTTTTGGTTCAGCCTAAATGTAACTGGTGCCCATTTTTTCTGGAACCGTCCACTCCAACCATGCCTAGGAACCAGCACAGTGAATCGAAATTTCAGCCCTCCTTGATGCCAGGGATGAGGGGGGCTCTACATATGAATAATGACTCAATTAAAAGGTGTCTTTCTCTATCTATTAGATCTTTAATCTATTTTGCATATGGGGTAACAGAGAAGAAGCAATAAGGCTCTGTGGTCATGGTAGGAAGAAGATCTAAAAGTTATAGAAGACGTAGGTAACCAATGGAGTTTCTGAGTGATAAACAAAATCAATGAATGGTTCAGCCTACATGTCTAAAAAGCAGTAGATCTTTGTAATACATGCACATTTCCTATTTTTCTTTTTAGAAATTCTGCAAGTACAGTTTACAAGTACAAAGTACACATTACCCCTGCCAGAAATCCAATGAACTCTTAATTTCCTGTGCACTCAGCATCCCAGTTCTCCTCTGTTGACTACAGAACACCTCCACCTTATGTAATGGAGGAGAGGGGGAATGTGTCCTCCTATCCAGCAGAACAGAACTGGGAAGGTTGACAACAGTGATTGAGTTTTCGGTCAGCTCAAACAGAAATTTGGAAGATGCTAGATTTTTGGCAGTTGAACAAGTATTTTTCTGTACTTGCACCTAGGTCTTTAATAGGATAAACACAGAGGATTACGCATGTTTTGCAGAGATGTACCACATATTATTTTTATTTTGCACAGACATACACTTTAACTTAACATTTAGGATGTTCTGACCTTTTGTAAATTATGCATTCTTCCTGGAAGAACAACTTTAAATAACAAAAAAGGGCAAATGTCTTGGGTCCTCAAGAAAAGCAGATATGCCATGAAGCGAGAATGGCAAATAGCAAATTTTATTAGTAATCACCTCGTTAATTTCCCAGAAATGATGGTACACAGTAATACAAACAAGTGTTTCTCAGCAACCATAAATTATTTAAACTGAGGAATAATATATCCTAATTATAGCAACATTTTCTGGCAACTTTTTCCATTCTATACGTTTAATTTTTTATGTGTTCAATAATTGTTTAAATGAATTTGCATTTTTTTTTAAAATAACAATGAGACAGTATAGTCTCCTATAACAGAGAAGATACACATTCCATTACACTAAATATGTGGAATTTGTGTTCACAATACACCTATTCCATTATAACTCCCCTTACTATACATGTATGCTGTGCAGAAGGATTTTTTTTCACAATAAAGCTTTGTTTACACGGCTGTTATCGCCCATCTCTCCCCATTCTGTATTTGGAAAAAGAACAAGAAAACTGGTAACAGTACATAAAGAAGAATGATATTTGTTCTCCATTAGGGATGGGAATTCATGTTCAGGAAATGCTCCTTATTCAGCTAAAGATCTGAAGAAAGATCCACTCTTGTTAAATGCAAGATACATGAAAGATTCCGACGCCCTCATCTCAAATCTAGCAGAATACTATAAAACCTCTTAAAAAGCTGAACATCTCATGATCACAAACAATATATTTCCAATTTATGAAATAATACTACATCTAAAGCTTTTTTATCTCTGTATTGCTCCCCAGTTTAGCACCCCTGAACAATTTTGGCAATAGCCGTATGTAATCCCCAACAGTGAATATCTCTTATCTGTTCCCGTTTGGTCTGTAAAATATGCCATTGAAAGCATTTTTTTATATCAGTTTTATAAGTATAAAAATATACCTGTTCATCCTGTCAAAGACCAAGTGAGCTCTCAATGATTGTTATTAGCCCCGCCCAGTATAGCTCTGTGAACTACAGAACAATTCTTTCCTCCATGTAGGAAAGGAAAGATGCTCTGTAGCCATAACACACTTCCTGTGCTATGGTGATAATGCTGCTCGTCCATACCTACACTACAGCAAGTGTTGTTACCCTAGTACAGGAAGCATGTTACTGGCAGGATCACCAGGTGTGAATAAAGGGAAAAAAGCCCCCAAAAAATGCATTCTTAGGTAAAATTTTAGTTTTTGGGATTAGAATACACGGCATACTCCCTAACAAAATTTAAAGTGGATGTAAACCCGATTCCTGAAATTTGAGCTGGGCACATATATCCGCAGTGTTTTGTTATCTCTCTTCAAAGCACTATGTCCTGTAGCTTTCTCCTGCTCTGTTCTTCTGTTATCAGCCTGATAATTTCTGACAATCTCTCCGACACAGAAGATAAAAGCAGCCGGAGTTTTGTGTTGGGGAGGATGCTATAAATAGATTAGCAGAGTGCTGAACTATTTAATGAGCAGTTCTGAAAGTCTCTACCTATGAGGAGAGGGGGTGTGTGCCTTTCCTCCAATCAGCTGTCTTGGCTGTATTCCCAGACTTCAATGCAGTATTGAACAGGAAGAGAAAAATCTCCTCACACCATCTTAACTTTCGAAAGAATAAATAAAGCTGAAGCAGATATAGAAGTAAAACTTATGTAGGGAGATTTGTTTCATTTCTGTGTATCATCTGAGGCTGTTCATTTCACTGGGTATATGTGAGGGTTTACATCTACTTTAATATAAATATTCATTTTCATCCCTCAAAGCTCCTGGTATCAATTATTGTCAAATGACAGCCAAGATTTGCTCTGTATTAATGCAGCTGCTGCTGTGTAATTTGGCACTCACAGAACAATGGGGGTGATTTACTAAAACTAGAGAGTGCACAATCTGATGCAGCTGTACATGGTAGCCAATTTGCTTCTAACTTCAGATTTTTCAATTTGACAAAAAAAAAAAAAAAAATGGAAGCTGATTGGTTTCTATGCAGAGCTGCAGCAGATTTTGCACTCTTCAGTTTTACTAAATCAACTCCAGTGTCTTCAGTATTATTAGGAATTACCATTATTGTATTAACAATATTGTTGATACATTGGGGTAGATTTACTAAAGGTAAATAGACTATGCACTTTTCAATTTAGTGAATGTGGTAAAGCTCTGTTGAGTTCCATCATCCAATCATGTGAAAGCAAATATGCATTTTTTTTGTTTTTTTTTTATATTAACCTTGCACCTGATTGGATATTCTTTACAAAGTGGAGCTTTACCACATTTACTAGGCATTTGGGAAAATGAATGCAACTGCACTTGCAGAGTGCACAGTCTATTTGCCTTTAGTAAATCCACTCCATTATATTTTTTTAATAGCAGATCAAAGGTGTCAGTTGTAAAATCAGAAGTTTTTTAACTTAATGCATTCTATGCATTAGGATAAAAAATCTTTTGTGTGCAGCAGCCCCCCCTCAGCCCCCCTCTTACCTGAGCCCCATCTCTATCCAGCGATGTGCATGAGTGGCTCGGACATCAGGGACCCTCCCTCCTAATTGGCTGAGACACAGCAGTGGCGCCATTGGCTCGAAAGGAGGGAGGGGCAAGGAGCAACGAAGAGGGACCCGAGAAGAGGAGGATCGGGGCTGCTCTGTGCAAAACCATTTCACAGAGCAAGTAAGTATGACATGTTTGTTATTTTCATACAAAAGGGAAACAAGACTTTACAATCATTTCAAAATCCTTTACGTTAATGTTTAAAGTTATTTTCTATTCATTTTGTTTCTTAATTGTTTTAATGACTGTGCAAAATTGAAAAATAAAAAAGACTTTTACTAAAGTTGCAAATAACGTCGTTAAGCTTTGTAATAGAAATATAATTTTAATGTCATTAGAAACTGTTTAAATAGAATTAAATGTGCCCTTTTATCTTCAGTAACATGAGGTGTAATGACTAAGTTATCGCCTAATCAAAAGGCCAAATTTTTTATCAGTTGCTTGTTTCAAACTGGAGAAGATGTACTTTGGGACTGGCACTGAAAGGATGACAGGGTGAGAGTTTTGAGAAATGTATATACCTGTTTAATAAAACAATCTGTGATCACTGTACATATTACACATAAAAGCTGTGACCACATTACAGGGGGTCCCCTACTTACAAACATCCGACTTACAAACGACTGCTACTTACAAATGGAAGGAGACAACAGGAAGTGAGAGGAAATCTACCCCTAGGAAGGGAAATTCTCTCCTGTAAGAGTTAATATGGGAAAAATGTGTCTCCACTGATGCTTTATCACCAATCCTTATTTCCCTAATAACCCCAAATTTTCAAAATCCAATTGTCATTGGGACAGAAAGTGAGGTGAAATCTTCTGAACAGAGGCTATCTAAATAAATTAAAAATAGATTTTTTTTGGCTAGAGCTACACTTAAAAAATGTACCTGTTCCGACTTACAAACAGATTCAACTTAAGAACAAACCTAAAGTCCCTATCTTGTTTGTAACCCGGGGACCCCCTGTATTAGGTATTCCTATACGGTAACCTAGCAGACCCCCTTTTGACTTCAGAAAATTCAGATTCATTAAACCAATAACGTCCATTTTTTGTGATAAGTGCCCACTGAAGCTTTAATCTGTCCGTAGATGACTCGATTCTCTTTTGTTCAGCCCAAGGGTTGATCAAGAGAATATTAACTGAGTTCCCATCCATGCTAACAGAGGCTGACTAAATACAGTGGGGTTGATTTACTAAAACTGGAGAGTGCAAAATCGTATGCAACTGTGCATATTAGCCAGTCAGCTTCTAACTTCGCTTATTCAATTAAGCTTTGACAAAAAAAGAAAAAACTGAAAGCCGATTGGTTTCTTTGCAGAGCTGCACCGGATTTTGCACTCTCTAATTTTAGAAAATCAACCCAGTAGTACTGCCAAACTGTGACTGTATATGGTAGGATCTGGTAGGACACAATCACTGTTTGGTTGAGAATTTTTCACGTGAACCAGTTGGTTTTTTAAAAAGACTTTTGTTGCGCCGGGTGCTGTTTGCAAGGCCACCAACAGCTTTTATTTCAACCAATTCAGCATGATCCTCTTCACTATGTCTGCGTGCCTCAGAAATTGAGTTGCAGCTACATAATGCTTATTAGCTATACATATTACCAAGCTTTTTGTATATTCAATAAAAGATATCAAAAGATTTTGGTACATCACTGTTGATTTGAAAATAACAGAAGTTGGTTCCACGTTGAAAAAGCTGAAGGTAGTGAACGTATTCTTTATAATCATTTAGGGAATATGACCACGCATGAGCGGCATCCCAAGCAGGTCCTTCACTCTACACTACCATCATTACCAAAACACCTTGTATTTTTTTAGATAAACCTAAGGAGTTCTCTGACTGTGAAGTGGGGCAGTGACATCATGATCTCCACCTCCATTCTCTAAATAAAAAAAGGCATTCTGTATATGGCAGCAGTGCCAACTGTGTGTCACACCCCCCCCCCCCCCCCGGTCACTATTTATAAGGGAAGGCGCCCAGCACATGACCCAGAAGATCGCAGCTATCATCATAGTAGTGACGATCACTACAGTAACTGTCACCTTCCACCGTTGTCCCTCAGGTATGGGATATGCATACTAACATTGGTCCAAGCTGATGTAATAAAGATCACAAGAGACACTCGCCAAGCTAATGTGACTACCACGTCTAAAAACTGGTAGCTGCAATGTATTACACTGTAGTTATTGTGTTTTGATATACTTAGAGTAAATAAAGTGAATTCTAGGTATGATCTTTATTACAAGATAAGAATCCGAAGCTGTACTCTGACTCATGTAGACAGATATGTCCATTGATCTTAGCAGGAGCGGGTGTAAGGACAACAGTAAAAAACACAAGAGATGCTCACCCAAGCTCTACTGCTGTGTCATGCGGTATATGAGCAGAGGATTGGTGCTCTGGCTGCAAAGTCCACTGCAGATATTCATCAAACAAAAATGCCACTCGATGCTTCGTTCTTTGTAAACTTTATTGAAGCACTACAGCAATAACAGAATCCATATGTGCTAGCGCGTTTCAGCCAACTCGTAGCATCGAGTGGCCAGCTTTTTGTTTGTTGAATATTTGCACCGATACTCTGCTCATATACCGCATGACAAAGCAGTAAAGTTTATACTGTTGTCCTTGCACCCTCTCCTGCTAAGATTATTGAACATATCTGTCTACATGAGCCAAAGTACAGCTTTTGATTCTTATCTTGTAATAAAGATCATACCTAGAATTCAGCTTTAATTGTATCTAAACCCAATAACTACAATGTAATATATTACAGCTTACCAGTTTTTAGACGTGGCTACATTAGCTTTTTTTTTCAGGCTTTTCTTTCTTTTCTTTCTTTCACATGGTAACCCTGCTAGTAAAAAACACCCTGTCCTAGTGTGACAACGCTCTCTTACTGCACTATATCTGTAAAGGAGCAGCATTGTCACCTTGGGACAGGAACACCTCTCCCTCTCCTCATCTTCATAACACAGGGGGAGGTGTTCTGTAAGAAAAACAGAAATGGAAGGCATGCACACCTAATGCATTACCAAAGATAATTTAATAATAAAAATGTTTTATATAAAAGTGGGTACTCACAAAATGCAACTAACAAAAGGCCATAAAAACAATGCATGGACATGCACAGAACACGGGGTACAGCTAACGCGTCTCCGGGCGCACCCCCTTCCTCAGGGCTAGGCTAGTCTCATACACCATGGGCGCTTTTATAAGGAATGGTGGAATTGAAAATTGTGTGTCAAAAAGAGCCATGCTCTCAAAGGAGCGGGAAAGAAAAAATGTTTTCACCACCCCCAATGGATCAAAAAGGTACCTCTTGGTCAGTTTTTGCAGCCTCCAAAGGACCTGCTCTCGTCTAAAAGATTATGATGAACAGAGCAGTGTACTGAATAAAACAAATTTTGGGAAAGGGCTATGATCCGGCCACCATTGAGGATGCACACACCAAATAAAGGCTGAAATACCCTGAGCACGCTGGGAAGGTAAATTCCCAGCATGAAGTGGGGCATACCAAATATAATGGGAATGGCTCAGTCAAGGAAAATACTGGTACTTGCAGCCATTCTGATGTGACTTTTAACACTCGGTACACAAACAAGGCCTTCCCTATTAAGCGGATCATAGAAAAATATTGGGGTATTCTCCACCGAGATCCTTGTTTGACCAATGTTATTCCAGAATGGCCGAATGTAATTTTCCATAGACCCAAGAACTTAAGGGAACACATTGTACCAAGCAGAGTTCGTAAACCCAAAACTGTGGCCAACCAATATTGGAGCAGTTTATTTGACCAAAAGGGTAGTTTTAAGTGCGGTGTCCCCAACTGTGGAGCATGCCAATACATGTGGCATAGGAAGAAGCAGGTTACAGGTAGTGATGGCCAAACCCATGCCATTTGGCAATTCATCAATTGTGGTTCATAATTTGTTGTATATTGTCTATGATTGATTGTAGTTCCTTTCGGATTACCCCATCTGAGGAAGGCAGCATCCACCCAGTTTTGGATACCATATATACCTTTCACACCACCATTTTATCTGACACCTGTTACTCCACACCTTGGAAGACCTATTAGTGCTGGAAGTGACTGTGTTTTTTGGAGGTGTTCTGTAGTCCACAACACAGAACTGGGATGAGCTAATAACAATGTTTGAAATAAAAATGCACAGGACAGCATTTAATTTTTGGCAGGATCAAAAATCCTCTGTTTGTACTTATCAAACAGATACAACAAAACACACACTAAAAGGGTGCAAATAAGACAAGTTCATTGTTAGAGTTTACATAAACGTTAACTTAGAATCAATGAATATATTTAATCATTACTGGCTGCCTTTACTCTAAACATAAATTGGATACCAGGGCATGCTGAAACATCTTGTTCCTCCATGACTAGAGGACAACAGGCTGTAAAAATCTGCCAATCAAAGCAGCAGATATTTTGATAGTTTCCATTGTGTTGTGAGCAGTAAAGATGATTTAAATGTTTGCAAATCATTGTGCAAATGCCAGTAACAAAAAATATGACAATATTGAAATTTGAAACTAAAATGCAAAAGAGCCAAAGATTTTCAAACAGCTAGTATAATGATAGAACTGGGGTCATCCATAGTGTACAATACAAAGAAATGTCACAGAGAAGCTGACTTTAAAGTACAATTATAGGCAAAACTTGTTTTCATTTTGGATAGAGCAAGGGAGAGTTTTAACCCTGTCAGGTATTTTTTGCCATCTCTGTCCCATTGTGGAAATTTCTCTTCACTTCCTGACCATTAGCCAAACAGGAAGTGAGAGGAAATCCCTGCAAATTAAGGTAATTCCTTAGTGACCTCTAGGTCACTAGAACTAGTGTCCTATTGGGAGATTTCCCCTTTGTTACTTTTCTGGGGACATACCCATAACATGGGATTTTCTTTTACTTTCAATGATAATGGTAAACTGGACAAATGGAGAGGGTGAATCTCCCTAATGAGGACACAGACAACAATAAAAACTGACAAGCATTCTAATCTCTCTTTAGTTATACTTTAACATATGAACCCGCCAATCAAATTTTACTCAAGGTTATATTGAAAGTAGAAAAATGCCTGTCGGATAAACTGTGCCACTTGAAGGCAGTGGTCTATGCTAACGACCCAAAAATCTAGGGGGGTCACTGGTTATGCATGAAGCAGGAGAAATAATATACACCATGACCATCCTGTGCAGCATAAAGAATTCATAATTTTCAAAGAGGTTTGCAAAATGGGTTATGTCAAGAGAGAACAGCAGGCCAAGTTAAAAAAAAGAACAGACAACTTTCCAGACGAGTTCAAATAGGGTCATATCAAAAGGGAGCAGCAAAACATCACTTCAATTCACAAAAAAAGAACTGCCACCTTTTCATGAGCTGACAACTTTCCAGAGGAGTTCATGAGGTGGGTCATTTCATGAGAACATAAAAACAGTGCACAAATAAACGTGATACCTCTCCCATGTCATTTACAAAGTGGGTCATACCAAGAGAACGTAAACACCAACTTAGGGTTCCAGTTTGATACTTTGATAATTCAAAAGCAAAGAATTCAAAGTTTACAAAGTGCGCCATGCCAGAGAACATAGAAAATGAGCCCTCCAGTACACAGTGAAAGAATAGCACTAAAGAGTTACAGCTTTCTCTTCTGAATGAATTTGGAAAAATGTATGCAACAACATCAATGATGACTCTAATCAATGAGATTTTCTTTTCTTGTAGAGACAGATAAAGCAGCAGCCTAGTGGAGGTGTTGGTAGTTAAAATCCAACAATGCTGATGATGTACATAAGTGGTCTCAGCGGCCCTTTGCTTGCCTTTATCCGGCCCTTGGGACACTTTTCCTCACAATGATGCAAGACACTATTCCTCCCACTGACTCCCACAATGGAACATCATTTCTATTACTGACATCAACAACGGGGGAACTATTTCTCCCGCTGACACCAATAATGGGGCACAGTTCCTCCCACTGACACCAACGAAAAAGGTTTTTTTTTCCTCCCACTTACACCAACAATGGGGCACTATTCCTTCCTCTGACACCAACGATAGGGAACTATTTCACCAGCTGACACCAATGAAGGGATACGATTCCTCCCACTGACACCAATGATTGGGCACTATTTCTCACATTGACACCAACAATGGTGCACTATTTTTCCTCTCTCTAATGCCAAAGATGTACTGTTTACTCCCAGGACTTAAAACAAAAATATGTGTAGAACTAAAAACGGAAAAGTTCAATCTGGGGACAATGAAGTCCAGCTGTTAGTGAAAAAACATTTGAGAGAAAAGAAAAAAATTGGAAAAAATTCTCATATCTATATGACTCATGGAAAATAATAGTCCATACAAATGTAGTGACTTCGTGTAGAAAACAGTTCAAATGTGTGACATCCAAAGTGAAGATAGAAGAGGCCCACCACCACCAAAAATGGGAAGGCTTACCGGATATTGTGGACCCAGGGGGGCATAAGCCCAGGTGGGTCAAACCAGGCTTAGGTGGTGGGTGATGGTAGATGTTCCAAACGGATGGTGGAAATGGACATCCAAGAATAAACCGTGGACTTGTATGTCCCTCAGGGTAAGGAGTAGATGGTGGTGATATGGAGTAGGAAGGAAAAAGGCCACATAGCGTAATTCCATAAAACAAATGTCAAAATTTATTAAAAGTAAAAAGTACACTCACATGTAAGTCTTTGTAAAATCAGCGCTTGTAAAAGTATGGCGGCAGTGGGGTCCCACCCGACGTTTCGTCCTCTTAGACATCGTATGGGGGGTCCCCCCACTGCAGCCAGCAAGATATATATAGAGGGAGTAATCCTGTTGATGAGGGGCAACTCCACATTGTGTACAGATGACACTTCCGGTATTCAGGCAAAATGGCCGCTCGGCGTGCGTTCCACGCCTCATCCTGAGGCCAGTTGCCCGCCGGAAGTGAAACCATTGGGGTTAATGTTGTGCTCAAAAGGAATGACCTAAACATACACATATGACTCCATATTGAACCATGCATAGAACCTAATATGTGATGTTACCATCTGAAAAGTTAAAAGCATCTTGTAATTAAACATTATAGCGGCTATCAAAGCCGTAAATGCGCCATTCTCGGACAAGTTATGAAGTGCGCGCACACCATGCGCATGCGCACCAGCTACGCTGTGCTGATGCCGCAATACAATGAAACTTTGATGTGCGCGCGCACCTTGCGCATGTGCACCTCCAGACTAGAAGTAACGGGGATGGCACTTCATACAGAGGGCAGTCGCCATCGTATGCTAAAGTAACCACGCCCCAGGATGAGCGTTACGTGCATAGGAGGTGGCGTACTCCATGACGTGTGTATAATAGAATAATTGTGTATTCAATTTAAAGTGTATATATCGTGTATATAGTAAAATAATTGCTCCTTGGTAAATACCTAATAAAGGGACATACCTTGTGCAAATAAACAAATATGCATGGACCTGCTACTGTCCAGAGGCCGATATAACTAGGTGGCTGTATACAAGCAATATGTGTAAACATATAATTGTGCAAGAACTGATGTGATATATCAAAAATGGCAATGGAAACATTTTTTTTTTTTTTTTTTTTTTATAAAAGGGAAAAATTAAGCCTAAAAAATTCTAAATTCATCTTCCTTTTACATGAAATTACATAAAATTAGGTGGACAATGTCAATGACCACCAAACAAAATATTATGAATGTGCATATGTGGAGTGGACCCTCACAACAATGTACAAATAAGCCCTGCCCACATATTATAATGCATAAGAATATCACGTACAAAATTAAAAAGAAAAAATCATATATAAAAAATGTATATAAAAAATACATATACAGATCAAAAATAAAGTGAGCAAGAGAGAGCCGATAAAGGATAATAAAGTTGGACAAAAGAGAGCCAATGAAAAACTGAAAAAATGGAAAAAAAATGGAACTGGACATCAAGCCCTATTGATGAAGGCATTGACGTCCAGTTCCACATTCATACCCAAAGGAAAATGTGTACGGAGCTCATAGATCCAAAAAGTCTCTAGCGCCACCCCTCCAGGGAGGGATATATTTGTCAATCACCACAAATTGTGATCCTTCTATTACACGATTGTGATTTAACTTGTAATGTCTTGGAACAGTATGCTTAGTGTCGCCACTCTTAATATGTGCGATGTGCTCCGTTAGAGTAGCGGAGCACATCGCTCTTATTAAGAGTGGCGACACTAAAGCATACTGTTCCAAGACATTACAAGTTAAATCACAATCGTGTAATAGAAGGATCACAATTTGTGGTGATCGACAAATATATCCCTCCCTGGAGGTGTGGCGCTAGGACTAGAGGGGTGTCCCGCTTAGAGACTTTTTGGATCTATGAGCTCCGTACACATTTTCCTTTGGGTATGAATGTGGAACTGGACGTCAATGCCTTCATCAATAGGGCTTGATGTCCAGTTCCATTTTTTTCCATTTTTTCATTGGCTCTCTTTTGTCCAACTTTATTATCCTTTATTGGCTCTCTCTTGCTCACTTTATTTTTGATCTGTATATGTATTTTTTATACACATTTTTTATATATTATTTTTTCTTTTTAATTTTGTACGTGATATTCTTATGGATTATATGTGGGCAGGGCTTATTTGTACATTGTTGTGAGGGTCCACTCCACATATGCAGATTCATAATATTTTGTTTGGTGGTCATTGACATTGTCCACCTAATTTTATGTAATTTCATGTAAAAGGAAGATGAATTTAGAATTTTTTAGGCTTCATTTTTCCCTTTTATAAAAAAAAAAAAAAAGAAAAAAATTTTTCCATTGCCATTTTTGATATATCACATCAGTTCTTGCACAATTATATGTTTACACATATTGCTTGTATACAGCCACTTTAGACAGGTTATATCAGCCTCTGGACAGTAGCAGGTCCATGCATATTTGTTTATTTGCACAAGGTATGTCCCTTTATTAGGTATTTACCAAGGAGCAATTCTTTTAATATATACACGATATATACACTTTAAATTGAATACACAATTATTCTACATCTTAACACGATATTGCACTTGTCATGTTGGCCCCATCTTTTTGTTTGTTTGGGGCCACTGCACTATACACACGTCACGGAGTACGCCACCTCCTATGCACGTAACGCTCATCCTGGGGCGTGGTTACTTTAGCATACGATGGCGACTGCCCTCTTTATGAAGTGCCATCCCCGTTACTACTAGTCTGGAGGTGCGCATGCGCAAGGTGCGCGCGCACATCAAAGTTTCGTTGTATTGCGGCATCAGCACAGCATAGCTGGTGCGCATGCGCATGGTGCGCGCGCACATCATAACTTATCAGAGAACGGCGCATTTACGGCTTTGATAGCCGCTATAATGTTTAATTACAAGATGCTTTTAACTTTTCAGATGGTAACATCACATATTAGGTTCTATGCATGGTTCGATATGGAGTCATATGTGTATGTTTAGGTCATTCCTTTTGAGCACAACATTAACCCCAATGGTTTCACTTCCGGCGGGCAACTGGCCTCAGGATGAGGCGTGGAATGCACGCCGAGCGGCCATTTTGCCTGAATACCGGAAGTGTCATCTCTACACAATGTGGAGTTGCCCCTCATCAACAGGATTACTCCCTCTATATATATCTTGTTGGCTGCAGTGGGGGGACCCCGCCAAACGATGTCTAAGAGGACGAAACACGTCAGTTAGGACCCCACTGCCGCCATATTTTTACAAGCGCTGATTTTACAAAGACTTACATGTGAGTGTACTTTTTACTTTTAATAAATTTTGACATTTGTTTTATGGAATTACGCTATGCGGCCTTTTTCCTTCCTACTCCATATCACCACCATCTACTCCTTACCCTGAGGGACATACAAGTCCACGGTTTATTCTTGGATGTCCATTTCCACCATCCGTTTGGAACATCTACCATCACCCACCACCTAAGCCTGGTTTGACCCACCTGGGCGTATGCCCCCCTGGGTCCACAATATCCGGTAAGCCTTCCCATTTTTGGTGGTGGTGGGCCTCTTCTATCTTCACTTTGGATGTCACACATTTGAACTGTTTTCTACACAAAGTCACTACATTTGTATGGACTATTATTTTCCATGAGTCATATAGATATGAGAATTTTTTTCCAATTTTTTTCTTTTCTCTCAAATGTTTTTTCACTAACAGCTGGACTTCATTGTCCCCAGATTGAACTTTTCAGTTTTTAGCGCTACACATATTTTTGTTTTATTGTTATATGCCTTTGACCGATTGGCTGTGTTAGCTGCTTATATATTCTCTGGGCAGCGCAGAATTATTTTGTATATTTTCTACTCCCAGGACTTAGAATAGGAAAGCTGCACTGCAAAAGTTTTGATCGATCAATCAAATCAAAACATGCAAAATATAAAAAAGTCCATATTAAATCACTTCAGCTTCTTGATGTCACAGTGTAAGCTAACACAGGCAAGAGAGTGCCCAACCACCGTAATGTAAATCTGCTTACCAGATGGAAAGCATAAAGGGCAGGTGTCTATAACCTAGCCACGGGCCTTTAGCTTGCAGATGTCAACACCGGTATCAGCAGACTGGATTGTGCAGATCGCTCCCTCTCTCCCACTATGGAGTCCGTCTTTGCTCAAGTGGATGCCCCAGAAGAAAGAAGACTGACCGTAGAGTAATAATGCCTAAATATATTTATTAAGATTAAGTATTGCACTTACATCTATGATGAAATTAGTATGCATTCAAAAAGATGCCAGCCGGCACAAACAAACGCCTGTCCTCCTGGTACGATCACGTGGTGACGTCACTATGTGCCTTCCTCCAGACGCGTTTAGTCGTAGGTGCCGTTATAGTGAATTAGTATGGACTTTTTTATATTTTGCATGTTTTGATTTGATTGATTGATCAAAACTTTTGCAGCACAGCTTTCCTATTCTAAGTTATCCCTTGTGTGTATCCCACTTCATGCTGCTGCTGGTTTAGGGTGTATATGTATTTCGTTGAGCATAACTTTTAGTGCGGTTGTTCCTTTTTCCTTACTCCCAAGACTATTTCTACTCCCACTGGCCACAGAACGGCCCCCCTAAAGTATGAAGGACAGTAAACTGGCCCTTTGTTTAGAAAGTTTGGAGACTCCAGATGTACATCAAAAAAAGATCTATAAAGGACTGTAAGATCATTATAGCCAATAACATCAATACAGGAATCCAAAAGTAAAAGCAGGCAGGTGTAGAATTCATTGTCATCTATCATCTGTTGTGCTGTCATTGCTCTCATCCTCTTTTGCATCTTGGGTGCAGGGATCGCTAAAATTATCTGTGTCCATAGCCATTACTATTTTTACTCACTTGTGTTTGGAAGTCTAATGCCCAGTACACACGATCGGACATTCCGACAAAAAAATCCATGGATTTTTTCCGACGGATGTTGGCTCAAACTTGTCTTGCATACACACGGTCACACAAATCTTGTCGGAAACATCAAGAACGCGGTGCCGTACAACACGTACGACGAGTTGAGAAAAATAAAGTTCAATAGCCAGTGCGGCTCTTCTGCTTGATTCCGAGCATGCGTGGAACTTTGTGCATCGGAATTGTGTACACACGATCGGAATTTACGACAACAGATTTTGTTGTCGGAAAATTTGAGATCCAGATCTCAAATTTTGTGTGACGGAAATTCCGATGGAAAATGTCCGATTCAGCCTTCACACGGTCGGAATTTCCGACAACTACCTCCCATCAAACATTTTCCGTCGGAAAATCCGACCGCGTGTACGGGGCATTACAATTGCAATTTGATAAAAGTAAACATTCTTCTTCCAGGAAAAAAAATACAAAAATACTGACAGGCCAGTTAATCAAAAGTATCCAAGTATGTTTTACAAGGAAAAGTTATTCTGAAATACACATTTTTATAAATGCTTTTAGGGCACACTGGCAGGATTATTATCACATCCTACTATATTCTCCACATTGATAAAACTTCAATATGATAAACTTAAGGGGCTGAATTATAAAGGAGAATTGATATCGCTATCGGCTCTCTGTTATACTCCACCAGTCCACTTAGCAGCCTGCATTTGACAGCCCATTCATAAAATGTGTTAATGCCCCATGCAGTAATCTCTACTTAGCACATCCATCAGACAGAGAGCTCTGTGATTTAAGGAGAGTTAAGGAGTCAATGATGTGATTTTTATAGGTCACACAACTGGGCTTTTATCCCAGCTTTTTTGATCTTTACAATCCCATTCATTTTTATTATTCAGGCCCCCCCGAAGCCAGCAGAGCACAATGCACATTTGTACAGCAGCTGTTCAAAAAAAAAAAACAGCTTGTGTACAGCCATATCACAGCCTTTTTAATATTCCCCTTTAGTCCTTAGTAACACTGCAAAATATATTTAATTAAGAAGACAGATTACATCTAACATTCTGATTTAAAGAATTAAAAGAAGATCACGTGATATGGTGGCAAAGTCATTGCACTCTTGTAGTACAATGGCTTTGTCCAGTGGCTTACCCATGGTGTATGCCTTAAACATGGAGTATAATCAAATTTCATGCAATAAAGCCACTTGTAGGTTGATAGATATCTCCCCAAACCAACCTTGGTGAGTCTGTCCTAAAGGCTATGTAATGAGTAAAATAAATGAATAAAAGGGTAATAGATTCATCTATAAGTGTTAATTAAATGAAATATTACTGAAGTAGAGAAGTACTAGTGACCATGGTTATTAATCTATTAATCTGATATAGATCAGAAACATGCTTTCTACAAATTTCAGTTACTCTCCATGCCTGATCTAAGTAAGGATGATACATGCATACAGGAGCTTTTGGTGCAGGTAATGTACTCCATGTACAGAAGGCTCTTGCAGCAGTGTGATTCTGAGGACCTGTATTAGGAAGTAATAAAGCAATTTGTGGGGCCTCACAATAACTGTCTGCAACACAATACAATACAATTGCAGGTTTTGCCTAACATATGTGGCAAGGGTAGTAGCTGGCCAATTCATACAGCATTCCATAAAGTTCAATATTGATTTTGCTTGCAAAAAGAATGAATCTGTTTAGTGTTTGGCACTGCATTAGATGATTTCAGCCTAGTTCATGCAGTTTAAAAGCCACCTCATTAGGAAGTAATCCACATTTTGTGGAGCTTAAAAAAAAAAGCTGAAATGCTCAAAAGTCAAGGCTTGGCTTTTTGTAGCTGCATGGTGAGTCCTGGGTTCAAGTGCCATCAGGAAGTGGAGTCTATGGGGTTGATTTACTAAGAGCAAATAGACTGTGCACTTTGCAAAAAAAAAAACAGCACTTTTGCTTGCACATGATTGGATGATGGCAATCAGCAGAGCGTCTGCTCATTTACTAGGCTCTGGAGCAACTGCACTTGCAGAGTGCACAGTCTATTTGCCTTCAGTAAATCAACCATAGTCCGTCCTTCTTGTGTTTACAAAGATTTCTTGTAAGTTTTCACTAATAATATGTAACCACACTGGTATGTTAATTGCAGTCTACCTAACTGGACCTAAAAATGCTTGAAGGACAGATAGGGTAATGAAAGGTGACATACATTTTGTCTGTATTAAAAGAAACAGTACCTTAACACAAGAAGACAAGCAACATTTACAACATACCTACCTCTCCCCCACTGTCCACTATTTCTATTGGTGCCCGTGCCATTTGGTCACATGATCTCAGTGAAGAGGGCTGGGCAGCTGATGTTTGGACAATCAGCTTGAATTTAAAGTATAACCAAAGGCAAACCTTTTTTTTCTGTTTCAGATAGAGGGGAGAGGGATTAGAACACCTGACAGTTTTTAATACTATATGTGACCCTATTAGGGAGGTTCTCCGCTCTCTATTTGTTCTGTTTACCATTATCATTGACAGTGAAAGTAAAAGAAAATCCCAAATTTTGGGTTGTCCCCAGAAAAGTCATAGAAAGGAAATCTTCCAATAGGGAAACTAGTTCTGGTGACCTGGAGGTCCCCAAAGGATTTCCTTAATTTCCTTAATTTGCAGAGATTTCCTCTAATGTCCTGTTTGGCTATGGGGCAGGAAGTGAAGGGAAATCGCCGCAATGGGACACAGATGGCAAAAAACAAATCTAACATGGGTTATAACCCTCCCTTACTTTATCCAAAATGCAAAAAAAGTTTTGCCTATAGTTCTCCAAATATCAACTATACTACAGGTCCACTTTAAAGGGTCCAACCACCCAATATTGATATTTCAGTTATTTATAGGTTTTGGTGATCTTGGTCACCCTTGGAATTCTTATATCTCTATATTTCTGCCATGTTGTTCCATCTCTTCCTGTTAGTCCCTCTCCATATTATAAAATAAATAATATAACCATGGTGAGACAACATGGTGAGAGGGATCCTCTCATGTATGGTATGAAAAATCCAAGAGATCTTAGCAAAGGTGTTCCTGAGAGATACTCTTTGGTGGCTTTTCTCTTCAGCATCTACCAAACAAGTGTCACCGGGGCATTATCTAACATGAATGGGTCTAGGTACTCTGTAAGAAGCTCAGGAGTATGTTGCAACTGTACATATAAATAAAATACACAATGTAGGGGAGATTTACTAAAACGGGTGCACACAGAATCTGGTGCAGCTGTGCATAGTAACCAATCAGCTTCTAACTTTAGCTTGTTCACTTAAGCTTTGACAATAAGCCCCTGTTCACATCGGGCTGATTTGGCATGTGATTTGACATGTCAAATCGCAAGCCAAATTGGAGCCTATTGCCAGCCATCCGAATTGGTGCGACGCCAACTTTGCGGCGCCACATCAATTCCCAAAAGTAGTTCCTGCACTCCTTTTGCCATCTTTGGGGATGGTTGCAATAGACATCTGTGCATGAACCCGCACAGATGTCTGTCAAATCGCCCCCCAAGTCGGACTGAAATGCCGGTTTGAAATCGTGCGAGTTCAGCTGAATTCACACGATTTCAAACCCTCCCTCGGTGTGAACGAGGGCTTAAACCTAGAAACTGATTGGTTACTATGCACTACATTCTGTGAGTACCAGTTTTGGTAGATCACCCCTAATTGATCATTTGCAATTTGCACTGGAACTACTGTGCATATTTAAGAGTGAAGAGATTAAAATAAGAACACTCTAATGCATAAATTGCTTACCTTGACAGCTCCTCCAATTTGGACTGAGCAAACTCTAAACTCTTCCTTTCCACATGCTCATGAGGTGTGTGTGCCAGAAGCTCATGAAGAGTTATAATGTACCGAGGAATCTAGGAAGGAAAGAAACAGCTAGAATATGAGTTTATCAAAATTGTGTAGCTATCACACGTCTTTCATTGTTCTCATTAGCCAATACTGTTGAACAGGTGCTTGTGCATGTGAGATCAAAGTGTTCCAGCCGCCTGCGATCATTCCACACTCAGAGCTCTCCAGGCTTGTCTGATATGCTTGAATCGATGATGATGATAATAATGGAAGCACACAGTAATGTAAAGCCAAGGAACTTTAGTGGTGAATAGCTTATATTTACTGACCACTTAAAATATGGAGGCATTTTGTACACTCAAGTGATTAACGTATATCTAACGTGCTTATATCTTGTGCAATGTTTTCGTTAGCCAAGGTAAGCTAAATCTTTTTTTTGACACAATGGTGAGTAGTCAGGACCCCCATTGGGTTTCAATTGATGTCTGTGTTAGGGAAATGTTCTTGCTATTTATCCTGGTGACAACTCTTATCAGGACTCAAAGTAAGATAAAATCCAAATTTTAAGTTGTCATTAGAACAGGAATAAAAGGGAAAGATCATCCAAATGGAACACGTTCAGGTCATTCCTGTTGTTTTACAGGACAGGAAGTGCAGGGAAGTCTCCCCAATGGGACACAACTGGCAAAAAGAATTGACAGGGGTGTTACCAATTCCTACTCCATTCAAAATGAAAAATAAATTGGCTTTATATGTAATTTAGTGTGTATATATAAACCTTTTTTTTTTTTTTTTGCTTTGTACAAAGTAGGATCAGAATCCCTGTCATGCTTTTATTGCTGTCTGTGTCCACGCTGGGTTAATTTACCATCCCTACTGTCCCTTTGGCCAATGTCTAGGAACATAAATCCAAATTCATACAGTGGTTAGCAAAACAGGAATAGTGGGAAAAAGCACCAATGGGGACACCTGTTTTGATGACAATTGTTTGACAGGGGATTTCCTCTCCCTTTCTGTGGTGTCTCTGGAAAAGGAATTCTCCCCAAAGAGAAATTAATAAAAAATATAAAACATACACTATATTACAAAAAAAAATTGGGACGCCTGCCTTTACACGCACATAAACTTTAATGCCACCCCAGTCTTCATCCGTAGGGTTCAATATTGAGTTGGCCCACCCTTTGCAGCTATAACGACTTCAACTCTTCTGGGAAGGCTGTGCACGAGGTTTAGGAGTGTGTCTATGGGAATGTTTGACCATTCTTCCAGAAGCGTATTTGTGCGGTCAGGCACTGATATGGACGAGAAGGCCTGGCTCGCAGTCTCTGCTCTAATTCATCCCAAAGGTGTTCTATCGGGTTGAGATCAGGACTCTGTGCAGGCCAGTCAAGTTCCTCCACCCCAAACTCACTCATCCATGTCTTTATGAACCTTGTTTGTGCACTGGTGTGCAGTTATGTTGGAACAGAAAGGGGCCATCCCCAAACTATTCCCACAAAGTTGGGAGCATGAAAGTGTCCAAAATGTCTTGGCAGGCTGACGTTCCCTTCACTGGAACTAAGGGGCCAAGCCCAACACCTGAAAAACAACCCCACACAATAATCCCCCTCCACCAAATGATTTGGACAAGTGCACAAAGCAAGGTCCACAAAGACATGGATGAGTGAGTTTGGGGTGGAGGAACTTGACTGACCTGCACAGAGTCCTGACCTCAACCCGATCAACCTTTGTGATGAATTAGAGCAGAGACTGCGAGCCAGGCCTTCTCGTCTACATCAGTACATGAACTCACAAATGCGCTTCTGTAAAAATGGTCAAACATTCCCATAGACACTCTCCTAAACTTTGTGGACAGCCTTTCCAGAAGAGTTGAAGCTGTTATAGCTGCAAAGGGTGGGCCAACTCAATATTAAACCCTATGGACTAAGACTGGGATGCCGTTAACGTTCATGTGCATGTAAAGGCAGGTGTCCCAATAGTTTTGATAATATAGTGTATAACCTTGCCTTTAGATATATTTCAATGGTTACTTAAAGTGGTCGTATACCTCTTTAGCAAATTTTACCTACAGGTAAGCCTATAATAAGGCTTACCTGTAGGTAAAATTAATATCTCCTAAACCTGTACAGTTTAGGAGATATTCACCTTGCATGCAGCCTCTTACGTCAGCGTGCGCATGCTCTCTGAAGGTCTGGTGGATGCTGCCGGACCTTGCCGGAATGGAGGACTCCCACGCGGAGTGACGTCATCGCGGCTGCGGCCACTCATAGAACCAGAGCCGCGAACCCGGAAGAAACACAGAGGGGAAAATGTCAGCTCCCTCGGCGGTGACTGGGATGCGATGCTGACGCTTCGTCTTAAGCCTTAAGGTAAGTATTTCATAATGAGCTAGTATGCAATGCATACTAGCTCATTATGCCTTTGCCTTACAAGGTTTTTTTGTTTTTTTTTCTGTGGGTATACAGCCGCTTCAAAGTTCCATGACTAACCATTCCCTTTAAGTGCTTGGTCCTTTGCCCCATCTCTGGCAAATCATTAATCAGAGCAATAGATTCATGAAAAGCATAATCTGATGTGCGTCAGTTAAATTGCCATGTGCATGTTATATTAAAGTCAACAAACTATAATCCTCTAACCTAAGCTGAGCTATCAATCTAGGTAAGCATTCCTTTATTGCCTTACATTTTACAGCATGGCTAAATCTAAGCTTGGAAATCAGAAAAGAAAACTTGCATACAATATTTATATTTTCTTGAGCACTGGGCTCAAGATTTAATTATGAGTTAAAATGAACATGTCCATTCATTTTAAATCTCTGACATTAAAGTATCCATACACAAGACTTCTGATGCTGTAACCATAGCAACATGAGCCATTTGTTTGCCAACCACCCAATAATTATACACGGTCATGCCTCATTGTGTGAAAGACATGTATTTATCTGTTCAACAGACAATTAAAATAGGTTGTAAATGTCTGCTGCCAAGGACTCCCTGTGGTGAAATGGAACCGGAAATGTCATCTTCAGTCCATTTCATGTCCCTGAGCTGCACAGAAAATATACAAGGCCTGTTGCTCAATGAAAGCAGATATAGTAGTAGTCCTAATGTATGATGACTCAACCCTCTCAATCAATGTTAACTACAGTACTTTACATCCTTATGCCGGTAGCATTGATAAATATATAGGAAATATTATTTTTTTAAATTTTTTCAGTGGTTTCCAGCTAGAAATGCTAGGGGGGTATTCCCTTTTGTTGTTTTTGTCTCTTATGCGCCAGTTCCAGCCCCTGCGTGGGCGATCTAGGTGCTTCTGAAATTGTTGTATATTTAATACTACTTCTGCAATAAAACTTATTGAACCAGAAATGCTAGGGGGTATTTTTCAAAACATTTCCCAACAAAATAAAGCATGGAGACATGGATAGGTGGGTGAGTTTGCTTTGAATATTAAAAATGAATTAAATAGCGTTTTCAGTTTTGTTGCTCAGATACAGTTTAGATCCGCTTAACCTCCCTGACGGTATTCCCGAGTCTGGCTCGGGGTGGATTTTCAGTACCAAAAGTGGCAACCCCGAGCCACACTCGGGATCGAATCGCAGGATCCAGGTATAGTTACTTACCTTGTCCCCTGGATCCTGCGATGTCCTCCGCTCTATGTATCACAGCGCCGGCCTCTGTACCCTGCGAGCGTTGCGACGCACAGGGACAGAGCACAGCGCCAAATTCAAAAAGTGAAACACACACAATATATACAGTATATGTTTATATACTGTATATATACAGTTATATATTTATATTGTAAAGCGCTGCGTAAACTGTTGGCGCTATATAAATCCTGTATAATAATAATAATACACTGTAATCTTACAGATTACATTACTGTATGAAATAATTTCACATCCCTTTTGTCCCTAGTGGTTTCTCCAGTGCCCTGCATGCAGTTTTATATTATATATACTGTTCTTTCTGCCTGGAAACTGGAGATTGTCCATAGCAACCAAAACCGTCCCCTTACATCAAAAGCGGTTTTAGGCCAGCTAGAAAACAGCGATAATAAATTAGAATCACTTGCAGAATTGAGCTATAGTGATTTGTGGGGAAATCGTCCTCAAACACTAAAAGTAATGACAGCGACAATTCTGCAACTGAGCAAATTTCAGTGTTTTTGATTTGATTACATTATTGAATACTTTTTATTATTATTATATTATTATTTGTTATAATTATTTATAGTTATTTATTACATTGTAATTGATGATTTTGTGTTTCATACTTTATCATACCCGGGATATCTACTAGACTCTGGTTTGGACAGATTTAAGTGTGTTATTCCTAAGAATTACAGGCCTACAATATAAAATGCCAAATTTTCATGCAAAACAATTATACCGCTTTGAGCATCAAAAATCTGAAATAATCATACCACCAGGGAGGTTAAAGGTGCACTCCAGGCAGGTACAACAAGAATAGTTAAATTGATTTACTGATTTATTAAATATCATTACATGTATTTAAACTTACAAGTTCAATGTAGAAAGGGGTAGAAAGGGGTAACCAATTAGGTTTATTGCATTGCACAGTACTGCTCAACTAACACTAGATGCTTCCTGATAGCAGGAGAGAACAAAGTGTACACTGCTGCTTCTTCAATATCCAATCACAGTTTGGGGGTGGTACTAGACCAGGCTGTATTGATTACCTACAAAATAGTTTACACAGAGGTCACAAAGAGAGCAAGATCTAGTAATCCAATCTGTCAGGGCTGGCTGATCACAGCTACCTCTGCTCCCCAGAGCCTCTACTACATGCAGGGCTTCTGTTAGAAATCATGGGGTCCCGTACAGCCTAGCTGACAGGAACAGTGAACCAAGCCTAACAGGTGGATCCAGTCACATCATGGACAAACCACTCATCCATGCAACCAGAATACCTTGTTTTTCTTCCATTTTTAACAGCCATTTGGGGGTTGGCAAAATATCTAAACAGACACCCAACATCACAGATTCCTCAAAATCCTTTCTTTGCAGCTGCAGAGTGAGTGAACAGGAAGCACTCAGAACAGAGGCTCCCTACTTATTCACAAACTGAACACTGTAAACCCAGGGAGGGCCCCAAGGGGATTGGTTCCAGTAATTGCGGCCATTCCTGCTGCTCTGAGCCCCCCTGTTGAACTCATGGGGCCTGGGACCTGTACAGGAGGGCAGGTGCTTCCCCCTTACTACATGTACACTGTTTCACCAAAGTCTAGGCATGTCGATGTTCACCAACAGAATCCTTACAATTTGTTTTGTAACGTCTGTTAAAAACAGTGCTTAAATACATCACTGCTTTAATCTTAAAACACCACGTAAATTATTATAACTTTTAGAAAACTACAACCCTATCTAGAACAACTTTGCTTAAGAAATTTTCATTTCTCAAGCTTCCAAGTTATTTTGCAGAAATGCTATTTTCTCTTACATGTGTCCAATTCTCCACCGCTGCATGTTGTTTTTGAGGCGCTGTGAATCAGAAAACATTTTGAATGCTCAGCTTATATGGGTTAGTAAGAGTATTTCTGCTTTGATTTCTTCAATCACCATGATGTAGTGGTAAGTATGGCCTCAGACACATAGATGTTTAGGGTGTTGAGTAATAGCTTTGTATATTAGCTGCTCTACCACTTTAAAGTCAATAAAAATGTTAATTGATTACCTGGTGATTACAATATATCTTCATTTTAAAATGGACAGGAACCATTATGCACAAGTCAACCTGAGGACTACATTTAAAAAGAAACCTTTGGTGACTAGAATACCACAGCATGTTGGAGAACTGAAAATACCTGGAACATGGGGTAAGTGAGGAACGTTTCCAGCATCCTCCCCTCACAGGCTGGATTGGCTTCGTATTGCTTCAGGAGTTTGTCAAAGTCTCGGTTTTGCTTACAATTCGCCAGCACTTGCAGACTGTATTGATGATTACGAACAAACTCTTGATAAATGTTTAACATCGGTAGAAGAATATCAAACAAGTCAGCTGGTTAAAGCAAGAAGATATAAAAGAAAATGAGTAAAATGACAGGGTCTGACAGCGGTTACAACATGCAGACCAGGTTAGCTCCTTCTAATACAGTGGTTCTCAACCTGGGGGTCGGGACCCCCTCGGGGGTCGAATGATGATTTGCCAGGGGTCACCGAGTCATGGGCTGTTTCTGAAGCCCGCTCGCTCTCCCAGCCTTTTCACGGCTGCCCAGCAGGGCTGTTCTCGGAGCCCGCAGCTGCCCACTCAGCCTCTTTGCAGCCGCCCATTCAGTTCACGGCATGGCTGGGGGGCAGAGACTAGAGGTTAGCTAACTGGTGAGGAATGTGAAGTGGGAGGGGCTGAAGGAGACCCTATCTCCTGATTTTGGCATAGGTGTCACTGCTGCGAGACACCACAGAGCTGGAGACACAGTGAGTAACACTACCTGTGATTATAGTTGCCATTAAAAGTCCTCATTATAGTTCTCGGATCAGCAGATGACCTTGATCAAGAGCACCTAAGTTGGCTGATCAGAACTCCCCACCAGCACTGCCACTTATCCCATTCCCCACACCCCCCACTAAGGAGTAAGAGAAGGAATAAAAATAGAGAATACATGGAGGGGAGATGAAAAGAGGGGGAGGAACAAATGAAAAGGGGGAAGAAAGAATAAGAGAAAGAACAAGAAAGATGGCTAGAGAGAGGGATGGGGAAAAAAACAAGAAATTAGGATAGAGAGATGTAAAAGAGAAATAAAGCGAGAATAATTTTACTGTTAGGGGTCCCCACAACTTGGCAAAATGTTATCAAGGGGTCACGGTACTGGAAGGTTGAGAACCACTGTTCTAATAAGAGCTGACCCCCGCATTTTATATCACATTGACACAGGCAGGTCACATGGTCTATGACTGCATGTTTCTACATGGAACACATTTACCTACACTGAAGCAAAGGCATTTTGGCTGGATTATTTTATTGAAAAGGGGTTGATGTAAACAAATTTAAACATAGGTCAAACAATGCAAATAAACTGGACCTAAACTCAAAAAGTAAAGATTTGCTTTGTTAAAATGGTTAATTTTTCATCAGCAGTATCCTGAAAATGTTACCTTTTGCCTCCAATTCTTCATAAAATAGTAATGCACTTCCTGACATGCGACTGTGTCTATGCACTGCTGTAGCCTCATAGCTCTATATCTGCAGTGTGAGGTCTTCAAAGGCAGGGTTCTACACCAAAGTGGTAAATACTGACTTCCAAGGGTCCACGGGACTATCCAAAGGGGTCAATAAGTTGGCTGGGAATCAAAATGGGGTCAATAAAATTGCTGGAGCCCAATAGGTGGTGGCTAAATTATGAAAGGTAAATTTGGGCTCTGCAGAGCTCCACACCAGTCCCTAGTTCTGAAGGTGGGGTGGCTGGTTACCAAGGTTTGGATGGTCAGCCACCAGCAAGTGCAGTCTTAAATTGCTTCTACCAGCTAGGTGTTGTTACTGGCCTTGTTTACCAGCTTTGCATTGTGGGTCTGTGATCTTCTACCTTCCCGCTTCCTGCAAGGATATACGAACATTTTCACTTCCATCCTGAGCGTACTCTTCCATCTCAAACTTTGAGAGACAATACATCCATAGAAATGCCAAAAAACTGAATGCTGTACATTTATTAAAAATTTAGTAGTGTAAAAACCATAACAGCTGCTACTAATTGCAAGAGGAAGTGTCAACAATATTCAAAAGAATATTTATCTATTATTATTATTGTCATTTATGTAGTACTATTATTTCAAGCAATATTTATTAAATTATTTTCATATAATAAATGTTTGGGGGTCGATGAAAAATTTTTAATTTCATAAGGGGTCAGTGAGCTAAAGCGTTTGAGGACCCCTGATGTAATGCATGTCCTGCCCACTCCTGCTTCTGTTAGTCTAGATTTTAGGAGAGATTTGGTGATATCATTGCTGTGCTGCTAATTGTACTTCTGAGGGTCTGCTGGAGAGGAAGCTGCACCTGCAGCGCAAGCATCTCCCTGCTCCTACTTCATTCATTCTGTAGATCTGCACTTTCCTTACCTCTCATGCGACAAAAACAGATATAACTGCACAAAGATTCTAAACCTTTCCCACTACATCCATAACTAATGAAAATTTTAAAATGTTACCATTTTCTTCAACATGCTAAAAAATTCTACCAGCTGGAAAATGAAATCAAGTTGAAATGACTGATGGTATAAACCAGGGGTGTCCAACCTACAGCCACATGGAGCCCAAGACGGCTATGAATGCGGCCCAACACAAAATCATAAACTTAATTAAAAATGTTGAATTTCTTTTGGAATCATCTTTTGTAAAAATGCATTTAGACTTAGCGAACACATGAGGCCAAATGAAAAATTTGACAGTGTCTCATTACTGGACTTTTCTAAGTTTTATTTTCCCAAAGAAAAATACCCCACTCTTCACAATCACACCTTATTCATGTCATCAGTTTTCAACAGCACCTACGTAAATTTGTGAGCAACTATTTTCAAGGGTGGAGCACAAAAAGGGCAAAATTTGAACCAAAATATGATAAGCACCTTGAGAATTCATTGAGAATTTCTACTATATCCATGGAATCAGATACTGATGCGTTAGTTTATCAAAAACTGTGACAAATATTGCACTAGTTTTATGTTGCCCTTTTACTTTTATAATAACAAATTAAATTGTATTGCTCCAATAGGTACATTATCTTTATCAGTGATCATTAACTAGTGATCTGTCTGACTTTTTTCTGCTCATCAGCTATCCCTATGGTTAGTGTATTTTATGTGTGGCCCAAGACAATTCCTCTTCTTCCAATGTGGCCCAGGAAGGTCAGAAGGTTGGATATCCCTGATATAACAGATACATGTCTACTTCAGCTACACAGAAAATGTTAAAAAGAATCTCACAGCATTGACAAAACTATAAAATGTATATCAGAAGTTGTTAGCAATGACTTCTTGATATCCCTTATGTATGAACATGCTTTTTAATCTCATATATGAATGTGGTCATGACTGCGCTTACATTACTCAGGGCAGTTCAAACAGCCTAATATGAACAATGAACTGTCATACAACACTCCATTTATGTCTAAAACTCCTACACTATTGCTCTACTACTGTGCAGTTCTAATAGTGATATTATAATTCAGCCAATACACATGACATGAGAAAACTCCTTCTCCTTTCTGTGAAGCCATGGTACCTTTCTTTGAAGACTACATGAATAAATCCCACTACAAGGATCAGATGTAAGAGCTAGACTATACAAAGAAGGTAGGATTGTCAACTCTATTTTATGTATAACTCTAAATAAAAATGTAGTCCCGTCTACAAAGGAATCCCCAAACCCCAAATACCTTGGCTCCAAAATAATAAAAATTAAAGCAACCGTGTATAAATAGCTTCACAAATCCCACAAAAAAACTAAAAGAAAAAAGAAAAATCAGTAGATATACCAAAAATACAGTAGGTTTATTCACATGATTGTACCCCAAAACCCTAACCATAGTAAAAAACAATTAAAATAATAAACATTTACCACATTACCTGGGAGGAGCCAATGAGTATAATTATTTACTCAAAAATTATGATCAAAAGACTGCTGAACTTAAAGTGGTTCTAAAGTCTAAATGTGTTTTTACCTTAATGCAATCTCTACATTAAAGTAAAAAATATCCCACTAATTACTGTGCACCCCCCTCCCAAACACTTACCTGACTCCTCCACCAATCCAGCGCTGTACAGTCTTCAGCAGTCTTGTCTCTCTTTCTTCTCTCACAGGACACACAGAAGAGCAGCAAGAGCCATAGGCTCCCTCTGCTGTCAGTCAAATCCTGTGAGGAGGAAGAGAGGGACTATGAGCCATGCTATGTGTGTTTACAGATGCACACAGCCCAGGTCAGCAGCACACCTACATGGGTGCCCCCATAGCACAGGCCTTTCGCTATGGGGGGGGCAGCCCAATAACTTGAATAGTCTTCCTATGCATGCCAAACGCGTCAGCACCTATTTGGGCATGTAGAGCATTCCACATGTTTGTAGCACATTTGTCTCTTGAGAATACTTGCAACTGCCACCCACGCTTGGGGTGCCATTAACAATTAATGGCACCGCAAGCATGACATGCATTTGCATTGCGTTATTCACTCATTTCAAAAATGCATGGCAGGACGTGTATTCCTGTGTGTTTTTTTGCATGTTCAGGAAATGTGCAGGTGTCAATGCAGCCTAAGTCTGCATAGTTCTACTGGTCAACCATGAGTTTTACTGTGTCTGTCTGTTTAGTGTATAAGCACAGGCAAAGAGCCATCAACACAGGAACCTTGATGCCTTCTGCACAAAGTGCTCAATCGTAAGCACTTTATAAAACATTCCTTACGAATGGGCATTTTCTGCAAAATGCATCAAGGCTACTCTATTGCTGACTTTTGCCTGTATATACCTTTTACACAATAGAGCTACAGTTGAGCAAGGGAACTATGCAAACTTTTGGATTTTTGCTACACGTATAAGTTCCAGTTAAGATCTGAAAGCTGAGGTTTTTCCATGCTTTAGGGTAAGTACAGCCTATTCTGTTTCAAATGCAGCTTTATGCACTGACATACCTCCTTAGACCCAGTGCTGATATGGTACCATCCACAAGCAGCTTAAGTCTTCAATAAGACACAGGAATTTTAAGTGATATTAAAGTCTCAGTTTTTTTCTTTAAAAATAACAAACATGTTATACTTACCTGCTCTGTGCAGTGGTTTTGCACATAGCAACCCAGTCCTGCTCTTCTCTGGCCCCTCACCCTTGCTTGCTGTAGGGGCACTCGAGCCGAGCCACTGCTCTGTTTGCCTGTTCGACCCCACCCCCTCTCTCCTCATTGGCTCAATGACTTTGATTGACAGCAGTGGGGGCCAATGGCACTATGCTGCAGTCTCAGCCAATGAGGAGGGAGAGTCCCGGGCAGCCGAAACACTCCTTGAACATCTCTGGATCGGGATGGGGCTCAGATAAGTATTAGGGGGGCTGCTGCACACACAGAATGCATTAAGATAAAAAAAACCTTCTGACTTTACAACCACTTTAATCTAATGCAACATTACTTCAGATAATTGCAGTACAGATGATTTTCTAAGCTCTGTCTTTGTGAAGTACACTGGCCGAAGGAACATAGAAGGAACTGGAAGGGTCTAGCTATGAATAAGCCAGCAAAAAACAGGAGCGGGGGGGGGGGGGGGGGCAGATAGAGATACCAAAATCACATCAGTAAACAAACTGTAGTAGCCCAAAACTTCCACTACAACAAACAGTTACCAGATATCATTCAATACAACAATCACAAAATAAAAAATACAGCTGGTGACAGCAATGATTTTGCAGTTTGTACACATCTCTGTATAAATTAGGGTATGTACAGCTGACTCTTATATTCAGGTTCACACCTCAGTCTATCAGTAACCATCAACATAAATGACGCTACAAGCAACAGGTTGTTCATTTTAGTAAGTCCTCTGGAAGCCAGAGCTGCAACAATTGAGTTCTATGCACTAATGAACTGAGATACTGAGCTCCATTTGTGAAGCAGTATCTTCCGATTTACAAAATTAGGTAAAATACAGCACAGTGTCTTTCCAAAATTTTGTTGGCATTTACTAAAAAACACTTCTAAAATACTGCATACAGAATTTTTCTAAAATATACAGTGTTTATCTCATGAAACCACGCAGTACTTTATCTCCTGCAATATCTAGTGGGATTGATATAGTGGAGAAGAATTAGAATCCTGGTCAGTTTTTATTGATAATAAAGAGGTAAAATTGATTAAACTGTAGAAATATGGCAATTCACTAAATTAAGTAAATACAACATATCTTTATAAATGTCAAATATTGAATGAAAATAGTATCAGAAATCACACTCATATATAAATACCCTTCTTCCACCAATAAAAAAGACAACATTGTCTGTACATATGCATGTGCATTGCATTATGTTTGGAGTGATTTGGAGTTATTTTTGCAGCAAATTATGTATATACTTGTATATTCACAAAAAGAGTCTCTAAAAATCTGGCAAAATGACCAGAGAAAATAAGTATATTTTACTACATGTAATGGGGTGGATTTACTAAAGGCACATATACTGAGCACTGTGCTAATGAAGTTGCTCCAGAGCTTAGTAAATGATAGAGGAGCTCTGCTGACTTCCATCATCCAAACACGTGCAAAAATTGTATTTTTTTTCACCTACGTGTGATTGGCAATTCTTTATAATGTGAATCTTTACCTCATTTACTAAGCTCTGGAGCAACTTGCAAAGTGCTCAGTCTATGCACAACTTGCACAGTCTATTTGCCTTAAGGCAAAGCTATAGGCAAAACTTTTTTTTTTTTTTTCTTCATTTTGGATAGAATAAGGGAGGGTTATAACCCCTGTCAGTTTTGATTTACATTTTTTGCCATCTGTCTCCCCATTGGAAGATTTTCCCTCTATTACTTTTCTGGGGACAACACAACATTTACAGTTGCGTGAAAAGTATTTGCTCCCTTTCTGATTTTTTCTTTTTTGCATATCTGTCACACTTAAATGACACAGATCATCAAACAAATTTTATTATTACACAAAGATAACCCGAGTAAATACAAAATGCAGTTTTTAAATGGTGGTTTCATTTATTAAAGCAAAAAAGCTGTTCAAACCTGCCTGGCTTTATGTGAAAAAGTAATAAACTTAATAACTGGTTGTGCCACCCCTGGCGGCAACAACTGCAATCAAGCGTTTGCGATAACTGGCACATTGCTGTGGAGCACATTGAGTCTTTCACATTGCTGTGGAACAATTTTGGCCCGCTCTTCTTTGCAGAATTGTTTTAATTCAGCCACATTGGAGGGTTTTCCAGCATGAACGGCCTGTGTAAGGTCATGATACAGCATCTCAATTGGATTTAAGTTTGGGCTTTGACTAGGCCACTCCAAAACCTAAATTTTGCTTTGTTTGAACAATTTGGAGGTGGACTTGCTGTTGTGTTTCGGATCATTGTCCTGCTGCATAACCCAAGTGCACTTGAGCTTGAGGTCACAAACTGATGGCCAGGGATTCTCCTTTAGGATTTTCTTGTAAAGATCAGAATTCATGGTTTCATCAATTATGGTTCGGGTCCTGAAGATGCAAAGCAGCCCAAGACCATCACACTACCACCAGCATGTCTGACTGTTGGTATGATGTTCTTTTTTTTTTGGTATGATGTTCTTGCTATGAAATACTTTATTAGTTTTATGCCAGATGTAACGGGACGCACATCTTCTAAAAAGTTAAAGTTTTGTCTCATCAGTCCATAGAATATTTGCCTAAAAGTCTTGGGGATAATCAAGATGTTTTGGTAAATGTGAGATGGGCCTTTGTGTTCTTTTTGGTCAGCAGTGGCTTTGGCCTTGGAAACTTTCCCATGGATGCCATTTTTGCCCAGTCTCTTTCTTATTGTTGAATCATGAACACTGATCTTATCTGAGGCAAGTGAGGCCTGCAGATCTTTAGATGTTGTTCTGGCTACCTTTATGACCTTCTGGATGAGTCGTCGTCCTGCTCTTGGAGACATTTTTGTAGCTAGGCTACTCCTGGGAAGGTTCACCACTGTTCCAAATTATCTACATTTGTGGATAATGACTCTCCCTGTGGTTCACTGGGGTTCCAAAGCCTTAGAAATGGTTTTGAAACCCTTCCTTTTTTAGATTGTGGTATGATGTGTGGTTTTTTGTGATCTTTTAGTGTGCTTCACTTTGTCAGACACCTTCTATTTATGTGATTTTTTGATTCAACAGCTCTGGCAGTAATCAGGCCTGGGTGTGGCAAGTGAAATTTAACTCAACTTTCCAAAAAATTGTGGTTACCATATATACTCAAGTATAAGTCGACCCGAATATAAGCCGAGGCACCTAATTTTACCACAAAAAACTGGGAAAACTTATTGACTCGAGTATAAGCCTAGGGTGAGATATGCGCAGCTACTGTAAGTGGAAAAGAGGGTCAACAATGCCCATTTGCAGCCTCACTGTGCCCAATTGCACGCCTCACTGTGCCCATTTGCAGCCATAGGTCCCCCGAATTTCAAACTCGGTAGTTAAGGGTTCTTAGATGCCCCCTAGCTGCAGCCAAAATTTGGGGTCTCTGGACCCAAAGGGTCCTGAAATGACATTGCTGCAGATGGACACAGTTGACCGAATTTGGGGCCCGTATCTCGGGGCCACTTGGTACTGGGAACCCCAAATTTGGTGTGCAAACCCAGTGGAAATAGCACTACAACATATCCAAAGCTGTGGTTCCTAGAACTAAGTGGCCCCGAGATACATGGCCCAAAATTCAGTTCGGAAAATGTCAAGCACTTTTCTGAAGCAGAGAATGACGTTTTCTGAACCGAATTTGGGGCCCTGTATCTCTGGGCCACTTGGTGCTAGGAACCACAGATATGTTGTAGTGCTAGTTCCACTGGGTTTGCACACCAAATTTGAGGTTCCTAGCACCAAGTGGCCCCGAGATACGGGGCCCCAAATTCGGTTCAGAAAATGTCATTTTCTGCTGCAGAAAAGTGCTTGACTCGAGTATAAGCCGGGGGGGGGGGGGGGGGATGGGCACTTGCAGCACAAAAAAATGTGCTGAAAAACTCGGCTTATACTCGAGTATATACAGTAATCACAGTTCATTCATGATTTAGCATGGAAGGGGGCAATTACTTTTTCACATAGGGCCAGGCAGGTCTGAACAGCTTTTTTCCCTTAATAAATGAAATAATAATTAAAAAACTGCATATTAGATTTACTCGGGTTATCTTTGTGTAATATTAAAATTTATTTGATGATCTGAATCATTTAAGTGTGAGAAATATGCAAAAAAAATAAAAATCAGGAAGAGGCAAATACTTTTTCACACAACTATAGGATTTTCGTTTACTTTCACTTCAATGCTAATAGTACACAGGACAAATAGACAGGGCGGCTCTCCCCAATGGGGGCATAGACAACAATAAAAACATGACAGATGTTCTAATCCACCTCCACTCTATCCAAAACTAAAAAAAAAGTTTAGTTATACACTCAGGCTCGGTTCACACTGGGGCGACTTGTCAGGCGACCTAGTCGCCTGACAAGTCGCCTCCCGTTCTGTGCTATGGAACCGTTCTAATCGGAGCGACGCAAGTCGCTCCGACTTAGAAAAAGGTTCCTGTATTACTTTGGGGGCGACTTGGGGCGACTTGCATAGACTTCTATGCAGAAGTCGTCTCGCAAGTCGCCCCGGCAGTCGTTTGCAGGTCGCCTCGCTGAGGCGACCTGCAAGTCGTGCCGCCCATGTGTGAACCGAGCCTAAGTAAATCAACCCCAATGATTTCCATATTTAGGTTTCTATGCATTACTGTTGAGAGAACCCATCCAAAAAGGCAGACTACTCAAAATTGGCTATTATATTTTTACATTCCTTAAATACTGCATGCATTTAATTATTTAGTTCCTTCTGTGAATTGAGTTTATAGCCTTTTCATGTGGTATTTACTGAGCGTTTTCAGCGTTTTGCAATAAATACTGCAAAACGGTATAGCGAATTGACAGTTTTAGGATTGCATGCGATATTTAGGAAAAAAGTGTCTGGACACCTAAATACTGCATGCAATCTGCTTTAGTGAATGGAGCCCACTATGTTTTAGCTAAGATATTTCATTTTAGAGGAAAAACTAAACAGAAAAACCCCATGTCCTAATGATTTTGTTATAATTTGTAATGCATATAAACCCTCATGATTAACTTAATTCTGTAATATGTTTCCTTTAGGTCTGTGAACTATCGCACTGTAAGAGTTGTATCTGTTCGGTAGGTGCAAAAAAAATATCTGTTGATCCTGCTTGAAATCCAGAGATAACTTTCTGTGTTTTTTGCCTCTGGCTGTTATCAGTTATCATTTTTTCCAGTTCTGTGTGTTACAGAACAACTCTCCACTATGCTTTGGAGAAGAGGACGTGTCCTGTAGTCCCTAATTCATTTTTTATCCTAGGTTGACAATGCTGCTCCTTCATATATACAGTACACTGACTGAGTTTTATCACCCTAAGACATGGATGCTCAACCTGTGGCCCTCAAGCTGTTGCGGAACTACAAGTCCCATCATGCCTCTGCCTTTGGGAGTCATGCTTGTAACTGTCAGCCTTGCAATGACTCATTGGATTTGTAGTTTTGCAACAGCTGGAGGTCCACAGGTTGAGCACCCATGCCCTAAGAGGACGTGCAGGACAGGCAGAATCAAGTGAAACTAAAGGAACACAAGCCTGAAAAATAAAATCAATGCAGCAGCCACATGTAAGAACTGATAAGCTGCAATATTTAGTGTGGGTCTGTCTTATGCTGGAACATTCTCATTCCATGTCTGATCAGAATGAATCTCCTGTGCTCTTAGTCCTTGAGTATGTGCCTTGCCTTGATTTGTCCTTGTCAGTTTCTGAAGGTAATGTTGTGTTCTGTCTTTAAAGTTGATCAGTCGAATCTGCGCTGATGTGTGCTCCCCCATCTGTTAACCATTTCCTTTCCTATGTTGAGTATTTGCTGTCATTTGCCTTCTGCTACACCCCCAGCTCTGCTATAATTTTGCTTTTGCGCTCCAGCCTTTTTTGCTCATCTCTTTTATTCAAACTTAAGCCTCGAACACACGATCGGATTTTCCGCAGACAAAACGTCAGACTTTTGTCCCGAAGGGCGTTGGCCAGGAACTTGTCTTGCATACAAACGACAAGGAATTGTCGGCCAACAAACACTAACGTAGTGACGTACTAGACATACTACGAGCCGATAAAGAGGAAGTTCAATTGTCAGGGGCCACCCTTTGGGCTCCTTCTGCTAATTTCATGTTAGTAGAAGTTTGGTGAGTGTTGATTCACGCTTTTCCTTTTTGCGCTTTTCATTTTGCGCTTTTTTATTTTGTGCTTTTCATTTCGTTTCTGAATGCCCGTTCGTCAACCAGCCATGTTGTGGAATCAGAGAAGATAACGTGTTATTTATTATTGGCCTTGGAGTTATTGCTTTGTCCCAAGTCCAGTCCAGGAACAGGAGGAGGAGGAGTTCTTGGACCAAAAATTGGTTGCTTTATTAATCGTGACCAATTATGTCATATGCCTTTGCTATGGGAGCTCCAGGAGAATAATCCGGATGATTTTCAGAATTATCTCCGGATGACGGACCCCTGCTTTCACCAACTCTTGGTATTGTTGGCCCCCTATATTAAGAAGCAGGACACATGCATGAGGCTTTTATTTTATTTTTTGGTTGAAAAATTATTTGATTTCTTATATTTTCTATATTTTTGGATGCATAGAATGCACTTTTTGGTTAAGTTCTATTGGCAGATAGCATGTCTAATTTTATGTGTTTTCTTTTTTTAATACACAATAAGAAAATTGTGGAGAATAATACTTGGCTACATGTTTTACTTCAAATGACAGTTTGGGAGTAGGCAGTTACATTTTAAAAAATACAATATAAAATTAACAAGGGACACCAACATAGTTGTATCTTTGATCTTAAGAAACTACGGGATAATGGTGTTGTGGTAACTCGCACCAAAAAAAAAAAAAATAACAAGCATAATATTATTCTTGATATTACTAGAAAATAAAAGCCTTTGAAAATTAGTTTGCCATAACTCCATCAGTATCACCAGCAAAGCAGCTTCATTATTATCCCATTAAAGAAGAAGAGAATGTGCGCTGCATTTCGAGATTTCATAATTTGCCACGTCACAAATTAATTATTAATTAAATTATAATTAATTATTTTGCATACAAGACCAACCGCTTCCGGCTCATCCTTGCTTCCGAGCATGCGTATTTGTACTTTGGACTTTTGTATGACGGACTTGTGTACACACGATAGGAAAATTTGACAACAGACCACTGTCCATGGAAAATTTATAAGCCTGCCATCCAACATTTGTCCGTGGAAAATCCGACAACAATTGTCCGATGGAGCGTACAAATGGTCGGATTTTAGGCCAACAGTCTGTCATCACATAATTCTCGGCGGAAAATCCGATCATGTGTACGAGTCTTAAGTGTTCCCTGTCTGCCTCTAGTCTGCTGTGGCCCTGCTTGTTTTTCCTTGCCACTGTGCTCTTACCAGTTTTCTTTGGTCAGTTTCTGTCCGTCTTGTTCATCCTTATCAGCAAGGTTGTCCCGAAGATTGCATCTTAGGATTGCCGTGCAGGTCAAATCTATCCACACCACCATTGGCTCTGGTAAAGACCAGAAACACTAGATCCTGGGACCCCCACACGTTTAGCTATCAACTATTCCCTTAGTGCCTGTTGGTGTTATTGTTTGTCTAAGTTCCAAATGACCTCCCAGCTCCAACCCTGCCTCTGGTAAACTATTACCTCTGGCTCATTATTATACAGGATTTATATAGCGCCAACAGTTTGCGCAGCGCTTAATAAAATAAAGACAGACATTACAGTTATATTACAATTTGGTACAAGAGGAATCAGAGGGCCCTGCTCATTAGAGCTTACAATCTAAAAAGGGAGGGTCAATTGATACAGAATGTAATAGCTTTGGGGGATGAGCTGATGGAGGAAGTAAAACAGAATATTAGTTAGAAGCGGGATAGGCTTCTTTAAAGAGTAGGGTTTTCAGGGATCGTCTAAAGTTAGATAGATTGGGGACAGTTGGACAGATTGGGGTATGGAGTTCCAAAGGATGGGAGAAGCCCTGGAGAAATCCTGGAGGCGAGCATGGGAGGAGGTGACAAGAGAGCTAGAGAGCAGGAGGTCTTGGGAGGTATTTTGGGACTAGGTTAGTGATGTAGCTGGGGGCAGTTATGGATGGCTTTGTAAATTATTGTTAGTGCTTTGAATTTTATTTGTTGGGTGAGTGGAAGCCAGTGGAGGGATTGGCAGAGAGGGGTGGAGGATATTGAATGGTTGGTAAGGTGAATGAGTCTTGCAGTGGCATAGTGGGGATAGTCTATGTAAAGGTAATCCAATGAGGAGTGAGTTGCAGTAGTTGAGGCAAGAGATAACCGGGGAGTCAATTAGAAGCTTTGTGGAGTCATTCATTAAAAAGAGGCGTATTCTGGAAATGTTGCAGAGGCTGATTTGGACAGGGATTGGATGTGAGCCTGAAAGGGCAGTTTAGAGTCTAAGGTTGCCCCTAGCACCCTGTCATGTGGGGACGGACTGATAGATGTGCCATTGATCTTGACAGAGAAGTCAGGGGAAGGGGCACGTGGGGGAGGAAATATTAAGAGCTTGGTTTTAGATAAGATTCAGTTTGAGGAGGTGGTTTGACATCCAGACTGATATGTCTATGTCAGTAAATCAGTGATGCGTGAGGAGACTGATGGGGTGAGCTGAGGGACAGAGAGATAGATTTGGGTGTCATCAGCATATAAATGGTAGTGGAAGCCATGGGAGGCTATCAGCTGACCCAGGGAGAATGTGTAGATCGAGAATAGTAGAGTTCCAAGGACAGAACCTTGGGGGACCCCAACGGTAATGCCCTGTACACACGACCGGTTTTGCCATCGGAATAAACTCGGAAGGTTTCTCCAACGGAACTCCGACGGAATTCCGCTCAAGCGGTCTTGCCTACACATGGTCACACCAAAATCCGACCATCCAGGATGCGGTGACATACAGCACTTATGACGGGACTAGAGAAAGGACGTTCAATAGCCAGTAGCCAATAGCTTCGTCTTGTACTTGCTTTAGAGCATGCGTTGTTTTTGGTCCATCGGAACAGCATACAGATGAGCGGGTTTCCCCATAGGAATTGGTTCCGTCGAAAATATTTAGAACATGTTCCATTTATAGGTCCATCAGAATTTTCGGAAAAAAAAAAGTCTGATGAGGCATACAGACGATCGGAATAGACGATGAAAAGCTTCCGTCTGACTTTTTCTGTCGGACATTCCGCTTGTGTGTACACGGCATAAGAGGAGTTGGAGAGGAGGAAGTGGAGTTGTGACACTGAAGGTGCAATGAGATAGGTAAGACTCGAACCAAGGGAGTGCGCAGCCATGGAGACCAAGCAAATTGAGTTTTTTGAGGAGGAAAGGGGGGTCAACTGTATCAAAGGCAGTGGAAAGGTCCAAGAGTAAGAGTACAGAATAATGACCGTTGGTTTTGGCTGTTAGTAAGTCGCTTGTGAGTTTCAGTTTCTGTGGAGTGCTGTGGGTGAAATCCAGACTGAAGGGGATCAAGAAGGTTATTCTCAATGAGGTGGTTGCTCAGTTGGTTGTAGACTAAACGTTCATAGAGTTTGGAGGCAAAAGGGAGTAAAGAGATGGGTCTTAGATTGTTATACAAAGTTTGTATATAGATAGTAAATTACAGACATAAACCAATCAGTTATAACATTATGACCACTGACAGGTAAAGTGAATAATATTGATTGTCTCGTCACAATGGCACATGAAAGTTGGTGGAATATATTAGTATAAAGCTCATGACCTTTGGCTTATCCTTAGCTAAACTTGGTCATAGCTATCAATTAGGGGTCTAAGTTTCCTTAGCTTCCATCATAGTAGATTTCAAACTCCTAAACACCCATGTCAGCAGTCTCTCAACTGGTCCTACCAGTGGTGTTGAGCAGAAAACTATATTATTATAAGTCAGTTTTATTGTCATCTTTTTGTTTATACATTTTTTAACAAATGATTTACACAAATCAAACATAACATTATGACCATCCACCATATATTGAGTAGATCCCCCTACTGCTGCCAAAACAGCTCTGACACGTTGAGGCATAGACTCCACTAGACCTCTGAAGGTATGCTGTGGTATCTGGCACCAAGCAGTCAGTAGCAGATCCTTTATGTCCTGTAAGCTGTGAGGAGGGGCCTCCATTGATCAGACTTGCTTTTCCAGCACAATCCACAGATGGTAAATTGGATTGACATCTGAAGAATTTGGAGGCCAAGTCAACATCTCAAAATCATTATTGTGTTCCTTAAACCATTCTTGAGCCATTTGCAGTGTGGCAGGGTGCAATATCTTGCTGAAAGAGGCCACTGCCATCAGGGAGTACCAATTTCATGAAGGGGTGCACTGGGTCAGCAACAATATTAGGTAAGCGATGCACATGCACTCAGCCAACCACATGATGTAAAACAAAATGTGATTCATCAGACCAGGCCACCTAAATCTATTGATCTCTGATCCAGTTCTGATGCTCACCTGCCATTTTGGGCACTTTTGGCTGTGGACACAAGTCACCATGGGCATCTTGACCTTTCTGTGGCTACGCAGCCCTATATGCAATAAACTGCAATGTACTGTGAGTTTTGATACCTTTCTATCTGAACCAGTATTAACTTTTTTAGCACTTTGAGCAGTCGTTTTTCTATTGGATCGAACTACACAGGCAAGCCTTCACTCACATGAATCAGTGAGCTAGGAACCAGTTCATGGTTCGCCAGTTTTCCTTCCTGCAGTTTTGGAATTGCTCTGACTCACAATTCGGCCCTTGTCAAAGTCGCTAAAATCCTTATGCTTGCCCATTTCCTTCTGTTTGCAACACATCAACTTCAGGGACAACATGTTCACTCGCTGCCTAATAAATCCCACCAATTTTTTTATGCCATTGTGATGAGACAATCAATATTATTCAATTTACCTTTCAGTGGTCATAATGTTATGACTGATTGGCTTATGTCTGTAATTTACTATCTATATAAAACCTTTGTATTACAAATAATGTATAATAAATGGCAAAAGATCCCTAGAACACTATATATTATCTAAAAAGACGTCACAACAGACACTCCTTGATTGGAAGCTGCGGTTTGTCTAACTGAAACTTTAGACAATTCAATACATGTTGAGTCGCTTCAACAAAGCTGATATAAATTTCAGCTTGAGCTATTGAGTTCTTTAACCAACAGGCTTTGTAGCATGGAATGTAAAGCTCCATCTGCTGCCACAGAAGAAGAATGCAAAATATTGTTATGCTATATACAATGCTTACCTAACCTAAAAATAAAAGAAAAACTACACATTTTACATTTTACTTTTTTACAATAATAAACAAATTATATTCTTTTTCATCCAGAAAATTCCATTTAACACTGGACAAGATAATCCCATCAAATCCAGGATAATCTATCTTTCAAAAGAAGATTTTTTTTTAATTGAATGTTAAAATCTGCAAAGGTAATGTTTTCCACATGTGCTTCTCAACAATACCACAAACACAGACAAAGATAATACTAGAATAAAACTACAACCTTGATTCAAAAAAAGTTGGAATGCTGTATAAAATCTACATAAAAACAGAATGCATATCTAAAAAACACACATTTTATTCACTCAGAGCCCTTGCACACTGGGGCGGGGGCGGGGGCGGCGTCGGCGGTAAAACGCCGCTATTATTAGCGGCGTTTTACCGTCGGTATTCGGCCGCTAGCGGGGCGGTTTTACCCCCCGCTAGCGGCCGAGAAAGGGTTAAATACCACCGCAAAGCGCCTCTGCAGAGGCGCTTTGCCGGCGGTATAGCCGCGCCGTCCCACTGATTTCAATGGGCAGGAGCAGTAAAGGAGCGGTATACACACCGCTCCTTCACCGCTCCGAAGATGCTGCTGGCAGGACTTTTTTTACCGTCCTGCCAGTGCACCGCTCCAGTGTGAAAGCCCTTGGGGCTTTCACACTGGAATACAAGCAGCGGCACTTTCAGGTCGGTTTGCAGGCGCTATTATTAGCGCAATAGCGCCTGCAAACCGCCCCAGTGTGAAAGGGCTCTAAAGAAAACAGAAAACATATCAAATAATAGAAAAAAAGGTAATTTTGAAATTGATGGCAGCAACGCATCTCAAGAAACTTGAGACAGGACAACAAAAAGTTGGCAAAGTAAGTGGTACTAACAAGGAAGAGCTGAAAGAACATTTTTTAATTGGCAACAGGTCAGTGACATGAATGGTTGTAAACCGAGTGTCTCGGAAGTAAATGGGGCAGAGGTTAACCAGTCTGTGAAAAACTACATCTAAAAATTCTGGAACAATTTCAGAATGATGTTCCTTAACATAAAATTGCAAAGGCTTTAAAGTGGTTGTAGAGGCAGAAGTTTTTTTTTTATCCTAATGCATTCTCTGCATTAGGATAAAAAACCTTCAGTGTAAAGCGGCCCTCCCTCAACCCCCCTAATACTTACCTGAGTTACATCTCGATCCAGCAATGTTGCACAAGAGGCTCAACTGTCCTGAACTCCCTCTCCTCCCTGGCTGAGACAGCAGTGGGGCACCACTGGCTCCCACTGTTGTCAATCAAAGCAAGAGAGCCAATGAGGAGAGAGAGGCCGCACATCTTTGAATGGACACAGAGCAGCAGCTCGGCTCGGGTGCCCCCATAGCAAGCAGCTTGCTGTGGGGGCACTCAGCAGGAAGGAGGGGCCAGAAGTGCCAGCGAGGGACCCGAGAAGAGGAGTATCTAGGCTGCTCTGTGCAAAATCATTACACAGAGCACATAAGTATAACATGTTTGTTATTTTTAAACAACACAGTGGCAGTGGCAGTGGCGGCACAGTGGCGTAGTGGGTAGCACTCTCGCCTAGCAGAAAGAAGGGTCTCTGGTTCGAATCCCAACCATGACACCAACTGCCTGGAGTTTGCATGTTCTCCCTGTGCCTGCGTGGGTTTCCTCCGGGTACTCCGGTTTCCTCCCACACTCCAAAGACATGCTGGTAGGTTAATTGGATCCTGTCTAAATTGTCCCTAGTATGTATGAATGTGAGTTAGGGACCTTAGATTGTAAGCTCCTTGAGGGTAGGGACTGATGTGAATGTACAATGTATATGTAAAGCGCTGCGTAAATTGACGGCGCTATATAAGTACCTGAAATAAATAAAATAAATAAAATAAAACAAAAAAATCAAGACTTTAGTATCACTTTAAATATATAATCATCTACAGTACACAATATCAGCAAAAATCTGGAGAAATCTCTGCGCAATGGACAAGGCCGAAATGCAATATTGAATGTCTATGATCTTTGAGCCCTCAGACAGCACTGAATTAGGAACAGGCATTATTTTACATGGGCTCAGGAAATTGCTGTCTGTAAACACAGTTCACCATGCCATCCAATAATGCAAGATAAAGCTCGATCATGCAAAGAAAATGCCATATCTGAACATTATCCAGAAATGTCATCATCTTCTCTGAGCCAAATCCCATTTAAATTTTTTTTTTTTACAACCATGGGAGCCGTGTCCTCTGGGCCAAAGAGGAGAGGGACCCCCAGCTTGCTATCAGTGCTCAGTCCAAAAGCCTGCATCTCTGATGGTATGGGGTGCATTATGGAATGGGCAGGTTTCACATCTGGAAAGGCAATGCTGAAAGTTATATCCAGGTTTTAGAGCAGCATATTCTCCCATCCAAAGAATATAGTCCCATATACACAATCCTTCATCCACAGTTGATCCAGAGGAAAGTGAAAAACCCCAGCAAAGCATTCTCCAATTTGCTACAGCGGAGAGGCAATCAGATTTTTCCTGGATGATCTTTACCTATAAATGTTAGTAGCCAGTTATATTATGCACATTAAGGAAATAATCCAGGCCTTTTTTAAAGCAATCTACTGAGCTTGCCAGAACCACCTCTGGAGGGAGTCTATTCCACATTTTCACAGCTCTGACTGTGAAGAAACCTTTCCGTATTTGGAGATGAAAACATTTTTCCTCTAGACGTAAAGAGTACCCCCTTGTCCTCTGTGATGACCTTAACCAGTTGCCGCTCGTCCACCATCAAATGACGGCGGGGGCAGTGCGGCTCTCTTTCTGGGATGCCGTCATATGACGGCATCCCAGAAAGAGGACACTGTCTGTTTAAAATAGAGGGGGGGTGTTTTCTATCTATCCTCCCCTATACTGATACAAGCTAGTTTACTTAGTTCATTTACTCTCCCATTGCAGATACATCACATGTCTGCTCCTGAAGAGCAGCTTAAAGCCATGAAACGCGTTGAGCTACCAGTTGTCGTGTACTTCAATTACACGCCCATTAAGATATGTGCTCATATATACAATTTTTATTGTGACAGGGATCAGAAAGACCATAGACCGTGCAGATGCTAGCTTTCAATATGTGTATATCCAATCATGAATGTTGGTGGACTCCTTAATCTTATCATGTGATTAATGTTTATAAATATGTTACTACCAGATATTACTGTTCTAGAAATTGGCACTATGGAAGTGTGCATTTCTATGTATATGAAATTTAATGTATGTTAACATGTATCTATTATTATTAAATATTTTACTATCCACCATTCTATTCATTTTGTTACCATGAGGTTCATATAAAGTCCCACCCTTTTTGTTGCATCTTTGCTGCTTTTCCTGCTGCATTTTTGCTCCTTTTCCTCATAATGACAGGGATGGAGGCACATGATCATACCCGGCCATGGCTTCATTCAAAGTCCAAAATTCCCCAATTCCTCCCTTTTTATGAGTGACCATAACATGATTTCCTTTAATTTTAGTTGTAAGCAACAAGCATTTTTGCTCCTTTTCCTCATAATGTTATGGTCACTGCTACGAAAATGTTCTTTTATATGAATGTTGGTAATAAGCTCTGCATGGTTTGAGATTACCAGGTCCAGCAGAGCTTCATTCCTAGTTGGGGCCTCAATAGACTGGACCATAAAATTGTCTTGTAATAGGTTTATAAATGTTTGCCCTTTAACTGTCCCAGCAGTGCCATTACTCCAATCAATTTCTGGTAGTTAAAATCCCCCATTATTATCACTGTCCCAGCCCTTTCCATCTGTGCAAGGAGCTGAGTCTCCACCTCCTAACACTAAGAGGTCTATAACAAACTCCAATGACAACCTTTGTAGTATGCACACCCATGTACGGTTCCATCCATAATGCTTCAGACTCATGATCAGTTTTCAGTTAAAGTAAATTAATTAATTCACTTCCAGAAGTGTTCGCATCAATGTCAATGTGTACCCTGCAAAGTAAGCTGAGCTAAATTAAACTTAAAAAGAAAAAAAAGAAGTCATGTCCACAGCCACCAGTCAGATATGTTTCTTTTTTTTATTTTCCACACATTCCAAATGACAATTTTTTGTGGCAATTTCTGAGAATTCCAAAAGTGCACTAGTGCTTTAGTTGTAAAATACAACTGTAAAGGATAAAAAAGACACTGTACATGTTTTTTTAATTTTTATTTTGTGTACTCCAGCAGTAACATGTTTAAGACTTTTTCAAATTTTCTGTTTGTCTGTCAGCAGTTTAAGATGCTTCTGGGATCATTCAGAATTAATTGACAGGTGCGTTTTAACTGCAGCTGGCCTTCTTCCCATAGATTTGTATAAGATGCTAAATCTGTTTAAGGCTGGGTTCACACTGCCGTATAGAGCGGCTCACAGCAGGGGTCGGGTGCGTCTTTATTTACTGTTTCAGGTCCGATTTCGGCCCGAATTTTTGGGTGAATTCAGACCTGAAATGGATCAGAAGATGCACAGGACTCCTGCGTAATTCGCTCTGGAGCTGCCCTGGAGATGTGTGAACCGGCTCCATTGAGAGCCATTCACAATCTCCTGTCATGCGATTCGCAATAGTATGAACCCAGCCTTAATCAAAGCCCATGTGCAAAGGTTCAAAATCAGGCCCAGGGTCTGAATGCAGCCCTTTACTTGCCTTTATCTGGGCCTTGGGGCACTATTCTACTGATACGAGGAACTATTCCTCCCACTGACACCAGCAATAGGGCACAATTCTTGTCACTGATATCAATGATGGGGCACTATTCCTCACACTGACACCCATGATGGGGCACTATTCCTCCCACTGACACTAACTGTTGGGCACTATTCCTCTCACTGACACCAGTGATGGTGCACAATTATTCTCACTGACACCAATAATGGGGCACTAATAATTCTCCTAATACCAAAGAGGGGACATTGTTTACTTTCACTGATGCTACTCCTATTGCCACGGTCCAGCCCCACAAAAATCTGAAGAACAGTAAACTGGCCCTTTGTTTAGAAAGGTTGAAGACCCCAGTTCCTAAGCATCTCCTAAAAATTCTTTGATCGTTTATCAGCTTGGGGAATATGGGGCAAATTTATTTATCTGGCAAGTGTCTGGGTTTAGCCTTTAAACAGTTTTGGCTGGAGCTGGGTTTTAGCATTACCCTTCCAAAATTTACTTGACACTTTCACAAGCCAATAGACAATGGCAAAGCCTAATTTTTAAATGATGCAAGAAGTATATAAAAACAGACCAGTAGATAATCAAGGTTTGCTTCTTAGAAGTGTTTCTTTGTGGAACAATTAGAATCTTTGTATAGCTGAACAAGGGCTGCTGGCTGGGTCTTTGCAGCTAATAATAACTGAAAGCTGCTTCTTTGTGATTAAATAAGAACTGAGAAGTGGTTCTGAGTGACTGAATAAGCAGTAATGCACTCTTTAGGAGAATCAATCATGTATAGTAAGATTTTTCTAGATTACATTTATTAATATATTTTAATGGAAAGATGCTTCTAATATATTTCATTATAATAAGTATGAAATTCAGTTCAGTTAACTAGGCTGCCTGTGGGGCATAAAAATTGCAGCTGCCGGCACTATTTCATACCATTGCTTTTGCCCTGATAAATCACTCTTGCTTTCTGATGTCACAATTTTGGTATAGTGTCACAGTGCCTTTTATTTGGGGGTCATTCACTATTTGTTACATGAGAGCTGTACAATAGTCAACTGTTCTAAAAAAAAAATGCTTTAAACAGCTTTCATCCATGCTGTGCATTAAAATGCAATATTGTCATTATGTAAGTGCTGCATAAGAGCCATATCACACAGGCAATTCACCAAGGGAAGGTATTATTCTACTGTAATGGAATTGCTCCGTCGCTGACCTGAAACACTGCAGAATCTCACTTACTAGTGAGGGAGTAGCAACCAAGTCACATCTCACTAGTTTGCCCATTGAGTGAGTGAATCTGTAAGAAAAGGTAAGTGCTTTGTTCACCCATTTCTGCTGCAAATTACTTCATTTTGTGACTATTTTTCCTTTCAGCTGCTACATTTTTCTTCTCTCTTTGCCCTCCCCTTTGCCCATTTTGCCCCTTTGATCTGAAAGTATTTCAAAATTTTGTTTGCTTTAACATTTGATTTTGGGATGAGTTGCCTTATCCGCACAACAAACCACACATACCTTTAGAAATTTGTTCATTGAAAAATGAAAAAAAAAATTTCCATTACGCTCCTTTTAATTTTCTCATCACTGCCATTGAAAATGAATGTTAATTTGACTCATTCCTCAGTCAGCTCCATGGCAAATAGACTGCATCCAATAAAAGTGCCTCACATATTGCTTGTATATCCCAAACTGATACAGATAACCAAACCAAGTTTAGCATTTACAGTATACTGTGCCCATATTATGATGTATTATAGAAGATACAATCCCCCGATTACACTATGACTCTTGAACTAACAGACTACATTGATGGCCCAGGTACCCCCTGATATTACCAAGTTTCCCCCAGGTGTTACCATACTCCAGGATAAAAAAAAACAATGATCTACAGTATAACCTTATCTGTATGGGTCGAATAATTATATTTAATACCAACCCAATCCTGAAATTGTAGTGTTGGGTAAATCCTAGTGAGTGGGCCCCATGTAGCAATGATCCTTCCCTATAATACTGGCATGGTACTACTAATCTTCAATCTAAACAAATAATAGGCAGCACTCCAAACAGCTAACTTTTCAGGTCTCAAAAATTCATGAAATGAAGAATCACATACAGACATCAAAGTAAATTGTAGTACATTCAAAATCTCCCCACAGTTCCTCTAACTAGACAAAGGCAAAACTCAGCTACACGCATCATATACATTTTCATTAGAATAGGGAGGAGATCAAGACTAAAAGTACAGCAATTAACAAACATCAATACACATGGCTAGATACCAGAAAAAATGTTAGTTGAAATGCGGACACTGGAGATCCACCTCCACCTGATCCGGAGTGTCCGCATGCCTGCTAAAAGTTTTTTCTGGTATCTATCTGTATTATTGTTTGTTAATTGTTGTACTTTTTAGTCTGGATTTCCTCCTTGTTCTAATGAAAATGTACAGTAGATGATGCTTGTAGCTGAGAGTTTGCCTTCGTCTAGATCAGGGGTCTCCAAACTTTCTAAACTAAGGGCCAGTTTATTATCCTTCACACTTTAGAGGGGCTGGGCTGTGGCTAGTAAGAGTGAAAAATATCCTAGGGTCGGTAACAATCCCCATCATTGATGACAGTGAGAGAATTAGTGCTCTTTATTGGTGTCAGTGAGAGGAATAGTGCCCCATCATTGGTGTCAGTAGGAGGAATAGTGCCCCATAGTTGGTGTCAGTGGGAGTAAAAGTGTCCCACTGTTGATGTCAGTGGCAGGAGTTATGACCCATTGTTAATGTTAGTGGGAGAAATGGTGCCCCAAGAGCTGGATAAAGACAAGCAAAGAGCCACATTCGGCCCCTGGGCGCATCAGTGTTCTCCAAACTACGGGCCGGATGCTGCCCTTTTCTTGCTTTTATCTGGCCCATGGAGCATTTTGGAGCATTTTTTGCACTATTCCTCCACCTAACACCAATGAAGGTGTACTATTCCTCCCATTGACACCAATGATGGCGCACTATTCCTCCCATTGACACCAATCATGGGGCACTATTCCTCTCCCTAATACCAATCATGGAGCATTGATTACTTCCACCGATGCCAGAACATTTTCTTCTCCCACTGGTTATCATGACCCCCCCCCCCCCCCCCAAGTTTGAAGGACCATAAACTGGCCCTTTGTTTAGAAAGTCTGGAGACCCCTGGTCTAAACAAAGGAACTGTGGGTAAATCTTGTGCATATGCTACACTTTACTGTTATGTCTTTATATGATGCTTCCTTTCATAAATATATGAAACATAAAAAGTCAGCTACTTGGAGTGCAGCCTATTATTTATTTAGAGTGTATTATCCCTAGGTTTTCTAGAGAAAACCGAACATAGGGTTTTCAGCACCCTTATTTATGTAATAAACCCTTTATGCACTGATTTTGTGATTTGGGTGTGCATTATTTTACAACTAATCTTCAAGCCTACAAATTCCTATGTCTAAATCAAATGACTTTTTAGAAACTAGGCTAGAAGATGCCTTTGACCAGCTTCTCTACCTTTTGTACCGAGTCCTAAGGGGACCCTATAAACCTGTAATTCATTTAAAGGTCAGGAGCCAACCTGTTAGATATTTATGAGATATACAAGGGAGCCCACAATTTCTTTTCAGCTAGTAAATGATATCTGTGTTCTTGAGTAGTGCATATCATCCACAGGAATTGTTAGGAACAAAGTGTTCACCTACCCATTAGTAATGCTGGAAACATTGAAATATCACTAGACTAGACTCTATTTTCTCTGCAGAAACTTTACAGTATCTACTTAGATGAAATCTATTAAAGTTGAGAAACTGTGAATAAACAAACCTATCTTTCATCTTTCATGTCAACACTATTCTGAAAGCTTTTGCCCTTTCCTGGAAAAACATAAAATAACTCACAACAGCTGTAAGAGAATAGCACAGTAAAGCAATGACCGAGCGCAAGATGGTACGTTGTGTGCAATCATCAGATGGGCTTGGATCACAAACACATTACAGTTAAAGCACCTGCTATTAAAAGGATACTCAATCTATAGCAAAAGGAACCTTACAGTATTTATAAAAGCATCTCAAGGAAGACTTGTTCTTCTCTTCCACAGCAATTTATCCCTTTAGCTGTCTAATATTGCCCTAGCCTAGGGAATGTTTTTGAATGATCCAAAAATATTGGCAGCCCTAAGTGACCCCTGTAAAGACATACAGAGGAACCATTAATTATACTAATATGAACAGCTGTACATTATCCATTGTTGGACAGGGGCGGTATCCCTATGGAGCAGAATCTGATGAGGACATCTCGATTTGATGTTCAAATGCCTTATTAATTAAACATGGTAATTCGCACATGTACATAATGCTCACCCACATTTCATTACTTCCCAGGGAACAAAGCTAAATAAGTATCAATATAAATAAGTGAAGCATACACAATAGTGTAATGATGATGTGCTACAGACTCACAGATTAAGCCAATTTGAAGAGGAACTAAACTCTAGAACCTGTATCCATCAAAAGGCAAGCAGAAGGCAAAGTTCTAGTTCATTAGCATTGTCTGCGGTCTATCTACAGCTGATAGACCACAGACCCCCCCCCCCCCCCCCATTACTAACTACTGACTGTGTCTCTCTGTACAAGAGACTACCTTAAAGGATTTTGCTTCCTCGTGTCAGAGCCTCCAACAAGGGGCATAGTAAGCAGCACAGCAGTGACTTCACCAAATCTCATTCTTTAACCGATTCCTGCCTGGGCCTATAGACAAATGAAAGCCAGGCAGGACCGCTCTAGTTTTAAGTGCTCACAGTACATCCTCCCTGAAACACGCCGCACACGGGTCTCGTTGTAGTGTCATCTGTCACCCACTGTGTCCTGTGGACACAGCTGATGAAAGATCACTGCACCAGGCTGCTGCTGGTACCATGTGATTGCTGTGACCAATCACAGCAAATCACATGATAATTGTACACAATGGACGACTTCCATTCATGCCATTCACTGTGTACTATTGTGTTGCTTACTGTGATTGGTCACAGAGATCACATGGTACAGGCAGGGCCAATCACAGCCCATCTGTACCATATGATTAGCTGTCCGTAATCACAGCTAATCACAACAATACACATGAAGGAATTGATTTCATTCAGAAAAAATGGTTGCTTATAACATCACTGTTATAAGCGATCAAAAAAAATCCTGTTTACCTCCCCAGAGTAGTACAGTTACTTTGGTAACACAGTATCGCTCTGGTCACAGTATGTAAAAAAAAATCGTAAACAAAAAGGAAAATATATTTTAAAAAAGTATTAAAAAAAAAATATCTATCTTTTTACATACTGTCACCAGTTAGTGTCCCTGATTACCGCCACACCAGTCATATGATGAAGTTGTACTACACTGGTGGCAGTTTGTAGAAAAAAACTATTATTTTTTTTCTTCTTTTTGCAAAAAATTGTGACAAAAAAGTACAAATTAAAAAAATGCACTATGCCTCTTACTAAATACCTGAGACTGCCTATTTTCCAAAAAGGGATCATTTGGGGGGTATTTGTAGTGTCCTAGCATTTGTAGGCCTCAAGTAATGAGATGACGATGTCAGTACATCAGGATTAATCATTTTTCAGATATACAGTATATACTATATATAGCTTGTGGACTCTATAACTTTCCTACAGACTAAATAATAAACACTGATTTGGGATATTACCAAAGAAATGTGGCAGAATACATTTTGGCCTATACTTAAAGCGGAGTTCCACCCAAAAGTGAAACTTCCGATTAACTCATTCCTCCCCCCTCCGGTGCCACATTTGGGGGGGGGGGGGGCGGGTGCCTGTTTTTTACAGGTACCCTGTCCCCAATTCCGGGAGACTGGGCCACGGCAAAGTACATCAGCAGCTCGGCCCCCCTCATCCTCCCTCCCCTTCTGCCCGGCCAGTGAGAGAGCGCAGCTCGCTTCGCGCATGAGCAGTAGGGACCCGGCCCTGAAGCCAAAAGGCTACACTGACAGGTTTCCTTACCAGCAATGGTGGCTGCAGCACCCGACCAGCCAATGCTAACATCAGCTGCAGTGCTGACATTGCTGGACTTCAGGAAAGGTAAGTGTCCTAACGTTAAAAAGTCAGCAGCTACTTTATGTGTGGCTGCTGACTTTTAATTTTTAAAGGGGTGGGCGGAACTCCTCTTTAAGAAGAAAGATTATTTATTTTTCAAAAACAGAAACAAAAAGGAAAATGTGTTTTTTTTTTTCCTTCACAATTTTCAGTCTTTTTTTGTTTATTTAGCAAAAAATAAAAAACTCAGTGGTGATTAAATACCACCAAAAGAAAGCTCTATTTGTGTGACCAAAATTATAAAAATTTCATATGGGTACGATGTTCCATAACCGTGCAATTGTCATTCAAAGTGTGACTGGGCTGAAAGCTGAAAATTAGCCTGGGCAGGAAGTGGGTGAAAGTGCCCAATATTGAAGTTAGTTAAAGCAGAACTTTACTACATCTGAGCACCACAAACTGAAAATGCTATTTAATTCACTTTTACTATTCAAAGCAAACTCTCTCATCCATCCATGTCTGCATGCTTTATTTGGTTGAGAAATCGCTTTGACCCCCCCCCCCCATAATTTTTAGCTGTGTCCATCTTGAGTAAGGGCACATGATGCATGTAGCATTTACTTCCTGGAATACATCAGGCATGCAGGCAGAAGAGAGTGCTTGGCTGAGAAAACCCGTCTACCCCCCTGAAGACTCCTGGGATGTATTACATCATTTGCCTAAGCCTAGAAACCAGGAAGTAACTGATGAATTGTAAGTAAAAATGTTTAAAACAAGTAAATTTAATATACCTTCCTATCCATTTAGTATTGCTGGTAGCATAAGGATTAAAAATAGTCAATGCCCTGAGACCAGCAATCACAGGCAGCTTTGCCTTTTTATCTCACACTGCAAATACACAGCTATGAAGTTGTAAGCTCTAGGTGCCCTCAAATACCAGAAAATGAAGTACTGTTTTTAAGAGGAATTAAAGAGGTACATTTTTCAGTGTGTTGCTTAGGCACAATTAACACATCTACGTGTTCCCTATTACAAAGAAAATCTTCACTTTTTGAGTTCAGGTCCAAGTTCATTTTCTTGTTCAATGTATTTTATTGATATTTTCAATACATAAAATGTAAACAAACACGTGTACATGTTATGGTTACAAAATATTATGTACATAAATTACGTACATTAAGTATAAAGTTCATATTGAGAAGAAGAAAGGTCTAAAGAACTTTCAGTCTCTTCATGAAGAACAGATATGCAGGCATCAAATAGGAGAAGACAGTGCTACGCGGAGGAAGCCTGCACAGACTTTGTTTAGACTGGGGGGCTGGTGGCCAATAATATTGCGTAATGCTAACCACTAAACTACTGTAGTACATAGTCCTATTCTGTGCATTTTCTTCTTTAAAACATTCCACTGTTTGCTGTCAGAGCACCAGTCTGAATTCAATTGATTATACATATGATTTACACACACAAGCAGGTACGAAGTTGCAAAAGAATCTGATGATGGATATTCCTGGGTCATCTGATGGCTGCTAGGACTGGGGACGAAAAGGTTAATCTCATTAACGCCTCTGTGGATAAATTGTTTTATGTCTATCGACCTACATAAAGCATATTCCTGTCATTAGGATACCATTGCCATACTAGATCTCCCTACACCAACACTGTAGGAAGTACACTCTATCAGCTAAAGTGGAAGGAACTGGGGGGAATTGAGATCCTCCTCTAGAAGAAGAGATACCCAGTTCTTACATTTCTTAGAATATGTGCATGTATTTCTACTCAAGAGTAGGGGAAACGCTCACTTTATAAATATTTAGTGGAGCACCGCTCCAAGCACCGGTGATATGGCTCTGGTGAAACCACTCCAAAACAGGGTGCAGGTGTGAATGCTTAATTCAATGCTGTAGGAATGTACAAGGAGAATGCCCCACACCTTCGAGACGCTCAAGGTACAAGAGAGATGATAGACGGCCTCAGCCCTTGCTCCTATGACAAGCCATGTTCTCTGATGTGTTTTGCTTCACCGCTGGGGCTTAGTCATAGACGTGTACCTCTGTGCCTAAGCCCCTTGGTGGGGTAAAACAAGTTGGGAGGATCCAGGGCTGAGGCCACCTTTCATCCCTCTTGCACCTTGAGTGGTCCAGAGATGTGCAGCGTTCTCCTTGTACATTTACATAAAAGCTCACATCATGTTACAATCACCCTGTTGTACTGTTGCTTACTGTCAAGATGTCTTTGGAAAGCAGTATACCTTGCCATTATCAAAGCTTTAGGGGACACCTTGACACATGAATGGCCTAACAAATATAAGCAGTGACTTAAGGATCACAAACAATAAAACAAAAAAATGGCACTTCTAAAGGACCAGACATAAAAAATTGTTTTTCCTAGCACTTCTTATTCAGTAACAGACTGGTGATTAAGAGAAGCAATCAGTGATATACTGTATAATTCAGCGTGATAAAAAAGTAATGCAGTTTCTACTAACCCAAGGAAGACTTCAAAATGATATGAACATATCAAAAAGCCACACAAGTCCCAAACGTCAAGGCAGTAGCCATTCAAGTTGGCAGCTCTCATTCATGTATTATTAAAAGTATTAGAAAACAAGCTCACATACCTAAAATTAAAGTAGGCCAGTTAGTAATTCTGGCTTTCAGACCCTGGTGAAATATTTCATGAAGAAACATGATGGTTTCACTGAAAAAAACAAAACAAAAAACACAACACACATTACTGACACATTATAATCCCCCAATATTCAGCAATTAACGCAAAGATCAAGTGTTACTGGAAAACAGCAACTCAATATTTAACTTGATTTCCAATAGCTGTATGAAGAAAATATTAATGGTGTCTGCAGTAGGCCTGGAAATAATGAACAATGAACTGCATAAATAATACATCAACAAAGAATGAAGAATATAAAGGTGAAATCACAGGTCATCTACCATAAAGGTCAGTAATAATTAGCCATTTCTCAGTAAACAAGGCACAGCTGCCAGCTTTCGCAATATGAATGTGAAATTAATAAAATTATAGATTAGTCTATGGAGATATCACAGCAGTCATATCTCACTTAAGCGGACCGTAGATGGATCGAAGTTTGGCCAGTTCAGCAGGGAAATGCTGAATTTCGATCCATCTATGGACATCCATCTATGGACAGGTTCCCGATTGACTTCTGTATGACAAGAATGTCAGGTTTTTTTTTTTAGCGCAATCATTGCTTCCAGCTATAGTCTCCCCTCTATTAGAATACAATAGCTCCATGGGAGGGATTCCTCCATCAACACAAGTGTGTTGAAGGGGGAACCAAATCATTTTTTTGTTCAACAAAAAAATGCATCATCTTTGGCCTGCCTTAGTGAACATTGTATTGAGAGACAAGATGAGGGACAAGAAATGAAATAACAGCAATGTCAGGAAAAACAGAAGTCTATAGATAAAGAAATAAAAAGCAGAAAAGAATAAAAACAGTGTTGATGAGATCAGTAAGCAATTTTAGGCTCTAGTGTTCATCCAAGAAACATGTCAGGAAAAGGTTTGTGTTTAACTCTCCTGGATGTAAAGTTTTAAGTATGTGTGCCTAGTATGCATAGGAGGAAGCAATCTTTGTTCCCCCTCTTGGTGGTCTGTCAACGTGTTCCATGACCATCATTCTCAATGCATGTACCTGATGGTTGTTTTCAGCAAAGTGTACTGCTACAGCTTTACTTAGATTATTCGGTTCTCCCTTGGCTATTTTGGTAAGTGCTCTTCTTATGTCACTTCTTTGGCATTGGAAACATCGTTTAAAAGGACCTAAGGTTTTGCCAACATATGCAGCATTTTCACAGCAAAATACAATGTTCCATTTTACAACTGTAGCAGTCTTGTAAAGGGTATTTTCTTCTGTGTGTGGATGTGCGAACTGTGTCCCCTAGATCAAAGAATTGCAAACACTGCTATTATAAAACTTGTAGTAACGTTTTGTTAGAAAACTTGTAAGGCATCTTCGCATATTTAGATCTGGGGTCAGCTTGCACCAACCAATCATGCAATGGTCTGTCGTGTTTATAAGGGCAGGGCACTAAGCTGCAAGTCTATTGCTTTTCCTAAACATGGCCTGAAAGTTAGTTTGGAAAGTCCCTATATAAGGTCCCACAAAGTCGCTTCCCAGTCGCGTTCCCGTTTATTCCTTACTCCCTAGACAAAAGTCCAAACCCTGATTACAGGGGATTTGGTCCTGAAGGAGTTAAGCCACCTGAAAAAGAAGCCTAAGAGTAACAGGAAGCCATCAGCTGGTGCCTGTGGAGTCTATAGCAGTGTGGACTGGCTAGTGACTGCAACACAGTTGCTGAATTTTGGAGATCTCCTCTTTGGGACCCCTGAGGCAGGCAGGAAATTAGAAAAAAACCCTGTTAAGGGATGGGCGATACTGGCGGTGAGCCAGAGTTATGGACTATTTCGCAACTGTTTGCTGAAGAAAGCTGTTTTGTTCGCTGGGGTTTTTTTTGTGAGTACAAAACTGTTTGCTTTTACCAACAGCTGGCTGGTAATCTCAGGCTCCAATATTACAATATATAGAACAAAAAGGGGACATTGAGGCCAATTATGGGCCCCAGGGATTTTAACGGTGCTGAGATAAATGAGGTAATGAGCGTATAATAAAATATATGTTTTATTTGTCAATATTAAAAAACAGACATGAACCAAAGATAATACAAAAAGCAGAAAGGTAATTCATTGATACAGAAAAATCACCCTGAGATTACATATAGGCGATCCCGTTCAATCAGAGACCATATAGTTCATAGTCACTATGCCCCATTATCCACAACCCATACCAAAAACAAGGGTACTAAACCCTGCCATAAATGTGATTTTTGCAGATATATCTATGCATCTCGCAACATCATTCTCCCGAATGGTCAGCTATATAATCCTAACTTTCAAGCCACATGCCAATCCATTGGTGTGGTTTATATTATGTTATGCGAATGCAATGCATTCTATGTGGGCAAAACCAAACGTCCCTTTTTCCATCGGATCAGAGACCATGTCTCTTTAGTTTACAAGAAAAAGATGGAAACCCCCATAAGCCGACATATGGGTTTACATCACCAATTTGATGATAACAAGATGCATTTTTATGCTCTGGAACATGAAAGAGGGGGGGATTATGATAAGATCCTGGTACAACGTGAGACCAAGTGGATTGTTACCCTTAATGCCTTGAAACATCCAGGCCTCAATGACGCCTTGAGTTACAAACCCTTTTTATAGGTTTTTTTTTTTTTTTTATATATATTTCTATATATATCATATGTAATTAATTATTATATTTCTATATCTTGATTTTATGTGTGGTATGAGCCTTTATTTTTCCTTCTGTCCCCTTCCCTCCTTATCTTTTGCATGTACGGACACCCGGGGCACTTAGCAATTCAATTTTTAATCAATGCTTTGGTTGCTTTGTTGCCCTTCAACTGACACCTAGCGTTGCGCTTTGTCTATATATGGCATTATTTATGCTTTAATATTTTTCTTCCCATTTTAGGTTTCCCTGATGTCAAATTCAGGGTTCAGCATAGCGTCAACCATAGGACAGCCACGATACACTGGGTGTCGCCTATTTATTATACGCTCATTACCTCATTTATCTCAGCACCGTTAAAATCCCTGGGGCCCATAATTGGCCTCAATGTCCCCTTTTTGTTCTATTATATTTTCTGGGATGTGGTGCTCCTGATTTTTCCTCCCTTCCGAATATTTTTTATTCAATTTGTCTTGAGGTGTTACCCACCTTTCACCCGTAGGAAATTGAGGAATTTAAGATTTAATATTCAAATACACCAATATATTATTGTTTATCTAATATATTGATTGAATCGCATTCAATGATCTACTGTTTGTTCATTTATTTTTTTGTTTTGATTTTTTTGTGTGTTTGTGTTTTGTTTTTTGTTTTATAGTTATTTTTGAGGTTGTTTTTTGTTTTTGTTTTTTCATGGTTTCTCTATGGCCCACCATTGTGGTAATGCATTTGAGGGATTTATGGATCAGATCCATAAATCCCAGAATGCCACTGGAGGTGGCCTATCCATGGACCGCTTTTTTCTTCGTCTCCAGCGAATGCTGGAGAAGAAGGCAAGAATTTACTGGAACAAATGGTATTTTTCGAAATATTTGGACGATCAGATTGCCCCTTGGGGGTTGAGAATCCAAATCTTTCCCACAGTGAGCAAATTAGAATCAAATTTTAAAACAGATTGGGAGACCAATCTTCAATCTTGCTCCATGAGAATGATGGAACTACTATGTGGACATTATGGTGAGGAATTGGCCTCTCTCGATAAGGAAATAGAAAAGCTATATGCTGAAAATAGCTTGATTGTTTCAAGTGAGCTCTTCTCTAACCGTGAGGGAATCCTCAAAACGCACATAGAGACCTATGTAGCGGAAATTTTAAAAACTAAGGAAAAGAAATTCCTAAGGGATAAGGTATCATATGATAACAATCAAGCTTATGCTTGGACACAAACAAAAACAAGCAGGAGACGAAACACCAAAATGCGAACTTCTAGAGATGCCCCCTCCGAACCTAATGATTCTGACACCTCTTCTGCTTCCTCTCTCTCTTCACAGGCACCAGAAGGCTCCAAGGATTCTGGATCCTCCACTATACGCACGAACGGTAACACTCACGCACCTGCGGGGCCAAGTAAGCGGCATCAAAACACCAATCGCACACCAATACACACTAGAGCCACCACGGCCAAATCCAATATCTCACATGCACTGACACATCGGGACACTCCCCCCAACACTTATGCAACCAATTCATCATCTTTAACATTGTTATCCTTAACTAATAATATCAATGATTCCAATCAGTCGGATTTTCGTCCGGCTCCGATTTTCACACAACCGGTACACGAATCGAAAAAGATGACGGCCACGGACGGTCTCCAGAAACAGGCCAAAAGTTTGAAATAATCAACCTATCCTCCATTCCCCTCAGTGCTGATCAACTTTCCGTCTTGGAATTAGGCTTGACCTTCTGTCCAACACAGAAGATTGATCAGTTTGAACTTATCAAAGACCTTAACCTTTTTGCTCGCAAACTAATACTTCGCATTATGTTCGACAAATCTGCACAATCCAACCCAGAGCCACCTCAATCTCAACCTGCAGTGCAAAATATCACACTGAATGAAATTAAAGCAATGGAAGAGCTCATGGAGCTCTGGGACGAGGGCCATATAGACGAGATAGATCTTCTGGAAGCCCAAATTCTTGATCAGGGTGGCCTTCCTAGTCATGTGCCCTGTGCCCCTTACCCAGTGGTCCCTTTTACTCCCAAAGAGTATAAACCAAAATCTAAAACTTTCCCCACACCACAGGGTAACCCCAATGTCTGGGCCTTCATCCATCAGGTCACTGAGGATATCTGCAGGACTAAATGGAAGGGCATAAAACAATCAAATCTTACAAGCCAATAAAAAATGGCTTTAAAATCACTACAGTTGGACTCCCGTCTGGTGGTTAAACCCTCAGACAAAGGAGGCAATTTGGTAGTGATGACTACTGAACAATATGAATCTATGGTCTTACGCCTTTTACAAAACCGAGACTGGTACAAGAAAGTCTCAGAGACTCATGTTACCAACATGACCATACGTTACAGAAAGCTAATTGGAACCGCCTATCACCAGGGCCTTATTACTAAATCAACATGGGAGTTTCTCAATGTGCCCTGTCCTCGGATTCCCACACTATACGCCCTTCCCAAGGTACATAAGGACCTAAATAACCCCCCGGGCAGACCGATAGTGTCCGGAAACGGATCTCTCACTGAAAATGCTAGCCAATTGATAGATGAATCCCTAAGACCCCATGTGGAAGGTTTAACATCTTACTTACAAGATACTAGTGAACTTCTTAGAGCTCTGGATGGTTTAACCATCCCAAAGGGAGCGTGGCTTGTGTCCTTGGATGTGGAGGCCCTCTACAACTCCATCCCCCATGAATTGGGGGTGGCAGTTGTAGAGGGCTTCATTTCTCGAGATGGCGATGTCCCTCAGCCTTACAGGGGATTCATTTTGGATCTTCTGAGGTTTATCCTCATGAACAATATTTTTCTGTTTGCTCGCTCCCACTACCTCCAGGTGCAGGGAGTTGCTATGGGGACCAGATGTGCCCCCACCTATGCAAACCTGTACCTGGGGGAGTGGGAGCAGAATTAATTTTTTAGGGAAGACTTGCAAGATCTGGTGGAAAATATACCGATATGGAAACGGTATATTGATGATGTATTCCTAATTTGGACCGGAAATAGAGAAGATTTGTCCCGCTTTTTTGAAAGTCTGAAAACTAATCCCTATAACCTAACCTTCACCATGGAAGCTAGCCAGTCCATCTTAACTTTCCTGGATGTCACCCTCTTTATCAATCCGGATAGAACCATAGGAACCACCCTTTTTCGTAAAGCATCAGCAGGAAATTCACTCCTGCATGCTACCAGCTCCCATCCACAACCACTTATCAATAATGTCCCTTACGGGCAGTATTTAAGATTAAGGAGAAACTGCAGTGAGAATATCCATTTCGAATCCGAGGCCAGGGCACTGAGAGAACGTCTTAAAGCACGCGGTTATAGCAATAAATGCTTAAAAAGAGCTTACCTTCGTGCCAAAAAAAGCAACCGCAGTCAATTAATTCATGGGCACATTAAACAAAAACCAGCTTCAGGTTTAAGAATGATCACCACGTTTTCCGGACAACATCGGCAAATGCGTGAATTGCTTCAAAAGCATTGGTATTTGTTGATGGGGGATCCGAAGGTGTCCAAACATTTAAAAAATCACCCTGAGATTACATATAGGCGATCCCGTTCAATCAGAGACCATATAGTTCATAGTCACTATGCCCCATTATCCACAACCCATACCAAAAACAAGGGTACTAAACCCTGCCATAAATGTGATTTTTGCAGATATATCTATGCATCTCGCAACATCATTCTCCCGAATGGTCAGCTATATAATCCTAACTTTCAAGCCACATGCCAATCCATTGGTGTGGTTTATATTATGTTATGCGAATGCAATGCATTCTATGTGGGCAAAACCAAACGTCCCTTTTTCCATCGGATCAGAGACCATGTCTCTTTAGTTTACAAGAAAAAGATGGAAACCCCCATAAGCCGACATATGGGTTTACATCACCAATTTGATGATAACAAGATGCATTTTTATGCTCTGGAACATGTCCCCCCGAATGAAAGAGGGGGGGGATTATGATAAGATCCTGTTATAACGTGAGAACAAGTGGATTGTTACCCTTAATGCCTTGAAACATCCAGGCCTCAATGACGCCTTGAGTTACAAACCCTTTTTATAGGTGTTTTTTTTTTTTTTTATATATATATTTCTATATATATCATATGTAATTAATTATTATATTTCTATATCTTGATTTTATGTGTGGTATGAGCCTTTATTTTTCCTTCTGTCCCCTTCCCTCCTTATCTTTTGCATGTACGGACACCCGGGGCACTTAACAATTCAATTTTTAATCAATGCTTTGGTTGCTTTGTTGCCCTTCAACTGACACCTAGCGTTGCGCTTTGTCTATATATGGCATTATTTATGCTTTAATATTTTTCTTCCCATTTTTGGTTTCCCTGATGTCAAATTCAGGGTTCAGCATAGCGTCAACCATAGGACAGCCACGATACACTGGGCGTCGCCTATTTTCGCCTACGTCATCAATTCCTATAATCCAAACCTCATTTTTGAGCCTAATGGACCTCCGTAGAGCCAGAGTAAGGGCATAGGATACTTTAAGATGGCCGCGGGTCAGCGCTGTGTGCCTGACGCTGTTGACGTTTCACTTCCTTTTTAGACATCGTAAGCGCGCCCAGATGTCATTTTCAGTCCGCAGCGTGACGATGAGTCAGACGTCGTCACGCTGGAAAGTTTTAAAAGCGGGACGTGCTCCCGCCAGCTTCTGTCATTCCCTCTGGCAATGCGCTGGGCAGATGGACCCTCCTGATTAGCAACGCTGCTACACAAACCTTTATCAGTATGTTTTTTTTTTCCAGTTTTCAGTAATGATCTACCCCATTGGATTGAAACTATAGATTTTTCTATTTACCTACACTTTCAGGTTCTTTGAGAGTTTGCAGCCATATCTTCAGGTCTGTTTCATCCATTAGCCGTTTTTGGACGTTCCAGCCCTGTATGCTGCCTGCCTTGTGACTGCAATCCCAGAACCGCCCTCTTACACACTCAGCAATTTAGCTTCTTACCATCCTTGAGATGTAACCTTTTGTTACCTTTATTGATTCTACCAGAGGTATATTTTTATTTTATTTCATTTTATTTTATTGGATTCTTTTTGATTTTCATATGTCTGACTCTATCAAAACAGATACCACCCACCATGATACTTGTGTAATTGATCTTTCTCTTTTTAGAGAATTTCATTTACCTCTAGGGATTTTATTTCTCTCTGCATGCATTTATGGTGATTTGGGGACTGAGGGAACATTATCGGCCACTGCACAGACTCATTTTTTGAGTCCTGCCTTTGTTAATAGGTAAGACTCTATCAATTAATTATGATGCGGTGGTGAATGAATAGAAATATGTATATATATATATTTTTTTTTTTTTTCCCTGATGACTTTGATACGCACAGTGTGTTAGTCCATACTGTTAGTACACACTCTGATGTATGATATTTGCTTATTTATATATACAGATTTATTAATTTTATTTTTGTATTTTCTATTTACCATATCGAATAAATTATCATGATTGTAGAATTTACAGGCAGACTTTAATTAGTCATTGTTTATATCTATTTCTTATATATATTTTTCTATTTTTATAGCTAATATCACAAATATATCTCCTGAAGAAGCTTAGGAAAGCGAAACATGTTGAGAAAGTGGTATTATTTTCTGTATCAATGAATTACCTTTCTGCTTTTTGTATTATCTTTGGTTCATGTCTGTTTTTTAATATTGACAAATAAAACATATATTTTATTATACGCTCATTACCTCATTTATCTCAGCACCGTTAAAATCCCTGGGGCCCATAATTGGCCTCAATGTCCCCTTTTTGTTCTATTATATTTTCTGGGATGTGGTGCTCCTGATTTTTCCTCCCTTCCGAATATTTTTTATTACAATATATACTGTGCATCAGGGGTGCCCAATATGCAACCCAACACAAAATTGTAAACTTACCTAAAAATGTTGCTTTTTTGGGGGGAATTTTCTGTAAAAATGCATTTATACTTAGCAGACATGTGTCTGAAGAAAATTTTGACTGTGTCTTTAATGGACTTTAATAAGTGTTTTCTTCCCAAATAAACATATCCCACTCTTCACAATCTCACCTTATTCATGTCATGAGTTTTCAGCAGCACCTATGTTTGTGAACAACAATTTTCAAGGATGAAGCACGTGAAGAGCAAAAATAGAACTAAAAAAATGATGAGCACCTTGAGAATTCATTGAGAATTGCTACTACATCCATCCAACTAGATATTGATGCGTTAATCAAAAACAGTGTCAAATATCACAGTCATTTTATGTTGCCCTCTTTTACTGTTATAACAAAAAATATTACAATAAAAATTAGGTTTTATTACTCACATAAGTACATTATCTATATCAGTGATCATTAACCTTGTGATCTGTCATGACTTTTTCTGCTAATCGGCTATTATTGTTAGTGTATTTTATGTGCGGCCCAAGACCTCTTCTTCCAGAGGTGGCCCAGGAAGGTCACAAAGTTTGACATCCCTGCTGTATTTTAATACACATATATATATATATATATATATATATATATATATATATATATATATATATATATATATATATATATATATATATATATGGCTTTTTTTCTCAGACAATAGGTGCAGGAACTCCCCCTTTCCGAGCCACCCCTTTTCTCTGTCCCTACCCACCTCCGAGCACTATCCCTTGGTTCCATCCCCCACCCACCTCCCAGAGTACCATCCCTTTTAGACAATACAGAACCAAGTATCAGTTTGTATTGCTAAGTAATTTGTATGGGATTTGGTAATGATATAAAGAAAAGCAGTAAAATAGATCCTCTTCAGCCAGCAACAATAGATCCCCCTAACAGCAATGGAGCAACCCACAACAAAATTTCCCCCCCAGCAACAATAGACCCCCGGCAGCATCAACAGATCTCCGCACAGCCAGCATTAATAGACTCTCTGGCAGCCAACAATAGACCCCCTCCCCCCAACAGTAGATCTCTTTCAGCAACAACTGACCCCCCCAGCAACATAAGACCCACCCCCAGCAACAATAGGTCCCCCAAACAGCAACAATAGACCTCCTTAGCAACAATAGACCCACCCTGCAAAAATATATCCCCTCCAGCTAGAATAGATCCCCCAGCAGTGAGCATCAACACCCTGTAGCACACCCCAGCACCCCTTACTATAACATACAGCCAGTCCAGGAGGTGCCGGAACTGCGTTCCACTGCGTTCCCGCTGAAAAAAAGCCCTGTATATATATTGGGGGATACACTGGGATACACTGTGCTACATTTTGAAATTATTGATACCATCCTCCATTTCAGTTATATGCAAAACGAAATCTACATTTCGTTTTACCTACATAAAATGCATTGCATGTGCTTTTCATTAGAAATTCTACTTTTGGTTAGAAGTGATTAATTATTTTCAGAGAAACATATCTTGTTTTATTGTTCAGATAGATACTCACCATGTATTGATAGACAACTTGATAAACCCTGGATGCAGCGGGTGGATGTTCAGTGAGTTCAGTGACTAAAGTTTTTAGGTGAGAGAATGTACTCAGTTCATGTCTTTACTGTCCACCCTGAGTGGTGTTTTTGTCCATCTTTATGATTCCCTGGAATGTTTGGGAATAACAGCCCCCCCCCCCCCCCCCCCCCCCATTTTTTTTTACACTTGTCCAGAATGTTATATATTTTATATAATTCAAATTTGAAATATTGTACTGTAGATGTTTAGATTTTCCCTACTGTGGATATTTTGTTGTCATATTAATAAAGCTATTTTGTATTTTTAAAATGACTTTAGTTTTGTGTGTTGTGACACATTTACACCCCCTACTCCAGTCTCCAGCTTGGGGTTCTGGGGTTTCATCTTTTCACTTTTGTGTGTTATCTATCTATCTATCTATCTATCTATCTATCTATCTATATTTAGGCATTGATCTTAGCTGCAGAGAACATATCATTTGTAGTCAGATGGTCTCTGGGGAATGGTTTCCCCATGCGGGGTGTAAGCTGTAGTTCATTTTTAGTGCAGCTCAATTGAAGCTTGAGGAAAGCTTTTGAGAAGTAGAAAGCAGTACAAGAAGTGTTCTCTAGCAAAATATGTCCAGAATGAACATTGAAAACTCTGCCCTTAAAAAGACATGGCATTTGGGGTCAGATATGTGCTGCAGTCATTCACACTGTGGCTCTGGAAGCATGCCTCGGTGCTTAGTATTGAGTACTGCAAAACAGTGCAGAACAGGTAAATACAACACATTATGCACAGAGAGGCATTATATGCTCCATATGAACATTGGGACATGCAATTATCCTATAAGCTGAACTCCAGGAAAACATGAAAATAATTTTACAGCTACACATTAATTAACAATAGGTAATTTAAAATAGAAGCACATGAAATCTGTCTTTAAATTAAGTGGTAATAAACCCAAGAAAAAAATGTAATATATTGCAGCTCACCAATCCTTAACCCTTTGGCACCGGCTGCACACAAGTATGTGGCCTCTCGGCACCATGGTCCTTGCCGCTGAGAGGCCGCATATTTGAGTGAATTGCGGTCAATACAGCTGTGCTGAGAGCATGCGCCCTACGCACTCCCGGCACAGTTACCGACGCCTAACCAAAGGCTCGCAATCAAGTACTGATTGGGAGTTCAGATCACGTGACCGCCATGACAGTCAACCATGGCACTCACGTGGTCTTAAGCCCCACCTCCCTTTAAGAGGTTTAGGTTGCCGGGAGGCAGGGCAGGGCTGAAGACCACTTGAGCGGCATGATTGTCATGCCAGCATGAGGCGGTTAACTAGTTGCTGCCCGCCTCACCGTCAAATGAAGGCGGGGCGGTGCGGCTCTCGTTCTGGGACAGCGTCATTTCACACTGTCCCAGAATGGCGGCCCTGGTGCACCAACAGGGGCGCGCAGCGTGGCAATCGTGCAGTGTTGCTAGGACATGGTGTGACCCCGATCTCTGTAAAGAGCCGTGTCCACGGCTCTTTAACCATGTGATCGACTGTGTCCAAGTCACATGTAAACACGGAGCTGCCGGTAATTGGCTCTCCTCGCCTCACACTGACAGAGTGTGTGGCAAAGAGAGCTGATCAGCGGCATCTCCTCACAGGAGACATCTATAAATGTAATCAGGGCACCAGTGCCACAAATCAGTGCCAGCGATGATTGCCCACCGATGCCAGCAATCAGTGCCCACCACTGCCCACAAGTGCCACCAATCAGTGCCCATTAGTGATGCCAGTCCATGCTGGCTATCAGTCCTGCCTATCAGTGCAGCCCATCAATGCCGGCGATCTGTGCCACCCATCAATGTCCAGTGCAGCCTATCAGTCCCCGCCAGTGCCGCCTATCAGTGCCCACCAGTGCCCAGCAGTGCCACCTAACAGTGCCCATCAGTGCCACCTATCAGTGCTCATCAGTGCCACATAACAGTGCCACCTATCAGTGCCCATAAGTGTGGCATATTAGTGCCTCCTCATCAGTGCCACCTAATCAGTGCCCATAAGTGCCGCCTCATCAGTGCCCATAAGTACCACCTCATCAATGCCCTCCAGTTCAGTCTATCAGAGCCCATCAGTGCTGCCTCATCAGCATACATCAGTGAAGGAGAAAAATTACTTAATTACAAAATTTACTTACAGAAACTAAGTAAAAAATTTTTTTTTCACATCTTTTGGTTTTTTTTTTTTTTTTTTAGTAAAAAATAAAAAAAACAGCAGTTATTAAATACCACCAAAAGAAAGCTCTATTTGTGTGAAGAAAATTTTAAAAATTTCATCTGGGTACAGTGTAGCATGACCGCACAATTGTCAAAGTGCGACAGCGCTGAAAGCTGAAAAATGGCCTGGGCAGGAAGGGGGTGTAAGTGACTTGTAGGCAAGTGGTTAAGGCAGTATTATTCCCAAAACCAAACATTTGTTATATTGCAGCTTACTAATGTGATGTGATGGCTGCATTCGTTTCCTTTTTTAGGCTTTCTTTCTCCTTTTTCCATCTGCTAATCCAGCCAACAAGTCTGATGTTGGCTGCTCTACAGTAAAATGTGTCAGTTTACATGAATGAGACAAACCACATAACACTGGTGGGGTGATTAAAATGATCAGCCTTTATTTATTCATGTAAAACCTTTATCCCAAAAGAACTGATTAGTGTGAGCTGGAGTTTGGCTTCAATTTGTAATGCCGTGTACACACGGGCGGACTTTTCAGCATCAAAAGTCCGACGGTCTTTCCGACGAACTTTTGACGGACTTCCGAGGGTCTTTCGAATGAACGGACTTGTCTACACACGATCACACCAAAATCCGACGGACTTGTACGTGATGACGTAAATCGGACTAATAAGGAAGTTCATAGCCAGTAGCCAATAGCTGCCCTAGCGCCGGTTTTCGTCCGTCAGACTAGCATACAGACGAACGGGTTTTTCGTCCGGACTGGAATCCGTCGGTAAGATTTGAAACATGTTTTAAATCTAAAGTCCGTCTAATTTTTGACTGAAAAAGTCCGCTGCAGGTCCGATGAAGCCCACACACGGTCGGATTGGCCGATGGATTCGTTCAGAGTCTGGTCGAAAAGTCCGCCCATGTGTACACGGCATTAGGGTAAAAAAAAAAATACATTTAACACTACACTTCCCCTAGACTGGAAATGCTGCTGTCTGCTGTGCCTCTTGTGCTTCTTCATCCAGAGTGGTGCCTCACTAATACAGGAGGTGAGGGAAAAAAGCAAAAGAAACAAAAATGTATGAAGCCACCACATGCCCAATTTGATAGGCACTACTATATTTTACAGAGTTGTAATTCTAACACTGAAAGCGTACTTATAGGAGGGGACAGCACAGAGGTGAACACATCAGTTCACTGCTACTTCTCCATTATCCAATAGGCAGACTGGAGGCTAGGTAGGTAACCAAAGATGCAGAAATTTGGTAGCCATTTTCTATAGTCATCTATCTGATGAGTAACACTACCATGATTTTGGTGAAGTGAAGTTTCACATCGGGATGCCAGTAGCTATACCACTGAAGTTGAGATTAGGGCCATTCATATTCCTGCAGTAAACGATATACACCTTAACAGCATCAAAATGCATTTCAATAAGAAACTGAATTGACTAACATACTGTATATGACTAGTGCACTTTTATAAACCTAAATTAGACTTAAAAAAAAAGCAGCGATTGTTTATTTACACCCATTAAGCCGGTCCAATAAAATAAATTTGCACAAACGCACATCATTTTTTTGTGCATTTAAATGCATCTACACCATGGAAAACCTCTATACTGTTCCTTCCTTACTAAAGTGGTTCTAAGAACTCAAGGTTTTTTTTTTACCTTAATGCAGTCTATGCATTAAGGTAAAAAACCTTCTGGGTGCAGCACAACCCCCAACCCCCTGAGATCGAGATGTACATGAGCCCCATCTCGATCCATTGATGTGTATGAGAGCAGCTGCTCTCCCAGGCCACTCTCTCCTCATTGGCTCACACAGCAGTGGGCACCATTGGCTTTTGCTGCCGTCAATCACAGCCAGTGAGCCAATTAGGAGAGAGTGGGGGGAGACACCCTCCACGTGTAAAAAGACACACAGAGTGCGGCTCGGTGGGGCATTTATCAGGGGGGAGGAGCCAGGAGCACCGGTGGGGGACCCAAGAACAAGAGGATTGGAGCTGCTCTGTGCAAAGCCATTACACAGAGCAGGTAAGTATACCATGTTTGTTATTATTTTATTTATTTTTTGTATTCTTTCCTTTAGAATCAAAAAACATGTTTAAATACACACAAATGTATATTTAAAACACACAAAAACACATGCAGCAATAAGCATCGCAAACGTGTGTGAATTGGCCCCTACTGTGGGAAATATACCTGGTTTAGCTTTATGTCACTGCAAATTCAGTTTTCACAGAACAATAGGATGCTACAAAAAAAAAAAAAACGCTTAGTTTATTTTATCTTTATCTCTCCTAAATTCCTATAAACTGTCCTTTCCTGAAAGCCTACTAAGAAATCACAAGAAATATCAAAAGAGATAAAGAACAGCATGTGCAAACATTGGAATCCAACAGTCAATCCCGGAGGCTGCTGATAGATTATGACATATAATCTAGGCACACGGTGTATCTCCAATTGTGTTTGATGATTCCATTATGTCAGTCATGTTTCCAAGTTAAACTCAGCAAGCTTCATGCAGCTTTTTATCATTAATGTGAATGATGGAACAGGGAAGATAAATCATTATGTTGCAGGATCCAGTCAGCTCTATAATAGCCACAGCAGATAAAATGTTGCTGCTGTCTTATGACATAAAAACGCTGTCACCAACGCAGAACAAAGTACGGAACCAGTTTTAACGTCTTCACTGCTAGGAGCCTTTGAGGAATGACTGCTGGAATTCTTAAGGCTTTTTTTCTATTCTTTAAAGTGCTCAGCCGCTTCTACAACCCATCTATGCAGATTAGAAGAATAGAAGAGTATAGTGCCAGGCAACATGTACATGCAATAATACCAAAGCTGTCTATCTGGATTAACAAATTACATGCTTTTAAGAGCACAAGAAAAAAAAAAAATATAGAAACAGGTTACTTGCAGAGCTGTCTATTGTATGCTATTATCAGCCATAAAAGAAGGATTAAGCCCTGGTTCACACTGGTGCGATTTAACATGTCAAAATCTGTGGCAATTGTCGGCAATGGCACCGTCCTAATCGGTGCGACGCTTCCAAAAAGTAGTTTCTGTACTACTTTTTGAGAGGCTGTGATTTACATTGACATCTGTGCAGAAACCTGCAGGGACCATGCAGGGAGCGCGCAGAGCTTGTGCACATGGGAGGCCGTCATATGAAGGCCTCCCAGGAATTCAGGTCCGCGCTGTGGCCGTCATTCGGCCATAGCGCGGATGGCAAGTGGTTATATACATACATACATATGTATGTATGTATGTATGTATGTATGTATGTATGTATGTATGTATATATACATACATACATATATATATATACATACATATATATTTATGTATGTATGTATATGTATATATATATATATACATACATACATATATATACATATAACTGTACTAAGGTTTTAGGCAGGTGTGAAGCAGTGCTGTAAAGTAAGAATGCTTTCAAAAATATATATTGGAATTGTTTATTTTTATCAATTTGCAAAATGCAAGAAGAAAAATCGAAATCAAATTAATATTTGGTGTGACTATCCTTTGGCTTAAAACCAGCATCAATTCTTACACTTGCAAAAAAACAGGGATTTTGTAGGATTAGTGTCAGGTGTATGATTAACCAATTATACCAAGCAGGTGCTAATGATTATCAATTTGATATGTAGGTTGAAACACGGTCATTATCTTAAACAGAAACAGCTGTGTAGGAGGCTTAAAACTGGGTGGGGAACAGCCAAACTCTGCTACTAAGGTGAGGTTGTGGAAAACAGTTTCATGTCACAAGTCATACAGCATGGCAAGACTGAGCACAGCCGCAAGACACAAGGTAGTTGTATTGCATGAGCAAGGTCTCTCTTAGAAATCAGACTGGTTTCAAAATGTGCTGTTCAAGCTCTTTTTAAGAAGCACAAAGAAACAAACAACGTTGAGAACTGTAAACGCAGTAGTCGCCAGAAAAATACACTGCTCAAAAAAATTAAAGGTACACTTGTTAATCAGAGTATAGCATCAAGTCAATTAAACTCCTGGGATATTGATCTGGTCAGTTAAGTAGCAGAGGGGGTTGTTAATCAATTTCAGCTGCTTTGGTGTTAATGAAATTAACAGGTGCGCTAGATTGGCAACAATTAGAAGGCCTCCAAAACAGGAATCTTTAACATGCGGAGGCCATATTTTTCCCTACTCATCTCTTCTGACTGTTTTTCACTAGTTTTGCATTTGGCTAGGGTCAGTTTCATTACTGGTAGCATAAGAGGATACCTGGACCCTATAGAGGTTCCACAGGCAGTCAAACTCCTCCAGGAATGGCACATCAATATGTGCCATTGCCAGAAGGTTTGCTGCTTCTCCCAGCCTCAAGAGTCTCAAGAGCTTGGAGGAAATTCCAGAAGACAGGCAGTCACTCTAAGGGAGCTGGACAGGCCCGTAGAAGGTCCTCAAAGCAGAATTCCGCCTAAAAAAAAAAAAATTAAAAGAAAGAAGCTAAAAATACTGCAGCTGCTGACTTTTAAAATAAGGATACTTACCTGTCAAGGGCACCTGTGATGTCCTTACCCGAAGCTGACCTGTCCCTCAGCTCCAGGTAGAGGCGCGGGCATTGCTAGTAAGGGAGTCAGGAAGTGAAGCCTTGCGGCTTCACAGCCTGGCTCCCTACTGCGCATGCGCAAGTCGCGCTGCTCGTTCTGAGTGGTCCCTGCAGTCTTCTGGGACCCGTGTGTCTCCCAGAAGACAGCAGGGGGGGAGGAGGGGCCGGACATGGTGTAAATCGCTGCGGATACTGCGGAGATCTTTCGCCAGAAGTGGGAGCAAATACCTGTATAAGACAGGTATCTGCTCCTCCTCCCCCTGAAAGGTACCAAATGTGATACAGGAGGGGGGTAGGAATCCGTACAGCGGAAGTTCAATTGTTGGGTGGAACTCCGCTTTAACCCATCAGCAAGACTGGTATCTGCTCCTTTGTGCAAGGAGGAACAGGATGAGTACCTCCAGAGCCCTACAAAATGACCTCCAGCAGGCCACCGGTGTGAATGTCTCTTACCAAACAATCAGAAACAGACTTCATGAAGGTGGCCTGAGGGCCCAATGTCCTCTAATGGGCCCTGTACTCACTGCCTAGCACCATGGAGCTCGACTGGCATTTGCTATTGAACTCCAGAATTGGCAGGTCCGCCACTGGCGACCTGTGCTTTTCACAGATGAGAGCAGGTTCACTCTGAGCACATGTGACAGACATGAAAGGGTCTGGAGAAGCCGTGGAGAATGTTCTGCTGCCTGTAACATCGTTTAGCATGACCGGTTTGGTGGTGGGTCAGTGATTGTCTAGGGAGGCATATTCATGGAGGGACGCACAGACCTCTACATGCTAGACAATGGTACCCTGACTGCAATTAGGTATCGGGATGAAATCCTTGGACCTATTGTCAGACCCTACGCTGGTGCAGTGGGTCCTGGGTTCCTCCTGGTGCACGACAATGCTCGGCCTCATGTGGTGAGAATATGCAGCCAGTTCCTGGAGGATGAAGGAATTGATACCACTGAATGGCCCCCATGCTCGCCTGACCTAAATCCAATAGAACATCTCTGGGACATTATGTTTCAGACCATCCGATGCTGCCATGTTACACCTCAGTCTGTTCAGGAGCTCAGTGATGCCCTGGTCCAGATCAGGGAGAAAATACCCCAAGACACCATCCCTCGTCTCATTAGGAGCATGCCCCAACATTGTCAGGCATGCATACAAGCATTGGGAGGCCATATAAACTACTGAGGACCATTTTGAGTTGCTGCAATGAAATTTCAGCAAAATGGACTAGCCTGCTGCATAATTTTTTCACTTTGATTTTTGGGATGTCTTTGAATTCAGCCCTCTGTAGGCTGATAATTTTCATTTCCATCAAACAATGTTGCATCCTTTCGTTCCTAACACATTACCCAGTCCAAATCAGTATAGATATCCAGCATGATATTTTTTCCCATTAAGATCTGATGTGTTTTCAAAGTGTTCCTTTACATTTTTTTGAGCAGTGCATTTGGCTGTAGCAGGAGGTAGTTTGTTTGCTGAAAGGCTAGAGATAATAATAATGAGTGTCTGTGGTCAACAGAGAAGCATGGTGGAGGTTCCTTGCAAATTTGGGGCTGCATTTGTGCAACTTGAGTTGGAGATTTGGTCAGGATCAATGGTGTCCTCAATGCTGAGAAATGTGAGCAGATACTTATCCATCATGCCATACCATTGGGGAGGTATGTAACTGGCCCAAATATATTCTGCAGTAGGACAACCCCAAACATGCAGCCAATATCATTAGGAAGTAAAATGCCTAAGTTGCCTAAATTGTTTGCAGAGCAGTATATATATATATATATATATATATATATATATATATATATATTCCCTTGAAAAAGTATTCATAACCCTTGAAATGTTCCACATTTTGTAATTTTCAAATCAAGCAAAAACGTAATTGTATTTTATTGGGATTTTATGTGATAGACCAACACAAAGTGGCACAGAATCGTGAAGTAGAATGAAAATGATAAATGGCGCTCAAATTTTTTTACCAATAACTATCTAAAAAGTGTGGTGTGCATTTGTATTCAGCCCCCTTTACTCTGATACCACTAACTAAAATCTAGTGGAACCAATTGCCTTCAGAAGTCACCTAATTAGTAAATAGAGTCTACCTGTGTATAATTTAATCTCAGTATAAATACAGCTGTTCTGTCAAGCCCTCAGAGGTTTGTTAGAGAACCTTAGTGAACAAACAGCATAATGAAGGCCGATGAAAAATACCAGACAGGTCAGGGATCAGTTGAAGAGAATTTTAAAGCAGGCTTAGGTTATAGAAACATATCCCAAGCTTTGAACATCTCACGGAGCCCATATAACCCATCATCCAAAAATGGAAAGAGTATGGCACAACTGCAAACCTACCAAGACATGACCGCCTACCTAAACTGACAGGCTGGGCGAGGAGAGCATTAATCGGAGAAGCACGATAACTCTGGAGAAGCTGCAGAGATCCACAGCTTAGGTGGGAGAATCTGTCCACAAAACAACTATTAGTTGTGTACTCCACAAATCTGGCCTTTATGGAAGAGTGGCAAGAAGAAAGCCATTGTTGAAAGAAAGCCATAAGAAGTTTTGTTTGGAGTTTATGAGAAGCCATGTGGGGGACACAGCAAACTTGTGGAAGAAGGTGCTCTTGTCAGATGAGACTAAAATTGAACTTTTTGACCTAAAAGCAAAACGCTACACGTGACGGAGAACTAACACTGCACATCACCCTGAACACACCAGCCCCACCGTGAAACATGGTGGTGGCAGCATCATGTTGTGGGGATGCTTTTCTTCAGCAGGGACAGGGAACCTAATCAGAGTTGACGGGAAGATGGATGGAGCCAAATACAGGGCAATCTTAGAAGAAAACCTGTTAGAGTCTGCAAAAGACTTGAGACTGGAGCAGAGGCTCACCTTCCAGTAGGACAATGACCCTAAACATACAACCATAGCTACAATGGAATGGTTTAGATCAAAGCATATTCATGTGTTAGAATGGCCCAGTCAAAGTCCAGACCTAAATCCAATTAAGAATCTGTGGAAAGACTTGAAAATTGCTGTTCACAGACGCTCTCCATACAATCTGACAGAGCTTGAGCTATTTTGCAAAGAAGAATGGGCAAAAATGTCACTCTCTAGATGTGCAAAGCTGGAAGAGACATCCCCAAAAAGACTTGCAGCTGTAATTGAATCGAAAGGTGGTTCTACAAAGTATTGACTGAATACAAATGCACGCCACACTTTCAGATATTTATTTGTAAAATGTTTTGAAAACCATTTATCATTTTCCTTTCACTTCACAATTATGTGCCACTTTGTGTTGGTCTATCACATAAAATCCCAATAAAATACATTTACGTTTTTGGTTGCAACATGACAATGACATGATACACATAAACACACACACACACACACAGTATATATAAGCTGTTTTACCTGCCAATGAGATTTGTATTTCTGTCTGTCCAGTCCTAAATTGTTTAGAACCCTTCCACACAGCATAGCCAGCAGATGGCACCACTTTCTTTGTTGCATTTAGAATTGCACTCTTCCAAGCCTCAAGCCAGTAGATTGGACAGTGAAAGACTGGCAGCAGACTGATAAGGTCATCTCTCTGCTCACTCTGCTCTCTTCAACTGTGTTCCTTGTTTGGATTTGTACATGCCACTTGTCTAATTGGCCTACAAAATGGCCCCTCCCTCTCCAAGTCAGAGTGCTGCTGTACTGTACATAAACTGGCCATAGATGATGTTCAAGCACAGGTTCAGAACCACGTTACACCAATGAAGTAGATAGGAATCTGCTGACTGTGTTTGATGTGCGTATCAAACAAAGAAAAGCAGCTGCTATCTACATAAGTGATTGAAGTCAAATCAGGTACTTACACTGGTTGCATTTTAAATACGGTACATTTATTGAAAATGTATTAAATACAAAACTGTATTCATGTGTCTTTTTTATATCTGCTTGGAGTTTGGTTTTAAGCTGAAAAATGCATTTAATGATAGCATGACCTACTTTATATATGAGTATGAGGCAAAGTGTTGTCACCTGTTGAGGAAAACGCTGCTCACATCATCATGGCTGATGGGTGGCTTCTTAGAACTGGCTGCCATCCTCAGCGGCCGGAGGAAGCAATTCACAAGGATATAAAGCTGATGCACATATTCCGCCTCGGCCTCAACCATGTTAAACACTATTTGATTCCTCTTCCTCATGCTTTCTGCATGCGGTGAACATATGTAGTCTTGAACAATTGTCTTCCACTTTCTTCTGCACAGCCAGCCACGCATAAAACTCTGAACCTGAACAGATAAATTGTGTTAGTGGAATTGAGGAATTGTGCTCTCCCTGATTTATCAATCAATAAGTAGCCTCACGATAAACATTTTTTCCAACTATATATGTTTTTATCCAACAATCAGTGTCAATATAAAGTAATAACTAGTATTGTAGACCAAAAACATAGAAATGAAGTTTCTTTATAACTGGCAAGCCTAAATACATTAAGTGAACGAAACGTAGAGAAAATCTTTAAAGAGTAACTTTTGTTGAGGAAAAAACATTCCCCTCTGGTGATCTATGTACAATACAAGGATTTTAACAAACTTGGTTGCAGATTCCTACCTTTTGTTATTCTGAAGAAATCCATGTGTGTTTGTCTGTATCCAAGTGGAAAAGTGGATCTAATGGGAGTGGTTTCATAATTATCAATCAGCTGCTGCACCTGCAGGGCTCCAATTAGGAAAGCTGCTGGGGCTGCATCCCTTTAGACCCGATTTCCTATTGGGAGTATCTCACCAAATATTACATTTTTGTTGCAGGGAATGCCTGATATCTGACTTCTTCTGGGAAAATCAGTAAGCCAATCATACAAGCAGGAAATTATTTTTCTGGGGGGTGTCCTGTACACATTTTGTGTACGGGAACACCTCCAGGTTGCCATATTGCATTTTACAGAAAATTACAGAGCTGCAGATTGAAAAAGAAGATGGTACTTTTTAATACCATTCAACTACAATATGACAATTTTTTACGCTATATTATTTTTTCTTTATTTGCTATTTTTTTCCCTTTAAGATAAGCATCCCCATACATACAGGGACAGAGGAATGTTGGTCCACGTTAATATAATGAATGTCTACATTATAAAAATTAGAAATAAAAACAAATTTCTTCAATTCTCTGCACTATATCATATGAACAGGAATGGAAGAAACCTAAAAGCTCAGTAATTAATGTAATCATAAAATAGGATTTTTATACTCATCATAAAATCTTTTTCTCAAAGTCCATTGGGCTTCCACTAGCTGCTTCTCTCCCCCATCCCCCTAAACGCTTACCTGCGTCCTGTATCAATCCAGTGCTGTGCCCATCTGCAGTTCTTCTCCCCTCTCTCTTCTCACAGGAGTATCAGGCAGCCCCTATGAGGAGAGAGTGGAGAGCAGGGCCAGGGCCAGCACACAGCCCGGCTATAGCAAGTGGCTTGCTATAGGAGCACACAAAAAAGAGAAGGAGCAGACAGCATCGGCTGGGGACTCCAGAGGAGGAAGAAAGGGGCCACTCTGTTTAATACCATTGCACAGAGCAGGTAAGTATAAACCTCTTTTTTTATTTTAATAAAAAAATGTTTGACATTACAACCACTTTAAAGAAAAATCAAAACCAAACAGATAACGGCTAAGCTGAAAAAAGGCATATAAACCGTTTAGCCCAATAAAATATTAGTATTTTTTAGCCAATCTCGTGACACACACAGCCCTGCCATAATCTACAGACAAGATGGTAATATCACTATTAAGAGCACAGAGTTCTATAGTTTCCTGTGTCACCTTTGCTCATCCAGGCTACTTATTAAACAGAGGGGGCATCACCACAATGATCTGCTCTGTACTCTCTCCTCATCTAGGACCACTTATACACCTTTACCGTCAGATCCAGGGCACGAAACGTACTTACATACATTAGCTGAACTGTGTCCTTTGCAGACTTCCTGCATTATCTTAAATAGGCTATTTAACCCAACTAGTTTGTTTTATCATGGACTGCAGAGAATAATCAGCCTTAATGTTCTAGAGATATCAGAGTGTGAGTGGTTGAGCAGTTTAGCAAAATACAACTGTATGTCAGTCCTCAACATCTCAATGCGCAGCTCAATGCGCAGAGATTTTAAGGCATAAAGCAAGAAGAATGTGTATGTATTACAGGACGGAGATAGACCTTATCCATCCTGGACACTGGAGTACAGACTTGCTATCCCTGTGCAACCCCTCACCTCCCTACCTGTCTGCTGGACCATCCTTAAGCCGCCACGATTGCCAGATAAACCCACGGCCTTCTGGCTCTGTGACCGCCACCATCTTCCCAGCCTCTGTCCCACAGTTTGAAGCTGCATCCTACAGTCAGGTCCATAAATAATCCATAATTGTGACATCGACACAATTCTAATCTTTTTGGCTCTATACACCACCACAATGGATCTGAAATGTAACGAACAAGATGTGCTTTAACTGCAGACTTTCAGCTTTAATTTGAGAGTATTTACATCCAAATCAGGTGAACGGTGTAGGAATTACAACAGTTTGTATATGTGCCTCCCACTTTTTAAGGGACCAAAAGTAATGTGACAATTGGCTGCTCAGCTGTTCCAGGGGCCAGGTGTGTGTTATTACCTCATTATCCCATTTACAAGCAGCAGACAAAAAGGTCCAGCATTCATTTCAAGTGTGCTATTTGCATTTGGAATCTGTTGCTGTCAACTCTCAATATGAGATCCAAAGAGCTGTCACTATCAGTGAAGCAAGCCATCATTAGGCTGAAAAAACAAAACAAACCCATCAGAGAGATAGCAAAAATATTAGGTGTCACCAAATCAACTGTTTGGAACATCCTTAAAAAGAAAGAACGCACGGTGAGCTCAGCAACACCAAAGGATCTGGAAGACCACAGAAAACAACTGTGGTGAATGACCGAAGAATTCTTTCCCTGGTGAAGAAAACACCCCTCACAACAGTTGGCCAGATCAAGAACACTCTCCAGGAGGTAGGTGTATGTGTGTCAAAGTCAACAATCAAGAGAAGACTTCACCAGAGTGAATACAGAGGGTTCACAACAAGATGTAAACCATTGGTGAGCCTCAAAAACAGGAAGGCCAGATTAGAGTTTGCCAAACAACATCTAAAAAAGCCTTCAAGTTCTGGAACAACATCCTATGGACAGATGAGACCAAGATAAACTTGTACCAGAGTGATGGGAAGAGAAGTGTATGGAGAAGGAAAAGAACTGCTCACGATCCAAAGCATACCAAGTCATCAGTGAAGCATGTTGGTGGTAGTGTCATGGCGTGGGCATGTATGACTGCCAATGGAACTGGTTCTCTTGTATTTATTGATGATCTGACAAAAGCAGTAGAATGATTTCTGAAGTGTTTCGGGCAATATTATCTGCTCATATTCAGCGAAATGCTTCAGAACTCATTGGACGGCGCTTCACAATGCAGATGGACAATGACCCGAAGCACACTGCGACAGCAACCAAAGAGTTTTTTAAGGGAAAGAAGTGGAATGTTATGCAATGACCAAGGCAATCACCTGAGCTGAATCCAATTGAGCATGCATTTCACTTGCTGAAGATAAAACTGAAGGGAAAATACCCCAAGAACAAGCAGGAACTGAAGACAGTTGCAGTAGAGGCCTGTCAGAGCATCACCAGGGATGAAACCCAGCGTCTGGTGAGGTCTATGCATTCCAGACTTCAGGCTGTAATTGACTGCAAAGGATTTGCAACCAAGTATTAAAAAGTAAAAGTTTGATGAATGATTGTTAATCTGTCCCATTACTTTTGGTCCCTTAAAAAGTGGGAGGCACATATACAAACTGTTGTAATTCCTACACCGTTCACCTGATTTGGGTGTAAATACCCTCAAATTAAAGCTGAAAGTCTGCAGTTAAAACATATCTTGTTCGTTTCATTTCAAACCCATTGTGGTGGTGTATAGAGCCAAAAAGATTAGAATTGTGTCGATGTCCCAATAGTTATGGACCTGACTGTATGTCCTCTGGAGCCCCGGTTCACTGCATCTCTTACCCAGCATCCCATCCATCACTGTACATAGAGGACTGCTGAGCCGCTACTGTACACCCGATACGGCCGTGATCTCCTGGGGCCTAGTGAACACCACCATCTTGCTGCCCTGTGCCCTGCTGAGTGCTCAGAGACTCCACCGTACTAGACAGTAGCACACAGCATCAAAGCTTCACTCCTCCTACCCGTCACCCTGCTGGGGAGTGCGGACTGCTGGACTGACACAGACTGCCTGATCTGGCAAAGATCCATTGGGCCTGGGTACTGTTGCCACCAGGGTTACCGCAGCCTCCTATCTGAACACCTGCTTGTGCACTGCCTGCTTTCCTCTCTAGAGCGCCCCTCTGCCCCTTGTGGCTTACTCTGGGCAGATGTCCTCAAAAAAGAAAAATACAAGACGCCATCTGGACCGGGAGACTCCAGTCACTACTGGCCGCACTGTAGATAGAGCCCAGAGAGACTCCAACTGTGGTAGCACCAATCCCATCACTGCAGGACAGCACAGCCATGATCCTTGCTGAAATAGAACAGAGCAGGACCATCTTGCTGAAAAATGCAACCTTATCCGTAACGACCTTGACAAAATGGGGGGGGGATAACCAAACCAAATACAGAATATCTGCCACCGAAGATCTTACTGCCACCCACGCTACCTCCATTGCTGAATTACACCACATGGTTCAGACCCTGGTCGCAAAATTGGATGACACTGAAAACTGACTAAGACAGAATAACGTTAGAGTTCTGGGACTGCCTGAGGGAGCTTGCTGGGGCTCATGGATCTTCCCCCCATCTATGTGGTTGAGAGAGCCCATTGGGTACCCACAGGCCGGGCAGTTCCTGGGAACTTCCCCCGACCCTTTCTGGTCCACTTTCTTAACTATCAGGACAGGGACAGGATCCATTCTGAAGCCCTTAAACCCTCCACACTCAAATATGGCAACACCACCGTCCTCCTTTTCCCGGACTTCTCGGCTGAGTTGCACAGGAAGAGGAAAACTTTTAACAATGTCCTTAAACGGCTCAGGGATAAAAATGTTAAGTATAGCATGCTTTATCCTAGCCACCTCCGGGTACAACACGATGGCGTTGTTCGTTTCTTCGATACCCTCACGGATGCGGACAACTGGATACGCACTTTAAGATGAAGAACTTTTATTCTTCCAATCTACCTGATGCACAGATCTTCCACATCCTAACTTGCCTTATCCTACTAATTCTACTACAAGCACCAGAGTTACCTCTAGGGTACATCTACATCAACTACACCCTACCCAACGCGATTGACTTTGTAGAGTTTCAACTGGAGGTATCTCAACTGCTGTTCTCCACTAATCTGTAGTGACTTTATAATAGCTATATATCAGTTTGAGTTTAGGGAATAAAACTGACTGGAACTGTTGTTTTGGTTTCCTGCTTCCTGCTGCAGCCTCTGTCCTCTAGGCTGATCTCAATCTCCAGCTGGTCAATCTGCTTCTCTGCTCTGCTCTGGAATCAACACACCCTTTCCAACCAGGAGATGTGGTCATGAGAAAGCAACTGAATAAAGTCAAGGGATCTGGATTCCCCTTTGGACCCCAGACAACAGTGAACAGAACAGCAGTCCTGATGGAACAGTGTCCCCAGTGGATCCAAGTGACCAGAGTAAAGAGAGCAACAAAGGTGGGATGAAGCAAGTGATACAAGACCCCAGAAGTGAGACAACAGACAAGCCGAAAGAAGACACAGAAGGTCCTGGCTACTGTCTCCCCAAACTTCTGTGGATCATTGGGTAACATCTTTTCCTCAGGACACAGTGTGTCACACCAAGATTTTCAGAGCGCTGCTCAGTAAGGAGTTCCATCTTTGTAGGCCCAACTCTAACCAGCTCAAGTAACCCCCTGGGGGGGTGTTTATAAAGCTTATACGCCGTGAATGAGAGTGCAAGGCATGTATATCTGGTGAGTGCGGCTCCATATGAATGATTCACAATCACCATCGGTGTGGTGGAGGGGAATGTTCATGGCAGAGGAAGACCATAGCTTTACATTCACGTATTTGATGCACTTGTTTGATGCACATTTCTGGTATGGACTTTATTTCTACAGTTTACATTTAATGTTGCATGAATTGTTCACTGTGATTTATAAACAATTTATTCACATTTTTTATCATCAGAGAATTAGTAAAATTAGTTGCAGTATCACGAGCATTTATTTGTGATTTAGCATTAGCACTTTAGGTCAGGCATGTACCATCACCATTTATATGATTTATTAATAGTTTAGTGTATCTGGTTCATAGCGCCACTATTATATATAGGTCCTCAATGGCGCCGGTTAAACTGGGCGGCACCCTTTCGTCCCCATTTGCAATTGGAAGGGGGACGAGGCAGGGTTGCCCGCTGTCATCAGCCCTTTTTGCTTTGGTGATGAAGCCACTTGCCTCTGCTATTAGACAGTCTGACAAGGTCAGGAACATCCAGGTCAGTTCTATACATGAAAAACTGGCCGTGTATGCAGACGACCTCATTCTTTTCTTAAATGATCCTGGTCCTTCTCTTCGAGAGACACTAGACTTCTTCCTGATTTCACTTACTGCTCGGGGTCTTATGCCCCGTACACACGGTCGGACTTTGTTCGGACATTCCGACAACAAAATCCTAGGATTTTTTCCGACGGATGTTGGCTCAAACTTGCTTTGCCTACACACGGTCACACAAAGTTGTCGGAAAATCCGATCGTTCTGAACGCGGTGACGTAGAACACGTACGTCGGGACTATAAATGGGGCAGTAGCCAATAGCTTTTGTCTCTTTATTTATTCTGAGCATGCGTGGCACTTTGTGCTTCGGATTTGTGTACACACGATCGGAATTTCCGACAACGGATTTTGTTGTCGGAAAATTTTATCTCCTGCTCTCCAACTTTGTGTGTCGGAAAATCCGATGGAAAATGTCCGATAGAGCCCACACACGGTCGGAATTTCCGACAACACGCTCCGATTGGACATTTTCCATCGGAAAATCCGACCGTGTGTACGGGGCATTAAAGTTAACTGGGAGAAGTCCCAAATACTGCCAATTGACAATGCTGCAAAATCCCAGGCAGACCCCACTCTCCCACTGATATGGACAAGTCAGTTTGAATATCTTGGCATTCATATCTCTCAATCCCCAGCTGACTACTACATGCTTAATTTAACTTCATTGGTACAAACTATGAAGGAGAGGTTAAAAGCCTGGGCCCATCTCCCCCTCTCCCTGATTGAGCAAATTAAATTATTTAAGATGAAGCTATTGTCTGTTTTTCTTCATGTCCTTAGACATTTCCCTGTGTGGATACCCAAAAAAGTGTTCCGCCTAATAAATACAACTTTGCTTTCCTTTCTCTGGGGCACGAGCCAGCCGAGATTTAAGCTGACGGTGCTACACAGGCCCTGGGGTGAGGTAGATCTAGTTTGTCCTGATCTGTACAAGTATTATTTGGCTGGTCAGTTGACCCATGCACACAATGGCTGATATCGGATGAGTCCAATGCAGCGGTGGTTTTGGAGGCAGCCTGTTTGAGCTCCTACGAGACACTGAGGAATGTGCTTTACCGTGGAACTCGATCGCCTTTTCCCCTCACACTAGTTATGAAGGCTGTCCTAAGGGTGGGGGCTGCGGCACTTTCCCTGCGTCCTGTGTCCTGTGGGCATATCTCACCACATACCTCTCTGGCTCAACCCAGTCTTGACGCAATTTATCTCCATACCTGACCCAAACATCTGGGCACTCAAGGACATTAAATATGTGGACCAGATATGCATGGGGGGTCAGTTTCAGGCTTTTGACGAGTTGAAGCAAAAATATGATTTACTAAACTCACATCTGTTTAGATATCTGCAACTGAGACACGCTTTCAATACTCAGTTCGAGAACTCACAAGTGGCTTTATGTACTTCGACTCTGGAGGATTTGCTCAGAGACAAATCTATGACTAAGCCTATGTCCGTTATTTACAAAGAACTACTACCTAATGTACATAGGGGACTTGAAACTCTCAGGGCCAGATGGGTTGAAGACTTTCCTACAATGGACACAGAGGACTAGGAGGAGGTGTGGACATGCCCCTTTTCACAATTGGTCGCCGCGAGGGACCGACTGATTCTATTTAAAATCCTACATAGAGTGTATTTTACACCCACACAATTACATAAAATATATCCAAATATTCCAGATTCTTGTTGGCGATGCGCCGCATCCTCAGCGGACTTCATGCATGTTTTCTGGACCTGTCCACAAGTAAATTTGTTTTGGAATGAGGTCATCACATTTATTCTAATGCCCTGTACACATGATCGGACATTGATCGGACATTCCGACAACAAAATACATGGATTTTTTCCGACGGATGCTGGCTCAAACTTGTCTTGCATACACACAGTCGCACAAAGTTGTCGGAAAATCCGATCGGTCTGAACGTGGTAATGTAAAATACGTACGTCTGGACTATAAATGGGGCAGTAGCCAATGGCTTTCGTCTCTTAATTTATTCTGAGCATGTGCGTCAGATTTGTGTACACACGATCGGAATTTAACCGATCAGATTTTGTTGTCGGAAAATTTTATAGCCTGCACTCAAACTTTGTGTGTTGGAAATTCTGACGGAAAAAGTCAGATGGAGCCCACACACGATCGGAATTTCCAACAACACAATCCGATCGTGCTTTTTCCGTCAGAAAATCCGACCGTGTGTACAGGGCATTACAGTTACCACTATCCAAGTCCCGCTGACGGGGGAAGCGTATCTGTTAGGACTTGTAGAACGTCTGGCCAATCGCTGGGTGGTCCGAACCCTTTTAGAATTCTTACTGTATTATGCACACAAGGCCATTGTACTCAAGTGGAAATCCCCTGTTGCACCATCCATTAATTTCTGGAATCGATTAGTTAATGCAGCCCTACCAATGTACAAGGCCACTTATCTGTCTAGGGGGTGCGCTAAGAAGTTCCATAAAATGTGGAATATCTGGATGGAGTCTGCAGATACAAATGCAGATTCTCTGGACGACTAATGAGCTTTAGGATATACAATCTGTTCTTCCATAGGTGGTGGAACTTTGTGTTTCTGCCACACAGGGTGGATGATCTCCTAGGTGACTGGGTTCTAGGAGAGAGGGCATCTTGTTAATGTGTTTGCCACTGAAGATGGCCAGGAAAAACTCCTGAACCCCAATTTGTATAGATGGATTGAGCGTACAACTCTAGGTTGTTTTAGGATGTTCTAGTTTTGCTTTTATTGTTTTAGTTTTTGTTTCCTTTGTGTCTCCGAGCCTGGGTATGCCCAAGAGGCTCTGTTTTGTAGTCTACAATTTAAAACTACAATAAAAATAATAATTAAAAAAAAAACAAAAAAAAAACAACAATGCACCAGGAAGATTCACCTGCAGTGAATGTTTGCTTAAAGTCACATTCACTGCTTTATAAGTATAACCTATACTGCTTGCAATCAGAAATTACCTAGATGCAGGAGGTTTCTATCTAAGCTGCTTCCTAAATCTGGCCACAGATGGTTTGAATCTCGGCCAGTTCAGCAGGGACCGGCCGTGATTCGAATCATGTATGGCCAGACTGAATTTATCGATCAACTTGTGTACAAATAAAATCTGACAGGCTGGTTGTACCCAGTGTCTTTGCAGGAGGTATTTCCCACATCAACACTGTCTGTGTTGATGGGAGAATAAAGCAATTTTCTATCCTGCAACCTATGGTTGCAGGAAAGAAAATCGCTCCATCTATGGTTGGCTTAAAACTGGTGTAAATCATCATTTGAGAAGTGTTAATATAAATCATCAAACAAATAGGAAACATCTATCCTGTAGAAGAAAATGGGCCACTTAAAGGAAACCTGCTAAAACATAAACTGCCCTTTTCCTTTGAAAACACTGGCTGCCATGTAGACTACCATATTGCCTGGCTGCCAAGTGGACCCTCTTGCTTCAACAATTATGCCGCGTACACACGACCAGACTTTCCAGCAGAAAAGGTCCGACGTCTTCCCTACGTCTTCCCGACTGAGTTCCAACGGAGTTCCAATGGACTTTCGACTGAATGGACTTGCCCACACACGAATGGACCAAAGTCCGTTCTTTTTGAACATGATGACGTACGAAGGGACTAGAAAAGGAAGTTCAATAGCCAGTAGCCAAAAGCTGCCCTTGCGTCCTATTTGGTCGGACCAGTATACAGACGAACGGTTTTCCCCGATAGAAATTGATTCCGTCAGACAGATTTGAAACATGTTCTATTTCTAGGTCCGTTCTTTTTGAAGAAAAAAGTCGATTGAAGCCCACACACAATCGGAATATCCAACGGAATGATTCCATCGGACCTTTTCTACCGGAAAGTCCAGTCATGTGTATGCAGCATTAGAGGCATTAACCAGGTGGGCACATAGGGATTTTTGACTTTTCTAAAGCTTTCAAGAAGCATGAAAGCTTTTGGTTCAGTAAAAGTGTCAGACCATTATTTCAGAAAGAGTTCAGAAAATGAAATAGTTGTCAGAAACTAAGTAGTTGTCAAAACGAGTTTAAAGGAAAAACTCCAGGTACATATGATACTTTAGCTGATCCATTGTAAATACTTGGAAATATTATATGCACAGGAAAGGATGTACTACTCCAGAAATAGAAGAGCCAGGGATCTGTACTGTAGGTAAGCTGCTGCCTGAAAGACATGTGGAAAATGTATGCTCTGAATGACTATAAGGGCACCCCAGTAGAATGACATAGATTTATTCCTTTGTTTGCAGGTTACCTTCTTGATTTTCTTGATGTCCGGATCTTCTTCTTCATGGTTGAGGTGGTAAGGTCGCATCCGTTCCTTCGTTTTATTGAGAGCTACAATCTGGTAAACACCACAAAAAAAAATATGTTGAAGGTCACATATAAACAGCAACACAATATAATCAAATGAGGAACAAAAGGAGTGAAGTAACTTTGCATCTAATGAAATCAAATGACATTCCAACATTCTAGGAAGAATACCAATTAATGCCAACAAAAAAAGCTATTGGTTAAAATGATCCTCCAACCAACCAAAATATCTTTCTTTTCAGATTATCATTTTTAAAAAGTGTTATCAATAAAAATGATTATTTACAGAACAGGATAATTACAGTCTGAAAGATATTGGCTACTACTCAAATGATCAGAAACGGCTTATACAAGTATAGATCACATAAAACAGCTTAAATTTAAATTATGGAATAATATAGCTCACCTGCTCCTTGTTTTCCCCTCATACGGGTTCATGGACAATGGACAATGGGCACTACAAACATTACTCTTCTAAATCACCCAGCACTTCAAATCTCTACTTTTATTATAAATGACATAAGGACAGGATGTATTTTCTCAAGCAGCATGCTTATATCTGTAACTATTATTCATTTACTTATAATCACTGCGATATCCAGTCTTTGAGAAATAATTTTGTAAAATAGGTCTATGTATTGTATAACCCGCATAATCCAATAAGGCTAGGTTCACACTGACCCGCACTGTGCGTTCTGGTTGCGGGTATTGCATCGATTCCCACACCTGCAACCGAATCGCACTGCTCTTGCGAGACGCGCCATTCTGAATGGCAGCCCCACACATCTCAGCTGGCAGTGTGATCACGGGTGCAGGAACTGTAGGGAAACCGTATGGTCAAAAATACCATGCAGGAACTGTAGGGAAACCGTATGGTCAAAAATACCATGCGGTTTTCCTGTGGCCGCATTTTTAAAAAGGTGCATACATTTAAATGAAAACGCAAATGCAGGACGCACGGCCTGCCCGCACTAGTGTCAATGGCTACTTCTACCTTTCATTCATCCAATGCTTTCTTCAAAATTAAAGTAAATATAGACATACACCACTTTACCTAACCAACAGTGGTGGAACAATCATTTTTAACCAGTTATGGTCATTGGGCGTGCTACATAGATAGATAGATTCAATGCCTTGAAAAAATATTCATACCCCTTGAAACTTTACACATTTTGTCACGTTACAACCAAAAATGTAAATCTATTTTATTGGGATTTTATGTGATAGACCAACACAAAGTGGTACATAATTGTGAAGTGAAAGGAAAATGACAAATGGTTTTCAAATTTTTTTACAAATAAATAAGTGAAAAGTGTGACGTGCATTTGTATTCAGCCCCCCTGAGTCAATACTTTGTAGAACCACCTTTCCCTGCAATTACAGCTGCAAGTCTTTTTGGAGATGTTTCTACCAGCTTTGCACATCTAGAAAGTGACATTTTTGCCCATTCTTCTTTGAAAAATAGCTCAAGCTCTGTCAGATTGGATGGAGAGCGTCTGTGAACAGCAATTTTCAAGTTGCCATAGATTCTCAATTGGATTTGGGTTTGGACTTTGGCTGGGCCATTCTAAAACATGAATATGCTTTGATTGAAACCATTCCACTGTAGCTCTGGCTGTATGTTTAGGGTTGTTGTCCTGCTGGAAGGTGAACCTCCAACACAGTCTCGAGTCTTTTGCAGACTAACAGGTTTTCTTCTAAGATTGCCCTGTGTTTGGCTCCATCCATCTTCCCATCAACTCTGACCACCTTCCTATCCCCGCTGAAGAAAAGATAGATAGATACATGACACACTTATAAAGTAACATCAGTGATGTCAAGTAGAGTTAGGATGTAGCAGTGTTATTATTACTGTGTTGTAACTTCTCAGGTTATTTTACAGCAGATCAAAGGAGTGATCTTTGGGGCCCATTTACCAAACTACACTGTGGTAATGGGCTTTACTGCAATGCAATGCACAGTAACACTTGTTACATGCGTTATTGCAGAACTATGCCATATATTCTAAAAGGCACCCCTATGCACCGTCTCAACTTGTTGCAAGGCTGAAAATGTTGCATGCACTGTATTTGGTGCATTAGCCGGCCCATTAAATGAATGGGCTACTGCATATTATGTCAGTTAAAGCAATCCTGCAAGTTAAAAAAAAAGATGAAAAAATTGAACGGTGTTAGTGTTTAACCCCTTAGTAACTCTTAGTTAACCCTAATCAGCCCTAAGTAACTCCTTTTCTCATTAACTATTTTTTTTTGCTGCTGATTTTCTTTCTTTTTTTTACAGTGTACCTAAACCCAAAAAAGAAAAATATAATATATTGCAGACTGCTAGTAGTTGTGGTGGTTGAATTTTTCTTCTTTAAGCTGCTTTTGTTTTTTTTAACCTGGTAATCCTGCAAATAAAGCCCTTCCCATCTATGGAGGGAGCCATAGTTGTCAACCTAGGTTGTTCTGATATGGACTACAAAATGTCCATATCTCTTCATCTCTATTACAGGGGTAGTAGGGCAATTGGTAGCTTACAGAGGATAGCTAGGTAGGAAGATATTATTCCGTGCAGTTCAGAGGAAGTGACAAGGATACTGCATTTTTACACCCTTTGAATATAGATTGCATAGACAATATTACCAGGAGAAAACCTTGTTTGTGCTGAAAAAAAGCAACACGTATTAATTTGTTATCCTAAGTAGGGATGAGCACACCCTCTTCTTCTGTTCGCAGCAGAACATGCGAACAGGCAAAAAATTTGGCAGAACACATGAACACCGTTAAAGTCTATGGGACACGAACTTGAATAATCAAAAGTGCTCATTTTAAAGGCTTATATGCAAGTTATTGTCATAAAAAGTGTTTGGGGACCTGGGTCTTGCCCCAGGGGAAGTCCCCATGTCGTCAGAGGGGGCGGGGTCACCCGGTTACGTCACCGTGTGGCCCCACCCTCAGTTATATAAGAACTGTCACAAGCGAAGAAGCGTCACACGGCAGGAGCCTCCCATCGAGGATTTTTTTTTCCGGTTCGTCGGCGGCATGGTAGAAGAAGATGAATGGACATTTTTATTTTTTTATTTTTTAATAAAGGACTTGTCCCAAGCTATGTCTTGTCTTTTTTAACATTTTCACACTTTTTTTTGTGAAATGGTAGGGGTACATTGTACCCAGTTACCATTTCACACAGGGGGGAGGCCGGGATCTGGGGGTCCCCTTGTTAAAGGGGGCTTCCAGATTCCGATAAACTCCCTGCCCGCAGACCCCCACAACCACCAAGCAAGGGTTGTGGGGATGAGGCCCTTGTCCCCACCAACATGGGGACAAGGTGCTTTGGGGGGCTACCCCAAAGCACCCTCCCCATGTTGAGGGCATATGGCCCGGTACGGTTCAGGAGGGGGGGCGCTCTCTTATCCCCCCCTCTTTTCCTGCGGCCTGCCAGCTTGCATGCTCGGATAAGGGTCTGGACCCCTACGACATTTTTTTTTAATTTTGGTTCGGGGTTCCCCTTAATATTCATACCAGATCCAAAGAGCCTGGTAATGGACTATAGACACCCCCCCAGGCACAATATTTAAAGGAATATTTAATTTTTATTGTTTCACTTTAAGCATTAAAAAAATCACTGCTCCCGAAAAATGTTTGCATTGATACATGTCCCCTGGGGCAGGACCCAGGTCCCCAAACACTTTTTATAACACTTTTTTGCATATAAGCATTTAATATTAGCACTTTTGATTTTTCATGTTAGTGTCCCATAGACTTTAACAGTGTTCCGGCAGCTTTCGAATTTGCCGCAAACATCGCATATTGTTCGCTGTTCCGTGAACACCCAATGTTCGAGTCGAACTTATGTTCAACTCGAACATCGGGCTCATCCCTAATCCTAAGTAATGACAACTGAATCAATGGTCCATAGAGTGTACAGGTGTGAAATCATTTATTACTTTTTTGTTTCCAATATGAAAGATGGAGACTTTGTGGTTTTATGCTATATACTTTATTCTGGATCTAGAATTTTTTTCTGCAGAAAAATTGGCCTCAGTCCTCTTACATACCTACAGTGGGTATAGAAAATGATTACCTTCCTTTAAAATAATCAAATGTTGTTGCTTTGCAGCCTGAAATGAAGACAGACACAGTTTTTGTTTTATCCAGCTGTATATAGCATCCAAGTGAAAGATATAGCACCAACATCTCAGGAATAAAAATCAAAAGCAGAATCACTGAGTTGGAAAAAGGATCACCCCCTCCTAAAAATTACTTGCAAACTCAATCAGGTGTAACTAATCAACTTCTCAATGGCACACAAAGCCATTTGACTTTCAACTGTGATCAGCTGTGGTCATTTTGATTAGCTCAGCATGAAAAGAGCATTTCTGGAGAATTTCAGTCCATAGTAGTGCATCTGAAGCAAACAATCAAGTATGGGTAGCAAGGCACCGTCAAACGATCTCTGGGATAAAGTTGCGGACAGGCAAAAGTCATGAGATGGATACAAAAACATTTTCAAGGCTTTATCAATGCCTAGCAGCACAGTGAAGTCTATTATTAAGAAGTGGAAGGTATTTGATACAACACAAACCCTCCCTGGATCAGGACGTCGCTTCAAAATGGATGGAAGAGCCAAGATGAAACTGGTCAGGGAGGCTACAAAGAGGCCTACAGGAACCCTGAAGCAGTTTCAGGAATTTATGATAAAGAGTGGTCATTGTGTGCATGTGGCAACAATACCACAAATTCTCCACAAATGTGGCTTGTATGGAAGGGTTGCAAGATAAAAAAAACACTCCTCTAAAAAGGCCACATGCAGTTTTGACTGAGCTTTGCCAAAATGCACCTTGAAGATTCTGAGGCCACATGGAAAAAGATGTTATGGTCAGATGGGACTAAAGTTTAATTATTTGGCCTCAACACCAAACAATATGTTTGGTGGAAATCCAATACAGCTCACCATCCAAATAACACCATTTCTACAGTAAAGCATGGAGGTGGTAATATTCTGTTATGGAGTGTTTCTCTGCAGTAGGGACAGGAGCACTAGTCAGGATCGAAGAAAAATGGATGGGGCAAAATACCGTCAAATTCTTGAGGAAAATCCGCTGCCCTCTGCCAGAAAATTGTCAATGGGGAGAAGGTTTACCTTCCAACATGACAATGACCCAAAGCACACAGCAAAAATGACCACACAGTGGTTGAAGGACAAAAGAGTGAATGTCCTTGCATGGTCAAGTCAGAGTCCAGACTTAAACCCCATTGAAAGTCTGTGGAATGACTTGAAGACTGCGGTCCACAAACGGTCACCATCAAATTTAACTTAACTTGAGCAGTTCTGCAAAGAAGAGGGGACAAATATTGCAAAGTCTAGATGTACAAAGTTAGTAGAGACATATCCCAACCGACTAAAGGCTGTAATTAAAGCAAAAGGTATTTCAACAAAATACTGACACAAGGGGGTGATCCTTTTTCCAACTCAGTGATTCTGTTTTTGATTTTTTTTTTCTGAAATGTTGGTGTCATATGTTTCACTTGGATATTATAAGTTGCACTGAGTAAATACAGCTGGATAAAACAAAAACTGTATCTGTCTTCATTTCAGGGTATCAAAGCAACAAAAGGTGATTATTTTAAAGGGGGGGGTGGTTTTTTTCTATACCCACTGTACATCCAAAGACTATATCATGTAAAAAAGCTATGCACAGCTTATCTGTAGTCTGTACATACTTAATATCTTAATATACAGGAGCTAGTTTATTACATAATTAGATGCTTTCCCTGTCTCATAGGTATGCTAATTTAAATATTTAACACCATTAATTTCTGTATCACTCTTCTCGGAATCTGCTATGGCAATATCACAGTGCAGAAATATCTATGGAGACTTACAATGGAAGTACACTGATTAGGCTGATGCCTCTTGTTCATAAATTTAAAAAAAACAGCAGAGGAAAAAGGTATCTGCAAGAACTTCACACGGATTTCTGATAAAAGATAGGACATGTAAAGAAATTCAGGAGAATTCAAAACAGCCCCATTGGCCCTTTTCTGCCAGTAGTTTCCCTAACTACTTGCCTACCAGGCCAATTCTGACACTTCTCTCCTACATGTACCGGTAAATATCAGAATTAAATTAAAATTAAAAAATTACTTAGAACCCACAAACATTATATGTTTTTTTTGGCAGAGACCCTAGGGAATAAAATGGCGGTTGTTGCAACTTTTTATCTCGCACGGTATTTGCGCAGCAATTTTTCAAACGCGTTTTTTTTGGAAATGCATTAAAAAAAAAGACAAAACAGTACAGTTAGCCCAATGTTTTTACATAATGTAAAAGATGATGTTATGCCGAGTATACCTAACATGTCACGCTTTAAAATTGCACACACTCATCTAATGGTGCCAAACTTCAGTATTAATGTTTTTTTTACAGGTTACCTGTTTAGAGTTACAGAGAAGGTCTTGTGCTAGAATTATTGCTCTTGCTCTAACATTCGCGGCAATACCTCACATGTGTGGTTTGAACGCTGTTTACATATGTAGGCGCGACCTACGCATGCGTTCACTTCTGCGGGGGTGCTTTCAATTTATTTTTTTTATTGTTTATTTTACTTTTATTTTTATATTTTGATGCTTTCATCTTACATTTTTTTGGGGGGCATGACAGGTCCTATTTACAGTGAGATCTGGGGTCTATAAGTCCACACATCTCGACTCTAGGCTGGGAAGCCTGAAATCAAAAAAAAAAGAAAAAGAGCGATCTCGGCATCCCAGCCAAGGAGGCGGCATTTTTTCAATTGCAGAGACCGGGTGTGACGTCATAACATCGCGCCCGGCCTCCGAACGTCTAGTCTTTAAGTGGTTAAACTGACTTCATTTACAGATGGTCATCCCTTTGATCTAAAAGAACCAAACGTTACATTGTTTATAGTTATCGCTGAGCAATGTTGATAGAAATTTGCCAGAGGCTCTTTTTTTTTTGCCAGCTGTGAGTGAGCAGAGAATGGCTCTGCACTGTTTACATATAATCGTGGAAATGCCGGATTAAGATCGTGAGGGGTTGAATCGAGATTGCGATTTTTTAACGAATAATTGTGCAGCTCTACATTTGCACCAGTGATGGTAACATTACCGACACAAGTGGCGAATTCAGATAGTTCACTTTAAGAATATGACGCTATGGCAGTAATCAGGAAACTGACAGTAATCAAGACTGAGTCTGAGCTGGCAAACAGAGGTACGCCAGTACTCAATGCTGGGAAGCTGTCATGCATGTGACAGCTTCTCACACAGAGCTATATCTCCAGCTCCATTCAGTTGTTGGCTGGGGGATTCCCCAGCAGAAAGCTAAATGTAAATGGGATACGGATGATGTCATTACCCTAGTATGGATATATTTGGGAGATTACTTGTCATTGGGTGGGTGGAGCCTTATGGAGAAAGGAGGGGCTAGTTCCCCATCAGGTCTGCTTAATCTTTGATTGACAGCACACTGCAGTGGGTGGACTTGAAAGCTGTTCTATTCAAAGCAAACAAAACTTTAAAGTGGTTCTTTAAAGGGTTTCTTCTAAAAAAAAAACCTTCTGTGTGGAATCCCCTCGCAGCCCCCCCCCCCCTAACTACATAGCCCAATCTCGATCCAGCAATGTGCTTTCTTGGCTCTCTCCTTCCTCACTGGCTCAGATAAAGCAGCGGGAGCCATTGGCTCCTGCTGCTATCAATTGCAGTCAGTGATAAAGGGAGCAGGGGATGGGGCCGAGCCCCCGTCTCTGTGTGTCTTATGGACACACAGAAGGGGGCTCGAGAGCGAACATGCACAAGTGCCTCTATAGCAAGCGGCTTTCTATGGGGCACTCAGCGGGGGGGAGCCAAGAGCGCCAGCAAGGGACCCCCAGAAAAGGAGGAACGGGGCTACTCTGTGCAAAGCCATTGCACCACTTTAAATGAGTATTAAAAATGTTTCTTTTATGATCAAAATATCTTTTTTTTTTTAAACAGACAATGCTGCCCTTCCCAATATTTTTAGTGGAAGACTTTGGTTCATTCTGGCCACCTTACCATAAACTTACTGGTTATTAATTTGATCACTGATCCTAAAGTCATATAACCTCAAAGGTACAGTTTCATTGTCTTGACCTGTTAACATGCTTGAAATAACTGCATAAAATTATATAACTGCCACTACATATTAGGCCAAATTTCTACTACAAACAGTTTTAGATGTGCTGTTAGACTCAAGAGCAAAAAACTAATTAAACCCACTAATCTGCAATAATAGATACAAATTTAGTTGCTTATAGAAACCCTGTTACTTTGTCCATATAGGGAAAAGTGACAGGGTCTGTTTAAAGCCCACCTCACCTTCACATTGGTACCTTGCTACTCTTTCCTCTGTCGCAGGTGTCACAAAACACTTGGTGTCTGCTGGTGTTGAGGCTTGGGCCCCTTTCACACTGACAGAACGATGGGGTTTGCCTGTCAGTTTTTCAGGCAGATACGATCTGACCATCCATAGCCCTCTATGGAGCGGTGGATGTCAGTGGAAATGTGTCCGCTGATACTTGTCGGTATCCGATCCTGCCTACTAAAAACAGACAGATGGCGATCCATTCCCCATCCGTCCGGTGAATCGGATGACAGTTGGTCCGTTTCCATCCGACCACCCCATAGAAAACAGCGGGCTATGTCCACTCTGCATAGCGGAGAGGACACGGACCTGTCATCTGCCTGTTTAGTGTGGTTAAACGGAGAGATCCCCCTGCTGAGCAGGCAGATCTGCATGAGTTTGCCTGGTCTGAAAGGAGCCTTAGAGGGAGCAGTGATGTCACCCCCTCTATCATGTGACCGGACCTGCACTTTCACATTGACTGCTAGTAAGTGGCACCAGCATTGCATTCCCAGAAGCACCAGACATTGTTTTCATATGAGAGGGAGGCCTGATATAATGATTAGAGCTCTACCTGAAAGGGCAAGTTGACATGGGCTACCTAAATTTGTAACAGAAGTGATGATATAAAAATTCCATTTGTTGTATGAAGACAATGCTGTAACTTCAGCCCTGTTTGTCCTGTAATACCTCTGTCCTGAGCCTGTACATTCTTGCTAATAACTGTTAGTTTTTTACAACTGTTTATACAGATTTGTATAATCCTTCCCAAAAGGAACATTATGCTTAAGATTCTTAGAGGAAAGTTCTTCTATAGAACTAATTTGGCTTTAATGCGGCATGGTAAATCAAGACCAACCACAACAGCGATTAAGAAATCAAATCGAACTTTACATTCTTTGTAGCTTCCACCAAATTACCCTTTAACAGCAGGATTTTCATAATGTTTCATCTTCTCTTTCTCCTCATTTATGATTACAATACATTGTTCAATCATATTTCACAAATCCTAAGTACTACTAAGGGACAAGATTGTAAATTGCTTCAAAATATTATATAACCACAGACAAAATATAATTAGAGTTTCTTTGAAAAAAAAAACATGCTCTTCAATCTATGAGAAACTAAAAGAGCACCTATACTGGTCAATTATTATCAAGTAGTATAATGACTAATGGTTTCTCTGGTCACGATTACATACTGTAGTTGTAAACCAATCATGTTCCTAGTTCTTGGCATGACCTCAGCCTGCTGTCTAGTCAGAGGAGCAACAACTTACCAACCTAGTGATATCACATGCTGCAGCATGTTAACTTGCCTAAAAAGCCTAGACAATTGGTCATATGGTCTCTAAAGGAGAGGATCAGAATTCAGATTGGTTGATCCTTCCCATAGTAGAGATCATGTGCGAAAAGCCATAATCAACCTTGTCAAGTTGAAACATTTGCACATCCTATCAATTGATCCGCTAGTGTATTTTTTGTTCATAGGGCCTTCATCAGAGTTAGGTGAAGCCAACTTACATTATTTAACCCTGTAAACGTTTCAGGATGTTGTTCTTTCATTTCACAGCAAAAGGCTCTCTAAGCAGCACAGTGATAATGAAGATTAAAGGGGTTGTAAAGGTAATTTCATTTTTTTTTAAAAATAACTAACATGTCATACTTACCTCCACTGTGCAGCTCGTTCTGCACAGAGTGGCCCCGAACCTGCTCTTCTGGGGTCCCTCGGCGGCTGTTTCAGCTCCTCCCCGCAAGAACTAACCACCTTAATGCGAGCTCCCTCGCATGGTGGTTAGTTATTGCGGGCGCGCTCCCGTGATACAGCCGGCGGCTATAGCCGCTCACTGTATCACTCGGCCCCACCCCCCGGCGCGCCGCGTCATCGGATGTGATTGACAGCAGCGCGAGCCAATGGTTGCGCTGCTTTCAATCCATCCACTGCAGCCAATCAGCGACCAGGCTAAGCTGCAATAGAGATGACGGGAACGAGCAGCGGAGATTCGAGGTGTCAGGTAAGTAAAACGGGGGGGCTGGGGGCGGCGGTATTGTCAAAAGTTTTTTCACCTTAATGCATTAAGGTGAAAACATTTTTACCTTTACAACCCCTTTAAGTTAACAGATTTTAGATTGCTGCCTACAACTTTCATTCTCCACGATTTTAGTAAGAAAAGAAAGTTTACATGAACTTGAACTGACCTAAATCTTTCCTAAGGCTACAATGTTGCAAAAGTGCAATGCTTAAAGCAAACCTGTAGCCAGGTTATAGAGTAGTAAAGTAGCTTTAAAATAAATCCTCGCTGACCCCTGAAACTGCAGGTACATTGGAACAATTCATCCTCAAAATTCAAAGCAGAGACACTGAAGTCCTTCAAAGTCATTCTCTCAGTATATCAGCTCACCCTGCTCCTCAGTCTTCTAATCTCGAATGTTAACAAAGAGCACGTTCTCTGGGAAGGCAGAGCAGAGGAAACTAGGCTGCTCAGAGCTAATGCCTTCAGTGCTTCCACTGTGATCTATTTATTGTTTGATAACATAGTTACATAGTGACATAGTAAGGTTGAATAAAGACACCAGTCCATCCAGTTCAACCTGAGTGAGTGTGGGTGCGTGTCTACAATCATCCCTATTTTTATTTAAGGTACCCATATAGCGCTGCCAATTCATGCAGCACTCCGCACATACATTGTACACCCACATCGGTCCCTACCCTCAAGGAGCCCACAATCCAAGGACCCAACTCACATTCAAATACTAGGGCAAATTTTGAACAGAAGCCAATTAATCTACCAGCACGTCTTTAGAGTGTGGGAGGAAACCGGAGTACCCGGAGGAAACCCACGCAGGCACAGGGAGAACATGCAAACTCCAAGCAGGTAGTGTCGTGGTTGGGATTTGAACCAGTGACCCTTTTTACTGCCAGGTGAGAGTGCTATCCACTACACCACTGCGCTGCAAACAATAACAATATGTAAAAGCGTTAAAATCCATAGCCTGGCAAGTTAATTTTAATGAAATGCACATATATAAAGGCTTTGTGACCATCCTTAGCCCAGTAATCGCTGGGTTTTATATGCATAAACAAAGGTAATTCAATATTGTTGTGAGGGAAGAAAAAAGTCCGGACAGCCGCACACCAGCAGAATATAATCCAACAAAATTTCTTTATTGTAAAATCAGGGTGTACAAAGCACCATGGATAGAATGTACAGATAATCAGCTAACGCGTTTCACGCTCTGCGGAACGCTTACTCATAGCTAACAATAATAAAAATGAAACCACATATATACCATTTATCATGAATCATGTGACCAAGTGGTAAATCTAAAATGCAGAACAGCTGAGATCTGATTGTGAAGGGTGTGAACATTGGTCAGTGGTTGATGAGCACAGGGGTGAAAATCCCTGTGAGTGCAGGGTGTATATGTGTAAGCAGCTGCAAAATGTAGAAAAAAGGAACCTATTATATAAAATGCTATATAAGCATGTAAGACACATAAAGTACATATGAAGAATGATAAAAAAAAGTGAAGAAAGGGGCTATATTTGGATTAACGTGAAAAATAAATGATGAAAAGTGAATGAAAAGATTGAGAAATCTTAATGGGTAGTGAATGCTGGTGTAAAAATAAAAATAAATATAAATTACACCAGAAAAGAAAAAAGGAACAATGCGTGTGAAGTGTGTTTGGGGGGTGAAGGAAAAAGAAAAATATGGGGTTTCTGTGTATGCAAACAATATCGCAATAACGTGATATTAATGCTGTGTATGGATATTGTGAAACAAAAAAAAATAAATTATTATATGTATATATATATATATATAACAGTGGTTATCTGATAGTAAAAAAGTGATGTGGTATTATGGAAAGTGGAAGTCCCATAAGGAATGTTTGCTTAATGTGTCAAAAGACCGTGAATATGTGTGTGTTTCATGTGTGTGAATGAACACTATGACCAGGATGTATGTGAATATAATAAACATGTATTTTAATTCTGTTTATAAAAGACATGGTCATATAGAAAAAGGGGAGGGGGAAAAAACACATACATGCACACTTCCTCTGTTCCCAATAAAAACGATTGCTAATATATCAGAATTGACTACATTTGTGTCCACATGTGAATTATTCTGGTGCGTAACATCAATTTTCTGTAAATCGTGAAAATGAAGCACCTTTCCTAAAGAAACGAAAAAGGAGGGGGAAACCTTCATCAATTGACATGTGAAGACATATATTAGTACCGTAAATAACATATTATAAATACTATCATGATAAAAATTATTATAGTGAGCATGAAAACCATGCTTATAACAAAAACAACTCCATATTTTTCAGTGTGTACATAAAAAAAAACCTATAAACTAGGCACTTACATGCACAAACCAATGTTTATATATTTGTGTATCTGTGTGTGTGCACAGCGAAGTTTTACTATATTCTCCACTAGCACCGACATAGTCTCATCCAGTCACATAATCGTTTGTTGGGGTTGTCAAGTTTATGTTAAAATACTACTTAATATATTTTGATATATTTGAATACCTAGACAACCTTAATACTCGGCAGGGTTTAACTCAATACATCCGGTAATTATTTTGATTAACACTTCTTGAGGCTTTCACATAAATATATCCATTACTCTTTTCTCTTCAAAAAGATAAGTCATTTCGTGAGAGTTCTTCCTTTTATCCTGATCTCTGGGAATCCAAGTTTTAAACAAGACTAATGTAATTAACAAATAAATATTCTTTAGTATTCCCATGATTTGTTGATTCAGGTTTAGGACAAATATACATTTTTCTATATGTTTTTTTATCTTAATCAGTATATGTACACGTAATTTTTATAATAAAAGTTTTTTTCACCATTTATAGAAAATTAGAGTCCTAACAAGCACGGTCTCTGTGTGAATGCGTGCGCACAAGGTTTTTGACAAGGAAAGTTTTTCTCCCATTAATTGTGACCTTCACCTGTGCACACACAGATACACAAATATATAAACATTGGTTTGTGCATGTAAGTGCCTAGTTTATAGGTTTTTTTTATGTACACACTGAAAAATATGGAGTTGTTTTTGTTATAAGCATGGTTTTCATGCTCACTATAATAATTTTTATCATGATAGTATTTATAATATGTTATTTACAGTACTAATATATGTCTTCACATGTCAATTGATGAAGGTTTCCCCCTCCTTTTTCGTTTCTTTAGGAAAGGTGCTTCATTTTCACGATTTACAGAAAATTGATGTTACGCACCAGAATAATTCACATGTGGACACAAATGTATTCAATTCTGATATATTAGCATTGTTTTTATTGGGAACAGAGGAAGTGTGCATGTATGTGTTTTTCCCCCTCCCCTTTTTCTATATGACCATGTCTTTTATAAACAGAATTAAAATACATGTTTATTATATTCACATACATCCTGGTCATAGTGTTCATTCACACACATGAAACACACACATATTCACGGTCTTTTGACACATTAAGCAAACATTCCTTATGGGACTTCCACTTTCCATAATACCACATCACTTTTTTACTATCAGATAACCACTGTTATATATATATACATATAATAATTTCTTTTTTTTTTGTTTCACAATATCCATACACAGCATTAATATCACGTTATTGCGATATTGTTTGCATACACAGAAACCCCATATTTTTCTTTTTCCTTCACCCCCCAAACACACTTCACACGCATTGTTCCTTTTTTCTTTTCTGGTGTAATTTATATTTATTTTTATTTTTACACCAGCATTCACTACCCATTAAGATTTCTCAATCCTTTCATTCACTTTTCATCATTTATTTTTCACGTTAATCCAAATATAGCCCCTTTCTTCACTTTTTTTATCATTCTTCATATGTACTCTATGTGTCTTACATGCTTATATAGCATTTTATATAATTGGTTCCTTTTTTCTACATTTTGCCGCTGCTTACACATATACACCCTGCACTCACAGGGATTTTCACCCCTGTGCTCATCAACCACTGACCAATGTTCACACCCTTCACAATCAGATCTCAGCTGTTCTGCATTTTAGATTTACCACTTGGTCACATGATTCATGATAAATGGTATATATGTGGTTTCATTTTTATTATTGTTAGCTATGAGTAAGCGTTCCGCAGAGCGTGAAACGCGTTAGCTGATTATCTGTACATTCTATCCATGGTGCTTTGTACATGATTTGTTCCTGATTTTACAATAAAGAAATTTCGTTGGATTATATTCTGCTGGTGTGTGGCTGTCTGGACTTTTTTCTTCCCTCACACCATGGATTAGTATTAGCCAGCACCTGGGGCTTTTCAACTCTGGAGAGCAACATTCAGTTTATACCTGGTTTGGACACAACCTGGTGCGGGGAAAACGCTTGTGCTGCAGTTGCATTCCGGATTATTGCTACGTAATTCAATATTGTGTTTTAAAGTCTACAGTGCATTGAAAAAGTATTCATACCTCTTGAAATTTTCCACATTTTGTCACGTTAGAACCAAAAACGTAAATGTATTTTATTGGCGTTTTATGTGATAGACCAACGCAAAGTGGCACATAATTGTGAAGTGGAAGGAAAATGATAAATGGTTTTCAAAATTTTCTACAAATAAATATCTGAAAAGTGTGGCGTGCATTTGTATTCAGCCCCCTTTACTCTGATACCCCTAACTAAAATCTAGTTCAACCAATTACCTTCAGAAGTCACCTAAACAGTAAATAGAGTCCACCTGTGTGTAATTTAATCTAAGTATAAATATAGCAATTCTGTGAAGCCCTCAGAGGTTTGTTAGAGAACCTTAGTGAACAAATAGCATCATGAAGGCCAAGGAACACAGCAAACATGTCAGGGATAAAATTGACCATCAGTGCCACCCATCAGTGCCCAGTGCTGCCTATCTGTGCCAAGCAGTACCACTCATCAGTGCCGCCTATCAGCACTCATCAGTGCCACCTATCATTGTCCATAAGTGAGGCATATTAGTGCCTCCTCATCAGTGCCACCTAATCAGTGCCCATAAGTACTGCCTCATCAGTGCCCATAAGTGCCACCTCATCAGTGCAGCCAATCAGTGCCCATCAGTGCCGCCACATCCGCGCACATCAATGAAGGAGAAAAATTACTTATTTCGAAAATTTACTGACAGAAACTAAGAAAAACTTTTTTTATTTCAAACTTTTCTGACTTTTTTTATTTTTAGTAAAAAATAAAAAACCCAGCAGTGAATAAATACCACCAAATGAAAGCTCTATTTCTGTGAAGAACTTGATAAAAATTTCACATGGTTACAGTGTAGCATGACCACGCAATTGTCATTCAAAGTGTGACAGCGCTGAAAGCTCAAAAGTGGCCGGGGCAGGAAGGGGGTGAAAGTATCCTGTAGGCAAGTGGTTAAAGCAGAGTTAGCTTATAAAAAAATATCCCAAGCTTTGAACATCTCATGGAACACTGTTCAATCCATCATCTGAAAACGGAAAGAGTATGGCACAACTGCAAACCTACCAAAGAGAACATTCATCAGAGAAGCAGCCAAGAGGCCCATGGTAACTCTGGAGGAGCTGCAGAGATCCACAGCTCAGGTGGGAGAATTTGTCCACAGGACAACTTTTAGCCGTGCACTCCACAAATCTGGTCTTTATGGAAGAGTGGCAAGAAGAAAGCCATTGTTGAAAGAAAGTCATAAGAAGTCCTGTTTGCAGTTTGCGAGAAGCCATGTGGGGGATACAGCAAACATGTTGAAGAAGGTCAGATGAGACCAAATTTGAACTTTTTGTCCATAAAAGCAAAATGCTATGTGTGGCAGAAAACACCACACATCACCCTGAACACATTATCCCCACTGTGAAGAATGATGGTGGCAGCATCATGTTGTGGGGATGCTTTTCTTCAGCGGGGACAGGGAAGCTGGTCGGAGTGGATAGGAAGATGGATGGAGCCAAATACAGGGCAAGAAAAACTGCTATGCTGTGTACACACGAGCGGAATGTCCGACAGAAAAAGTCAGACGGGAGCTTTTCATCGTATATTCCGATCGTGTGTATGCCCCATCTGACTTTTTATGGCAAATTCTGACTGGCCTAGAAAGAGAACATGTTCTAAATTTTTCAGTCACGATCAACAGATAATCCATAAAAATATGAAAATATAAAAGAAGTATAGTAGAATCGATTCCAGTAATAAAAAAGGCATGAAGAGACTTCAGATGAAAACGCGTCGGGTCTCCTTGCTGTACCCAGCCACCCACACCACGCTTGCCTTTTTTATTACTGGAATCGATTCTACTATACTTCTTTTATATTTTCATATTTTTATGGATTATCTGTTGATCGTGACTGATCAAATAAATGCCAATTGAATTTTTGGATTTACACCATGTGGAGGCTCCTTGTTTCTTTCTTTATACATGGTTTACCAATGCTGACAAGGACGGTGATCGTTTAGACCATCTGGGCAGGATCCTGGTCCCCCATCAGAAGGAAGAGGTTTACCAGCGCATGGTCCACTCCTATACTGTCTTCCATCTTAAGACAGTGCAAGCCTTTTTGACTTACCGCCAACGGCCTGTGAGTCCACCAAAGTCGGTAAGAGTACCTTATCCCTTATGTTGATTCGGATCATTACGGAGGAGATATTAATGTACCATCTGCACTGTATGGAATTCGCTCTATCTACATGATATTTCACTGGGACTAGATCATTTCCAGACTCATTTGGTGGCCACACCTCTCATTTAAATTGTGGACATTCTATTATTATTATTACTAAGTTTGTCATTTATAATTCATTTCCTCTTAGGAATGCGGACACATTAAGTCATCACTTTATTTGTCTCAATTATCATTTTCCACTATTTACATTTCCTTATGTTTTTCCTATCACTGATGAATGTGTGTTTCACATGTCATTAGATTACACATTTGGGACTCATTTTTCCAATTTATGTAATTTGGAGACTAGATACGGTTATTCTTTACTTAATTGTGAAATAACTTTCTCCTTTTTTAATTTTGTCACTTTATTTTTCACATAGTTTGTACTTTAGCGCTACACTGTTTATGTTTATGTACTTTGCACAATTTGGTCGTTTTGGAGTGTTGGCTGCTACTCAATGTTTCTGATTGGCGCGGTATTTTATAACTTTTCTTGTGTTAGAATGGCCCAGTCAAAGTCCAGACCTAAATCCAATTGGCAAGACTTAAAAATTGCTGTTCACAGACGCTCTCCATCCAATCTGACAGAGCTTGAGCTATTTTTCAAAGAATGGGCAAAAATGTCACTCTCTAGATGTGCAAAGCTGGTAGAGACATACCCAAAAAGACTTGCAGCTGAAATTGCAATGAAAGGTGGTTCTACAAAGTATTGACTCAGGGAGGCTGAATACAAATGCACGTCACACTTTTCACATATTTATTTGTAAAAAATTATGAAAACCATTTAGCATTTTCCTTTAATTTCACAATTATGTGCCACGTTGTATTGGTCTATCACATAAAATCCCAATAAAATACATTTGCGTTTTTGGTTCCAACATGACAAAATGGAAAATGTCAAGAGGTATGAATACTTTTCAAGGCACTATAGATCCAGTATTACCAGAATCAAGGGGGGTTGCCAGTGCTCACCTCCTTCTATGAATACTAATTGTCAGGCTGTCTATGGCTTCAATACTTTTTGAGTCACTGACCTGGAACAAGAATACAAATTAGAAAGAAAAAATGCAGATCTGCAAATTTGTCCCAGGTCTTTTTTCCCAAAAATATTGAGAACACAACATTAGCATGAGACCAGCTAGTATTTTTAGTATGGGATGGCAATGCTAGTCTCTGTATTCTCTCAGTACTGGCTTTCTTTAAAATGTTTACAAACCCTACCAATAAACTACTCATATTTGCTCCCTTTTGGTCTTTTTATTATATGTACCATTGAAAATATTTTGGTATATCCCCATTCAACAAGTGCAAAAAATAATTGCTGATCCTACCAGAAATCTTATTAGCTGATAACTTCTCTGCTGACTCTAGTTAGTATTGTACCCAGCTATTTCTGTGAACTACAAACCCCCCCTCCCCCTTGTTATGAAGAAAAATAAAGAGGGAGGTGTTCTGTAGTTTTGCCCTATGGTGTCAATGCTGCTCCTCCATAGATATAGCACAGTAAGTAAGAGTTTTCACCCTAGGGCAGAATATGTGTTACTGGTGTTACTGGCAGGACCACTGGGTGAAAAAAAAAGGAATGCAGCCATCTCATCATTAGATTAGTAGTTGCAAATGGTTACATTTTTTATTCTTTGTTTAAATCGGCTTTAAAGTAGTTGTAGACCCTTACATATACCCAGGCCTTAAGTAATATACAGACATGAAGCGAATCCACCTACATAAGTTGTACTTGTTTATCTATAACCACATTTCTCCTACATCCATTCAAAGTGAAGAATTTACAAAGGATCTCTCAGCTCTGAAAACAGGGGGGGCGGTGTTATATCACTGAGGGAGCTCTGAGAGCTAATTGGAGCAAAGGGACCCCCCTTCACACAGCACACAGAAACAGAACTGAGGCTGTCAATCAGCTGGAGGTACTCTCTTGTCACCATTTTTCTCTTGGTGTCAGGAAAACTCATTAGAAGTGACTCATGCTGACAGCAGAAGAACGAGGCAGCGGACAGAAATAATACTTAGTGCTCTGGATTGAGACAAGTATACAATGTAGAGGGATATGTTTTGTTTATATTTCATGTCTGAGGTTTACAACCACTTTGAGAACTGATGAAATCAAGAAAAGATTTGGACAATAAAGAACAATCTCTCAAAGAACTGCTTGTGGATGAGCAAGGCATGAAGAGAAAAACTTCCATATTTCTGAAAATAACCTACAAATAAAGCTCAAAACACTTTCATTATCACCAGACATTGTATTCTGACAGAAGGGACTCTCAGCTGTCAGAATAAACTGATCCGCAGCTGCAGCTGCTGATCAAGAAATATTTTCCAACAAGTCCGTTCATCAAAAGTAAATCGATCGACTTCTGTTAAACAGAAGCGGCCACAAATTGATTGAAATTTGCCCGGGCCCTGCTGAACCGGCCAAATTTTGATTAATTTATGGCCAGCTTAACAAGGAAACTGTATCACCTAAGAGCATCTCTAAACCCAAGAACAAAAGATTTATATACTGCAGTTTACCAGTCCTTAGATGAGGTGGCTGCATTTGTTTCCTTTTTTTTGTTAATCTATTTTTCCTTTATTCTTACCTGGTGATCCTGCCAGTTACACACTTCTTGCCCTAAGAAGACAACACTCACTTGTCACTAAGGAGCAGCTAAGATAGCATGATAGGGCAGGAAGGGGGGTTTAATAAAACTGGAGAGTGCAAAATATGGTGCAGTTCTGCATAGAAACCAATCAGCTTCCAGGTTTTATTGTCAAAGCTTAATCGAACAAGGTGAAATTAGAAGCTGATTGGTTACCATGCACAGCTGCACCAGATTTTCCACGCTCTAGTTTTAGTAAATTAACCCCACTATGGGAGGTGGGGGTGGAGTAATTATATAGTTTCCAAAGTTAATCTGGGCAGAGCTTGAGATTTTAGTGGAGCAGAGGCACTGTGTTCTCACCTTACTACAGAGTAAGTTCCACGTTCACTGGATTTTTGCAGACTCACTCAATAGGTTTGGTTTTTTTTTGCACTTATCAAACAGATATAACAAACTGCTTTCAATGGTATATTTATCCAACCAAAAATGCAGCATATAATAGAAGTTAGAGTTTACATACACTTTAAACTCCAACGTTTCTTTTTGTCTCATCTACATAATGTAACTTCATAAAATGATGTCTTGTCAATAAAAACTTAAGTACAAGCATGAGATAAAAAATTCTTAGACAAATACCTCTGATTTCAGTCTTTCAATTTCAGTGTCTTGATCTTCAAGCTGTTGTCGCAGCTGATTAGCAGCAATCTTTTCTGTCTCCACAATCTGTACCAAGTGAATATACTTCTGCATCAGGACCTCTCTCTCTATCAGGATATCTGAATAGCTGCATGAAAAAGGAATATTATTAGCCGGAGTTCGTAATATATCATAATTAGGAACGTGCTCGGGATTTGGAAAGAAGGATGCTAAAAACAAGGGGTACAGACTGAATTATCACAGGAACAAACCAAGATTCTTTTACAAAACCTGACATAGAAAAAAAGTAGATAGCATTTTCTGTAAGACCATGTATATGTTAGGTTATGGCCCCTAAAAGTGATATTTCGGTTATAAGTGGAGTTGGGTGAGCCAAGTAATTTACTAGCTTCCAATATCTTCAGGGAAACCCTGAATAGGGATGTTCTCACACCTCCTGTTACCTTTCTAGCAGTGAAAAAAAAAATCCTCCAGGGAGAGAAGGAGCCCCCAAATTGTCAAATTGTAGGGGCAGACCTGAGAATCCAAGCACCATTGGAGAGTCTGGGAAATGAAGGTTATGCAGCGTACACACGGTCAGACTTTTCGACCAGACTGGTCCGATGGACCAAGTTCGGCGGACAATCCGATCGTGTGTGGGCTTCATCGGACCTTCAGCGGACTTTTCCATTTGAAAATCTGACGGACTTTAGATTAGGAACTTGCTTCAAATCTTTACGTCGTAACTCCGCCGGACCCAGAAATCCGCTCGTCTGTATGCTAGTCCGACGGACAAAAACCGACGCTAGGGCAGCTATTGGCTACTGGCTATCAACTTCCTTATTTTAGTCTGGTGTATGTCATCACGTATGAATCCATCGGACTGGTGTGCTCGTGTGTAGCCAAGTCCGTTCGTTAGAAAGTCCGTCAGAAGTCCGCCAAAAGTCCGTTAAAAGTCTGTCGGACAGGCTGTCGGACTTTTGTTGCTGAAAAGTCCACCTGTGTCTACACAGCATTACATATCCACCATTTACCGAAAAAGAATAGAAAAGAAAAAAAGCTTTATCTTAGTTGCTGGAGTGTGTGGGATAGAGGTAATGGGGAAATTGCATATTTCATATTTGCTTATTATTATTAGCTCACAATATCTAATAATGAATTCTAAACCTGGTTAAGGGGCCGTACAAGACATATAAGGATCGTCACTTTAGCTGATTTCATACTAAAGCAATGTCAGAAATGTGCTATCTTCCCTAGAAGGTAATGTTGTTAATGATTGGGTAGTCTTACCAATTCGACATTTAGTATATATACGATCACAAAAGCTTGGAGTACCTATCTCGTTTCCGGAACTGCATCATGCAAGCATCTGGTCTGATTATCTGGCCATGTCATGCAAGTGGGAGGGACCCATGGCAGAAACAGTATCTTTAGTTAAGAAGTCCTGTTATAATATCTAAAAAATTATCTGTATCTGTCATTTATTTTATTAAATGTTATATTATTGAGTATTTGTGTGATCTCTCTTTGCACATATTGAATACAACCTCAAAAACTTAAACTATCACGTATCCATTATAAGATACTTGGTACCAGAAGTAGGGTATTCGATCTGTGTGAAAATTAGAATGTAAAATGGCAGGATTATGCTAGAGTGTTTGTGCTGGGTTTAATATTGTGTTCTTGTATAGTAATCCATAGAAAATTTAGAAAGTATAGAAAATGCATCAGATACTTGGCTGGTTAATAGAGATGCCTGTAGATGATTGATGCAAGCCTATTCCGGTGTTGTGTGCTCAGGACTGGACACTATTGATTGTGAAATTGTTGCGGTTTTTTAAAATTGAGCAAGAGACTGATGTACAAGGGAATGGTTGTATTGTCATAAGTTTCAATTTATGTTGAATCTGTTTAAATCAGTATTAAACAATATAGAGTGAAAACATAAGATAATCAGTCCATTTCAAATTGATGTACAATTATACATTAAGCTCATATAAATAAGAGGTCAAATATGACTTAGTTATGATAATATATACTGTAGGTCTCTGAGGCATGGTAAAATGAGCATAGTAACTGTATTTTAATTAACAAGTAGTCCACTAGTAAAAAGCACAACAAATATGGCATGAATATATAGTGGTGCTCCAGTTAATATAGCCATAACCTCATATTACAGAATGTACGTAAAAATGAAAGGAGGTTAGGAAAAAAGGAAAAAGATAAAAGATATCTGAAGGCAAAATAGAAGAGGAGGAAAAAAAAAGGGGTGGGGGGGGGGGGAGTAGAGGAGGAATAAGTGTAAGATCTAGCAACAACAGGATGGGCAGCCATCAGAAAATGACGAATTAAGCTCTTCTTGATTTGCTTATAGCAGCCTGACAACATATACAGTATAGTTATGCGAAGTTAGTTTGGGAATTTGCCCCCAACAAGTTTGTCATAGAGGTGGAGAATTTTATCCCAAAAGGACGTGTCTGGTACATTAGGATTGATTTTATGTAGGATAGTAGGGCAGCGATACCACCCAGACACAATTTGGTAATTTCGTTCTTGGGCATGAGATGAGATAGACAATATAAAGGAAAGCACCGGTGTTTTGCCCCATTCCATTTAATCAGGGGAAACATTAAATTCCCGTTCCTACTTTGAAAGGAATGGTGGTGGATCTGGATAAGAGATCTGAACCAGAATCTGATAGATCTGAGATAGCGAAAGTAGTAGTAGTCGGAGATGCGATTCCAAACAGGGGGGTCAAAGGGCTAGGTCTTGAGAAATCGGATAGTAAATCTTTGGTAAGGTAACTGTCCCAAATCCGCAACGTAGCAGAAGTCATGAGGGGCAATAGGTCATTAGGGGGTCCGTGTATCGGGTGTGTCCACGGTAGAGATGTGAGATCAAGAGATATCAGGTCTAATGGTGTCCACATCTTAGTGGATTTACCATGGTACCAATCAATTATCCGGAGTAGCAACGCTGCATGAAAATATTATAATTATTATACAGGATTTATATAGCGCCATCAGTTTGCGCAGCGCTTTATAACATGGGGCAAACAGTACACTTACAATACAAATCAATACAGGAGGGATCAGAGGGCCCTGCTCATTAAAGCTTACAATCTAGAAATGAAGGTCAAGTGGAACAAAAGGTAATAACTGTGGGGGATGAGCTGATGGAGAAAATGAAAATACAGTTGTTAGGTGTGGGTAGGGCAGACTTCTCTGAAGAGAAGGGTTTTCAGGGATTGTCTAAAAGCTAACAGAGTAGGAGATAATCGGACAGATTGGGGTAAGGCATTCCATAGGATGGAGAGGCTCTGGAAAAGTCCCAGAGGCAAGCATGGGAGGAGGTGACGAGGGAGCTAGAGAGCAGGAGGTCTTGAGAGGAACGAAGAGAACGAATAGGTTGGTATTTAGAGACTAGGCTAGTGATGTAACTGGGGGCTAAGTTGTGGATGGTGTTGTAAGTAGTTGTGAGTATTCTGAATTTAATTTGTTGGGTGAGCCAAAGCCAGTGAAGGGATTGGCAGAGAGGAGTAGCAGACACATAGCGATTGGTAAGGTGGATGAGTCTGGCAGCAGCATTCATGATGGAATGAAGGGGGGATAGACTATGTAGAGGTAAGCCAATGAGAAGGGAGTTGCAGTAGTCAAGGCGAGAGATGACTGGGGAGTGAATTAAGAGCTCTGTTGTGTCATTGGTTAGAAAGCGGCGTATTTTGGAGATGTTGTGGAGGTAGAGGCGGCAAGATTTGGACAGTAATTGGACAAGGGGCTTAAAGCAGAGTTCAGAGTCCAGGACTACACCTAGGACCTTGGCATGCAGGGATGGGCTTATAGTTGTGCCATCGGGGAGGGAGGAAGAATTATAAGTTTGGTTTTGAATGGATTGAGTTTGAGAAAGTGGTGTGACATCCAGACTGATATATCTGATAGTAAATTAGCGATACATGAGGAGACAAAGGGAGTGAGCTGAGGGGTATAGAGATAGATTTGGGTGTCGTCAGCATAGAGGTGGTATTGGAAGCCATGGGAGGCTGTCAGCTGACCCAGGGAGGAGGTGTAGATTGAAAATAGGAGAGGACCAAGAACAGAACCTTGGGGGGCCCAAACAGAGAAAGGAAGATGAGAGGAGGAAGTAGAGTTGTAAGAAACGCTAAAGGTGCGGTTGGATAAGTAGGAAGAAAACCAGCGAAGAGTACAGTCACGGAGACCAAAGGCGTGGAGTTTTTTGAGGAGGAGGGGGTGGTCAACCATATCAAAGGCAGCAGAGAGGTCCAGGAGTAGGAGTACAGAATAGTGTCCATTGGTTTTGGCCGTCAGTAGATCGTTTGACAGTTTTAGGAGAACAGTTTCTGGGGAGTATTGAGGACGAAATCCAGACTGAAGGGGATCAAGAAGGCTATCATCAGCAAGGTGGTCGCTCAGTCGGTTGTACACCAGACGTTCAAGGAGTTTGGATAAAAAGGGGAGCAAGGAGATGGGGCGTAGGTTGTTAAGATTGGATGGGTGCATTGAGGGCTTTTTAAGTATGGGGCTGACAAGTGCATGTTTTAGAGAGTTGGGGAAGATGACAGATGAAAGGGAAAGATTGAAGATGTGGGTTAGAGAGTGTAGAATAGAGCCAGAGGGTGAACATAAACATTTGCGAGGGAACAGGATCCAGAGGGCAGGTGGTAAGATGGACATTAGCAAGCAGTTTAGCAAACTCGTCTAAGAGTAGTGGTGGGGTTGAAAGAGAGAAGTAATGATTGTACCTGTGGGCATGAAGTGTAAAGAATGAAGGGTATCTGAACAGTAGAGATCTCCTCGAGAATTGTATCAATCTTCTGTTTTTTGTGATTGGCGATCTCCTGGGCAGTGAGTGAGTTGGTGGGTGGAGGCAGTGGAGGACGAAGTAGAGAGTTGAAGTATAACAAGGAGTTAGGAAGAGCAACACCTCCTCCGATCTTAGGTAGCACTAAAATGGTAGAGCCAATCCGAGGTCTCTTATGTTGCCAGATAAAGTTACAAATAGCCCCCTATTGACCGTCAGGAAAAAAAACCCACAGAGGGGGGACAGGGATCGTCTGAAAGATGTAAAGAAATTTAGGCAGAAAGTCCATTTTGACAACATTCATATGGGCAAACCAAGAAATGTTTGATTTATCATATGATTTAAGACACATATGAATTGTCCGCACCAGGGGCGTATAATTGAGATCTGTCAGGGTAGACAAGGAGGTAGGAATTTAGATACCAAAGTATTTAATAGCCTTTTGTTGCCATTTAAACACAAAAGTGGATTGAGGTTGGGATAAAGTAGTCTTGGGTAAGGATATGTTAAGGGACTCAGTTTTATCGTAATTTACTTTGAAGTTGCTTACTAAGCCAAACTCCGTGAATGCTATGACAATTGCTGGCATAGAGACAAGAGGATTATAAACATATAAGAGGTCATCTACATAGAGAGATAACTTATAAATGATGTTGGCTGATAGAAAGACCCTGAATGTTAGGGTTTTGTCTTATAGCAAGGTGAAGATGTTCCATAGTGAGTATGTATAGTGGTGAAAGAGGGCATCCCTGGCAGGTTTCATTATGTATCCAGATTGGGTCTGATAGGAAGCTTCAATTTATGATAGTGAAAAGGCATTGGACTCTGGGCTGCAGGCAGTTTCAGAGCAATTAGCTTTTTTGAGGTTGTTCGAATAAACGTTGAGCTCTTTGTGTTTTGTTTTTTTGCTAGCTAATGTTGAGGAAATGTTACTTGTATGAAGACATTATAAACGCAGTAATGTGACAAAGGTGATGGCAAGTATGGTTGATTTGTAAAAAAGGTTTTGCTACTTATGTTTGAGGGTCTAAGTAAGTTTAAGTTGTATATGAGAAAAGTGAGAATGAAAAAGCATTTGTGAGAAGAGCAGCCTGCTTGTGTGAGAGACATATAACCCCTCTCTTGCATGTTTTGTGTGAGGCAGAAGAGAAGAGGGAGATGGGCGAAACAGACACTCCAGATTCTCCTCCTCCCTTTTTCTGTGTTTTCGAAGCAGGGAAATGTTTTATCTTTTGACTTCCTATATTACTTTCTGTGAAACTTATCATATAAAATGTGATATTTATATGTGGGTGACGCAAGAGATTTTATTAGGTAAAAGAAAATGTTTAAAGACTTTTGCAAAATAAAATCCCAGTGAAATTGTTAGTTTTTACTATATAACTTATTAGTTCATTTGAAACAAATAAAAGAAAATGGCTAATTGAGGTCAACACCCTTTAAATTCATGAAAAGCAGCCATGATAATTATAATTATTTAGCTCTTCATTCCAATCTACTGGGCATGGAAAAGGAAGAAGGCTCTACCCACCAACAAAACCATGTTGTAGCCTTTTAATGGCAATCATTTGCAAAAGTTAATCATTAGTAAAGGTCTACATAATATTATGACCAAGCTAAGAGTAACTGCATAAGATGGGACAATAGTAAATGATCACTAGAGATGAATATGTCTATCTACTTTGTATTGTCCTTTATTGGTAAATATAATAAAGTGTGATATTCTAGAATACAACACAAATTGTTTTTAAGTTTTTTCGTTAACACAGAAAGAGATCAGTCCCTAGAAATTAAGAAATTTCCAAAATCTGTATGGGATTGGAATAGAAACATCAGTATGGATGGTGATGCATAATGTTTGTGCACAAATGTGATGGCATTTCAACTATTTTGAATTATTGACTAACTTTTGATGGACTTCCTTTCATGAAAATTCACGTGATGATTATTTATTAATTATTTGCGTTCATTCAAAATTAGAAATAGAGAGTGCACTCATGAATAAACAAAATAATGGCCATATGTTTTGTATTTTGTCGAAAGTGTTTTGTGTAATGTGTTTTGTGCTAACCATCCATTTATTTCTAGGAAGGAAATTTATTGATATCTCACTAAGACCTTTTATTTGTTTAGTTCCTAGATAGTACTAAACGGCATCAGTATATGGTTGATTGAACAGAATTAAAGAAGAAGATCACAAATGGACAATTTGCGCTATTTTATTATTGTTTATATGTAATATATGAAGGTAATGAAAGTTTCTGTTAGAACTGGCTGTAAACAGAGCAGCTGATGGTGGCTATTTAAGAGTTTTTCTTTGATTAAGTTGAATTTAAAATAACAATAGAAAAAATCTAGTGTTTGATTATTGACAGCAAAATTGTTTTCACATCTGAGATGGGTTACATATTTTTAATGATTTGAAGGGTGTAAGAAAGAATACCCAAACATTTATAAAAAAAAAAAAAAAAAATACTGTGCATCTCCTTGTATTGTCCCTTTCTGTGAGTGCTTAAGTTAGATTATGACAGCCAATGTGGAACTGTAACGCAGAACCACTATCGGAGTGTGCATACGTTTTAAAAACAGAATCCACAGGATGTGAACAGGACAGGGAGAGAAAGGTGATATAAGTAAAATGTTATCAGTTTAAAGGTTTAAACTTGAGTTTAACATACAACTGATGTCTAATTGTGTAGATTTTTGTACGTGATTGAGTTTAAATCACTTCAGCCAATCATTTTGTCCATGAGATTACTCATAATTGTTGGTTTTAATTAGAGATAATCATGTTATTGCGGCGGTTGCAAATTTTAAAGCAAGTCCTTTAAGATGAGGTGTTCTAGTAATATATACATTGCTATATCGGACACTCATTGATCCTTTGACCACCACGTTTGAATCTCTTGATTGAGCTTTCATAAAATTTGCTTGGTAAATGATTAAATAGGTTCCCAGGTTTGGTTTTCCTCAATTTGGCCCAATTGTTTGGGTTTGGGGCTGGCATGTAGAATATGCATGGGTAGTTTGTATGCACATACTGGGGTCAGTGTAGAAAAGAGCCAGTTAGCCTGCTAGAATGTCTTTAGAGTGCGGGAGGAGACCAGAGTACACAGAGGAAATACACACATTAAGTAGTTCAAAGTTGGGCCTATAGATTGACACAGTTTAGTTTAGATACAGAATAGTGTAGAGTTCAGGTGGGAGATGAGTAGTTTCCCAAATAATACTTCACCCAGTAAAGTAGAAAGCTGAGATTTTCCTTTAGTGTTAGGCCAGACCACTAGTGATTATAGCTTTACCTGTTCGGAAATCTATAATGGGCTATATGGGCATAGTTGGTACCTATGGAATGTTGGACCGGCAATCTTGGTAACATCTGCCTTGATGTCAACCAGAAGCATATTGGAGAAAGGAAACAAATGCATTTGACAGTAACAACCGTCTATAAAGACTTTGCCAGTTATCAGCTGAACTGTTTGTGCAAGTTCCACCTGCTATCATGGTCAAGAACCTGAACTGTTCTATCTGCTCTGATGGTCAAGTACCTGAACAGTCAGTGCAAATAAGCAAAATTTCCATCTATCATGGTGGTCAAGTGCCTGCACATCTAATGCCGCGTACACACGAGCAGATTTCTCATCGGAAAAAGATATGACGGCTTTTCCGACAGGATTCCGCTCAAGCTTCCCTTGCATACACACGGTCACACAAAAGTTTGCTGAAATTATGACCGTCAAGAACGCATTGACGTACAACACTACGACGAGCCGAGAAAATTAAGTTCAATGCTTCCGAGCATGCGTCGAATTGTTTCCGAGCATGCCTAGGGATTTTGTGCGTCGGAATTGCCACAGACTATCATTTTCGGATAGGAGCTTTTCCCGACTGAAAAATTGAGAGCATGCTCTCAATCTTTTGCTGGCTGGAATTCCGCCAGCAAAAGACCGATGGAGCATACACACGGTCACATTTTCAGACGAAAAACTCTCATCTGTCTTTTGCGGGCCGAAATTCCGATCGTGTGTACGTGGCATATGACTTGTGAACTGCAGTAGTCCGGAGGATAAAATGGACTTTGTATTCTACAGTTCTTCAATGTTGAAATTGCTGTGCTGCAGTTGCAATCTGATCATTGGATGTCTTATCTGCTGTCCATCACCAGATATGGAGGACTTTGACAAGCTTCTACTAAGCTCTTAGAAATGAAAGCTTGATGTTCATATCTGCTCCAGTGCTTTTGAATTATTGAAAGGAAAAGTTTCATTAGTTCACTACATAGGTTTTAATATTTTTTGAATTTTGAATATTTATATATTTTTTAGCCCTAACATAGCTGAATGAGATTTTCTGTGTAGGTAAATCAGAAGAGGGAAAATACGGTAGGTATCTACACTTTGGATAGATATAATTTAGATCCCCAGGCATTATTATATGATATTTGTGATCCATGAGGTGGAGTGATTGAGAAATTGCATAGTTAATATTTCCTTATTATTTATGTCTCACAATATCTAACAATTAATTTTTAACCTGGTTAAGGGGCCATACAAGACATACAAGCTCAAATCATCTCAAACTGGTCTCTTGAACATGACAATGAGGTCACTGTACTCCAATGGGCTCCACAGTCACCAGCTCTGAATTCAATACAGCACCTTTGGGATGTGGTGGAACGGGAGATTCGCACCATGGATGTGCAGCCGACAAATCTGCAGCAACTGCTTGATGCTATCATGTCAATATGGAGCAAAATCTCTGAGGAATGTTTCCAACACCTTGTAGAATCTATACCACAAAGAATTCAGGCAGTTCTGAAAGCAAAAGGGGGTCCAACCTTTCACTAGCAAGGTGTACCTAATAAAGTGGCCAGTTAGTCTACATTGCACTTCTACATTTTCTCATGATTCATAATTCAAATTAGAGCTTTATTCACAACGTAGGCCAAGAATAGTAATACAGTAAAACATTGATTTGAGAGCGCTTTGCAAGACAAGCAAAACTGTTTAATACATTTTGACTTGATATACAGTACAAGTGATGTCTTGGTATACAAGTAGCATCATGTCACTACAGAGTATAAAAGAGAAGAGAGGTGCCTCTAAGTGTAGCAATATGGTTACATTTAATGAAGGTACAACATTTAGCAACTCACATGGTTGATGATTAAAAGTGGCACATCTAAGTATGCAGGCATCCGGGGTAAAGCTATAAAGGGTGTGTGCCCAGAAGGTTTATAACCCGTGCTACTGTATGTAAAAACCAGTGCCTCCTAATCCTAGGATATAAATGGTTAACCTTCCACCCAAATGTGAATGAATCAAGTAAATAATATACTAAATAAAACAATAAACATTCCCTCTAATGCGTGAAGGAGAATAGATATCTATGAATTACTAGATGCAGATTATCCTCTTATAATGATACCTGTGCATTAATAACATTAGTCTAAAAATGCATCTTGACACCCAATATTTCATACAACTCCCTGTGCTCTCACCCGTGTGACTGAGCAGGTGGAGAGTGTAATCAAAATCCAATACTACCACATTTAGAAAGTGTAATATTAGTGAATTATTAAAAAAACATATTTTTGAAAAAATGACACCTATAAAAATATAAAAATTAAAAAATAAAATAAAAATGAAAATTATCAGGAATAGGAATTAACATATATGAAAGAGTCCCACATTACAGAGTTCCAGCATAGATATAATTGCATAGAATTGCATAAAGTTCCACCATGAATAGGGTTCCTGTGGATAGTGACTTTTGTGATGGCATCAATTTTAAATCCAGTGACTTGCGGTGCTCCCCCTCAAGGATCCCCACTCACCGGCTCCCTATACCCCTGCAGGGGTAATAGGCATGTATTATCTGGCCGTGGATGACATCTGGGATTCCAGTAGAGTTGTCCCCGGGGGTTACCCTCCAGATATGGTATCTCCTTAAGTGATCCTGGTTATCCTCATGAGAAAGAAACAGGGCTCTCGTTGTGTGATACCGTAAAAATTCCTTTATTTAAAAAGCTATTAAAACCAGCACAAAAACGAAAACGAAATAAAAAGTTTAAAAGTTCCAAACTCCTGCTACAAGAGCCTGGCATTCACACTGCGTATAGAAATCAAGCCCGGATAGGAGCCCGTGGATGTATTTCCTCAGCTGAGCGGCGTGCGCCTCAGCTGCGCTCCAAGCTCCTTCCGACTTCCGTGTGTGACGTAAGTACATAGCCCCGCCTTACGCGTTTTGTCATCGACGTTATCAAAGGCGTCATAATAATTTGATAACGTCGATGACGAAACGCGTAAGGCGGGGCTACGTACTTACGTCACACACGGAAGTCGGAAGGAGCTTGGAGCGCAGCTGAGGCACACGCCGCTCAGCTGAGGAAATACATCCACGGGCTCCTATCCGGGCTTGATTTCTATACGCAGTGTGAATGCCAGGCTCTTGTAGCAGGAGTTTGGAACTTTTAAACTTTTTATTTCGTTTTCGTTTTTGTGCTGGTTTTAATAGCTTTTTAAATAAAGGAATTTTTACGGTATCACACTACGAGAGCCCTGTTTCTTTCTCATGAGGATAACCAGGATCACTTAAGGAGATACCATATCTGGAGGGTAACCCCCGGGGACAACTCTACTGGAATCCCAGATGTCATCCACGGCCAGATAATACATGCCTATTACCCCTGCAGGGGTATAGGGAGCCGGTGAGTGGGGATCCTTGAGGGGGAGCACCGCAAGTCACTGGATTTAAAATTGATGCCATCACAAAAGTCACTATCCACAGGAACCCTATTCATGGTGGAACTTTATGCAATTCTATGCAATTATATCTATGCTGGAACTCTGTAATGTGGGACTCTTTCATATATGTTAATTCCTATTCCTGATAATTTTCATTTTTATTTTATTTTTTAATTTTTATATTTTTATAGGTGTCATTTTTTCAAAAATATGTTTTTTTAATAATTCACTAATATTGCACTTTCTAAATGTGGTAGTATTGGATTTTGATTACACTCTCCACCTGCTCAGTCACACGGGTGAGAGCACAGGGAGTTGTATGAAATATTGGGTGTCAAGATGCATTTTTAGACTAATGTTATTAATGCACAGGTATCATTATAAGAGGATAATCTGCATCTAGTAATTCATAGATATCTATTCTCCTTCACGCACTAGAGGGAATGTTTATTGTTTTATTTAGTATATTATTTACTTGATTCATTCACATTTGGGTGGAAGGTCAACCATTTATATCCTAGGATTAGGAGGCACTGGTTTTTACATACAGTAGCACGGGTTATAAACCTACTGGGCACACACCCTTTATATATTTATACACGAGCACGTAGTTTGGTATTCAATACAGGTAGCGCCACTCGCCCCTATCTATAAGCTCTAAACACTATATCACACCCCTTTTGGGGGTGTGTGAGGGGAGGCTGCAAACCTGCTTCCAGTCTGTGAGCGCGGAAATTCTTTTACACTTTGATCCGGGGTAAAGCTGTCCACATAGACCATCCTCCTCACCGCCATCTATGCTATCCCTTCCACTCTGCGCTTCACAAGCGGTTCAAGCCTCGCTTTCATATCGCTTTACTGCAGGGTAGTCTTTCCGGTCACGATTGCAGACTGACAGCGGTGAGAATTGGCGGTGCGGAGGATGGTCTATGTGGACAGCTTTACCCCGGATGCCTGCATACTTAGATGTGCCTCTTTTAAACATCCACCATGTGAGCTGCTAAATGTTGTACCCAGTGGTGCAAACAGTATGGGGGGGCAACAAACAGTATGCCAACCCCCCCCCCACGGTCTGTTGGTAGCACCTACCCCATCACTGGCAGCTTCTCCTGCTCGTGGCCTCCCATTCTCCTGCTCTCTATGGGTCATCATGGGGGCGTTGGATTCTGTTTCCTCTCTCCTCCTCGGTGGCCAATCAGGAGTCTTCTCTTTTTTGGCCAATCGGAAAACGGGTCTCACACCTCACATATTCATTCGCTGTTGTAACATACCTGGGTGGGATTGGAGCGCATTATCTGTGACCCCACCCTATTTTGAATCCTATTAGAGCCTCTGGCTCTAATCAGGTGCTTAAAAAAAAAAACGTCGGCTGTAATTCATGCACCCAGTGCCCTGAAGGGGGCCAGATGCATGAATAGGGGGGGGCGCAGTGGCCATGGATAGATTCATGCTTACATGAATCTATCCATTGCATATAGGGGGGTGGCGTGGAGAGAGGGGGTGGAGCCTGGGCATTCCTAATGGAAGGGCTACCACTGGTTGTACCTTCATTAAATGTAACCATATTGCTACACTTAGAGGTTCCTCTACTCTTTTATACTCTGTAGCTCCTGATGGATTTTGCTTCTAATCCCCTTGTGGAGACTTCCATTTGTGGATGGACATTTTATGGTTACACAATCACATTGCTATATTCTTTTTATATGGACTATAAACTGAAGGACTTATGAATAAACGGTTGTGGAACAAATCATTTGAGTTTCCATTATTTCTTATGGGGAAATTCGCTTTGATATACAAGTGATTTGGATTACAACCATGTTTCCGGAATGAATCATGATCCCAATCCAAGGTTTTACTGTAATTATTTCCTTTTAAACAGATGCTGGTTTATAAATATAATGGTATTTTCTGTGCTGTCCATGGTACTGAAGGCACTAACACCCAATAACTTACCATTTTAACTATTATAACTAAAATGGTATTATATAGCTAGTGATATAGCTATATCCCTGTAATTTTATAAACATAGTTAGCCCAAGATCTTCCTATTCACACTGTCTGGATTGCTTTTCTGAATGCTATGGCTGGGCATAGGAAACTCACCAAGGTGCAAATGCCAATATCAGTTTATACCCTAGCTGTTTCCTACGAACCAGCTGGGCCACAGCTACTAATCCTGTCCAGCATAGAAATCATGCTACTGTAATAAAACTTTGCTTAATGTATCTTAGGCCCTCTTCACACTTGCATGAGCACTAATGTAGGGTCTGTATAATCTTATGCAGACTGAACACTCACCTCTAAGGGTCCTTTCACACTGGGGTGGTTTGCAGGCGCTATTGCGCTAATAATAGCGCCTGCAAACCGACCCGAAAGTGCCGCTGCTATAATTCCAGTGTGAAAGCCCCGAGGGCTTTCACACTGGAGCGGTGCGCTAGCAGGACGGGAAAAAAAGTCCTGCTAGCAGCATCTTCGGAGCGGTGAAGGAGCAGAGTGTATACCACTCCTTCACCGCTCCTGCCCATTGAAATCAATGGGACGGCGCGGCTATACCGCCGGCAAAGCGCCTCTGCAGAGGCGCTTTGCAGTGGTTTTAACCCTTTCTCGGCCGCTAGCAGGGGGGTAAAAGCGCCCCGCTAGCGGGCGCACACCGACGTTAAAGCGCCGCTTACAATAGCGGCGCTTTACCGCCGACGCCGCCCCCGCCCCAGTGTGAAAGGGCCTTAACAGGATCCATGAGAAGGAGGTAGAAGTGTACTTCTTGGTGCTTGTGCACGATATAGTTTTTTTCTATGTCTGCTTCTCTGGCATTACCTTTACAACAGGCCTTGTGTATATCAGATGCACGAAAATGTTTTTAGTGGATGACTCTGTACTGCATGAAATGCAACAGAGGAAGGATCAAGTTGCATGCCATTGAATTATGTGGAGTACGCCTTATGCCACGTACACACGATCGGATTTTCCAGCAGAAAAGGTCCAACGGTCTTCCCAACGGAGTTCCGACGGACTTCCGACTGAACGGACTTGCCCACACACAAACGGACCAAAGTCCGTTCGTTTTGAACGTAATGACGTACGACGTGACTAGAAAAGGAAGTTCAATAGCCAGTAGCCAATAGCTGCCCTTGCGTCGTATTTGGTCCGTCAGACTAGCAGACAGACGAGCGGTTTTCCCGATAGAAATTGATTCCGTCGGACAGATTTGAAACATGTTCTATTTCTAGGTCTGCCGGAATTTATGAAGAAAAAAGTCAGATGACGCCCACACACGATCGTAATATCCGAAGGAATGATTCCGTCTGACCTGTTCTGCCGGAAAGTCCGGTCGTGTGTATGTGGCAATAGGGTTGCACTGATTCTGATATCAGTGCAGATACTAAGCATTTGCACGAGTACTTGCGGTGTGATTTGAGCCCATACAAAATTAATGGGCTCATATCGCACTGCAAGGAATCTCATGTGACTTGAACAGGAATGCGGTGTGATTTCTGTCCAAATGTGCGGTTTCCCGCACCGCTCCTGTGTGAACCCAGGCTTGTCAGAGTGACTTCAGCCTGGGTTCACACAGGAGAAGTGCGGAAACCGCATGTGATTTAGACAGGAATTGCACCGCATTCCTGTGCAAATCACATGAGATTCTTTGCAGTGTGATTTGATTCCATTCATTTTGTATGGGCTCAAATTGCACCGAACTAAGAAAAAAAAGTATCGATAATTGGTATCGTCGAGTACTTGAGGAAAAGTATCGGTGCTTGTACTCACTCTGAAAAAACTGGTATCGGTGCATCCCTAGTATGCCTCCACTGTTCACTATGACCTGGGTGATCACCAAGATCACTAAAATATAGACAGTGGCAACTGGGGTTGGCTGATGCAGCACAAAAAAAAAATAGACAGCGGGTAGGTTTTGTATGCATTTCAAGGCTTACAATTCAATTTTGACTGGACAGATATATATATATATATATATATATTATATTCAACAACAGACATGTTTTGAAGTTTGGCCATTCCTGGTCCTGCTCATATTTTCATCGTTATTCTTGTCTTATTTTTGCAGTAATCAGGTTGCTGTGTACCATGTCCAGGGGGCTAATGTTTGTTTTTGCAGAAGATAGCAGAACTACTTTTTAGAAGGCACAAAATAAGGAGTGTACCACAACATAAAAACAAAAAACAAAGGAATGAGAGGTTGGATTGTATTCCCTTGTGTGTTTGTCACATAATGCATTGGTGGAGGTCAGTTTATTATTGCTGCCCCATGTGTAAGTTCAGCGTTCCCCTAGGCACTGCTCTCCCATCTGAAATGTTTGCCTTTTATTTGTGAGATACTTTGCTGTTGTCAAGATGCTGTCGGTGTCGAGACAATTCCAAGAGATGTGGTATAGCATAACAAAAAATATTAAACTGCTAAATTATGCATTTTATGGCTCCCCGATCAGGTCATCGAAGCACAGACTGCATCAGCTGATGTGAGCCACCAGTGATACACAAGGCCAAGGTATTGTTACCTTTTCATCTCACAGCTTTGTTATACAATAGGTATAGTACTTGAAGTAATGTGTATTAGTAATATCTTATTAGCTCTTGATTTCCATATTTATACACATGAAATATCCCATTAACTAATGCAATATCTACACTAATCAGTTACATGTAAATGACTAGGAGAAGATAACAGAAATTAAAAGTTTAGGAAGGTCATTAAGAAGAACCAGTTATGCCTTACAGCTGGTTTACCAGGTCATTGAGAGATACAAATCTGTAATGGGGTTTCATCTGGGTGGAAAATCTAGAAGTATGTGAACTGTAAAGCCTCGTACACACGATCAGATTATTGGCCAACAAAACCGTGGACTTTTGGCCTAAAACTTGTCTTGCATACAAACGGCAAGGAATTGTCGGCATTGGCCCAAACTTGTCTTGCATACAAATGGCAAGGAATTGTCGGCCAACAAATACGAAAGTAGTGACGTACTACGTTGTTTTACAGCTCTTTAGCGCCACCCTTTGGGCTCCTTCTGCTAATTTTGTGTTAGTAGAAGTTTGGTGAGTGTTGCCTTGCCTTTTCAGTTTGTTTCTGAACGGATGTTCGTCAACCAGACATGTTGTGGAATCGGAGGGGATAACGCGTTATTTATTATTGGCCTTGGAGCTATTGCTTTGACATTATTCTTTTGGTTGAATAATTAATTGATTTGATATATTTTCTATATTTTTCGATGTATAGAATGCACTTTTTGGTTAAGTTCTATTGGCAGATAACATGTCTAATTTTATTTGATTTCTTTTCTTAATGCACAATAAAAAAATTATGGAGAATAATACTTGGCTATGTGTTTTACTTCAAATGACAGTTTGGGAGTAGGCAGTGACATTTAAAAAAATACAATGTAAAATTGACAATGGACACCAACATAGTTGTACCTTTGATCTTAAAAACTACGGAATAATGGTGTTGTGGTAACTGGCCCAAATAAAAAAAAAAACAAAAAAAAACATAATATTATTCTTGATATCACTAGAAAAAAAAAAGCCTTTGAAAATTTGTTTGCGATAATTCCATCAGTATCACCAGCAAAGCAGCTTCATTATTATCCCATTAAAGAAGAAGAGAATTGTGCGCTGCATTTCGAGATTTTATAATTTGCCACGTCACGAATGTTAATTCTCCATTACGAACGCTAGTTTACAAGACTGATCGCTTCCGGCTCGTCCTTGCTTCTGAGAATGGGTGTTTGTACTTTGGACTTTTGTCTAACGGACTTGTGTGCACACGGTCAGAAAATCCGACAACAGACATTTGAAAATTTTAAAATCTGCGATCTAACATTTGTCCGCGGAAAATCCAACAACAATTGTCCGATGGAGCATACACACGGTTGGATTTTCCGCCAACAGCCTGTCATCACACATGTCCCGGCGGAAAATCCGATTGTGTGTACAAGGCTTAAGGCTTATTAAAGCTAAACAGAACTGGTCACTATCTCTGAAGCTGAATAATTTACAAAGGTTTACCCAGCTAAATTCAATATTCTGTACTGTCCTATTACTTAATTACTCTTTTACTGCACCCGCTCAATTAACTCTCTTTATTGTGTAACTGCACTTAAAGTGGACCTTGCACTTCAGGCAAGGTCGGTTTATTCAGTGTGGGCTTTTAAACGCTGCTAATATGCAAAAAGAAAAAAAAAAATCTCATCCAGAGTTTTAGGGAAGGGGAACACCTTGAATAAGTAGATCTTGTTGTGGAGCTGCTATCAGAAGCGTGTAAACTTTCCTGTTCTTTGACAGCTGCTGGTCTCATTCCAGCATCCTGGTTTTGGCTATGATGCATCCCTGTCTGTCTACCTGCAAGGTGATTGATGTGGTCAGTCACTGGGTAGAGACCAAACCTGATTTAAGCCTGCCAAGCCTGCAGTCTCATGCTTGTGATATTGCATTTGTAACACGTGCTCAAGCTCCCTGTTTGTCTGTTCTGCTGACTGGATTTCCCTGTTTATGTTCTCAGATCTGATATTGACTATTTTCTGAACTCTGCCTGCCTTTTTGACTAAAGATTGGTTTGACTACTCTGAACCTTGCCTGCCTTGTACCTGGACTATCATTGTACCACTCTGCCTGTTTGCCACTCACTTTGCTCAGTTTGCACCTGCCTTGGCGTAGTGGGCAGGCACTATAGCATTGTGTATAAGATCTGGGAGTAACCGAGTACCGGTAGGCCTGCTTTCCTTATAGGAAAGAGGGCTGCTATAGGTGAAGAACACAGAAGCTAGCTATAGTGTCTGACCACGTATGTTAGAGGTAAGCTTGACAGATGCAAGGTGTGCTTCAAAATGATTTTGTAATGGGTTTAATGTTCAATGTATTTTTTGATCAATATTTTTTTTTTTAATTACAAAAAAATTATGAAAATTAGGTTTTTGGTACAAATCGCGGATAAGTTATTTACATTTAAAACAAATACTTTGTTTCTTATTATCTTTCTGTTTTTATGTACACAAAAATGAAATCTAAAAATGAACAAACATATTTAGTTTACATTTGAAGGATAAAAACAAAATGTCAACAAAAAATAAAGGAAGAAGGAGAGGAAGGCGTTAATAGATGCTGGTTAGGTTTACTAAGGGTTAATAAATGGTTAAACAGTAGTTTTTTTAACAATTGCATGTGCAGATCAAAGCAGCAATTATGAATAACAGCTGCAATATGTTTCAAGCCTTCACTTAGTCCCTGTTCCCATCGGACCGATTTGACATGCGATTTTACATGTCAAGTCACATGCCAAATCGCAGCTTATTGCGGGCAACGGCACCGTCTGAATCAGTGCACCAATTCCAAAGTTGTTCCTGCACTACTTTTGCAGACTTTGGTGGCGATTTCAATAGATATCTGTGCATGAACCCACACAGATGTCTTTCAAATTGCCCCCGTACTCGCACTGAAATGCAGGTTTGAAATTGTGCAAGTTCAGCTGAACTCGTACGATTTCAAACCTGCCTTCAGTGTGAACGAGGGCTTAGGCTGGGTTCACACTGCTCTGACATGAAAGTCCCACGACTTTGCCCTGCAAGATCGGTCAGACATCGGTCACACTTTAATGAACAGGATCTGATTTGAGATGAGTTGGGTTTGGTATGTATCTGAGCACAAGTCACATGTCACAAGCCGGATCAGTTAAGATGCTGATCTGACTTGGATACGACTTCAATGATATTCAATGGGCTAAAATCAGACTAAAGTAGTGCAGGGACCTTTTCTATAGTCTATAGTCGGACCAACGCAAGTCAGACCAGTTAAGATGGCTCTCAAAGGGAATCATTGATTTATACACGTCATGCGACATGTGCTCTCGAAGTCAGAGAGTATGTTGCACCAGTGTGAACCAGACCTTAAACAGGATCCATTCCCAGCACTCCTGGTACACAGAGTGTCAAACTGACAATACAGCCCTGAAGATTACCTTGGGAGCACTGCAATTTGATAACTAGGTCCTCAGAAACATTACCAGAGGCAGAAGAGGCTTCTTCCCCGGCTGGAACCTAACCTGCCTCTTCCTTGGCCCAGGCTATAGAGGAAACATATTGTTATACTGCCTATTTGGGTTTTGGTTTCTCATTTTTTTACTTCGTTTCACGCAAACAAATTATTTAACAAGCATTTTTGGCAGTATTAAACAAAATAAAGGAGTACTGTATAGGGCCTCTTAAAATAATAGGAAGGAAAAATGCAGCATGGAAGCATTAAAATACTAGATTTTTGCTGTAGAACATGTAGTTCTCCGGTCTTAATTGGGAATTGCAGCAGGTGGTCTCTTTACTCTCCCTTTCTTCCCTACACCTATCTTTTGATTGCTTCTATTTCTTACTTGTATTTGGTACAGTGACTATTGGGTTACCAACTGAGTATTTCAGTAGGGATTAGACTTGGCTATGAGTGCCTACTTTCTTATCCTCTGATTGGAAGCAAGACTGAAGTTTTCCTTCTGTTACTATAACCTCAGCTGATATCCTTTGAAGTGCCTTGGTTAGACGCTTCTTTGCTATGCCTCTACTCACATGCCTGTGCCTCAGATCTTTTGAACTTCTGCAACATGAATGTCCTGTACACCGTTTTTTCTATGTTAAAAAATAATTAAATAAAATTGTCAGTTCTCAAAAAAATCAGTTCTGTGCAATTTTTAGTTTGTAACTAGGTCTACTTACCTGTAATATATCACTCTGCACGTGGTTAAAGTGCCATCACTGGTGATCAGTTATCGACCTTCTCCATGGCATTATTGGAAAACTTTTCCCAGAGAAGACATGACCACAAGGAAATAGAGAAATAGGAAAGTATCTCTCTAGCCACACTTTAGAGCCCATTCACACAGGGACGACTTTGGATCCGACTTGAAGTTGCCCCTAGTCGCCTCAAGTTGCGCGACATGATAAAATCAATGTAAGTGAATGAGAGCCGGTATAATGCACACTACTGAAGTCGTTTCAACTCCAGAAAAGGTTCCTGTACTACTTCAATCCGACTTCTAGGCTACTTGTACCCATTGATTTCAATGAAAGTTGCCTCCAAGTTGGATCACCGTTCATAGTGAGGCAACTTTACAGGAAGCTTTACAGGAACTTTACAGGAACAAGAATTATGTCACAAGAGCTGATAAGCTCTGATTGGCCACTTGTAAGTTCCCTATCCTGGAGGCGACTTCAAGTCGTGTTGTAAGTTGCCCCAAGTCGAGCTGTGATTCATATTCAAGTCGTGTCCAAGTTGCCTCCCAAAGTCGCGCTGGAAGTCGTGTTGCCCCTGTTTGAATGGGCTCTTACAGGAAGAACATGGCATGTGCACAGTGAAAGACTGAAGCTGCCTGTTAGTTTTTGCAACATGCACCCACTGAGACAGGCTATGAGGACTGTGTAATATACAAATGTTCCTGAATGAAAAACATTACAGGTATGATTGTTCACTTGAATGTTCCCCTTTTTCTTATACAATATATTGATTTCAAGTACAATACAGTGCGGGTTATTGTTACAACTGGCACATTTTCTCAACTGGGACAATATTTGTTATACACAAGGCCCAAACTCTGGAAATTAGCCAAAATTTATCCTTGCAGTGGGGCCCCCATACCACAAGGATTATACGCTCACTAGGTCTAGGGGAAGCTGAAGAGGCTGCACAGCCTGATGCTCTAGGTAGTGAGCAGTCCCTTAGAATCACCGCATGCAATGCAGGGATTTTAACTCTGCATTGTACGTGGAGGAGGCAGATTTGCGATCCTGGCCTGGAGAGCTTTAGAGAGGAGGCTTAGTGGGAGTAATCCCACAGATAAAAAGAACCTACAAGAGCAAGGAGTAACAGAAGTATTACTCATTATTCCTTCACTCCTAAACTTAAAATGTTACTAAACACACAACAGTAAAACCAGTCTGTATATGCAAGTAAAGCATGCTTGTTATACTCACTGTGGAAACTAAGGGGTTAATCCTTAATGTGTAATGCCCCCTTCTTCCACTGTCCCCAATCCATTTGTTGATAGAACAGAGCCCTTGGAGGCACTCTGCACATGCTCAGTTCAGTGTGTATTGCTAGAGAGTTTTTTTTTGGGGGGGGGAGGGTGCATGTGATCAGCACAGGGCTAATCAGCACTGTCTGGGCAGAGGGCCAAGGGTCTTGCAGCCTCATAGGACAGCCAGAGGAGAATTAAAACTTCTCCTACAAGCTTTAACCAGTGCTTGGCAGGACACTGATAGAAGTCACAAGACTGCTATATACTGCTATTGAGAAAAGGTATTTAGCAGTTTTTATTTAGTAAAATAATTGCATTTCCATGTTGTGTGTACTGTGGGAGACCAGATACAGTGAGTATGCAGGGTCCTGGGTTTAGTAACACTTGTTGTAAAAGTGGTATAAAACCTTTACATACAGTGGGGACAGAAAGTATTCAGACTCCCTTACATTTTTCACTCTTTGTTATATTGCAGGCATTTGCTAAAATCATTTAAGTTTCATTTTTTTTCCTCATTAATGTACACAAAGCACCCCATATTGACAGAAAAATACAGAATTGTTGACATTTTTGCAGATTTATTAAAAAAGAAAAACTGAAATATCACATTGTCCTAAGTATTCAGACCCTTTGCTGTGACACTCATATATTTAACTCAGGTGCTGTCCATTTCTTCTGATCATCCTTGAGATGGTTCTACACCTTCATTTGAGTCCAGCTATGTTTGATTATATTGATTGGACTTGATTAGGAAAGCCACACACCTGTCTATATAAGACCTAACAGCTCACAGTGCATGTCAGAGCAAATGAGAATCATGAGGTCAAAGGAACTGCCTGAAGAGCTCAGAGACAGAATTGTGGCAAGGCACAGATCTGGCCAAGGTTACAAAAAAATTTCTGCTGCACTTAAGGTTCCTAAGAGCACAGTGGCCTCCATAATCCTTAAATGGAAGACGTTTGGAACGACCAGAACCCTTCCTAGAGCTGGCCGTCTGGCCAAACTGAGCTATCAGGGGAGAAGAGCCTTGGTGAGAGAGGTAAAGAAGAACCCAAAGATCACTGTGACTGAGCTCCAGAGATGCAGTCGGGAGATTGGAGAAAGTTGTAGAAAGTAAACCATCACTGCAGCCCTCCAGCAGTCGGGGCTTTATGGCAGAGTGGCCCGACGGAAGCCTCTCCTCAGTGGAAGACACATGAAAGCCCGCATGGAGTTTGCTAAAAAAAAAGGACTCCAAGATGGTGAGAAATAAGATTCTTTGGTCTGATAAGACCAAGATAGAACTTTTTGGCCTTGATTCTAAGCGGTATGTGTGGAGAAAACCAGTCATTGCTCATCACCTGTCCAATACAGTCCCAACAGTGAAGCATGGTGGTGGCAGCATCATGCTGTGGCGGTGTTATTCAAATGCAGGGACTGGTTGCAATCGAGGGAAAGATGAATGCGGCCAAGTACAGGGATATCCTGGACGAAAACCTTCTCCAGAGTGCTCAGGACCTCAGACTGGGCCGAAGGTTTACCTTCCAACAAGACAATGACCCTAAGCACACAGCTAAAATAACAAAGGAGTGGCTTCACAACAACTCCGTGACTGTTCTTGAATGGCCCAGCCAGAGCCCTGACTTAAACCCAATTGAGCATCTATGGAGAAACCTAAAAATGGTTGTCCACCAACGTTTACCATCCAACCTGACAGAACTGGAGAGGATCTGCAAGGAGGAATGGCAGAGGATCCCCAAATCCAGGTGTGAAAAACTTGTTGCATCTTTCCCAAAAGGACTCATGGCTGTATTAGATCAAAAGGGTGCTTCTACTAAATACTGAGCAAAGGGTCTGAATACTTAGGACCATGTGATATGTTAGTTTTTCCTTTTTTAATAAATCTGCAAAAATGTCAACAATTCGGTGGTTTTCTGTCAATATGGGGTGCTGTGTGTACATTAATGAGGAAAAAAAATGAACTGAAATGATTTTAGCAAATGGCTGCAATATAACAAAGAGTGTAAAATTTAAAGGGGTCTGATTACTTTCCGTCCCCACTGTATACCCAGTGAAGTGAATGGCCTCGGGTGATACACAGAGATGAAACAAATGCTCCTACATAAGTTGTACCTGACTATCTACAGCCGCCTTTCCCCTACAGCCAAAATTTACCCAGGATCTCTCAACTCTGATTGGAGGGAAAGGACACACCCCCTTCACACAGCACACAGAAACAGAGCTATTAGGCCCCTTTCACAAGGACAGATAGAATTGTGCTTTTAGCTGCGGATTTTCTAGTTTTCTACCGCAGCTAAAAGCACCCAATGCTTTCCTATGGCCCCATTCACACACTGCGTTTAGCTGCGATTTAGTTACCTGCAGTTTGGTGCGGATAGAAAAAATAGAATTGACTGCATCCAGGATTGATTTAGCGCAGCTATCTGGAAAAGCTACAGGAAGCACATCAGAAATGGCAAGAATGTTCCAAACGCAGCTAAACGCAGCCACATGTAAACGCAAGTAAACTAAGGTAATCACACTGTACAAATGCAGCTGATCGCAGTGCCTGGAGTCTTGAATTTCACAGAACATATTATATGCTTTTAACTGCGGCAGAACAGCTGTCTGTGTGAAAGGCGCCTTAATCACAGGCTGTATCCTCCCCGTCACCATTTTTTTCTCATCAGAAGTAACTCATGCTTATAGCAGAAGAACGAGGCAGCAGACAGAAATGTCACTTAGTGCTCTGGATTGAGACAAGTACACAGTATAGAGGAATATGCTTTGTTCATATTTTATGTCTGAGGTTTGCAACCACTTTATAAGCAGTTATAATTCCTGGAGTTGGGCTTTAACCACTTCAGCCCTGGAAAATTTGGCTGCTCAATGACCAGAGCACTTTTTACAATTTGGCACTGCGCTGCTTTAACTGGTAATTGCGCGGTCATGCAATGCTGTATTTACCACAAATAGAGCTTTCTTTTGATGGTATTTGATTGCCTCTGCAATTTTTATTTTTTGCGAAATACCGTATTTATCGGCGTATAACACGCGCCGGCGTATAACACGCACCCCAAGTTTAGGAGGGAATTTTAAGGAAAAAAACTTTTAGGAGTAACGTTTAAGGAAGAAAAACTTACATTAAAATGCCCATCAATGCAGCGTTATCGGTGTCCATCTGCAGCCTTGTCAGTGTCAGTGCAGCCTTGTCAGTGTCAGTGCAGCCTTGTCAGTGTCAGTGCAGCCTTGCTCCAGTGTCTATTGCAGCCTTGTCAGTGCAGCTTTGCCCCAGTGCAGAATTGTCAGCGCAGCCTTGTCAGTGCAGCTTTGCCCCAGTGTCCATTGCAGCCTTGTCAGTGCAGCCATGTCAGTGCAGCTTTGCCCCAGTGCAGCCTTGCCCTAGTGCAGCCTTGCACCAGTGCAGCTTTGCCCCAGTGCAGCTTTGCCCCAGTGCAGCCTTGTGTGATCGCCGCGATCCCTGCCGACATACACAGCCGTGTGTAAATTCAAATATGGCGCCGAGACTGCAGGGACTCGGCGAAGCCGAGATACACATACCCGAGTGTCCTCGGCTTTTCTCAGCGCCGCTTACAGTCCCGCACAGTCCCGCCCTATGATGGACATCACACAGGTCCAATGGCGGGACTGGGCGAGACTGTAAGCGGCGCCGAGAAAAGCCGAGGACTCTCGGGTATGTGTATCTCGGCTCCGCCGAGTCCCTGCAGTCTCGGCGCCTTATTTGAATTTACACACGGCTGTGTATGTCGGCGGCGATCGCGGCAATTGCCGCGATCGCTCCAATCACACAAAATTGGCGGGGATCGGCCTATAACACGAACCCACGATTTTCCCCTGATTTTCAAGGGAAAAAAGTTCGTGTTATATGCCGATAAATACGGTAAACGGAAAAAGGCCAAAAATTTGGAAAAAATAATAATATTTTCTATTTTTTGTTAAAAAAAAAATCCAATAAACTCAATTTTAGTCATACATTTAGGCCAAAATGTATTCAGCCACATGTCTTTGGTAAAAAAAATGTCAATAAGCGTATATTAATTGGTTTGCGCAAAAGTTCTAGTGTCTACAAACTAGGGTACATTTTCTGGAATTTACACAGCTTTTAGTTTTTGACTGATCTAATTTCTTGAGGTGCTATAATGGAAGAGCAGTACAACCCCCCCCCCAATGACCCCATTTTGGAAAGTAGACACCCCAAGGAAATTGCTGAGAGGCATGTTGAGCCCATTAAATATTTAATTCTAAGTGATTGAAAAAAGACAAAAAAAAAAAAAAATACACAGTTGTCACTAAATGATATATTGCTCACACATGCCATGGTTATATGCGGAATTACACCCCAAAATACATTCTGCTGCTTCTCCTGAATATGGAGATACCACATGTGTAAGACTTTTTGGGAGCCTAGCCGCGTACGGGACCCCGAAAACCAAGTACCGCCTTCAGGATTTCTAAGGGCGTAAATTTTTGATTTCACTCCTCACTACCTATCACAGTTTTGAAGGCCATAAAATGCCAAGATAGCACAAACACCCCTCAAATTACCTCATTTTGGTAAGTAGACACCCCAAGCTATCTGCTGAGAGGCATGTTGAGTCCATGGAATATTTTATATTTTGCCACAAGTTGCGGGAAAATGACAAACTTTTTTTTTTTTTGCACAAAGTTGTCACTAAATGATATATTGCTCAAACATGCCATGGGCATATATGGAATTGCACCCCAAAATACATTCTGCTGCTTCTCCTGTGTACGGGGATACCACATGTTAGACTTTTTGGGAGCATAGCCGTGTACAGGACCCCGAAAACCAAGCACCGCCTTCAGGCTGTCTAATGCCGTGTACACGTTTCGGCAACAAAGGTCCGCCGGACTTTCTAATGAACAGACTTGCCTACACAAGATCACACCAAAGTCCGATGGATTCGTACGTGATGACGTATGACCGGACTAAAATAAGGAAGTTCATAGCCAGTAGCCAATAGCTGCCCTAGCGTCGGTTTTTGTCCGTCGGACTAGCATACAGACGTGTGGATTTTTCAACCGGACTCAAGTCCGTCGGAAAGATTTGAAGCATGTTCCAAATCTAAAGTCCGTCAGATTTTCAACAGAAAAGTCCGCTGTAGATCCAATGGAGCCCACACACGGTCGAATTGTCCGACGGATTTGTTCCGTCGGACCAGTCCGGTTGAAAAGTCTGCCCGTGTGTACACGGCATAAGGGCGTACATTTTTGATTTCCCTCCTCACTACCTATCACAGTTTCGGAGGCCATGAAATTCCATGATAGCACAAAACCCCCCCAAATGACCCCATTTTGGAAAGTAGACACCCCAAGCTATTTGCTGAGAGGCATGTTGAGTATTTTGCAGATCTTGCTTTTTGTCACAAAGTTTTGAAAATTGAAAAAAGAAAATATTTCAATTTTAAAATTAAAGAAATACATTTTTTTTTTCTTTCTTCATTTTCAAAAACAAATGAGAGCTGCAAAATATTCACCAAACTACATACATTTTAAAAGCCTTTAAAAGCCTTTACAGGTTACCATTTTAGATTTACAGAGGAGGACTACTGCTAACATCACTGCCTTTGTGCATGAGCACGGGGGATCAGGGGTATTTTTTTTTTTTAATTATTTAATTTTGCTTTTTTATTTTATTTTTAAACTGTTCCTTTAATTTTTTTTTTAAATTGTAATCTCAGGGAATGTATATATCCCTATGATAGCAATAGGTAGTGACAGGTACTCTTTTGAAAAAATTGGGGTGTATTAGACCCTAGATCTCTCCTCTGGCCTCAAAGCATCTGACCACACTAAGATTGATGTGAGGCAGCACAGTGGTGTAGTGGGTAGCACTCTCGCCTAGCAGTAAGAAGGGTCGCTGGTTCAAAGCCCAATCACGACACTACCTGCCTGGAGTTTGCATGTTCTCCCTGTGCCTGCGTGGGTTTACTCCGGGTACTACGGTTTCCTCCCACACTCCAAAGACATGCTGGTAGGTTAATTGGATCCTGTCTAAATTGTCCCTAGTATGTATGAATGTGAGTTAGGTACCTTAGATTGTAAGCTCCTTGAGGGTAGGGAATGATGTGAATGTACAATGTACAATGTATATGTAAAGCGCTGCGTAAATTGACGGCGCTATATAAGTACCTGAAATAAATAATAAATAAATGTGATAAAACGTTTCCCAATGGCGTTGTCATGCTCGTAACCCAAGTAAATGCTCGTAACCCAAGTAAATGCTCGTAGCTTCGGGTTTCTTAGGCCATAGAGATGACTGGAGCTGTTCTGGTCTCCGATCAGCTCTATGGTCAGCTGTTGGAACCACCGGCTGCATTCTCGGGTTTCCTATTGGGACAGGAGAGCCCGAGAAAACCATGGAAGACAGTGGGGGGAGGGACGTTCCCTCCCACTGCTTGTAAAATCAGTCTAGAGGCAAATTAGACACTAGGATTGCTGGCTGAAAAGAATGATACCAAGATGATACCTAAACCTGCAGGCATCATTCTGGTATAATCACTCAAAGTCCAGCAACATACCAGCACGTTGCTGGTCCTTGTTGTGCATATATTGTAATGTTCTTATTTTCATGCAGCCCGTGAACAAAAAATTGATCAGTGGGTATGACCACCATTAGAATATCGCTCTTCATACACCCACTTTTAATGATGGGCATACATGGGCCATGTTTGTTTTAACTGTGGTGGTGAAATTACCTCCTACAGCGTTTGAGTATCAATTTACGTATCGTGAGAGCAAACGCAGTTGCTGTCAAGATAAATAAATCAGTGCTGCAGCTGAATGGCGTACCTGCTAAGCAAATGATGGTCAACAATAAAACAAAGTAACATTACAGTACAGTAAGACATACCATACCTGCAAAGCAAATACAATAAAACATAGTAAAAATAAAACATTACAGTTCTAAAATACAGAAACAATAGAGAGAGAACAATAGATATAGAACAACAATAGAGCAGACAACAGAGAGTGAACATAAGATAAAGAATAGGGAGAGAAGAAAAATAAAACCACAACTATTTTTGGCTTTATTTTTAATTTTTTTTGTGTTTTTGTGTGGTTTTTTTTTTGCACTTTTATATAAACTGTAAAAGTTCCAAATTAGGGTCTCTGAAAATGTGATGGCCATCTCATCTTTTCGAGACCCCGTGTAAGTGTGCCCTAGGACTGTGCAATGCTGTACCCTACTCTAATACTCCACTAGTATGTGGTAGCGTTCGAAACATTCACCAATGCAAAGACCAGGTTGGTCAGGACAGGAGGGACAATAAAAGCGGGTGTCACGCCTAAATCCACGACATCTTCTTTGGGGATTTCTTTGCGTAGGGGTACCAGAGAGGACACACGGAAAATGCCTCTCATGCAGCCGGCTCACTGCATTTGGATTGGGAAGTTGGGCCACAGCACCATCTGGAAACAGAAGGGCTGTGATGACCTCTTCCTGGAATTTAAGGAAGGATCCAGTTCGTCCTGAAGCTTTGTATAGCACATAAGCATTCAGCAGAGCCAATTGGAAAAAAATATACAGACACTTTTTTATACCAGCGTCTGGCCTTACGGGCAATTAGGTACGGCGCCAACAACTGGTCATTGAGGGGCACCACTCCCATATTAAGGTTGTATTCGTGGACACAGAGGGGTTTCTCCACAACACCAGTCGCCGTTTGAATTTGGACCGTCGTGTCTGCGTGAAGGGAGGACAGAACGAAAACATTCTTATTATCCCTCCACTTTACAGAGAGCAAATTATTACACTGCAAGCAGGCTCTCTCCCCCAGCCTAAGACAAGAATCTGCCGTTGGGGTAAGTCCCAGTGATTAGATCGCATGGTGCCACATGCACCAATTCCATGATCAAACAAGTGACTAAAAAGTGGCACGCTCGTGTAATAATTGTGCTCCCTATGTAGTCTGGGCAGTTCTCTGGCTCTACGTAACTATCTCTTCCCTCCTAAACCATAAAACTATATGGATAGCCTGTTGCCCTGTCACAGAGCTTATACATCTTGACCCCATATCTGACACGCTTGCTGGGAAGATACTGTCTGAATGACAAGCGGCCAGAAAACTCAATCAGGGACTCATCAACGCAGACAACTTGATCGGGAGTAAACAAGGCTGCAAATTACTGGTTGAAGGGGCTGAATTTTGTAGAGCCGATCGTATTCAGGGTCACCCTGAGGACGACAGAGTTCATTGTCATTGAAATGAACCGCAAGATCTGCTCGTATCGTGTCCTGGTCATGGAGGCAGAGAACACGGGCGTATGGTGAATTGGGTCAGTGAACCAATATCACCGCAACTTACTTTTTTAGTTATGCGAATGAGGAGGGATAGACCCAGGAAGGTCTTAAATTCGGAGACCGTAATAGGATCTCTGGCAAGGGTCAACTGGGGATTAGTGGCAATGAATACAAATAATGCATACAAATTGCTTTGGTCAACAATAGATCTACAGAGATCTTCCGTGAAAAACAGCAAATAAAAATCGAGTGACGTAAAATCAACTGTTTCCACCCGAATTCCGGGTTGGCCAGTGAATGGGGGAAGTACGGGTGCTGCAGAAGTGGTGGGCTCCCAATTCGGATTGGCAAATTCAGCAGGAAGGGCACTACGGGCCTGTCTTCTTGGTGGCTGCTAGACACTACTTGTGCTAGCCACCTCACCACCTTGAACTGCACTTATGGGACTCGCCACATCACCACATGTTACTGCAGTGTTGGATGTACAACCAGGATGTACTAGGCCGCCGGTGCTTGCCAGTTCAGCAGAAGGATGAGCGGCACTAATACTGTCTCTCTGCTCCCTATGAGAGCCCTGCGGTTCTTGCACCTCAACAACAGCAGAAGAACGGGGTCGGGTACACCTGACCTTGGCAGGGACCACTACTCTGTCGTCAGAGCTGTCAGGGTGCCGCTGCTGTCTACAGGTTTGAATTCTGAGCCCGAATCTGACAGATGGGTTACTTCCTCTTCACTCTCATCTCTCATGCTCAGAAACTTGTAGGCCTCTTCACTAGTGTACCTTCGATTGGACATTTTGGCCTCTAAATTTACTGGTACAGTAGTGAGACTCACAGGAAAAAAAAAGCACCTGACTGTCAGCGACTACTTCAAACGCTACCAAAAAAACTGTTAGCATTCAGGTCCGACTCTGCGAATGCTGCAGTTATGCATTTAGTGTTTTGTAAGTGACAGTGATCGATTGATACTCTACTTGGGCGGGCTGGGCTGGGCGGAGGGGTTAAAACGCAGGTGCTAACAGGTATCTGGGCTGATCCCGCTAACGCTGCATTTTTGGGAACCCTAAACTATTGGGGATGCTAATATAGTTCTGATCAGCTCAAAGATATTGATCCGTTCAGACACTATACTAGTAAGGGAGGTGTATGGTGCATGCACGGGTGTTAGCGCTACTGGCACTAAGCTGACGCTGCCTGGGGCGACGCAGACCCTGACTGACGTTAAAACCTAACTGATGTTACCCACCGGGTGATCAGGAGGTTAAACTTTTATTGGGTAATATATGGCGGGTGTCCTGACGCTATAAAAAAATAACTAACTAACCAGCATCACCCGTAACACTAATACGGTGATCACTGGTGACGGGGTGATCAAGGGGTTAAACCTTTATTAGGGGGGTTTAGGGGGTACCCTAGACCTATCTGGGGCTACTACTAAGTACCCTAACGCTGATTAGTGTCACAAATAACACCAGTACAGTGATCAAAGAAAAATATGAAAACTGCACTGGGTGACACAGTGACAGGGAGTAAAGGGGTTAATACTTACACAGGCAGCGGAGGATTTCATTCGTCAGGATCGATCAGCAGGTCCAGAAATCATTGGGCTGGGCCTGGAGGTGGTGGCCACCGTAAGGTAACGTCCCTTCGCCCTCCCGTGCCATTCTGCTGCAGTAACACTGCGGCGGCTGGTCAGGAAGCGGTTAAGCAGAGGTTAAGCAGAGGTTCTGATACATGTTAGAGATTCTGTCTTGTTCTCTCAAATATAGTAAAGGCTCTGATACTTAGTTACCACCAGGGCCAGACTGGCCTAGTGGGAAATTTCCCGGTAGGCCGCTTCAAGCTGTGGCTGTGACCAGGGCCGATCCTGAGTGGTTGCACAGGGTGCACCACGCTCAGGTGCCGAGAGCTCAGGCAGAGGGAGTGCGACCCAGGGCCGGCCTTACCATGGGTCCCGCTGGGCAGGGGCTGCCTCGAAGTTGGGGGGATCGCTGCTGGATCATACAGAGCGGGGATGCATGCATTTGAGTTGCAGCATACATTTGAGTTAATTACCTGGTGGCTGCTGTCATATGAAGTCCCGCCTCCTGGACCGGCTCCTATGACAGACAGCATACTGGTCCAATGCTGGGACTTGTGACATCTCTCAAGGCACCCGGGACTTTGCATGACAGTGGCTGCCAGGTAATTAATTTAAATCCATGCTGTGTCACAGCGGGAGATCCCCGCTCTGTGTGATCCGATGGCTCTCCTCTCTCAAATCCCCATGCACTGATCAGGCTGTATTGATGGACACTGATGAGGCTGCATTGATGGGCACTGGCGAGGCTGAGCTGATGGGCACTGATGAGGCTGAGCTGATGGGCACTGATGAGACTGAGCTGATGGGCACTGATGAGGCTGCATTGATTGGCACCACTCAGGTTGCATTGATGGGCACCGGTGAGGCTGCATTGATGGGCACTGGTGAGGCTTCATTGATGGGCACTGGTGAAGCTGCATTGATGGGCACTGGTGAGGCTGCATTGATGGGTACTGGGGAGGCTGAGCTGATGGGCATTGATGAGGCTGCATTGATGGGCATTAATGAGGCTGCATTGATGGGCACTGATGAGAATGAGCTGATGGGCACTGATGAGGATGAGCTAATGCGCACTAATGAGGATGAGCTGAAGGGCACGTGTGAAGATGAGCTGATGGGCATTGATGATACTGCATTGATGGGCACTGGTGAGGTGGCATAGATGGGCACTGGTGAGGCTGCATTAATGGGCATTGGTGAGGCTGCATTGATGGGCACTGATGAGGCTGCATTGAAGGGCACTGGGGAGGCTGCACTGATGGGCACTGATGGGGGCTCTTTCTAACATAGACTCTCAAATGGACACAGAGGACAGAGAGGACCTCTGTTAGAAAGACCCCTCTCCAGGATCCATTGTATTCTCTAATGGGGCCTGGTGGGGGCTCTAACAGACTCTCTAATGGACACCAAGAGGATCTCTGTTTGAGACCCCCCTCCGGGTCCCATTAGACCCCATTGTAGTCTCTAATGGAGCCTGGTGGTGGCTCTTTCTAACAGACTCTCTAACAGAGGCCCTCTCTCTGTCCATTAGAGAGACCCCCCCTCCAGATCCCACTAGAGTACTCTGCTTCTCTTCCTGTATCTTGTTAAGAGATCATAGGAGGATCCCAGGGTAACAAAGACTCCTTGGGGGGAGGAGTTAGTAAGATGACCACGCCTATGTGGGGGCGACAGAAATTTTTCTGCATCCAGGCGTTTGTGACCCTAGGATTGGGCCTGGCTGCGACCGCCAGGCCCCAGTGTATCCAACCACCCATTCATTTACGGGCAGCCCAGCAATTTTTGCCGTATTTAGGTCTGCCTGTAAGTGCCCGTAAAAAATATGCCATGCGCCCTTCAGAAGCTAGCCGATTTTAAATGTCTCTGTGCGCACCTCTCCTTATCATGGCCAAGTAAGACCGGACCCTTCCACAGCCTTTGACCACCTCCTGTTACACTCCTGTACCATGTCTGCACAGCCTATGACCACCTCCTGTTACTCTCCTTTACCATGTCTGCACAGCCTTTTACCACCTCCTTTAGCATGTCCGCACAGCCTTTGACATCTCCTGTACCATGTCCACACAGCCTATGACCACCTCCTGTACCATGTCTGCATGGCCTATGACCACCTCCTATACCATGTCCACACAGCCTATGACCACCTCCTATACCTTGTCCGCACAGCCTATGACCACCTCCTATACCTTGTCCACAGCCTCTGACATCTCCTGTACCATGTTCGCAGCCTCTGACATCTCCTGTACAATGTCCGCAGCCTCTGACATCTCCTGTACAATGTCCGCAGCCTCTAACCATCTCTTGTATCATGTCCGCAACCTCTGACCATCTCTTGACTTTTATCATGTCTGCAGTCTCTGAGGGGGAGTCCGGAGAGGAGTCAAGAGCGGAAGTGCCGCTGGGATGGGGGTCAAGGTAGAAGTCAGACGTGTGTGGACTGTGGAGAGGAGACTATAGGATAAAACCAGAGCCACCAAGCTGGAGCTGACTGACTGAGCCCTGCACGGTGCAACTGAGAGGTCAGTGACAGTGCCGCCAGGCCAGTCAGGGAGGAGGGGGGGTGATCAGTGATCTAAGGAGAGAGTGAATACAATAATGGGGGGCACTGATATAAAAGTTATTCTTTATTCTGGCAATATATCACCATAGCACAATAAGTGGACTATTTTTGATGATTGCTCCACTGTTACCACTTTTAACTGGAATATGTTTATATATATATATATATATATATATATATAGTCCTATGTGCTTTCATATCTGTCTTATCTATATATAATAAACTCTTCAAATGTGCTTTAAAATGCATGGTTTTCTCTTTTATGAAAAGGAAAAGAATGGCGTTATGCTGTTGGGCTGGTATAATAATGCTATGGGGCTTGTATAAAATTATTTCCAGGGCTGGTTTTTATTCCCAGTCCGGCCCTGGTTACCATACAGGTGGCACCACTGCTTCAGTAGCCTGCAGAGAGTGTAAACACCTATATGGAGACATTAAATACAAGATGTAGGGAGATGTCACACTACTGAGTGTTTTTTTAGATTAGAATTAGTAATCTAAATAGTATCCTGGAGACAATGGGGAACCTGACAGATGAAAAGAAACATAAGTGCAACAGACATTCAACAGACTGGAATGTGTTTGAATATCTACTCTAAAATGGCCCACCTTGCTTGGTGAATGGCGTCCACCCACTCGTCCCTGTCTGTCTCCTCCTCACATCGCAGCTCCAATGGCTTTTGAGCTTCATGGCCGAAGGTCACAGTGAAATAGTGCTGTGGAAATCAGCAGAAAAAAAGATTTATATTGACACAACGTGTAATTATATTGACCTCCGCAACGAAAAAGCTGCACCACTAAAAGCTCTTAGGACATCACAGAGAATTACACTCTAACCATAAATGACTTTTACATAAGATGTCATTATTGTGAGGCACCTCATTGTTAGATAGAGAGAGTGACATTATTCTGACAGCAGACTTCCATCATGGTGACTTTTTAATTGAGAAATGATGAAAATCAGAAAAACAGTCCCTATATTGGATGCCTTTGTGCAGAGAGCAAAATGCCAAAAAGCAATTATGAAAAGGCAAATGCCAAGCGTCTCCTTATAAGATTTCATAATTAATGAGACTGCTTGATTAAATGTATACCTCAATAAAATGTCTGCATCCGACAAGCCTAATGGAGATGCTTTATACATTTATAAATAAATTATATATATATATATATATATATATATATATATATATATATATATATATAAACATACACATACTGACAAATAAAAAAAGAGAAAGGTAGGTCACCAGCTAGAACACTGTTTGAGTTATCTATGCAATCAATAGCAAACCTAAGCACTAAGTGCAAATCACTGATACAAAGTGTGCTTATGATACACTTACAGGGGTACTGTATACTGTATATACTTTATCTACCCATACACTTTTACATGTTCCACTTCATTTAGGATTTCTCCCATGTCCACCCCTAATGTACTATTGGACAGGAGTGAAGATCTCTCCTGCACTGGCTATGCCTTTTCAAAATCGCAACAGAATTGCACTGCATATATGTGAATTGTCTCCATAGAAAGTCATGTTATTTTCATTGTCATGTGATACCATGGATTTTGGAACACAGGAGAAATTGCATCATTGTAAACCAGGGCTTATCCTTTAACCACTTAAGGACCGCCCACCACATATATACTGCGGCAGGGCGGCCCTATTGCGCGAAATGACGTACCTGTACGTTATAGTGTCTAAAAACTATGGGATATATTTATGGAATTTGTATTTATTTATTACTAATAATGGCGGCGATCAGTGACTTATAGCGGGACTGTGATATTGCGGTGGACAATCTGACACTAACTGACACTTTTTTTGGGAACCAGTGACACTAATACAGTGATCAGTGCTAAAAATATGCACGGTCACTGTACTAATGACATTGGCTGGGAAGGGGTTAACATCAGAGGCGATCAAGGGTTAACTGTGTGCCTAGCCAGTGATTTTGTACAGTGTAGGAGGTGCTTATACTGGGGGAAGACATGGATCCTTGTCCCTGCTTTGCAGAGACACAGTATCTATGCCTTGCCTGCTGACAGAACAGCAATCTGCCTTGTTTGCATAGGCAGACTGACGTTCTGCCTCTCTGCTGGATCATTGGTGGGTGCCAGTGGACATCAAGTCCACAGTACCCGCTGATCAGCTCCCACTGTGTATGATCACAGCGGGAGCGATCAGGTGGTGGTGCGCATTTGTGCCCCCTACTCAGAAGTGCAGGATCACAAATATTTACGTGATCCTGAGCACAGCCACTGTTCTGTAGCATTAAAACTGCTATAGGGCAGTCGACAAGTGGTTAAAGCATTCCTTGCAATAAAGGTAGAAAAAGATTAGGTAAAAGTATCGCCTCCTCACCTCCCCTTACACTTACCAGAGCTCTATCTTGATCCAGTGCTGTGACTGTTTGCAGTAGCTTTCTTCTCACACTTCCTGGCCTCACAGGCTTTGCTGAGGCAGCAAGAGCCATTGGCTCCCACTGCTGTCATCCAAATCCTGTGATGGGAGGGGGGCGGGGCTGTGCTGTCTGTGTCTGTAGACACAGATAGCGAGGCTCGGGATTGAGCCCATAAGTGTGCCATTATAGTAAGCGTCTTCCTATGGTGGCACACAGAGAAGAGGAAGAGCAGACAGCACCAGCAGGGGACCCCAGGAAAAGAGGATCAGAGCCAGAAGGTAAGTATAAACCTGTTTGTTATTTAAAAAATGTAATTTACAATTACTTTAAACACTTCCTATTCCAGCAAAAAAAGACTGATGGTGTTGCTGGCTCTTACAAGAAGAAATAGTTTTAATATGCAGCTGGATATTGTCTTAAAAGAATGAGTCATTTAAATCACTAAATACAGTATAACCAATGATCCCTTTTTGACCTCCTTTTTCTGCTTTACTATGATGAGTTGGAAAAGGAGACCCTCCACACACAATAGCTAAAATGGAATTTCTTACACATGTATCTGGCAGAGGCGGCAGCACAATATATACAATATTTGGTATTAGTTTCTCAGTTTGTCAATTGTACATAAAAATTGTGTTGAGCGGAGTGCTTCTTTAACACTAACTGCTTTGTCGTCATGTTTTGAACAACTAGATTGTTTCCAGTTCACTGCTTCTATTATTTGCAGAGGTTAAACGATAGCTTGAGTATGGGCTGGTATCATTTGCCACAAAGTAGAATGTGCCTGCCAGCAAGTGTATAAAGAATGACAAGACAGTTTTATTGCACTGCATTAGATGTTGTTCACTTTGTGGGTAAAAAACGATAATAAATCACTTGTTTCAAAATATCCCAACCGGGACTCTAAAGTAGCTGCTGGTAAATATTTATGGCTTTTATATGCCAGCTTTAATCATAAAAATCACTACTATGTGTTAAGACAACAATAACTCCTAGATTAACCGAGTAAACATGGCTGCAATCGGGCTGAGATTACTGCACACTTAGCGCTCTTTTTTTCAACCTGAAGAATGTTCCACTTCCATCTTTCCTCCAAAGAAAAGAAAAAAAACATAACATGGTGAAAAAAAAGTGATTAACCCTTTTATACTGTTCTAGGAAATATTTGCTTTTAAAACAAAATATTTAATATATTTTATAGCATTTTAAAAAAACACCGTAACAACTGCATATTTACATCTAAGGTTCTATAACAGTGGTCTCCAAACTGCGGCCCCAGGGTCATATGCGGCCCTTTGCTTGCCTTTATCTGGCCCTTGAGGTACTATTCCATCCACTAACACCAACAACTATTCCTCCCACTGATACTATCAAAAGGGCACAATTCCTCTCGCTGACACCAACGATGGGGCATAATTCCTCCCACTAACACCAACGATGGGGCATAATTCCTCCCACTAACACCAAGGATGGGGCATAATTCCTCCCACTAACACCAACGATGGGGCATAATTCCTCCCACTAACACCAACGATGGGGCATACTTCCTCCCACTGACATCAGTGATAGGGCACAATTTCTCCCACTGACACCAACGATGGGGCACAATTCCTTCCATTGACACCAAGGATGGGGCACTAATCCTTCCATTGATACCAGTGATGAGGCACTATTCTTCCACTGACACCAACGATGCGACACTATACCTCTCACTGACACCAACAAAAGGGCACAATTCCTCCCACTGACACCAACAAAAGGGCACAATTCCTCCCACTGAAACAAACAATGGGGCAGAATTCTTTTCATTGACACAAACGATGGGGCACTATTCCTCCAACTGACACTAACAATTGGACACTATTCCTTCCATTGAAATCAATGATGAGGCAACTAGTCCTCCCACAGACACCAAAGATAGGGCATCGTTTGCTCCCACTGGCCACAGTCTGCCCCATCTGAAGGACAGTAAACTGGCCCTTTGTTTAGAAAGTTTGGGGACCCCTGTTCTATAAGGAACAAATCGCTGGCGACCTAGGTTTCCCATTTGAGAATGCAGCCATACTCCGTACCATCACTATTTATCAGATGTCCTGTACAAGGTCATAATTACAAGCGGTGCAAAGGATGTTATAACAAGACCATGGGCTGAAACTTAGTCACCCAAAAGGGGAAGTTTCACTTTTCCTCCTCTGCCTCCCTTTCTCTACAACTTTTGGACACTTTTTTGTTTGGGAGCAGGTACATGGTAGTTCATTGAGAACTACAAGCTGACAACCGCAAAGGATGTTGGGACTTGTAGTTCATTCACACACAGAGCTGTGTGAATGAATGACACAGCAGTGCGGATGGAGCCCCACGCAGCTGCGCTGATTTAAAAAAGTGACAGCTAGTATGGGAACTTCTCCCAGTACTTCTGTCACCGGGAGGGGGGGGGGGGATTGGGCAGAGGCTGCACCACCTTAAAAACAGGTGGCACATGTAATATGTTCCCAAAGGTGAACTTATCCTTTAAGGCCTGGTTCACACCTATGCATTTTGTCTTAGTGCTTTCTGCAGAATCGCAGTACAGTCCATTTAACATGGTTTCCTATGGGACACGTTCACGTTTTTGGTTCAATAGACATTAATGGAGAAGCTGCAGAAAAGCATATAGTCCACATAGCACATTTTGCGTTTTTAAGTCTGCCCAACAACAAATTGGCCAAAGAAAAGGCATTAAAAAAAAAAAACATATGATGCATAAAAAAGCGTGAAAAACGTGTGCAAAAACGCAGAATGCAAAATGAAAAGAGCACTGCAGAAACGGATCAAAAGCAAACTGCATAGGTGTGAACCAGGCCTAAGCCCCGATTTATACAAGTCACGCCTTATTAACGGCAATGGAAGCATTTTTTTCCCCCCAAATTCTTTATTTAGAATACAAAGGTAACCAACAGACCACATCGAAATCTGAACTACAAAAAATGCAGCCCAACAGAATAGGTGCATGAATAACACAATAGTTCAGATCATACAGTGTACAAGAAAAAAGAATTGTAATGTTGTATTAGCTATTGTAAGACCACTAAATGGCAACGAGGTTGGATACCTGGGCTTTGTCTTATCATAAGAAAGGAGGGAGAAGAATGGGTAAGGAGAGGGGATGGGAAGAATAAAAAAAAGGGGGGGGGGGGTTAAGCAAACCAAACCAACCAAACAAAGCACGCTGGCCAGGGTGGGATATTTAGGTCGGTTGAGGGGTGCTGTCTAGCAGAGATCTGCCTTCATCTGAGTATATAAACATATTCCATTGAAACCATGTTTTCTTATAACGTTCATGCTTGTTTAGAGCTGAAAGTACTAGGTTCTCCATTTTATTGATGTACTTCCCTCCAGAAAATCTCCAAGCCTGGGCACGCCCAAAATATGTGTAAGAGAGACCCCCTTTCTCCCTGGCATCTCCAGGAACAGTCTGAGGTCTCCAGTAAGAGGCGGCTTAAGAATGACGGGTATGATACCATCTGGTAAGCAACTTGCAAGTTGCATTCCTGAATGCATGTGAACACGGAGGACTTAGGGGGAAGCTGGGTGATTTGTCTATCTTGATCAGGGGTAAAATGTCCGCTCTAAGTCTGCTTCGCATTTAGTGAGGTAAGGCAACCTAAAGTCTTCAGGTGGGGATATCAAAAGGGAATACATCGTGGAGAGGGTGCAAGGTAGTGTACTGTTTTCCATGCAATAAGACTCAAATGGTTGGTGAGCGCATATACGCTACCGAAGATCCCATAGAACGGAAAAAGTGGTGAAGTTGAAGAGCCTTCCAAAAATCTAAGCAAATCTTCTGTTTGCATCAGGTTTGAGATCGAAGGCCAACTGTCTAATGTGAGGAAATGTGACACTTGGAAATAACCTGCATCAAGCAGGTTTTGTAATGGGCCTCCACTAAATCCTGGGGAAAGTTGGGATTGCCCAGAACAGGGTATAAAGGCGACTTTGTGGTGGAAATAGCTAGGTTTTTGCATGCAAGATTAAAGATTGTAAGGGTCGGGCCAATAGTAGGGTGAATTTTAAGCAATGGGGTAACATCTGAAAAGAACCAGGGAGCTCTGCTTAACGTAACGTTGCTAAATTGTTGTTCTAATTGGGTCCGTAGTTTTTGATCACCGTGTCTGCACCACAATGGAAGCATTCTAATCGGCGCAACTCAAGTTGCACTACTTTGGGCAACTTTATCACGACTTACATTGACTTCTGTTAAAGAAACTGTATGCAAGCCATGATGATGTCGCGCAGGGATGTCGGCTTCAAAGTCGTGCTACTTTGAAGCCGTGCTGGGGTGCATCGGCACTAATTAAACAAGCTGATGTCGGAAGCTGATTAGGTACTATGCGCAGCTGCACCAGAGTGCTCCAGTTTTAGTAAATCAACCCCAGTTTCACTTTAGGTTTGATGTGAAAATTCTGTTTGCCCATTACGCCTTAAAACGTCTCACATCAGCAAAGAGATTTTATTATTTTTGTACAGAATGGAAAAGAGTGAGAATGTCTGTCCCAATAGGTAATATTAGGGGGGTTCAGTTTGGGTTTACCTCAGGCATGCAATGTCAGCAATTTTTACAAAGATTACAAACAGTTCTTTTAGTTTTGCTGATTAATTCAGCAGGTCTGTTCTTCCAGCACTCCAAGTCTAAAGCCTTGTACACACGGTACGATTGTTGGCCAACCGAACGTCTGATTTTTGTCAAAAGGCTGTGTACCAGGATCTTGTCTTGCATACTAATGCCCGTACACACAGTCAGATTTTCCGACGAAAAATGTGTGATAGGACCTTGTTGTCGGAAATTCCGACCGTGTGTAGGCTCCATCACACATTTTCCATCGGATTTTCCGACACACAAAGTTTGAGAGCAGGATATAAAATTTCCCGACAACAAAATCCGTTGTCGGAAATTCCGATTGTGTGTACACAAATCCGATGGACAAAGTGCCACGCATGCTCAGAATAAATAAAGAGATGAAAGCTATTGGCCACTGCCCCGTTTATAGTCCCGACGTACGTGTTTTACGTCACCGCGTTTAGAACGATCGGATTTTCCGACAACTTTGTGTGACCGTGTGTATGCAAGACAAGTTTGAGCCAACATCCGTCGGAAAAAATCCTAGGATTTTGTTGTCGGAATGTCCTAACAAAGTCCGACCGTGTGTACGGGGCATAACTGTACACAATTGTGCCACAAACACGAACGTAGTGACGTACTATGAGGAATTTCAGCTCTTGAGCGCCACCCTCTGGACCCCTTCTGCTAATTTCGTGTTTGGTGAGCACTGATTCCGAGCATGCGTGTTTGTACTTTCGACTTGTGTGACGGATTTGTGTACTGACCATCAGAAAATCTGACGAATCAAACCGTTGTCTGACGAAAATGTACTAGCCTGCCATCCAACATTTATTGGCGGAAAATTGGACAACAATTGGTTGTCCGGTACAATGGTAGTGGTGCAGAGTCTTCACTCCCATCTATACCTGGCAATTCATAAAACCCAGTTTGTGACGGTGCTATAGCCATGAGTTTTGTAAATGGGCAAGCGTAGACCACTTATATGTCGTCCACATGAGCTTAGTAAAGCATAAATCCATGTAAAGGGTCATGTTTGCCCACACGGGATGCGCATATGTTCCATGCATCTGCATGCAGGCATTTCATGTCTACCGTTACGCAGGAAACTGCACGGAAACAGACACTGCTCCCAATTTGACATTCGCATGGGTGCAGGTGCAGGTAAGGGTAAGTGTTCCCAAACTCACACTGTCTGCATTTGGAGACACACACTCAAATGAATGTCAAATTGTCTGTGTCTGTGCAGCCGCTGTGTCTCCAACATGAATAGGACTGCCTGCACGGGACGCATGAAACACTTGTGCATGCTGTGAAGGCAAGCACGCCCTTCACACGGATGTACAATTAAGTACATCCATGTGAACAAGGCCTTAATCTTTGGAAGTGAAAATGCCCAGAGTTGGGCTTTCAGACCCCATTTGTAAATGCTGTATCATGTAGCATAAAAATGCTGACTTAGTACATAAACTAATACATAACAAAAAAGTCCAATGCTGTTTAAAGAATCCATTGGCTACAGGTATCCAAATGGTTGCCGCGGACAACAGACATTTCTTTGTTCTTCTTCAATTAGCCCGAGCTTTATCATGTTTTGTATTTTTTTCACACATCCAGATGCTATTTTATCTTGTGTATTGTTTGCAAAACTGACAAAGTTTCTATTATGAATTTATATTCCTTAATTGTTTTGGAGTGGACTTTAAGCTTCCTATAAGTAGATCAGCTGGGGAATGGCATGAGCTGAAATATTTGGCTTATGATACAAAATTTGAATTTGTACAAAGAAAGTAGCTGGTTAAAAGAAAGACCAAGACATTACATTTTGGCTGTGGCCTGTTACAATACCTCTCTGGAGCATTATGAGTAGCATAAATTTCAAGAAATGTCATGTATTTCAAGACAAATATTCTTTTAAATAAATGCAATGTTGAACATTTATCAATTCTGTTGCAAGCAAAAGCAATGTTAAGGCCTCATGCACACACGGCATTTTTACAGCTGCTTTTAGCAGCGTCAGACTTTTTTTTGCAGCTTAAAAACGCCTCTCCATGTTATTCATGCACACACAGGCTTTTAGGAGCTGGAAGTGACATAGGTGTTTTCAAGCTGCAAAAAAAAAAAACCCCAGGGCCAGTGTGTTCTGAGCTGTAAAAACATCTGACGCTGGTAAAAGCTGCTAAACGCGGCTTCCTGTTGGATGCAGCCGCGGTAAGTGTTTTTTGGGGGGTTTTTTTTGACATGTCAAAATCAATGGTTCCCTATGAGAGCCCATTGATTAGAATATAAGTCGCACCAGAAGTCGGATCATGATGATCTGACTTGCGGTGCGGCTTGTGCACTGAGGATCTTGAAGGGGAACCCTTGCTAAAATGAAAAAAAAACTGGCGTGGGGTCCCCCCCACAAGACCATATCAAAGCGTTCGGTCTGGTGTAGATTTTAAGAGGAACCCCCACGCCAAAAATACAATTTCAAACCCTTCTCTGAGCATGCAGCTCGGCAGGTCAGGAAAGAGGGGGGACGAGCGAGCGCCCCCACTCTTCCTGGCCCATACCAGGCCACATCCCCTCAACATGAGGCGGGGAGGGGTGGGTGCTTTGGGGCGGAGGGGGGGGCGCACACCTTGTCCCCATATTGATGGGGACAAGGGCCTCTTTCCAACAACCCTGGTCGTTGGTTGTCAGGGGCTGCGGGTGCGGGACTTATCGGAATCTGGAAGTCCCCTTTAACAAGGGGGTCCCCAGATCCCGGACCCCCACCCTATGTGAATGAGTATGGGGTAATCCCATACCCATTTGACCCCCTTAAAAAAAGTGTCAAAGATAAAAGAGTACACAGGTTTCTGACAAAGTAATTTATTAAAGCAGCTCCGGCATCTATTCCGATTTCTTCTCCCTCTGGCGATGTCTTCATCCTCCGGTTCTTCTCTTCTCTCCGCTAATGTCTTCTTCCGCTGCCGGTTTCTCCTCTCTCCGCTGTCTTCTCCCTTTTACGGTTCTTCTCTCTCCGCTGTGTCTCTTTTAGACGCTGTCTTCTCCCTCTGTTCTTCCTCTGATGTTCTCTCGATGCTCTCTCCCGCTGTAATGCTGGACCCCCCCGTGTGCCATTACTTATATAGCCACGGGGCGGGCACACCCAGTGACATCATCTGGAGGCCCCACCCCCTTGTGACATCACCACCCCATCATGCAGACCCCCCCCTGCCCCAAAGCACCCACCCCCGATGTTAAGGGCATGTGACCTGGTATGGTCCAGGAGGTCCAAATGGTCTTAGGGGGTAACCCCACACCAGACTTTTTTTTCATTTTCTATAGGGTTCCCTTTCAAGATCCTCAGCGCACAAGCCACACCACAAGTCAGATCATCATGATCCGACTTTTGGTGCGACTTCTATTCAAATCAATGGGCTTTCATAGGGAACCAATGATATTAAATAGAGGCAGAGAAACGCTGCTAAAAGCTAGTGCGGCTAAACGTGCATAAACTCCAATGCAAAAAGCTACTAAAAGCACGTTTTTACAGCCACTTATTACTGGCATTGGTAGTGGCTTTGCAGGTCATTTTTTCAAACGCCCTGTGTGCATGAAACCTAAATAGGAGCAGCAAGACACATTGGGGTTAATTTACTAAATGCAAATAGGCTGTTTACTTTGCAAGGGCATTATCCCCAGAGTTTAGCGAATGAGGTAAAGCTGTACTGACTTCCATTATTCAATCACATTAAAGCAAAAATTATTTATTGTTTTGTTTTCCTTGTATGTTTTTGGGTATTCTTGGCAAATTGAAGCCCCACCACATTCACTAAACTCTGGGGAAAATTCCTTTGCAAAGTGAACAATGTACTTGTCTTTAGTAAATCAACCCTACTGTGAGACAGATTTATTACAAGGTTAGAGTTAGGGGCATACATTTCTTCTTTGGATGCTCTAAACGTGCAACTGAATGAAGCCTGCCCCTGACCACACGTACAGTGATACTAAAGGTTTTGGGTTTTTTTAAGATAACAAACAAGCAATTACTTGGTTACCCTTCCCCTAACAAGGCACTAGGTGGAAAGCTGCAGAAGCAATCGAATACATTTGAAAATACATATGTGAACACAACCAAAAACTGCACAATCAGAATATACATGGTTGTGTCATCTCTGAGCTGGAATCTGTCCAGTAAATAGATATGGCCCTAGATAATGCCCAAACAAATATGGTAACGTCCTTTTGAAGAAACCAAATTAAATTGCAGGCATTGTCAGGGGCTATATTATGTTCCCCGTAAAAGGTAATAATTATCTGTACTATACACATTTTCTGGCATGCATGGGAAATACACTACATTACCAAAAGTATTGAGACACCTGCCCTTACACGCACATGAACTTTAATTGCATCCGAGTCTTATGCAGCGTACACACGGTCAGACTTTTCGACCAGACTGGACCAACGGACCGAGTCCGGCGGACAATCCGATCGTGTGTGGGCTTCATAGGACCTTCAGCGGACTTTTAAAGTCGAAAATCTGATGGACTTTAGATTTGGAACATGCTTCAAATATTTGCGTCGTAACTCCGCTGGACCCAGAAATCCGCTCGTCTGTATGCTAGTCCGACGGACAAAAACCGACGCTAGGGCAGCTATTGGCTACTGGCTATCAACTTCCTTATTTTAGTCCGGTGTACGTCATCACGTACAAATCCATCGGACTTTGGTATGATTGTGTGTAGGCAAGTCCGTTCTCGGAAGTCCATCAAAAGTCCGTTGAAAGTCCATCGGAAAGTCCGTCGGACCAGTCCGGTCGAAAAGTCTGCACGTGTGTATGCGGCTTTAGTCCGTGGGGTTCAACATTGAGTTGCCCACCCTTTGCAACTATAACAGCTTCAACTGTTTTGTGTGTTTATGGGAATGTTTGACCATTCTTCCAGAAGCACATTTGTGAGATCTGGCACTGATGTGGACTAGAAGGCCTGGCTCTCAGTCTCCGTTCTAATTCATCCCAAAGGTGTTCTATCGGGTTGAGGTCAGGTCTCTGCACAGACCAGTAAAGTTCCGCCACCTCAAATTCGCTCAGCCATGTTTTTATGGACCTTGCTTTTTGCACTAGTCTAAATCATTTGGTGGAGGGGGGATTATGGTGAAAGGCTGTTTTAAAGGGGTTGGGCTTGGCTCCTTAGTTCCAGTGAAAGGAACTCCTTTCACTTGAGGCGTAAGCATACCAAGACATATTGGACAATTTCATGCTCCCAACTTTGTGGGAACAGTTTGGGGATGGCCCCTTCCTGTTCCAACAGGACTATGTACTAGTGATCAGTAAGCAGTTCAGATAACAACTGATAGCATTTGGATTCCATCCAACTGGTCTTACCTATCAGAAGGTCTTGCTGTCCATCCACATATTTTGGCAAGTATGAAAGTAAAAACAAATTCAGACCTTGCAACAGGGGGGGAAACATCATGGACATAGCGAAAACCTGGCCAAGTCAAGCCATTTACAGGCAGCTAGAGATAGTAACTGTCTCCCATTCTTGTGGTTTAAGCACTACTTATTAGATCTTCTGACATTTCAAAGATATAGAACCGCCTACAAATTATTTGCAATAATGCTAAAAGCCTAAAGGGAATCTGTGAGAATAAACATGAAAGAAGTTCCCACTGCAGACTTATTTTTAAATAAAAAATATAGTTATTAACATATGTTATCAATGACAGAGCCCTGGAAGTGAGGAGAATCCAGACAGCTATAAAATAATGACCGACTACAAGTGTATATAAAATTCTCAAGCTATGTTTAATGCCTTATGGAGGCAAGGGAAAATTAAAAACTACTACTAGGGGTAACAGCTCAATTAATGCTAGCTGTTTGCATAGTGAAGAGTTGTCATCAGCACACCAAGGATTCCTCTAAAGGGTCCAAAGCTTTATTCACATGGTCACACGGTACACATACAGCAATGTTTCGGAGCCAAGCAGGGCCCCTTCATCAGTCAGTGACTGATGTGTACCGTGTGACCATGTGAATAAAGCTTTGGACTTGTTTGAGGAATCCTTGGTGTGCTGATGACATCTCTTCACACTGATCATCTACGGTTTCCAGCCGGTGGTCATTGCAGCACTCAGCATTACTAAAGCCATTTTCAGGAACGTGTGTGGGGGGAATATTGGGTTTGAGCTGTTTATATAGGATGACAGCTCCTTTTACTAACTGGTTGCTCTTGGATCTACTGACCAAGCTTCACTTCTTTCCTTTTAGTTTTTTAAAGTTGTTGTAAAGGTTAAAAGTTTTTTACCTTAATGCGTTCTTTGCATTAAGGAAAAACTTTTCATGTGCATCTCCCTCCCTCCAGCTCCCCCTAAATACTTACCCGAGCCCAGTCTTAATCCAGTGCTGTGCCCGAGAGTCGCAGCGCAGCTCTCTCCTCATAAACTCAGAGACAGCAGTGAAATCCAGTGAGAAGAGAGCAGGAGGCGTAACCGAGCCGCACTATGTGTGTCAATGGACACACAGAGCCGGCTCAGAAGTGAGCCCCAAAAAATGTGCTTGCTATGGGGGCAGACACTAAGAAGGAGGAGCCGAGAGCGCCGGCAGATGACCCCAGAAGAGAAGGATCAGGGCTGCTCTGTGCAATACCATTAGGTATAACATATTTGTTATATTAAAAAAAACAGAACCTTTAAAATCACTTTAAATCAATCTCACAACATTACAGGAGAAAATGTTTCCATTGCAATGATCTGTAATTATTAGAATCATAATGGACATGAAATATGGTAATTATATTATATTTTTTTCTCCAATATAGATTTATTGAAGCTGCTCTGCATATGGATAGATACTCTAACAGATGGATTGTTCAGAATTTTATATTACTTTTGACATACATTAACAACAAAATCTTGCTATGAAAATGATACCAAACTTTTTTTTCTTTCACATGATAAAATATGTATCCCTAGGCTCTATACACATGAGTGCCGAATCCTCATTACGCATCATCGCTTGCTTCTTCACCTGGAAATTGAAGAATGACGTTACAGCTCCCCCTCTTCTCTCCTTGGGGAGCTATTTATTTGACTCAGAAATATGCCAACATATTCTGCAGTGTTTCGAACAATACAAAAAATTCTTTATCTCACTCATGAAAATGCCTGTTGGCACATGCTATCTTCCATCCTAGCCTAAAGAAGCTTACAGTCTAATGTCCTGTCCCTACCACAGCTGTGCAAACACCATACATGCAGCTTTGGATACAGGACAATTAATCAACCAGTATTGTAAATGGATTGTGGCAGGAGACCCAAACAAACACAAGGAAAACAGAATTTCTATGCAGACTGACCACTTATGGGTAACAAAGCCAAAACTCTGGCCCTACGAGGACTCATCACTAATTACTAAGTCACTATGCCATGGGAGTGATGTCGGGTTTACTGTATGGTTATGGGGTTGGTTTGCCAACCCCCCTAAAATATTGATATTGAGCACCAGCCGCCCCTGTGAAAAACTCCAGCCAAACTCCAGCTTACGTTTTTAAGCAGTTACAGCAACCAATTTTTGTTCCTTTTGGGATAAAGGTTTTACATAAATAAATAAAAGCTGGTCATTGTAAGCACCCCTGCCAATGTTAAATTGTTTGTCTCATCTCTGTAACTGATACATTGTGCTGGTGAGCTTGTTCTCTAGAAATACAACAGACTTACAAGTTGGATCACCAGATGAAAATAGAAGAAAGCCTAAAAAAGAAAGCTAATCACATCTAAGAATTGGTAAGCTGCAATATAATAAATATTTGCTTTTGGGCTTAATACCACTTTAAAGTCCTGTGCTGTAAAGTTTGCAGCACAGTATTGCATCAACATTGCTGATTACCTGTATTAACCAGTTCACCAAGGAGTTAGTGCCAACTCCCAAGCTATAGTCAGCACCTTTGCTTTGTAAAGCTTACCTCCTTTTTTAAGGACTCCTCTAAAAGTATTCCAAATGTTGAAGTTTCTGCAGGTTGGAGCCTGGTGGGTTAGGTCAACCGTGGCTCTTTTTAGGTCTTGGATACTCCAACCGTGAGATCTCAGCAACAATTAAAGTAGAATTATAGGAAAAATATTTTTTTCCCCCCATTTTGGATAGAATAAGGAGGGTTATAAGCTCTGTTAGATATTTTTTTTCGCCATATGTGTGCCATTGCAGAGATTTCACTTCCTGTCCCATAATTAAATTGGATGTCAGAGGAAATACTTACAAATTAGGGGGGTTTCTTGGGGACCCCCAGGTCACCAAAACTAGTGTCCCCATTGGAAGATTTCCCCTTTATTACTTTTCTGGGGACAACCCAAAATTTGGATTTTCCTCTTACTTTCACGTTCAATGATAATGGTAAACAAGACAAATGGAGAGGGTGAATCTCCCTAATTGGGAGGGGGGGGGGGGCACACACAGCAATAAAAACTGACAGGTGTTCTAATCCCTCTCCACACTATCCAAACAATAAATACATAAAAAATAAAGTTTTGCATATATATATATATATATATATATTATGTTATATTATGTTATACTTTAATAGTTTTTACTGTACACCTGACAGTTTTGAATGTTCCTAAATAAAGCCAACAGGAAGATGCTTCTTGAAGGACAGCTTTGGAGGCCACATGCAGCCCTTTGGCACTTACTGTGCTGCACCCAGGGCCCCCTCAGACAGTGGTTTCTTCTAGTGTTTATTCAGGCCTGAAAAAAAGTAGATTCTAGCAAGTAAAAGTTTGGTGAATACACTATTCCTTTTTTTTTTGTGCTGCTCATCCCTTTTCTCTTTTTATGTTTTTTTTTCCTGATCTTTTTTAATGGATTTTGCTGACAGAAATATCAAATGTTTCACAAGTAAATTTGAAGGGGGCTGTGTGGAGCACAAATGTGGATGTGCCGATATGTAAAGAGGCTGTAATAGCAGTGATCGATAACAACCTACTGTAACCTTTCCAAAGGCTATGACTTTTTCTTGAAACGAATCCTTATGTACACCCGTACACACGATCTGAAAATCAGACGACAGATCTTCTGGGGTTTTTTTTTTCCATCCTAGTCGCATATCGAAAATGTAGAGGTTACTAAAGTTACGAAAATTCTTGTACGACAGAATAAAAAAATCGGAAGTGGTGTCATGTGCTGTACTGTATTTCTATTGTACTTTCGGACAACTGTACTGATTAAACGAAAATCGTACAATCTGTTATCATATGAGAAAAATGTACCTGTTTGTCTGATCGGATAATATCGGATGAACTGTCGTGATCACCTCTCTAAAGCTCTGTACTAACGATCCGATTATCTTACGATCGCTTATAAAGCTGTATTTTTCGTCCGATTTTCGGATATGTGTACTGGCCATAAGTTTCTAACAACTCCTATAGCATGCTTGCAGTCTCTGACCATCTCTTTTTGTACGTTTTTAATCTTTAGTTTTTAGCAGCATTATATTCACTAAATAGCACGCGTGGCCCCTTGGTCATGTCAGGGTCTGCACTTGAGGCCCACTATCAGTAGTGTATTTAGGTTTTGTGCTGCCCTAGGCCTGACTAAACCCGTGTACCCCCTAATTTAAATATGACCCACCCCTTCCTGTCAAGGCCACACCCCGCCCTGAAATTTTCAAGTGGGGACACTAGTTCTGAGGGCCTGTGGGGGGGGGCAATGGATTCCCTTAATTTGCATAGATTTCCTCTCACTTCCTGTTTGGTTATGAGGCAGGAAGTGAAGGGAAATCTCTGCAATGGGACAGGGATGATAAAAAATAAACTGACAGGGGTTTTAACCCTCCATTATTCTATCCAAAATGAAAAAAAAAAGTGTTGCCTATAGTTCTACTTTAAGCACAAATTTCTGATAATTTTATGGAGAGGACTAAGAAGATATAACCACGCCAATGGTGCAGCAGGAAACAGATAGCACAGTGAGGAAGGTTTGTTGGTTTGTGGTCCAGGATGATAGAACAGTCAAAATGAGAAGCGGCGTCCCCCCCCTCCCAGTTGCGGAATGCCGGCCCCCCACATACCAGAAGCAGTGCAGCTGGTTTATAGGGGTGCTAGACTAATTTGCCTCTCAGCCCATTCTGCCCCATAACACTGGCGCTACACTAACAGGGTAGTGCAAGCCGGAGGGGACTCTTTCTGTGCTCCCCCCTGCAAAGTGCTGCCCTAGGCCTGGGCCTTCTCGGCCTAGGCCAGGATACAGCGTTGCCCGCTATATCACGTAAATTGACTACTACTGCTCTATAGGATTAAATGGAGATTAAAGGAGCAACAGAGACAATGTTGGACAGTAGCACTGTCAGTGAAAGATGGGGGGGGGGGGTTATGTACTAGCACAGGGGTCTCCAAACTTCTGTCATTCAGGCTTTAGGGGGGCCAGATTGTGGCTAGTGGGATTAGAAAACACCCTGGCATCAGTGGGAGCAAATAATGTCCCATTATTGTTTCTTGTGGTCGAAATAGTGCCCTTTGTTAGTACTTAGGGGAGAAATAGTGCCCCATCGCTGGTGTTTGCTGGAAGAATGATGCCCTGAAACAGGTGCCAGTGGAAGGAATGGCGCCCCTTCATTGGTGTCAGTGGATGGAATCGTGCCTTGAGGGCCAGATAAAGGCAAGCAAAGGGCCACATCCGGCCTGTGGGCCAAAGTTTTTAGAACACTGTACCAGCAGATTAAGATACATTAACTAATTGAAGCCAAAATCCAGCTAACATTTTTTAAGCAGTTACAGCAAATAGTCTTGTTCTTTAAAGGTTTTACATAAATAAACGTTGACCATTGTAACCTCCCCTGTCAGTGGCAAATGATTTGTCTCAACCCTCTAACTTCTACATCTGCAAAAACAACAGACTTACTGAGTGGATCACCAGGTAAAAATAAAGGGAAGAAAGCCTAAAAAATAAAACAAATGCAGCCATCCTATCTAAGAATGGGTAGACTGCAATGTAATACATTTTTGGGTTTGATATTGCTTTAAAACATGTTAGAAATGTGATCAGGGAAAACAGTACTGTCGTTGTACAGATCGCATACAATGCCGGCTCTATAAGCACCTGTGACATCTGAGATGTTCCCGTCAGACTCCACTGTATACACACACAAGAGAAAAGGAAACCATAAAATCACAAAATTAGGAGTTATCAATGACAACTCTCTGGGTTTCAAAGCAGTTGTGTTCCATCTTTTTATTGCCATATACATTAATTCCTGGGAAGACTGTTCTCTCAATGGGCAGTAAAGATACAGCTGTTCTGTTACTATGGAAACCATCAGAAGCCCCGCGTGCATTCTAAGACATCTATTGCGCTTTAATGATTGGAGTAAATAGACTCCATGTAATAACGCTGCTGAGCTCTGAACAATACATCTAATATACATCTGTCTCTAAATGATCCTCCAGGGCAGATCGGTCCCCTAGGTCAATAACAACCGTTCAATGCACAGAATGGCACAGCAGTATAAACATACTTCAATGTATGGTGTCCACGATCCAATAGGAACCTGCGCTGAGAGTAATACAGAGGCTGTGACCAATGACTGCCCTCTGAAAATACTGGCTGCATGGCTGACCTGCAACAAATATGTAGATCAGGAAAGTTATAGTGAAGTCACAACACCTGACCTGCAAAACCCTAAAGAGTCGGCGAACAGCCAGGAAAACAAGTGTTTTTTAGGAGAGATTAGCCACGGCATCCATTCATAACTTACAGAAGCACTGTAGTGGAAATTGCTTTTGTAATATAGACTGCTAACCTAAGTTTAGTTATCAGAATAGAATGTGGTGACAGGGTCTCGTTATTGTTGGTTCTACATGATGCTCGGGTTCCTTAATGTTTTCCACATGTTTTATAAAAAGGTTTATACTTGCAGTTTTATGAAATGAGTGGGCCCGTTTGCAGAATCATAGATTACGCCCTAGACCTAGTGAAAAAGAAAAGGTAGGCGTGGTTTGCATTGCTTTAAACACTGGGTGTGGCCAAATAGTCTATGACTTTACAATGAAAAAATCAGTGTAACAAAAATTTGAGCGTGACTGATAATATGAAAGACCTGGAGAAAGTTTGGATGAGGGAGAAAAACATAAGCTGCGGTGAAGAGAGAGAGAGAGAGAGAGAGAGAGAGAGAGAGAGAGAGAGAGAGAGAGAGAGAGGGAGAGGGAGAGAGAGAGAGAGAGAGAAGATAGGAAGAGAGGGGAGAGAGAGAAAGAGGGGAGAAAGAGAGGGAGGAGAAAGAGAGAGGGGGGAGAGAAAGAGAGAGAGAGGGGAGAGAAAGAGAGAGAGAGAGAGAGAGAGAGAGAGAGAGACAAAAGATAGAAAGAGTGGGGAGAAAGAGGGGGAGAGAAAGAGAGAGAGGGGGAGAGAAAGAGAGAGGGGGGAAAGAGAGAGAGGGGGAAAGAGAGAGAGGGGGAAAGAGAGCGAGAGAGAGGGAAAGAGAGCGAGAGAGAGGGAAAGAGAGAGAGGGGGAGGAAGAGAGAGAGGGGGGAGAGATAGAGGGGAGAGGGAGGGGGAGAGAGAGAGGGGGAGAGAGAGGGGGGGAAAGAGAGGGGGGAAGAGAGAGAGCGGGAGTGGGGGGACAGAAAGAGGGAGGAGAGGGAGGAGAGAGAGAGAGAGAGAGGAGAAATAGAAGAAACAGAGAGCGAGAGAGAGAGAGAGGAGAGAAAAAGAGAGGGGGGAGAGAGAGGGGGGAGAAATAGAGAGTGTAAAAGGGAAGAGAGATAGGGGAGCAAAAAATGGGTAGAAAGAGAGAAGGGGGAGAAAAGATAGAGAGGGGGCGGAAAGAAAGAGAAAGAGAGAGAGGGGAATGAGATAGAGGGGACAAAGAGAGAAGGGAGAAATAGAAGGGGGGATGAGAGAGGGGAGAAAGAGAGAGATGGGGATAATGAGAGAGAGAGAGGGGAGGAGAAAAAGAGGGAGAGAAATGAAGAGTGGGGAGAAAGAGAGAGGAGAGAAAGAGAGAGGAGAGAAAGAGAGAGGAGAAAAAGAGAGGAGAGAGAGAGGGGACAAAGAGAGAAGGGAGAAATAGAAGGGGGGGATGAGAGAGGGGAGAAAGAGAGAGACGGGGAGAATGAGAGAGAGAGAGAGAGAGAGAAAGAGGGGAGGAGAAAGAGAGGGAGAGAAATGAAGAGTGGGGAGAAAGAGAGAGGAGAGAAAGAGAGAGGAGAGAAAGAGAGGACAGAAATCCTTTACATGGACTTATGCCCATTCCCCTCCATATTACCCCTCTTCTTTTGGGGGATGAGATTGAGGGGACAAAGAGAGAGAGGAGAGAAAGAGAGGAGAGAAAGAGAGAGAGAGAGAGAGAGAGAGAGAGAGAAAGGGGGCAAAAAGATAGAGAGATGAGAGAGGAGAGAGAGGGGAGAGAAAGAGAGAAAGGGCACAAAGAGAGGGGAGAATGAGAGAGAGGGGAGAAAGAGGGTGGGAGAGAGAGGGGGAGCAAAAAATGGGAGAAAGGGGGAGAGAGGGGGGGAGAGAGATAGAATGGAGAGTGGAGGGGGAAAGAGAAAGAGAGAGATCGTGAGAAAGCGAGAGGTGGGGGAAGGAACAGAGAGAGAGAAGAAAGAGAGAGGAGAGATAGTGAGAGGAGAGAGAGAGGATAGAAAGAGAGAGAGATGAGAGAGAGAGAGAGAGAGAGAGAGAGAGAGAGAGGGGGGCATGAAAAACTGAGGACTTAAAAATCCTTTACATCCCCCTTCTTTTGGGGGATGAGATAGAGGGGACAAAGAGAGAGGTGAGAAAGAGAGAGGGGGACAAAGAGAGAGGGGGAAAATGAGAGAGAGGTGAGAAAGAGAGAGAGAGGGAGGAAAGAGAGAAAGGATACGGGGTGGGAGAGAGAGGGGCGTGCAAACATGGGGAGAGAGAAAGAGAAGGGGGAGAAAGGAGAGTAGTTTGAGAGTAGGGAGAAAGAGAGAGAGAGAGGTGAGAAAGAGAGAGGGGGAGAAAGAGAGAGAGGGGGGGAGGGGAAGAGAGAAAGAGGGGAGAAAGAGAGAGGGGAGAAAGAGAGAGAGGGGATATGGGGGTGGAAGAGAGAGGGGGAGCAAAATGGGGAGAGAGAGAGAAAGAAAGAGGGGGAGAAAGAGAGAGGGGAGAAAGAGAGAGAGGGGATATGGGGGTGGAAGAGAGAGGGGGAGCAAAAATGGGGAGAGAAAGAGAGAGAAAGAGAGAGAGAGAGAGAGAGAGAGAGAGAGAGAGAGAGAGAGAGAGAGAGAGAGAGAGAGAGAGAGAGGAGAAAGAGAACGGGGGAAGAAAAAAAAAGAGGTGAGAGAGTAGGGGAGACAAAGACAGAGAGAGAAGAAAAGAGAGGAGACAGGGAGAGAGAGGGAAAGGGAAAGAGAGAGGGAAGTGAACGGGGGGGGGGGGGAGGCAAAGCAAAAGGGGGTCATGGAGGGAGAAGAGGGTTTTTTCTGTGTGCCAAAGTCTTTCACACCAATTATGCCTCCCCTTAGGCTGGTCTCCCCCAAGGTGGTTCAAGCTGGGGCAGCTACCAGCCTTTGTTTCAAATCTGCCACCCAGCTGACCAAAGAATTCCCCTCCCAGAACAGAGCGTGCATTGCATGGGCAGGGTTGGGAAATGTGAGGCGGAATGTGGGATTGGACAGGGAGTGGAGTGAGGGAGGAGCTGGGGGGACAGTGGTGATGGGACAGGAGTCGGAGCTGTCAGACAGAGTTCCCCCCACCCCCCTACCGGGACACGCTAAAGCAAGGCACGTGTAACAATACAGAACTCCGCCAGGATGCCGGTGGCTGTAGGCTGTCAGAACTAGAATCTTAGTGTCCATAATACAGCACTTGCACCTCCGCCATCTTCTTTTACAATTTTGGGGCAAGGGGGCATATTATTGACTTTTATTAACTCCATGTGGGCAGTGTGTTTCCGGGCACATTGGGCCCCCCCTTCCCTAGGTGCCCGTGTGCACCTCACACCCTGCACACATGGATGATACGCCACTGCCTCTGAGGTAATTGCCTTCAGATATACACCAATCAGGCAAAATATTAAGACCAACCACCATAACCCATCAAGGCATGGACTCCACTAGACCTCTAAATGTACGCTGTGGTATCTGACTCCAAGCCGTTCAGTAGCAGATCCTACAGCATGTTGCAAGGTGGGGCCTCCAAAGATCAGACTTTTTTTTTCCAGAGCACAGATGCTCGATTGGAATGAGATCTGGAGAATTTGGAAGCCAGGTTAACACTTTAAACTCTTTTATGTTCCTCAAATAATTCTTGAATTCTTTAAACCAGGTCACCTTCTTCCATTGCTCTGTGGTCCAGTTCTGATGCTCACGTACCTATTGTAGGCATTTTCGGTAGTGTACATGGGTCAGCATTGGCACTCTGACTAGTCAGAGTGGTACACAGCCCCATACACAACAAACTACGATGCACTGTGTGTTCTGACACCTGGGGCAGAAAAGACGTGCTGTGTACATGGCTTAAAGGGGCACAATTAACCACTTCAGGACTGCCCACCGTCGTTATACATTGGCTGTTTGAAGAGGAAGCTAGCTGCTGCCATTACCCCGGTATCCTCTTCTTCAGTGAGCGGTCCAGTTTAAGATAAAAGTGGTCTCTGCGGCAGATTCACCGCGAGATCACTTTTATCGGCGGCGGGAGAGGGCCCCCGCCTTTTGCCGCTCTCCGGTGCCCTCTGCCGCTTACCAGAGTCGTCGGCAGCGGTGGAGGCGATCGGGTCCTTCTTGTAGCCTGACATGGAGACGAGTGAGGGGAAGATGGCCCCCACCTGTCTCCATATCATTGCAGGGTGGAAGCGACGTCAAAACGTCACTTCCGCCCATAGCTCTTAAAAGGGCCATTTTTTTTTTTTTTTAAATTATTGCATTTTAGTGTTTTAGTGTAAATATGAGATCTGAGGTCTTTCTGACCCCAGATCTCATATTTAAGAGGTCCTGTCATGCTTTTTTTGTGTTTACATTCCTTGTAATAGGAATAAAAGTGACACCATTTTTTTTTTCTAAAAAAAACAGTGTAAAAATAAAAAATAAAAGGTAAATAAATAATAAAAAAATAAATAAAATAATAAATAAAATAATAAAATAATAAATAAAATAAATAAATAATAATTAAAAAAAAATTGAAACACGCCCCGTCCCGACGACCTCACGTGCAGAAGCGAACGCATGCGTGACTAGCGCCCGCATATGAAAACTATGTTCAAACCACACATGTGGAGATTTTTAAGGGTAAAAGTTTGTCGCCATTCAATGAGCGGGCGCAATTTTGAAGCGTGACATGTTGGGTATCAATTTACTCAGCGTAACATTATCTTTCACAATATAAAAAAAGGGCTAACTTTACTGTTGTCTTATTTTTTAATTCAAAAACGTGTATTTTTTCCAAAAAAAGTGCGCTCGTAAGACCGCTGCGCAAATACGGTGTGACAGAAAGTATTGCAACAACCGCCATTTTATTCTCTAGGGTGTTAGAAAAAAAATGCATAATGTTTGGGGGTTCTAAGTAATTTTCTAGCAAAACTTAACTTATAAACAAATCTCAGAAAGAGGCTCGGTCCTTAAGTGAAGTCTAAGCGCACCATTAGTGTATAGTGTACAAAGTCTTCAGAATACAGACAGCTAGCCCTCATACTACCCTAAAAAAGAACTTAAATAACATGGATGCACATTACACAGCAATGAGAACTTTGAGAAGGTAAAGAAAATAAATACTTTGATCAGGACTATGAAACACACAGCATACCAATTAGAGTGCAGAGGTTGGGACTATGTAGCATAGAACATAGCATATATAGTGCATTGGGTCAGAACTTTGTAACAAAAAATAGTGTATAGAGTGCAGGGGTCAGGTCTATGTAGCATACAACCTAATGTATAAAGTGTAGGGGTCAGGACTATGTAACACACAAGCTAATGTATAGAGTGCAGGGGTCAGGACTATGTAACACAACATAGCTTACAGAGTGCAATGGTGAAGGTCGTAAGGGTGCATTGGTGGTCAGTGGGGGATATATTGGTACCCAGTGAGGGAGTAGAGGGGTACATTGGTGCCCAGTGGGGGGGGGGGTATATTGTTGCCCAGTGGGAGAGTGAAGGGGTACATTGGTGGTCAGTGTGTGGCTGTTGGACAGAAATTCAAATCCTTTGGCAGGTAAAACTGTCCCCTTATTTGTATTTCATCTATGCATTTAGTTGTTTGCCTAACATTTATCTTTAAAAACAAATATATATTTAGGAGCAGAAGTGTCATCCGGTGAAAGTCTTACAACAGAAGTCCATTTAGGGTTCATACCTTTCAATGCCAAAAAGTGGAACCTCCGTTTATCTGCTTCCTCCCCCTCTCCGGTGCCACATTTGGCACCTTTCAGGCGGCAGGAGGCAACGGGTACCTGTTTTTGACAGGTACCCTTCCCCACTTCCAGGAGACAGCTCCATGGCGCCATCTCTCAGAAGTTTGGCCCCCCTCCTCCTTCCTCCGCTGCCGGGCCAATTAGAAAGCGCAGCGAGCTTTGCGCATGAGCAAGTTTCCGGCAGCCGAACCTTTCACACAGCATGCCAAAAAATGAGGATGAATCTCCCCAATATGGACACAGACAGCAAAAAACACCTTGCAGAGGCTTTTCCCCATACTATACAAATAAAAAAAGTTTTGAAATTGAGCTTAAAGCTTTCAAACACATAGAGAACATTGACTAACCACCGGCTACTGCATTTCATGTAGATATAGCTGCAGAAAAGGTTTGAACAGAACCAGTCTCAATTAAAGAGGAAGTAAACCCTGATGAGTTTTACTTCCTTCCTTTGCCCCTGCAAAGTAAAAGCATAATGTGCTAGTATGCATCGCCGGCCGCACTGATCGAACAAGAAAAATCCAATAGACTGATTGTACAGAAATCGATTGGTATATTGACTGCTGGACAACCAGAATGCCCATACATGGTTTAAAATTCAGTCGGTTCGATCCATTAATGACTAGCTTTAGGCCTTAAAGCGGTTGTATACCTTTTTTTTTAATTATTATCTACCGGTAAGCCTTTAATAAGGCTTACCTGTAGGTAAAATGAATATTTCCTAAACCTGTACGGTTTAGGAGATATTCACTTTGGATGCAGCCGATGACGTCAGCGGCGCATGCACTGTGAAGGCCCAGCAGACGCTGCCGGACCTCGCCGGGAAGGATATTCCCACGTGCAAGCATGGGAGTGACGTCATTGCGGCTCCGGCCACTCATAGCGCTGGAGCTGCGAACCTGGAATTAACGCAGAGGGCAAAATGTCAGCTCCCTCGGCATGGACCGGGATACGATACGGGGACCTCGTTCTAAGGTGAGTATTTCATAATGAGATAGTATGTGGTGCATACTAGCTCATTATGTCTTTGCAGGTTTTTTTTTTTTTTTTTTTTTTTGTGTTTTTTTTTATTTTTTTCCATGTGTGGGTATACAACCGCTTTAATTCCACTTTAAGACAGGTGGATCTTTACATGTTATAGAGAATTTGCTAATGGAGACCAGTTAATGCTGACATAACCCTGACTATAACCATATTTGTGTATTCAAATATGAGAAGAGAACACACAATGCCTCCCTGTCAACACCATTTCAAAACAAAGAATTGATGCTTCCTCTGAAAAATCAAATCTTGTGGTTAACCTAATACATAATGTTAGGCGTCCTTTGTCCATCATGGACTTTGTGGATACACATACTGATGTGAGCACTTACTGAGAGGAAAAGGCTTTTTTATCATTTGGAACTGAACCCTATAATGAAAAATAAAACCCAGTCATATTAGCCAAGCATCTCACGGTAGACCTCATTTATCAAAATATCTTTCATAGGACATGTATTTTTGTCAACTGACATCAAACTTTCAGATTCCTATCCCGCAAAGGAAAATGACAATCTAAGAACAAAAGACTGAATATCATTGGCTGCTCTGGAGCAAAACTGACAATTCTTATGTGACACACCTAAATGAGGCCCAATGACCTTATGAGTAAAGGTCACAAAACCGCATTTTGAAAACCAGAGCAAGGAAAGGTAAAGTGGTATTACTCCTCTCAATGAATCAAATTTTACCTTTAATTTTCCCAAGGCTGGTTGCCAAATGAATTGCAAAATCCTGTTTGGCTGCTATGGGCTATACTGACAAAGCTAGCATTCTTTATGTCCACATATAAAATAATACCAATGTGAGGACAGTGTGGTGACATCATGATGTAGATAGATTGGGTCTAAGTAAATTAACTAGTTGTAGACTTTGGCCATGCTACACATGCCCAAAAAAGGTCATCACTGCAGACAGGGCATGTGTAGCACGCCCAGTCCTTCCGCCTTACTCCCCTCTCCCAGTACAGTGATTAATCAAAGCCAAATTGCTGTAAGAGGGTCAGCAGCTTTAGCTGTCAAAAAAAAAAGCAGTCTGACAGTGTTTATGAATAACACTGCTCAGACTTTACAGAAAGATACAGTTACATATTGTAACATTTGTATCATTCTGTTCATTCATCTGCAGATCAGAGATGAACTTGGATCTATAGATGAGATCAGTTAAAGTGTTTCTAAACCCAGGATCCTGCATTCACTATATCTGGTCTCCCACAGTACACAGGACATGTAAAGCAATTATTTTAGTAAACACAAATGGCTAAACACCTTTTCTCATCAGCAGTATACGTATAGCAGTCTTGTGACTTCTATCAGTGTCCAGTTAAAGCTTGTAGGAGGAGTTTTCATTCTCCTCTGATTGTCCTATGAGGCTGCATGACCCCTGACCCTGGGCAGGTGCAGAGTGCCCTCAAGGTTCTGTACTATCAGGAGATGGATTGGAAGAAGGGGACGATCAGGGAAGACAGGATCAAACAGCTTTTTTACACAATGCACAGGCTTAACCTTTTAGGTTCCACAGTGAGTATAATAAGCATGCTTTGCTGCATATACAGACTGATTTAACTGTTGTGGGTTTAGTAACAGTTTAAAGCAACCTGATAAGTGTTTTTTCTTTTTTTGTAAAATATTTCTTTGTTTAACGCCTAAACCTTCGTTTACTCTAATCAGCCCTAATAAACTCCTTATTCTGCTTATCCATTTCATTATTATTTTCCTGTTGATTTTTTTTCATTTCTAATTTATTAACCAATTTTTATTTATTTTTATTTGATTTTTTGTTTTGTTTGTTGATATTTTAACACATTTTTTTTAAACAGTTAGATATTTTAACACACTTAACATATATTTACATGTTTCGCATTTAAAAAAGCTCAAAATTGGAAAACACTTTATTTCATTTGTAAATAACTTTGCAATGCTCTGTACCAGACTCATAATTGTAGTGTCATTTTAAACAGGACAAATTACAGAATAAAATGTGCACGTTTTATCTGCAGTAACACTAATTTTAAATTAACACTGGTCAAAAAATAGAAAAAGTGTGTTTTGTTTAGTTTTGTTGCTTTTATATGTCGAAGGATTGCACACAAAAAAGGAAAAAAAAAATAGGGGCCTTTAATTCATACAATCATGTTGTATTATTGCACCTACATTAGAGGAATGCATAGTGTGAATTGGTCCGCAAATTATACAGAACCTAGGGGCTGATTCTGGTCACTAGGTCCCAGTTATAAACCGAAATATCACTTATGAAAGAATTTTTTTATTTGTAATATTGGCAAAAAAAAAAAAAAAAAAAAAACAACAATGCTTATGTTTGTAAATGTGATAATCATCACAGTTTGTAGAAAGAAATACATTTTTTAATAAAACATAAAACATTTTGAAAGTATAAAGGTCCGCTACTTCGTTCCCACTTTTCAAACAGCAATATGTGTGCTCAAATCTAAAATGCCACCAGAGGCCTGGAGCAAGCAGTGTGGAAGTACAATACGGTTTGATAGTTCACACACTTTTACATGGCGTTATTAGGTGCTCTTCATGACAGTTTGGCATTTGGGCCCAGTGGAGCAAATGGACTTTGCTGCTCCCACAGCCCTAAAGGGCATATGTGAAGAATTTGAGTGACGATAAGCATGATTTGCTTTATTAAATGCAAAAAATTCTGAAGAACTATTATCACCAAGAATATCGTTTTTTGTTTTTTTGTTGTTTTATTTTTTTAAATAGAAGGTGTCATAAATAATCTTAGAGTTTTCCGTCTTACATGAAAGTGCAGAACAACCACTGATGCTACGGTGAGATGGCTCAAAGGGACTTACTGAACCCAAATGTAATTGTGAAAATGCCATGATGAACAGAAATAACTTTTAATATTAGACCTGTCAAAACAACCCCAATACCCCTCTGCAGTGTACCACATACACCCTGGTACCCTACCTTACCTTGGTGTACCTATAACCAAAATGTTTTTTTTCCAATTTTGGGTAGAGTAGGCCTGGCCATACACTAGTAGATTTTCAAATGAACGTTTATAGGAATATTCATACAAAAATTCTCATTACATTTGATGACTTGACAAATGTTGTTGAAAGGTAGTTTAAAATTGTACTTGTTTTTAACCGCTTGCCGACCAGCCGCCGTTATTAATCGCCATAGGTGTATGTCAGCCACTTTAAGAGCGATAGGGGGCGCACGCGCGGCGCTAAGCCAGAGCCGGTGTCCGCTGGCCACCCGCACTCGCTCCACAGAGAGCCAAAACGGGGATTTATGTATGTAAACAAACAGATCCCTGTTCTGACAGGGAAGTAGAAAGAGATCTGCTGTTCCTTGTGATCAGGAATAGTGATCTCTCTCCTCCTCTAGTCAGTCCCCCCCCCCCCCCCCCCCACAGTTAGAAACACCTCCCCAGGGAACACTTAACCCCTTGTTTGCCCCCTAGCGTTAACCCCTTCCTTGCCAGTGACATTTATACAGTAATCAGTGGCTATTTTTAGCTCTGATCGCTGTATAAATCTCAATGGTCCCACAAAAGTGTCAAAAGTGTCCGATCTGTCCGCCGCCATGTCGCAGTCCCACTAAAAATCGCAGATCGCCGCCATTACTAGTAAGAAATAAATAATAAAAATGCCATAAATCTTTCCCCTATTTTGTAGATGCTATAACTTTTGTGCAAACCAATCAATATACGCTTATTGCGATTTTTTTTTACCAAAAATATGTAGAAGAATACATATTGGCCTAAACTGAAGAAGAAATTAGGTTTTTTTTTTATTTATTTTTTTGGATATTTAATATAGCAAAAAGTAAAAAATATTGTTTTTTTTTTCAAAATTGTCGCTCTTTTTTTGTTTATAGAGCAAAAAATAAAAACCGCAGAGGTGATCAAATACCACCAAAAAAAAGCTCTATTTGTGGGAAAAAAAAGGACATCAATTTTTGTTTGGGTACAGCGTCGCACGCTCGCGCAATTGTCAGTTAAAGCGACGCAGTGCCGTATCGCAAAAAATGGCCTGGTCATTAAGTGGTTAAAGAGGAACTGCAGTCTGCTCACATAAATTGTAATAAAAACATCTTTGCCATTCTGAAGTTTCCCTCCAACCACTTTGCATATTATTTTATATATACTTTGATTCTGGACTTGCCAAATATGCTGCAGAAATATCCCTCCGCTGAGTTTGGCTGCATCCATTTTAACTGTGGGCAGCTGAAGCTGCTGCCTGTTCACTTCCTGGATTTACACAGACACACCTCCAGCTCTGCAGTCATAGGCTCTCATTTGCCCTCTTATTTCTCATCCCCCCTCCCTTCCTGGCAAACTCTCACGAGACTGAGAGAGAGCTGTGCATGATGTTATAAGCCTAGGCTTTTTGCCAGACAACAAGCAGGAAGTGGGCTGTATAAGGTATTTAATGGCAGAAAAAAAAATGTTTTACTATCCAAAGATAAAATAACAAGGGAAGAGGATTTAATAGATGGAAAGTTTAAAAAAAAATGACTGAAGTTCCGCTTTAACATTGGATTTTGGAATGAATGGACTTTCCTTAACGAAATCCGCATACACATAGAAATTCATCATTTACCATCCTGCTCCTCGATTTTTCACTTTGGACAAAAAAGAAAGTCAATTTGACCCCACTAATGCTTAGAAAATCACATGAATGTTCTTAAAGCAAAGCTCCACCAAAAAGGGAAAGCTCCGCTTGTTCACACCCTCCCTCCCTCCACTGACACATGTGCCACTTTTTGGGGAGAGGGGGGAGCCGCACGACGATCTGCCTCATGTCTGGCCCCTCCTCCTTCCACCGCTGCCTTCTGAGACCTCTGTGTGTCCCAGAAGATGGCGGGACCATTCAGAAGGTGCAGCGCAACTTGCGCATGCGCAGTAGGAAACCAGCTGTGAAGGCTTCACTGCCACTTTCCCTTACTTGCAATGACGGCGCCGGCTCCTGCACCCAAAGCTGGGTGGACGAATCGGCTTGGGGTGTCGACATAGCGGGCTCACTGGACATGTAAGTGTCCTTATGTTAAAAGTTAGCAGCTACAGTATTTGAAGCTGCTGGAACTCCGCTTTATTATGAAACATTTTGAATGAACATCAGCTAGTTTATGGCTAGCTTGAAGAAGCATTAGAACTCCTGTCAGGTTTTACTGATGTTGGAGGCCTTGTTGGAGAGATTCCTTTATTTCCTGTCTGGTAAAAAAGTTGTCCCCAACACAGGAAGTGGGAGAAAATCTTCTAACAGCAACACATACAGAAGTAAAAATGCTTTTTAAGGTACATTGTGTTAAAGCAGCCCATTTATTTTGAATTGGCTGGTAGAGCATGGGAATAAATACTAGCAGTATTTTTTGCAATGCAGTGAACTATAGCACACAGTATGGGGTTGAATTACTAAAACTGGAGAGTGCAAAATCTGGTGCAGCTGTGCATACAAACCAATCAGCTTCCAGTTTTTATTTGTCAAAGCTTAAAGTGATATTAAAGGATATCTTTTTTTTTAACCAACAAACATTTCATATTCACCTGCTATGTGTAATGGTTTTGCACAGAGCAGCCCGACCCTCCTCTTCTTGTTTCCCTTAACGACTCTTTTGGCCCCTCCTTCCTGCCCCCAGACGAAGCAGCTTGCAATGAGGGCACCCAAGCAGGCTCACTCCCGAGCCGATGCTCTGTGTATCCATTCAGACTCAGAGCTGCGGCTCGACAGCAGCTGGAGCCAATAAGAAGGGAGTCCCCAGAGAGCCGAGGCTCTTTTGCACATCGCTGGATCAAGATGGTGCTCACGTAAGTATTAGGGTGGGCTCTATCCTACATAGCATGCATGAAGGTAAAAAATCTTGAGCCTTTAGAACCACTTTAATTGAATAGGCTGAAGTTAGAAGCTGATTGGCTACCATGCACAGCTGCACCAGATTTTACACACTCCAGTTTTAGTAAATCAACCCAGAAGTGTGTTGTGGTGTACTGTACTTCAGGTAGGCTGGCACCTACTGTACATCTGTGTTCCAGTAATGCAGGCTCAAACGCATGTTTTGCTGCGTGTTACAGCAGCACATCAGTATAACTAGGCTCTCAGGCTTAGTTTACATTTATAGATGGTGGGTGGTACAAACTGGTGGTTGAGCTACATTTTTACTGCCCCAAACTGCCACCCCCAAGCTGCCAAGGAAGGCATACAGGGGTATACACAAGCTACGGCCATGATGCTGTGCATTGCAGCATGGCTATAAGGTAACCCCCGTTGTGTTCTGCAGTCAGTACCATCCACCAAACACGACTTATTCAATTGAATAGGGCCGCACTGGTTGCAGTGTGGTGCTGCAGGCTTTTGGGGACTAAAATAGGTAGAGAAAAGGTGATACAACGCCTTCTCACTACCTGTCAAAAGCAAATCGCTAAAGTGACCCACTGTGGATCACCCTGTAGAGGACCACACTAGTGTAAATGAGCCCTAACAGTGGGATGCCCCTGCCAAAATGACCAACTGTGCCTCTTGGGAGCCTTGGGTGTACCTACCCCTACCTTTGTGGGTTCTATTCTTTGGAATCTTAAATAAACTAGATACACCCAAAAGAGTGGCCGGGAATTCATGTACAGAAATCTCTCCAATAGAGTCCCTGAGAAATATAAGGAACTGCTAAGTCTCCAGCACCTACCAGTTTAGGGTGGACCGACCTTTTAACATTAAGCCATCGCGTTTTACCAAAGCAACTGTCATAGAAAAACCCAGCATTACTTGAGTGTAGGCAAATAAATAATAAATATCCAATCCTGCATCATATTAACATTTGATAAGAACAAAGGGTTTGGTTGATACTCAAACAAAGGATAAAAATCAATACTGACATTTACAGACATTTCTTTTTCTTCACATAGTTTACGTACTGTCCATTAATTTTCAGACATCTCGGCACTGCAGCCCAAGATTTAAAACCTGTCTTCATGATAGCAGGAATAAATGAAAAACACAGAGACTACAAATGAGGTTAAAGGAGAACTCCAGGGAATGTTTTCATTTAGGGTCCATTTAGATCTATGCATGGGTATGGAGGTCCTGTTATTTTGCCTTGATAGGCAGAAGTGTTTTTTGTGTGTTGAACGTCTCTAATGCCTTTTTGAATTTGGAGTGAATAGGATTAATAGTCAATGATCGCAGCTTGTTAATACCTGTTGCCAACACATCAAAACGTATGGTATGTGCATTTTAATGCAGTGCCATTTACTTCTATGGGCCTCCAAATGCACTGAAATTCTGAAAAACCGGACATATTGTTTGTTTTAAAATGCACTGCACTGCAGCACTCATATGCAAACAAACACTACTTTTATTACTGGGCAGTTGGACATGCGAAAAGCACATTGCAACGCATGTGTTACAACAAACCAACGCAAATGGGCCCTTAACCACTTCAATACCGGGCACTCTCCCCCCTACCTGCCCAAGCCAATTTTCAGCTGTCGCTTTTTAATTGACAATTACTACAGGGTACCCAAACAAAATTTTAATCATTTTGTTCCCACAAACAGAGCTTTCTTTTGGTGGTATTTGATCACCTCTACGGTTTTTTTTTTTTGTTGCTAAACAAATAAAAAAAAAGACCGATTCTCCTCTTACTGTCCTAAGAGGCTGCAGGACCCCTGGCCCTATGTCTGGACAGTGCTGATTGGCCCTGTGCTGATCACATGTACTCTCTCAAGAAAAAAAAAAACTCTCTAGCAATACACACCAAACTGAGCATGTACAGAGTGATTCCAAAGACTCTGTGTTATCAGGAGATGGATTGGGGAAGAAGGGGAGGTTCAGAGAAGACAGGAGCAAACAGCCTTTTGAGGATTAACCAATTAGGTTCTACAGTGAGTAGAAAAAGCATGCTTTACTACATATAAACACTCTTACAGACACTTTAAGTCCAATCCAGCTGGGAAATATGTTTTCAGGGCTTGCTAGCCCAATTTTATTTAACCACTTGAGCCCCGGACCATTATGCTGCCTAAGGACCAGAGGTCTTTTTCCAATTTGGCACTGCGTCGCTTTAACTGCTAATTGCGCGGTCATGCAATGCTGTACCCAAACGAAATTTGCGTCCTTTTCTTCCCACAAATAGAGCTTTCTTTTGATGGTATTTGATCACCTCTGCAGTTTTTATTTTTTGCGCTATAAACGGAAAAAGACCGAAAATTTTGAAAAAAAATGATATTTTCTACTTTTTGTTATAAAAAAAATCCAATAAACTAAATTTTAGTCATACATTTAGGCCAAAATGTATTCGGCCACATGTCTTTGGTAAAAAAAATGTCAATAAGCATATATTTATTGGTTTGCGCAAAAGTTATAGCGTCTACAAACTAGGGTACATTTTCTGTAATTTACACAGCTTTTAGTTTATGACTGCCTATGTCATTTCTTGAGGTGCTAAAATGGCAGGGCAGTACAAAACCCCCCCAAATGACCCCATTTTGGAAAGTAGACACCCCAAGGAAATTGCTGAGAGGCATGTTGAACCCATTGAATATTTATTTTTTTTGTCCCAAGTGATTGAATAATGACAAAAAAAAAAATATATTTACAAAAAGTTGTCACTAAATGATATATTGCTCACACAGGCCATGGGCCTATGTGGAATTGCACCCCAAAATACATTCAGCTGCTTCTCCTGAGTATGGGGATACCACATGTGTGGGACTTTTTGGGAGCCTAGCCGCGTACGGGGCCCCGAAAACCAAGCACCACCTTCAGGATTTCTAAGGGTGTAAATTTTTGATTTCACTCTTCACTGCCTATCACAGTTTCGGAGGCCATGGAATGCCCAGGTGGCACAAAACCCCCCCAAATGACCCCATTTTGGAAAGTAGACACCCCAAGCTATTTGCTGAGAGGCATACTGAGTCCATGGAATATTTTATATTTTGACACAAGTTGCAGGAAAGTGACACTTTTTTTTTTTTTTTTTTTGCACAAAGTTGTCACTAAATGATATATTGCTCACACAGGCCATGGGCATATGTGGAATTGCACCCCAAAATACATTTAGCTGCTTCTCCTGAGTACGGGGATACCACATGTGTGGGACTTTTTGGGAGCCTAGCCGTGTACGGGGCCCTGAAAACCAAGCACTGCCTTCAGGATTTCCAAGGGTGAAAATTTTTGATTTCACTCTTCACTGCCTATCACAGTTTCGGAGGCCATGGAATGCCCAGGTGGCACAAAACCCCCCCAAATGACCCCATTTTGGAAAGCAGACACCCCAAGCTATTTGCTGAGAGGCATGGTGAGTATTTTGCAGCTCTCATTTGTTTTTGAAAATGAAGAAAGACAAGAAAAAACTTTTTTTTTTTTTTTTCTTTTTTCAATTTTCAAAACTTTGTGACAAAAAGTGAGGTCTGCAAAATACTCACTATACCTCTCAGCAAATAGCTTTCGGTGTCTACTTTCCAAAATGGGGTCATTTGGGGGGGTTTTGTGCCACCTGGGCTTTCCATGGCCTCCGAAACTGTGATAGGCAGTGAAGAGTGAAATCAAAAATTCACGCCCTTAGAAAGCCTGAAGGTGGTGCTTGGTTTTCGGGGTCCTGTACATGGCTAGGCTCCCAAAAAGTCTCACACATGTGGTATCCCCATACTCAGGAGAAGCAGCAGAATGTATTTTGGGGTGCAATTCCACATATTCCCATGGCATGTTTGAGCAATATATCATTTAGTGACAACTTTGTGCAAAAAAAAAAAAAAAAATTTGTCTCTTTCCCGCAACTTGTGTCGCAATATAAAATATTCCATGGACTCGACATGCCTCTCAGCAAATAGCTTGGGGTGTCTACTTTCCAAAATGGGGTCATTTGGGGGGGTTTTGAACTGTCCTGGCATTTTATGCACAACATTTAGAAGCTTATGTCACACATCACCCACTCTTCTAACCACTTGAAGACAAGGCCCTTTCTGACACTCATTGTTTACATGAAAAAGTTATTTTTTTTGCAAAAAAATTACTTTGAACCCCCAAACATTATATATTTTTTTAAAGCAAATGCCCTACAGATTAAAATGGTGGGTGTTTAATTTTTTTTTTCACACAGTATTTGCGCAGCGATTTTTCAAACGCATTTTTGGGGGAAAAAACACACTTTTTTAAATTTTAATGCACTAAAACACACTATATTGCCCAAATGTTTGATGAAATAAAAAAGATGATCTTAGGCCGAGTACATGGATACCAAACATGACATGCTTTAAAATTGCGCACAAACGTGCAGTGGCAACAAAATAAATACATTTTTAAAAGCCTTTAAAAGCCTTTACAGGTTACCACTTTAGATTTACAGAGGAGGTCTACTGCAAAAATTACTGCCCTCGATCTGACCTTCGCGGCGATACCTCACATGCATGGTGCAATTGCTGTTTACGTTTGACAACAGACCGCCGCTTGCGTTCGCCAAGAGCAGGGGGCGACAGGGGTGCTTTTTTTTTTTTTTTCTTTATTATTTTTTTGCTTTTTTATCTTATTTTTAAACTGTTCCTTTCATTTTTTTTTTTTTTAATCATTTTTATTGTTATCTCGGGGAATGTAAATATCCCCTATGATAGCAATAGGTAGTGACAGGTACTCTTTTTTGAAAAAATTGGGGTCTATTAGACCCTAGATCTCTCCTCTGCCCTCAAAGCATCTGATGACACCAAGATTGGTGTGATAAAATGCTTCCCCAATTTCCCAATGGCGCTATTTACATCCGGGAAATCTAAGTCATAAAATGCTCGTAGCTTCCGGTTTCTTAGGCCATAGAGATGTTTGGAGCCACTCTGGTCTCTGATCAGCTCTATGGTCAGCTGGCTGAATCACCGGCTGCATTCTCAGGTTCCCTGTTGAGACAGGAGAGCCAGAGAAAAACACGGAAGACGGTGGGGGGGGGGGCATTCCCTCCCACGGCTTGTAAAAGCAGTCTAGAGGCTAATTAGCCACTAGGATTGCTTTTACATGAAAGCCGACCGCTGGCTGAAAAGAATGATACCAAGATGATACCTAAACCTGCAGGCATCATTCTGGTATAACCATTCAAAGTCGTGAATGGCGTACCTGAAGACAAAAAAATGGTTAACAATAAAGCACAGTAAACGGTAAAGTATAAAAAATTGCATACCTGAAAAGCAAACATGATAAAACATAATAACAATAAAACATTGCAGAATAGAATACAGTAAAAAAGAGCAGAACAAGAGAGAGAGAATAGAGAGAGAGAGGACAATAAAACGACAACTATTTTTTTTTATTTTATATATATTTTTTTTTTTTTTACACTTTTTTTGTAACTAACTTTTATAACGGTAACCGGTTCCAGGTTCGGGTCTCTCAAAATGCGATGGCATCTTGGGAGACCCTGTGAAAGTGTGCCTAGTCTGTGCAATGCTGTACCCTACGCTAATACTCAACTAATGTATGGTAGCGTTCAAAACATTCACCAATGCAAAGACCAGGATTGTCAGGACAGGAGGGACAATAATAGCGGGTGTCACGCCTATATTCGCGCTTGCTGCAGACACGACATCTTTTTTGGGGGTTCGTTGGGTAGGGGTACTCGGGAGGACATAAAGAAAATGCCTCTCATGCAGCCGACTGCATTTGGTTGGGGATGTGAATGGGGGAAGTACGGGCGCTGCAGAAGCGGTGGGTTCCCAATTAGGATTGGCGAATGCAGCAGGAAGGGCACTATGGGCACGACGGGCCTGTGTTTGTCTTCTTGGTGGCAGCGGGACACTACTTATGCTTGCCACCTCACCAGCTTGAACTGCACTTATGGGACTCGCCACGTCACCAAGTGTTACTGCAGTGCTGGTTTGACTATGACCGGGGTGTACTAGGCCGCTGGCGCTTGCCAGTTCAATAAAAAGCTACCAAAAAAACTGTTAGCGATCGCAGGGATCAGGCCTGACTCTGCGAATGCTGCAGTTATGCGTTAAGTGTTTTGTAAGTGACAGTGATCGATCGATACTGCACTTGGGTGGGCTGGGCCGGGCGGAGGGGCAAAATGCAGGTGCTAGCAGGTATCTGGGCTGATCCCGCTAACACTGCGTTTTTGGGAACCCTAAACTGCTGGGGATGCTAGTATAGATCTGATCGGATCAGATATTGATCCGTTCAGATACTATACCACTAAGGGAGGTGTACGGTGCGTGCGTGGGTGTTAGCGGTACTGGCACTAATCTCACGCTCCTTGGGGCTGGTGCTTGCCAGTTCACCAAAATACTACCAAAAAAACTGTTAGCGATCGCAGGGATCAGGCCTGACTCTGCGAATGCTGCAGTTATGCGTTTAGTGTTTTGTAAGTGACAGTGATCGATCGATACTGCACTTGGGTGGGCTGGGCGGAGGGGCAAAACGCAGGTGCTAGCAGGTATCTGGGCTGATCCCGCTAACACTGTGTTTTTGGGAACCCTAAACTGCTGGGGACGCTAGTATAGATCTGATCGGATCAGATATTGATCCGATCAGATACTATACCACTAAGGGAGGCGTATGCTGCGTGCGTGGGTGTTAGCGGTACTGGCGCTAATCTGACGCTGCCTGGGGCGACGCATATCACCACCGGGCGATCAGGGGGCTAAACCTTTATTCGGTAATAAACGGAGGGTGCCCTGACACTATAAAAAATAAACAAACTAACCAGCGTCACCCGTAACAGTTATACGGTGATCAGTGGTGAAAGGGTTAACTAGGGGGCCATCAAGGGGTTAAAACATTTATTCGGTAGTATATGGGGGTCCCTGTCGCTATAAAACGCTGACGGCGAACCTAAATATTTAGGTCCCTAACTAGCGTCACCAGCGACACTAATACAGCGATCAGAAAAATGATCGCTTAGCGACACTGGTGACAGGGGGTGATCAAGGGGTTAAAACTTTATTAGGGGGGGTTAGGGGGGTATCCTAGACCTACAGGGGGGCAATACTAACTGTCCCAACACTGTAACTGTCACAAACTGACACCAATACAGTAATCAGAAAAAAAAAACAAAAAAAAAACTGCTGGTGTCAGTTTGTGACGGGGGGGGGGGGTGATTGGGGGGGGATCGGGGGGCGATCGGGGGGGGGATCGGGGTGTTTTGTGTGCCTGGCATGTTCTACTGTGTGTGTGTAGTGTTGTGCACTCACATACCTGTCTTCTCTCCTTGGGCCGGAACGGAAATTACCGAGCCGAGGAGAGATGACATCATTTCCTTTGCTGCTGTTTAGCATACAGCAGCAAAGGAATGATGTGATTGGCCGGCGGCGATTGCGAGGGGGGGGGCCACGAACGGATGGCCTCCCCCTCATCTCCGATCGCCGTGGGACAAAAGACGACCGCCTCGGGCACCGGGGGGGGGGGGTTCCGATCGGACCCCCCACCCGCGGAAGGCAAATCACGTATATATGTACGTGATTTTGCCTGTCCGTGCCACCTTGCCGACGTAAATCGGCGTGAGGCGGTCGTCAAGTGGTTAAGAAGACATTAAAAGTTCAAAACAAAGCGCAGGGTTACCCTCACAGGAGCTTTTAGCATCACCATTAATTTTATTTCTTCCTGCAAGGTAAAGCCATAATGTGCTAGTATAGTATGCATTGCATACACAATAGCACATTATGTGAAACTTACCTTAAAACGAAGCTGTTCCAGCGCTGCAATGTCAGCGCTGCAGCCGCTTCCATTTTCACCCATCTTGCTTCTGGGTTCGCAAGCTCTGGCTCTGTGACTGGCCTGAGCTGCGATGACGTCACTCCCGCAAATGTGCGCGGGAGCCGCCATTCACGGCACAGGGCTCGGGAGGAAGAGCATCGGTGGCCATTCCTTCAGAGCGCATGCGCCAGTGATGTCACTGGCTGCATGTAATGTAATTATCTCCTAATCGGTACACGTTTAGGAGATATTTACACTACCTATAGGTAAGCCTTACCTATAGGTAAATGTCAGCAGAGGAAGTTTACTTCCTCTTTAATAGCCTTCAGGCAACACTTTGGTTAAATGGCCTCTCCTTGAGGCTACCATGAACACTCTCCCAGTGTCTGCTCACACATCCAGGGGAAAAGGAGCCCTGAACTACAGCCAGCCCCTTGAGTAAAAAGATTGTGCACACCTGTCCACTCAGGTTGCTTATCTCTGGACACAGGGTTAGAGGTTTCATCCCGCCAAAAGACTCTTCAAAGTCTCCGGATTTCAGAACCCAATACAGAAGCTAACAATCCCAGAGAAAACTGAAAAAACAATTTTCTCCATTCAGAACAGACATTCTGGAGCCCCTCAGACTGCATCAGCTAGAACCCTGTGTGGCCTTTACCTCTTCTAAAACAGTGGCAGGGCACAGAACTGTCTCAATATATATTGCATTTCATTAATCTGGACCATAAAATTGGCCACCAAAGAATGACCAAAGCACTTCAGACAAGAAAAGACAGAATTTGCCTGTCATAAGATTGGCTGGCCCACATGTTGCACACTTCTCACTAGTATCCCCCCGGGATTCCCAACAAGTACTAGGCTTAGTATACACTGCACATGGCAGTTTCTGAAACAGGTGCAGTAAATTCTGAATGTTCTTAGAAGTTCTTACACTGATGTCAAAAGTGTGCTGCATTTGTCCATCGAAGCCCATCAACAGAGGACCTGGGTTGACTAGTTTAGTGATTGTGATCCTCTACAGTACTGGTGAGTACCCCTTATGGGTAATTTGGTTCTCAACTTTTTTAGTAATTTGGTGATCCTCTACAGTGCAGAGCAGAGACCTTCACAGACAAAGGAGCACCTTCTTCTGTCCATTATGATGGGAGGCCTTTTCTCTGGGTCTTTGAGATCCCTGCATCAAACAAAAGTGTATAAACTACAGGTCCTTATATGCTGTCATCAAAAGCGGATGCTGATTTCTTTCCAAAGACCTGTAAACTGTGCTACAAATAGAAATGCAAAAAAGGAGTCCACTGCCCCCACCTATAACTGGCCATTGCAGCAAGCAGCATTGGAAGGCAACATGTGATAGAAACAAGGCCAAAGATAAATCCAAGAAAACCGCCAAGCTTACTTACCGACCAGCCCACAGACAACCGAATCAACCTGTCTAATAGTATGCGTTAAAAACAGTGGTTTAGTCTGCACACATTTAAAAATACATGCGTAGGCTACAGGCCGCACCAAGGCACCCTGGTATCTGTAGTCCTATCACTAACTGGAGAGTGACTCCACAATGGAAGCACATGCATTCTGATGGACAGATGGAGGGCAGATGGACTTAAGGGAGCCCACCCCTTCTTATCTACTTGCCGACCAGCCACCGTCATTATACTGCGGCAGGTTGGCACGATCCCACAAACTGTCGTAGCTGTACGCCGGTCCCTTTAAGCGGAATAGCAGGCGCGCGCTGTGTATATCAAGTCTTAATATACTCAGCACTAGCAGGGACATAGTTTGCCCATTGCAGTACTGCATTGTGCCAGTGTTTTGTTGACATCTGTACTCTGAAAGACCCCAAAGTATTTGTTGGGCAGCCTATACATTTATCATTTTCTTTTGTTCAACCAACGAATTGAAGTAAAAAAATAATCCACAATAAATTATGGATACAAATAGAACAAGCCCAGACCACCATCCTGCTGAGAGGGGCCGTATGGTGCTATGATCAGTTACCACCGACCCTGACATCTCACCCCACAATAGGCAATACCCGCCGCATAGGATCAAAGATTATATACACAACAACCCTCTCATCTAGTGATTCCCCTCTCCTCCCAATCCTATGGAACCAAGCGTTCCCCCCTGGGACTGGAAGAATCCGAATATAGGACATTTCTACTAACAGGGAAGGACTGTGCATCACATTTTGTGGAAGATAACCAGTGGCCCTCCATACAAACATTGACAGACAACGCCAGTCAATTCCGACTCCCATTCTGGCAGGCACTAAAATTACACCATTCCCTACATTCGCTTGTCAAACCAACCCAATTCAACCATCCATTAAAGCCTTTTGAGGACTATTGTGAGGGAGAGGGGACCCTGACACGTGTACTTTTGAAAACTTACACTCTGCTCAACTCCGACAGACCAACCGAATCTACCCTTTATACAGAAATGGGAAACTGACTTACAACACACCTTTACAGACGCCCAGAAACAATCCATCAGATTTTCCTTAAAATCATCCATATGCACAAAAATACAAGAATCTAATTACAAGATCGTGACCAGGTGGTACTACACGTCGCAGCTAATACACAAATTCTTTTCGAACAGCTCCGACAGATGCCGGAGGTGCCAGACTGTTGTAGGAACATTGCTCCACATCTTCTGCTCATGCTCACAGCTACAACATTTCTGGACAACAGTCAGAACAATAACGCAGAAATTCACAGACCATGTGATCCACAATGATTCGGCTCTCCTTCTGCTACACGCCACCACGATTCCGACTCGGAGATATTTAAAAAAAACAAAAAAAAACAATAGTGAGACATTTATTGAATGCTGCTAAATCGTGCATCCCCCTCTTGTGGAAAAAAAACACAACCCCATCTGCCGGGATGTGGTTGCGTAGAGTAGAGGAAATCAGAAAATTGGAAGACCTAGTCCTTACTGCACAAGGGAAACAAGAACAGCATTCCAAGACATGGAGGCTATGGAATATATTTGTCTTATCTGGTGAGCATTACTTCTACTTAAATTGAGACATGACCAGAAGCAGTGAAACACACGAAGTGATGGCACACGTATCGCCCTTGAGTTTACCTGCCCCCCCCCCCCTCCCAGTTTCCCCTCCCCTCCCACTCCTTTCTTCCCCATCCCACCCTTTATCCCTCTCCACCCCCCCCCCCTCTACTTTCTTTCTTCCGTATTGCTCTCCAAGGGACCGATAGATCCCTTCTTTGACATTTTCTGTCTCTTTCCTACTACACACGGACAGAGCAACCACACCGACTCTTTATGATCAAAGAGATGTTGCAATCCCCACCTGATAAGCTAAGATGTGAAAAGCAGGGCATTTACGAAGTCATGTTGTAGGTTGTTGCAATTTGTTTGATGTTTTTTTATTTTTCATGTAATTTTTAACGCGTATAGCATATACCTGACATTCAATCTGCTGTTTCTAGTTGTTGTAATTATTTAATCACCCATATTTCTGATGTCATGATGGTCTTGCTCTGTACTTTCCCTGACTCCTTCTTAAAACAATAAAAATTTTATATTTGAAACAAAAAAAAAATGATCCGCTACCCCATCCACATAGAATCATCCTCCCGCTGTGCTATTGTGTTCTGACAGCAGGGGGCCTTCCCTGCCATCAGAATACAATGATCAGTGCAGCTGAGGATAGCCGGCGTCACTGATCAAGAGGGAAAAACCTAACAGGCTGTTTGTACAGAAGTCGATCGGTAGATTGACTTCTGTACAACCAGGGTGCCCGTACATGGATCAAAATTCAGCTGGTTCCTGCTGAACTGACCAAATTTCAATCCACTGATGGCCAGCTTTAGCAGAGGCGCTGTCTGCTATAGTATACTTCACATTCTTAAAGAAAAGATAACCCAAACAACCTCTTTATCATCACGATCTAATACAGAATGTGATTTATCTTGAGCAACTAACAAAATCCATTCTGTGCATGCCATATGTGAAGAGCATCACAAAGCACCTTTTACACTGTGCAGCTAATGGGCTTCAAATACAGTATAAGATTGATGGAAAATGTACAGAACCTACCATCTGTTCCCTAGCAATGAAACTTATGGACCAGCAAAGAAAGTATTCCTCAAAAAAGAAGAAAAGGTGAAACGAAATGCTGAAGCTGCACAAAATATACCGTATTTATCGGCGTATAACATGAACTTTTCCCCCCTGGAAATCGAGTGCAAATCATGTGTGCATGTTATATGCCGATATCTTCATTGTGCTGCCTAGGAGGGAAAGAGGGGGAAGCGAGCGCCACCGTATTACACAGAGCAGGGATCTCCTTTTTACTCGGCAGCCTCTGTAATACGAAGTCCCACCTCAAATGATAGAGTTACATGTCACGGCATTGGACCGGTGTTCTGTCTATCGTAGGAGCCAGTCCAGGAGGTGAGGATTCATATTACAGAGGCCGCCGTGTAATCGTGAGATCACCGCTCTGTGGAGTCTAATCTCCGTACACTGGTGAGGCTGCAGATGGGCACTGATCAGGCTGCAATGGTAAGGCTGCAGATGGGCACTGATCAGGCTGCAATGGTAAGGCTGCAGATGGGCACTGATCAGGCTGCAATGGTAAGGCTGCAGATGGGGACTGATCAGGCTACAATATTAAGGCTGCAGATGGGCACTGATCAGGCTGCAATGGTAAGGCTGCAGATGGGGACTGATCAGGCTACAATATTAAGGCTGCAGATGGGCACTGATCAGGCTGCAATGGTAAGGCTGCAGATGGGCACTGATCAAGCTGCAATGGTAAGGCTGCAGATGGGCACTGATCAGGCTGCAATGGTAAGGCTGCAGATGGGCACTGATCAGGCTGCATTGATGGACAATGGTGAGGCTGCAGATGGGCACTGACCCTTATTTTGCTTCAAACTTCTTTATTTAAAATGTACGTTTTTTCCTGAAACTTCCCTCTTAAAATGAAGGTGCGTGTTATATGCCTGTGCATGTTATATGCTGATAAATATGGTAATTATCACAGCTTCTTGTGGAGAATCGGGTACAACTCGTTTTCTCTAGGGGCTAATGAATAAGGTGATATACTTACCTTATTCCTCACTCCTACAGGCTTTCTCCAACTTCTGCACCTGGTCCCCCGAAGCAGCTTCTGTTTGGTGCCTTACTGATCACAATTGACATCACCCCGTACAATGCAAGGCTGCTGGCCATTTGCTCTTACCATAATATGACCCATTTGCAAACCACAGCACTTTCCTTTAAAGCAAATTTACCTAAACTAGCTTATATGAACCTAACTACCAACCAAAGCAAAGATTTCAAATTTGGTTTCTGTGTGTGGTCTTTACTCCTCTGCCATAACTGGGTGGGACACTAGCTAGTGATTTCAGAAGCTCCTGACCTGAAAATGAATCTACTTTCCTAGACAACTTGAATCCTTCATTATAGTGTACAGTCAACACCTTTTTTTTTTAAATAGGTGGTAAGGGACTGGAATGCTTGTTGGAGTTTAATTGGGACACTCACCCTTGGTAATTATCCTGGTGACCACTCTCACTGGGAACAAAAATCTTGAGTTGTCATCAGCACAGCAATATAGAGAAAAATTGTCCATCGATAACATCAGTTCTAGCTACGTCTATCTAAGAGGTGAATTGGAGACATTACTCTTTATTCCTGTTGGGTCACAGGATGTGAATTGAAGGGAAATCTCCTCATAACATCTCCTCATGGACATAGATGACAAAAAAACCTCCATCATTTGACAGTGGGTGGGCGGGCAAGCTGTTAATCGATAAACTGAGGTCTGTAGGCATGGATCATAGGGTTTGCTCTTGGATAGAAAACTGGCTACAGGGGCGTGTCCAAAGGATGGTGTTAAATAATGCGTGCTCAGAATGGTCTAGAGTGGTAAAGGCTCTATTCTGGGAACAATTCTGTTTAATCTTTGTATAAATGATATAGAGGGCGAGATAAATAGCTCAATCTCAGTGTTTGCCGACAACACAAAAATAAGTAGGGCAAAAACATCACAGCAGGATGTAGAAACTTTACAAGAAGACCTCAATAAATTAATGGAGTGGGCAACTAGATGGCAAATGAGGTTTAACATTGAAAAATGCACTTGGGGGTTAAAAATATAAATGCAGGTTACTTACTAAGGGGAGAAGCTCTGGGAGATTTCAGGATGGAGAAGGATCTAGGGGTCCTAGTAGATGACAGACTTAGCAATAGCATGCAGTGTCAAGCTGCGGCAAGCAAAGCCAGCAGAATATTAGCATGCATTAAAAAGGGAATTTACTCCAGAGATAAAACGATAATTCTACCACTTTATAAAACTCTGGTTCGGCCACATCTGGAGTATTCGTCCAGTTCTGGTCACCAATCCTCAGAAAGGATGTGCTGAAGATGGAGAGAGTTCAGAGAAGGGCAACAAAACTAATAAGGGGGCTGGAGGACCTCAAATGCGAGGAATGACTACAAGCGCTAAATTTATTCTCCCTGAAGAAGAGACATTTGAGAGGATATATTTTAGCCATGTACAAATATCTCAATGGTAAACCCTGTGTAGATAGGAAACTATTCAGTTTCAGGGACTGTAAGAGAGCACGGGGCCACACAATGAGATTGGAAGAGAAGCAGTTTAACCTTGAGATGTGTAGGGTGTTTCACTGTCAGGGCGGTAAGGAAGTGGAACTCTCTTCCACAATCAGTGGTGTCAACAAGAAGTATTGATAGTTTCAAAAGACTTGTGGACGTGCATCTTATCGAACACAATATACAGGGATATGGGGAAAAAATTATCTACACGAGCACACACACCCACATAGGTTGAACTGGATGGACTTTATTCAACCTTACCAACTATGCACCTATGTAAAATCTCAAATTTTGGGCTGACAGCAAAACAGTAATAGAGGGGAACATCCAATGTGGATACTAGTTCTGGTAACACACTGGATTCCCCCACTTTGAAGGGATTTACTCTCAATTCCTGTTTTGGCCATGGGACAGGAAGTGAAGCGAATCTCCCTTATGGGGCACAGATGTCAAACAACTGACAGGGGTTGTACCCCCTCCTTACTCTATCTAAAATGAAAAAAAAAAAGTTTTGCCTACAGTTACACTTTTAGAATTGAGGTTGGGTTTACACTATTGAGAATTGGATGCGGGGAATTCGCAATAGCAGGAGATTTTGACCGGCTCTCTATGGAGCTGTGGCCCCAATGCGAATTTTCACAGGGGTCCTGTGCGTCTTTTGGTCCATTTCAGGTCCGAATTCAGCCAAAAATTTGGGCTGAAATCGGACCTGAAATGGTGAACAGGGACACACTGGACCCCTGCTGTGAGCCGCATGCGGCAATAGTGTGAACCCAGCCTGAAAGGATAACAGGCTACATGTAGAAACAACCATATGGACACAGAGACACATAGAACGCTGAACTGTGGTACTCGATTTAGGTCCCTATGCGTTCATGGACTAATTTCTGGAACACAGAAGACATGAGTTCTGGGCATTAGTCTGTAAAAACACTGAGGGACCTAAATACAAATAACACTGTACAGTGTTCAGCCCCATCCAGGCTCAGCCTGCCATAGACTTATTTTTTAGGTAAATATCTAAAAATACAATACATATGTATGGGTCCTGTTCTACCTGCCAAGGAATTCTCTCCAGCTGGTCCTGAGTTTACACATCCCTGCCACACAGCTTGAAAGCTAGGCCACCTCCCTACCCATCACTTCAACAGTGAGGGCCCTTTAAAACTATGGCATGGCAGTAACGCGTTCTTTGCTATAACAAACGGTACAAGGACTGCTGTGATGTTGTGCCATTTATGGCACCCAACACATCTTTCCAAATGAAGTGCATTGCTGTCCAACATGCGGAAACACACATGGCACGCTGCCACAAAAAAAAGTCAATGCACATTCATCAGCAAGGTGCATTGGGGTGGCATTCAGAATGCACTTAATGTGTGTTGCCACAACACATTGCTTGGCCAGTTAGTCACGGCCTGACTGCCCATAGCAGATATGCTGCTACAGGGCAGGCATTCTGTGCAGAATCGCATATATATAAGTGATTCCACACTTCCGCCTAGGGGGTACCCACATGTGAAGCCAGCAGGCCACTTCTGCTGTGAGTACTCATCGTCGGGCAGAGACACAGGACGGAGCTCTGCCTATGTAAACAAGTTCTGACAGGGGAAAAGTGATGGATTTTGTGTCCCTGCAAAGGGAATAAAATCCATCGCTTCCCTTAGTAAAAGCAGCACACAGTTTACACAAAAACACTGGTTAGGCACACATTTAACCCCTTGATTGCCCTAGATGTATAACCCTTTCCCAGCCAGTGTCATTATTACAGTGACAGTGCATATTTTTAGCACTGATCACTGGTTCCCTCAAAGTGTCAAAAGTGTCTTTCACTCATGGTTAGTGTTTGGTTGAAGCCATTTTTTATCAATCAACTGTGTTTACTCTTTTTAAATCATAATGGCAACAGAAACTACCCAAATGACCCTGATCAAAAGTTTACATACCCCAGTTCTTACTACCGTGTATTTCCCCCTTTAACATCAATGACAGCTTGAAGTCTTTTGTGGTATTTGTGGATGAGGCTCTTTATCTTCTCAGATGGTAAAGCTGCCCATTCCTCTTGGCAAAAATCCTCCAGTTCCTGTAAATTCTTGAGCTGTCTTGCATGAACTGCACGTTTGAGATCTCCCCAGAGTGGCTCAATCATAGGCCTTTCATCATAGGCCTTGTTGACTCCTCTCCAAATGTAGTGTTTATCCCCTTAGCGCTGACCGTACGCACATATGCGGCTTCGGCTTTCAGGGGGGTTATAACGAGCTGATGCCTGCAGCTGGGCTAAAATTGGACTAACTTTACTGTTTAGTTTTTTTTTTAATTCATGAAAGTGTCTTTACTCCCAAAAAAATTGCGTTTGAAAGACCGCTGCACAAATACCGCGTGATATAAAATATTGCAACAATCGCCATTTTATTCTCTAGATTCTCTGCTAAAAAATATACAGTATATAATGTTTAGGGGTTCTAAGTAATTTTCTAGCAAAAAATACGGATTTTAACTTGCAAGCAACAAATGTCAGAAATAGGTTTAGGCATGAAAGGGTAAAGGTTGTGGCCAAAAAGCTAAATTTTGGTCTCATCTCTTCAAATGACTTTGTGCCAGAAGGTTTGAGGCTTGTCTCTGTGCTGTTTGGTGTATTGTAAGCGGGATACTTTGCGGCATTTGCGTAGTAATGGCTTTCTTCTGGCGACTCGACCATGCAGCCCATCTTTTTTTCAAGTGCCTCCTTATTATGCATTTTAAACAGCCACACCACATGTTTTCAGAGAGTCCTGTATTTCACCTGACGTTATTTGTGGGTTTTTCTTTGCATCCCGGCAGTTTTCCTGGCAGTTGTGACTGAAATTTTAGTTGGTCTACCTGACCGTGGTTTGGTTTCAACAGAACCCCTCATTTTCTACTTCTTGATTAGAGTCTGAACATTGCTGATTGGCATTCTCAATTCTTTGGATATCTTTTTATATCCCTTTCCTGTTTTATACCCTATATCCTGCTCACCTACCTTTTCCCACAGATCCTTTAACAATTCTTTTGCTTTCCCCATGACTCAGAATCCAGAAACGTCAGTGCAGCACTGGATGAAAGATGCAAGGGTCTGCCAGGAGTCCAGAAACTCATTGACCTTTTATACACACACACTAATTACAAGCAAACAGATCTCAGGTGAGGATGGTTACCTTTAATAGCCATTCAAACCCCTTTGTGTCAACTTGTGTGCATGTTATCAGGCCAAAATCACCAGGGTATGTAAACTTTTGATCAGAGTAATTTGGGTAGTTTCTGTTTTCATTATGATTTAAAAAGAGTAAACATAGTTGATTGATAATAAATGACTTCAGCCAAACACTAACCATGAGTGAAAGAAAAGTTTTTGTGTTATTCATATTCTCTGAAAAATGGCCAAGAAATTATAAATTCTTCCAGGGTATATAGACTTATGAGCACAAGTGTAATATATATATCACACACACACACAGTTTGTAGATGCTATAACTTTTGTGCAAACCATACAATATACACTTACTTGGATTTTTTCAACCAAAAATATGTAGCAGAATACATATTGGCTTAAATTTTTATATATATATATATATATATATATATATATATATATATATATATATATATATATATATATATATATATATATATATATATATATATATATATATATATTTTTTTTTTTTTTTTTTTTCCTTTTAATTGTTGGTTTTTTGTTTATAATGCAGTGGTGATCACATACCACCAAAAGAAAGCTCAATTTGTGGGGAAAAAAATGATATTTATTTGGGTACAGCGTTGCATGACCGTGCAATTGTCAGTTAAAGAAGAGTTTCAGTCTGTAAAAAAATTAAGTCAGCAGCTACAAATACTGTAGCTGCTGACTTTTAATTTAAAGACACTTACCCATCCAAGGATCCCGAGATGTCGGCTTGGGTGCAGGCGCCAGCATCTGTAGTAAGGGAAACAGGAAATGAAGCCTTCACAGCCCGTTTCCTAATGCGCGAGTCGCGCTTTCTGAATGGTCCCACCGTCCTCTGGGACCTCTGTATGTCCCAGAAGGCAGCGGGGGGAAGGAGGAGGGTCCGGAAATGTCAGTGATCACCATGCGACGATCTTACCCGGAAGTGGGAGCGGGTACCTGTCGAAACCAGGTACCCAATCACCCCTCTCCCCCAAAAAGTGCCAAATGTGGCAGTGGGGGGGGGGGTTAACAAGCGGAGCTTCCCCTTTTGGGTGGTGCACCACTTTAAAGTAACACAGTGCTGTATTGTAAAAAATGACCTGGTCATAAAGGGTGTAAATCTTCTGGAGGTCAAGTGGTTAATAAACACCTAACATATTACCTTTCATATCTATTTCAACTAAAGTGGGCACGCTGTCTCTTTAAAAATTCAAAAGTGCTACTGTGCGTACGATAAAATTAATTTCATATCTGTCTATCTATTTGGTTTGTCTTTACCATATTTCATATCTGCCTGGACTTCTGTTTTAAAGGTCTGACAAGTAGGATTATTCCCCCAGTATATATCTAGTACTTTGCAACATATATTTTTGTGTTAAAAAGACTTTTGGCAAACCTTAATAAGGGAACAAAGATTAAACTAGCTCTCATCATTGTCTAACATAGAAGTCCTAGCTATGCCTAAACCCATTGCTATTATCAGCCAATATTTTATTGTGTGAAAGAGCCATTACATCACAGCCAAAACATTTCAGTGACCTGGCAGCGGCTCCGACCTAGCTACACCCTCCACATCCTTCCTGACTGGTATCACTGTGCACAGATCGGGGGTACACAAGCCTTCCAGAGGAGATCCTCTGTGGATGTTTGCTAATCTGTAACATTTGCCAGTCAGAAGTTACAGTGACATAGTTCAAACTTCATTTATTTGAATCTGAAAGACTCTAGTTTTATACAGTCCAAGACTGAGATTTGTATAAATACGCTACATTTCCTTGTAAATTATTACAGCTATAGGATCCTCCCCTGGAAACTCGTTCTACAAAAAGTTTGGGATTCGAGGAAGAAGAATATGACTGGGGCAATTCTATAGGCTTGATAAATATACACTCTACCCTCACAGAGTACCAGTGTCTCCTCTCTCCCTCTACAGAGCACTAGTGCCCCCATTCCTTTGAAGAAAATTAGTGCCCCCCCATCCATTCACAGAGTACCAGTACCTGGTTATCTACATTAAAGGGTTGGCAACTTGCCAGAATTCTGTTCTTATTGAAAAAAGCCAAGCCTATATTGTGAATTTTGAATACTGCTGTCTTAACAATGCTTATAGATACAGAGATAAGTACTTCAACAACTTGCCTACAGGGTACTTTCACCCCCTTCCTGCCCAGGCTGCCCTTTCAGCTTTCAGTGCTGTCACACTTTAATTGACAACTGTGCAATCATGAAATGCTGTACCCAGGGGGGGCAGGAGGCGGAGCCTAGCGGAGCAGACATGCATTGTTAGAGCTCCACACCGCTGAGGAGAGAAGAGAAGGACAAAGCGGAGCCTGCAGGCTCAAAAGGTATCCATTTGAACCTTTTTGCCCCAGGGAACAAACTGTGAAAGTTTGGGCAGGAAATATGGTACTGGGAGGAAACCGTGGCAGAAATAAAAATCACCTCACAAAGAGCTCACAGGCACTCACTGCAGCTGAAGCAGCTCCAGTCACCTCACAAGATACAGCATCAGGGCGCTCTCACAGACAAAAAATGTCACAGCAAGACTCTCCATTTGAGTCAGATACAGAACAAATCCTCTCACAAACTTCTCCACAAGCCTCCTCAGTATCCCCAGTAATATTATTACAATTTGAAAAGATGCTTCATAAGGCTTTAAAACAAACCTCAGACCAAATAACAAAAAGCCTAACCAAAGAAATAAGAGAGCTGGGAAACCGCACCGCAGCCTTAGAAATAAAAATGGATGAAATTGAAATTACAACACAAGAAAATATAACAGAATTGGAACAATTAAAAAAAGAGAATTTAATACTTCAAACTAAGCTCGAAGATTACGAAAATAGAGCCAGACGTTCAAACTTGCGCATAAGGGGAATACCTGAAACTGTGACAGACCTGCAATCTACTATTACTGCTCTATTACAAGAACTAAAGCCAGATATCCCTATTGAACGTTTAGAACTGGACAGAGTACACAGAGCCCTCACAGCCAAAAAGAAAGATGGACCCCCACGTGATATAATCACAAAATTTCATTATTACAGAACGAAAGAACAAATACTAATTGCTGCAAGAGAAAAAAAGGAACTTAATTTTCAAGGACACAATTATCAAATTTTTGCTGACCTATCCCAACTTACTATTACTAAAAGACGATCCATGAAACCCCAACTAATGGAACTGCAACGCCACAACATTATGTATCAATGGGGCTTCCCCTTTTCAGTCAGATTTAACTACCAAGGTACAATTTACAGAAGCAGATCAGCAGATGAACTACAACAAACCCTTTTAAAATTAAATCTGACAGAACCCACAAGCAGCAACACTCCCACACGCAGAAGAATGGCATCATCTTCACCTTCAGGCAGCACCCAGAAAATTTCAGAACAAAATGGGAATCATCATTCTCACAAAAGAGGCCGTTATGCCACATCATCCATGGACCAAGAAGATTCAATGGACTGACATCCTAATTCCTGATATCTCTTCATTTATTATACTAAGAGATGGTTCTCTATAAAAAAACTATATTAATAACTGAATGTAACTGCATTCTGATAGTCACACACTGTGTGGGATCATGTTACATTCCAGTTATATTTCTTATTACTTCTGATTCATATAGCCTTAGAATATATAAGTGAAATAAGGAAATTCTTGTTCAGTTATATATTATCAGGTAATAACAATAGATTTATTACTTTTTAGGACAAATATGTTCAATAATCCAGAAGTAATGGAAGCTTTTTCTTTCTTTTCTTAAAACAAATATATTATTACCTAACTAGTTCCTAGAACTATGTTTTTGTTTATTCTAATCTGAAGCAATACAACCTCAATTTTATGAGTTAACATATCTAAACAGTTACATATGAATAAAATATGTAATTGTTTACTCTAAAAGGGTTAAAATCCCAAAATAATTCAAACTATCTTCATCAATACCAAAGTTATTAACAGTACCTTTCTAACTGAATTATTTAGCCTAGGGCAAGACTAACCATATACAACCACCCTGGAATAAATAATTTCAACAAAAACTATATTCTGCACTCCAATTAATGAAACATCATTTTGATGTCTTTTGACATAGCACTTCTCTCCTGTAAGCGGAAGATCCGTGTACCCCCATTAGCCCTCCTCATTCTCCCAACCATATTATGTGGGAGTGTGACGAAGGCACTTATTCCCCTGAGAGAGATATTTATTCTCTTTCACGGGTAAATTGTGATTACTTGCAAAAAATAATTTATACAATGTATCATCTAATCTCATATGTTTTTTGTTTACTCTTTACTCCAGAATTCACTGGTTTCTTTTCTATCTATTCATCTCTTCAGTCCACACAGGTTGATCTGCGCAGTCAGCTCTGCATAACAAAAAGTAAGTCAAAACTATTTGATCTATTGCCATGGCACCACTGAATATACTTTCCCTGAATGTTCAGGGAATAAATGTCCCTCAAAAAAGGACCAAAGCCTTCCGTACTTTCCATAACAAGAAGGCTCACATAGTATGCCTCCAAGAAACACACTTCACCAAAGATTCTACTCCAAAATATATTTCTCCTTTTTATCAACAAATTTACACGGCTTCTGCCTGTACCAAGCAAAGGGGAACTCTAATTGCATTTCACCGATCCACACCATTCACCTTATCATCAGAAATTAAAGACCCAGAAGGTAGATACCTAATACTCATGGGTTATATAATGGATACAGCAATCACGGTGATTTCCTACTACGCTCCTAACAAACAACCTACACCATTCCTCTCACATATATTACAAGTGATTAATACACACAAAATAGGAACAGTGATAATGTGTGGGGATTCGAACCAGGTCCTCCTCCCATTTCTAGATAAATCACCTTTTACACCATCCAAAATAACCTCTAGATTACCTTTTTCTCAACTTCTTTCCAAATACAATCTGGTAGATTCATGGAGAGAAAGTAACCCAATGAAAAAGAAATTCACTTATTTCTCGCACCCTCATCAAACCTTCACCAGAATAGATCATATTTTTCTAACAATAGGAATGATACCAGAAATTATTGCATCAGATATAATTCCGATTCCGTGGTCTGACCATAATGCAGTATACACTACTATAGCCTCAGCCATACCAAAAGCGCATGACCCAACGTGGTACTTACCGGACATAATGCTCAAACACCCACTACATCAGATGGCCATTGAACAAGCTTTAAAGGAATACATATCAATTAATAATACAACAGACATCTCCCCAATAACACTGTGGGAAGCTCATAAGCCTGTCTTGCGTGGTACAATACAAAGACAAATGGCACTATTTAAACGGGAACGCAAAAATCTAGCAAAAAAACTAGAACTCAATTTTAATGCAGCCTACATATCATTTCAAGATAATCCATCTCAGAGTACAAAATCTCATCTGGAAAAATCTAGATTGGAATACGATCTATTTCTCACTGAGTCAGTTGATAAATCCCTCAAACGCTCCAAACACAATTTCTACATGAATACAAACAAACCAGGTACATATTTGGCTCGGGCATTAAATTCAACTAACAAATCTTTCAAACCAATACGTTTGAAATTATCAAAAAATGTTTACACTTGTAATCCAGTTAAAATAGTCCATAAATTTCACTCACATCTCGCAACTTTATACAAGACAAACAATGAATTTAATCCTACAGAAGCTGAATCCTTCTTCTCAAAAATAACCTTACCTGAGTTATCTCAGAATCAAAAAAGCAGTTTGGATGAGCCTATAACTATAGATGAAGTTGCTAACGCCATAAAAGACCTAAAACTTAACAAAAGACCAGGCCCAGACGGCTACTCGGCTTTATACTATAAAACATTCTCAGAAATACTCTCTCCCATTCTCACTGAAACTTTTAACAAACTTCTAGATGGACATTCTTTTCGGCAAGAAACACTAATGGCAATTGTTTGTATGATCCCAAAACCCCTTTCTGATGATACTTCCTGGGTGAATTATCGGCCTATCTCTCTGTTAAACCTCGATATTAAATTATTAGCAAAAATAATAGCAAAACGCCTCAATAGCATTATAGGAAAATTAATACATAGAGATCAAGTAGGCTTCATGCCAAATAGACAGGCAGGCGATAATATACGCAGGGCAGTGTTATTGGCACATATTGCTAAAAAACGGAAAATCCCTTTATGTTTTCTATCTCTCGATATTAAGAGGGCATTTGACACAGTATCCTGGCAATATATGCAATATTCATTACAAAAATGGGGTTTTGGACCCCACTTTTTAACATGGATCAAAGCATTATATAATAAACCCAAAGCCTATATAAAATATGCTGGATACAAATCTGAAGCCTTTAATATCGAAAGAGGTACCCGACAGGGTTGCCCATTATCTCCCTTATTATTTGCCCTTATACTCGAACCCATGGCCCAATACATCAGAACAAACCAAACTATAACTGGCATTGAAGTAGGAGGTATTACACACAAATTATGTATATTTGCAGACGATATATTACTTTTTCTATCATCACCACAGGTCTCTGGTCCTAACTTAATACCAGCTCTTGATGGATTTGCAGCCCTATCCGGCCTTATGATTAATCCTAAGAAATGCCTAGTGCTTAATATTTCACTCACAAACATGGAATTGATCCCAGCTAGGGCTGCACTCCCATTCACATGGGCAGAAAAATCAATCCCATATCTTGGAATTCATTTAACAGCATCTCATTCTGACTTATTCTCAACCAATTATCCTCCTGTATTAAGACAGATCACAAATCTAATAAAACAATGGTCGCAACTTCCTTTATCCTGGATAGGGAAGATTAATGCAATCAAAATGACTATTCTACCCAAATTGCTTTATCTATTCAGAGTCCTCCCTATTCCAATTCCTTCCTATTTTTTGAGAATAGTACAAAAAAGAGCAACTTCGTTTATATGGGGCTCTTCTAAACCACGTATACCTATACACACACTACATCTTCCCAAAAATAAAGGAGGCCTGGGATACCTTAATTTTACTAACTACTACAGAGCAGCACATTTGGCTAGTCTGTCCAAATACCATGCAAAACAGGAAATCCCATTATGGGTATTTATAGAGGCTTCAGAAAATGACCCTCTATTAATATCAAATTTATTATGGCTTGATCCTAAAGACCGCTTTAAAATTCATAATCCCATAACTAAACACTTCTTATCTCTCTGGGATAAACTAAAAACCAAATATCAGTTACAATCTCCACACAATCCTCTCCTTTCTTTTATCAGAAATCCGGCCTTTTATCCGGCATGGATCTACCCAAATTCTTTTAAAGCTTGGACAACATCAGGCATTCAGACACTAAATGACTTCATAGCATCTAAATCATTCCTTTCATTCCCATCGCTTAGAGAAAAATATGATCTACCAAACTCTGAGATATTTAGATATCTCCAAATCAAAAATTTCTATACACCATTCCTAAAGGGGGATACATCATTATCCCAATTATCCATTTTTGAATCAATCTGTACAAAAGATCCATTTGCTAAAGGTACAATTTCAGCACTTTATAATCAATTATATGGAGTAGCAAATCTTAATAGACCCTCTTACGTTCAGAGGTGGGAGGAGGACCTGGGACGAACTTTAGAAGACACGGACTGGTCTAACATATGGCTCACATCTAAGTCATCTTCACCCAACATCTTAGCACTGGAGACAAATTATAAAGTCCTAACTCGCTGGTACCTTGTACCCGCTAGAGTGGCAAAATATTCACCTAATACCTCAACTCTTTGTTTTCGAGGATGCCCAGAAATAGGCACATATTTACACATATGGTGGACGTGCCCAGTAATCCAAACCTTCTGGAAGGAAGTCTTCGTGATTGCATCTAAAATATTTAAAAAAATAATACAACCAGATCCATATTTAACTTTACTTAATCTAAAACCGGAATGGTTAACACTCTCTCAATTCAAATTTATGATCCAACTAATAACGGCTGCAAAACAAACAGTGGCCAAGGCATGGAAATCTCCTACATTGGTACTAGCAGAAACAATTCACAGAATGAATAATACAATGTCCCATGCTAAGATGGTAGCCATCGATCAAAATCAAATTCCAAAATTTGAAAAACTTTGGCATCCTTGGATAAAACAACAGTTCCTGTCAAACTTCAATGACTCTGTCCTGTTGCCATGGTAACAGATTAAATGACTTACAGAGACACCCATTCTAAGGCTTCAAAGAGAACTAAAAAGAATAATAAACTGACGAGCGGGACAACCTTGTGGACCATACCTCTACCTTTCAACCCTTTTTCTTCTTTCTCTTTCCTTTTCTCCACCTTACGATTAAAGCTCATTATCAGAATTTATTTGACCTATATACACTCTACTTGTAAACAATATGTATAGTAGGTATAAATCATTTAAATACCTACAAAAGTAACTAAGGAAATGATATATATCTTTAATTTAGGTTTACGTGAACCCAATGTTTAATATTTGAAATTTCATGATATTTACCTATATAAATCCTACTGTAAAACAATGAGCTTACTTTATAGATCCTTGTAAACTTACTTTATGTATCTTTATAACATTGTATACTCAATAAACTTCTTTTGACAAGGAAATGCTGTACCCAAACAAAATTTAATTTTTTTTGAGACAGATAGAACTTTCTTTTGGTGGTATTTAATCACTACTGGGTTTTTTTTTTTTTTTTTTTGATAAAGAAACAAAAAAAGACCAAAAAGGTTGATGAGGCTGCACTGGCAGACTGCACTGATGGGCACTGGTGAGGTGGCACTAATATGCAGCACTGATGGACATTGATAGGCGGCACTAATATGCAGCACTAATAGGCAGCAATGATAGGCACTGTTAGGCAACACTGATGAGGAGGCACTGATAGGCATCGCTGATGGGCACTGAAGGGCATCACTGGTGGGCAATGAAGGGCATCACTGGTGGGCAATGAAGGGCATCACTGGTGGGAACTGTTGGGGCTGCACTGAAAATCAGGACACTGATGATCAGTGCTGCTTACCAGCTATCCTCTCCTCACTCACTGTCAGCGTGAGAAGAGGAATGTCCTCCTCACGCTGACAGCATGTGAATGGCATTTCCTGTTTACACTGTGATCAGCTGTGATTGGAAACAGCTGATCACATGGTAAAGAGCCTACATCATAGGTGTTTACTATGAATGGTGATGCGCCGTGTCCCAGGGACACAGCGCACCACTGATCGCTGCGTGCCGAGAACAGGAGGACGTAATATGACGTCCTCCCAGAACGAGAGTGCTCCCACCCACCCGGCATTTTACTATATGGTGGGCGGCAGCAGTTAAACAAATATTTTAGTGTGCATGATCTGGGAATATGTTCACTTTACCTTACTCCTTAGGCCTCATGCCTACTGAACGGTTTAATGCTGCTGTTAGGGGAATCCGTCAATTTTTTTTCTGCCTCTAAACACCCCTGCATGTTCCTATGTGCCTATACACACACAAGTATTTAGAGGAGTTTAGAAAAAATCCCAGCGCGTCCAGGAGCAGCAGCATTTTGGCAGAAGAAATGCTTGTTAATGCTAGGAATGTTTAGCGTTTGAGTGTTAATTCATTTCAAAGGCTAGATTAAATTCTAATTAAATTAACACCCAAGCTCTTGGCGTACCTAAACGGGTTTACAAGCATCAAGCGTTTTTTTTCTGTCAAAACACTACTGCCAAGAAGAAAGGTGTCTAGGAGAGGTAGCAAAACGTCCAGTGTGCATGAGGCCTTAAACTTCTACAGTGCTGGTTATGTGACCAATTTTGTGGTAAAGTTACATGGTCAGGCAATTTCAATTCTACAACACTGATCATATGAACCACATTGCAGAAAATATTAAAAATAAAAATGTATTTGCTATTTCACTCCATCCTTTAGATTGTAAGCTCTCATGAACAGGAGACCCTCTTGTATTGAATTTGTATCTGTACTGTCTCCAATATAAGTGCTGTGTAAACTGTTGGTGCAATATAAATCATACAGTATATAATAATGATAATGTTCTCCGTGATTTCTTTTTTGAAGTGTACAGTAAGGGATTCCCCACCAGTATTACTGCAGTTCCAGTTATGTTCTTACATCTTCTATTCACCATATTGGTAAACTGGCATCATTCTGCTTTGCTGATGCATCAGAGCAACTTGGTGATCTATCCCAGATATATGGCATCTGTGTGCTTGAGATACAAGACAGCATATCGCATACTGGCAAACATGGAGAAATCCACAAAATACACAGCACTTCATAGAAATTAGTCATATGGAAACTGAAAGGGACTACATTCTGTTTGGTCCTGGTAGCAGCACATAGAAGTATGTTGTAACTCTGAAATGTGATCTGGGGGTCATAATTTGTCTAATCTCTCGCTCACCGTGTTATAATACCAACAATGCCAGCAGTAAAGGAATAACTATGAAAAGGGAAAACAGGAAGCATATTTGACTACAAAACTAGGGAAGGCTAATTGCGGTCTCTGCTGGGAAGCTGAATCAGTAAATATTGTTTGTTACTAGGCCTGAAACAACTAATCGACATAATAGTTGTCAACTCTTTTCATAATCGATTAGTTGGTCAGCCGATTAGTTGGCCAGCATAAGGAATGCATTATTTGTTTACATATCAGAAAATGCAGTGCAGCATGCACACAGCTCAGTACACCCTCCATACATGTCAGTCAGTGCCTGAGGCCATGTGAATGTGATTGTGTGAGGAGCACTGCCTTGTGGGACATGTAGTCCTGCACAGGAGAAGGAAGTGATTTAACCAATTTAGCTCTGAAAGGTTTTGCCCCCTTCATGACCAGGTCATTTTTTTCTATGCAGCACTGCACTACTAACTGACAAATGCACGGTCATGCAATGCTGTACCCAAACAAAATGTATATAATTTTTTTTCACACAAATAGAGCTTTCTTTTGGTGGTCTTCGATCACCACTAGGTTTATATACAATATCTCACAAAAGTGAGTACACCCCTCATAATTTTGTAAATATTTTATTATAACTTTTTATGTGACAACACTGAAGAAATTACACTTTGCTACAATGCTGTCCCCTCAAAATAACTCAACACACAGCCATTAATGTCTAAACCACTGGCAACAAAAGTGAGTACACCCCTAAGTGAAATTGTCCAAATTGAGCCCAATTAGCCTTTTCCCCTCCCATGTGTCATGTGACTCGCTAGTGTTACAATGTCTCAGGTGTGAATGGGGAGCAGGTGTGTTAAATTAGGTGTTATCGCTCTCACTCTCTCATACTGGTCACTGGAAGTTCAACATGGCACCTCATGGCAAAGAACTCTCTGAGGATCTGAAAAAAAAGAATTGTTGCTCTACATAAAGATGGCCTAGGCTATAAGAAGATTGCCAAAACCCTGAAACTGAGCTACAGCACAGTGGCCAAGACCATACAGCGGTTTAACGGGACAGGTTCCACTCAGAACAGGCCTTGTCATGGTCGACGAAAGACGTTGAGTGCACGTGCTCAGCGTCATATCCAGAGGTTGTCTTTGGGAAATAGAAGTATGAGTGCTGCCAGCATTGCTGCAGAGGTTGAAGGGGTGGGGGGGTCAGCCTGTCAGTGCTCAGACCATATGCCACACGCTGCATCAAATTGGTCTGCATGGCTGTTGTCCCAGAAGGAAGCCTCTTCTAAAGATGATGCACAAGTAAGCACGCAAACAGTTTGCTGAAGACAAGTAGACTAAGGACATGAATTACTGGAACCATGTCCTGTGATCTGATGAGACCAAGATAAACATATTTGGTTCAGATGGTGTCAAGCGTGTGTGGTGGCAACCAGGTGTGAAGTACAAAGACAAGTGTGTCTTTCCTACAGTCAAGCTAGGTGGTGGGAGTGTCATGGTCTGGGGCTGCATTAATGCTGCTGGCACTGGGGAGCTACAGTTCATTGAGGGAACCATGAACACCAACATGTACTGTGACATACTGAAGCAGAGCATGATCCCCTGCCTTCGGAGACTGTGCTGAAGGGCAGTATTCCAATATGATAACAACCCAAAACACACCTCCAAGACAGCCACTGCCTTGCTAAAGAAGCTGAGGGTAAAGGTGATGGACTGGCCAAGCATGTCTCCAGACCTAAACCCTATTGAGCATCTGCGGGTCATCCGCAAATGGAAGTTGGAGGAGTGGAAGAGGACTCGAGTGGCAACCTGTGAAGCTCTGGTGAACTCCATGCCCAAGAGGGTTAAGGCAGTGCTGGAAAATAATGGTGGCCACACAAAATATTGACACTTTGGGCCCAATTTGGACATTTTCACTTAGGAGTGTACTCAATTTTGTTGCCAGCGGTTTAGACATTAATGGCTGTGTGTGGAGTTATTTTGAGGGGACAGAAAATGTACACTGTTAAACAGGCTGTACACTCACTACTTTACATTGTAGCAAAGTGTCATTTCTTCAGTGTTGTCACATCAAAAGATACAATAAAATATTTACAAAAATGTGAGGGGTGTACTCACTTTTGTGAGATACTGTATATGGTATTTGATCACCTCTACATTTATTTATTTTTTTGCTAAACAAATAAAAAAAGACCGAAAATTAAAAAAAAGTTTTTCTTTGTTTCTGTTATAAAATTTTGTAAATAAGTAAGTGTTCTCCTTCACTGACGGGCACTGATGAGGCTGTACTGACAAGGTGGTACTGATGAGGTGACACCAATGAGTTGGCACTGATAGGCAGCACTGATATGCAGCACTGATGGGCACTCATAGGTGGCACTGATGGGCACCGAAATAGGCGGCACCGATGGACACTGATGGGTGGCACTGATATGCATCACTGATGGCACTGGCAGGCATTGCTGATGGGCACGAATTGGCATCTGTCTGGGCACTGACTGTCATCCCTGGTGGTCCAGGGTGGCAAACCTGGTGGCCATCCATTGTGGGCATCCCTGGTGGTCCTGGTGGCATCCCTGGTGGTCCAGTGTGGGCATCCTCGGAGGGGGGCTGATAATGAATCAGCGCAGACCCCCCCTGTCAGGAGAGCCATCGATCGCCTTTTCTCTACTTGCGTCTGTCAGATGCGAGTGAGGAAAAGCCGATAAACGGCTTTTCCTGTTTACACTGTGATCAGCAGTGATTGGACACGGCTGATCACATGGTAAAGAGCCTCCATAAGAGGCTCTTTACGGAGATCGGTGTTGCTGTGTGTCAGACTGACACGCCACACCACCAATCGCTGCGCTGCGCACCCCCACGGAAATCAGACTTCATATGTAAACAAGGCAGATCGCCGTTCTGTCAGTAAGGAAGGCATGGATCCTGTGTCCCTGCAAAGCAGGGACACGGATCTATGCCTTCCTCTAGTAAAAGCACCCTCACACTATAGTAAAACATCAGCTAGGCACACAGTTAACCCTTTGATCACCCCCGATGTTAATCCCTTCCCAGCCAGTGTCATTAGTACAGTGACAGTGTACAAATGACGCAATATTGCAGTCCCACTATAAGTCGCTGATTGCCGCCACTACTAGTAAAAAATAAATAAAAAAATTAAAATTCCATAAATATATCCCATAGTTTGTAGACGCTATAACTTTTGCGCAAACCAATCAATATACGCTTATTAGGATTTTTTTACCCAAAAATATATAGCAGAATACATATTGGTCTAAATTGATGAAGAAATTACATTTTTTACATTTTTTATTATTGGATATGTTTTATAGCAGAAAGTAAAAACCGCAGAGGTTATCAAATACCACCAAAAGAAAAGAAAAAAGAAAGCTCTATTTGTGGGAAAAAGGACATAAATTTTATTTGGATACAGCGTCGCACTTGTCAATTAAAGTAACGCAGTGCTGTATCACAAAAAATGGCCTGGTCAGGAAGGGGGTAAATCTTCTGTAGCTGAAGTGGTTAATAAAGTAAAATGATATACAGTTGCATTTTATACAGTACTGTGCAAAAGTTTTAGGCAGGTGTGAAAAAATGCTGTAAATAAAGAATGCATTTAGAAGTAGGAGTGTTAATAGTTTATCCATCAATACAAGCTTTATTCTGCAGCAGGACAACAATCCCAAACATAAGGCCAACCCCACCCTCCCCCCAAAATCCATCCATGTTTCTCTGCTTTATTTTGTTGACAAATCACTTTGAAAAACATTCCCTTAGCATTTATGGCCAGGGCCATCTTGAGTAAGGGCAGGTGATTCAGGTAGAATTTACTTCCTCTGGAATCCATCTGCCCTTAACTCAATCATGCATGCATAACACTGTGCTGAGCTGGGAAAGCCATCTTCCTCCTCTCCTGAAGACTCCTGGGGTGTATGACATTGCCCACCGGCAATCCAATGCCTGGATCTTCAAGTTCTAGACAGAGAGAATGATCCTCTCCAAGACCTGGAGTAGGACTGTACCTAAGGAATGAGCTTTGACCTAGATACAGCTTCCTACTGCAAAATGTATCGAAGGAAAATCTGGACCAACTGCTTCCTGAGCAAAGGTTATTGTGGTATACTGAGATTGACACCCCCCCTGTGTCTTTAGCAAGTCCAGCACCGGAACTAGGAACTTTGTGAACCTCAAAAGACGACTTTCCATTGCAATTACAGAAATAGTTGATGAGGCTGGAAACAACCCGACACCTGAAGATGTGTGTTTCCTGATGATTATGGGCCCTACAACCTACCTCTTTCAGAGAGGTCATCATTGAACAGACCGAGCTTATCTGAAGCAGAAGGATGCCCAGTGGATTGAGATGTAAAGATAGACCTCATGCCGCTATTCAGTTTTGAAGCTGCTACCACTTAATTGTTTTACAATAATGAGCCCATAACTTTTGCTCCAAGATCCAACACAAGGCAAAGACTGACCCGGGTAAGAGACCTCAGAGACTGCTCTAAAATCTTATGGTCTGAGATACTCTCAAACACAGCAACCTCAGATGCTTCCTTCACTTAGGAGGGAAATCTGGGCAGTCTCCCCTCCAAGTACTAACGAGGCTTGATCCAAGATCAGGCGCCACAGTGGCTCAGATCACCCTGATGCCATTGGTCCAACAGGAGACGTGAACATTGCCAGGCCACTGAACCTGAGGGGGTGGCACTCCTCTAAGTCATTTAGCTAGTCTAACAGATACATAATAAAGTGACTGTATTAGACAAACTAATATGCAGTTCCACAAGGATGCAGGCCTAGACAATGTTGGTCTCATGTTGCTATACAACCCCGTAAGAATGCAGGTACCCAGGTATGCAAACATGCTGGTGATACAAGTATTCATGCCAGTCATGCATGTATGCAGCTCAAGGCAATAAGCACATTTGTATGTAGTCCTAGGCAAAATAACAGATATGTATGTAGTCCTAGGCAAATAAGCACATATGTATACAGTTTAATGCAAATACGCACATATGTATACAGTTTAATGTAAATAAGCACATTTGTATACTGTTTAATGCAACTAAGCACATATGCATGCAGTTCAAACTAAGCATACACGTATGCAGTACAAATGAAAACATGCCAGCATGCGTTTAAGCAATACGCATTTATGGAGGCATGCGTTTATGGAAGCATGTAGGGATGTGCTTAAGCAAATATGTGTTTAGGCAAAACACGAAGCGCGTGTCCATGCAAACATGCACTTACGCAATACATGCCCATGGAGACATGCATTTACAGAATAAGCAAGCATGCATTTATGAAACGTGTTTATACAACATATTTTATGCAACACGCATCTAAGCAAACATATGTATATGCACCACGTGTTTATGCAAACATGCATCCACGTATATCTATGCAACATGCATTCACACTTATGCCCACACGTCTACACCAACATATGCTTATAAAACCCTGCGTTTATGCAACATGCATCCACGCAGATGCACCATCGTGGCCAGCCTTGGGGGGCCGTCTGCTGGGCGCCGCCCTCTTGTCGGACACGGGGGCCATGGGGCGGGGCCCTCTGCGAACATGTGCCTATGCAGGTTTGTGTTCTATGCAAGTAAGTAAGCATGTATACTATGCTGCACCTGGGACCATACTAGTTATAGTCAAGATTAGCCAAGTGCATAGGCATCCAATGCAGCCTCTATGCTGCTTCAACAGCCTTAGGCTCGATTCACATCTATGCATGTTGCTTTTGAGCGTTTCTGCAGTGTTTTTTGTGATGCTTGCCACGTTTTTGAGCAGCGTTTTTGCTGCGTTTTTGCCGCGTTTTGCGTTTTTTTTTTTTTTTTTTACAGTTTTTTTAGACTGTATACAGTTTAAAAAAAATGCCAAAAACGCAAAACGCATCAAAAGCGCTGCAAAAACGCTGTAAAAATGCTGCACTTGCGTTTTTGATGCTGATCCATTGAATTCTATTACATGCAAAACGTTGCATTTTGCATGAAAAAAAGTCCCTGACCCTTTCCAAAAACGCAGAGGTACAAAAAGGCATTGATGTGAACATGTTCCATAGGAACCCATGTTAAAAAACTCCCATGCATTCCTGCAAAATGCAAAATGCATCAAAAAACGCGCTAGTGTGAATGGAGCCTAAGGCTTCTTCCACACCTGTGTGACCCGTCCTGCGACTTGGGACTGCAAGGTCCCTGACCAGTCGCACCCCATGATTTCCAATGAGTACCCTTCACATTCGTGCGACTTCAAAGCAGCCCCTGGGCCACTCTGGTCTGACCTTGGCATGAGTTGAGGTTCATAGACCTCAAGATTACACAGGCACTGCTTCCAGTCGCTGCAAAATCGCATTAAAGTTGCACCAAAATGCGCGACTTTCAAATTGCACAAGTGTGAAAAGGGAGCCCCAAAACATGCTATTCTGGAGACAACTCCTTCAAGTGCACTGATGCCCATGGTCTTCCAAACATGTGCTTAAGCCACATGAATGTATGTACAGTATGTATGTATGTATGTATGCATGCAACATCTATGCAAAACATGTGTTTATGCAAGCATGCGTTTAGGCAACAAGCTTGCAAGCATGTATACTATGCTGCACCTGCCCAACTACACTTGGCCCCATACTAGTTTTTACTAGTTTGCACATATGCATGCCACACAGCCTTTTCCTGCTTCAGCCTTAAAAGTAAGCTCCTGCAGACCAAATGCACATTATTCTGAAGTTTTCAAATATGCACCTGTTCAACTGCACCAGGCCCCATACTATTTTTGTGCCAAATGCACAGTATTCTGGAGACCCAACACTTTAAAATGCACTGCTAGAGGAGTATCGACTTACAGTTGTACAGGCCTAATCCACGAGGCCGGACGCTGCGGACTAGGCTGAAGCCGCAGCCTCGCCTAAAAACTAATGCCCGAATCCTGAACAGAGTTTTTTTTAAGAAAATCACAGATATTTTTTTTTTTTTTTTTTTTAGAAAATCTCCCAGCCCTAGTATGCAGTATATAATCATGACTTGTCTGGCCACACATTTCTCCCACAGTAAGTACTCACACTTCACTAGTATCCATAGGCTGGTGTTATGTCTCAAGAGGCCCTGCGGAGGCTGTCGACCACATGGCTTTCTTAAAACGGAAGTAAACTAATCCATAAGACAGTTTAATTTCCGGCATGTGCCTGAAATGTAACACTCCCATTGGTTGTGCTCTTAACCAAACTGTAAAACCATCCAATGGCTGGTGTCATAACGGATCACATGTGCAGCATTATGGCAGGTGTAGATTAAACAGATGCAAAGATGGCGGCTTCCTTGGCTGAAAAAGATAGGGGGGTTTACTTACACTTTAACATGGTCGCCCTTCCACTTCCTGCCTATATAAAAATAGGCCATACTGAGCAAGCTTGCGCCCTCTAGTGGCTGGAGAAGAAACAGCAGCCCACACGACTAAGAAGTACACAGCTTGATTAAACAGCACACTGCAAAAATGCAGGACTTACCATTCCTGCTGCAGGACTCTGAACATAACACAAGTCCAATCTTCACCGATCACGGTGAGCTTTGTCATAAAAGACCTTCAGGGAATGGGTCCCCCTTAATGTGGGGTCCACTCTCCTGGACCTGTATAGCACCCTGCAGGAAAGCTCCTTGGTCAGAACAAACACTGCACAAGGTTCCATTACGCAGGGTCCAGCGCCGTAAGGCTGCATTACAGGCAAACATCGAGGAATCTACTCTCCTCTCAATTTGGCTTGGGTACCATCCATTTTGGCTGATAGCTTTTTCAAATGGATCTGAATGAAGTCCATGATTCTAAATAGAACCATGCATACCTCCAAGTATGCTCCAAGAACACATACATGTATCACATCAGTGACCATTCCACCTTACAGACACTGGCGAAAAAACGGAGGGCCTTCCTGTGTAGGAGGGGTTATATAGGGGTGGACTTCCTGTTTGACTATCTGCCAGTGTCCATCCACCAGTAGGAGGCGTATAACCCATATAGTAACTATTATGGTTGCTCTGTGTCCCGTGATGTACGATAAAGAAAAGGAGATTTTTTTTATATCTTTTAAAATGAGGTAGGAATATGGATCAGCAACACAGAAATATCACAATTCCAGCAATATTGTCATTTTGAAGTTTGTTTATAAAGAGTGTTAAAGGAAGGGGTTAATTTCGCTGCCAAACATTTGAGAGAGTTAGAATTCCTAGTGTTTGGAAATTGCACTGATTATGATTGTAAATGTTTAAATAGTTTTTTCTAAAATAACAATTATATTATACTTACTGGCTCAATGCAATTATTTTACATAGAGCAGACCTGATCCTCTTCTTCTAGGGTTCCCATGCTGGATTTCCTGGCTCCTCCTCTTTTCCGAGTGCCCCCATAGCATGCCACTTGCTATATGAGCACTCATGCAGGCTCGATCCCAAGCCGTACTGTGTGCGTCTATTGACACACACAGTGCAGCTTAGCCCCCCCACACTTTCTGCTTAGAGAATTTACAGCAGCAGGAGCCATTAGAGCCAGTCAGAATTATATCGTTCCTTAACAGAGAGATATTAAATTACCTGTTTCTAACTCCCACGATATTCCATTTTGTTTCTGATGTGGGTAGGAGTTCCATACATAACGCAGGGAGAGAAGGGAGCATTATTTGGAATGGTGAAGAGCTGAGATGTTGCATATGGATTCTTGATGAGGGCATTTGGAGAGAAAAATATGCAGTAATAGAGTCAGAAGGCTGTCTGGTCCTTCAGCTTTGTTTAATGGAATCATTTCAATCGTGGTAGTGATATTCTACTAATCTATGGGAAAGTTGAGCCAGTGTAGTTCCGATTTAGGGAGTTTAGGCGTATGGCCAACAGTAAGGTACTGCTGTATTCTGTGGAGGAGGTCTGTGGAAAGTGGGTTGAGGGCTATCTCAAAGCTGTTTAGCTGTTTAGGGGTGGGAATGAAGAGTAATTGTTATATCTTAATTGATTGTGGGTGGTATTATGTTTTTTCTCTAAGTTTTTTCTCTAGAAGCATGTGTGCCTCATTGCCTTTATTCTAAAACACCTGTTTAAGTCATAATAGTGGTTTTGCAATCTTTACAAGAGTAGGTAGAGATTAGCTCTAGTTTTGACAATCTCCTTGAGGAGTGTTAAGCCTTGTACACACGATATGAAAATCAAATGGGAAAATTCGTAGGATGAGCTGTCTGTGGATTATCATTAGTACGGTGCGTTCGACAGCCAATTTGACTTTTTTGTCAGACAAAAGCTGGATGTGCAGGCTATAAAATGTTTGTCAGATGGGAACTCAACATCTGATTTTCGGATGGTCAGTACAGAAATCGTCACACAAAAGTCAAAAGTACAAACACGCATGATCGGAATCAAGGAACGACCGGGAAGAGTTCGATCTTGTAAACTACTGTTCGTGATCTAGAATTAACATTTGTGACGCGGCAATTGATGAAATGTCAAAATGCAGCGCACATTCTCTTCTTCTTTAATGGGATAATATTGAAGCTGCTTTGCTGGTGATACTGATGTAGTTATGCCAAACATATTTTAAAAGGCATTTGTTTTGTAGCGATATAAATAATATTAATAATATGGTTGTTGTTTGATTTTTTGGGGAATTTACCACAACGCCATTATCCCTGAGTTTTTGAGATCAAAGATACAACTATGTTGGTGTCCCTTGTTAATTTTCCATTGGGTTTTTTTAGTGTAACTGCCTATGCCTACTCCTAAACTGTCATTTGAAGAAAAACACATAGCCAAGTTTCATTCTACACAAATTTTTTTATTGTGCAGAATAAAAAACAACAGAAATGAAATCAGAGATGCTATCTGCCATCCAAATAAAAATAACTTAACAAAAAAGTGCGAAGCAACGCTCACCAAACTTCTACTAACATGAAATTAGCAGAAGGGTCCCAAAGGGTAGCGCTTGAGAAATTAACTTCCTCTTTCTCGCCTGACAAGTAGTGTCCTGTTCAGTACAATGGAACAGTTCTAATCGGAGCGACACAAGTCGCTCCGACTTAGAAAAAGGTTCCTGTACGACTTTGGGGGCGACTTGGGGCGACTTGCATAGACTTCTATACAGAAGTCGTTTTGCAAGTCGCCCCGGCAGTCGTGTGCAGGTCGCCTTGGTGAGGCGACCTGCAAGTCGTGCCGCCTCTGGTGTGAACCGAGGCTCAGAGTACGTCATTACTGTAACGAATTGTTCCACACTCCGCTTGAGTGCTTTTGTCATATACTGCTTCCTCTCTGAATATAGATATCAGATATTCCAACCACTGACAACCACAACCAAGACAATACTCGTTTGGTTGCTCACCATGAACTGAAGATGACACACAAATATATACAGCAGGCTGAAAATACAAACTGTAACCAAAAACCTAATTAACGTGAGCTAGTTATCTAATCATTTACCCAGACTTGGTGACTGAGAGATATGACCTTCCAGGGTAGACTTGCTCCTCACTCACAACTTACAATACACATACGTATAAACACATCCCCCAATAGTTTGCTAGGAGACAAAGGTGTGTTAAAGCGGGGTTCCACCCAAATTTTGAACAATATCTGTATGTATTCTCTTCCTTGCCTAGATGCTGACATGCCATTTAAAAAAATTTAAATCGCAGTAATTACCTTTTATTTTTCTATTCTTCTTTGCACTTCCTGGTTCTCCTCCCGTGGGAGTAGGCGTGTTTCTAGCCTCTCCCAGACTCCCCACAGTCTCCTGGAAGCTAGTCTCAGGCTTCCCAGGATGCCACTGAGCATGTGCGGGAACGAGCGGTGAATGCTGGGAGCACAGCATTCACCGCATCCAGGAAGTAAATGCTTGTGGGCTTCAAATGCCTACAATGAAGATGGAAACCGCCTGCAGTGAATAATATAAGTTATTCTTTCCGAAGAAATCTGACACAGGCGGACATATTACACACAATATGTGAGTATGTAATGCTGAGAAGAAAAGTTTGTGAATGAACTCAAAAAAAAAAAAAAACGATAGATAGGTGGACCCCCACTTTAATGAGCACAATAAACTATTGGGTGAAAGACCCGGGCTTTCCAGATCTCATTAATCAGCATCCCTTTCACATACATCTGAGTCCCAAAAGTCTTCCTAAATGCTTGTAGCTCCCTCAAATGCCAGGGCCCATAGACGGTAGGCAAGAGGCTAGCATTCAGTCCCCTCCAAAATCCTCTGTCCCGGGTGAGTCTGTCACAACTACGTTCGTGTTTGTCGAACGACAATTTGCAGATAGTTAGTATGCTAAACAAAATCCTGCACACGCCCTTTTGACAAAAATCAGACGCTCGGTCGTATAACAATCGAACCGTGTGTACGAGGCTTAACTGAAGGAGGGGTTTGGAGTTTTAGATCTGAGTTAACTCTCAAGTTGATTTTGAATGACATTTGTGTTTTTTTTAAATGCAGTCCATAAGGCTATAATCCAGGAACCACAACACCATCAGACACCTCAAAAGATATTATTTTTGTGGTCGGAAAACATCACAAACAATCAAAATGGAAATTAAAGAGGGAGTCCCGCAAAATTTTTTTTTTAAAAGTCAGCAGCTACAAATACTGCAGCTGCTGACTTTTACAATAAGGACACTCACCTGTCCCCAAATCCAGTGGTGTCAGCACCCGAGGCCAAACCGTCCCTCGGTCCTCGGCAGCTGCCGCCGCCATTCTCTGTCAGGGAATCAGGAAGTGAAGCATCGCGGCCTCATTTCCCGATTCCCTACTGCGCATGCGCGAGTCACGCTGTGCGTCCTAACTAGTCCCCGCTATCTCCTGGGACCCGTGTGTGTCCCAGCAGACAGCGCAGGGGGGCAGAAAGAGGCATAGACTCCCATGGGAGTCTATGCCGAAAGTGGGTGTAAATACCTGTCTTAGACAGGTATCTGCACCCCCCTCCCCCCTGAAATGTGCCAAATGTGACACCGGAGGGGAGGGTTCCGAAAAGCGGAGGTTTAATTTTTGTGTGAACCTCCGCTTTACGTCTCCAAAGAGAACATCCCTCTCCAGCACCTCTAGCTGTAGCATACGCAGTTGCTAATGGGGTTAGTGATGAATACAGATCCTGCACTATACACACCTGTGCTTCTAGCTCTGTCAGTTGAAGATCCACAGTAGCAACTGCTGGACTCACATACTTGAAGGAGGTGGCTGCAAGCAGAGTATTCTTCAGCTCCTGGAGTCACCAGCTGCCGGGTATTCAGAGAATTTTACAGGGGATCTTGAAGATCCATTCAGCACAGGGAGGGGCAGCTGTGCACCACAAGAAAAGATCTGAGCTTAAACCGGAGTTCCGCCAAAAAAAATTAAATTAAAAGTCAGCAGCTACAAAAAGTGTAGCTGCAGATTTTTAATAATTGGACACTCACCTGTCCCATGGTCCAGCTATGCGGGCTTTCAAAGCCCCGCTCCTCTCCCCCTCCTCTCCACAGCACCGGCATTCTTACTGTGGGCGCCCAACTGTGCCTTCACAGCTGGGCACGCACTGCGCATGTGCGAGCCGTGTTGCGCGCTGTGAATGGCAGGGCAATCTTCTGGGACCTGTGACCTATCCCAGAAGATTGCAGGGAGGGAGGGGGGAGAGGTGATCTTCCTCCCGGTGCCCCGGGAGAAAGTGGGAGCTGGATGCCTCTAAAAAGAGGGTATCTGTCCCCCTTCCAAAAAAATGACATGCCAAATGTGGCATGTCAGAGGGTCACCATAACTTTAAACGTAAGTTCCATTTTTGGGTGAAACTCCGCTTTAAAGTGATTGTAAAGTCTTGTTTTTTTTCCAATAAAAATAATAAACATGTTATACTTACCTGCTCTGTTGCAGTGGATTTGCACAGAGCAGCCAGAATCCTCCTCTTCTCGGGTCCCTCTTCTGTGATCCTAGCCCCTCCCTCCTGTTCAGTGCCCCCACAGCAAGCAGCTTGCTATGGGGGCACCCGAGCCGAGTCACAGCTCCCTGTGTCCTTTCAGACACGGAGCCGCAACCCGGCCCCTCTCCCCTAAATGGCTAGTTGACTTTGACTGACAGCAGAGGGAGCCAATGTCACTGCTGCTGTGTCTCAGGCATTTAGGAGGGAGAATCTCGGACGGCTGAGGCACTCGCTGACATCGCTGGACAGAGATAGATCTCAGGTAAGTGTTAGGGGGGCTTAGGGGGGGCTGCTGCACACAGAAGGCTTTTTATCCGAATGCATACAATGCGTTAAGATAAAAAACCTTCTGCCTTTACAACCCCTTTAAAGTGGTTGTAAAGTCTCTTTTTTTTTTTCTAAAAATAAGAAACATGTTATACTTACCTGCCCTGTGCAGTGGATTTGCACAGGGCAGCCCCAAACCTCCTTTTCTCGGGTCCCTCTTCGGCTCCCCTGGCCCCTCCCTCCTGTCGAGTGCCCCCACAGCAAACAGCTTGCTATGAGGCACCGAGCCAAGTCACGGCTCCCTGTGTCCAATCGGACTTTTATTGACAGCAGAGGGAGCCAATGGCGCCGCTTCTGTATCTCAGCCAATCAGGAGGAGAGTCCGAAGCACTTGTGGACATTGCTGGAGAGAGATAGGGCTCAGGTAAGTATTAGGGGGTGCTGGGGCGGCTGCTGCACACTTTACAACCACTTTAAACCTGCTAAGGAATTTATTCCATATTGTTGGAGCAAGATGGAATACACCTTTACTATACTGCTTACGAAAGTGATTGGATATGACATCATCATGCTGTACAGTCAGGGCCGTCTTTAGCGCAGGGCAAACGGGGCACTTGCCCTGGGCCCAATCTTTGTTGGGGGACCCGCGCTAGCCGTGAAATGGGACCCCAATGACAGCTTTGCAGAGCTCACAGAGGACACGGGAGGATATAATCCTTGCTAGCCAGCTGAGAGGGGGTGGGGCCGGGAGCTCCACTGACGCTCTGACCCCGCCCACGTGCAGCCTGTGTACTCGGAAAAGAGCTTCTGTAGTGAGAGCCAATGATCGGAGTGGGAGTGTCAGTGGAGCTTCCGGCCCCGCTCCCTCTATACTGGCTGGTGAATACAGAGGTCCGGGGGCCAGGCCGGGAGCTCCAGTGACACTCCTACTCCGATCACTGGCTCTCACTACAGGCGCTCTATTCCCAGTACACAGGCTGCACGTGGGCGGGGTCAGAGCGTCAGTGGAGCTCCCGGCCCCGCCCCTCTCAGCTGGCTAGCGCGGAATACATCCTCCTATGTCCTCTGTGCGCTCTGCAAAGCTGTCATCGGGGCGACAATTCACGGGTGATGTGGGCCCAGGGCCCACCCAACAAAGCATCAGTGGAGCTCCCAGCTGCTTTAGTGAGAGCAGAGAGTGGAAGCCCCGCCCACAGTCCTGAATGTATGTAGTGAGTTTGGCTGGTCAGGTATGTCCTTACAACCATAAAATGCCTGACTGTTTAAACCCTGAGCTGTGTTATTTAACTGTAAAGCTGTGCATTGCTGAAAGTCCTCTGACCATCCCCTGTATAATGTCTGCAGTCTCTGATTGTCTCCTGCAGTATGTCCGCAGTCTCTGATTGTCTCCTGCAGTATGTCCGCAGTCTCTGATTGTCTCTTGCAGTATGTCCGCAGTCTCTGATTGTCTCCTGCAGTATGTCCGCAGTCTCTGATTGTCTCCTGCAGTATGTCCGCAGTCTCTGATTGTCTCCTGCAGTATTTACACAGTCTCTGATTGTCTCCTGCAGTATGTCCGCAGTCTCTAATTGTCTCCTGCAGTATGTCCGCAGTCTCTGATTGTCTCCTGCAGTATTTACACAGTCTCTGATTGTTTCCTGCAGTATGTCCGCAGTCTCTGATTGTCTCCTGCAGTATGTCCGCAGTCTCTGATTGTCTCCTGCAGTACGTCCACAGTCTCTGATTGTCTCCTGCAGTATGTCCGCAGCCTCTGAGTGTCTCCTGCAGTATGTCCGCAGTCTCTGATTGTCTCCTGCAGTATGTCCACAGTCTCTGGTAATCTCCTGCAGTATGTCCGCAGTCTTTGGTAATCTCCTGCAGTATGTCCGCAGTCTCTGATTATCTCCTGCAGTATGTACGCAGTCTCTGATTGTCTCCTGCAGTATGTCCGCAGTCTCTGATTGTCTCCTGCCGTATGTCCGCAGTCTCTGGTAATCTCCTGCAGTATGTCCGCAGTCTCTGATTGTCTCCTGCAGTATGTCCGCAGTCTCTGAGTGTCTCCTGCAGTATTTCCGCAGCCTCTGATTGTCTCCTGCAGTATGTCCGCAGTCTCTGGTAATCTCCTACAGTATGTCCGCAGTCTCTGAGTGTCTCCTGCAGTATTTCGGCAGTCTCTGATTGTCTCCTGCAGTATTCCGCAGTCTCTGATTGTCTCCTGCAGTATGTCCTCAGTCTCTGATTGTCTCCTGCAGTATGTCCGCAGTCTCTGATTGTCTCCTGCAGTATGTCCACAGTCTCTGATTGTCTCCTGCAGTATGTACACAGTCTCTGATTGTCTCCTGCAGTATGTCCGCAGTCTCTGACTGTCTCCTGCAGTATGTCCGCAGTCTCTGACTGTCTCCTGCAGTATGTCCGTAGTCTCTGATTGTCTCCTGCAGTATGTCCGCAGCCTCTGAGTGTCTCCTGCAGTATGTCCGCAGTCTCTGGTAATCTCCTGCAGTATGTCCGCAGTCTCTGATTGTCTCCTGCAGTATGTCCGCAGTCTCTGAACCTCTCCTGTAGTATGTGTATTAATGTGCCCCTTTACTTGCTCAATTATTTGGGATTGCTCCACTGCTCAGTGAGAGGTAATGATGTGCATGAACCTCTAGCAACCAATCAGCAAACAGTAGTGATCTGCTTTAATCTCTAGCAACCAATCAGTAAGTGCTAATGATGTGCTGTAACCCCTAGCAACCAATTAGTGAGCGTTAATAATGAACATTAACCTCTAGCAACCAATCAGCAAGCATGAATTATGTGTTGTAACCTCTAGAAACCAGCCATTGAGCAGTAATGATAGGCTGTAACCTCTGGCAAACAATTGCAATCGCTGCGTGATCTGCTGCAGTAAACTGATTTTGAGTCTACCTGCTATTTTTTGTATGTCTCAGAATGGAGGGGGGGCCCCAAGAAAATGTTTGCCCAGGGCCCAATCAAAATTAAAGACGGCCCTGTGTGCAGTATATGTACTGTATGTTGTAAATGCCTTCAGGGCCCGATGACAGCTTGTCTCCATTGTTGTGTCTTTATGGTCAGATCTCTTCATTCCTCTACTGTACTGCTGTAATTGCTGGGGTCACACAGTACAGTAGAACATTCCTGGTTCTTGGCAGCTGCTCACAGCAGGGTTACACCACCAATATCAATCTTTTCCACAGTTTTCTCCACTGAGAGACCAGGTACACAGTTTTTAAAACTGGGCTCAGATTACACATAGCCACAGCAACATCTCTGAAACCCAATCTGGCAAGATCGGCTTGGTCTTCTGGGGTCCCATCTGCCAGCATGTACTGCTGTGTGCAGTGTCTCCACAAGTCCCCCTAACATCTCTGAGGACCTGGAAAGCTCAGAGTCTTCTCTGACTGTGAACCCAGCATCGCGCACGGCAGAAGCCACCAAGAAGAGTGCAGGAAAACTCAACATTTGGGCAAATTTCACTAGCCCAGTCTTATCAGAGACACTGAAAAGAGGCGGCTCTGCCATCTCTATTTCCTACACACTGGCCACAGGAAGGAGACACACAAGGGCCATTTTGGGAGTGTTTTAATATAATATATATTTTTTAGAGGAAAGATCAGTTAAAGTCCTCTTTTTTCAGTTCATTTTGTTTGTAAGTCTGGATTCTCAATTGTAAGAGTTTTTGTACCATAAATCTTGGTGAGATGCTGCTGCTTTGTATTTTAGGCTGGGTTCACACTATTGTGAATTGGATGTGGTTTTCCCCACATCCAATTCCCATGTCAGGAGATTGTGACTGGCTCTCACACATCTCTGGAGCAGCTCCGGAGCGAATTGCACAGGAGTCCTGTGCGTCTTTTCGACCGCTTCAGGTCCGAATTCAGACAAAAATTCAGACTGAAATCGGACCTGAAACGGCAAACACTGATGCACCAGACCCCTGCTGTGAGCCGCTCCGTACGGCAGTGTGAACCCAGCCTTAAAGGGTTGTTAACTCACAAGTTATATTTTTATTCTTTGTTAAAAAGACCACCTATATGTGTTGTGTTCCTTATTAAAATCATCACCGGTTACTATAAAAGTAAACATCACTATTACTGCAGAATAATATTTAATAAACATACTAATATTTTATTGACAATACTGCTATTCAGCTTTTTGCTGCTGCCATCCTCCTTTCCTTCCTGCTGATTCTCTCCCTTTTATTGCTGCTTTGTAATATTTCTCAAAGCTTTTCTGCTTCCACAGAGACTTGCTGACTTCAACCACTATATAGGACGAAATTTGAAGATGATCACACTCCTTAAAGTGAGTGTAAGGGTAATTTTTTTTAATAACAAACCTGTCATACTTAGGCCTCATGCACACGAGACGCTGTTAAACGCATGTTCAGAGGCAGTTGTACACTTTTTTTCAACTGCCCCTGAACCCATTCAATGTTATCCTATGTGTCCATGTACACGGTCTCGTTTTTTGGCGGTTTTAGGTAGTTGTGTTTAACCACGTTTTTCCAGAAGCAAAAAAAATGGGTTCAGAAGCAAAAGTTTTCCATGTTTCAGACACCAGACACGGCTAAACGCGGTACCGGTTTGCGTTTATAAGTGTTTTTAAAGGAACCCTATTTTTTGGACCAGAAAACTCAGAAATATGATGTAAACTGCAGCAGAGAATGACATTTTGTGACCCAAAATTTGGTGTACTAACACAGTGGAACTGGCACTACAACATATCCAAATTTGGGGTTCCTAGCACCAAGTGGCCCCGAGATACAGGGCCCCAAAGTCGGGTCGCAAACATTTCGTGCACTTTTCTGCAGCAGAGAATGACATTTTGCAACCCGATTTTGGGACCCCATATCTTGGGGCCACTTGGTGCTAGGAACCCCAAAGTTGGTGTGCAAACACAGTGGGACTGGCACTACAACATATCCAAACTTGGGGTTCCTAGCACCAACTGGCCCCGAGATACAGGGCCCCAAATTTGGGTCACAAAATGTCAGGCACTTTTCTGCAGCAGAGAATGACATTTTGTGACCCAAATTTGGGTCCCCGTATCTCTGGGCCACTTGGTGCTAGGAACCCCAATTTTGGATATGTTGGCACACCAATTTAGATACGGGGCCCCAAAGTTGGGTCGCAAAATGTCATTCTCTGCTCTGCAGACGCTTCTAGATGCAAACGCGGTAAAACGCGGCTAAACGCGGCATGCAAATGCGGCAAAATTGGCATTTCTAAACGCCGGTTTCAGCTTTTAAAAACAAAATGCACTGAAAGGTGGGTGTGGCCAAATTGCACAGTGGGAGGATCTTTAAAAGGGCAATAAATACCAGGAGTGCATTATGTGCAGAGATCAGGGGTGCCCTATGCACAGAGTGTAGAGTTCAAGGGTGCCCTGTGTACATAGTGCAGAGTTCAGGGGCACGCTACATACCAAGTGCAGTTTCAGGAGTGCACTATGCACGCAGTGCAGAGTACAGGGGTGCATTACACACAGAGTTCATGGGTGCTCTCTGTACAGAGGGCAGGCTTGAGTAGTCTGCTACATACAAAGGGCAGGGTTTAGGGGTGTGCTATGCACAGTGTGCAGGGTTCAGCTCTCTTTCACAGGCTGTCCACATCTCACTTCCACCACTCCCCGGCTCTAACTTCTACACCACTCTCCCCATCGCTCACCTCTGCACACATCTCCCTCCACAGCCTTCACCTCCCCCCTCCCTCCCCAAAAGCTTCCTTGCATCTCACCTACACGGCTTGGCTCTAGTACCTCCCAGCAGTGTAGGCGGCTTTGCCTCTCTCTCGCTTGCAGGGAGATCACTGATCAGAAGCTGTGCACCCAGGCACAGATGGGGATCACAGTGCAGCTTACCACGTGATGCCTCATCCTACATTGCACCTGCATCTGCATCTCCCTTGTCCCTGCCGTGAGTGCAGGGCAGGCAGAGATTTGTGAGAATTTATGCCACGTCCTGGCTGTAAAAACCCTGGGTGCCAGAGCCAGATTCAGCCCATGGGCCTTGTCTTTGACACATGTAATGTAAATTCTATGTCAGCCTCAGACCTCCTGACATTAAAGTGTATGTCAAGGCAAAATAAAAAACATATGCAATTATGCAGTACATCTCTGCAATACATGCACATGCCCATATTTTATCCCTTTAATGTGGAACTAAAGTCACAAACTGCAATCAGGCATGCTCTTTATTTCAGAAAAGATATTCAGTGTACAGTACATCATTACTACCACTATTGTATGGCATGATAAACTTTTAAAGATTACAAAGATAAGTTTTGGGTTGGGAAACAATAAAGTTATTTCATATTAACATATGCAGATCTCTACTGCTACCACTTTTGGGTCATCCAGGTAAAAAAGGCTTACAGGCAGTGATGGAAGAGACAGGCTAGGGATACGGGAAGTGTCAGGGAACTTTCTTTTTCAGCAAGTTTCTTTTTGAACTCTTAGCATGTTTAGATTTTTTTATTTGAACAGGGTTTGGAAATGCAAACAAAACCAGTACAAGTTTTGATGACGATACTCTCCGCCTCAACATCCTTCACCATGAGGTGATTGTGAATGTAGTGCTAATGGAAGCTGTGTGAAACAGCTAAATATCAAAAAAATTATAAAAAATAATGATATTAAAAAACATGTGAATGAACATGTAAATCAAAGAAATATCTAAACGCTGGTGAAGATATATAAATAAATCTCAAACAGAAAATAATGATAACAGTAGACAGTCCATCTAATGAGTGATAGCCAAGTGTACGCAACAGAAAGGTGTCCCGACAAATAATGTCCAAAAACTGAAGGTATGTGGGGAAACCAGGGGGTCCATCAGCTGGCAAGCATCTTCTAGTGAACAATCAGAACACATCAATGGTATTGTTGTCAACAGTTGTCACGAAATAGGAAACAAAATGGGTGCTCTTACCAGAGCATGTGGATCTGGATGTCAGTAACACCAGATCAAACAAGCATGGATGCTAGGAGAGTCGATGGAGCAAATTCAGGTGTCAACAGAAGGCAGCATCTGTCTGATAGGCTAGTCATGGATGGAACAATCCTTAACATGGTGAGTACCGAGCCGCGCGCAGCACAATCCCGGGTTCCCGCAGCGATCCATGAGCTTAAGTGCCGGTTCACACTAGTGCGATGCAAGAACCCTGCAAATCTAGTTCGGGTTCCTGCATCACACCTGAATTGCACAGTGGTTCACACTGAGATCTGCGAACCGCTGTGGGTGTCAATGTAAAGTTAACGACACCCCCAGAGGAATTCGCAGATCGCAGTGTGAACTGTAAAATGGTGCAGGAATCGGATCGCATAACGTGTGAACACCCATGCGATCCCATTCCAGTGCGGACCAAAAGAAGGGTCCTGCACCATTTTGGTGCGAATGAGATGCAATTTCAGCGATACAGTTTGTATGGCTGAAATCGCAGCGCACAGACATCGCATGTGATGTATAAAGCAATGCGGTGTGAATCACATGCAATGTCTGGCATCGCACTAGTGTGAACCGGGCCTTTAACGAACAAACACTAAATCTACTTGCAGCCACATTCTAAGACTAATCTACCTAGCCCTGTAAAGCAAAAATCGCTATACCTACCTTTTACTAAAGCCGCTCCGGTCCCACGCTGAGCTGTCAGCAGCGGTTTCTCTGTGTAGGCGTGTACAGGAGAGGCAGCCGACAACAGAAGCCCCATAGTAACTCTATGGGTGACGTCACTTCCTAGGCATTTCACAGCCGTTGTCAGCTGTCTCCTGCACACAGCATCCGCCGCTGGAGACCGGACCGAACTGGCTTCAGAAAAGTTATGTATAGTGACTTTTTCTTTACAAGGTTGGATAGGTTAGTCTTAGATTGTGGCTGCATGTAGATTTAGAGTTCGTTTTAGGCTGAACTTCCACTTTTTAACGATTTTGAAATATGATTTAATAATGAAAAAAAAAGACAGGAAAAATAGTGCAAACAAAATATTTACAGAAAAAGAAAAAACAGATATAATAGAAAATAGTAGCAACACCAAAATAATTTGGGATTAGGCATGAAAAATGACTTAAAGTGCTTGTAAAGGTAAGTAAAAAAAAGAAAAAAATAACTAACATGTCTATACTTACCTGCTCTGTGCAATGGAATTGCACAGAGCAGCTGCAAACTTCCTCTTTTCGGGTCCCCCCTCGGCGCTTCTGGCCCCTGGAGGGATGCTGACACCTAAACATTTTTTACATTAATGCAAGTCTCCGCTCTCTGCTCAGAGCTGAAGAGAAGTGAGCGGTCAGCAGTCATGTGATCGCTCAGTTCTCAGGCTTAGATCTAGAAGGGCACAGCGCAAAGGTGAGTATAGATGTTTGTTTTTTTATGTACTGTATACATCTCCTTTAATAACCTGCACGGGTGAGTATGTGAAGCCTTCAGTAGTTTATAAAGTGATATTGAAAACATATTTTAATCCATTCATTAAAATCTCAAATGGTCTTTAAACTCCTAAAGTAATTTCAAAAGAATTTAAACATTTCTAAATCAGCCATTTTAAAAAAAAACAATACCTGTGATCTTGCCATGAAACCCCTTGTTCAGGGAGTAAAAATAATGAAAATATATTATTTTCTAAAAAAAATCAATAGTTTATGATAGGCAGTTCATTGACAAACTATTCTATTAATGTCTATTTTAACAAAAAAAAACTCTAATGAGCTATACCATATGTACATACTGTATATGTCTACCCAAACATGACACACATATTTCCAGCTGCCTTCCAATACTCTTAGGCCCCTTTCACACTTGTTTGACCTGAAAGTCGCATGATTTTGATGCATCTTTAAGCAATGCCTGTGTAATCTTGAGGTCTATAGACCTCAAATTGCATCAAAGTCGGACCAAAGTAGTGCAGAGACTACTTTGAGGTTGCGGCTTGAAGTCACACAGATATGAATGGTACTTATTGAAAATCATCGGGTACGACTTGTCATGCGACTTTGCAGTCACAGGACAAGTCGCACAAGTGTGGAAGGGGCCTGAAAGTGATACCAAGCCCAGGACCCTGCATTCACTATATCTGGTCTCCCACAGAACACGGAAATGCAATTATTTTAGTAAATAGAAACTGCTAAATATCTTTTCTCATCAGCAGTATATAGCAGTCTTGTGACTTCGATCAGTGTTTGGTTAAAGCTTTTCATTCTCTTCTGACTGTCCTGAGGCTGCAGGACCCCTGACCCTCTGTCTGGACAGTGCTGATTGGCCCTGTGCTGATCACAAGCACCCTCCCAAGCAAAAAAAAAAAAAACCTTTTAGCAATATACACCAAACTGAGCATGTACAGAGTAACTCCAAAGGCTCTGCCATATCAGGAGATGAATTGGGGACTGTGGAAGAAGGGGAGGATCAGAGGAGACAGGATCAAAAAGCCTTTTTACACAATGCGGAGGATTAAAGCATTTGTTACCCTAAAACTTCACATTACTGATATGTTACTGCTGTACCATGTACTTGTATGAGAAAGTATCCTGTTCTCTTTGTATTGCTTCTTTTTTGTGAAATTCCTGGTGTTCCTGCCACTCCCCCTAATTTCCTAATAAAAACCGAGTACACTAAGCAGGAGAGCACAACATGGTCAGTTCTCTAGCTGTGCTGGGAACTCAGCATGCTCTACTCCAATGATCAGATTTGTCCTGACATGCCCCCGCTGTACACCCATTCACTGGGAAGCTCAGTGTTCTGCTGTTTCTCCTCCCCCCCCAGCTCTTATGCAGCTGAGAGCAGAGGGAATGTGATCAGTTATAAAAAAGGGGAAAAAATGTATTTATAATGCATGTTTATGTCTATACAAAAATGTTTTGCCTTTCATTTCCATTTTAAACTAAATGCCTTGTTTTACAAGGTGATCATTTACAATCACTTTAACCCTTAGGTTCCACAGTGAGTATAACTAGCACGATTTACTGCATATACAGGCGGATTTTACTGTTCTGGCTTTAGTAACACTTTAACCACTTGCCGATCGCCGCATGTACATATATGTTGACAGAATGGCACGGACAGGCAAATGGGTGTACAGGTACGTCCCTTTAAATTTGCCGCCATGTGGTCACATGCGCGACCCTGCCGCAAGCTCTGTGAATGTGATTGCGGGTCCCGCGGACTCGATGTCCGCGGGGATACCCGCGATCGTCTGATGGAGAGGAAGAATGGGGAAATGCTGATGTAAACAAGCATTTCCCCGTTCTGCCTAGTGACACTGACACTGATCACAATTCCCTGTGATCGGGTGTGGTGATCAGTGTCGTGTCACACATAGCCCCCCCCCCCACAGTTAGAACACATCCCTAGGACACACTTAACCCCTGCAGCGCCCCCCCTCCTGGATAACCCCTTCACTGCCAGTCACATTTACACAGTAACCAATGCATTTTTAATCGCACTGAACGCTGTATAAATGTGAATGCTCCCAAAATAGCGCCAAAAGTGTCCGATCTGTCCACCATAATGTCGCAGTCATGATAAAAATCGCTGATCGCCACCATTACTAGTAAAAAAAAAATATTAATAAAAATGCCATAAAACTATCCCCTATTTTGTAGACGCTATAACTTTTTGCTTAAACCAATCAATAAACGCTTATTGCAATTTTTTTTACCAAAAATATGTAGAATACATATCAGCCTAAACTAAGGGAATATTTATTATAGCAAAAAGTAAAAAATAATGCTTTTTTTTCAAAATTGTCGCTCTTTTTTTGTTTATAGCGCAAAAAATAAAAACCGCAGAGGTGATCAAATACCAAAAATACCAAATAGAAAGCTCTATTTGGGGGGAAAAAAGGACATTAATATTGTTTGGGAGCCACATCGCATGACCGCGCAATAGTCAGTTAAAGCGACGCAGTGCCGAATCGCAAAAAGTGCTCTGGTCTTTGGCCAGCCAAATGGTCCGTGGCTTAAGTGGTTAAGGCACGGCAGGCAGTGTCAACACATTATACTGCCAGTCTGGTTTACATGATCAGCTTTCCAGCGTCGGAAACGAGTACAAAATTAAATTACTTTTTTAAATGTTTTTTTTCTTGTTTTTAATGCATAGAATGCATTGTGGTAAAAAACCTTTTGACTTTATAACCACTTTAAACTTTGTTGCCATTTTGAATAAATTACATGTTATTATTTAAACCATAAAAAACCTTTGATGCCATTTTAATGTCTTAAAGGTGTAATAATGTAGCCAACACACATTCAACAAAAATCCATTGTAAGATGCTCAACTCTACTACTTTTTAACCACTTCCAGACCGCCCACTGCACATATACTGCGGCAGTTCAGCTGGCAACCCGCGATCGCTCCACAGAGAGGCAGAACGAGCATCTGCCTATGTAAACAAGGCAGATCCCCATTTTGACAGGGGACAACACTGAGATTGGCTGTTCCTAGTAATCAGGAACAGCGATCTCTGTGTTGCCCCAGTGAGCCCATTTATACATTGATCAGTGCATTTTTTTAGCACCGATCACTGTATTGGTGTCACTGGTCCCCAAAAAGTGTCACTTAGGGTCAGATTTGTCTGCCGCAATGTCGAAGTCCAGCTAAAAATTGCAGATCGCCACCATAAAACAATAAACAAAAATAAAAGTCCTTAAATCTATCCCATATATATATATGTATGTGTGTGTGTGTGTAATAACTTTTGCGCAAATCGATCAATATGTGCTTATTGGGATTTTTTTAACAAAAATATGTAGAACAACACATATTGGCCTAAACTGATGAATAAATTTGTTTTTTAAATTTTATTGGGAATATTTTATAGCAGAAAGTAAAACATTTTTTATTTTATTTCATTCTTATTTATTTCATTCTTATTTTATTTTCTAAATTGTCGCTTGTTTTTTGGTTACAACGTTGCATGACCGCGCAATTGTTAGTTAAAGCGACATAGTGCCGTATCGCAAAGAATGGCCTGGTCATTAATGGGGAAAATCCTTCCGGGGCTGAAGTGGTTAAAATTACTTTATTTTCTGTATAAAGTTCTACCGAAATGGGCACAATCTACAGTACACTATATCACTAAAAGCTATAACAGCTTCAACTCTTCCGGGAAGGCTGTCCACAAGGTTTAGGAGTGTGTCTATGAGAAAGTTTGACCGTTCTTCCATAAGCGCATTTGTGAGGTCAGGCACTGATGTGGATGGGAAGGCCTGGCTCGCAGTCTCTGCTTTAATTCATCCCAAAGATGTTCTATTGGGTTGGGGGCCAGTCAAGTTCCTCCACCCCAAACTCTCTCATCCATGTCTTTATGGACCTTGCTTTGTGCACTGGTGTGCGCAGTCATTTTGGAACAGGAAGGGGCCATCCCCAAACTGTTCCCACAAAGTTGGGAGCATAAAATTGTCCAAAATGTCTTGGTATGCTGACGCCTTAAGAGTTGATAAACCTCATAAACAGCCCCACACCATAATCCCCCCTCCACCAAATGATTTAGACCAGTGCACAAAGCAAGGTCCATAAAGACAAGGATGAGCGAGTTTGGGGGTGGAGGAACAACAACTCTAGTGGTACTTGGCCTTCAACAAAGCAACTGATGGTAGGGTTGAGTCTTTTAAGGCAAGTGCCCCAAAGCAAAAACGCTGGAATGGCAGAACTGTAGTCAAAGTCAGATCAATGGTTATCCAACATGAGTCAAATGAGCAAAGTACCACTACAGGGCCATAGCATAGGTCAGGGCTGATCATATTTAATAAATATTAACATCATAAGAAAACAACTGTACATTATGCTGACAATAGACCTCAATTACAGAAAGATATTGATAAGGTAGGAGTCCAGAGACGAGTAACAAAAATGGTGTTACAAAAATGGTGAAAGGTGTGGGTGATAAAACATATCAAGAGTGACTTCATGAACTTAATATGTATAGTCTGGAGGAAAGAAGGGAAAGGGGAGACATGACTGAAACCTTTAAATCCATCAAGGGGGTAAATAAGGTTCAGGAAGGCAGTCTTCTCAAAATGAAACCAAAATCATGATCACAAGGACATGACCTCAAACTAACCAGAGGAAAGTTCAAAACGAATCTTAGAAAGTATTATTTTACTGAAAGGGTAGTTGATGATTGGAATAAACTACCAACAGAGGTAGTGCTTTTCTTAATGAAAAAAAAAAAAAAATGGGCAGGCCCGATGGACTACTCAGTCGTTTTCTGTCGTAACATTTCTATGTTTCTATGTTTAACTGCTTCTGGACCGCCCGCTGTCGTTATACAACGGTACTTGGACGTTGAATACAGTTGTTATGGCAGCAGATTGCGGTCCACTTTAGGATAAAAGTGATCTCAGCAGCGGATTCAACGCGAGATCACTTTTATCGGTAGTGGGAGAGGTGCCCCCCACCCTCCCGCCGCGTCCCGATTGTCTCCGCCACTTACCGGAGCCGTCGGTAGCGGCGGAGACGATACGATCCTTTCTGCTCAGACTAAGTCGAGTGGGGGAATGATGGCCCACACTAGAGGTCGACCGATATATAGGCCGATATTTGGCTCTTTGTACTTAATCGGCATCGGCCGATTGTGCTGATAAAAAAAGCCGATTATACCTTCAGCGGGACTTGCAAATGACTTCTGTAATAGTCAATGCAAGTTGTCTGAAGTTTTCTTCTCTCCTCCTCTGGGCAGCTCTTTCAGGTTCTTTTATCAATAGACTGAACTCCGTGGAGAAGTTTTCAGTTTAACCATTTAAAGACTAAATCTTTTCTGACACTTGTTGCTTACAAGTAAAAATCCTGTATTTTCTGCTATAAAATCACTTAGAACCCCCAAACATTATATATATATTTTTTCTAGCAGAGACCCTAGGGAATAAAATAGCGGTTGTTGCAATATTTTATGTCACACGGTATTTGCGCAGCGGTCTTTCAAACGCAATTAAAAAAAAAAAAAATACACTAATGAAATAAAAAAAAATAAAAAAAAGCAGTAAAGTTAGCCCATTTTTTTTCGTCCAAAAGTTTTGATTACCTGTTTTTGTGTATTAAATATTTAAGATATAGTTATTTTTTTTAAATCTAAATTATACATACAAGTGAACTGATTGGAGGTTTGTTTTGTTTAATAAATGTTTAAATATAAAAATTTTTCTGTATCACTTATTACTTAAGGCTGCTTTCACACTGGAGCGGGCAGGCGTTGACGGTAAAACGCTGTTAGTTTAAGCGGCGCTTTACCGTCATTTTAGCGGCGCTATTCGGCTGCTAGCGGGGCGCTTATAACCCAGCTAGCGGCCGAAGAAGGGATTAAATGCGCCCCTGAAGCGCTGCTGCCAAAACGCTTTGCAGGCGCTTCGGCAGCATTCATTTCAATGGGCAGGAGTGGTGGAGGAGCGGTATACACCGCTCCAAAGATGCTGCTTGCAGGACTTTTTTTTAACATCCTGCCAGCGCATCGCCCCAGTGTGAAAGGGGTCTAACTGTTATGGGGCGTACACACGGTCGGACTTTTCAGCTACAAAAGTCCGACAGCCTGTCCGACAGACTTTCGACGGACTTTCGACGGACTTGCGGCGGACTTTCTAACGAACAGACTTGCCTACACACGATCACACAAAAGTCCGTCGAATTCTTACGTGATGACGTACACCGGACTAAAATAAGGAAGTTGATAGCCAGTAGCCAATAGCTGCCCTAGCGTGGGTTTTTGTCCGTCAGACTAGCATACAGACGAGCGGATTTTTCGACCGGACTCGAGTCCGTCGGAAAGATTTGAAGCATGTTTCAAATCTAAAGTCCGTAGAATTTGAGGCTGAAAAAGTCAGTTGAAAGTCCGGAGAAGCCCACACACGATCGGATTACCAGCCAGCTTTAGTCCGTCAGCGTCCGTTGGACTTTTGTAGACGAAAAGTCCGACCGTGTGTACGCGGCATTAGATTTTATGAGATGAAGGGAAAAAAAAAAAAAAAGAAATCGGCCTAATATATCGGCCCAAAAAAATCGGCATCATATATCGGCCATCGGCCACTGAGATTTCTAAATATCGGCTTTGGCATCGGCCAGAGAAAAACCCATATCGGTCGACCTCTAGCCCACACTCAACTCAATGCCGTTGGATGACGGAAGCGATGTCAAACGTCACTTCTGCCCAACGGTATTAAAAGGGACATTTTTTTTTTTATTGAAAAAAAAAAAGAATTTTTATTTTATTTTATTGCATTTAAGTGAGATCTGAGGTCTTTTTGACCCCAGATCTCACATTAAAGAGGTCCTGTCATGCTTTTTTTTTATTACAAAGGATGCTTACATTTGTTGTAATAGGAATAAAAGTGATCCAATTTTTTTTTTTAAAGGGACAGTGTAAAAATAAAAAATAAAAAGTAAAATAAGAAAAAAAAAAAGTAAAGTGCCCTGTCCTGCTCGCACGCAGAAGAAAATGCATACGTAAGTCGCGGCCACATATGTAAACAGTGTTCAAATCACCACATGACCTGGAGGATGGGGTAAACAGTTCAATCTCTGTATTTGCGGACGATACTAAGCTAAGCAGGGCAATAACTTCTCCGCAGGATGTGGGAACCTTGTAAAAAGATCTGAACAAATTAATGAGGTGGGCAACTACACGGAAAATGAGGTTTAATGTAGAAAAATTTAAAATAATGCATTTGGGTGGCAAAAATATGAATGCAATCTATACACTGGGGGGAGAACCTCTGGGGGAATCTAGGATGGAAAAGGACCTGGGGGTCCTAGTAGATGATAGGCTCAGCAATGGCATGCAATGCCAAGCTGCTGCTAACAAAGCAAACAGAATATTGGCATGCATTAAAAAGGGGATTAACTCCAGAGATAAAACAATAACTCTCCCGTGCTACAAGACTCTGGTCCAGCTGCACCTGGAGTATGCTGTCCAGTTCTTGGCACCAGTCCTCAGGAAGGATGTACTGGAAATGGAGCAAGTACAAAGAAGGGCAAAAAAGCTAATAAAGGGACTGGAGGATCTTAGTTATGAGGAAAGGTTGCAAGCACTGAACTTATGTTCCCCTACGCTTGAGAGGGGATTTCAATTTATAAATACCGTACTGGTGACCCCACAATAGGGATAAACTTTTTCGCGGAAGGGAGTTTAACAAGACTCATGGCCACTCATTAAAATTAGAAGAAAAGAGGTTTAACCTTAAACTACGTAGAGGGTTCTTTACTGTAAGAGCGGCAAGGATGTGGAGTTCCCTTCCACAGGCAGTGGTCTCAGCGGGGGGCATTGATAGTTTCAAAAAAACTATTAGATAAGCACCTAAACGACCGCAACATATAGGAATATGCAATGTAATACTGACATATAATCACACACATAGGTTGGACTTGGTAGACTTGTGTCTTTTTTTAACCTCACCTACTATGTAACTATGTAACTATGTGAGGTATCGCCGCGATCATTAGAGTGAGAGCAATAATTCCTGCAAAAGACCTCCTCTGTAACTCAAAATTAGTAACCTGTAGAAATTTTTAAACGGCGTCTATGGAGATTTTTAAGTGTCAAAGTTTGTCACCATTCCACGAGCGGGCGCAATTTTGAAGCATGACATGTTGGGTATCAATTTACTCGGTGTAACATTATTTTTCACAATATAAAAAAAAAAAATTGGGCTATCTTTACTGTTTTCTTATTTTCTAAATTAAAAAAAATGTATTTTTTCCCAAAAAATTGCGTTTGTAAGACCACTGCGCAAATACAGTGTGACATAAAGTATTCTCTAGGGTGTCTGAAAAAAATATATATAATGTTTGGGAGTTCTAAGTAATTTTCTAGCAAAAAAACCTGATTTTAATATGTAAACACCAAGTGTAAAAAATAGGCCCGGTCCTTAAGTGGTTAACAGAGGTCAGGCTGATTTGAACACTAATGCCGCGTACACACTTGAGCGGACTGTACGGCAGACTTTGTCCCGTGGACTTTTCGACAGACTTTACGGTGGACTTTCCGAATGAACGGACTTGCCTACACACGATCAACCAAAGTCCGACGGATTCCTACGTGATGACGTACGACCGGACTAAAACAAGGAAGTTCATAGCCAGTAGCCAATAGCTGCCCTAGCGTCGGTTTTTATCAGTCGGACTAGCATACAGACGAGCGGACTTTTCGACCGGACTCGAGTCCATCGAAAAGATTTTAAACATGTTTCATTTCTAGGTCCATCGAACTTTTGGGGGAAGAAAATCCGCTGGAGCCCACACACGATTGAATTGTCCGACGGACTCCGGTCCGCCGAACCAAGTATGCCGTAAAGTCCGGTCGTGTGTACGCGCATAAGTGTTGGAACAGAATATATAGATTTTATCATGGGTAGCACATCCAGAAAAAAAAATTGTGGTATAAGGACATATCTTCAAGTAATACTGGCTACTCTCACTTTTAGGAACCTTTAGCCTAGAATGACAGCCAATCCGATTACACATATTCTTTTGCATTCAACTCTTTTTATGAAAACACATATCAATGTTGTAAGTAGCTCTTTCACATAATATAACTTATTGTTTGAGTTTCAAAAATCACTGCAAAAATCCACATGCGTTGCTCTCTGAATAACAGTCAGAGTACAAGCGCTTGCTGCGGCATTGGCCACTTATTACATTTTGCATACAGGTGAACATAAAGGCTATCAAATTTTACCATCATTGCTCTAGAAAATTGACTGTCATTTGGTTGGATTATTTTTATTCAACACGCACTTACATTTCCAAAGTAGTTCTAAAGCCACTGAAGCACAAATGTTATGTTATTACATTGAGAAGTGACGTTCCCCTGGAAATAGAAGCAGGGTTTGACGTACTCTGTTATTATGATTATTGTAGGGTGATAGTTCTCTGCACATAATTCCTACATTACAGGTGCATCATAGTTCCCGCATCCTCCACCAGGTGCCTGGCTGATGGTTTAAAAGAAACACATTACTTCCTCCCCAGAGAAAAAAAGTGTGTACTGGAAGCAGGCAGCTTTCATTTACGACCAGCATGTCGAAGAAATCAATATGCTGACACTTTAGAGGCTTGTGGGCTAGGAAACAATGACGCCAGTGTCAATCCTGTCATAGTGAATAGAAAGTCTGTGCTACATTGTACCACTTGTCTGGTGGGAGATCTTCCATTGAAATGTCAACTGACTTCACATCTGTATCCCTTTATTAGATATGAAGAAATGTATATTGAGCCATTGTGTCTATTCTATCCTGGAACCTTGAAAGGCCACTTAGCCTAAAACACAACCCTGAAAATGTATGGATGATTTGTCTACTTTAAAGGGAAAGTGTCATGTATTGTAAAGTGGAAGGAAAGGCTACACAACAACAACATACCTGACTACTTCATCGCCCATCTAAATCGAACCAACAGGAATTGTGCGGTAACTTGAGTGCATAGAATAAATGTATGTAGATTGCAATTTAGTAGAAAATTCAGTGGGTACCAAAGCAACAGGAAAACAACATTGAACAGGTATGTTGTTGTCCAGCCCTTCCTTTCATTTTAAGCGAGCAAATATTTGAATTATAATTGAAGTGTTTACCATAAAGTAACTCTAATGCCTCATACACACGGACATTTTTACAGCTGCGTTTTTGAGCTTTTTTGCAGCTTAAAAACACCACTCCATGTTATTCAATTGCATCATACACACCATGCCATTTTTGAGCTGTAACAGGCATTGGAGTTTTTAAGCACCAAAAAAAAAAATCCAGGACAGTGCGTTCTGAGACTCCAGTGCTAGAGCTCTAAAAACGCCAGACACCAGTAAAAGGTGTTAAACGTGATTTAACGAGGCTTAACGCTGTATACACAACGTTAGGCCTCATTTAGCAATTTTCTGCCCTTATTCAAAATCAGTGGTTCCCTATGGGAGCCAATTGATTTGAATAGAAGTCGCACCAGAAGTTGGATCAAGAATCTTGAAGGGTAACCCCGCCAAAATGTAAAAAAAAATTTTGCGTGAGGCCCCCCCCACCCCACCCAAGATGATACCAGACCCTTTGGTCTGGTATGGGTCCAAAAAAATGGCGTGGGGGTCCCCCCAAGATTCATACTAGACCCTTATCCAAGCACGCAGCCCGGCAGGTCAGGAAAGGGGTGGACGAGCGAGCACCCCTTCCTGGATCATACCAGGCCACATGTCCTCAACACAGAGGGGTGGGTGCTTTGGGGCGGGGGGATCTGCGCCCCCCACCCCAAAGCACCTTGTCCCCGTGTTGATGAGGACAAGGGCCTCTTCTCGACAACCCTTGTTGCTGGTTGTCGTTGTCTGCAGGTGGGGGCTTATCGGAATCTTTAACCAGGGGGCCCCCCAAATCCCGGTCACCCACGCTAGGTGAATGAGTATGGGGTACATCGTACCCCTAACCATTCACCTAAAAAAAAGTGTCAAAAATAAACACACTACACAGGTTTTTACCGTATTTTATTAAGGCAGCTCCGGCAATTCTCCCTCTTCTGATGTTTTTTCTACAGTCATTAAACTCCCCATCATGTTATCCTATGTGTCCATGCACCCATAGGCTGTTATCAGCAGTTTTTGGCTGTTGCGTTTTTTGGCTTTAAAAAAAACAAACAAAATTAGTGGGTTAATGAGAGGAGTTTTTCAGCTGTTTTCAGCTGTAAAAAAGCTCTAACGTCAAAAAACGCTGCTAAACGCAGATAAATACTCAAAAACTTCGCTCACCAGCATATTTTAACGTTTTTGATCCATTGAAAAAAAAATGTAAAAAAAAACAAAAAAAAAACCCCTAAAAAACGCTAACGCGGAAAAACGCTAATAATCGTTAAAAAAAGAAAAAACATGGAAAAACTCACTGCAAAGCTACTGGCGTTTTTATAATGTTATTTCAACGTCCAGTATGCATGAGGCCTTAAAGCTAAGATTTGCAAAAATTTTGCCTAAGGCGGGCCATACACGGTTCAAATCTCGGCCGGTTCAATAGGAAGCGGCCGATATTAGAACCGTTAATGGGCATGCTGAATGTCGAACAACTTGGGTAAAACCAGCAAGCCCTTACATTCATTCAGAAAATGCAAAGTTTCCTTTAAAAGGCGCACATACTGAGCAAGTGACCGCCTGTGCTCAGTAAGCAGCAGGGCAGCCATTTAGCACAGGACCCAGAAGCTAGTGGAGATCACTGTAGTAGTGGTACTTTCTACAGTGATTTCCACAGGGATCCCACAGGTATGGCACTTGCATCCGTAGGGATCTCACAGGTATGGCACATGCATCCGCAGGGATCCTACAGGTATGACACATGCATCCGCAGGGATCCCACAGGTATGACACATGCATCCGTAGGGATCTCACAGGTATGGCACATAACTCCGCAGGGATCCCACAGGTATGGCACATGCATCTGCAGGGATCTCACAGGTATGGCACATGCATCCGCAGGGATCCCACAGGTATGGCACATGCATCTGCAGGGATCTCACAGGTATGTCACATGCATCCGCATGGATCCCACAGGTATGGCACATGCATCCGCAGGGATCCTACAGGTATGGCACAAGCTGGACCAATGAAACTTTGCAAAAATATCCATACCTAAACTTCAAGTGATTGTAAGGATTCATTTTGTATTTTATTAAAATAACATGTCATACTTTCCTGGTTTGTGCAATGGTTTTGCAAAGAGCAGCCCTGGTCCTAATCTTTTTAGCTCCACCCCCAAGCCAAGTGCCCCCATAGCAAGCGACTTGCTATGGGGGCCCTTGTGCATGCTCGCTTCCAAACCCAACTATGTGTGTCTATATGACGCACAGAGCTGGGCTCAGGCTCGGCTCCGCCTCCACGCTCCCAAGCCAATGCCTCATGCTGCTGTATCTGAACCAATGAGGAGGGAGAAAGCCAAGATAGCCTTTAGCTCTCATGCACATCGATGGATTGAGATCATGCTCAGGTAGGTATTTAAAGGGAGTCTACGGGGGGGAGCTGCATGCAGAAGTTTTTTTACCTTACTGCATAGGATGCAGTACTTAACTAACCACTTTTAGCATGAAATATATGAAGTATATTGTTGCTATATATTTTGACATGTCAGAAATGTATTCATGCAGACGTGCACAGTTACTAGGAAGTTCACAATAACTTTGGATAATAAAGAGTTAGATTTCCAGGGGTTGTCTAGGGGTATATATATCTCAAAAACTGTGTGGATCCCCAAGAGTTGACTCTTAACTGTGGAGGCTTTGGAAAGGGTATTTCATTGCTAAAACCATTTTGTGTTTCAAGTCATCTTTAGATTTATGATAGTTTCTTTGTCGGATTTTCCAGCCTTCACACTTCCAGCAGCTCTTTGTCTCCTGTGTGCACCAACTCTGCTCCCGGTAACATCAGATCAATGGTGAGACGCGACCAAGCAGAACTGACAGCTGAAAAAATGTTTCTTTTTTTTGTTTCAAACTACTTAAAAATGACTGCAGATGCTCCGGTTTACATAAAGCTGACTAAATGGTATGCTTTGTAGCAATCCATAAAGATGAATAAATTATATCTGTAATGTACCGAGGTCTAACAGGAAACAAGCCGCACAGCAGAGGCACGGTTCAAGCCAATGCTATTCTTCTTAGCCTGTCACTAATTATACTTGTGTGTTGTTAAATATAAACCATACACTATCAATGACAAAAAGCTGTCATCCTCCTGATTCTTGCCCAGGGGAAACTGAACTGGAAATGATAATCACTGTAATACTGACAAGGTCACTTCTAAGGGTTAACCATAAAGCTATTAGCATATAGTTAGTGTCACAGCTTACCATTGCACTCTGTGGATGCTGATCTGTAATTTGTAATTAAAAAATGTAATGTAATGGAAGACAAATACATTCAGATCTACTGTATAAATTAGAGGAGAGGTTGTATGGACCATGCTATGACCATTCACTCTAGTGGCAGGAAACAAGGCTACAGGTTGAATAAGGACCGAAGGCGCAGACTGTTCTAGTTTTGACGCAGTTCAACCCTAACAAGAACAATCATCTTGAAGCAGGAGAGCATGGCATTATTTTTTCATCTAATACTAGATTTCATATCTCTCATCATTTCTTTTGAAACTCATTTCTGACTTGGCCAGTGTCTGGATACGGATTACATACAGCAAAAGGACCATTATCTTTTTTATGGATAAAGAGGAAGATAAGTAACAACACAGATATACCTAGATGCTCAAAAATCTGCATGTGCCATACCAAGCATTTCTAGCACTTTGCGCAATAAAGCTGGACTCCAGAGACGAAAAATGTTAAGCCTTACGATGAGTCCCCCTCCCCATTAAAAGGTTTCAAGTGGAAGTAAATCCTACATACAGATCTGCTTAACACTGTGTCTCCTAATGCCGCGTACACACGACCGGACTTTCCGTCAGAATAGACTCCGATGGTCTTTCCGACGGAGTTCCGCTGAAACGGACTTGCCTACATATGATCACACCAAAGTCCAACCGTTTAGAACGCGATGACGTACGACAGGACTAGAAAAAGGAAGTTCAATAGCCAGTAGCCAATAGCTGCCCTTGCGTTGTTTTTGGTCTGTCGGAATAGCATACAGATGAGCGGTTTCCCCGATAGGAACTGATTCCATCGGAAAGATTTGAAATATGTTCTATTTCTAGGTCCGTCAGAATTTTAGAAAGAAAAAGTCTGATGAAAGTCCGATCGGAATGTCCGACGGAATGATTCCATCGGACCTTTCCTACCGGAAAGTCCGGTCATGTGTACGCGGCATTAGGAGACACAGTGTTAAGCAGATATGTATGTAGGGTTTACTTCCACTTCTACTCCTACATATTCTGTATAATGCTGGTAAAAGATCTGTATAAATGCCTTATTTCAATCCGATCCAGTTTGGTCATGTGATGCAGAAGCTTCAGCTCCCGTGTCATGGAGCGTTCAACAACAGGGATGAATTCCAGGAACTGTGACATCACCCAATAGGTTCCATTGCTCATCTGATGTCAGCGCTACCTACCTTCACCTACAGCAGCCGCTCCATGACACAGGGGAGCCAAGCTTTGGCATCATGTGACTGGACCAAAGCATGTTGAAATGACGTATTTCCATTTTTTTACCAGCACTATACAGCGTAGGTAGGAGGAGAGAGGAAGCAGTCGTTTTTAAGCTCAAACATGAACTATACTAACATCTACTCCAACCCCCATTGTAAGCCTATTCTATCTATCCTTCTATCTAAGATCTGTATACTTACCTATTCTGAGGGTGCTCAGGTCTGTCCACAGTGAGACAGTGTATTACTGGATTTTAAACAGTATAGATGCTTATTTATAGTGTTTTACAAAGCTATACAGGCAAAAGGGGTCAGCCAGAAGAGATCTAACAGGAATATTCTGAATAAAGTTCCACTTTAATTATAGTAATGATGTGTACATACGAGCAGACTTTTCGACCGGACTGGTCCGACGGTCTATCTGACGGACTTTCGGCGGACTTCCGACGGACTTTCCGAACAAACGGACTTGCCTGCACACAATCACACCAAAGTCCAACGGATTCGTACGTGATGACGTACACCAGACTAAAATAAGGAAGTTGATAGTCTGTAGCCAATAGCTGCCCTAGCGTTGGTTTTCGTCCATCAGACTAGCATACAGACAAGCGGACTTTTTGATAGGAACTGGGTCCGGCGAAAAGTCCGCTCGTGTGTATGCGGCATTAGTGTTTGACTGAACTTCCACTTTAAGCAAGTTTAAATTAAGCCTTTATTTCCACTTTAACTGCTCTTTTTGCCTAGTAGATGATGAATAAGGTGACATACATACCTTCTTCATCGCTCCCTGATGGATTTCCTACTCTGTGAGGCTCTGGAATGTGGGTGGGGTCCTCATAATCCTCCCATACAATGCAGGACTGCTGATCCTGCATTGTACAAGATGACATCAGCGAGCTGCACCAGTCAAGCAGTGAAGGGAACATGCTTTGGGGGACTGGTCACACAAGAAGAGGAAAGCCTATAGGAGCAAGGAATGAGTGAAATACTGTATATCATGTCATACATAACCTCCTAGATACAAAGAGCAGTTAACCCTTTCAGGGGGGAGAGGGACTAACTGCAAGGGTAGAGTTTTTTTCCCAGGAGTTCACCTTCATCCCCATAGATACAAATGTTTGCAATGCTGGATTGGCCACACCAACTGCAAATATTAGGCCATGTATTTATGGCTACAGGCCTTAAAAGTACAGTACAGAACATGTCCAAAGGCGTACAAGATATGTTAAATCTCAGGTTAAGATTGGCAAGATTTTATAGTATATAACTGATACTAAAGGGAAACTGAACTCTAGAAACTGTGCCCAAAAAAATGCAGTTAAAGGTCCAGTCCCCAGTATTACCTGAGGTCTCCATGCAGATGATCTTTCTTTTATTCTTAACTTACCATACCTTGTTTTAGTCTCATCTGACCATCTTAAATGCACTTTGAAGTTTCTGATCACATGGAAAAAGGTGTTATGGTCCAACGAGATTAAAACGGAATTATTTGGCGTCAACACCAAACGATATGTCTGCAGGGCTGGTGCAAGGATTTTTGACACCCTAGGCAAAACCCCCACTAGCTCTGCCCCTAACTTCACCCCCTTTGCCCTGCCCATGTACACGGTGGAGGTGGCGGGAGGGGAGATTTTTGAGGCGCCTCTCCACCTATTTCTTAAGCCGTGGTCCGCAGGCCAGCACCTGCACCTCTGTACCCGGCCTGAAGACAAATAGTGGAATCACCAGCTCGCTTCCTCACCCCAGCCATGGTCTGCAGGTATATGGACAGGCTAGGGTAGTATATGGACAGGCTAGTACAGTATATACACAGGCTAGGGCAGTATATACAGACAGGCTAGTACAGTATATAAAGACAGGCTAGTGAAGTATATACACAGGCTAGGGCAGTATACAGACAGGTTAGGGCAGTATATACACAGGCTAGGGCAGTATATACAGAAAGGCTAGGGCTGTATATACAAAGGCTAGGGCAGTATACAGACAGGCTAGGGCAGTATATACACAGACTAGGTCAGTATATACAGACAGTCTAGGGCAGTATATACACAGGCTAGGGCAGTATACAGACAGGCTAGGGTAGTATATACACAGGCTAAGGCAGTATATAAACAGGCTAAGGCAGTAAACAGACAGGCTAGGGTAGTATATACGCAGGATAAGGCAGTATATACACAGGCTAGGGCAGTATACAGACAGGCTAGGGCAGTATACAGACAGGCTAGGGCGGTATATACACAGGCCAGGGCAGTATACAGACAGGCTAGGGCAGTATATACACAGGCTAGGGCAGTATACAGACAGGCTAGGGCGGTATATACACAGGCTAGGGCAGTATACAGACAGGCTAGGGTAGTATATACACAGGCTAGGGTAGTATATACACAGGCTAGGGCAGTATACAGACAGGCTAGGGTAGTATATACACAGGCTAGGGCAGTATAGAGACAGGCTAGGGCAGTATATAGACAGGCTAGGGCAGTATACAGACAGGCTAGGGCAATATATACACAGGCTAGGGCAGTATATACACAGGCTAGGGTAGTATTTAGACAGGCTAGGGCAGTATATAGACAGGCTTTACCTGCAGGCATCGGACCAGGCCCTGCAGAGACACCTGTCCCAAGCTCAGGCCAATGGGGTCTCCTCCAGCTCCTCCCCCTTCACAAGCAGCTGATATCTAGTTCCTGCCCCAATGTAGGAGACAAAGACAGGGGTGATTGCGGGCTTGCGATGCTCACACACTGCTCATTGTTACCCTCTCTCCAGCTGGGTTAGTTAAGCTTGTTTTACCATGGTGAGAATGCCTGCAGCTTGGTTCCCTGAGCCTTGGAGCATGAAGCCGTGTGTGGTTACAATCCCAGCAGCATGCTTGGCTGACTCACGCTAGCGTAGAAGGTCATACAATGGACAGGAGCAGGTCTTCTGCCTACAGCAGTCTGGTGCACTGTCAGACGTCAAGGCTAGTGAGCAAAGAAGAGCCAGGATTAGCAGACGGCCAGAAGAGCCAGCACCGGCCCCAGGAGCAGTTAAGTTGCCTTGGGCCCCAGAAATACATGTGGCCCAGAGCCCCCCTCGACTGATTTGCGCTCTAGGCTGGCTCCTACCTTGCTTATAGTTAGCGCTAGCCCTGTATATCTGGTGAAAATCCAATACAGTTTGTCATCCAAATAACACCATTCCTACAGTAAAGCATGGAGGTGGTAATATCCAGTTATGGTGGTGTTTCTCTGCAGCAGGGACTGGAGCACTTGTCAGGATGGAAGGAAAAATGGATGGGGCCTAATACCATCAAATTCTTGTGGAAAATCTGCTGCCCTCTGCCAGAAAGTTGTCAATAGGAAGTTTTACCTTCCAACATGACCCAAAGCACACAGCAAAAATGACCACACAGTGGTTGAAGGAGAAAAAAGGATGAATGTCCTTGCTTGACATAGTCAGAGCCCAGACTTAAATCCCACTGAAAATCTGTGGAATGACTAGAAGACTGAAGTCCACAAACGGTCACCATCAAATTTAACTAAACTTTTTTTTTTGAAGTTCTGCAAAAAAAGAATGGTCAAATATTGCAAAGTCTAGATGTGCAAAGATAGTAGAGACATATCCCATCAGACTAAAGGCTGTAATTAAAGTAAAAGGTGGTTCAACAAAATCCTTTTTCCAACTCTGATTCTGTTTGTGATTTTTATTTCTGAGAAGGCTGGTGTTATATCTTCCACTTGGATGTTATAAGTTGCACTAGCAAATGCAGCTGGATAAAAGAAAAACTGTGTCTGTCTTCATTTCAGGCTGCAATGCAACAAAATATGATTATTTAAAGGGGGTGATTCTTTTCTATACTTACTGTAGCAGTCTTGTGACTTCTATCAGTGTCTGGTTAAAGCTTGTAGGAGGAGTTTTCATTTTACTCTAACTGTCCTATGAGGCTGCAGGACCTCTGATCCTCTGTCTGGCAGGGACGTGCAATCAGGGGAGGCAAGTGAGGCAGAAAGCAAAAAAAAAAAATTGAGCTTCAAGGGTCGTATCTCGGTGACCTGAGGTCACAGAGAAATTTGGGCTGTAGGTAGCCTAAGTCCTACCCCACCACTGGTAAAAATGTGGGGCTCCTACGACCTATAATTCTGGAGATACTGGGCTCCTTGCGCAGCCTGTCAGGGGCTACATACAGAGCGGCCAGTTTAAATACAAGCTGGCACACTCTGTTTGCAGCAGACTGAGAGGTTGACCTCATAGTGCATCTCCTCACTTCTTGTCAGAGGCACTGAGCTCAATGGACAGCTTGGAGTTTTGGACCAATGGTAAAGTACCATTAGCCCCAGCTGTCCAATAAAAATACTGCAGTGGAGGCACGCCTCTCACTGCAATGTCATAGAAGGGGGCATGTGTCTAAAAGACACATGCTCCCTTCCAGCCCAGCCCTCTTAACTACAAGGAAAAAACATGGGTTTATGGGTATAAGATTTACCCACAATCCCATGTTTTTCTCACACAGGTAAGAAGGAGAATGAGAATCTGCTGCTGTTGAAAAGGTATTGTTATAATGAAGCTAAATCATACATTATGATGCTTTATGTTATAAGATAATAATGTATTATTTATATAATTACTGTGAAATTACTAGTTTGAAGTTATAACTTCAAACTTCAGTAATTTGTTCGTTAAGCCACCTACTTGAGTACAGATTTTGAAAATATAGTAAATTACCTTAAAAACAATATATAATAATTATTTGTATATTACTTATGGTAATTAACCCAATGCCACCCAGGCCAATTCTGACACTTTTTTCCTACATGTAATAATCATTTTTTTGCTAGAAAATTACTAAGAACCCCCAAACATTATATATGTTGTTTTAGCAGACACCCTAGGGAATAAAATGGTGGTCGTTGCAACTTTTTATGTTACACAGTATTTGCGCAGCAATTTTTTGGAAAAAAAAAACTGTTTCATGAATTAAAAAAAAAAATAAAGATAACCCGATTTTTTTGTATAATATGAAAGATGATGTTACGCCAAGTAAATAGATACCTAACATGTCATGCTTTAAAATTGCGAACAGTCGTGGAATGGCGCCAAACTTCAGTACTTAAAAATCTCCATAGGCGGCGCTTTAAAATTCTTTACAGATTACATGTTTAGAGTTACAGAGGAGGTCTAGAGCTAGAATTATTGCTCTTGCTCTAACGATCTGTGTGTATCTGGCTCTGATACTAGCCAGTGCCTCACCAGCCACTGACCTCACTGCATGTCCCTGCTGTCTGGACAGTGCTGATTGGCCCTGTGCTGATCACATGCACCCTTCCAAGAAAAAAAAAGACAGGATCAAACAGCCTTTTTACACAATGCAGAGGATTAACCCCTTAGGTTCCACAGTGAGTATAAGAAGCAAGTTTCACTGTATATACAGACTGATTTTACTGTTTACTGGGTTTAGTAACACTTTAGTAATATCAGGGACTGCAGGATAATCTTTCTGGTTTGTACTTCTGTATTATTGTAACAGCGATCAGTATAAGAACCTTTTTTTTTCATTTATTTAACTTTGATATTCTTGCATGGGATATACTCCGACATTGCAAGTAAAAATGTTTTGCATACCTCCCTCTTATAAGATATGTCACCATGACGCTATATTTGCACAAAGTCCAATCTTGTGTTTTCTCTCCTCATTCGTTGACAGCTGCATTAGAACTGCCTACTGTATGTGCTCAATTCCTGGCAAAGAATAAAAAAACAGTTCCCGCAGGGAACTTCCTGTGAGGAACAAAAAACACTTCCCTCAGATGGTAGCATAAGGCTAAAAAACAGATCGGGCAATACAAAATATAGATAATATTAACTGAGGACAATGCAAAAGTTAATACAGTTTGTAGGTATGCATGCACAATCTTTAACTTGCAATTTCAAAGTGTTTGCAATAAAACATACTTTTGCTCTGATTTAAGTTAAAGTTGAACTTTAGGGAAAGCAAAATTGCTCCCTTGCAGTGGGATTGCCTATGCACTGCAAAGGTTAAATTCGGATGGCCTCTGATGTCAGCAAAAACGAATGCAAAGCACACAGTACGGCACTGGACATGAGGATGTCAAAGGACAGTCCACTGCCGTGTGTAGGGGAGAAGAGGTGAGAACAGGCTGCTGGAGGGAGCAGATGATCAGGTAATGCTGGCCTTACCCCTGCAGAATTGAGCTTGAATGTTTTGACGGCAAAGCATATAATCCAAACATTCAATGATGCCTTCATAGACAGAGTGATTTTTGGACAACTTTTCATTTGAAGACCATGTCAATGTCTGGATTTTTTTATGTTGGATTAACTCTAAAAAAACTACATGTGCATAAGATTATTGTTGGCCAGGTGAAATTAACAATTAGAAATTTGTTCGTTCCTGTTAAATTTGACCAAAAAATTCCATCCTCGTCCCCAAGAACGCGGTGACGTACAACACGTAAGACGAACCGAGAAAAATGAAGTTCAATAGCCAGTGCGGCTCTTCTGCTTGATTCTGAGCATGCGTGGAACTTTGTGCGTCAGAATTGTGTACACACGATCGGAATTTACGACAACCGATTTTGTTGTCGGAAAATTGGAGATCCAGATCTCAAATTTTGTTTGTCCGAAATTCCGACGGAAAATGTCCGATGGAGCCTACACACGTTCGGAATTTCCGACAACAAGCTCCCATCGAACATTTCCCGTCGGAAAATCTGACCATGTGTACGCAGCATAAGACATAAATGAGCATTCAAGTCTTGCAGAGCAGGAACAGCCTCACCACAAAGGAAGATTTTTACTCTCCAAGGAGATGGACTTTATGCACTACGAAATTAACTCAGGACAAGAACTCCCTGAAAAAACCCTATACTTAACATTTAAATTAGTTTAACATTTTGCAAATAAATCTTAAATTGAACCCAACAAATCCTAGATAACCCGCAGTTCACTCCTGTGAATTAATTTCTTGAATAATGGCATTATTTACACTGGTACTATAGGAGCAGATACCAGGCCATGGACACTTTACCACAGCGGCTCATGAAGGGCAGAAGCTAATGGAACCTAGAGGCCTAGAGGCCTTCTTCACAAATACCAATCCTCATTAACTGCCCAAAAAGAAAACATTTGCTTGAACCCGAGCAGAACATATCTGATGTGGGCGACGTGCAATTAATATTCAACAAACACAATTGTTATGTTATACTGGACGCAGCGGCTTCTGCCACTGGAATGTTGTCTTTGTATTCCCAAAGGCCACTAAACAGTCCGGCAATTGTATTCCGAGTAGGAAAAAAACACCAATACATAACAAGATAGGCCAATCGAAACAGGCCTCAGCGGTCAACTCGAGTTGTCATTATGAGGCGATTATTATGTGCTTTACATTTACATCAGAGGAGACAAAGTATTCTGACATTTTGGTTGCCGTAGCAACTTCCACCAAGAGAAAAAAATGTTGAAAGCAAACATATGTGACAGAACATATTTCTAATGCTGTTCACATATTCACATGGGTTCAACATAAGCATATACAGTATATAATAGCGTAACAAGGGAAGACCACGAAATACGGCCCATTTTGTGATGAACTCAAATAACATCTCAGATTATGTAAAAACAATTACATGAAAATCTGTATAAAGAAACTATTGTGTATTTTCAATAGGTTCATACTGTGGATTATTATAAATTATGTAGAAATCATCCTTAGGAAACTTTCTCACTTTGCTTGCCTCCTATATTTTTATTATTATAATTCTAATATAGATTTGTAATGCGCTGCGTTGGTGTGCACTGGTAGAAAAAATAGGACAGGTTGTCTTTTTGCACGGCATGTTCCAATGTACTATAATGCATCACAGCATGTTACACTTGACAGGTAAAAAAAAAAAAAACGATATACTGTATTTACAGAGTAAACATTATATAAAGATTAAAAGATTAGTATTCATAAGATAAAGATTAAAGATAGAAAAAGATTAGTTTTGAATAAAATGATGAGTGATGTTTCCAGCAAGCAGGCGACTCGAGTCCATAGCGTGCTTTGCTTAGCAGCAGTTGCCAGTTAGAAGCACTGGGCAGCCAGCATTACAGGCCTCCGAGTCCTCAGACGATCGTCCAGAGCAGCACTGTACATTACAGGCCTACCGACGAGAGTCCCACTCCCGACTTACGATGACGATCGTCCAGAGCAGAGAGCCCTTTGGGTGTGTACATTATAATTACAGGCCTCCCCTCAGACCACCGTCCATCCAGAGCACTGTGTGTGCATTACAGGCCCCCTCTGACCACCGGCATCCAGAGTACTGTGCATTACAGACCTCCCCTCAGACCTGTGACCACCATTCAGCACTGTGCAGCATTACAGGCCTTTTGGAGTCAGACCACCATCCCAGAGCACTGTGCATTACAGGCCTGTCATACCACCAACCAGAGCACTTTGCAGTATTACAGGCCTGTCATACCACCATCCACTGCACTTTGCAGCATTACAGGCCTGTCATACCACCATCTAGAGCACTGTGCAGCATTACAGGCCTCCCCTCAGACCACCACCCAGAGCACTGTGCAGCATTACAGGCCTCCCTCAGACCACCACCCAGAGCACTGTGCAGCATTACAGGCCTCTCATACCACCATCCAGAGCACTGTGCAACATTACAGACCTCCTCAGACCACCATCCAGAGCACTGTGCAGCATTACAGACCTCTCATACTATCATCCAGAGCACTGTGCAGCATTACAGGCCTCTCAAACCACCATCCAGAGCACTGTGCAACATTATAGACCTCCTCAGACCACCCTCCAGAGCACTGTGTAGCATTACAGCCACCATCCAGAGCACTGTGCAGCATTACAGGCCTCTCATACCACTATCCAGAGCACTGTGCAGCATTACAGACCTCCTCAGACCACTGTCCAAAGCATGATGCAGCATTACAGGCCTCCTCAGACCATTGTCCGTCCAGAGCACTGTGCAACATTACAGGCCTCCTCAGACCATTGTCCAGAGCACTGTGCATTACAGGCCTCCTCAGACCACTGTCCAGAGAAATGTGTAGGATTAGAGGCCTCCTCAGACCACCGTCCAGAGTACTGTGCAGCATTACAGGTCTCTTTAGACCATCCAGAGCAGCTAAGTCTATATCTGTAAGTTTATTCAAACCTTAATACCATGACTAATAACATGATTTTCGAGTTTTTAACTCCAGTAGTAAATAATGAGTTTGGAAATTCTAGAGAAATTCTTAAAAGATGCATTACAATTTAACTAAACTCATTAGATTTTAGTCAACAAACTATTTTATTTTAGTTGACTAAAATGTAGTGGGCATTTTAGTCAACTAAATAAGACTAAAATTAAAACTATTGCAGGTGACTAAAATGGGACTAAAATTAAAATGGCATTTTAGTCAAAAGACTATGACTAAAACAAAATCCAAATTTGATGCCAAAATTAACACTGCTCTGTTAGAACTGTGCGATTAATCATTAAATAATCGAGATCACGATTCTACCCCCCTCACGATCTTAACACATCATTTCCTTGATTCAGTGCAGAGCCCTTCTCTGCTCAAGCCGACAGCTGTCAAAATAATAGGCAGCCTGCCAAGTTTATCACAACATCGCTTAGGCCCCTTTTACACAGGCACCATCAGTTTAGCCATGTTAAAAACGTATCCATTCTTATCTGTTGCTTCATCCGTCTTCTGTTCCGTTAATCTCCGTTTTCATCCATCTTCCGTTCCGTTAATATCCGTTTTCATCCGTTAATGTACACGTTTACATCCGTTTAATCATCCGTTTTTGTATCCGTTTTCATCAGTTTACAGCAGTTTCTGTGCCTTTAAGGAAATTACCCAGAAAGCATTACTCCTCCTATTCTACATTGCCATGCGTGAACAATTTGCCGACTACTTTCTATCTCCATCAGGAGAAGATCCATGGCAGTACCAATATATATAAATAATGCAGTGCAAATTTAAATGTATTAATTAATTTGGTTATTTCATTGTGTTTTGATAGCATAAAAAGACACAAAAGCACATGATATGTTCAAAACTGTTTTAGTTTTATTATTCTGAATAACCCTTTCAAAATAAAGGTTTTTTCACTTTGTTTTTTTAATTGTCAAAGTATGAACTTTGAATTATTTCTTCAAAACGGATCTTAACTGATCGGATGTTGACGGACATTGTCAGTTAATGTCCGTTTTGACGGATCTGGACGTAGCCTTGTACGTTAAAAAAAATGGATAAAAACGGAAGCGGAGGTTAACGGATGATAACGGATGGTCATCCGTTTGCCCATAGGAATGCATTGCCGTCCATCGACGGATGGAAGAAAAACGGATAGACGGTCCGTCCGTGTGAAAGGGGCCTAAGCCAGAGATAAAGAGAAACATTGTAATATTTCGTTCTTTCAGATCAAAGGAATTAACTTCTGTCTGTAAGGCCCCTTTCACAATGGGGCCGCGTCCGTGTTAGCTCTAAAGCACGACTCGTTTTAGCGGCGCTTTAGCGTTGTTTAAGCGGTGCTTTTTGGCCACTAGCAGGACGCTTTTAACCCCAAAGAAGGGGTTAAAAACTCTTGTGTTGCGGCGCTTCCAAAGCGCTTTTCAAGCACTTTGGAACCGCTCCCCATTCATTCCAATGGGCAGGGCGTTTTGGGAGTGCTAAATACAGCGCTCCCAAACTGCCCCAAAGATGCTGCTTGCAGGAATTTTTGGAATGTCCCGCAAGCACACCTCCCCAGTGTGAAAAGTCACACTTGAGTGAATGGGAGGCAGTTTTCAGGTGCTTAGCAGAGGCTATTTCCATCACAAAAGCGCCTGAAAACCGCCTCAGTGTGAAAGGGGTCTAAATGAAGTCAGTTTAACCACTTAAAGACTAAACCTTTTTCTGACACTTGTTGCTTACAAGTTAAAATCTGTATTTTTTGCTATACACTGTATTTGCGCAGCAGTTTTTCAAACGCAACATTTTTGGAAAAAATACACTTTAATGAAAAAAAAAGTAAACAGTAAAGCTAGCCTAATTTTTTTTTATAATGTGAAAGATTAAGTTACGCCGTGAGAATCGTGATCTTTATTCTAAGCAAAAAAAATCTTGATTCTCATTTTAGCCAGAATTGTGCAGCTCTATGCTCAGTACAAAACCACTACACAGAGCAGGTAAGTATGACATGTTTGTTTCTGTTTTTTTAAAAAGCCAAACCTTTAGGGTTCACACCTATTCAAATTGGATGTGGATTTCTCTGCATCCAATTCGCATGACAGGAGATTGTGACTGGCTCTCAATGGAGTCGGTTCACACAGCTCCGGGTCGGCCGCGGAGCGCATTGCACAGAGGTCCTGTGCTTTTCAGGTCCAAATTCAGGCAAAAATTCAGGCCTGAATCATCCCTGAAATGAAGAACAGGGACGCACCAGACCCCCTGCTGTGAGCCGCATCCGTATTAAGGTGTCCTTTTATGAAACTGAGATCAGCGGCGATCCCGAGTCTCACCGCTGATCTCAGGTCATTACCAGTTTATGAAACTGAGATAATCAGTGGAGAACATGTTCTCCGCTGATTATCTCAGCACAGTGAGTCTGTAACTGACTTCACAGAAACGGCCAGTTTATGAAGGTGCGATCTCGGCACCTCACTGGCGATCTGTGACAGAATTCTCACTTTCTGATTCACCATTTCAGAAGTGGAGAATCAGAGTGAGAAGCGTGAAGATGGATGAGTATTCTGGAGAAAGCAAGAAGTCTTTTGACTTCTTTCTTTCACCAAACAGTCATAGTACATCTTCCCCACCATCACACACCCCAAAACCAGCAGGATAGGAATTTATAGTGTATATATATATATATAGATATATATCTATATATATATATATATATAGATGAATGTGTGTATATATATATATATCTATATATATATATATATATAGATGAATGTGTGTATATATATATATATATATCTATATATATATATAGATGAATGTGTGTATATATATATATATATATATATATATATCTATAGATATAGATATATATATATATATATATATATATCTATATCTATATATATATATAGATGAATGTGTGTGTATATATATCTATATATATATATATATATATATAGATATATATATATATATATATATATATATATAGATATATATCTGTATATATATATATCTATATATATATAGATATATATCTATATATAGATATATAGATATATCTATATATAGATACATGTATCTATATATAGATATATTTATATATATTAGGGTTGTCCCGATACCACTTTTTTAGGACCGAGTACAAGTACCGATACTTTTTTCAAGTACTCGCCGATACCGATTACCGATACTTTTTTTTTAATGTCACGTGACAGTGTTTTTTTTTGTTTTTTTTTTAACAGTGCTTTTTTTTTGGGGGGGGGGGGAGGGGGTGAACGTTGTATGTGTGTGTGTGGTTTTTTTTTTATTTACAATTTTTATTTTTTACAATCATTTTTTTTTTTATTCTTTATTGCAATATGTGTTTTTTTTTGTTTTTTTTTTAATCAGCCCTGTTGGGGGGCTTTGGTGAGATATCAGGGGTCTTAACAGACCTCTGATATCTCCCCCTTGAGACAGAGAAAGAGACCGAGGATAGAGATTCCCCAGTCCCTTTCTCTGCAGCCTCAGCTGCACTGAGAATGAATGGAGAGAAGACACAATGTTTCAGTTATGTGAATGGACAGAGTCAGCTGACTCTGTCTATTCACAAAGGAAGGAGGAGGGGAACGGTGGAACGGAGGGGGAGAGAGAAGGAGAGGGGAACGGAGGGGACAACGGAGGGGACAGCGGAGAGGCACAGCAGAACGGAGGGGACAGAAAAGGAGAGAGGAACGGAGGGGACAGCGGAGAGGCACAGATAATGAAAGAGGAACGGAGGGGACAGCGGAGAGGCACAGATAATGAAAGAGGAACGGAGGGGACAGCGGAGAGGCACAGATATTGAAAGAGGAACGGAGGGGACAGGAGAGGAGAGAGAAACAGAGGGGGCATGGAGGAGGATGCAGTGACAGTCAGCGGTGAGCAATCACCGCTGTATGTCACTAAAGCAGCTGAAAGCCGCTGGGGGAGAATCTTGGAACTCCCCCACGCGCCAATCACAGCTGACTTCCAGGTATCGGGGGAAGTATTGGAAGCATTTGCCCAAGTACAAGTACTTGGGCAAATACTCGGTATCGGGACAACCCTAATATATATATATATATAGATATATCTATATCTATATCTCTAGATATATATCTATATATATATAGATATATATCTATAGATATAGATATATATCTATATCTATATCTATAGATATAGATAGATAGATAGATAGATAGATAGATAGATAGATAGATAGATAGATAGATAGATAGATAGATAGATAGATAGATAGATAGATATAACTATATATAAATAGATATAGATAGCTATATAGCTATCTATATCTATCTATATATAGATAGATAGATTTTTTTTAGATGTTCACGTCTCTGACTGGGTTCACACTTGTGCGATGTGTGAACTAGCGTGACTCCTGTATGGGTTTTCACATCGCACCTACATTGACATCTGCGCACCACTGCGGGTGTCAATGTAAAGTTAATGACACCCTCAGATCATTTCACAGATTGCAGTGTGAACCATGTAATGGTGCAGGAATCGGATCGCATGGGTGTTCACACCCATGCGATCCAATTCCAGTGCGGACCAAATAAATGGTCCTGTACCATTTTGGTGCAAATGCAATATGATTTAGGGCCAGTTCCCACTGCTGCAGTGTCCGAGATCGGATGTGATTCGCACCGCACTGCAGTGCAAAATCACATCCGATCTCTGTGCGATGCGATTTCAGCCATACAGACAGTATTGCTGAATTTGCATTGCACTCAGACCAAACTCATACAGGACCCTTTTTTTGGTCCACAGCAGAATCGGATCGCATGGGTGTTCACACCCATGCGATTCGATTACTGTCCGAGTTTGCAGATCGCACTGCGATATGCAAACTGATTTGGGGGTTAACTTTTAGGCCCAGTTCACACTTGTGCGATGCCAGACATCGCACAGGCATCGCATGTAATTCGCAGCACACTGCCATTCACATTACATGCGATGTCTGTGCGGTGCGATATCAGTCGTTACAGATAGTATGGCTGATATCGCACCGCATTCTGTGCAAACATGCACAGGACCCTTTTTTCTGTTTGGACCAGAATCGGATCGCATGTGTGTTCACACATATGCGATCCGATTCATGTCTGAACTGTCAGTTCGCAGTGCGATATGCAAGCTGAACTGGGGGTGTTGTTAACAATGTATTGACACTCCCAGCGATTCGCATATGGCAGTGTGAACTGACATGCGAGTCGGTGCGATGCGGGGATTCGCAGTGTTCTCGCATTGCACCAGTTTATCAATTTTTATGTTTATCAATTATGAAATATATTTTATTTTAATTTATTAATAAATATTTATACCTGTATACTTTATTAAAATTATTTTTTTAATGATTGTAAATGTATTTTGCATTTATATGAATGGTGTATAGCTGCATTACATATGTGGATTACATTAATTTACTATACACCATTCACATTTAAATAGGCACATGTATGATCTTTAAATATTGATAAAAACAATGTTTTTTTTTATAATTAGGTTAATGTATATTGTGTAGGGGGAATTTAACTTTATTATTTTATTAATATGTTGGGGAATAATGTGTGCTGATTCGTGTTACACTTTTTGGTTCCTCATACTGTAATCCCACTACATCACACGAGATTATAGTGAGAGGAGCCGTTCTCAGGAGTTCCTGGCGTTTGTAGATCGCTCCTCAACTCAACATGAGAAGCGATCTACACACTTTCATAAACAGGCACTCAGAGGAGAGCGATCTCCTCTGAGAATGCCTGAGAACTGAATCGCTGTATTTTACCGCAGTTTCATAAAAGGACACCTAAGTGTGAACCCAGCCTCAATACCACTTTAACCTTTGCAATGCGAATGCAGCTTTGGATTTTCAAGTTCCGTGGAGTTCCGATTTAACTACTTAAGCTATTCCACCTGTACACCCCAGAATGATTTTTACTATTTCTGCTGTTTATTCGACAATAGCTTTGACATTACTTAAGACATCCTTTTTCAACCAGGGTGCCTTTAGGGGTCTTCAGGGGTGCTCTGGCAAAATGCCTAGAAAATTGCCCCAAAATTGTACACAAGTCAGTGGGGAGATTAAGCCTGCATTTTAGATACACAAAGCCTCAGGCTTTCATTGTGCACCATTACAACCTTCCAGCAGTTGGGCACCTGCACGGTATCCTTGTTTATCCCTTCCCTGCCCCTCTCCATCAGCACTGGGGTCATATTAGCTGAGTGAGGGAGAAGAGAAACATTGTCAGTGCCAGTGTGCTTTGGAAGAATAAATGACCTCTAACATTGGGTGTGTGGATGTTGCTGGGTTATGTAGACCTTTTAGTTTACTTTTTTTACATTTTAGAATGGGGTGTCCTAAGAGTATGCATCATTTTAAATGGTGCCTTGACTGTAAAAAGGTTGAGAAACACTGATTTAAGATATCAAACTATTACATATATACAGTGGAACCTCGGATTACGAGCATAATCCATTCCAGGAGAATGCTCGTAATCCAAAGTACTCGCATATCAAAGCGAGTTTCCCCATAGAAGTCAATGGAAACTAAAATAATTCGGAAATGCACGGAAAGAACCCGAGGACACCTCGGCTGACCTCGGCAAACCTTGGAAAGACTCCATTCCCGAGGTTTGCCAAGGTTAGCCGAGCTGTCCTTGGGCCTTTCCGTGCATTTCCGAACAGTGCCGACCGGCTGCGATCGGCGCCACTCGGTTACGGTGCCCCCCACCCCCACCTCAGGCCAAACGCGGTACTGCACACGATTTGGCCTGAATCGTGCTCGTTTTGCGAGACAACACTCGCAAACCGAGTTGCGATTTTTAAAAATACAGTGCTCGTATTGCGAAATGCTCGTTAACTGCGTTACTCGCAATCCAAGGTTCCACTGTATTTGGGTTTTTTAAGGACACTTTTTTTGTGCAAAATATTTTTATTGCAATCTTTTTATGCAATTATTAGACAAAAAAGTAACAAAAATAAAAAAAGTTATGAACAAAAAGTTACATTTTACTAATATCATTGGTTATAAAAATAGAAATAAACAAATAAATCTGCAGGAAAATAATAGTTGAAGGGAGAGTGGAAGGGAGCAATTAAATCAGTATTAAACCCTAAATCAGAAGCATAATATATTGCAGCTTACCAGTCATCAGATGTGGTGGCTGCATTTTTTTAGGCTTTTTCCCCCTCTGTTTTCATCTGGTGATCTGACCAGTAACATACCTCCCAATTAAATTACCCCTATTCTGGGTGAAGGAGCACAGAAGGCACATTTGAACAGTGGCATTGTCAGTCTGGCTGGAGGGGTGTGTTAAATGTACTAGCAGATTTAGATATACTAACAAACTGAAGCCAAATTCCAGTTCATGCTTTATAACCCTTTCATGCCTAAGCCTATTTCTGACATTTGTTGCTTACCAGTTAAAATCCGTATTTTTTACTAGAAAATTACTTAGAACCCCCAAACATTATATATATTTTTTAGCAGAGAATCTAGAGAATAGAATGGCAATCGTTTCAATATTTTATGTCACACTGTATTTGCGCAGCGGTCTTTCAAACCCAATTTTTTGGGAAAAAAGATACTTTCATGAATTTTAAAAAAACTAAACAGTTAGCGCAATTTTTATGTAAAATGTGAAAGATGATGTTATGTCGAGTAAATAGATACCCAACATGTCATGCTTTGAAATTGCGTCCAATGGAATGGCGACAAACTACGGCACCTAAAAATCTCCATAGGCGGCGCTTTAAAAAAAAAAATAACGGTTAACAGGTTAGAGTTACAGAGGAGGTCTAGAGCTAGAATTATTGCTCTGGCGATCGCAGCGATACCTCACAAGTGTAATGTGAACACCAATTTACATATGCAGGCGCGACTTACGTGTGCGTTTTCTTTGCTGTGCGAGCTCGCGGGGACGGGGACACTTAAAAATTTATTTTTTTCTTATTTATTTTATTTTTATTTTTTTACATTGTCACTTTAAAAAAAAAAAATATCACTTTTATTGCTGTCACAAGGAATGTAAACATCCCTTGTGATAGTAATAGGTGATGACAGGTACTCTTTATGGAGAGATCGAGGGTCTAAATTTGACCCCAAATACCTCCTTTGCACTTCAAAGTATTCATATCGCCAAAAACAGTGATTCTGAATACTGTTTTTTTTATTTTTAAAGGCGCCATAGGCAGCCGAGTAAACTGGAAGTGACGTTGTGATGTAGCTTACGTGTTTACACAAAGGAGATTGGATCAAAGCCGTTTCTGGCTTACTTCCAGTCTCATTCTAGACGGCCGAAGTGCCATATCGCAGACCAGGTCTCCCGGTGGGACGGGAGGCACGGTAAGAGTGGCAGAAGGCGGCGGGAGGGGGGGTGTCCCCTCTCGCTCCTTCGGGATAACAGCCGAGCGGCTTTTAGCCGAATCAGTTGTTATCCCTGAAGAGCCTACCGCTGGCTCTAAAAAACGGTACTGGGATGATGCCTGCAGCTGCAGGCATCACCCCGGTATAACCCCTGAAAGCCAAGGCCGCATATGTGCGTATGGTCGGTGGGAAAGGGATAAGCAGTTACTTTCCTTTTTGGAATAAAGGTTTTACATAAATAAATAAAACTGAAAATTTTAAGCACCTCTGCCAGTGTTAAATGGGTTGTCTCTTCCCTGTATCTGTAATAGAGATTGTTCTTTTGAAAAACAGATGTACTGACCAGATCACCAGATCAAAATAAAAGAAAGGAAGCCTAAAAATGAAAATTAATGCAGCCATCACATCTAAGAAAAGGCAGCGGATGGGTAAATGTTGCATAATCGAATGCTGCTGCGTCAAATGTCATTGTAATGTCAATCCAGGAAACCAAGTGGGCAGGCTAGTATCACCATGGCAAGGGAGCAGAAAATGTGCAGTCCTTCCCTTCTGCCATCTTGACACCAGAACAGACAGCCTTCAGAATTGGGGGGGGGGTGATTTGAAAGGAAAAACCCCAATAAACAAGGCTCCCCACTCCAAGGCATTGACGCTTCATGCTGATGGGCACCAAACTCTTCATTACTTCTCAAGACCAGGCAAGGGTGCCAGCAGGGGTAGGTTTGTTTTCCATCTGTCTGGCCTCTGCCCCCCTAGTTTATATTTATATCCCTTGCTATGGAGATACCAGCCTGCATGCCTGGTTATCTCTGAGGGGAGGGCATGCTATTTTTTTAACAGTAAAAAAGTCAAAAAATAAAAACAAAAAATGACCAAGGAAGTGCTAAACCTGTATAGATAAGACAGGTTCAGCACTCTCAGAGATGAAAAAATCCTCAGTTCCAAAGCAAGGTGAAAAATGGGCAAAAGTTGGGTGAATAAAAATATGAATCTAAATTCACTTAGTGATAAATAGGATTATTGTTACAATAATGCATGCCCCCATTTAGGAACAGAAGTTGGCCAACTCTTGTTTGATGACATTTTCACATAAGCTAACTTGTTTTGATACAATTTCTAAAGCGTGAATATGATTTGAAAATGTGTGATGAATGTGATGACCACTGAGTCGGTGAGCACTCATACATCTTTTAATCTTTTTAAAATATTTGCGCATTACTTTTTTAAATCCATCCAGAGGAAATGGAAAGTGAATGTGTATAATCAAATCTTGGTTAAAAAGTTGGGTGAAAGCTGTGTGAATTATGGGCAAAAAACAATACTAAATATATCCCTAGGATTTTTTCTTTCAAATCTTGCACAATAAATCATCTGTTTGAGTAAAATCTTTGTGTAAAATTAAGATAAAATCAAGTTGGGTTTGCACAGATAGAAATTACCACACCTGCAACATTTTTACTGCTTTGCAATCTCAAAATGCCAAATGACATTGTGCACTCCTACATGAATGCTTGCCACTCACGCATAGAATACAAATGTAATCCACAGCATCTGACATATTTGTTGAGACCTGGAGGTTGAAGAGGACCTTGCACTTCCTCCATTCCAGCAACATAAAATGTTCGTAGTATTTTTTTTTTTCCAATAAAATGGTTAATCCTGGAAAATTGTCTGTGGTAAAATTTTAAATAAAGCTGTGGCCTTGCCCTTTCCAACTATATGGTTGTACATGTGGTTTATTTATGCAGGCAAGGTTACTTATTTATCAGTTAGGATTCAGGCCTACGTTTCTCAGCAGTCATGGCCTCGGTTCAGATGTGAAGTTTGCAATTGCAAAGCTAAACAATGCCAATTACCAGCTGTGGAAGTTTAAACAAGAAATGCTTTTTAGTAAGGATGACTTGTGGCAAGTGCTGAATACAGACAGACCCACAGACGGAGAGATGGAGGACTGGGATAGGAAGGATAGGCAAGCAAAAGAGACTATAAGCTTGCTAGTGGAAGATGACCAGCTTATCCACATAAGAACAGAGAAAACTGCCAAAGGTATGTGGACTTTATTACAAAAACTGCATGAGCGTTCAAGTCTCAACAGTAAGCTGTTTCTACTAAGAAAGTTATATAAGATGAGACTAGAAGAAGGCCAACAAATGTGTGACCATGTGAAAGCTGTGCTAGAGATCATAGAGCAGTTACGTGCCATCGCAGAAGGACATCAAAGATAACCATATTGTTTCCCTGCTCCTCTGCAGCCTTCCAGAGACATATACTGCTCTTACACTTTACACCGTAACACTTTAGAAACCAGACCCAAGCAGGAACTAACACTGGAATATGTCAAAATGTCAAAGGCAAATTAATCGATGAATTTGACAGAAGGAAAGAAAATTAGCACCATGATGAGAGTTTACCTTCTGAAATTATGCTTTTCCCGTTTGCTAGGAAAACTTTCTTTTGCACTGTAATCAATGTTTGTGAAGAAAGTCTCACGCATTAGCCGCGTGGTTTGCTACTCTTTGTTACTTTAAAGGTGCCACTCCATGATGTGTCTTCAGTTTCCTTTGCGATTGCTTTGACTCTTTCTTTTGTGGATAGCTCTAGCTTTCGCTGCTTGGCTTTCCAGAAGTCCTTTTTTAAATGACCAGTTCTTTTAAATCAAACAGGCTCAAGACATTCTGTTTAATTATCCTGATTTCAGGGGTGTCATGCCCCTCCAACCTGTGTCTTATGCCGCGTACACACGGTCGGACTTTCTATCCTACTTGGTCCGGCACACTTTCCGACGGACTTTGTCCGCCAGGTGCGCCGGACTTTAAAACGGACGGACTTGCCCACACACACCCGGACTTTCCGGCGGGCTAAGTCCGCCCGTCTTTCCGACAGACTTTCGCCGGAGTTCCGGCGGACTTTCAGAATGAACGGACTTGCCCACACACGGACAAGTCCGTTCATTTTGAACGTGACTCAGGTGCGACGGGACTAGAAAAGGATGTCAATCTTGCCGCTTTTATCGGCGAGATTGACACCTTGCGAGCCCCGTCGCGGGGCATACCAGGCCCTTAGGTCTGGTATGGATTATAAAGGGAACCCCCTACGCCAAAAAAACGGCGTGGGGTCCCCCCTAAAATCCATACCAGACCCCGATCCGAGCACGCAGCCTGGCCGGTCAGGAAAGGGGGTGGGGACGAGCGAGCGCCCCCCCCCCCTCCTGAACCGTACCAGGCCGCATGCCCTCAACACGTTTTAGGGGGCGTGGTCAACATCACCCAGTGACCACGCCCCCTAAAACGTCACAGTCCCAGCATGCCCAGGGACTGTGACATCAAAAGGGGGCGGGGTCTCCACCTATATAAGTCACAACGCAGCCCTCGAAGAGCAGTCCAGCAGGAGAGAGCGTCGTGTCAACATCTGGGGAAGAGAAGCCCAGAAGCCCAGAAGCCCAGAAGTCCGGACCTCTGCTGGCAAGAGAGCTACTTGAAGACAGCAGAGGAGCCGGACGAAGAACAGGAACACCGGGAGAAGAGAGCGGAGAAGAACCAACCGGACGCCGGGAGAAGATGAAGCGGAGGGACCCCCGAAGCCGGAAGAAGACCCCCGAAGCCGGAGGAAGATCCCCCCCCCCCGGAGCTGTTTAATAAAATATTTTCAAAAACCTGTGTAGTGTGTTTTATTACTTACACTTTTTCCCTAGGTGAATGGGTAGGGGTACCATGTACCCCATACTCATTCACATAGGGTGGGGGGCCGGGATCTGGGGGCCCCCTTATTAAAGGGGGCTCCCAGATTCCGATAAGCCCCCGCCCGCAGACCCCGACAACCAACGGCCAGGGTTGTCGGGAAGAGGCCCTTGTCCTCATCAACATGGGGACAAGGTGCTTTGGGGTGGGGGGGCCCCGCAGGGCGCCCCCCTCCCCCAAAGCACCTACCCCCCATGTTGAGGGCATGCGGCCTGGTACGGTTCAGGAGGGGGGGGCGCTCGCTCGTCCCCACCCCCTTTCCTGACCGGCCAGGCTGCGTGCTCGGATCGGGGTCTGGTATGGATTTTAGGGGGGACCCCACGCCGTTTTTTCGGCGTAGGGGGTTCCCTTTATAATCCATACCAGACCTAAGGGCCTGGCATGCACCGCGCTCACCGCAATAGGAAAATTTGTTTTTCCTATTGCAGAAAGCGCGAGATGCAATACCCTGCCCTCGCGTCGTATCTGGTCCGTCGGACCAGCCTACACACGAGCGGGCTTTCCGTCGGACCAGCACACACACGAGCGGACTTTCCGCCCGAAACTGAGTCCTACGGAAAGATTTAAAACTTGTTTCAAATCTAGGTCCGGCGGGCTTTTGGGAAGAAGTCCGCCGGAAAAGTCCGCCGCCGCCCACACACGGGCGGATTGTCCGGCACACTCTGGTCCGCCGGACCAAGTATGCCGGAAAGTCCGACCGTGTGTACGCGGCATTAGAATAACAGGAAGGTGAATCCTCCATCAATCAAGATTTAATATCCCACCCTCATTGTGTTTAGCTGGTTAGTGGGCATGGAGGAGGAGGGAGGGAGTGGGCTGTCATTTGACACTGTGTATATGCCTACATGTGTGACTATGGTAACATGGGCTGCTCAGATGTGATACGGAGGAGATGCTCAGGGTAGAAATACATTGAAAACTGAGCATGTGCACTAGCTGCCAACAAAGCTCTGCAAAATCCCCAACTGCAGTGGGGACAAGGACAGGAGGGGGAGACAGAGATACAACAGGATAACAGGATCGACCAGGTTTTTTGCAGAATACAGAGAATAAATCCCATAGTGCCTGAGTGAGTATGAACAGCATGTAATACATAGTTTTAATGAAGTGGGTTTAATGACACTTTAACAAAGTCCTTTTGTCAATATAATCACGTCCAAATTAAAGGGCATTCCTTTATATAGAATTATGCTAGATGTAAACATGTTGGGGCGTACTGTATGTATGAAGTAGCATTGACACTGACAGTAGGTAGGAAAGGAAGTTCTTACAAATGTTGTGAATGCAGGTTGATGAATGAAAGTGAAAAGGTTTGTTCACCACCCCCATAATAGTAGCGTAAATTGAATTGTCACTTTGGGCACAGTGATGATGGCAAATGTTTATAAAGTTCTCTAACCTGTATATGCTGAGATAGATCCTACAAATATGTTTGCCAGCATTTGCACCTCTCAAGACATTCTGTTTAATTATCCTGCACTGTACCACAGTGCACTAGAATATTATTTTAGCTTTCTCTGTAAATAAGCAATAAATTATTTTATTTTTTTTTTTAAATCTTTAGCAATTTTTTGATGAGTGAAGGTAAAAAGGTCATTTTAAATACAAGGTCTGTTTTAATGTGGAGGTTTTTTTTTTTTTTTTACTTTTTATTTATCTATATATATGTTTATCATTTTTAATAGTTTAAAATCTGTGTAATGGTCCATTGTGTCTTGTGATAAAAGTACCCCAGGAAACCTATTTAGTTAATAGAATGACAGAAACAATGTGCATGAAAGTTATTGCTGGCTTTAGCTCAAAGCGCTGTACAAGTACACTTAGCAAAGCTTCTTACATTGTGTACTTTCAAAGTAAACAGCAGCATACTGAATGAGTTTTATGATTGAACATACTTAGTAACACAATGGTTTTTGCTTTAAATGTTCATTTTTTAAATGCACATATACAAATAGAGGATTTCAGTTCAGAAATGTGAACTAGCCATGTTGTAAATAAAATCATTTCTAATTAAAGTGGAACTTCACTCTTTCAATCAACATTGACTATTTTGAATCCTTATACTGCTAATATTAGTAAATAGATAGAGGAAAGTATATCATATTTACTTGTATTAAACTGTGCGAGAGGAGGCAGGGGCGGGGAGCCGTCCCTTCCAGGAGAACACAGTGATTATAGTACTATAGCCACTGGCAATAATCGCATCCTAAAAATCTGACATGCTGGTTGTACCCAAGTCAATCGATGGATCGATTTGAGCACATTCAGTCTCCCCATACATGGTTTAAATCTCGGCCGGACCTTGCTGAACTGGTTAGAGATTTGAACCATCTATGGCCAGCTTTAGACATTAGTATGCTTGCCTTGCAGCACTCGGGTCCTGGATTTGATACCACCAAGCGATCTATACACATGGAGTATGTCTGTGCTCCCTGTTTTGTGCGCCTTTATTCCTCAATCCAGTAGTCATTAAATTAAAGGTCATTTTAAGTGTTTTTATGTTCAGAAATGTTAAATTATAATTTAAATAAAAATGTAAAATATAAAATGTATGCTTACAGTATATACTGTATTTTAAACTGATATTATATTTTTTTTATCATTTTTTAACACTCTTGGTGTTACAAATAAACATTTAATACATGACAAAGGATTTCCAGAGCAAGGTGGTTTAGCTAAAAAGACAGCACAGCAGTAGCAGGCTAGCTTTTGGCTTGCCTTCACTGATCCAAACCGTTCAATAATAAATGAGTCACTGTGCTGAGCAATTCATTTGTATGTGTAATCAACTTGAAGTACAGAGCTGTGTAAGCAACAAGCTTTTTCCATCAAAGCAGCTGTAAGCGCCAGTAAACATATCAAATGGAGCCTAGCCTTTTATCTCATAAGTAGAAAGAAAGAAAGAATCTTAAAGCTGAGTTCCACTCAAAAGTGGAACTTCCGCTTATCTGTCTCCTCCCTCCTCCGGTGCCACATTTGGCACCTTTCATGGGGGAGGGGGGAATGAGTACCTGTTTTTGACAGGTCTCCCTTCCCCACTTCCGGAGACCGCCGGGCCAATTAGAAAGCGCAGTGCGCCTCGCGCATGCGCAGTAGGGAACTGTCTGTGAAGCCAAAGGGCTCCATTGCTGGTTTCCCTTAACAGGAATGGTGACGGCAGCACCCGACAGCCATTTACAAAAATTGTCTGGGATGATGATATTGCAGGGAACCCTGGACAGGTAAGTGTCCTCATATTAAAGGACAGCAGCTACAGTATTTGTAGCTGCTGACTTCTAATTTTTCGTGGGGGTGGGGACACCTCTTTAAGTATTCCAGCTTCTGCTTTCACTGCAGAGGGCACACACCAACATAAACATACTACACTGTATATGTATGAAGTTTTGAGCTGAACCTGGCTGTGCTCCTGCACTGTTCCACTATGGTAACCAAACATATTTGTAGGATCTATCTCAGCATATACAGGTTAGAGAACTTTATAAACATTTGCCATCGTCACTGTGCCCAAAGTGACAATTCAATTTACGCTACTATTATGGGGGTGGTGAACAAACCTTTTCACTTTCATTCATCAACCTGCATTCACAACATTTGTAAGAACTTCCTTTCCTACCTACTGTCAGTGTCAATGCTACTTCATACATACAGTACGCCCCAACATGTTTACATCTAGCATAATTCTATATAAAGGAATGCCCTTTAATTTGGACGTGATTATATTGACAAAAGGACTTTGTTAAAGTGTCATTAAACCCACTTCATTAAAACTATGTATTACATGCTGTTCATACTCACTCAGGCACTATGGGATTTATTCTCTGTATTCTGCAAAAAACCTGGTCGATCCTGTTATCCTGTTGTTCTCTGTCTCCCCCTCCTGTCCTTGTCCCCACTGCAGTTGGGGATTTTGCAGAGCTTTGTTGGCAGCTAGTGCACATGCTCAGTTTTCAATGTATTTCTACCTTGAGCATTTCCTCCGTATCACATCTGAGCAGCCCATGTTACCATAGTCACACATGTAGGCATATACACAGTGTCAAATGACAGCCCACTCCCTCCCTCCTCCTCCATGCCCACTAACCAGCTAAACACAATGGGGGTGGGATATTAAATCTTGATTGATGGAGGATTCACCTTCCTGTTATTCTAAGACACAGGTTGGAGGGGCATGACACCCCTGAAATCTGCCCACACCATGTTATTGCTAAAAACAAAAAAAAAATACAGATTTCATTTCAAATATATATTTGTATGAAAATTTAAAACAGTTTATTGATATCAATTATTTATCTTTACTCTGTATTCCAAAGGCGTTTTTTTTTTCTATTATTTATTTATTTGAAACGTGAGCACCAGCAGAGGACTGGAAGCTCCTCGTGCTTAAGTTTTCCTGCAGATAGGCTCAGAAAGAGCTGGGTCATGTGACAGCTATTTATCGATTAGGAAAAAGGTACTTGGATGTATTTTTATTAGAATAATTACAGTGCCATCATCCACATACAGAGAGAGAAAAAATAATGTAAATTAAACAGTGTGTGTTTAGTATCACTTTAAATAACGTGGTGTATAACAGATATGTGAATCCTCCTATTGTGTTTAGATGCCACGTAGACTAGCTTGAGCATTGTGTTACCATAGCAACAGTTTACCTAATAAATGCTTTCCTGATTCTTTAGATGTTGAAGCGTGAAGGTTTCATTCAGTAGATCAAACAGAACACATATTACAGAATACATTATAGGGGCTTCTGGACAGGGCTGATAAAATTCATTGATGCGATTTTCTTTAAAAGAAGTTAACATTCAAACTTTTGAAATTTTTGAAATAACCAACAAACTAATATGCTTCCATGTATGTCAATGTTTGCAAATACTATACTTCGCAATAGAAGGTCAGTTACCACCACATATTTGGTCCTGCAGCAGAAACAAAAGCCTTTCTGTGACAAAATCCTACTTCTATTTGAATGCTCTGAATAGCCATCAAACAAAACATTGGACCAATTCAGTTACCACACCTTAGAACTGACTTTTCGAGTCCCATAAAGGTACTGCTACCGTTGTGCAACAACAGTATGCTTGGGTATGGCAATAGCTGGGGAAAGCTAGGAGCAAAGTCTGAGTAAGGGTAGTGTGGGTGACAAGTCTCAGGCTTCCCCTTCACTGTGCAAGGATTGCACTAGTAAATCACTAGCACAGAGAAACCTCTTGCCAGTGGCAGAAAATTATATTTCAAATAAATAAGCACAAGCAAAGATTTCAAGCTGAGCATACAATGAAAAAAAAGAAATGCTAAACAAACTGAGATAGCTGCTTGTAGCTTCTAAAACTCGGATCGGAGGAGGCCTGAACATTCATCTGGTAAATCTTAACAAAGGGGTGACTAGAAGACCAGGTGGAAGCCTTGCAAATCTGAGAAACAAAATGCCTAATGCTGAAAAGCCCATAAAGCATTAATAGATCTGGTAGCAAGCCCATTAACAGAGAATGGATGAACCCTATCCTTTAGATCACAGGCTCAAAGGATGACTTGTCTAATCCACCTAGCAATGGAGTAGTGAAAAGCAAGGAGCTGCCTGCAGGCACCCTCAGGAAGTATGAAGAGGGAATACAAGGGCCTAAAATAGGCAATAACTGAGAAGCATACTCTCATAACATGTACTACATCAAGAATCGCCAGAAAGCCCTCCATCTTGATCAAGGATCAAGCAGAGTACATGAAGGAGAACCTGGTGAAAAGGCACAGACCTGGTGGAAATGATCCCACAAAATCACCAGGGCATCCACTGCGAATGTTCTAGGTCTGAACCTGGTTACAAACCTGTCCAGTTTATTGCTAAATCTACATGTCACAAGAGCCAAGTCCAACATCCCCTACCTGTGGCAAAGGGCTTGGAACAACTCAAGTACGATCCCCTGGGTACAGGCGCTGACAACTAAAAAAGCCTGTCAATTTTCCACACCTAGAGAATCTGGCAATGTGTATCCACCAAGCTGTTCATGCTGTTGCACAGGCTCTAGTTGGTGGTTAACAGAGGAATCCATTAATGCAGAAATAAACTCCCCTATCGTTTTCAGCCAAGAAAGCTGCAATCTTAGCCTCTGTTTAATTAAACTGCCATGATGCTGCACATGTAATCAATTATGACACTGGCCAGTTGGTTGAGAGCACAACCAACATTTCTGAAACGTGCTGGAATCAAAACTGTTATTTGCAACTGTTTTGTTTAGTTTTGCTTTTAAGATGGGCTAGGGTCTTCGGACATGTGCTTAGCCCACACAGCAAGGGTCTGACTAACTGCCAAGGAAGAAACTGCAGGTTGCATGATGAGGTCTGGCAAGGAAAAAAGGGCCTTAAGGGCCTTAAGGAAGGGTCTCTAACCTTTTCTTCACTGGGACCATCATCATTTCAGTAAGACAAAATATGGAGAGGTTCAACGCAAGGACCATCCATTGTTGCATTAAGCTCTTCAAAGTAGGATAGTGCTCAGCAAAATGTTTTTGAGGAGCAAATAACTTTTCAGGGTAAGGCTGTTCATCATGTAGCAGAGGATCTAAGCATAAGTGCACTTAGCAGGATCAGGCAATTGTAGAAACCTCATGCAGGAGACCCTGGAGTGATCAGACTCTGACCCTAAATAAGAGCGCCAGTAAAAGTAGCAATAGTATCATTAAAATAAAACTTGTGAAGTAAAACACCTGTCCAGTTTTTTATTGCTGTCTGTGCCCCTGTTAAGAAGATTTATTCTCTCTATTTGTCCTGTTTACTGTTGTTACCGACAGTGAAAGAAAATACCAATTTTATCTCTCCAATGGTACACAGATGGGGGAAAAAAATGACAGAGCCACCTTAATAAAGCCAAAATGAAAAAAAAAAATTTTTTGCCTTTAGTTCTACTTTAGGCTTGGGTGAAATTTCATCCAAAGGCAACTAATCCTGATCCTATTCCTGAGATGGAGAGGGGGGATCTTCCGTCTATCTCCTGCAAAAGCAAATCAGAGACCAACTCAGGAGGGGAGACTGGAGGGGTTTGCTTGTGACCCGTGTTATCTCCAGCCTCCAAAACGACTGGCATTCTGCTCATAAAAACAGAGATTGTGGCAGAAAATTCCACCCTAAATATGCAGGCGGAAGGCTGTGCAGCTGATGGGCGAAGTGCCCAGATAAAGGCAGACTGGGGGTAAATGTGTGAACAGAGGGTACTAGGGGCTGACTATGGCTAACATGATACCCCACATGCCAAGGACAGCACCCATAAAGGATCTAGTGCTAAAGTGTCATTTATAGGCCAGCCCTCCATCTTCATCCAGACAGGGTCCAGGGATAGTCCACCAAGGCTCAGCTGAGCTGCTTGAAAAATTGCAGTGGATACCGTAGTTGCAGCTGGACATTTCACAGAAGAATCATTCAGAGAAAAAAGAAAAGCAAGCTTCTCTCAGTGGAAAGAAAAACCCATCACCTAAAGACACTAGCAAAAACTGAGGCTAGTTGGGAGTGGGGGAGGAGAATGTTACAGTATATAGGGGATATAGGGGATGTCCCTGCAGCTTTCTTTTTTTGTCAGTATCCAATCACCTGAAGGTAGGTGTGTATAACCCATGATTAAAGACTAAAGATCCAGTGTCTTTTACTGTACGTTTATAGATAAAGTATTAATTTATTTGTATAAAACAGACACTAAATTTCAGAATTCACCTATTAGGGAAGCCAAGCAGTATACACAGCATTACAAAGATGTATGCTCACTCCATTGACCTCTGTCTGGCAGACTACTAAGCAGTTCTTTGCTTCCAGCCCATAGCAACCTGTTAAATGCAAACATAATCAAGCACAGCTTAGTGCTGTCTACTGCCCAGCAAGTTTTGTAGCATTATCTTTATGATTTCCAGTTTGAGGGTAGGAAAGGTTTTAAGAAAAAATACATGTAATTGGATTACATGTAACTTGTTTCACCTCAATTTGAAATTAGTCACAGTTCCAGGTACATTTTCAATATTCATCAGTTTATTGAAGTGTACTAATATCTTAACAGATGAAATCAAACCTTTTCATTTTCCAGTCTCATTAAATGAGGACCTTTAAAATGTGAATGATAACCATAAACCCCTTCTTATTTCAAGACAAATGGTGCATCCGGAGATATGCTTGATTTATGCCTTATGCCGCATACACACGAGCGGAATGTCCGACAGAAAAAGTCAGATGGAAGCTTTTCATAGTATATTCCGATTGTGTGTATGCCTCATCGGACTTTTTTTTTTTAAATTCTGACAGACCTAGAAATAGAACATGTTCTAAATATTTCCGACAGAACCAATTCCTATCGGGATAACCGCTCGTCTGTATGCTGTTCCGACGGACCAAAAACGACGCATGCTCTGAAGCAAGTACGAGACGGAAGCTATTGACTACTGGCTATTGAACTTCCTTTTTCTAGTCCCGTTGTACGTGCTGTACGTCACCGCGTTCTTGACGATCAGACGTGTGATTGTGTGTACACAAGACAGTTTCAGCGGAATTCCGTCGGAACTCCGTCGGAAAAACCTTCAGAATTTATTCCGACGGGAAAACCGGTCATGTGTACGTGGTATTAGTCCATTTTCTTCTAAATACTGACATCTATATCAAGCTTTTCTTTTGAGCCTTCTTTTCCCTACCTAGCCACTCCAACTGCCACTGAGGAAAGCACAGTTATCCCATGGCTGTACTGTATAACAACTGCAGTATGCCTGCCTTCCGAACTGGGGAAGATAAATGCTTCCTGAGCACACAGGGCAGTGTTCATGCCCGAGTCACCCATCACCAGACCAAGCACTGTCCTATGGGGATGGAGGAGTCTAGCCATATGCAAATTCTGACTTTCAGATACGTAACTTTGTAGGCTGGGCCTGTAAATTGGGGGAGCAGGCTGGGACACACAAGGCATTGTCATGTACCTTATGTAAGGTTTGCCCCAGCACACTTTATCTTATAAAACAAACAGAATCTTGCGAGCATGTGAAAATCCAAATGATAATTAGAGATTATTAAAGGAAAGCTGCTAGCATTGATCACGTCCCATATGCTCATGCCAAAAAGTTTTATACCAATATAATGCTGTGCTATCCAAATGTAATCATACGGTAACCACACTACATCACAATATTACTGGCTGCAGTTAAATCGTGGTGCTGATATATTAAATTCCTATATAAAAAATCTAGTGAATATAATAATGCAATCTTATGCGATTATAAATTGCGATCATGAATTAAAAATTGCAATAATATGCGATCCTCCCAATGACAGCCTGTGTAGCATACACACCTCTATATACACATATAGCATTCATATGCAATAGAGAAATTTGCAACAATTGCGATACTGTGATAATTGCAGTGACAACCTGTAATTTACATAAATCTATATAAAAGTGCATCAATATACAATAATCAATATAGAAATAAAGTGAACCGTGTTTAAAGTGCTCTTGTGCCAAACTTAAAATCACAGCATAAAGTCCATTCATAACTACTCCCTTCTTCTGGTGCTCATTGTAGATGATAAAACAGATGATATAAGAGTAAAGTGCTCGTGTCCACTCTTGTGCTCCCCCTTTGGTGTATGCGCTCACCTTAGAGCTTAGGTGGTCAAAACGCGCTTTTAAACCACCTCTGGGTTTATGGTTAGCAGTTAGATCCTTGGATGGTTGCTTGCAGCAATATTCATATGGAAAACAGAGGAAACTGGATAGTGTATTACCGTTTTAAAAGTTTTATTTAAAATGACATATTCCCTAAATTAGGTTACTCACATTTAATAGGTGCTATTAGCGCACTCTGTATCAAGCCAGATGGAAGATACTACATTTCCCGGTATCGACACATGTTGGGGAGGGGACAGGACAGTTTGTGAGACAGTGGAGTGTTCTCAGAGTGGGAGAGGACACATCAGCACAGCGTCTTTATATTTTTTTGGCTTTATTTCTATATTGATTATTGTATATTGATGCATTTTTATATAGATTTATGTAAATTACAGGTTGTCACTGCAATTATCGCAGTATCTCAATTATCGTACAGGGCTGCAAATTTCTCTATTGCAAGTACTGCTTGGACCTTGAAGAAGGGGACACACCCCAAAAGCTTGTCCTGAAAAATTGTATGTTAGTGCAAATAAATAAAGTATCACTGACAGTACTCAATTTTCTCTGTCACAATTGCACTAATACGGCTACAATCAAATCATCTATTGCATATGAATGCTACATGTGTATATAGAGGTGTGTATGCCACACAGGGTGTCATTGGGAGGATCGCATAGTATTGCAATTTTTAATTCATGATCACAACTTATAATCGCATAAGATTGCATTATTATATTCACTAGATTTTTTATAAAGGAATAGAATATCTCACCACCACGATTTAACTGCAGCCAGTAATACTATGATGTAGTGTGCTTACCATATGATTACATTTGGATAGTGCAGCATTATATTGGTATAACACTTCATCTTATGCATCGGTCCCTGTCTAGTGAGCTGTTAATAGTAGTCTAACCCTTGGACTATGATGTGACTGTAGAAAAATGGTGACATCCAGACAGCAAATCTCATCTCAATAAACAAATACATATTTGATTACATATAGAAATTCTCCTCCATCATGTTCAACACCCTGTAGTCCTTTTCAGTTGATTTGGCTATCCTCTGGTGTTGGTCCCTTTAAGACTCCCTCACATGCGCTCATCCATATGTTAGGGTAAAAACAAAATGACCTCCCAAAGTGTAATATTGTCAGTAAAAATAGTTTTATCAAAGGAGTAACTCTTACATCAGAAAAGCAGTAAAAACGCCTTTGGTATCATATACTCAGCATAAAAAGTTCTCCAACACATCACTTCCAGTCTGGTGTCCCCCACAGGGTTTGGTCATTTGTTTTTGTTTCTATGGTAAAAATGCCATAAAAATATTTTTAGAAATAGACAAAAAAATTGCAAAAAAAAAAATGCAGTTCTAGTTTATTTAACCACTTCCCAACCGCGCTATAGCCGAATGATGGCTACAACGCGGTCGTCCAGTTCTGGCAATGCGTCATACGACATCCTCCCACCCGTGAGTGCACCCGCAGTTCGCCCACTGCCGCATGCTCTATGCTCGCTGTGTCCTTAGGATACAGCTGATCACAAACTGGGGTAAAGGGGCAATCACAGAGGCCCTTTACCAAGTGATCATAGTAACATAGTTGGTAAGGTTCAATAATGATAACAGTCCATCCAGTGCAACCTGTGTAGGTGTGTGTGGGAAAATCATTTTCTTTACCCCTGTATATTGTTTTCACTAGGATGCACGTCTAAGAGTCTTTTAAAACTATCCATACTTCCTGCCGACACCACTGATTGTGGAACAGAGTTCCACATCTTACCGCCCTGACTGAGGGAAAAAACCCTACGCAGCCTAAGGTTAAACCACTTCTCTTCCAGTCTTATCGTTTGACCCCATGTCCTCTTACACTCCCTGGGACTGAAAAGTTGTATACTTACGCTGGGATTACCGTTGCGATATTTGTATATTGCAATCATTTCCCCTCTCAAGCGTCTCTTCTCCAGGGAGAATACATTTAGCTCTTGTTCCTGATAATTGAGGTCCTCCAGTCCCCATAATCATTTAGTTGCCCTTCTCTGGACTCTCTCCAGCTTCAGAACATCCTTTCTGAGGACTGGTGACCAGAACTTGACCCAATACTCCAGATGCGACTGAACCAGAGTTTTATAAAGTGGCAGAACAATTGTCTTATCTCTGGAGTAAATTCCCTTTTGCATACTAATATTCTGCTGGCTTTGGTAGCTGCAGCTTGACACTGCATGCTATTTTTCAGTCTGTCTTCTACTAGGACCCCCAGATCCTTCTCCATCCTGGAATGCCCTAGGGATTCTCCCCCTAACGAGTAACTTGCGTTTTATATTTTTACCCCCCAAGTGCATTACCTTACACTTACTAGTATTAAACATCATTTTCCATGTAGTAGCACTCCATTAATTCATTCAGGTCCTCTTGTAATATTTCTATATCCTGCAGTGTTGTTATTGCCCTGCATATTTGTGTCATCAGCAAACACTGAGATAAAGCTATTTATCCCACCCTCTATATCATTTATAAATAAATGAAATAGAATTGGTCCCAGGACAGAGCCTTGGGGTACCCCACTAACCACTCTAGACAATTCTGAGAATTCGTTATTTATCACCCTTTGGACCCGTCCCCATAGAAAGTTTTCTATCCATGTGTAGATTAAGTGTTTGTGTGGGAATGTATCAAAATCCAGATATACCACATCCACCAGCCTACCTTTGTCCAGATGGCAGCTCGCTTCCTCGTGGAAGGTTAATAGGTTTGGTTTGGCAAGAGCGATCTTTCGTAAACCTGTGCTGATTACTGCTAATGATACTATTTTCATCAGCAAATTCTTGAAAATGCTCCCTTATCATCCCCTCAAATAGTTTACAAACTACCGACATTAGACTGACAGGCATATAGTTCCCAGGAATAGATCTCTGCCCTTTTTTGAATATTGGTACCACGTGGGCTTTTCGCCAATCAGCTGGTACCAATCCTCTCACTCTCAGCACCCCACGTCACTCTCAGCACCTCGCATCACCCTCAGCACCTCGTGTCACTCTCAGCACCCCGCGCCACTCTCAGCACCTCGCATCAACCTCAGCACCTCGTGTCACTTTCAGCACCCCGTACCACTCTCAGCACCCTGCGTCACTCTCAGCACCCCGTGCCACTCTAAGCACCCCATGCCACTCTAAGCAACTCCCCTCATTCTCAGCACTTTGCCTCACTTTCAGCACCCCGCATCACTCTCAGCACCTGCATCACTCTCAGCACCGCGCATCACTCTCAGCACCGCGCATCACTCTCAGCACCCGCGTCACTTCACAGCACCCTGCACCACTTCACAGCACCCAATGTCACTCTCCACACTATGCAACACTTTACAGCACCCTGTGACACCTCACAGCACCCTGCGACACTTCACAGTACCCCTCTCACACTAAGCACCCCACGTCACTTTTTTAGCAACCCGTGACACTTCACCTCCTAGGTAGTAAGGGTGTCCAATCATACCTGATCACAATGTAAACACAAGCATCCTGATTATCAATGCAGTCCCAACAGTGCCCACCAGTGCTGCCAATCAGTGCCTCCTCATCAGTGTCAACTATCAGTGCTGCCTATCAGTGCCGCCTACCAGTGCCCATCAGTGCTGCCCATCAGTGCCCCCTATCAATGCCCAGTAGTGCCATCTATCAGTGTCCATCAGTGCAGCCTCATCAGTGCCCACCAGTGCCACCTCATCAGTGCAGCCTATCAGTGCCCATCAGTGCCCCTGTTTCATCAGATTAGGTGACCCGTCAGAATGTGTAACAGAAGTGACGTTCCGTCGCCGCCATCTTGCTACACCCCACTCGACCACAGTAAGGATACAGTGAGAAGGTGGCAAGCGGACATCTTGTTACACCCAGAGTTTTACATTTTACATGTATTTATAACAGTAAAGTGAGTTTATATAGTGAAATACAGTACTTAGAACTTCGTCTGACTGGCTAGCTGTTGAATTTTAAAAGCAGCGGCAAGCCTGCTCATCTCACAGGTTTGCTAATCTGACAGAAGTTCGCTGCTTTTAAAATTCAACATCTAACCAGTCAGACGGAGTTCTAAGTACTGAATTTCACTATATAAACTCACTTTACTGTTAAAAATAAATGTAAAATGCAAAACTCCGGTGGGTGTAACAACATGTCCGCATTCCCCTTCTCAGTGTATCCTTACTGTGGAGGAGTGCGGGGTGTAGCAAGATGGAGGTGATGGAACGTCACTTCCGTTACACATTCTAACGGGTCGCCGAACCTGATGAAACACCGCCTCATGTGTACCCATCAGAGCAACCTATCAGTGCCCATCAGTGCAGCCTCATCAGTGCACATCAGTGAAGGAGAAAACGTACTTGTTTGCAAATTTTATAACAAACTATGAAAAAGCGTTTTTTTTTTTTTTCTTTTCCAAATTTCTGGTCTTTTTAAGCAAAACTTAAAAAACCCAGTGGGGAATAAATACCACTAAAGGAAAGCTCCATTTGTGCGAAAAAAATGATAAACATTTCACATGGGTACAGTGTAGCATGACCACGCAATTGTCATTCAAAGTGTGACAGCACTGAAAGCTGAAAATTGGCCTGGGCAGGAAGGGGGTAAAAGTGCCCAGTAGGCAAGTGGTTAATGCAAACGGTATTTTGTATTATTAACACTATCCCAACCATTTTTTTAACAAATTATTTTTTCCTGTCTGTAATGATTACAAGGACCTCAAATATGTGTAAGATTTGATACACGTCAACAGTGGCGTCTCCAGCTTTCATATTTAGGGGGGGCACATGGGGGAATGAGGACAAAAGTAGGGGGGCAACTATAAAATATATATATCCTGGGGCCCTTTACTACGATCCCACAATGGCCCTTTCACATGTTCTGCAGTGAGCTCCCTTCCTACTGTATTGGGTCCCCCAGGGTGGCAGAAAACAAGAGATATATGTCACCAGCATACCAAGAAAATATAAGGGTCCAAAGCAGTGGGAGAACTATCAGTGTTGCAAAGGTTGTCTTGCCTCCGGGCCCTGGTGTTCTGCCACTGTGGGGTTTCCCAGCCTCCTCTTTCTGTCCTGCCCCTGCTATTGACAGCGCTGGTCTGGCATCTCTTGGAATTTACAGGCTGGTTCTCCTGTCCTAAGGATGGGAGAAATCAGTCTGTTTTTTCAGTAACTGAGAGTCCTGGTGGAGTCCTTCCTGCAACTCCCTCTTCTCCCTGCCAATGAGGATGCAGGGGAAGGAGCAGATCGGGTGGCCGTGGTTGTGTGAGCGCTCGCATTATGCAGTGTCAGCGAGCAGAGGGAGGAATCACCCGCAGGAGCTGACTGGGGACGCTCTCCCTCTTAGACATTGCCTTTTTGTAAAAAAAAATGTTAAAAATGTTTTTTTAATTGGGGGGGGCACATGGTGGGGCACAGCATAATGTTGGGGGGGGTCAGGGCCCCCTCTGACCCCCCCCCTGGGACGCCATTGCATGTCAATGCTTTATAGTCATACAAGTGCATATATTTCAAATTTCTAGATATTAGGTGTTTTTCAGTACTGTACTCTCAATACAATAGCTGTAATTTGCTTATTGTCAAACAAAAATATAATTTATTAAAATTATATTTTAACACAGACATATTAACTAACTAGCTAACTACCAGGTAATATACTAATCCATGACAAGAATACATATAATATGCAGCAGACAGTAGGTGCACTCAACGGGACTTACAGCAACTCCTGCTGTAAGTCCCATTGAGTGCACCTACTGTCTGCTGCAGATTATTTATTAGGTTATAATTATTTAATAACTTTGATTTTGAATTTTTTTTTTTTTTTAACGGTATTTTTTACCGTGACTGCCTACCAATCCAACCTCTCCCGATAGATGTAGATAGTGTGAGAGGGAAGGTGATGCAATGTGGCAGGCAGCAAGAAAATTTTGTAAACATGTTCCCCGTACTCTGTGATTACCATGATTGGTTAATCACGGTAATCACATGATTAGTACCCAGTCATAGTGGTTACTGGTCACACTGCTGAGTTGCCAAGCAATCTCTGGAGCATGCTGCGGCTAGGGAATAAGTGATTTAATTAATGCCCTCCAAGCACAGAGAACTGTCCAGAAGGACGTTAGTTTACACTGAATGGGAGTTTAGACAGAAAATTGCTGATCTCTAGCATTCAACTGTCACTGTTCTGGAGTCCTCCTACAAAGAAGCCTCTCCACACTTCAAGACAGTTGCACTTTACAGCAGAAACCCAGCCAAATAGTTTAGCTACACGGGTAAAATACAGATATCAGAACCTACAGGTGCCTTCACATCAGGTCAGCTTTTTTCTTCCTGATCCCAGACTCCCGAATCCCACATTGGTATATAGTGGAAAAGTGTGACTCTGACCGTACCTCCTAAGTAGGGATGAGCTTCGTGTTCGAGTCGAACCCATGTTCGACTCGAACATCGGCTGTTCGATCGTTCGCCGAATTGCGAACGTTATGGGCCGTTCGCGCTAAATTCGTGTGGCGCGTCACGGCCCATAATTCACTGCGGCATCGCAGTGCATTGCTGGCTGATGATTGGCCAAGCATGCACTATGACCCGCATGCTTGGCCAATCACAGCGCTGTCAGTAGAGAGAGCTGTAATTGGCCAAAGCCAGGGTGGCTTTGGCCAATTATGGCTCAGGGGATTCAGTACACACCCCACACTATATAAGGCCGCCTGCACGGCGGCCCTGTGTAGTGTGTGTTCCGGTGTGCTGAGAGATAGAGAGAGAGAGAGACAGTGTCATTTGATTTGAGTTAGATAGATTAGGCAGAACAGTCAGTCAGTTAGCTGCACTTACAGTGTATTGTGTATATATATGCATCCCAGGTGTTGCATATATATATATACACTGTATTCAGTTTAGCTAGATCCGTTCCTGTTATCTTCTATCTAGACTATTTACATTTAATGCAGTGCGTCCTGCTCACAGTGTTCAGCTAGATCCGTTCCTGCTATTTACATTTAGTGCAGTGCGTCCTGCTCACAGTGTTCAGCTAGATCCGTTCCTGTTATCTTCTAGACTATTTACATTTAGTGCAGTGCGTCCTGCTCACAGTGTTCAGCTAGATCCGTTCCTGCAATTTACATTTAGTGCAGTGCGTCCTGCTCACAGTGTTCAGCTAGATCCGTTCCTGCTATTTACATTTAGTGCAGTGCGTCCTGCTCACAGTGTTCAGCTAGATCCGTTCCTGCTATTTACATTTAGTGCAGTGCGTCCTGCTCACAGTGTTCAGCTAGATCCGTTCCTGCTATTTACATTTAGTGCAGTGCGTCCTGCTCACAGTGTTCAGCTAGATCCGTTCCTGTTATCTTCTAGACTATTTACATTTAGTGCAGTGCGTCCTGCTCACAGTGTTCAGCTAGATCCGTTCCTGCAATTTACATTTAGTGCAGTGCGTCCTGCTCACAGTGTTCAGCTAGATCCGTTCCTGCTATTTACATTTAGTGCAGTGCGTCCTGCTCACAGTGTTCAGCTAGATCCGTTCCTACTATTTACATTTAGTGCAGTGCGTCCTGCTCACAGTGTTCAGCTAGATCCGTTCCTGCTATTTACATTTAGTGCAGTGCGTCCTGCTCACAGTGTTCAGCTAGATCCGTTCCTGCTATTTACATTTAGTGCAGTGCGTCCTGCGCACAGTGTTCAGCTAGAGCCGTTCCTGCTATTTACATTTAGTGCAGTGCGTCCTGCTCACAGTGTTCAGCTAGATCCGTTCCTGTTATCTTCTAGACTATTTACATTTAGTGCAGTGCGTCCTGCTCACAGTGTTCAGCTAGATCCGTTCCTGTTATCTTCTAGACTATTTACATTTAGTGCAGTGCGTCCTGCTCACAGTGTTCAGCTAGATCCGTTCCTGCTATTTACATTTAGTGCAGTGCGTCCTGCTCACAGTGTTCAGCTAGATCCGTTCCTGTTAAATTCCTACTGACCGGCAGGCTTGTCTGGTTACAGTATATAAAGCTACCTGAAGAAAATTACAGGTGTTCTATTTGATCCTATTAGTACCACGGTCAGGCAGCTAGACTATTTACATTTAGTACAGTGCGTCCTGCTCACAGTGTTCAGCTAGATCCGTTCCTGTTATCTTCCTACTGACAGGCAGGCTTGTCTGGTTACAGTATATAAAGCTACCTGAAGAAAATTACAGGTGTTCTATTTGATCCTATTAGTACCACGGTCAGGCAGCTAGACTATTTACATTTAGTACAGTGCGTCCTGCTCACAGTGTACAGCTAGATCCGTTCCTGTTATCTTCCTACTGACAGGCAGGCTTGTCTGGTTACAGTATATAAAGCTACCTGAAGAAAATTACAGGTGTTCTATTTGATCCTATTAGTACCACGGTCAGGCAGCTAGACTATTTACATTTAGTACAGTGCGTCCTGCTCACAGTGTACAGCTAGATCCGTTCCTGTTATCTTCCTACTGACAGGCAGGCTTGTCTGGTTACAGTATATAAAGCTACCTGAAGAAAATTACAGGTGTTCTATTTGATCCTATTAGTACCACGGTCAGGCAGCTAGACTATTTACATTTAGTACAGTGCGTCCTGCTCACAGTGTACAGCTAGATCCGTTCCTGTTATCTTCCTACTGACAGGCAGGCTTGTCTGGTTACAGTATATAAAGCTACCTGAAGAAAATTACAGGTGTTCTATTTGATCCTATTAGTACCACGGTCAGGCAGCTAGACTATTTACATTTAGTACAGTGCGTCCTGCTCACAGTGTTCAGCTAGATCCGTTCCTGTTATCTTCCTACTGACAGGCAGGCTTGTCTGGTTACAGTATATAAAGCTACTTGAAGAAAATTACAGGTGTTCTATCCCAGCTTAGTGCAGCTACAGGCCATTAGTATGTCTGGAAGGCCAAGAAGGAGAGGCAGACAGTCACAAGCCAATAAGAGAGGGCAAGCAGGCTCTGTGTCTAGTGCTGGTCGTGGAGACGGTGCATCCTCATCAGCACGTGGCCATGGGACACGCTTGGCCTTTTTTTCGGCAGCTGGCCATGTTGAGCCGCAACATGCGGAAGACTTGGTCGAGTGGATGACCAAGCCGTCCTCATCCTCCTCATCCTCTCTCACCCATGCCCAGGGTGCTTTGTCTGGCAAAGCAGCGGCCTCTTCCCTCAGCTCAATGTCATCAGTGACTCCTTCCCTAGCTCCACCATGTCCTCATGAGGATTCCCTCGAACTGTTTGACCACAGTGTTGGGTACATGCTCCAGGAGGATGCCCAGCGTTTGGAAGGCTCTGATGACGATACTGAGCTCGATGAAGGCAGTAACATGAGCGCGGACAGAGGGGGTGCCCAAGAAGGACAGCAATCTGGCAGTCATGCTCCCCCTGCTGCAGCATACTGCCAGGTTTGCTCCAGTGATGAGGAGGGAGGGGATGATGAGGTCACTGACTCAACGTGGGTGCCTGATAGGAGAGAGGAGGAGGAGGAGGAGGAGGAGGAGGAGGAGGAGGAGGAGGCGGCAGCACATCACCAACGAGGCAGGATGCCCTCCAGGGGCCAGCCTAAGGGCAGCACATTGACTGCATCACACCCCAAAGCTCCACATGTGCAGGGCGCTGCAGTCTCTGCGCGTTATTCAAAAAGTTCTTTGGTGTGGGCCATTTTTGAGACGAGTGCATCAGATCGCACCGCTGCTATTTGCAACATATGTCTCAAGCGTATCTCGCGTGGCCAAAATATCTCCCGCTTGGGTACCACATGCTTGACCAGACATATGTTGACCTGCCATGCAGTTCGTTGGCAAGCGTATCTAAAAGACCCACACCAAAGAACAAAGAGGATCTCTCCTTGCTCCTCATCAGCTGAGATTTCCAACCCCACTAGACCTTCAGTCCTCTCTGAGACCTGCAGTGAGAGGAATGAAGGTGTAGAATTAGGTGTGTCACAGCCAAGTACTTGTGGGCAATCTGCTTTTGGTACACCGACGTCAGATTGTACCAGGCAAATTTCCCTGCCCCAGCTGCTGCACCGCCGAAAGAAGTTTGCTCCCAGCCATCCACATGCCCAGCGGTTGAATGCTAGCTTGGCAAAATTGCTAGCACTTCAACTGCTGCCTTTTCAGTTGGTAGACTCTGCCCCCTTCCGTGAGTTTGTGGAATGTGCGGTTCCTCAGTGGCAGGTACCCAAACGCCACTTTTTCTCACGGAAGGCGATTCCGGCTCTCTACCGGCATGTGGAAGGCAATGTCCATGCCTCGCTGGACAGGGCGGTCAGCGGTAAGGTGCATATTACCGCTGACTCATGGTCCAGCAGGCATGGACAGGGACGTTACCTAAGTTTCACGGCGCATTGGGTGACTCTGCTGGCAGCTGGGAAGGATGCAGGACAAGGTGCAGTAGTGTTGGAGGTTGTTCCGCCACCACGCCTCCAAAATGCTGATTGTGACACACCTCTCTCCTCCACCCCCTCCTCTTCTTCTTCCTCCATGGCCTCTTCCTCGGAACCAGCGGTGCTCCGTAGGCGTTCAAGGGGCTACGCAAGTACGCAGGCCAAAAGATGCCATGCGGTGCTTGAGCTGGTGTGCTTGGGGGACAGGAGCCACACTGGGGCAGAGGTTCTGTCAGCTCTGCAGGGGCAGGTTCAGAGGTGGTTGACGCAACGCCAACTTAAGGCAGGAATGGTGGTTTGCGACAATGGCACCAACCTCCTCTCTGCCCTCCGACAGGGACAAATGACCCATGTGCCCTGTTTGGCTCACGTCCTTAACTTGGTGGTGCAGCGGTTCTTGGGCAGGTACCCGGGCTTACAGGATGTCCTGAGGCAGGCCAGGAAAGTCTGTGTGCATTTCCGCCGGTCATATAATGCCAGTGCTCGGCTGACGGACCTCCAAAAGGAGTTTAACCTGCCCAAGAACCGCCTAATCTGTGACATGCCCACCAGGTGGAACTCAACGTTGGCCATGCTGCAGCGGCTGCACACGCAGCAGAGGGCCATAAATGAGTACCTGTGCGACTATGGCACCAGGACAGGGTCAGGGGAGCTTGGTTTTTTTTCCCCACGCCAGTGGGCCATGATCAGGGATGCATGCACTGTCCTGTCACCATTCGAGGAGGCCACGAGGATGGTGAGCAGTGACAGTGCATGCATCAGTGACACTGTCCCCCTTGTCCACCTGTTGGAGCACACGCTGCGTGGAATAATGGACAGGGCACTTGAGGCAGAACAGAGGCAGGAAGAGGAGGACTTCCTTAGCTCTCAAGGCCCCCTTTATCCAGACAGTGTTCCTGCGTGCCCGCCGATCACACAGGAAGAGGACGAGGAGGAAGAGGAGGAGGAGGAAGATTGTGTCAGTATGGAGGTGGAGCCTGGCACTCAGCATCAGCAGCAGTCTTTAAGGGATCAGTCCCAAGAAACACATGGACTTGTACGTGGCTGGGAGGAGGTGGCTGCGGACCATGTCGTTCTTAGTGACCCAGAGGACTCCGGACCGAATGCCTCAGCAAACCTACGCTGCATGGCCTCCCTGATCCTGCAAAGCCTGCGTAAGGATCCTCGTATTCGTGGTATCAAGGAGAAGGACCAATACTGGCTGGCAACCCTCCTTGATCCACGTTACAAGGGTAAGGTTGCGGACCTTATCTTGCCATCGCAGAGGGAGCAGAGGATGAAACATCTTCGGGAGGCCTTGCAGAAAGGTCTGTGCAACGCGTTCCCAGAGACTGGGAGGTTACAAACTCCTGTTTCTGGACAACGTGTTGCTGAGGCTTCGGTCAGTCAAAGAAGGAGCGGTGGAGAAGGTGGCCGTCTGACCGATGCGTTCAGACAATTTTTTGGTCCGCAGCCCCAAGGTATGATCGGTTCCAGCAACCATCGCCAGCGTCTGTTTTACATGGTGCAGGAATACCTAGGGGCAAGATCAGACTTGGACACCTTTCCCACCGAAAATCCTCTGGGTTACTGGGTCTTGAGGATGGATCACTGGCCAGAGCTTGCACAGTATGCAATTGAGCTACTGGCCTGTCCTGCATCCAGCGTTCTTTCGGAACGCACATTCAGTGCTGCTGGAGGCGTGGTAACCGATCACAGGGTGCGTCTGTCCACCGACTCGGTCGATCGGCTGACCTTCATAAAAATGAATGAGTCTTGGATCACCACCAGCTACCAAGCACCTGATGCTGATGTAACCGAATAATTTTTTTTGAAATCTCAGATCCCTTCAAAGACTGCCTATGCTGATGCTGAGTGACTATCCCTGAGTAATTATCCTCTTCCTCCTCAATCATCACGCTGATAGCTTGTAAGAACATTTTTGGTTCTGGGCGCCACCACCAGTGCCTAAGGCACAATTTTTCAGCCCCTGTTTAACAGGGGCGTGTAATTACAATTTTTGATGTAATACTTTGCAGCAGGGCTCATTCCTGCATTCCAACTAGAGTGTCTGTGAGGGGTTGCAGTGTTGTGGCACCAGCACCAGTGCCTAGGGCCCAATTTTTCTGCCCCTGTCTAACAGGGGCGTGTAATTACAATTTTTGATGCAATACTTTGCAGCAGGGCTCGTTCCTGCGTTCCAACTAGAGTGTCTGTGAGGGGTTGCAGTGTTGTGGCACCAGCACCAGTGCCTAAGGCCCAATTTTTCTGCCCCTGTCTAACAGGGGCGTGTAATTACAATTTTTGATGCAATACTTTGCAGCAGGGCTCGTTCCTGCGTTCCAACTAGAGTGTCTGTGAGGGGTTGCAGTGTTGTGGCACCAGCACCAGTGCCTAAGGCCCAATTTTTCTGCCCCTGTCTAACAGGGGCGTGTAATTACAATTTTTGAAGCAATAATTTGCAGCAGGGCTCGTTCCTGCGTTCCAACTAGAGTGTCTGTGAGGGGTTGCAGTGTTGTGGCACCAGCACCAGTGCCTAAGGCCTAATTTTTCAGCTCCTGTTCAACAGGGGCATGTAATTACAATTCTTGATCTAATATTTCACAGCAGGGCCCTGTGAGGGCTTACAGTGTTGTGGCCACAGCAACACCTAAGGCCCAAATTTCTGCTGAGTATATAGGGCAGGACCCTACTTTCAAACATCTAACTTACAAACGACTCCTACTTGCAAACGGAAGGAGACAACAGGAAGTGAGATGAAATCTACCCCTAGGAAGGGAAATTCTCTCCTGTAAGAGTTAATATGGGAAAACAAGTTCTCCTTTCCACTGATGCTTTCCAATCCTTGTTCCACAAAAAAACCCAAATTTTCAAAAAACATTTTTCATTGGGACAAAAAAGTGAGGTGAAATCTTCTGAAGAGGAGGAAAGACAGCAAAACAAATGTCACAGGGGTGATAACCCTTCCCTATGTTTTCCAAAAAGCTTAGAAAAGATTTTTTGGCTGGAGCTAAACACGTTAAAAATGTTCAAAATTACAAACAGATTCTACTTAACAACAAACCTACAGTCCCTGTCTTGTTTGCACCGCCTGTATACTGCTGTTCAGAGTATATAGGGCCTGGTGGCCCCACACCTTTCCTTATTTTAATTTGGGTGCGGGGTTCCCCTTAATATCCATACAAGACCCAAAGGGACTGGTAATGGACTGGGGGGTACCCATGCCGTTTGTCTCACTGATTTTCATCCATATTGCCATGACCCGACATGACATTAAACCCGCAAGCAGTTTTAAATGAGATTTTTTCCTTTAAAAATGACATTTGGTGCAGGGACTGTTCTAAACATGGGAAACACGCGTCACTTTACAGGCATACTATAGACACCCCCCAGGTACGATATTTAAAGGAATATTTCACTTTTTTTTTTTTACTTTAAGCATCATTAAAATCACTGCTCCCGAAAAAACGGCCGTTTTTAAAAGTTTTTTTTGCATTGATACATGTCCCCTGGGGTAGGACCCGGGTCCCCAAACCCTTTTTAGGACAATACCATGCAAATTAGCCTTTAAAATGAGCACTTTTGATTTCGAACGTTCGAGTCCCATAGACGTCAATGGGGTTCTAACGTTCGTGCGAACTTTCGGTCCGTTCGCGGGTTCTGGTGCGAACCGAACCGGGGGGTGTTCGGCTCATCCCTACTCCTAAGCTTCACAGTAATAAACTATTTAATATACTTAGGAAGTGGGAAGATGTAGGGCCAGGCTCTTGAGACAGAAAGCTGAGTCAATATTGGCATGCCATTGCTGTCTGGGTTTTGGATGTTCCAGGACACTGACAAGAAAAACTAACCTGACGAGCTGGTACTGTACCTCCAGGTGTCTCATACATCATGGCACCAGCACTTCACATAAGTATTTTTAAAGGAGAACTATAGGTAAAACTTTTTTTTTTCATTTTGGATAGCGTAAGGGAGGGTACCAACCTCAGTCAAAAAAATGTTTTTTGCTATCTGTGTCCCATTGGGGAGATTTTCCTTGACTTCCTGTTCCATAGCCAAACAGGAAGTGAGAGAAAATCCCTGCAAATTAAGGGTATCCCTTGGGGCTCCCCAGGTCACCAGAACTAGTGTCCCCAGTGAAAGATTCCCTGTTACTTTTCTCTGGACAACACAAAAATTTACATTTCTACTTATACTTTCATTTATAATGATATGCAGGAAAAATAAAGAGGGTGAATCTTCCTAATGGGGGCACAGAAAGCAATAAACATGGACAAGCGTTCTAATCCATCCCCCCTCTATCCAAAATAAAAAATAGAAAAAGTTTTCCTTTAGTTATACTTTAAATTAAAAGGAATATATAACATATGTTAAAAATATATGATGTTATGATACCAATGTAAATCTTTCGTGATGCCGTAATCCAAATCGAAGTAGTACTGGAACATGTATTGTACTGATAAAATGTATACCACTATCCTTTTTATACAATTATAATGTTCACCTTTATTTATGTTTTGAGTTTAAATAATGAAGAACAAAATGGGGTTTAACCACATAGAGACCGCCCTAATCACATATATATATATATCCTGCAGTGGGGCGCACGTACGCCGCTGGCGGGCCGCTTCTGCTGTGAAAACTCACAGCAGAAGGCGGGGACTTGATGTTCTCCCGCACCCATCGATCGTGTGTAAACCACACAGAACGGGGATCTGCCTATGTAAGCAAGGCAGATCCTGGTCCTGACAGGGGGGAATGCATGAATCCTGTGTCTCTGCAAAGCAGGGACTAGAATCCATGTCTTCGACTAGTAAAAGCAGCACATACAGTACACACAAACACTGGCTAGGCACACATTTAACCCTTTGATCGCCCTAGATGTTTAACGCCTTCCCAGCCCGTGTCATTAGTACAGTGACAGTGCATATTTTTAGCACTGATCACTGTTTTAATGTCACTGGTTCCCACAAAGTGTCTAAAGTGTCAGTATCCACCGCAATATCACAGTCCTGCTATCAGTCGCTGATCGCCGCCATTACTAGTATAAAAAAGTGAAATAAATCAAAATTCCATAAATACATACCATAGTTTGTAGATGCTATAACATTTGCGTAAACCAATTAATATACGCCTACTGGGATTTTTTTTAACCAAAAGCATGTAGCAGAATACATATTGGCCGAAATTGATAAATACATTCGATTTTTTGTTCTATTTAATTCGATATGTTTTATAGAAGAAGTAAAAAAGATTGTTTTAATTTCTTTATTTTTTTTTTCAAAATCGTCGATCTTTTTTTGTTCATAAAAATAAAAAATGTAGAGGTGATCAAATACCACCAAGAGAAATCTATACAGTATTTGAGGGAAAAAAGGACATCAATTTGGGTACAGCGTCGCATGACCGCACAATTGTCAGTTAAAATAATGCCGTACTGCAAAAACTGGCCTGGTCATGAAGGGGGACAAATCTTCCAGAGGTCACGTGGTTAATGAATCCCATGTTTATTTAAAAGAAATCAAGGGACAACACAAAGGTTCAAAAGGAGCATCTTTCTCTTTAAAAGGTGGAAATGTTCTTGTGGAACGTTGCCATAAATTCAGCCTCACCATTGCCATGAATGCAGCACCCCCATTGCCATAAATTCAGCCCCACCATTGCCATGAATGCAGCCAAACCATTGCCATAAATGCAGCCAAACCATTCACATGAATGCAACTTCACCATTGCCATGAAGGCAGCCTCACCATTGCCATGAATGCAGCCTCACCATTGCCATGAATGCAGCCCCACCATTGCCATGAATGCAGCCCCACCATTGCCATGAATGCAGCCAAACCATTGCCATAAATGCAGCCAAACCTTTGACATGAATGCAGCTTCACCATTGCCATGAAGGCAGCCTTACCATTGCCATGAATGCAGCCTCACCATTGCCATGAATGCAGCCCCACCATTGCCATGAATGCAGCACCCCCATTGCCATAAATGCAGCCAAACCATTGATATGAATGCAGCCTCACAATTGCCATGAATGTAGCGGGGGTATTGCCATGAATACAGCACCCCCATTGCCATGAATACAGCACCCCCATTGCCATGAATGCAGCACCACCATTGCCATGAATTCAGACTCACCATTGCCATGAATGCAGCACCACCATTGCCATGAATGCAGCACCCCCGTTGCCATGAATGCAGCACCCGCATTGCCATGAATGCAGCAACCCCATTTCCATGAATGCAGCACCCCCGTTGCCATGAATGCAGCAAACCCCGTTGCCATGAATGCAGCATCTCCATTGCCATGAATGCAGCACATCCATTGCCATGAATGCAGCACCCCCATTGCCATGAATGTAGACTCACCATTGCCATCAGTGCAGCCTGATCGATGCCCATCTGCAACCTCGGAGGGGACAGGGAGGGGGCGGGACGAGCGCCAACAGATTACCTACAGGAGAATCTGTTTTCTCTGCAGCCTTTTTAATACAAAGTCCCGCCTCCTATAAAAAACAGAACAGTCGTCCAATGGCAGCGCGGGGAACGGGACTTCCTATTACAGGAAATTCTCCTGTATGTACACCACTCGTCCCGCCCCCTCTCTGTCCCCTCCAAGGCAGCCAGCATATATATCTTTTGTGGCCTCCGGCACTTGGGGATTCATTGGGGGCCACAAAAGATATACATGTCCAAATTACCAGACGGGCCGTTCGAAACCGGCCAGACTTTGGACATTCCTGCATTAATGCCGCGTACACACGATCGGATTTTCTGACAACAAATGTTGGATGTGAGCTTGTTGGCGGAAAGTCCGACCGTGTGTATGCTCCATCGAACATTTGTTGTCGGACTTTCGGCCAACAAATGTTGGCTAGCAGATTCTCAAATTTTCCGCCAACAATGTTTTGTTGTCAAACTTTCCGATCGTGTGTACACAAGTCCATCGCACAAAAGTCCACGCATGCTCGGAATCAAGTACGAGCCGGAAGCGTTTGGTCTTGTAAAACTAGCGTTCGTAATGGAGCTATCACATGACTATTGAACTTCCTTTTTATCGGCTCGCCGTACGTCACTACAGTCGTAATTGTTGGCCAACATTTGTGTGACCGTGTGTATGCAAGACAAGTTGGAGCCAACAACCTTTGAACAAAATTCCATGGTTTTGTTGTCGGAAAGTCCGATTGTGTGTACGGGGCATTAGGCTAAATGAAGATTTTCTTTAGCTTTGTGTCTTTTATATCGGAGAACATTCCATAAACAAGAAATTTCTTATCTGAATTCATTCACAAACTACAAATGTAACAGTGCCAGATTTTCAAATGTTGCTTCCAGGAACAGAAAATATATTAGCATATTGCATGCAATCATTTATTTATGGGAAATCAAACATGCAAAAAAATTCAGCTCTAAAGATAGATTTTTCCTGTGGCTGGAGTTGCCTTGAACACACCTGTTTCTTCAAACCATTATCTTATGTCATAAGACCTGACTTTGCCTGACTTCATGGCTAACCTCAACCAAAAAAAGTGCACTGCAAAGGCCAACGCAAGATTACCCCCCACCATTTCTCATACATCTCAAGTCTCCCGCGACTTGCGGGAGTCTCCCGCATTTGACTGCGGGCTCCCGCGAGCACCAGGCAATCTGAGCCTGTCACTCAGGGGATCTCGCTGGATCGAGAGAGGTGCCGCGGCTCTTCCCCTGCGCACTCCGGTATCTCCTTCACTCTCCGGGATGTTCGGGGAGGGAGGAGGAGTAATAATTGTGTTGTGAGGCAGACAGCTCCTTCTGGAGTGCCATAGCCCAGTGCACAGCGCCTGCATGTCCCCAGGGAGCCGGCACTGCAATCGCCGGTGCCGGCTGCCTATCACAGCAATTACACTCTTCAGACCGATGGAGCCAGGCTCCTCCTCCACACTGACAGTACATCCACATCAGGAGGAGGAGCCTAGGAGGAGGAGGAACATCCATGTGGACAGAGGGCGCTAAACTGAGGTCTGTGACTGTAGGGAGGGGACATATATGGGGGGGTTATATTAGGGGGGTTGCACGGGGGGGTTACATTAGGGGGATTGCACAGGCGGGGATACATTAGGGGGATTGCACAGGGGGGTTACATTAGGGGGATTGCACAGGGGGGGATACATTAGGGGGAATGCACGGGGGGGTTACATTAGGGGGATTGCACAGGGGGGTTACATTAGGGGGAATGCACGGGGGGGTTACATTAGGGGGGATTGCACGGGGGGGTTACATTAGGGGATTGCACAGGGGGGTTACATTAGGGGGATTGCACGGGGAGGTTACATTAGGGGGATTGCACAGGGGGGTTACATTAGGGGGATTGCACGGGGGGGTTACATTAGGGGGATTGCACAGGGGGGTTACATTAGGGGGATTGCATGGGGGGGTTACATTAGGGGGATTGCACAGGGGGGTTACATTAGGGGGATTGCACAGGGGGGGTTACATTAGGGGGAATGCACGGGGGGGTTACATTAGGGGGATTGCACAGGGGGGTTACATTAGGGGATTGCACAGGGGGGGTTACATTAGGGGATTGCACAGGGGGGGTTACATTAGGGGGCTTGCATAGGGGGGGTTACATTAGGGGGCTTGCATAGGGGGGGTTACATTAGGGGGATTGCACAGGGGGGTTACATTAGGGGGATTGCACGGGGCATTACATTAGGGGGATTGGACGGGGGCGTTACATTAGGGGGATTGGACGGGGGCGTTACATTAGGGGGATTGCACGGGGGCGTTACATTAGGGGGATTGCACAGTGGGGTTACATCTCTTGTGCTATGTCTGCAGTCTCTGACCATCTCCTGTATCATGTCTGCAGTCTCTGACCATCTCCTGTATCATGTCTGCAGTCTCTGACCATCTCTTGTACCATGTATGCAGTCTCTGACCATCTCTTGTACCATGTATGCAGTCTCTGACCATCTCCTGTATCATGTCTGCAGTCTCTGACCATCTCTTGTATCATGTCTGCAGTCTCTGATCATCTCCTGTATCATGTCTGCAGTCTCTGACCATCTCTCGTATCATGTCTGCAGTCTCTGACCATCTCTTGTATCATGTCTGCAGTCTCTGACCATCTCTTGTACCATGTATGCAGTCTCTGACCATCTCTTGTATCATGTCTGCAGTCTCTGACCATCTCTTGTACCATGTATGCAGTCTCTGACCATCTCCTGTATGATGTCTGCAGTCTCTGACCATCTCCTGTATCATGTCTGCAGTCTCTGACCATCTCCTGTACCATGTCTGCAGTCTCTGACCATCTCTTGTATCATGTCTGCAGTCTCTGACCATCTCCTGTATCATGTCTGCAGTCTCTAACCATCTCTTGTATCATCTCTTGTATCATGTCTGTTACAAAAATGGCACCACATAATGACATGGCATTGTTCTCTACAGCATTCCCTATGAGTCCATGGCATGCTGATGATGGCTCCAAAGGGTCATTTGTGACAGTCTAAACAGATCCCAAATCCAGTTACTATGTCTTAGCCCTCATGAACACAGGGCGTGTGAAAAAACGAGCTGCAAAACCAGTTCTGATACCATGAAAAAGCAGCTGTAAAAATGTACTTTTAGAAGTGTTTTGCATTTGCGTTAATGCCCGTTTAGCCGCGTTAGCGCTTAGCAGCCTTTCTCTGCCCTCTTCTATTTTCCACTCTCAAATCCAATTACTACAGCTTAAAAACACTTAAAGCGGCTTAACGCTGTATACATCGTTAACACGCATTTAGCCGCGTTTAGGTGCATCAGGCGTTTTTACAGCTTAACGCTGCTGCTCCAAAACGCACTGGCCCTGGGTTTTTTTTTTCAGCTTGAAAACGCCTATGTCCTTACAGTCCTTACAAGTCTGACGCTGCTAAAAGCAGCTGTAAAAACGCCCTGTGTGCATGAGGCTTTACACATGCCTCGTATTGTAAAATAACTATGTTTACCTATTCTGAGTGAGCCAAACACTACCCCAACCACACACTGCAGCCTACAGTGGGACCGCTTTAGCAGCAGAGACAGATATGTCAATCCAGAAAGTAGACATTCCAGCCTGCAGGTGCCTATTCCTTTGGGGTCCAAATATCATTTAGCAAAGGTTGAAAAGGCAGAAGGTTTTTTATCATTCTATGCATTAAGATAAAAAGCCTTCTGTGTGCAGCAGCCCCCCTCGGCCCTCGCAGTGCGCACCCGGCTGTGAAGCCGCAAGCTGTCACAGCCGGGTGCCTACACTTGCAATGACGGCGCCACAGAAAGGAGGGGGAGAGGAGCGAGGCTTTGGGCGGCCGCATCGTTGGACCATGGGACAGGTGAGTGTCTGTTTATTAAAAGTCAGCAGCTAAACTTTTTGTAGCTGCTGACTTTTAATAAACTTACAAACGAGTGGAACTCCGCTTTAAACACTTGCACTTCTCTCAGAACACCTGTTGGGGGGCACTATATGGGGGCCTCCTATATGTGTACAAGGTATGGCCAGCTGTTGAGTAAAGAGAAACTTCACTCTGTTTTAAAAAAAATGTAAAGTCAGCACTCACAAATACTGTAGATTCAGACTTTTAACCACTTCAATACAGGGCACTTTCACCCCCTTCCTGCCCAGGCCAATTTTCAGCTTTCAGCGCTGTCACACTTTGAATGACAATTGCGCGGTCATGCAAAGCTGTACCCAAACTAAATTTTTCTCGTTTTCTTCCCAAAATAGAGCTTTCTTTTTGTGGTATTTGATCACAACTGGGTTTTTTATTTTTTGCTAATTTTTAAAAAAAAAAAAGTTTTTCTTTGTTTATATTGATAAAATGTTGTTTTCTCCTTCTCTGATGGGCATTGATGAGGCTGTATTGACGGGCACTGATGAGGCAGCACTGATAAGGTGGTACTGATGGGCACTGATAAGCAGTTACTAATATGTAGCACTGATAGGCTGCACTGATAGGCTGCACTGATATGCAGCACTGATGGGCACTGATATGCAGCCCTCATGGGCACTGATAGGTGGCACTGATGGGCACTAATAGGTGGCATTGTTCACTGATAGGTGGCAATCATGGGCACTGATAGGCAGCATGATGGGCACTAATAGATGGCACTGATATGCAGCATTGACGAGGAGGTACTGACAGTCATTACTGTTGAGCACTGATTGGCATCTATGATAGGCACTGACAGGTGTTACTTATAGGCACTGATTGGCATTTTGATTGGCACTGATTGGCATCTGATGGGCACTGAGTAGCATCTGTGGTGGGCATCTCTGATGGGGGCTGCGCTGATAATCAATACGCTGATTATCAACACAGAAAAGGAGAGCCGCCGATCGGCTATCCCTGTCAGCGTGAACCGAGAAAAGCCGATTACCGGCTCTTCTTGGTTACTGCTGTGATCAGCTGTAATTGGTCACAGCTGATCACGTGGTTGAGAGCCAACGTCATAGGCTCTATACCACGATCAGAGCGACACACAGCACCACCGATCGATGCGCGCACGAGCAGCTTATCCTGCTGGACGCCATATGACGCGAGGATAACAGAGCCACCTTGCGGATGTCGATCCGCTATAGGCTGGTAGGCAAGACACTTACCAGGCTGTGGAGTCCAGCGCTGTCTATCCCATTCTTTGCCGGGCATCAGCTATCCGGTGCTGCCATCTTGGATATGGAAGCGGACTGTGATTTCCTGAAGTCTCACAGCCAGCTCTCCACTGCACATGCACGAGGCAGGCAGTACTATGAGACTGGCCATGCAGCCTCCTGGGATGTGTGACGTGTCCCAGGAGGCTGCAGGAGAATTGGGGGGGGGGGGAGCTGATGTAATTCTTTCCTATGCAAAATTTGAGTTAATGGGACCAGGTACCTGTCACCAAAAAAAAAAAATGCTTATTAGCAAGTGGGAAAAGAGGAGGAAAAAGGTGAGTGGTACTTTTGAGCGAAGGTCTGCTTTAAAAAGTGACAGTCTTGTGAGTCAGCAGTGTTGGTACTAATAGCTATGCCCCCAGTAATATGTACCTTTCTCATTTCACTAATATTAGCAGGTACAGTCTACATAAAGGTGATGACACAGCTCTGAATTAAAGAAAACAATGTTGTCACCTCATCACAAAAAGATGTATGAGGTAGACTATACTCGAAGGGTGAACAGGTATTTATGAAACTTTTTTTTTTTTTAATGGAAGGCCACAGTTCTACTTCAGCTATTAGGCATTTCTTTTTTTTTATTAGGATGGAGTTGGGCCTGCATGACGCAGTTCCTGCACTGGATAATGGAATCACTGTCCCAGGGCTTACCTATACTTAGGGAAAGTCCCTTATAAGCCCTAATAGCTAGGAGAAACTAAAGCCGTCCACACACTATTAGTTTTTTTTCGTTCAACCCAGCAGGCTGAATGAAAAAAACCTGACAGCTCAGGTCGAAGCACTTGTACCAACTATGCGACTACAGCGATCTTAACTGCTGCTATTGTGTTCTGATAGGGGGACCCCTGCCAAAACACTCCAGTCAGTGTTCTCAGCCATTGTCAAAAAATGTTTACCAGGGGCCAATTGCCAGACCTTTTTCGGTCATGCCCCTTGGACAGAAGCTGGTCGAACTGCCAGCTTTTGTCAGACCAGTTGCAGTACACACGAGCCGAATGTCAGCCAGTTTCTATTGAACCGGCCGATGCTGCCCAACATTTGGCCTGTGTGTACTAGGCTTAAAGTGGTTGTAAACCCATATAAAAAAAAAAAACCTGCAAGACAAAGGCATAATGAGCTGGTATGCATCGCAAACTAGCTCATTATGAAATACATACCTTAGATCGAAGCTGTTGCAGTGCTGTGATCGGCGACATGTCTCCCGGAGTTATTTCCAGGTTTGCGGGCTCCGGTGCTGTGATTGGCCAGAGCCGCGATGACGTGACTTTCCGCGCAAAAGTGTGGAAGCCGCCGGTCACGGCACAATCGATCTGTTTCTTCAGTGCTCATGCGCCGGTGATGTCGGCGCGAGCGTATATGGTAAATACGGTTTAGGAGATATTTACAGTACCTACAGGTAAGCCTTATTATAGGCTTACCTGTAGGTTCAATTGGTGTAACAGGGTTTACAATCACTTTAACTCAGTGAGGAACACAGAAGTGACTTTTCTGGCTAATAAGAGTAATTGCAGGTATCTTGTGGTATCTGCTCTTAAAAGACTGGCAAATAACTCATTCTGCAGTTTAATTTTATAGAAAGATATGATGATTGCTGCTGCAAATGTGACGAGATGGATGCCATTCCACATTGTACCATCAACCCAAAGCTGCCATGTCTGCTTGTTGAGACTTACCCGCTATTATATATTTTATAGAAACGTCCTCACACTCTGTGTATACTGCTATCAGACTCATAAGAAGTTGTGTTGTCATTTAGTAAGTGCCCGGGGTGCTGCAATCCAGACTGGGAAGTTTTACACGGAATCTATGCCAGTTCACGCACATTGCATTCCTATCCAGATCTGGGCATGCAGAGAGGCAGTGTAGTAAGCATGCCCTACAGACTGTGTCCTAGTTATTGAGCAGAGTGTTTGTTGCTTATCCCTGCCTGTGTCCTCGCTCTAATACGGGAGGATTCTAACCCTATTCCACAGGACTCTAATAATCCCTGGCTTGTGACAGATTGCTGGCTGAGATTCAAGCAGGACTCATAATGGATGCCAAGAAAGATGTTTAATCAGCTTCTGTTGTGTGCTTATCCAAACTACTGGCTTCTAACCTGTTGACACTAGACTTTATAATTTCCTGCAAAAAAATCTATTGTGACATGTAGTTGCCATAGAAGATGAGTTAGTTATATATTGAGCAGAGAACCATTTGGTATGTTCTATTGGTCATCAGAGGATATAGAGACTGGAGGAGAACAACTGTCCTCCCGTCAGTGGAGCTCTTAAAGTGTGCTTCCACTAAATATATAAAGCTATGTCATGGAATAATGCTGGCCATAGACATCTGATTTTTTTTTTCAATCAGCCATAGGGTTCATAAAAAAAAAAAAAAAAAACACAACAGATTCCCTCATCAACACACACAAGGTGGATGGAAGAATCCTCCCTGGTCTGCCATTGTATTCTGATATTGGGGGTTATTTACTAAAGGCAAATCCACTTTGCACTACAAGTGCAAAGTGCATTTGAAATTGCACTGAAAGTGCACTTGGAAGTGCAGTAGCTGTAGATCCGAGGGGGACATGCAAGGAAAATGAATAACAGCATTTTAGCTTGCGCATGACTGGATGATAAAATCAGCAGAGCGTTCCCTCATTTCATATCTACCCCTTAGATTTACAGCGACTGCACTTCCAAGTGCACTTTTAGTGCAATTTCAAGTGCACTTTGTACTTGTAGTGCAAAGTGGATTAGCCTTTCATAAATAACCCCCATTGTGACTCCTCTGCTGTCAGAATACAAAGATCAGCGACTGTAGCTGATTGGCTGCAGCCAGCTGATCAAGAAAAGTTTTCCAACAATTCTGTTTGACAGAAGTCAATCATTGGATCGACTTCTGTTGAGCAAGAATAGCCATAGATAGATCTAAATTCAGCCGGTCCCTGCTGAACCAACTGAATGTCAATCCATCTATGGACAGCTTAACAGGAAAGATAAAATAAATAAAGATAAAATATTTATCTTACCTGAAGACAATCATCTCTCCAGGTTCTCCCGAGTGTCACATGTATGGAGGCCTAGTCACTTGGTTACGTTATCTCTACCAATAATGACTTCTAAATATTTGATCCCATCGTCTGATAAGGTCTTCACACATGTAGCCTGCACTAAAGGGAGCCCACAGAAGGAATTTTTACAGGAAAGGTAGTTTTATTACGTTCCCCCATTGCTACACCTGGACTAGATCCTCTAGAGCCTGTATGTCGCCACATAGAATGGACAGGCCAGTTACATAACAATATTGTTACTTCGTATAGATGAATAAAGCCTACAACTGTTTGCAGGTTACAGGAGCCATTGATGGTGCTTCTAATACAACAAGCGCTCAGCGTGATAGGTAGGTCCCACCCTGTTGCAATTAGCATGTTTGAAATTTCTTGAAAATGACTGTATGGCCAGCATAAGTCTTGAGAATAGGAGGTAAGAGGCCATCTGAAGTCTCACAGTTGTACCAGTTACACAAACTGCCTTACTCTGAGAACAGATAACCTGAAACAATACTAGTGACTGGGTGCTAAAATCTAGCAGCGTATGGTTTCCTAAAGCCTGCTACACACTTATGCCGCGTACACACGCTTGGAATTTCCGACAACAAATGTTCGATGGGAGCTTGTTGTCGGAAATTCCGACCGTGTGTAGGCTCCATCGGACATTTGTTGTCGGATTTTCCGACAACAAAAATTTGAGAGCTGGATCTCGAATTTTCCAAAAACAAAATCCGTTGTCGGAAATTCCGAGTGTGTGTACACAATTCTGACGCACAAAATTCCACGCATGCTCGGAATCAAGCAGAAGAGCCGCACTGGCTATTGAACTTTATTTTTCTGGGCTCATCGTATGTGTTGTGCGTCACCGCGTTCTTGACGTTCGGAATTTGCGCCAACATTTGAGCGACCGTGTATATGCAAGACAAGTTTGAGCCAACATTCGTCAGAAAAAAATCCAGGATGTGTACGCGGCATAACAGTTTTTTTCGTGCACCTCGGTGAGCTGTTGTGTTCTGACAGGGGGACGGCCCCCCACTGGAACACTCCGATCAGCGCTCTCTGCCATTGGCTAAGAGCGCTGATCGGGAGTCGGTCGTCTGCTGGTTTTCCAGCATGCACATCTGACATAAGCCAGCCGAATGTCTGACTTTTTTTTTAACCATCCGTTGTCTCCCGACATGCGGCCCATGTGTACGCTGCTTAACAATCAGAATATGGAACATCAAGAGACCTGCGTCACAAATGAGAGGTCTGAAATGCAGTATCCTGTATGTTCTTGGCATCCCAAACAGACAGCACCCCTGTTCTTACCTCTCACCTTGTGACTTGCTACCCAGTTACAATGTCAAAGTCCAAGTAATCATTGGAAATCCCTCTTCCTTCCTTACAGCACAATGATGAGTTCAATATCATAGACTGTGCTTCTCGGCCTAGGCACAGTCAGTTTTTCTGAAAACAAGGATTGCTGGTCTATCTCAAACCAAGAGCCAAAATGTAATATATTGTAGTTTACCAGACTTTAGATGTTGTGGCTGTGTTAGTTATCCTTTTTAAGCATTTTCAGCAAGTATAGAAAATACCTGTTGATCTTTGCCAGAAATGCAGTGTTCTTGTCACTTCATATGAAAGCAAATATATCTGCCTTCTGTAAACTATTAATCAACAATTCCATATGTGGAGATGAATGGAGGAAGACCCATTTGAAGTCCTGCCTGAGCAGCAACCATGGCTCCCTTCATAAATACAGTGGAGGTATTCGCACCGTAAGCATTGTAGGACAGAAAATTTGTTTTTTTTAAAGCTGAAAAAAAAACAAATGCAGACGCCCTATTTAAGAACTGATAACCTGCAATACAGTAAATGTTCCTTTTTGGGTTTAGATCCTCTTTAACCACGTCAGCCCCGGAAGGATTTACCCCCTTCCTGACCAAGCCCTTTTTTGCGATACGGCACTATGTCGCTCTAACTGACAATTGCGCGGTCGTGTAATGCTGTACCCTAACAAAATTGACGTCCTTTTTTTCCCACAAATAGAGTATTCTTTTGCTGGTATTTGATCACCTCTGCAGTTTTTGTTTTTTGCGCTATAAACAAAAAAAGAGCGAACATTTTGAAAAAAAGCAATATTTTTTACTTTTTGCTATAATAAATATCCCAAAAAAGTATATAAAAAAAACTAATTTCTTCCTCAGTTTAGGCCGATATGTATTCTTCTACATATTTTTGGTAAAAAAAAAATTGACTGGCTTGAGCAAAAGTTATCGCGTCTACAAAATAGGGGATAGATTTATGGCATTTTTATTATTATTTTTTTTTTATTAGTAATGGCGGCGATCTGCGATTTTTATCATGACTGTGACATTATGGTGGACATATCGGACACTTTTGACACTATTTTGGGACCATTGGCATTTATACAGCGATCAGTGCTATAAAAATGCACTGATTACTGTGTAAATGTCACTGGCAGGGAAGGGCTTAAACACTAGGGGGCGATCAAGGGGTTAAGTGTGTTCCCTGGGCGTGTTCTAACTGTAGGGGGGATGGGCTCACTAGAACATGACAGAGATCACTGCTCCTGATTACTGGGAGAAGTAGATCCCTGTCATGTTGCTAGGCAGAACAGGGAAATGCCTTGTTTACATAGGCATCTCCCCATTCTGCCTCCCCATGTCACGATCGCGGGCCACCGGCGGACATTCAGTATGTGCTCGCTAGCCACCAATGACGCAGCGACGTACGGGTACTGTGCCACTTTGCTGACATATATCGGCGTGCGCCGGTCGGCAAGTGGTTAAATAGGAACTGCAGTCTTCTCACATAATTTGTAATAAAAACATCTTTGCCATTCTAAGCTTCCCTCCAACCACTTTGCATATTTTTTTTATATATACTGTGATTCTGTACTTCCAAAATATGCTGCAGAAATCTCCCTCCACTAAGTTTGGCTGCAGCCATTTTAACTGTGGGCAGTAGAGCTGCACGATTCTGGCTAAAATGAGAATCACAATTTTTTTGCTTAGAAGATAGATCACGATTCTCTCACAATTCTCACGGCGTAACATCATCTTTCACATTAAAACAAAAAAAAAAAAATGGGCTAACTTTACTGTTTCGCTTTTTTTTTATTCATTGAAGTGTATTTTTTCCCAAAAAATTGCGTTTGAAAGACCGCTGGGCAAATACAGTGCGACATAAAATATTGCAGCAATTGACATTTTATTGCCTAGGGTCTCTGCTAAAATATATATAATGTTTGGGGGTTCCAAGTAATTTTCTAGCAAAAAATATTGATTTTAACTTAAGAAACAAGTGTCAAAAAAAGATTTAGACTTTAAGTGGTTAAACTTCCTGCATTTACATGTTGTTAAAAACTTGTCAGACTGCCCAGATTTTATCTTTACACAGAAGTTTAGCCCTTTGATCCAAGAAGGAAGAGTTAGTTACAATGTTTCATGTTAAAAACTTGGCAGACTGCCCAGATGTTTTCTTTTGACACATGAGTGAGCAGATAAGTCTCTCCACTTGTTATATGAATCAATTGGCAAACTCTGCAATAGAGATCGTCAGGGGGGTTGAATCGAGATCACGATTTTTTAACGATTAATTGTGCAGCTCTAGTGGGCAGCTGAAGTTGCTGCCTGTTTTCTTCCTGGATTTACACAGAGGCACACCTCCAGCTCTGCAGCTTTCGTTGGCCCTCTTATGACTCCCCCCCCCTCCCTTCCTGGCAAACTCTCACAAGAGTGAGAGAGAGAGAGCTGTGCATGATGTCATACGCCTAGGCTTTTTACCAGAAACAGGAAGTGGGCTGTATAAGGTATTTACTGGCAGAAAAAAAAATGTTTTACTATCCAAAGTTATAACAACAAAGGGCAGAAGATTTAATAGATGGAAAGTTGAAAAAATGACTGAAGGTCGGCTTTAATGATAAAAGGTTCGCTTTTTTGAATAACTGTACTTTTGGTGAATATTGTGACATGGCAGCTGTTTATTCATGAAGACTTGAAATGTTACTGATAGACCCACTTTAACTTTTAAGTTTAGTTCTGCTTTAAGTCTAACCCCTTAACACTGCGTTGCAGAAACAAAAACGCAAAGCACTTTTACAGCTGTGCACCAGTGCCATTAATTCCTAATTGCACCACCAGGCATCATGCTAACGCATGTCCTTAATAAAAGTCAGCAGCTACAGTGTTTGTAGCTGTTGACTTTTAAAAAATAAATAAATAGCAGCCGGAACCCCCCTTTAAGTTTATAAGTGCTCAGTGGGCAGAAGCAATCGGGGTCAAAGAGGATTTCTGCGTATGGAGCAATAAACATTGCACTGGATGCAACTTTGGTAGAGGCAGGTAGGGTAGAGGTGTTAGCGTAGGTTAGTTCAGGAGGGGTGGGAGGTGGAATAGAGAAGTTTATATTCAAAGTATAGTTAAAGGGGGGTTCCGGCCGCTATTTATTTATTTTTTTAAAGTCAGCAGCTACAAACACTGTAGCTGCTGATTTTTATTAAGGACACTTACCTGTCCATGGAGCCCGCGATGTCGCCCCCCCCCCCCCCCCAGGCCGATCCGTCTATCGGATCGGCCGGTGGCGCCTCCATCCTAACTAAGGGAAACAGGCAGTGGATCCTTGCGGCTTCACTGCCCATTTCCTACTGCGCATGCGTGAGTCGTGCGGCGCTTTGTGAATGGCCTCATTGATTCCTGGGACACACACAGTTCCCAGAAGGCAACGGGGCCGCTCACCGAAGGAGGAGGAAGCGCCGCGGAATAGGAAGAGGCAGATTAGGAAGACTGCCTAGCAACAGGGGTTTCAGGTAAGTTAAAAAAAAAATGTTTTTCTAATGTTTTTTTAAAAAAAATTTTATGATTTTTTAATGCTATTTCTGTTTTTAGGGTGGGCCTCCACTTTAACCTTTAAAGTCTTATTCAACAGACGTACTTAATTCAGTGTTTCTGAACACATGCCAACAGTGGTTGTGTTTACTTTGCTATGTATAGTTACAGTTACATGTTTGATACCTTATAAAAAAACATATTTCACCTTAAATGAATGAAACAGTCAAATGTGAGGGGCAGAGAAACCAAAATTAGCAAAACTTAAATATGTGTCATCCTCAAAAACACATAAATATCATTGACAGTACATAGCCAAAGAGGCTTTAAGTACTCATACCCACAGTAACTCTTTGACCACTTAAGAATTTTTTCTACTTTATAGGCATAACAAAGAAAGACTTTTTTATAAAAATATTTCAACATTTATTACAAAGTTAAAGCTAAAAGGAACATACATAGACTTACATACATTCACAGATAATGCTTATGAGCATATTGACTACACCATCTACATATTCAAATTAATAAAAAATAATAATAAAAATAGAAATATCGGAAAATCGAGCAATAGCAAGTTCCCAAAGAGACGATATATCATACATAGCTCAGACCAGCTTGCTCTACATGTTACACGTTCAATAACGCTTCATCAGGAGCTTTTGATGTATTGTTTTCCAATACGGAGATGAAGTAAAATAGGGTGAGCGGGGAATATCCTTGGCCTTAATGGATGGTCAGATAGAAGACAGATCTCCAAGTTGGTTTTGGAATGATCTAATAAAACCTGTATTGTACTGGACACAATCAGGTAATTGGTATGAACGACAACATCCAAGACATCCGGATATAGACTGAATCATTCTGAGACAGTCTGATAACCTCCCACCATAAAAGCTAACAGTCCAGAATTTTCTAAAGGGTATCTTAAGGATTGATCTTGTATAGAGTACCCCGCTCACATGACAGCACCACAACACCGGGTAGAGACAACTCTTTGACCACCCCATCCCTTCTGCTAACCTACTAATTTAGGAAGAAATTTAAGATAGATAGATAGATAGATAGATAGATAGATAGATAGATAGATAGATAGATAGATAGATAGATAGATAGATAGATAGATTAGATAGATATAGTGACTTGAAAAAAGTATTCATACCCCTTGAAATGTTCCAAATTTTGTCATGTTACAACCAAAAACGGAAATGTATTTTATTGGGATTTTATGTGATAGATCAACACAAAGTGGCACATAATTGTGAAGTGGAAGGAAAATGATAAATGGTTCTCCACATTTTTTACAAATAAATATGTGAAAAGTGTGGCCTGCATTTGTATTCAGCCCCCTTTACTCTGATACCACTAACTAAAATCTAGTGGAACCAATTGTCTTCAGAAGTCACCTAATTAGTGAATAGAGCTCCCAGCACAGCCAGAAAACTGATCAGGCAGGGAAGGATGTGTCAGTTTGAAATAGGAAAGCAGGGGGGCTGGCAGGATCACCAGGTATTTCACACAAAAGATCAGGAATATGAAATGTTAGGTTAACATACTCTTTCTTTGATTATGTTGTTACAATCATTTTGTTTTGCATCATGTTGATTGTCAGGTCTGTGCACGACACTTACCTGGGGAAGAGATGGCACCAGGGTGGAGTATGGGAAGAAGGCAAGCCGGGGGATGCAGTGTGATGCTTTGGGCAAGCTTATGCTGGGAAACCTTGAGTCCTGCCATTTATGTGGATGTTACTTGCCACGTACCACCTAACTAACCATTGTTGGTGACCGGGTACACCCCTTCATGGAAACAGTATTCCCTGATGGCAGTGGCCTATTTCAGCAGGATAATGTGCCCTGCCACACTGCAAAAATGGTTCAAGAATGGTTTGATGAATACAACAATGAGAATGGGGGGGGAAAGGGGGGGGGTAGCCTACTTAGGCCCCCCCTTACCTCATAGGGCCACGGCGTCGGCTAAATTATTAATTTAACAAGGTTTTAAATGGGGCTTTTTCTTATAGGTGGGATTACGTCACATGATAGGGAAGTTTCCAGAAGGTTAAAGGGTTCACTTATTGACATGTATGAACAGTGTACTGAGCTGTATGTTTTCTAGCACTGTATATACTGACATGTATGGATACTGAGCTGTATGTATTTATGCACTGTATATACTGACATGTATGGACGGTGTACTGAGCTGTATGTATTTATGCACTGTATATACTCACATGTATGGACGGTGTACTGAGCTGTATGTATTTATGCACTGTATATACTCACATGCATGGACCGGGTTCTGAGCTGTGTGTTTTCATGCACTGTATATACTCACATGTATGGACGGTGTACTGAGCTGTATGTTTTCTAGCACTGTATATACTGATATGTATGGATACTGAGCTGTATGTTTTCTAGCACTGTATATACTGATATGTATGGATGCTGAGCTGTATGTTTTCTAGCACTGTATATACTGATATGTATGGATACTGAGCTGTATGTTTTCTAGCACTGTATATACTCACATGTATGGACGGTGTACTGAGCTGTATGTATTTATGCACTTCCTCCCTTGAGTATAAATAAAGAATATTTAAAAGTATTTATGCACTGTGTATACTGACATGTATGGACGGTGTACTGAGCTGTATGTATTTATGCACTGTATATACTCACATGCATGGACCGGGTTCTGAGCTGTGTGTTTTCTTGCACTGTATATACTCACATGTATGGACGGTGTACTGAGCTGTATGTTTTCTAGCACTGTATATACTGATATGTATGGATACTGAGCTGTATGTTTTCTAGCACTGTATATACTGATATGTATGGATGCTGAGCTGTATGTTTTCTAGCACTGTATATACTGATATGTATGGATACTGAGCTGTATGTTTTCTAGCACTGTATATACTCACATGTATGGACGGTGTACTGAGCTGTATGTATTTATGCACTTCCTCCCTTGAGTATAAATAAAGAATATTTAAAAGTATTTATGCACTGTGTATACTGACATGTATGGACGGTGTACTGAGCTGTATGTATTTATGCACTGTATATACTCACATGCATGGACCGGGTTCTGAGCTGTGTGTTTTCATGCACTGTATATACTCACATGTATGGACGGTGTACTGAGCTGTATGTTTTCATGCACTGTATATACTGACATGTATGGACGATGTACTGAGCTGTATGCATTTATGCACTGTATATACTGACATGTATGGACGATGTACTGAGCTGTATGCATTTATGCACTGTATATACTGACATGTATGGACGGTGTACTGAGCTGTATGTATTTATGCACTGTATATACTGACATGTATGGACGGTGTACTGAGCTGTATGTTTTCTAGCACTGTATATACTGACATGTATGGACGGTGTACTACTGAGCTGTATGTTTTCATGCACTGTATATACTGATATGTATGGATACTGAGCTGTATGTTTTCTAGCACTGTATATACTGACATGTATGGATGGTGTACTGAGCTGTATGTTTTCATGCACTGTATATACTGACATGTATGGACGGTGTACTGAGCTGTATGTATTTATGCAGAGCACTGTATATACTGACATGTATGGACGATGTACTGAGCTGTATGTTTTCTAGCACTGTATATACTGACATGTATGGACGGTGTACTGAGCTGTATGTATTATGCGCTGTATATACTGACATGTACGGACGATGTACTGAGCTGTATGTATTTATGCACTGTATATACTGACATGTATGGACAGTGTACTGAGCTGTATGTATTTATGCACTGTATATACTGACATGTACGGACGGTGTACTGAGCTGTATGTATTTATGCACTGTATATACTCACATGTATGGATGGTGTACTGAGCTGTATGTATTTATGCACTGTATATACTCACATGTATGGACGGTGTACTGAGCTGTATGTATTTATGCACTGTATATACTGACATGTATGGACGGTGTACTGAGCTGTATGTATTTATGCACTGTATATACTCACATGTATGGATGGTGTACTGAGCTGTATGTATTTATGCACTGTATATACTCACATGTATGGACAGTGTACTGAGCTGTATGTTTTCATGCACTGTATATACTGACATGTATGGAGGGTGTACTGAGCTGTATGTATTTATGCACTGTATATACTGACATGTATGGACGGTGTACTGAGCTGTATGTTTTCATGCACTGTATATACTGACATGTATGGACAGTGTACTGAGCTGTATGTATTTATGCACTGTATATACTGACATGTATGGACGGTGTACTGAGCTGTATGTATTTATGCACTGTATATACTGACATGTATGGACGGTGTACTGAGCTGTATGTTTTCATGCACTATATATACTGACATGTATGGACAGTGTACTGAGCTGTATGTATTTATGCACTGTATATACTGACATGTATGGACGGTGTACTGAGCTGTATGTATTTATGCACTGTATATACTGACATGTATGGACGGTGTACTGAGCTGTATGTATTTATGCACTGTATATACTGACATGTATGGACGGTGTACTGAGCTGTATGTATTTATGCACTGTATATACTGACATGTATGGACAGTGTACTGAGCTGTATGTATTTATGCACTGTATATACTGACATGTATGGACGGTGTACTGAGCTGTATGTATTTATGCACTGTATATACTGACATGTATGGACGGTGTACTGAGCTGTATGTTTTCATGCACTGTATTTCCTGATATGTAAACAAATAATGCATTCTGTATGCAGGCCAACTAATCGGCTGACCAACTAATCGATTATGAAAATAGTTAACTATTTTTATAATCAATTATAATTGATTATGCTGACTAGTTGTTTCAGCCCTAGATTTAATTGCTTGTGTAGCCCTCAGCCTATTTGCCTTACATCTCATTGTAATATCAGTGCAGCATGTATTCCAAAGTTGTAAAAAAATATGAAATGCATGACAACAATGGGGAATGAACAAGAATCCCCCTTTGGTAAACAGAATGTATTTGTGATAGCCATATCTGGACCAAATGTACTAATATTCCATGAACTCTGACCCATCAAAAGGCCCACTGCTAAAAAATCTGTTATCTTGGTGACAGCATTGTACAGCTTGTTGAAAACCAGCCACTTTACATTTCCATGAAACACTCGGGGTATTTTACATCCATCTTGTGTGAAACAAACCTATGTTGATTCTGAAAACAGAGTATTCCCTTTAACTATATTCTCCCAAGCTGCCGGTACCTATGAATCATATAAGAATATCTCTCTGGTTAACCACAAAGTGTAGCTTAAAATACACTTCCAGTCGTTCACATAAGCCTTGATTTTCTTTGGCTCCTAGTCAAGGATAAAGAAGATAGTATACCAATTCCCAAAGTGCAATACACAGATATGTCTTGTCCCGGCATTAACCTCTTCAATTCAGAGAGTGATGTCTCTAAGAACTTGGACTAATCTTGTGCTGTCTTCTCATTTCTGCCATTGTGTAGCTTTCAATATATTGATTTTTCTTCTCCTTATTACCAGGCCAAAGATAGATGCTGACAGATAAACAATGAGCAAAATCACATAGTATTGCTAGGAACAGTAATAAAACGCTCTCTTTGCTAAATTGCACATTACTTATGATAAGGGCCATGACACAGAGGTTAGATGTCCATCTGCCTCCAACATGAGGCTTTGCACTCTATCCCTCAGCTATTTCACGCAATACATATAACCTTTACTACAGTCGAATTATATACAGAATCAGAAACAAGGTTAGTGAGCATTAGTTTTATCACTGACTCCTAATTCTTCATTGAGCACAAAGAGCATTTTGCGAATATGTGGAATACGACTGGATATATTTACTATGTCCTGTTGTTACCTGAGCTACCAAATGTAGTGTACGCAACTGCACAGCAATATATATATGCAAAGCATACCGGGGACAAGTCACCTTTCAATTCATCGCCGCATGCAGCTCCCAGCAGGGGTCCGGTGCGTCCTGGTTCACCGTTTCAGGTCCGATTTCAGCCCAAATTTTGGGCTGAATTTGGACCTGAAATGGACCAAACGATACACAGGGCTCCTGTGCAAATTCGCCCCAGAGCCGCAGCGGAGATATGTGAACCGGGCTCCATAGAGAGCAGGTCAAAATCTCCCTCATCCAATGGTTTGAACCCAGCCTAAAAGAAAAGATTTACAACGTCCATTACCAGAGGACTGCTGGGAAGCGTTCCCTCAACAAAAACAAAGGAGGTGTCACTAACTCAATTCAAACTATTTGTCTTGTTCACAGTGGTAGAACAAGGCTTGGCAATCCTTAACTCTTAATTCCCAAGAGGTGATTACCACAATCTCTTGTTCCCCTAAATGACTACTAACTACTAAACTGTATGACTCCAAATTTGAAACAATATGGTCTTCACTAGTTAAAAACCTTCTCTCTGTAAACTTTTACTGCCCCACCCCAGCCATTAATACAGTATATGTCCGCTAAAACTGGATATGAGCTGCTATGATTCCCAGACGTCACAGACCTCTGCTTTTTACTCAACCCCCTCTCTTCACTTCCATTTCTTTAAAGCTGGCCATAGATGGTTCAAATCTCTTAAAACCGCATGTAAATGCATTCTGGCAAGCGAGTTCGGCCGCGACCGGAAGCAAATGTCACTGGAGAGGCAGCAACAAATGGAGTCTAAATGGATATGTGAGCTTCAAACTCTGACTCCACACAACTCCATACCAACTGTTTCCTTACTGATTACTAATTTGGATATGCACATACCTAAATTTACATATTACATATTACCTTCCAACAAAATTTAATATGCATATTTGAGTCCTATCACTTTAAACGTCTAGCAATTTAACATTTGTGTAGTTATTTTATGGTTTTATTTATTTGTAGTTCATATTTTATTATTCAAATGTAAGGTTCTTATGTTAATATATACTTTCTTTGTAAGTGCTGTTCCAGCGATCCCTGCTGAACCAGCTGAGATTCCAAACATCTATGGCAGGGATTGACAAATCCCAGGCAACAGGTTAGCATGGCGACTAGAAAATGCATTCTGGCGCCTGGGCTTTTGTCAGCCCATTCACTGTTGCAGGGATGCACAATGTGTATCTCCTGATGCCTGGGACATGCAATTTTGGGTGCCAGGCAGGTAGTTTTATTCTGCTGCGAGCAAGCAGCAGAGCTCACTTGTCAAGTGGAAACATTCAGGCGGCTCCTCCGCCGCCCAATTGCTTCCACATATGGGAAAGGTGCCCCCCTGCACATGCGTCCCTCGTTATGTATCCTGGGCTTTGCTTGCCCATCTGCAGGCCCGGGACCAGCATAGCGGGTACCGCACTGTCATAGGATGTCACTTCTGGGTCCCCGTTGACAGTTTCCTCAACCAGCATGGCATTGGGCTGTGTATTTCTGAAAAGGCCAAGTAGTTCAAATTACTCTGCCAGTTTTGGAAGTGCTGAGCAATTAAAGACTAGCCCGTAGGTTCATTGCCTCTTTCCAATTTTCTTGTCACTATGGTTGAAAACAATAATTGATTTGACCCCACTAAACCTTTGAACATTGTAAAAAAGTTCAGAAAATGAAAGTGTTTTCACAGTCTTGTGTTACTGCAAAACGTACAGAACATACACTGATGAATCCAGATAATAAAGTATGTACAGTAAATTGGAAATGTTGTGAGGAATTTTCTCTGACCTGCTTTTCCAGATCAGAGATTCAGCAGTATCCAAGCCAGACACAATCAGGCAACTAACAATATTTTATTATATCTTATAGTTGAACGAAACTGTACAAAATAAATTGCTAGAGGAAGAGCTTTTTGGCAGAATAAACTTTGCATGCCTCTTATTATTATTATTATAAAAAAAAAAAATGTCTTCCCCTTGCCCCTAGCAATTTTTTGTGTACATTGCCAGAGGCACATGTACATTCTGCAAGCTGCTAAGAATGGAGTTGAAACAATGTGACTCCAGTGTGCAAGAGCGGGATTTGAGACAATTTCACATGGGTGGCCATGTGGGGAACAGGAAAAACAAGTGGCTGAGCCACGGTTTTTACTATCCCAACCCCAACTGCCCATCTAAAACACAACATACAATCAGACCTTACAGTACACACCCTGATACTTTGCATTGCAGATAAGGCAAATTTAGTGCAGCTTGTCAAGTTTACAAGTAGCACCACCTGTCCCACATGCCTATATAAGTCAATGGGACCATGCTGCGGCCACAAACCAAAGTTGCAAAAACTGAAAGCAAAAACAGGCATTTAGGAGGTAGCAGGATCATTTCCTGAATGCCTGAAAGCCACCGCTTAGCTGCCTTCTGAAAAGAGATCCAAGATCGCTTTTTAGTGTAATCTTTTTAACCTTACACAATAAGCAGCTGCTGGTCAAAGAAAGAAGGTGCCAGACTTGAAATAATAGCAGTGACTGTTAGCATTAAGGAGGACATAGTAATATGCTGTGTGTGTACAGTTCCACTTTAAAATGATAGGTGAATGTATTATTCATAATATTTTCTTCAGACTATCAATGCTTTAGTCCCTAACAATCATGGTGACATTCTCAAGCATTGCTCCCTCAGGTAATATAAGACACATACAATATATGACAGCAACCCCAACTTTTCAAACTCTTCAAATCTGCAATGATTGCAACAGGCATTTATATTTGTGACAGCACTTAAACCTCAGGGTAAATAGAGATGTGTACCAAATAAGAAACATTATTGAGAGACAGACACCACAGAATGGAATCTTATCCCAGACTAAACAGCCCAAATCTCCGGCTGGCCCTGTAACCTTATATGACCTTTATCTAGGCTGCCTGCTTGGCCTTGCAGTGGATGGACGTGTCTCTAGTCACTGAGCCAGTAAGTCCTTATGCAGCTCTCCGGGTAGATGACCGGCTGGACAAAATATCTGCTTCACAGTTCCAAAATAAAGTCTTCATTCACATATGCTGTTCAGCAGGGACCAGCCGAGATTTGATCCATCTATGGCTGGCTTTAGATTGTCCACGGAAATAAAAGCTAGCCATACTAGATTTTCTCTTGTTCAGTTCACTAAACAGGGTGTTAAGATAAATCTCCCCAGCTGGGTATTGTATTCAGGCAGGGGGGCACTCACGCATCCTGAATATCATGGCACTGTCAAGCAGTGATTCAATCTGAAAGGATGCAATCACTGGTCGGTCAATCACTTTCCACCTGGCTGGGCACAGTTGAACCAAACCATGCCCAAGTTCACTTGCTGCCCCTCCCCCACTGGTGTTCCTGGGTATACTTACATCATTGACGCTGCAAACCAAACCACAGTGATCCCTGACTCTGTGCTCAGTCATCTATGGAGAGTTCAGGCACAGTTTGCTCTCACACTGAAGCACACTGTACAGGACCACAAGTGAACCATTCCCTAGACCACCTCTCTCTTCCAAGCAGTCCCAGGCAGGGTATGCTTAACCATACCTGGGCATAGATCGTAGCACTCACACTACACAAATGAACCAAAAGAAGGGCTGAACAGTGCCCTGTATGGGTTAAAGCCTAATGCCGCGTACACACGAGCAAACTTTTCGACCGGACTGGTCCGACGGTCTATCCGACGGACTTTCGACGGACTTTCCCAACGAACGGACTTGCCTACACATGATCACATCAAAGTCCGACTAATTCGTACGTGATGACGTACGACCGGACTAAAATAACGAAGTTGATAGCCAGTAGCCAATAGCTGCCCTAGCGTTGGTTTTAGTCTGTCAGACTAGCATACAGACGAGCGGATTTTTTGACCGGGCTCGAGTCCGTCGGAAAGATTTGAAACATGTTTTATTTCTAGGTCCGTCTGACTTTTGGGGAAAAAAGTCCGCTGGAGCCCACACACGATCGAATTGTTCGACGGAGTCCGGTCCGCCGGAAAGTCTGCTTGTGTGTACGCGGCATAAGTGTAGCTAAAATTTTTAAAAAATTAAAAAATGAGTACATGAATCATAACTGTGAGTCTGTAGGATTTTTCCCACTTGCTCATGCCTCTTCTTTTAGATGAACTCCTCTTCCACCATGCCCTCCCCACTGATTCCATAATCCTCCAGTGCTGCAGGGGGTCATCAAGAGAGCCCAACTATGCATGCCCTTTCCACCCAACTCCACCATTCACAGAAGCTGTACTACAGTTTCTATGAATGGAAAGCAATCTCTGAACGTAGAACCATTGGATGAATGATAGTTCTGCTCCATCCATTCATAGATCACATTTCATTCATAGAAGCTGTAGTATAGCTTCTACAAATGGCATAGCTGGGCGGAAAGGGCAGACATAGTTGGGCAAGCTTGATGACCTCCGCCACACCAGAAGATTTTGGCAGCAGAAGTTGGAGGGGCATGGACAGAGGATTCCTACTAACCACCAAGGAATCATAACAAGGGACACATCCTATTGACTGTAAGTTATACCTTTTGTGCTGATTTTTCTGTTTTTATTTTTTTTTTAATTTTACCTTTAGTGCTGCTTTTTATGTTTTTATTATTTTTTAAATTGTAGCTACACTTGGGCTTTGAAACTGTCAGGATGAGTACACACTCACTAGACTTTTTGTGCTTGCAGCAGGGAAAAACATAGCCGTTGATCATACTTGCATAACGCTGCTGTCACACAGAACCTTACCATAGAGCTAGACAATAAAACAATGGACCCCCTAATGGTGGACTTTTAAGGCACTTGGAGAAAATATTACAAAATATTAATACAATGTAATTTATTAAATTTCAACATTAAAAACAGTTGTAATGTACCAAATACTATACAGAATGCATAACAGACATTTTTACACGTATGTACACAGTTTCAGAAGTATTCTTGCACCCAACGCGTTTTGGAGTAAATATACCTCCTTCCTCAGGGGTGGGTGTAAGTTAGGGACATTTTTTTTCTAAAAAAGAGTATATAAGACAAAATAGAAATATATGTCAACATTCAAACATATATATATATAGGTATAGCAATATGGTTTAATCTCCATGTATTTTTACACTTACATTATTGTGGTGTGTTACTGACTTGGCATGCCATATAACTGAAAATTAAAAACAACAGCAGGGACACGGTCTGTCAACCATAGAAAATTTTGGTTCCAAGAGGAAGCAATGGTTTTCAATTGTTAGAAATGTGTTTGGTATCCGTATTGGGAAAGAATTGAGATGAAAAAATTCATTCAAAAATATCTTTGGTGAGGGAGGGGGGGTTAGATCCTCCCTTGGCCTTCCAACAAAAAAAGGGGAAGGGAGGCCAGTAGGGGGCGTAAGGATATAGTATTTCTGAGAATACACTGAGGCCAAGAGGCAAATCCTGCAAAAAAAGGGCATAATAGAAAAATGTGTCATATTTTTCTGAAAATTACAAACACTATTTTTATTCATTTTATTATAATTTTTCTATTATGCCCTTTTTTTGCAGGATTTGCCTCTTGGCCTCAGTGTATTCTCAGAAATACTATATCCTTTCGCCCCCTAAAGGCCTCCCTTCCCCTTTTTTTTTTTGGAAGGCCAAGGGAGGATCTAACCCCCCCTCCCTCACCAAAGATATTTTTGAATGAATTTTTTTCAACTCAATTCTTTCCCAATACGGATTCCAAACAAATTTTTAACAATTGAAAACCACTGCTTCCTCTTGGAACCAAGAATTTCTATGGTTGTCCCTGCTGTTGTTTTTCATTTTCAGTTATATGGCATGCCAAGTCAGTAACACACCACAATAATGTAAGTGTAAAAATACATGGAGATTAAACCATATTGCTATACCTATATATATGTTTGAATGTTGACATATATTTCTATTTTGTCTTATATACCCTTTTTTAGAATAAAAATGTCTCTAACTTACACCCACCCCTGAGGAAGGAGGTATATTTACTCTGAAACGCGTCGGATGCAAGAATACTTCTGAAATTGTGCACATAAATGTAAAAATGTCTGTTATGCATTCTGGATAGTATTTGGTATATTACTGCTGTTTTTAATGTTGACATTTATTAAATTACATTGGTATTAATATTTTGTAATATTTTCTCCAAGTGCCTTAAAAGTCCACCATTAGGGGGTCCATTGTTTTATTGTTTAGCTTATCACTGGATGTGGCACAAAAATATAAAGTAAGCTGCCGTTTCCATAACAGAATCACCATAGAGCTAGGTGCTCAGGCTTCCCAAAGTTTTTGTGAGTTTGAGAGACCACTGTGAGGAAGCTGCCTCCCCAATAAAAAAACTCCACTAGAGCCACCATTGCATAATTGCCCTTGATTAGACCATGATCTTTGTTGAAGCAAACCGCACCCTTGTTCAGCAAACTGGCTTTACAAGTGTTCCTTTCACAGGGCAGAAAAGAAGCACGAAGTCAAATGTTCCAGAACAAATGAATACTCCATAGACCATTAGGTTTGCTTCACGCTGTACTGTGCGAAAATAAGTATGCCCTGTAGTGACTGCTGTGGATAGACACTACTGTCCACACTTAGGGTAAAAATCGCCTTCCACTTCCTTCCTACTTCTACTAACTCCTATGTGAACTCCATCCAACAAAAAAACTAACTTCTGCATGTACTATTGTTAAAAACCACATGACAATAAAACTTGACAGATGTTTAAACCTTTTTTAACTCTGCTAAAACTAGTACTTTTGTTTCATCCCTGCTGAAAAGATTTCCACCATTGGCCCATTAACGGCATTTGATTGGTCCACTGGTGCGCTGCGTCGCTATTCAGTGTGAATGATACCCAGACGCACCTTCAAAACGCAATGCAGCATAAAGCACAGTGTGCCCCAGATTGTGGTGTGTTTCAGCCCATTCACTTTGAAAGATCTGCTTAATGCAGCCTGCCACAACGTACAACAACGTGTGCGAATTGGTCAGCGCACAGGAAAAGAAGGGACATGTCTATATCAGGGACACAGAGAGCAATGAGCAGACAGAGATTGTAACCTCTATTTAAAATGTAAAAAAAAAACATTTTGGCTGGAGTTCTCCTTTATAAACCTAAACAAAGAGCGAGGGTGTCTTTATTTGGGATTTTACAGATATAAGCCGTTTTCATGATAATTTAGGGGTTTAAAAACCTCTGAGCAACAATGAAATCATTTAGTAAATGGTTGAAGAGTAACACACCAGAGATTATACAACATCTGCTCCCTTTATTTAGCCTCATTTACAATTTATGTGTATAAAGCATTTAAGATGTGTTTATTACGTAGATTTCCACTCACTTCCTGTTGTCTCCCTCAGTTTGTAAGTATGAGTCGTATGTACGGTATCTCACAAAAGTTTGTACACCCCTCACATTTTTGTAAATATTTTATTATATCTTTTCATGTGACAACACTGAAGAAATGACACTTTGCTACAATGTAAAGTAGTGAGTGTACAGCTTGTATAACAGTGTAAATTTGCTGTCCCCTCAAAATAACTCAACACACAGCCATGCCATTAACCACCTCAATACCAGGCACTTACACCCCCTTCCTGCCCAGGCCAATTTTCAGCGCTGTTTAAATGACAATTGCGCAGTCATGCTACACTGTACCCAAACAGAATTGTTATCATTTTGTTCCCACAAATAGAGCTTTCTTTTGGTGGTATTTGATCACCTCTGCGTTTTTTATTTTTTGCTAATCAAATTAAAAAATGACTGAATATTTTGATAAAAAAAGTTTTTCTTTTGTTATTGTTATAAAATTTTGTAAATAAGTAAGTTTTCTCCTTCACTGATGGGCACTGATGAGGCGGCACCGATGAGGTGGCACTGATGGGCAGTGAGGATGAGCACTGATAAGGCAGCACCTACGAGGTGGCACTGATAGGCTGGGCTGCACTGATGGGCACTGCTAGGTGGCACTGATGGGCATTGATAGATGGCACTGATGGGCACTCATGGGTGGCACTGGTGGGCACTGATAGGCAACAATGATGGGCACTGAAAGGCTGCACAGATGGGTACTTATGGGTGGCACTGCTGGGCACTGATACGTGGCATTGATGGGCACTGATATTCGTCACTGATAGATGGCTTTGATAGGCATCACTGATGGCACTGGCAGGCATTGGGGATGGGCACTGATTGGCAGCTGCCTGGGCACTGATTGGTGTTTCCCTGGTGGTCTAGGGTGGCATACCTGGTGGTCCAGGGTGGGCATCCAAGGGGGGGCTGCGCTGATAAACAATCAGCACACACCGCCCCTGTCAGTAGAGCGCCGATCGGCTCTCCTCTACTCGCGTCTGTCAGACGTGAGTGAGGAAAAGCCGATCAACATCTCTTCACGTTTACATCGTGATCAGCCGCGTCCAATTGGACACGGCTGATCACGTGGTAAAGAGTCAGTCTGACACACCGCACCACCGATCGCCGTGATGCGCGTCCGTTCTGGGTGGACGTCATATGACGGCCTCCCAGAACGAGAGCTGCACCGGCCAACCGTCATTTGAAGGCCGGCCGGCGGGAAGTAGTTAAAGAAACATTCTGTTTTTTTTTTCTTCAAAAACAAGAAAGAAAATATTTGAGAAATGTACATGTGTCTTCATTGTTGCACATACCATACTAGACAAACATTTGCCTGCAGGGAAAGATCTGCAAGTCTTTGCGGGCCATTCCTCAAAAAGGAAAGAATACCTCTTCAAGAAGAGAAACTATGTAAACAATCACTCACGCTATCACTTGTGACAGCGTATCTAATATACTGTACAACTTTCTTTAAAGAAACATTGTTTTTTTGTTGTTTTTTTTAAAACAAGAAAGAGAATATTTGAAAAATGACATTACAAGATACATGGATGGGAGTAAAGCGAACCTGCTATGGAAACTAAAAGCAGCACCCATTCCCCACCTGAAGGGTGCCTAGAACAGGGTGGGAGGGGGCATTGGCTTTTACCATTGAGATATACAGTGCATCCAGAAAGTAGTCACAGTGCTTCACTTTTTCCACAATTTGTTATGTTACAGCCTTATTCAAAATGGACTAAATTCATTATTTTCCTCAAAATTCTACAAACAATACCCCCATAATGACAACCTGAAAGAAGTTTGTTTGAAATCTTTTTCCCCCCCAAAAATTTGGGAAATGTCTGTGCGTCTTATGGAACGAATATAGTGCATCTTATGGAGCGAATATTGCCCAGGTCCCCCCCCCCCCCCCCCAGTCGCCGCTGTTTTACAATACCGGGCCGGCCGTGGTGGTCAGCAGTATGGTCACATAAATCCAGAGCTCCGCTCTGCACCAGGTAATCAGCTTCCACATCACAGCCCAGGACCTCTCCAGCAGCGAGCCATCTAGCCTCCTAGCATCCTCATATATAAAATTATCGGCTTTCTACCTGACCATGCAGCGTGGGCTTCACCAAAATGGCGGTGGGTGTCACAATGCACCGCCAGCTGCTGGACCTCTAGAGCCTTCCTACTCAGCTCGAGCAGCAAGCGCAGGCTCAGAAAAACCTGTCATCACAGGTGAGAAAACTTCACACCATGCCCTGGAGGTTAACCCCTTATCTCCCTCCACAAGCCCAGTGAAATCTGGATCGAACATAGATTCTAGGGAGCCAGATGTATCTTCTGTTCTTATGGATGTGGCAGACTCCTCTCCTTCATAGCACCCTCCTCTCACTTTCCCAGACCCCACTGCACAGTTTCCAACTACTGGCCAGCCCATCTCAGATGTCACTATAAAAGACATGCTCATGTTGCTGAGGGCCTCTATACAAGCATACGGCAGTAGAATGCACGCCATCCTGTCAGCGCGAGCTGGGTGGCCTCCATCATCCGTGAATGGAAGAAGTTTGGAACCACCAGGACTCTCTCTAGAGCGGGCCGCCCGGCCAAACTGAGCGATCGGGGAAGAAGGGCCTTAGTCAGGGAAGTGACCAAGAACCCAATTGTCACGCTGACAGAGCTCCAGCATTTCTCTGTGGAGAGAGGAGAACCTTCCAGAAGAACAGCCATCTCTGCAGCACTCCACCAATCAGGTCTGTATGGTAGAGTGGCCAGACGGAAGCCACTCCTCAGTAAAAGACACATGACATCCCACCTGAAGTTTGCCAAAAGTCACCTAAAGGACTCTCAGACCATGAGAAACAAAATTCTCTGGTCTGATGAAACAAATATTGAACTCTTTGGCCTGAATGGCAAGTGTCACGTCTGGAGGAAACCAGGCACCGACCATCACCTGGCCAATACCATCCCTACAGTAAAGCAGGGCCCAGACCAGAACCCAATTGAACATCTCGGGAGAGATCTGAAAATGGCTGTGCACCGACACTCCCCATCCAACCTGATGGAGCTTGAGAGGTCCTGCAAAGAAGAATGGGAGAAACTGCCCAAAAATAGGTGTGCCAAGCTTGTAGCATCATACTCAAAAACACTTGAGGCTGTAATTGGTGCCAAAGGTGCTTCAACAAAGTATTGAGCAAAGGCTATGAATACTTATGTACATGTGATTTTTTTCTTTTTATATTTTTAATAAATTTGCAAAGATTTCAAACAAACTTTTTCCACGCTGTCATTGTGAGGTATTGTTTGTAGAATTTTGAGGAAAATAATGAATGTAATCCATTTTGGAATAAGGCTGTAACATAACAAATATTTGGAAAAAGTGAAGTGCTGTGAATACTTTCCAGATGCACTGTATTGCAATGCTGAACTCTTTTTATTTATAAAGAGGTGTATTCCATGGGAATGTATTATAAATGTGAATGTTTCTATTTTTTTAAATGTCAATAATTCCAGTAATGGGAAAGAACATGACACGACCCCTGCATTACCATAATGCAGTGAATTTGCGCAGCCAATTAAAAGTATAAAGACACAATGCTAGAAATTAAGAAAACATAGTTTTACTATCGGCTGCTATAGCAGCTAACGATAATCACTGTCTTCTCCCCCTTCTTTCCCTCTATTAAAGTAAAAGTACAGTGCAGCTTTAGTAAGCTTATATTTTATACATTATTGCAATTACTATAATAAAGTAATTTTTTATAAGACATATGCCCCGTACACACGGTTGGACATTGTTCGGACATTCCGACAACAAAATCCTAGGATTTTTTCCGCCGGATGGTGGCTCAAACTTGTCTTGCATACAAAGTTGTCGGAAAATCCGATCGTTCTAAACGCGGTGACGTAAAACACGTACGTCTGGACTATAAACGGGGCAGTGGCCAATAGCTTTCATCTCTTTATTTATTCTGAGCATGCGTGGCACTTTGTCCGTCGGATTTGTGTACACACGATCGGAATTTCCGACAACGGATTTTGTTGTCGGAAAATTTTATATCCTGCTCTCAAACTTTGTGTGTCGGAAAATCCGATGGAAAATGTGTGATGGAGCCTACACATGGTCGGAATTTCCGGCAACAAGGTCCTATCACACATTTTCCGTCGGAAAATCCGACCGTGTGTACGGGGCATTACACTTTTACTAACTTGTATTTCTATATATTTGTCTTTATATTAGATGTATAAAAAAAAATCATAGATTAACCACTAGATGGAGATCTCCGTGGTTCAGTGCAATCAATATGGATCTTAACAAGCATTGTAATAAGAAATTTTCTGCACAGGGAGGGCATTCTGTCAAAGAGCAGTAACACAAAACCCCTGTTTAGTACTGAAAATCAACAAATGTGTAAACCCTTGCAATGAACTACTCTCATTCACTCTCTTTGGGCCTGGTAAAGTAGAACTTTACTCTCTCAATGAACAGTCACCATTTTTAATCCTAATGCTGCTAGCATTAGTAAATAGATAGGAAGATATTTTATTTTTACTTGTTTTAAACTTTTTTTGACATTTCGTCTTTTGCTTCCTGGTTTCTGGCCTAGACCAAAATGATGGCATACATTCCAGGAGTCTTCAGGAGCATTTCTTTTCTTTCATCTGGAGGAGGGCTTCACTCGGCTAAGCTCACCCACCTGACTGCATGCCTGAGCTAGGGGCAGATAGATTCCAGGAAGTAAATGCTACATAAGTCATCTGCCCTTACCCAAGATGGCCACAGCCAGAAATGCTAGAGGTGTTTTTCAAAGTAATTCCCCAGCAAAATAAATCATGGCGATATGGATCGATGGTTGAGTTAGGTTTGATTATTAAAAATGAATTTATTAGCATTTTTGGTATGCTCAGACACAGTACACTTCCTCTTTAAATATACCATTTGAAAGTGTTTTGTTATATCTGTTAGATAAGTGCAAAAGATAACTGTCCATCCTGCCAGAAGTACAGTGCTGTCCTTTGCACTCTGCATCATTATCTGAAAAAAGTTAGGTTAACAGAACATCCCTATGTAATGAGTGTAAAGGGAGTTGTTCTGTAGTCCTAAGACTAATATTAGGTTGACAATGCTGCTCCAAAGATAGAGTACAGTGTGTGATCGTTGTCACTCTAGGTGTGTTGCTGGCTGGATGACCAGGTAAAAATAAAATAAAAAAGCATTAAAAAGAAAATGAATGCATCCAGCCGTGATTAAAATCACTAGTAAAAAGACTTGATTCAAATCATCTCGATTTAAATCATAATTTTTAAAGAGCAACTGTCATCTCTGTCCTGCAGCGGCTTCTCCTCTGACCTGCTGGTGACTCACCGACGGTCCCATTCACTTTAATGGGACGGCTGGTGATACGGCAGTGACACAACAAGGTGAGGGACATGGCGGCACCAAGTGCGTGGATGTCCGCTAACAGGCGCTGCCATGATGGATCTGAAATGACAGGGGCTCTTTAAATGTAAGGACTTCTTGCTGGTAGTTAGAATCTTTAATATTTGCATACAAAATGAAGGTTTCCTACTTAGAATAACAAGCTGTCAGGTTAGTAAAACAACGATATCAGAACCGATTCAATCATACAGTTTGTAGTGTACATAGATTTGCAAAACAATGGGATAAAGGAATATTGCTGAACTTTGTTTTATCTCATGGTTACTGTGACATTGTGTGAATGCATCAATGCAGTGCATGTTATCTCAGTTTGCAGAGCTTGGATTCATTGAACGAGTTTACCAAAAATGTAAATATTGGAGAATATACAGCCTCATGCCATATAACTAAGCTCTGTTTCATGCTGAATAAACTAAATTATTAATGTAGCTTAAATAGAAAACTATCTTTTTTTTTATCAGAAAATAGTTTTTATTGTACATAAAAGCAATAAGTTTAAAATTACAACTTCCGTATTAGGAAAATATTTCCGGTACAATAAACAGTACAATAATGGCTGTATAATACAGAAATCAAACCAATATGCAGTGTTCTTATGGCACAACAAGGTATACATTTTATACATTTTGCAACAGCAAGTAGGGGTTCGTTTTTGGCATCATGTAATAAACAAAACTTCAATAAAACTAAAGCTAAAACAGATTTCCAGTGTGTGTGTAGTCCTTTTAACCAACCAAAATATGTGTATGATAGACTGATCATCACCTCCTCCTGTCCATCCCCCCCACCAGCCAGCCACACACTCCAAGATGAATCACTCACATCTAAAGCAATCTATCACGGATCAACTGAGTCGGTGCCACCGCAGGGGTGTCTAGCAATTCCTGCCTGATTTTTGTAAATTTGCCACTTGCATTCCTGTGCTGATATGCAGATCTCCCCCTATCCATTATAGCATTCAAATGCTGTGTCCATCGGTGTGCCGTAGGCACCTGAGGCGAGAGCCAATATAGTTTCTAGATATAATAGCCTGAATAGAGCAGTGTAGGTAGGTGGGGAGTATAATTCCTCTTCTAGATTACCAAGCAGTCAAGTAGCCGGGCACAGTGGTAATTGTAACTGATGGACACTGTTAATGACTCCAAGCACATTTTGCCAGTATCTCACCAGTTTTGGACATTTCCACAATAGGTGTATCAGAGTGCCAGGGTGAATTTGGCATTTCGGACACAAGGGGGAGTCCCTCCTACCCCACCTGTTGAACAGGGGTTCTATAGGTCTGATGGAGAATAAACAAATTTCATAGTTTCTGTGAGGCAGATACAGAAACCAATGGGCCAGTAGCTAGGATCTGCGTCCATCTTTCCTCATCAATAGGGCCGATATCAGATTCCCATTTATCCCTACACGGTAACAAGTCTGGAGCCTGTATATATGATAGCAGACATGCGTAGATTTGGGAGATACTGCCTTTTTTATCAGAAGTAGCCAGAACTGAGGTAAGAAAGTCAGACTCTTCCATGTGAAAATTCGAACTTCTGTCTTACACTCTCAGAGCGTGTTTCACTTGTAAGTATAGATAATGGCTATTGCAAAGCTGTGGAACTTCCTGTCGCAATTGGTCATAAGGTTTCAAATTAGACCCGTCGAACAACTGCGAGAGGTATTAAATTCCAGCCCTCTGCCATATTGAGTAGCCATGGATTTTGACCAATTTGGGGTATGAACTATTACGACAAATTGGAATACATGCCAGGAACCCTGTCATCCCCATTCTCTTTTTAATTTTTTTCCACAGTTTGGCAATTAGTTGTACAGTTGGGCATTCTGGTGAGGCCGCTGGGAGTCCCATCTCCAGTTGGGACATCGTTGAGTATTCCTCAAGGGATTTAATCAGCAATGTCCTGGAGGGGTCTAGCATTCCCTGCAGGTCCCACCCAGATAGGTGCTGCAACTGAGCAGCCAAAAAGACAGAGCTCCGTTGATTCTAACGCTCGCTCTAGGATCCGCATATAGCAACTGAACCCAGGAGAGAAAGGTCTTCCCCACTCGGAACCTCCGCAGCACCGCCCATTTATATCTCCACTCAATGCTATCAAAAGCCTTGGCAGTGTCAAGGGAGAATACCGCCCTGTTGCCAGGATAATCTACCGGGAGCTGGATATTCAGGAATAGTCTACGTATGTTCAACGACGTCGATCTGGCTGGTATAATTCCTGACTGGTCCAAATGCACCAGTCCAGAAACCACACCCGTCAGTCTGGTTGCAAGTACCCTGGCCAACAACTTAACATCAGTGTTAATTAGAGAGATGGGTCAATAGGAATCAGGTAGGAGTGGGTCCTTTCCAGGTTTCGGGATTACTACGATAACCGCTTCATTTGTGGAATGAGGGAGGCAACCACCTTTAAGAGCGTCGTTAAGAGTTTTTAATAGAAAAGGCAGGAGGGGCTCGCTTTACCTCTTCTGCAGGGAGACCGTCAGTACCTGGGGATTTGCTATTAGCCATTGCCATCACTGCTTCAGTCAGTTCTTCCAACTTAATAGGCGCATCCAGTGCCTTATGAGCAGTTAGAGATAAAGTAGGGAGGGGGCATTGATCCAAAAATTGCACCAACTCCTCCCTTGGGGCAACCTTAGACGAGTAGATATTTAAAAAATCTTTAAATACATCTGTCATGCTATCCAGTTTATGTATACATTCCCCTGTGGGGCCTTAAAAAGAATCTATATGTGATTTCGCCTGCTGGGACTGGGAAAGTACAGCCAGCAAGTGGCCAGTATTCTCCCCTTCTTCAAAGTACCATTGCTGTAAGAAAAATCGCTTCTTCTCCACAGCGGTCCGTACAACTTTTTGGTGAAGAGTCTGAGCTTCCAACCAGCTATGCTCTGAGGCCTGCATGGGGTTAGCTATATAGGTTTCCTCTGCTTTTTAGCTTCACTCAGTACCAGGGATTCCCATTCTTTGGTGGCCGTTTTAATCTGAGATATTTGACGAATATTAAGACCCCTGAGGTGTGCCTTAAGAGCATCCCAGAAAACTCCCAAGGCCGCCATGCCCTCATTATGTTTTATAAAGTCATCCAGGGCCCTCGGTATAGAGTCAACAGGGAAACAGATGGAGCCAAAATGGGTTCACCTTCCACAGCCTCTCCCCCGGGGGTTGCCTGGGACAGAAATTAGCGCTCTAAGGAGGGAATGATCTTGGATACTACGTGGCACATTCTATTAGGGAAACCTTTTGCATAGCTAGAGGATTACATAGGCAGAAATCAATTTGTGAAAGAGCTCTATGAGTTGCAGAGTAACATAAGTAGTATTTCCGGTCAGGGTACCTGTCCCTCCACACATCCCCCAGACCGAGCTCCGTAATTAGCCTAGCGAACGAAGTATAACCAGAGGGGTCTACTTGGCGTCCACTGTGGGGCGACCATTTATCCAGTTTTTTATCTAGAAGGTTATTAAAGTCTCCCATGACCCAAACAGGTACACTGGGATATGGTGCAATAAACTGAGCTAGGCAGTTCAGGCTCTCGGAAGAGAAAGGCGGATGGACATAGACATTGGCAACAATACATAGCAAACCATCAAGTTTACATAGCAAAAAAATTAATCTGCTGTGATCGTTTACCGGTGAATGAACCAGACTAAAAGAGACAGCGTGAGATATTAGAATGCTAACTCCTCTAAAGTAGGATGTATGGGTGGAGTGAAACTGTACCGTAGTTGCGGGTCCTTAGCATAGATAGAGTAGTTGGCTGGAGGTGTTTCTCCTGCAAGCCCACCGCGGCAGAACGATATAATTTAAGAGCCGAAAAAAGAGCCTGCCGCTTCACTCCATCCCCCAGCCTCCTCACATTCCATGAAATCAGATTATATTCAACCGCCATAAGGGCTATACCGCGTTATAAGGGCACATAGGGGACTGGTACCCTGTAGCAGGCAGGTAAAGAAGAGATATACTAAGAGCATGGTTGCAAACATTATAGGTATTAAGAAAGTAAGTGTATACATTTGTTGCTTACAGAGGTCGAAGCAGGTCTGGATATACATCACTGCAGCATGCATAGTCCGGCTGTTTGGGAGGAGGACAACAAGGGATTAGTGGACAGTCACACAGTTAGCATTGCGAGGCACATCTCCACTTTGGGCCAACAGAGCCCAACGTAGAAAAAACAAAATAAACACAAATAAAAATAAAAGAGAAGAGCAATAGCATCTCCATAGAACTCAGGAAATAAACTTGAGTGGAACGGTCACGCGGGAAAAAGGTTGAGGGGGCCCCAACGTTTATGAGTCGCCCTCTGAGCCGAAGGGACTTGCAAGTTCCACTTAAAGAAATAGATCAAATATAGAGAGCAAAATGCATCTACACGGCCCTAAAGAGGTATACCATTCCCAGGGCAATGGGTTGGTGCAGCTGGTATCCCAGTGCTACTCCTACAAGGAGATAAAGCAAGTAGAGCTTCCTAGATCAATCATGTCCAGGGTATGTTCCATCCAATCCAGCCAGTCAGAGGCCACAGAAGGGTTGTCAAAAAAATGGGTTTCATCATTGGTTGCCACCCGCAGCCGAGCAGGGTATAACATGGCGTAGGTAACACCAAAGTGCCTGAGTCTCTTCTTTAGCTCTGTAAACTTTTCCCATTTTCTTTGTAGTTCTGCAAAACATTGTCCATCTTCATAGCCTCTCCCTTGGTTCTGGCCAGGTAAAGAGCAGCGTCTCTATCTTTGAAATTCAAGAATTTAAATAGAAACAGTCTTGGCGGTTCACCAGGGTGAGGAGGTCTGGCAGGTACACAATGTGCTCTTTCCACAGCAAACAGGTGAGAGAAGGCTTCTTTGCCAAAGGTTTCATTGAGCCACCTTTCAATAAAGGCAACAGGGTTTTTCCCTTCAGCCCTCTCTGGTATACCCACAGCCAGCACATTGTTCCTTCTCAGCCTGTTCTCCATATCTTCCAAGCATGCAGCGTGGGTGGAGGTCAGGTTTTGCACTTGGCGTACCTCGTGTTTTAATGGTGCCACATCATCTTCTATAGTGCTCATGCGACCTTCCAGGGCTGCAGTGCGGTCCCTCAGCTTTTGCATGTCCTATCGGATCAGAGCAACCTCCGGCTTCACTCCTTTAAATTCTGTGGTTAGGTTAGTGAGATTAGCATTGCAGGATGAGATTGCAAGAAAGATTTCTCTTAGAGTGGGCTCTGGGTCTTGAGTATCAGGTGCAGTGGGAACCCTGTCTGTGTTCAGGAGTGCTGGAGTACTCACTTTGTCCCAGAGAAGTCCCGCTGGGTCCTCGGCCCATTGCTGCTCTGTCTCATACTCCACAGGGGGATCAATGGATGGGTCCCTGCTGCGCCGCTGGTCCCCTTAGCAGAGGTATCCTTGTGGTGGGACTTGGCGAAAAGCTTCTGGGCAGCCTCTTTTGCTGACCGGGGTGCATCTTGAGCCAGGTGGTCCGGGGTTGCTTGCAGAACTTTACCACACCGGGACATGTCTGTTATGGCCGGGGATGATACCAATCGGTAGCCCGAGGTATACTGTGCACAGGGTTATGCTGCAGCAGCAGGGGCAACTTGTGAGAGGGATAATACAGGATGGAAGTCAGGAGTCTCGGTGGAGAGAGCCTTCAGTGCGTCCTACTCCATGCACTGCAAGCCATGCCCCAGAAAACTATCTTTAGATACATTTTTACTCCAAAAGCATTTTATTAAATAAATTTGATAAAAATCAAAAAAATCAGATTTAAATTAAAAAAAAAAAAAAAATCTATTTTTTTTTTTTTAAATCATTGATTTATATCCACCCTGCAACCAGTACACCTAAGGACAGGTAAGATACAAAGTACTTTGTACTTTGTACTAAGTACTACTACAAATACACATTATTGGAGATGGAAGTCCAATCAATAAAATGTCAGACAATGCAATTAAAAAAGTAACTTAAATTTTTTCAAATTTACAGCTGTCCTTAAAATACCCGATAATCCTTCCAGGAAGATCATTGTTTAGGCTCTGCTGGTTTATGCTCAAGTAATAAACTCACATGCTCAATGAATGCAGCTTTGTCCTGCTCTATTCCACACATTGCGCCTAGGTCTCCATTTTTTTTCCTTACGTCATGGGGGGGGGTTAAGTGGTCACTTGCGGGTTCTTGCAGCTGGTACCCTGATGACATGCTGCCAAGTCCTTCCCCAGCTACTGTAGGGAAGTTGATACCTCCTGGGATAGCTACACCAGACATCCCAGGTGGCTCCTGGAACAGGACTGATGTCATTATTGTCTAGGTGAGAATGGTGAAAGGTGGCGAGGAGGAAGGAATGTTTTTTTTTTTTTTAAAGGAAAAACATAACAAGTGTTGTCATTTCAAATTTGTGGAGGGAAAAGGTTGTGATGAAGCAAAATTTTTATTTTTTTTTGCTTTGAAAGTCCACTTTAACGCTGTGAAATATTCCTTCGTTGTAAGAGCATAGTGTACCAAACAGACCTAGATGTCATAATAAACAAAGTGCTAAGAAATAACTCTTCTGATTGTATGCCAACAACAAGCATCCGCTAGCAGTAAGTGCTGCATCTCCCACACACAGGATGCTTCCAGCGTATGTGGATCTGAAGGGTTTTCGTATCCTCAAAGATCTTCCAGTGTCAAATGTTCCCTAACCATTCACAGCTTTTAGTTCCACTTTAATATTCAAAATATCGGAAACGAACACGCTTTCCGAACTCAAACCTTCACAAGACAACCCCTTATATCAGACTGGATGATTTGAGATGAAATGTTACAATAGAAATTCTGGGGTAACTTTGATACATTTTCACATTTCAGTGAACCTCTCAGTATGAGGAGCTAAGCAAAGCATGAACAAAGTGCTTCTCTCTGCAAGACACGGCATGGTAGACTGCAATTATATTCAACAGCAGAGCTGTGATTGCAATCACTTCTCCTATAGATACACATTACTTCATTCACAGAAAGCAGAAAGGTTAAAGAGAATCTGTGACCACAATGAAGTTATAATAAAGACAGAGCACCTGCACATCTTCACTGGATTCACTACATCCCAGAATACCAGCTTCCTGAGTGTCAGCTCTGCCAACCTCTTCCCACCTCCTGAGACTCATTATTAGTTATTAATGACATTCATAACAGTGATGGGACAATAGTATGGCACAGGAGGCAGTGGGCACTGGAGACAGTGGGCACAAGAGACAGTGGGCATAGGAGGCAGCAGGCTAAGCTGGCAGAGGTACACAGGAGGGCACAGGAGGCAGTGAGTGCAGATGGCAGGGTGCACAAGAGTTAGCAGGCACAGGAGACAGTGGGCATAGGATTCAGCGGCCACAGGAAGGAGTGGGCACAACAGTCAGAAGGCATGGGAACCAGCAGGCACAGGAGACAGTGGGCACAGAAGGCAGCGGACACAGCCAACAGTGGGCACAGAAGGCAGCAGACACAGGACACAGTGGGAAATGTAGGCAGTGGACAGAAGAGGCAGTGGGTGCAGGAAACAGTGGGTGTAGAAGGCAGTGGGCACAGGAGACAGTGGGCAAAGAAGGCAGTGGAAGCAGGAGGCAGTGGGCACAGAAGGCAGCAGACACAGGAGACAGGGGGCAAGAAGGCAGAGAACACAGGAGACAATGGACACAGAAGGCAGAAGACACGGGAGACAAGGGGTACAGAAGGCAGCGGACACAGGAGACAGTGGGCAAGAAGGCAAAGGAAACAGGAGACATTGGACACAGAAGGCAGCAGACACAGGAGACAGTGGGCAAGAAGGCAGAGGACACAGGAGACAGTGGGCAAGAAGGCAGAGGACACAGGAGACAGGGAACACAGAAGGCAGCGGACACAGGAGACAGTGGGCAAGAAGGTAGAGGACACAGGAAACTGGGCACAGAAGGCAGCGGGCACAGGGGCACAGGAGACAGTGGGCACAGGAGTCAGCAGGCACAGAGGACAGTGGATACAGGGGACAGCGGGCACAGGGGACAATGGGCACAGAAGGCAGTGGACACAGAAGGCAGCGGGCACAGGAGACAGTGGGCACAGAAGACAGTGGGCACAGGAGAAAGAGGGCACAGAAGGCAGTGGGCACAGGGGACAGTAGCCACAGAATGCAGCAGGCACAGAAGGCAGTGGCCACAGGAGACAGCAGGCACAGCTGGCAACCATAGAAGTTGGCAAGTGTTGGTATATCAGAGCACCCCAGTAGTCAGGGGTCACAAATACTACAAGAAATGGAAGCTCACACGCAGGCAGCTGCAATGCACTGTTGAGAGTCATTTTGACAAATTGTCTAATACTTGCAAATCCAGCCAAACTGGATGACAATTAAAATATGCACACAATATCACCAAGTGCTGCTGAGCCATTTGGAAATTCTCCCATAGGAAAAAAGACTACTGGCCAGGTTGGAGTTTTGCACTCAGTTTCAGATTGTTCCCCGAGATAGGACACAGACAACTGGCATAAACTCTCCTGCATAATAAAATACTAAATATTTATGAATCAGGAAAATGATCATTTGTCAGATCCATCAGCACCTAAAGGGTAATCACAGACTGAGAAGCCCATTAGATGTGCAGGTATGATCTCCCTGTCTTCCTTTCTGCATATTTTTACATAAACGTGCATGCTTGGATCGCCAAACACACCTTCACAGGACTGGAGCACAGCTGGACACCCCGGGCAACACAACCGCTTAACATAATCACACACCTCTGACTGCCATTTCCATTGACACCCATCAGCCGGAGATGTTTGCTGCTACATGAAGACCTGTTAATGTCACCTATACATCAAATACATCATCTACATCATCTACACAACTAAGCAATAGTAATTACCCCGAGTATCCAATATCAGGGGGATCCTGACAATGGATTGATACTCCTTCAGGTAGTTGTATAATAATACAGACCAAACACCGTATATATATATATATATATATATATATATATATATATATATATATATATATATGGGTCTCCGATAAAGTGGAGGAGTGACATAGGTTCAAAAACATTTTCCTAATTTTTTAATCCTGCAAAATCTTAACCTGTATACGAGGAACATATCAGAGGAAAGGCTTTGGGGGTCCTGTCTCTTCTCAAGTCCTTAGTCACCATCAAGCATACTGCCCTTTCTTAAGTCCTCAGTCCCTTTCTTAGTCCCTATTTTACATCCTTAGTCCTTTTCCCAAGTCCCCAGTCCTTTTCTCAAGTCTGCAGTCCCTTTCTTAAGTCATAAGTCCCTTTCTCAAGCCCCCAGTCCCTTTCTTAAGTCACCAGTCCTTTTCTCAAGTCCCCAGTCCCTTTCTTAAATCAGCAGTCCCTTTCCAAAGTCCTCAGTCCCTTTCTTAAATCACCATTCCCTTTCTCAAGCCCTCAGTCTCTTTCTGAAGCCCTATGTCCCTTTTTTAAGTCATTAGTCCCTTTCTCAAGTCCTCAGTCCCTTTCCCAATTCATTAGACCCTTTCTCAAGTCATCAGTCCCTTTCTCAAGTCATTAGTCCCTTTCTCAAGTCCTCAGTTCCTTTCTCAAGTCCTCAGTCCCTTTCTCAAGTCATTAGTCCCTTTCTCAAGTCCTCAGTTCCTTTCTCAAGTCCTCAGTCCCTTTCTCAAGTCATTAGTCCCTTTCTCAAGTCATTAGACCCTTTCCTAAGTCCTCAGTCCCTTTCTCAATTCCTCGGTTCCTTCCTTAAATCCTCAGTATCTATTTTAAGTCCTCTTCCCCTTTGAGTGTCCTTACCCTTTATCAAGTCCTCATCCCCTTTGAGTGTCCCTACCCTTTATCAAGTCCCGACACCCAAACCCATTATTCTGGAATGAAGAAATTGTATTTTGAACTGGTACCGCATGTCTACTTTACTAGATAATTATTGGCTGTGATTTGCAGCCCACTAGATGTGTTTGCATGGATGGTACAATTAGCAACATGGTCCTCACAAAGTAAAATTATATATATATATATATATAGTATATACAGGTATATAGGCAGAACAGTAGGTTAGTGGTTGGTACTTGTGCCTAGCTGCCCTTGGTTTGAATCTGGGCTATCTGCATGGAGTTTGCATGTTCTCCCAGTGTGGGTATCCTCCAGGTACTCCAGTTTCCTGGCACACTCCTAAGCCATGCTGGTAGGTTGTCCCCTGTCTGTATGAAGTGGCAATGTACATGGGTGATCACATTCTGCATGTCACCCCCCATATCCAAAAAAGTGATCCAAGATGAGCCAAGATCTGGACAAGTCCGAATGGCAGTATACATAGATATCAGTGGGGTCCTATATGATTGGAGGGGTCAGTGTAGAATGTGATCAGCCATGTACACTGCCAGTATGTACACACAGGGGGTAATTCACCTACCTGCATGTGTTTGGAGAGTGAGAGGAACCCAAAGGGAGAACATACAAACTCCATGCAGCTAGTGTCCAGGGCAGGAGCGGAGCCCAGTATATATATATATATATATATATAGGGGTAGACATTGGTGGGGTGTACCTGCTTCTCCATGCTCTCCTTGCCCCCGCTGCCCACTATGGGTGGGGGGACCCTCTCGCAGCTGGCACCCTCCAGCATGTAGAGTCCGGAGGGTCGGGCGCTCTGCTCGCCCTCGAAGCAGAAGAGGACATTCTGGAAGAGGGCGAACCACTTGTCGTGCCACCTGTTGGTCTCGGCCGCCTTCTTGCTGACTTGCCCCCTCTTGGTGCCCTCCTTGCGGGCCAGGTGTGCCAGGTACAGAGCGTGGCCCTCGTTACAGCGCACACTCTTCTGCATGATCCCGAGCCTCAGGACATTGCGATTCCCGAGCAACGGCACTCCGCACCATCCGTCCCCGCCGATCGCTGCACAAGTGGCCCCTGGCTGCAGGTGTGTGGCCCCTGAGTCTCCTGCCGCTGCGGTGTCACTCCGTCTTCTGTGTACAACTCCGCTCTTCTACCCACGTGCAGCAACTTCCTCCCGCCGCCCACCCGTGTACACTGCACGGCCGAGGAGCGCAGAGTGAGCGCCCACCCTACGGGGAGAACACCGGGATGTGCCGGAGGGGGGGGAGTCACGTGACCCGCACTAATCCGGAGAGGAGCGCACCGCCCGACTACTCTCCGCACTGTGTACTCTGTGTATACTGTCCTCACTGTGTATACTGTCCTCACTGTGTACTCTGTGTATACTGTCCTCACTGTGTACTCTGTGTATACTGTCCTCACTGTGTACTCTGTGTATACTGTCCATACTGTGTATACTCTCCGCACTGTGTACTCTGTGTATACTGTCCTCACTGTGTACTCTGTGTATACTGTCCTCACTGTGTATACTGTCCTCACTGTGTACTCTGTGTATACTGTCCATACTGTGTATACTCTCCGCACTGTGTACTCTGTGTATACTGTCCATACTGTGTATACTCTCCGCACTGTGTACTCTGTGTATACTGTCCTCACTGTGTATACTGTCCTCACTGTGTACTCTGTGTATACTGTCCATACTGTGTATACTCTCCGCACTGTGTACTCTGTGTATACTGTCCTCACTGTGTACTCTGTGTATACTGTCCTCACTGTGTATACTGTCCTCACTGTGTACTCTGTGTATACTGTCCATACTGTGTATACTCTCCGCACTGTGTACTCTGTGTATACTGTCCTCACTGTGTACTCTGTGTATACTGTCCTCACTGTGTATACTGTCCTCACTGTGTACTCTGTGTATACTGTCCATACTGTGTATACTCTCCGCACTGTGTACTCTGTGTATACTGTCCTCACTGTGTACTCTGTGTATACTGTCCTCACTGTGTATACTGTCCTCACTGTGTACTCTGTGTATACTGTCCTCACTGTGTACTCTGTGTATACTGTCCTCACTGTGTACTCTGTGTATACTGTCCATACTGTGTATACTCTCCGCACTGTGTACTCTGTGTATACTGTCCTCACTGTGTACTCTGTGTATACTGTGCTCACTGTGTATACTGTCCTCACTGTGTACTCTGTGTATACTGTCCATACTGTGTATACTCTCCGCACTGTGTACTCTGTGTATACTGTCCATACTGTGTATACTCTCCGCACTGTGTACTCTGTGTATACTGTCCTCACTGTGTATACTGTCCTCACTGTGTACTCTGTGTATACTGTCCATACTGTGTATACTCTCCGCACTGTGTACTCTGTGTATACTGTCCTCACTGTGTACTCTGTGTATACTGTCCTCACTGTGTATACTGTCCTCACTGTGTACTCTGTGTATACTGTCCTCACTGTGTATACTGTCCTCACTGTGTACTCTGTGTATACTGTCCATACTGTGTATACTCTCCGCACTGTGTACTCTGTGTATACTGTCCTCACTGTGTACTCTGTGTATACTGTCCATACTGTGTATACTCTCCGCACTGTGTACTCTGTGTATACTGTCCTCACTGTGTACTCTGTGTATACTGTCCTCACTGTGTACTCTGTGTATACTGTCCTCACTGTGTATACTGTCCTCACTGTGTATACTGTCCGCACTGTGTACTCTTTGTATACTGTCCTCACTGTGTATACTGTCCTCACTGTGTATACTGTCCGCACTGTGTACTCTGTGTATACTCTCCGCACTGTGTACTCTGTGTATACTGTCCTCACTGTGTATACTGTCCTCACTGTGTATACTGTCCTCACTGTGTATACTGTCCGCACTGTGTACTCTTTGTATACTGTCCTCACTGTGTATACTGTCCTCACTGTGTATACTGTCCGCACTGTGTACTCTGTGTATACTCTCCGCACTGTGTACTCTGTGTATACTGTCCATACTGTGTATACTCTCCGCACTGTGTACTCTGTGTATACTGTCCTCACTGTGTATACTGTCCTCACTGTGTATACTGTCCGCACTGTGTACTCTGTGTATACTGTCCTCACTGTGTATACTGTCCTCACTGTGTACTCTGTGTATACTGTCCTCACTGTGTACTCTGTGTATACTCTCCGCACTGTGTACTCTGTGTATACTGTCCATACTGTGTATACTGTCCTCACTGTGTACTCTGTGTATACTGTCCTCACTGTGTATACTGTCCTCACTGTGTACTCTGTGTATACTGTCCTCACTGTGTACTCTGTGTATACTGTCCTCACTGTGTATACTGTCCTCACTGTGTACTCTGTGTATACTGTCCATACTGTGTATACTGTCCTCACTGTGTACTCTGTGTATACTGTCCTCACTGTGTATACTGTCCTCACTGTGTACTCTGTGTATACTGTCCTCACTGTGTACTCTGTGTATACTGTCCTCACTGTGTACTCTGTGTATACTGTCCTCACTGTGTATACTGTCCTCACTGTGTACTCTGTGTATACTGTCCATACTGTGTATACTGTCCTCACTGTGTACTCTGTGTATACTGTCCATACTGTGTATACTGTCCTCACTGTGTACTCTGTGTATACTGTCCTCACTGTGTACTCTGTGTATACTGTCCTCACTGTGTATACTCTCCGCACTGTGTACTCTGTGTATACTGTCCATACTGTGTATACTCTCCGCACTGTGTACTCTGTGTATACTGTCCGCACTGTGTACTCTGTGTATACTGTCCTCACTGTGTACTCTGTGTATACTGTCCTCACTGTGTACTCTGTGTATACTGTCCTCACTGTGTACTCTGTGTATACTGTCCTCACTGTGTACTCTGTGTATACTGTCCTCACTGTGTATACTCTCCGCACTGTGTACTCTGTGTATACTGTCCATACTGTGTATACTCTCCGCACTGTGTACTCTGTGTATACTGTCCGCACTGTGTACTCTGTGTATACTGTCCTCACTGTGTATACTCTCCGCACTGTGTACTCTGTATATACTGTCCATACTGTGTATACTCTCCGCACTGTGTACTCTGTGTATACTGTCCATACTGTGTATACTCTCCGCACTGTGTACTCTGTGTATACTGTCCATACTGTGTATACTCTCCGCACTATGTACTCTGTGTATACTGTCCATACTGTGTATACTCTCCGCACTGTGTACTCTGTGTATACTGTCCATACTGTGTATACTGTCCGCACTGTGTACTCTGTGTATACTGTCCATACTGTGTATACTCTCCGCACTGTGTACTCTGTGTATACTGTCCATACTGTGTATACTGTCCGCACTGTGTACTCTGTGTATACTGTCCGCACTGTGTACTCTGTGTATACTGTCCGCACTGTGTACTCTGTGTATACTGTCCATACTGTGTATACTCTCCGCACTGTGTACTCTGTGTATACTGTCCATACTGTGTATACTCTCCGCACTGTGTACTCTGTGTATACTGTCCGCACTGTGTATACTCTCCGCACTGTGTACTCTGTGTATACTGTCCGCACTGTGTACTCTGTGTATACTGTCCATACTGTGTATACTCTCCGCACTGTGTACTCTGTGTATACTGTCCGCACTGTGTATACTCTCCGCACTGTGTACTCTGTGTATACTGTCCGCACTGTGTACTCTGTGTATACTGTCCGCACTGTGTACTCTGTGTATACTCTCCGCACTGTGTACTCTGTGTATACTGTCCGCACTGTGTACTCTGTGTATACTCTCCGCACTGTGTACTCTGTGTATACTGTCCGCACTGTGTACTCTGTGTATACTGTCCGCACTGTGTACTCTGTGTATACTGTCCGCACTGTGTACTCTGTGTATACTGTCCGCACTGTGTACTCTGTGTATACTGTCCGCACTGTGTACTCTGTGTATACTCTCCGCACTGTGTACTCTGTGTATACTGTCCGCACTGTGTACTCTGTATATACTGTCCGCACTGTGTACTCTGTGTATACTGTCCGCACTGTGTATACTCTCCGCACTGTGTACTCTGTGTATACTGTCCATACTGTGTATACTCTCCGCACTGTGTACTCTGTGTATACTGTCCATACTGTGTATACTCTCCGCACTGTGTACTCTGTGTATACTGTCCGCACTGTGTACTCTGTGTATACTGTCCGCACTGTGTACTCTGTGTATACTGTCCATACTGTGTATACTCTCCGCACTGTGTACTCTGTGTATACTGTCCATACTGTGTATACTCTCCGCACTGTGTACTCTGTGTATACTGTCCGCACTGTGTACTCTGTGTATACTGTCCGCACTGTGTATACTCTCCGCACTGTGTACTCTGTGTATACTGTCCGCACTGTGTACTCTGTGTATACTGTCCGCACTGTGTACTCTGTGTATACTCTCCGCACTGTGTACTCTGTGTATACTGTCCGCACTGTGTACTCTGTGTATACTGTCCGCACTGTGTACTCTGTGTATACTGTCCGCACTGTGTATACTCTCCGCACTGTGTACTCTGTGTATACTGTCCATACTGTGTATACTCTCCGCACTGTGTACTCTGTGTATACTGTCCATACTGTGTATACTCTCCGCACTGTGTACTCTGTGTATACTGTCCGCACTGTGTACTCTGTGTATACTGTCCGCACTGTGTATACTCTCCGCACTGTGTACTCTGTGTATACTGTCCGCACTGTGTACTCTGTGTATACTGTCCGCACTGTGTACTCTGTGTATACTCTCCGCACTGTGTACTCTGTGTATACTGTCCGCACTGTGTACTCTGTGTATACTCTCCGCACTGTGTACTCTGTGTATACTGTCCGCACTGTGTACTCTGTGTATACTGTCCGCACTGTGTATACTCTCCGCACTGTGTACTCTGTGTATACTGTCCGCACTGTGTACTCTGTGTATACTGTCCTCACTGTGTACTCTGTGTATACTGTCCTCACTGTGTACTCTGTGTATACTGTCCTCACTGTGTACTCTGTGTATACTGTCCTCTGTGTATACTGTCCTCACTGTGTACTCTGTGTATACTGTCCTCACTGTGTACTCTGTGTATACTGTCCATACTGTGTACTCTGTGTATACTGTCCTCACTGTGTACTCTGTGTATACTGTCCTCACTGTGTATACTCTCCTCACTGTGTACTCTGTGTATACTCTCCGCACTGTGTACTCTGTGTATACTGTCCGCACTGTGTACTCTGTGTATACTGTCCGCACTGTGTACTCTGTGTATACTGTCCGCACTGTGTACTCTGTGTATACTGTCCGCACTGTGTACTCTGTGTATACTCTCCTCACTGTGTATACTCTCCTCACTGTGTACTCTGTGTATACTCTCCGCACTGTGTACTCTGTGTATACTGTCCGCACTGTGTACTCTGTGTATACTGTCCGCACTGTGTACTCTGTGTATACTGTCCTCACTGTGTACTCTGTGTATACTGTCCTCACTGTGTACTCTGTGTATACTGTCCTCACTGTGTACTCTGTGTATACTGTCCTCACTGTGTACTCTGTGTATACTGTCCATACTGTGTACTCTGTGTATACTGTCCTCACTGTGTACTCTGTGTATACTGTCCTCACTGTGTACTCTGTGTATACTGTCCATACTGTGTACTCTGTGTATACTGTCCTCACTGTGTACTCTGTGTATACTGTCCTCACTGTGTACTCTGTGTATACTGTCCATACTGTGTACTCTGTGTATACTGTCCTCACTGTGTACTCTGTGTATACTGTCCTCACTGTGTACTCTGTGTATACTGTCCGCACTGTGTACTCTGTGTATACTGTCCTCACTGTGTACTCTGTGTATACTGTCCTCACTGTGTACTCTGTGTATACTCTCCGCACTGTGTACTCTGTGTATACTGTCCTCACTGTGTACTCTGTGTATACTGTCCTCACTGTGTACTCTGTGTATACTGTCCTCACTGTGTACTCTGTGTATACTGTCCTCACTGTGTACTCTGTGTATACTGTCCGCACTGTGTACTCTGTGTATACTGTCCGCACTGTGTACTCTGTGTATACTGTCCATACTGTGTATACTGTCCGCACTGTGTACTCTGTGTATACTGTCCATACTGTGTATACTGTCCGCACTGTGTACTCTGTGTATACTGTCCATACTGTGTACTCTGTGTATACTGTCCGCACTGTGTACTCTGTGTATACTGTCCTCACTGTGTATACTCTCCTCACTGTATACTCTGTGTATACTGTCATCAGTCCATACTGTGTATACTGTCCGCACTGTGTACTCTGTGTATACTGTCCATACTGTGTACTCTGTGTATACTGTCCTCACTGTGTACTCTGTGTATACTGTCCTCACTGTGTACTCTGTGTATACTGTCCTCACTGTGTACTCTGTGTATACTGTCCTCACTGTGTACTCTGTGTATACTGTCCTCACTGTGTACTCTGTGTATACTGTCCTCACTGTGTACTCTGTGTATACTGTCCTCACTGTGTACTCTGTGTATACTGTCCGCACTGTGTACTCTGTGTATACTGTCCTCACTGTGTACTCTGTGTATACTGTCCTCACTGTGTACTCTGTGTATACTGTCCTCACTGTGTACTCTGTGTATACTGTCCGCACTGTGTACTCTGTGTATACTGTCCATACTGTGTATACTGTCCGCACTGTGTACTCTGTGTATACTGTCCATACTGTGTACTCTGTGTATACTGTCCGCACTGTGTACTCTGTGTATACTGTCCTCACTGTGTATACTCTCCTCACTGTGTATACTCTCCTCACTGTGTACTCTGTGTATACTGTCATCAGTCCATACTGTGTATACTGTCCGCACTGTGTACTCTGTGTATACTGTCCATACTGTGTACTCTGTGTATACTGTCCTCACTGTGTACTCTGTGTATACTGTCCTCACTGTGTACTCTGTGTATACTGTCCGCACTGTGTATACTCTCCGCACTGTGTACTCTGTGTATACTGTCCGCACTGTGTACTCTGTGTATACTGTCCGCACTGTGTACTCTGTGTATACTGTCCTCACTGTGTACTCTGTGTATACTGTCCTCACTGTGTACTCTGTGTATACTGTCCTCACTGTGTACTCTGTGTATACTGTCCATACTGTGTACTCTGTGTATACTGTCCTCACTGTGTACTCTGTGTATACTGTCCTCACTGTGTACTCTGTGTATACTGTCCATACTGTGTACTCTGTGTATACTGTCCTCACTGTGTACTCTGTGTATACTGTCCATACTGTGTACTCTGTGTATACTGTCCTCACTGTGTACTCTGTGTATACTGTCCTCACTGTGTACTCTGTGTATACTGTCCGCACTGTGTACTCTGTGTATACTGTCCTCACTGTGTACTCTGTGTATACTGTCCTCACTGTGTACTCTGTGTATACTCTCCGCACTGTGTACTCTGTGTATACTGTCCTCACTGTGTACTCTGTGTATACTGTCCTCACTGTGTACTCTGTGTATACTGTCCTCACTGTGTACTCTGTGTATACTGTCCGCACTGTGTACTCTGTGTATACTGTCCATACTGTGTATACTGTCCGCACTGTGTACTCTGTGTATACTGTCCATACTGTGTATACTGTCCGCACTGTGTACTCTGTGTATACTGTCCATACTGTGTACTCTGTGTATACTGTCCGCACTGTGTACTCTGTGTATACTGTCCTCACTGTGTATACTCTCCTCACTGTGTACTCTGTGTATACTGTCATCAGTCCATACTGTGTATACTGTCCGCACTGTGTACTCTGTGTATACTGTCCATACTGTGTACTCTGTGTATACTGTCCTCACTGTGTACTCTGTGTATACTGTCCTCACTGTGTACTCTGTGTATACTGTCCTCACTGTGTACTCTGTGTATACTGTCCTCACTGTGTACTCTGTGTATACTGTCCTCACTGTGTACTCTGTGTATACTGTCCTCACTGTGTACTCTGTGTATACTGTCCGCACTGTGTACTCTGTGTATACTGTCCTCACTGTGTACTCTGTGTATACTGTCCTCACTGTGTACTCTGTGTATACTGTCCTCACTGTGTACTCTGTGTATACTGTCCGCACTGTGTACTCTGTGTATACTGTCCATACTGTGTATACTGTCCGCACTGTGTACTCTGTGTATACTGTCCATACTGTGTACTCTGTGTATACTGTCCGCACTGTGTACTCTGTGTATACTGTCCTCACTGTGTATACTCTCCTCACTGTGTATACTCTCCTCACTGTGTACTCTGTGTATACTGTCATCAGTCCATACTGTGTATACTGTCCGCACTGTGTACTCTGTGTATACTGTCCATACTGTGTACTCTGTGTATACTGTCCTCACTGTGTACTCTGTGTATACTGTCCTCACTGTGTACTCTGTGTATACTGTCCTCACTGTGTACTCTGTGTATACTGTCCTCACTGTGTACTCTGTGTATACTGTCCGCACTGTGTACTCTGTGTATACTGTCCTCACTGTGTACTCTGTGTATACTGTCCTCACTGTGTACTCTGTGTATACTGTCCTCACTGTGTACTCTGTGTATACTGTCCGCACTGTGTACTCTGTGTATACTGTCCATACTGTGTACTCTGTGTATACTGTCATCAGTCCATACTGTGTACTCTGTGTATACTGTCCTCACTGTGTATACTCTCCACACTGTGTACTCTGTGTATACTCTCCTCACTGTGTACTCTGTGTATACTGTCCTCACTGTGTACTCTGTGTATACTGTCCTCACTGTGTACTCTGTGTATACTGTCCTCACTGTGTACTCTGTGTATACTCTCCGCACTGTGTACTCTGTGTATACAGTCCACACTGTGTACTCTGTGTATACTCTCCGCACTGTGTACTCTGTGTATACTGTCCTCACTGTGTACTCTGTGTATACTGTCATCAGTCCATACTGTGTACTCTGTGTATACTGTCCTCACTGTGTACTCTGTGTATACTGTCCTCACTGTGTACTCTGTGTATACTGTCATCAGTCCATACTGTGTACTCTGTGTATACTGTCCTCACTGTGTACTCTGTGTATACTGTCCTCACTGTGTACTCTGTGTATACTCTCCACACTGTGTACTCTGTGTATACTGTCCTCACTGTGTACTCTGTGTATACTTTCCGCACTGTGTATACTCTCCGCACTGTGTACTCTGTGTATACTGTCTGCACTGTGTACTCTGTGTATACTGTCCTCACTGTGTACTCTGTGTATACTGTCATCAGTCCATACTGTGTACTCTGTGTATACTGTCCGCACTGTGTACTCTGTGTATACTGTCCATACTGTGTACTCTGTGTATACTGTCATCAGTCCATACTGTGTACTCTGTGTATACTGTCCGCACTGTGTACTCTGTGTATACTGTCCTCACTGTGTACTCTGTGTATACTGTCCTCACTGTGTACTCTGTGTATACTGTCCTCACTGTGTACTCTGTGTATACTGTCCTCACTGTGTACTCTGTGTATACTGTCCTCACTGTGTACTCTGTGTATACTCTCCGCACTGTGTACTCTGTGTATACTGTCCTCACTGTGTACTCTGTGTATACTCTCCGCACTGTGTACTCTGTGTATACTGTCCTCACTGTGTACTCTGTGTATACTCTCCGCACTGTGTACTCTGTGTATACTGTCCTCACTGTGTACTCTGTATATACTGTCCTCACTGTGTACTCTGTGTATACTCTCCGCACTGTGTACTCTGTGTATACTGTCCTCACTGTGTACTCTGTGTATACTGTCCGCACTGTGTACTCTGTGTATACTGTCCGCACTGTGTATACTGTCCTCACTGTGTACTCTGTGTATACTGTCCGCACTGTGTACTCTGTGTATACTGTCATCAGTCCATACTGTGTACTCTGTGTATACTGTCCGCACTGTGTACTCTGTGTATACTGTCATCAGTCCATACTGTGTACTCTGTGTATACTGTCCGCACTGTGTACTCTGTGTATACTGTCCGCACTGTGTACTCTGTGTATACTGTCATCAGTCCATACTGTGTACTCTGTGTATACTCTCCGCACTGTGTACTCTGTGTATACTGTCCGCACTGTGTACTCTGTGTATACTGTCCGCACTGTGTACTCTGTGTATACTGTCCGCACTGTGTACTCTGTGTATACTGTCATCAGTCCATACTGTGTACTCTGTGTATACTGTCCTCACTGTGTATACTGTCCTCACTGTGTACTCTGTGTATACTGTCCGCACTGTGTACTCTGTGTATACTGTCATCAGTCCATACTGTGTACTCTGTGTATACTGTCCGCACTGTGTACTCTGTGTATACTGTCATCAGTCCATACTGTGTACTCTGTGTATACTGTCCGCACTGTGTACTCTGTGTATACTGTCCGCACTGTGTACTCTGTGTATACTGTCATCAGTCCATACTGTGTACTCTGTGTATACTGTCCGCACTGTGTACTCTGTGTATACTGTCATCAGTCCATACTGTGTACTCTGTGTATACTGTCCGCACTGTGTACTCTGTGTATACTGTCCGCACTGTGTACTCTGTGTATACTGTCATCAGTCCATACTGTGTACTCTGTGTATACTGTCCGCACTGTGTACTCTGTGTATACTGTCTGCACTGTGTACTCTGTGTATACTCTCCGCACTGTGTACTCTGTGTATACTGTCCATACTGTGTACTCTGTGTATACTGTCCTCACTGTGTACTCTGTGTATACTGTCCTCACTGTGTACTCTGTGTATACTGTCCTCACTGTGTACTCTGTGTATACTGTCATCAGTCCATACTGTGTACTCTGTGTATACTCTCCGCACTGTGTACTCTGTGTATACTGTCCATACTGTGTACTCTGTGTATACTGTCCTCACTGTGTACTCTGTGTATACTGTCCTCACTGTGTACTCTGTGTATACTGTCCTCACTGTGTACTCTGTGTATACTGTCATCACTCCATACTGTGTACTCTGTGTATACTGTCCGCACTGTGTACTCTGTGTATACTGTCATCAGTCCATACTGTGTACTCTGTGTATACTGTCCGCACTGTGTACTCTGTGTATACTGTCATCAGTCCATACTGTGTACTCTGTGTATACTGTCCTCACTGTGTACTCTGTGTATACTGTCCGCACTGTGTACTCTGTGTATACTGTCATCAGTCCATACTGTGTACTCTGTGTATACTGTCATCAGTCCATACTGTGTACTCTGTGTATACTGTCCTCACTGTGTACTCTGTGTATACTGTCCTCACTGAGTACTCTGTGTATACTCTCCGCACTGTGTACTCTGTGTATACTGTCATCACTGTGTACTCTGTGTATACTGTCCTCACTGTGTACTCTGTGTATACTGTCCTCACTGTGTACTCTGTGTATACTGTCCTCACTGTGTACTCTGTGTATACTCTCCGCACTGTGTACTCTGTGTATACTGTCATCACTGTGTACTCTGTGTATACTGTCCTCACTGTGTACTCTGTGTATACTGTCCATACTGTGTACTCTGTGTATACTGTCCTCACTGTGTACTCTGTGTATACTGTCCTCACTGTGTACTCTGTGTATACTGTCCTCACTGTGTACTCTGTGTATACTCTCTGCACTGTGTACTCTGTGTATACTGTCCATACTGTGTACTCTGTGTATACTGTCCGCACTGTGTACTCTGTGTATACTGTCCGCACTGTGTACTCTGTGTATACTGTCCTCACTGTGTACTCTGTGTATACTGTCCTCACTGTGTACTCTGTGTATACTGTCCTCACTGTGTACTCTGTGTATACTGTCCGCACTGTGTACTCTGTGTATACTGTCCTCACTGTGTACTCTGTGTATACTCTCTGCACTGTGTACTCTGTGTATACTGTCCTCACTGTGTACTCTGTGTATACTGTCCATACTGTGTACTCTGTGTATACTGTCCGCACTGTGTACTCTGTGTATACTGTCCGCACTGTGTACTCTGTGTATACTGTCCTCACTGTTTACTCTGTGTATACTGTCCGCACTGTGTACTCTGTGTATACTGTCCGCACTGTGTACTCTGTGTATACTGTCCTCACTGTGTACTCTGTGTATACTGTCCGCACTGTGTACTCTGTGTATACTGTCATCAGTCCATACTGTGTACTCTGTGTATACTGTCCTCACTGTGTACTCTGTGTATACTGTCCGCACTGTGTACTCTGTGTATACTGTCATCAGTCCATACTGTGTACTCTGTGTATACTGTCCTCACTGTGTACTCTGTGTATACTGTCCGCACTGTGTACTCTGTGTATACTGTCCGCACTGTGTGCTCTGTGTATACTGTCCTCACTGTGTACTCTGTGTATACTGTCCATACTGTGTACTCTGTGTATACTGTCCATACTGTGTACTCTGTGTATACTGTCCTCACTGTGTACTCTGTGTATACTGTCCATACTGTGTACTCTGTGTATACTGTCCATACTGTGTACTCTGTGTATACTGTCCATACTGTGTACTCTGTGTATACTGTCCATACTGTGTACTCTGTGTATACTGTCCGCACTGTGTACTCTGTGTATACTGTCATCAGTCCATACTGTGTACTCTGTGTATACTGTCCTCACTGTGTACTCTTTGTATACTGTCATCAGTCCATACTGTGTACTCTGTGTATACTGTCCGCACTGTGTACTCTGTGTATACTGTCATCAGTCCATACTGTGTACTCTGTGTATACTGTCCGCACTGTGTACTCTGTGTATACTGTCATCAGTCCATACTGTGTACTCTGTGTATACTGTCCGCACTGTGTACTCTGTGTATACTGTCATCAGTCCATACTGTGTACTCTGTGTATACTGTCATCAGTCCATACTGTGTACTCTGTGTATACTGTCATCAGTCCATACTGTGTACTCTGTGTATACTGTCCGCACTGTGTATACTGTCCGCACTGTGTACTCTGTGTATACTGTCATCAGTCCATACTGTGTACTCTGTGTATACTGTCATCAGTCCATACTGTGTACTCTGTGTATACTGTCCGCACTGTGTATACTGTCCGCACTGTGTACTCTGTGTATACTGTCCGCACTGTGTACTCTGTGTATACTGTCCGCACTGTGTACTCTGTGTATACTGTCCGCACTGTGTACTCTGTGTATACTGTCATCAGTCCATACTGTGTACTCTGTGTATACTGTCCGCACTGTGTACTCTGTGTATACTGTCCGCACTGTGTACTCTGTGTATACTGTCATCAGTCCATACTGTGTAATGTCATCTGTGTATACTGTCAGTCCATACTGTGCAATCTGTGTATACTGTCATCAGTCAATACTGTGTACTCTGTGTATACTGTCATCAGTCCATACTGTGTACTCTGTGTATACTGTCCGCACTGTGTACTCTGTGTATACTGTTAGTCCATACTGTGCAATCTGTGTGTACTCTGTGTATACTGTCATCAGTCCATACTGTGTACTCTGTGTATACTATCAGTCCATACTGTGCAATCTGTGTATACTGTCTGCACTGTGTACTCTGTGTATACTGTCTGCACTGTGTACTCTGTGTATACTGTCATCAGTCCATACTGTGTACTCTGTGTATACTGTCCTCACTGTGTACTCTGTGTATACTGTCATCAGTCCATACTGTGTACTCTGTGTATACTGTCCGCACTGTGTACTCTGTGTATACTGTCCTCACTGTGTACTCTGTGTATACTGTCATCAGTCCATGCTGTGTACTCTGTGTATACTGTCAGTCCATACTGTGTATACTGTCCGCATCTCACCCCCCGTACTGTGTACTCTGTGTATACTGTCATCAGTCCATACTGTGCAATCTGTGTATACTGTCCGCATCTCACCCTTCCACACTGTGCAATCTGTGTATACCGTCAGTCCATACTGTGTATTGTCATCTGTGTATACTGTCATCAGTCCATTCTGTGTAATGTCATCTGTGTATACTGTCATCAGTCCGTACTGTGTAATATCATCTGTGTACACTGTGTGCTCTGCTGAGGGGGGTCATCAGTCTGCACTGTGTGCTCTGCTGGGGGGTCATTAGTCCGTACAGTGTGCTGTGCGGGGGGGGTCATCAGCCTGTACTGTGTGCTCTGCTGGGGGTCATCAGTCTGTACTGTGTGCTCTGCTGGGGGGTCATTAGTCCGTACTGTGTGGTCTGCTGGGGGGTCATTAGTCTGTACTGTGTGCTCTGCTGGGGGGTCATTAGTCTGTACTGTGTTCTCTGCTGGGGGGGGTCATCAGTCTGCACTGTGTGCTCTGCTGGGGGGTCATTAGTCCGTACTGTGTGGTCTGCTGGGGGGTCATTGAACATCGCTGCTGGGGGTCATCAGTCTGCTCTGCTGAGGGTCATCTTTCTCCTCTGATGGGGGTTGTCTTTCTGCACTGCTGGGGGGCATTAATCTACTCTGCTGGGTGTTGTACTTTGGAACCATCGGGGTTGTCTTACTCTGCTTGGGGTCTTTGAAAATCATTGCTGGAGGTCATCAATCTACTCTGCTGGGGGTTGTTGTTCTGCACTGCTAGGGGTCATCAGACATCACTGCTGGGAGTCATAAAACAACTATGCTGAGGGTTGTCTTTCTGCACTGCTGGGGGTCAGATTACTCTACTAGGGGTCATCAGATATCACTGCTGGGAGTCATCAATCTGCTCTACTTGGGGCCGTCGTTCTGCACTGCTGGGGGTCATCTTACTCTGCTGAGGGTCATCGGACACCACTGCTGGGGGTTATCAATCTACTCTGTTAGGGGATGTCGTTCTGCACTACTGGGGTCATCAGGCTGCACTTTTGGGTGCCTTTTTATCTTGCGACTGCTTCTGCATGAGTTTTACTTATACTTAGTATAAAATATATATTTACAGTGCATCCGGAAAGTATTCACAGCACTTCACTTTTTCCACATTTTCTTATGTTTCAGCCTTATTCCTAAATAGATTAAATTCATTGTTTGATCCAATAAGTAACATAAGTTTGAAATTTAGCAAATTTATTAAAAATAAAAAGGAAAAGAAAAACATGTACATAAGTGTTCACAGCCTTTATCAATACTTTGTTAAAGCACCTTTGGCACCAATTACAGCCTCAAGTGTTTTTGAGTATGATGCTACAAGCTTGGCACACCTATTTTTGGGCAGTTTCTCCCATTCTTCTTTGCAGGACCTCTCAAGCGGCACCAGGTTGGATGAGGAGCATCGGTGCACAGCCATTTTCAGATCTCTCCAGAGATGTTCAATCGGTGTCAATTCTGGGCTCTGACTGGGCCACTCAAAGACATTCACAGAGTTGTCCCGTAGTCACTCCTTATCTTGGCTGTGTTTAGGGTCGTCCTGTTGGAAGATGAACCTTCACCACAGTCTGAAGTCCAGAGAGCTCTGGAGCAGGTTTTCATCAAGGATGTCTCTGTGCATTGCTGCATTCATCTTTCCATCGATCCTGATTAGTCTCCTAGTCCCTGCCGCTGAAAAACATCCCCACAGCATGATACTACCACCACCATGCTTCGCTGTAGGGATGGTATTGGCCAGGTGATAGACATGTGCAATTCGTTTAGTTACAAATTTGTTTTTTAACGAATTTTGACAAATTCGTTAATTCAGGAATATCCAAATTTTCGAATTTCCGGATTTTCCTTTCAAATTTGGCTGTTAGTGAACGTAACGAATCATAATTTATCCGAAGTTACGAATTATCCGTAATAACGAATGCCATATCTAAACTAATGGAACGTAACAAATTAATAATAATAATAATGTTATTATTATTATTATTTATTGTTATTTCATTTCGTTCCATTTGTTTAGATGCGGCATTCTTTATTTCAGATAATTCATAACTTCAGATAAATTTGTATTCGTTACGTTCAATAACAGCCAAATTTAAAAGGAAATTTCAATACCTATAATTTAATAGTTAGTTATTTTTAATTTTTGGATTTTCGTTCTTTCTAATTTTAGGATTTTCCTTTCTTATTTTCGGATATTAAAATTTTTGGATTTTCGAATTTACGAATGTACAAGTTCCAAATTTCAAATTTACGAATTTACAAATTCCGAATTTTTGAGTTTATTAATTTTACGAAATCCAAAATTTACGAATTTACGAATTTTTGAATTTATGAATTTACGAATTCCAAATTTTTGAATTTACAAATTTTTTTCGAATTTTCGAATTTACGAATTTTCGAATTTCGGAAAAAACAAAAACGAATGAAACAAAAATGAACACATTTTTCAGCAGTGGACATGTCTACTAGATGATGAGCGGTGCCTGGTTTCCTTCAGATATGGAAATAGAAATCCCTACCAGCAGCAGTTAAATTGTGAGATATACACAAAAAACAACAATAAAACAGGAAAAACTGCCCTAATGATTGTGTAAAAAACTTGGTGAAAACAATGTTTCAATGAATAAAAATCAATAAGTGTTTTGGAATGAATAAAAGTCAATAAGCGGATAAAGGTATGTGACCATGAAATCATCCATAGAGACAGAAAAGTCCAAACACAAAAAACACGAATCCCTCAGTTATCCCCAGTGAAGGCTGTGTAGAAAACATGGGATAAAAACACCACATGTTGTGATCCACCACCACATAGATTTTGCGCTTACCAGAAGGAAAGCTTGATAAGCCTGTGTGTAAACTGGAGATCCAGATGCCAAACCAATGGCGCTACTTCTCTGTGCTCAACGTGAACTTGGAAGTACAGCAGGTGATGGACCATACATCAACTCAGGCTCAGGATCCTGATTTGATACAAAGTGGATAGCTCAGGTGTGTCCTCCTATTTTATAGTTCTGGTAAATAAGTAAAACTTTTCTGGGACTCGGAGCACTCATACAGTTTGTGCGTGACTTGACTCATTGCGGGTTGATGAAGATCTGTTTTGCTGTAAAATACCCTGTTGGCGAAAGATGCTTGGAGACTGTATCTTCACAAAAAGTAGACGTTTAGTGATCGCGGATAATGCATTAAAAACCAACACAATTCACGATGTAGGGATGGTGATTTTCTCAGGAAGGTGTATGAAACATATTCAAAGATGTCCTCTATGTCTCCTCATGGCTTCATTTGAAATTTGTGTTGTGCAGATCTCCAGTTTACACACAGGCTTATCAAGCTTGCCTTCTGGTAAGCGCAAAATCTATGTGGTGGTGGATCACAACATGTGGTGTTTTTATCCCATGTTTTCTACACAGCCTTCACTGAGAATAACTGAAGGATTAGTGTTTTTTGTGTTTGGACTTTTCTGTCTCTATGGATGAATTCATGGTCACATACCTTTATTCACTTATTGACTTTTATTAATTCCAAAACACTTATTGATTTTTATTCATTCAAACATTGTTTCCTCCAGACATGACACTTGCCATTCAGGTCAAAGAGTTCAATCTTTGTTTCATCAGACCAGAGAATTTTGTGTCTCATGGTCTGAGAGTCCTTCGGGTGCCTTTTGCAAAGTCCAGACGGGCTGTCATGTGCCTTTTATTGTGAAGTGGCTTCTGTCTGGCCACTGATTGGTGGAGTGCTGTAGGGAAGGTTGTTCTTCTGCAAGTTTCTCCTCTCTCCACAAAGAAACGCTGAAGCTCTGTCAGAGTGACCATCAGGTTTTTGGTCACCTCCCTGTCAAAGTAATGGCTGTGCGGCACGCGCATCCATTCATTTGAGCACCGCCAGGGATCGGCAAGGTGTCCGTGAGTGGTCCTTGCAGTGTCCGTGGCCGATCCAAGTGTAGACTGCAGAGTCCTCCCTGAGTCCCCTCTCTCCTCCTCTTGTGTATGACACAGACATGTCATGGAGCTTGCGTTTGAATTCTTCGGTGGCGCTGTAACAGAGTCCCGCCTCCTACACTGGCTCCTCCTGTAATAGATGGAAGTTCCATCTATCACAGGAGGAGTCGGTGTAGGAGGCGGGACCCTGTTACAGTGCTGCCGAAGAATTCAGACGCAAGCTCCGTGACACAGCGGGAGATACCCGCTGTGTGAACCAGGCACTGGTGAGTCTGCATTGGGCACAGACTGAGGGGCTCAGAGTCAACATTGATGGGCACAGACTGAAGGGCTCAGGAATGATGGGCACAGACTGAGAGGTTCAGAGTCAGCATTGATGGGCACAGACTGAGAGGCTCAGAGTCAGCATTGATGGGCACAGACTGAGGGGCTCAGAGTCAGCATTGATGGACACAGACTGAGGGGCTCAGGACTCATAGGCACAGACTGAGAGGCTCAGAGTCAGCATTGATGGACACAGACTGAGAGGCTCAGAGTCAGCATTGATGGGCACAGACTGAGGAGTTTAGAGTCAGCATTGATGGACACAGACTGAGGGGCTCAGAGTCGGCATTGATGGGCACAGACTGAGGGGCTCAGGACTCATGGGCACAGACTGAGAGGCTCAGAGTCAGCATTGGTGGGCACAGACTGAGGGGCTCAGAATCAGCATTGATGGACACAAACTAAGGGGCTCAGAGTCAGCATTGATGGACACAGAACCTTGGCATGTGGGGATGGGCTTATAGTTGTGCCATTGATTTTGACAGAGAGATCAGGGGAAGGGGCATATGGGGAAGGAAAATTTATGTTCAGTTTTGGATAGATTGAGTTTGAGGAAGTGGTATAACATCCAGACTGATATATCTGATAGTAAATTAGTGATACGTGAGGAGACAGAGGGAGTGAGCTGAGGGGTAGAGAAATAGATTTGGGTGTCGTCAGCGTAGAGGTGGTATTGGAAGCCATGGGAGGCTATCAGTTGACCCAGGGAGGCGGTGTAGATTGAAAATAGGAGAGGTCCAAGAACAGAACCCTGTGGGACCCCAACAGAGAAAGGAAGAGGAGAGGAGGAAGTAGAGTTGTAAGAAATGCTAAAGGTGCGGTTGGATAAGTAGGAAGAGAACCAGTGAAGTGTGCAGTCACGGAGGCCAAAGGTGTGTAGTTTTTTGAGGAGGAGGGGGTGGTCAACCATATCAGAGGCAGCAGAGAGGTCCAAGAGTAGGAGTACAGAATAGTGTCGATTGGTTTTGGCAGTTAGTAGATCGTTTGTTAGTTTTAGGAGAGCAGTTTCTGTGGAGTGTTGAGGATGAAATCCAGACTGAAGGGGATCAAAAAGGCCATTATCAGCGAGGTGGACGCTCAGTCGGTTGTAGACCAGACGTTCAAGGAGTTTGGATAAGAAGGGGAGCAAGGAGATGGGGCGTAGGTTGTTAAGATTGGATGGGTCCAGTGAGGGCTTTTTAAGTATGGGTCTGACAAGTGCATGTTTTAGAGAGTTGAGGAAGATGCCAGAAGAGAGGGAGAGATTGAAGATGTGGGTTAGAGATTGTAGCATAGGGCCAGAGGGTGAACGTAGCATTTGTGAGGGAACAGGATCCAGAGGGCAGGTGGTAAAGTGGACATTAGCAAGTAGTTTAGCAACTTCGTCTGTAGTGGTGGGGTTGAAAGAGGGAAGTAAAGATTGTGCCTGTGGGCATGAAGTGTAAAGCGTGGAGGGTATCGGAACAGTAGAGATTTCCGTGCAAAATGTATCATTCTTCTGTTTGAAGTGATTGGCAATCTCCTGTGCAGTGAGTGAATTGGCGGGTGGAGGCGGTGGAGGACAAAGTAGAGAGTTGAAGGTGGAGAAGAATTGACGGGGACGGGATGATAAGTTGCTAATGAGAGTGGTAAAATAGGTCTGCTTGGCAGAGAGGAGGCTGGAATTGTATTTTTGGAGGGCAGATTTATATTGGTTGAAATCTCTCTGAGACTTGGTCTTACGCCACAGGCGCTCAAGAGCACGACTACGTTTATTCAAACTTCTAGTATCATCTGTTTGCCAAGGTTGAAGGGGTTGGGGCTTGATTCTGTGTGTAGTAGGGGGGCCAGTGAGTCCAGTGAGGCAGGATAGGGGTGAGATTTTGTCGTAGAGATTGTTGATAGCAGAGTAGAGAAGAGAAGGGTTGAGATGACGTAGGTTTCTGCGGGTAACTTTAAGGCGGTTGGAGGGAGAGGAGGTGAAGGAAAGGGAGAGAGTGAAACTAATAAGGTGGTGTTCTGAGAGAGGCAATGGATAGTTAGAGAGGTTGCATGGAGTGCAAAGGTGAGAGAAAACGAGATCAAGGATATTGCCTTCGGATTGATTAGGAGCATGTATCCACTGCTTCAGGAGGATGTTAGGCTGAGAAGTTTGGAAGGGGCAGGAGTGTTAGTATTAATAGGGATGTTGAAGTCCCCGAGAATGATTGTGGGATTTCAGAGGAAAGAATGTAGGGTAGCCAGGCAGAGACGTCATCAAGAAAGGTTGATACTGGTCTAGGGGGCCTGTAGATCACAGCTATCCTTAGAGAAATTGGAGTGAAAAGACAAATACAGTGTGCTTCGAGAGAGAGAGAGGTGGCTGAAGTACCTGAAAGGTGCTATGTGGGGCTAGAAGGATTCCGACACCTCCTCCCTTACATCCACTGGATCTGGGGGAGTGAGGCCAGAGAAGACCAACATGGAATAGGGCAGCAGAAGACGCAGTGTCAGATTAGTGGAGCCAGGTTTCGGTAATGGCGAGTAGGTTAAATGAGTTGGCGAAAAAGAGGTCATGGAGAGAGGTGAGTTTGTTGAAGACAGAGCGGGAGTTCCAAAGGGCACAAGAGAAAGGGAGTATGGTCTTGGGAAGAATAGAAATGGGAACTAAATTGTGTTGATTGCGGCTGCCAGAGGGTGCAGGGTGATGGGTGCATGGGGTACAGTTAAATGATGGAGGCCCAGGGTTTGGGGATATATCTCCAGAGGTTAGGAGAAGCAAGAGGGGGAGGGAGGTAATATGGGAGTGGGATCTATATGAAGGGGCATGGCCCAGGGTCTTGGAGATTTTTAGTGTGCGTGGATTTAGAATTAGCAGGAGTTGGTGGGTGCACTAATAAGGAGAGGACAGAAGTGAGGGTGATATATATATATATATATATATATATATATATATATATATATATATATATATATACCACAAGCAGTCTTTATATAAATGTTATTTTAAACTTATCTGTACTTGTAGAACTAGACCAGAGAGTAGACAGAGTTTACAGAGTGTTTTTTGATGGTTTTATCCCTATCCCGTGCCTATCCCCAAGCACTACTGTACTGCCTATAGGAGAAATAAAGTAGAACGGCTAATGGCCAGTGAAGGGGGGGGGGCTTGGGTGGTCATCGGGATTGGGGGGGGGGGGTACAGGTTTGTCTGGCTGGCCGGTATGGGAGAGACCTGTCATCTGCACTGCCCATCACATCACTTCATAGTGCGCAGCCCGGCTCAGCCTCAGTGCTGTGGGAGCTCTGAGACCTGATTGGAGGGAAGGAACACTCCCCTCTTCACACAGGAACAAAGCTGAGGCTGTCAATCAGCTGGAGCTCCCTCCTGTCACCATTTTTCTCTTGGTGTCAGGAAAACTCCTTAGAAGTGACTCATGCTTATAGCAGAGGAACGAGGCAACAGACAAAAATGACACTTAGTTCTCTGAATTGAGACAACTACACACTATAGAGGCATTCTGTTCATATTTCATGTCTGAGGTTTACAACCACTTAAACGAATATGGCATCACTGCATACTGTGCACTCTTCATTATTTGCATATACAAGAAGTTTGGAGTTGGTTTTACGACAGAAATGCAAATGTAATCTACACTAAAGCCTTTGAGCTCTTCTTTTGTTAGAGATAGAACTCTGTCCCCTTATTTTTAATATTATACAGGATTTATAAAGCACCAACAGTTTTAGCAGCACATTACAAAATAAAGGGAGACAGTTCAGTTACAATACAATTCAAAAGAAGAGGGTTAGGGGACACTTCTCATGAGAGTAGTTGCAGGTATCATCCCGATACAGACGCTGCCCCCCTAAAAAATGCCGCCCCAGGCAAACGCCTTGTTTGCATCACAGTAAATACACCCCTGCATAGAATGCATGAAGGTAAAAAACCTTGAGCTTTTAAAACCACTGAAAGTCAGATAACTTAAAAAGCCCTTGGGGTAGATTTACAGTAGATGTGTGACTAAATATCCCCTTCCAGGGAGACTCGGTGTCATCATAGGGCCAATCAGCAGTGTACATCAGAGGACATGTGATGTGCTGTGGATAAACCCCGCCACAGGCTGTGATTTGGATAAAATGGTTTTGAAAAAGGTATTTCTGCTGCATAGATTTCTGCGTGTATGGAAGGCTTAATTAAGGTTTTATCGCCCCCCTAGTCGTCCACTGGAATTCTAAAATTACAGCCTGACATGGCTATATGATGACTCATTTCATGCAATTTTAACTTCGACTGCAGAGAAGGACGGGTGGCACCGCCTGTCAGACTTGCTCATTAAGATCATTGAGGTTGCACCATAACTGCAATGTAAAATTGCTGTTTAGCAATTTAAAAAAAAAAACAGACAACAAGTGGCAGGTGGTGGCTGCAGTGCCTTCTGAACACATGCCAGCTGCTGCTATACCACTCTTTGAAAAGCAATCCACTGCAGATTACTTTTCAGAGGGCATTATTCGTTAACACCAGTGTGAATGAGCCCTTAGAATTTTGTTTGTTCAAGAAATTTTTTTTACCCTGCTTCTTCGAATTTCACTTCACTTCAAATTGGCACAGCGGGCGGAAATGAATGACAATGTAACTGCACTAACCGTTAGAAAATCTAACAAATGTTTTTAAAAAAATTTTTAATTTTTTTCAAAATTCTACTGATGTATGACCAACTTAAAGTGATTGTCTTAGATTTTTTTCAGATTAAAGTAATGAAATTGTTATAGTTATTTGCTTGTGCAATGGTTTTTCACAGAGCAGCTCCTCTGATTGGATCCCCTGCCGGTGCTCCTGGCTCCTCCCCTCTGCCATAGTAAGCCGCTTCCTATGGCAGTGATGATGAACCTTGGCACCCCAAGATTTGGAACTACATTTCCCATGATGCTCATGCACTCTGCAGTGTAGTTGAGCATCATGGGAAATGTAGTTCCAAAACATCTGGGGTGTCAAGGTTCACCATCACCATCCTATGGGGACACTCGTGCGTGATTAATCCCGAGCTAGGCTGTATGTGTCTAATCGAACACACAACCTGGCTCGGCCTCGCCCCCCACTCTCTGCTCACAGGTTTTGACTGACAGCAGCAGGAACCAATGGCTCCCATTGCTCTCAGCCAAGCCTATGAGAGCAGGGAGAGGGGAGAAAAGCTGCTACAGACGTGGACAGCAGTGGATGGAGATCGGGCCATTTACACACATGCAATTCGATCCTGGCAATCGCACTGCATTTTATTGTTGTTAATATAGCATTGACACCCGCAGCAGATTGCATGGATGCCGTGCGATTTCTTTGAATCTTGTGCATTTTCCACATCACATCAGTTTGAACCCAGTGGCGGCTGGTGCTCAGAATTTTGGGGGGGGGACAACTAACATCACCCCCCCCACGGAAGACGAAAAGTGCCTGTTAACCCACCCCCATGGGAGACACGGACAGCTGCGATCACCCAGCAGTCCTAAGACTTCCTAAGGGCTTCCCGATTGGCCGGGAGGAGAATGAGGGAGACAATAGCGAATATTCAATCGCTATTGTCACACAAGTGGGTGTGCCCCGAGACCCCCTTTTTTGAAGCCTATTAGAGCCTCTGGCTCTAATCACGTGCTTCAAAAAAATGGACAGGCCGCCACTGTTTGAACCAGGGCTAAGGTAAAAAAATCTTTTGCCTTTACATCTACTTTAACTAGTTAGCCAGATTGTTTAAAATGGCCTGTTCATTAGAGGGGCAGGGGTGCCGACCCCCTAATCCATGCACCCGGCCCCTAATCTACATGCAGGGAGCTGGACGCCTGGATTTTGATAGGGTTTTTTTAAGCACCTGATTAGAGCCTGAGGCTCTAATTGGCTTCAAAAGAGGGTGGGCTCAGGGCACAGAGCACTGCACCCTGAGTCCACCCAGCTGTGTGACAATAGCGAATAAATATTCACTATTGTCTTCCTGCTTCTCCTCCCAGCCAATCAGAAAGCGGGTCCTGAGACCCGATTGGCCGAGAGGAGAAGCGACCTTATTGGCCGGTACCGGGGGAGAATGTACAGGGAGATCCGGGAGATGGCTGCCGCCGTCCTCATTGGAGTGATCTCTCTGCATCGCCGCCAACGCCAGAGAGGATGTACGGGGACATCCTGGCGATGGCCGCCGCCGTCCTCATTGGAGTGATCTCTCTGCAACACCACCAATGCCAGAGAGGATGTATGGGGAGATCTGGGAGATGCCCATCCTCGTGAGCCCAACCGCGTAAGTACCCATGGGGGGAGAGGGTGGTTTGTTTGCCACCCCCGGCTGGAGCACCAGCCACCACTGGAACTAGTACCTCTAAATCCTCGTCAGGCTTCACCCACGGCTGTACAGCTGACAGCATCCTTGACAACCAGTGACAGATGGGGAGGTGAGGGGATATTGGAGGCAAACATGCCACCCTGCTACACAGGGAGAGGCACTCTGCTGGTCTCTGTCTTATGTACAGTTTTGTTATCTATGAACTGGAGGTAACATTTTATGAATTTTGATTTTTTTAAAATTAAAATAATAAAAATGTTATGCTCACCTGCTCTGTGCATTGGTATTGCACAGAGCGGCCCCGAACCTCCTATTCTGGGGTTCCCCACCAGTGGTTCTAGCGCCTCCTCTACTGTGTCTGCCCTCATAACAGGTGCTTGCTATGGGAGCAGGGGTGCAGGGCTCACTCCTGAGCCAGGTTTTGTGAGTCCATAGACACCCACAGTGCGACTCAGGCCCATCCCCGCTCCCTCCTCACAGGATTTGATTGAAGCAGAAACCAATGGCTCCCACTGCTGCCTCTGAGCCTGTGAGAAGACCTGCTCTCAGGCACAGCGCTGGATTAAAAGAGGAGACAGATAAGTATTTGAGGGGGCTGGGGGAGCTGATACTAGAAGGTTTTTTACCTTAATGCGTAGAATGCATTAAGGTAAAAAGAATAAAAGGAAACCTTTAAAACCACTTTAATAGTGCCACATATTAAAGTAGTATTTAAACTTAGTTTTTTTTAAAATAACAAACATGTTATAGTTACTTGCTCTGTGCAGTGGTTTTGTACAGAGCAGCTCCAATCTTCTTCTTTTCAGTTCCCCTGCCAGTGCTCCTGGCTCCTCCCCCTCGAGCAGTGCCCTTTAGAGAAAGCTGCTTGCCCTGGGGGCACCGCTGTGTGCTCACTCCCGAGGCACTGCTCTATGCATCCATAAGACACATAGAGTCGCGGTTCGCCACCCCGATCCCCCTCATTGGCTCACTGGCAGTGATTGACATCCCTCCTCCTCCACCTCATCCCTTTAAAACCGAACACATATGAATTACACTGGTTCTGTGGCTGATTAAGGTGGTAATTAAAATCACTTGGTGCCTTATCTGCATTTAATTAGCCTCAGAACCTTTGTAATTCATATGTGTTCGGGTTTAAAGGGATGAGGTGGCAACCCTAAGGGCCCTTTCACACTGGGGCGGCGTCGGCGGTAAAGCGATGCTATTGTAAGAGGCGCTTTACCGTCGGTATTCGGCCGCTAGCGGGGTGGTTTTACCGTCGGTATTCGGCCGCTAGCAGGGTGGTTTTACCCCCCGCTAGTGACCGAGAGAGGGTTAAAAACCATCGCTAAGCACCTCTGCAAACGCACTTTGCCGGCGGTATAGCTGCGCTGTCCCATTGTTTTCAATGGGCAGGAGCAGTGAAGGAGCGGTATATACTCCGCTCCTTCACTGCTCCGAAGATGCTGCTAGCAGGACTTTTTTTCCCGTCCTGCCAGCGTACCGCTCCAGTGTGAAAACCCTCGGGGCTTTCACACTGGAGACAAAGCAGCGGCACTTTCAGGTTGGTTTGCAGGCGCTATTATTAGCGCAATAGCGCCTGCAAACCGCCCCAGTGAGAAAGGGCCCTAATGGAAGAATCTATTAGATTTCTCTCATTCAAGCAAAGGGTATGTATGGCTAGCTTTAGTATTCTATATAACTAGCGGAATGGAGATGGAGATAAGAGAGGGGGTTGGGAGAGGGTGACTTAATGGTTTTGCTATAGGGCCCTATCACTCATATCTACAGCTCTGAATGTGAGATGTGAGCAATAATGTGCACTTTTAGCATTGGCAGACCTAATTGTCGCCTGCTAGGGATTCACCTTAATGGCCTAATTATCACATTGTGGTGGGATCAGAGCATTGACGTATACACTGTCGTTTTCAAGTAATTTGAACCTGCTTTTGATCACTAATACAAACAATTGTGATTGAAAGACTTCCATTAATGAGTTTGACCGACACATATTAATTAGTTTTACAGATTGAGAGATTTAGTAGATTGATACATGATTAATTGTGATCAAACATAAATCTATCAAAAACAGGCACCCCATCAAGTAGTCTGATATAAAGTGAATGGATTTTCCACCACATTTGATCCAGTTTTCTTTAATTCAGATACCCAGTGAGTGATCCAAAGTAGTGAATCATTCTTTACGTTCTTTTATGATGGATAATCACATTGAAATTGAGATCAGACATTTGGATTGCTACATGTATTGCTAGCATGGGGTTATCAATCCATCTGCTCTGCAGCTACAACTCCAAGCATGTCCTATATCCCAGGGTTTATGACAGCCTAATACAACATCCTGAGACTTGTAAAGACAGCAGGGAATTACATACAGTAGCTGCCTGCATTAAGCTTTGTTCACATGGGCATACTAAAGCTTTGTTTGCTTGCACGGGTTACACGGGTGTTCCATACATCTGCATGCAGGCAATCGCATTCATGTCAGTTGCGACAAAGCAGTTGCACAGACTTAGCTGCTGCTCTCAATTTGACATCCATGTGGATGCGGTTTTGTGTCCCCGAATGCAGACAATGTGAGTTTGTGGACACACACCCGCACAAATGTCAAAATGGGAGCAAAGACCTTGTCCGTGCAGCTGCTTTATCCCAGCTGACATGAATAGGACTGCCTGTTACTGATGCATGGGACACCTGTGCACCCTGTGCAGGAAAACACAACCCTCATATGGGTGTACATTAGTACAAAATGCGAATGAAGCCTTAACATGGCTGTAAACCTCAGACATGAAATGTGAACAAAGCATATCCTTCTATGGTGTGTACGTGTCTCAATCCAGAGCACTAAGTATAATTTCTGTCTGCTGCTTCATTTCTCTGCTATCAGCATGAATCACTTCTTACAAGCTTTCCTGACACCAAGAGGAAAAAAGGTGACAGGGGAGGGGCCTCCAGCAGATTGGCAGCCTCAGCTCTGTTCCTGTGTGCTGTGTGAAGGGGGGTGAGTCCCTTCATTCCAATCACCTCAGTGTCCGTCAATGCAGCCTCCCCAGTCCCCGTCAATGCAGTCTCACCAGTGCCTGTCAATGCAGTCTCACCAGTGCCCAGTGATGCAGCCTCCCCAGTGCTTAGCAGTGCAGCCTGATCAGTGCCCAGCAATGCAGCCAGACCAGTGCACGTCAATGCAGCCTCACCAGTGCCACCAGCACAGCCAGCCTCTCCAGTGCACTGGGATTAGAGAGAGGAGCGCCGGGGGACTTACCGCTGTCAACAAGCACACAGAAGACAGCCGTGAGGAGGACTAAGAGCCGGGATCCTTGTGTAACTTTCCCCCACTGGAGCAGGCTCTCTGTGTCTCCGCCCCTACCCTGGACAATGCCAGAGATTGGTCCTGTTTCCCCCTATGGGATGGGGTCTGCTGGGATCGGGCCGGGTAAATGACCTTGGCGGGCCGTATCTGGCCTGCGGGCCATAATTTGAGGACCCCTGCCATAGATAAACAGGTACAAATTATGTGTCACCTGAGGCCAGTCATTTCACTGGGTATAGATAAGGGTTTACAACTACTTTAAGCTAGCTATAAACGTAGAAAAGTAGAATTTTGTTTAAAATATGTTATCTTTTGAGAACATTTGTTTGACTTTCTAATTGTTTGTAGGGTCAAATCAATTTTGTGACCACATCCACAAGAAATGTAGAATTCTTCTCGAACTATCAAATTTCTATCAGTGGATATGTTTTTTGTTCGGGAAAGTCCATTCACTCCAAAATCAAAGTTTAAAGCAAACATTATTGAAGTACCTGGGCAACATTTGTCATTCATCGTATGCACTGTGAGAATTTTTGTGCGAATGTTCGTATGAAAATCTGTTCCAAGCAATACTCCCAATTTCTGGAGCGCTGGGCGTCACTGTTCCCCATTTCAGGGATGAATCAGAGCCAAATCTATGCCTGAATTTGGCCCTAAAAGGGAGCCAAAGACGCACAGCGTTTCTGTACAGCGTTTCTGTGCAGTGCGCTCCGCAGCCGCAACAGAGATATGTGAACCGGCTCCATTGAGAGCCAGTCACATTCTCCTGCTATGCGAATTGGATGCGGGGAAACCCACATCTGATTTGCATAGGTGTGAACCTGGCCTAAAGGAACTGAATTTATTCACTCTTGAGAAGAGGAGATTAGGGGGAATATGATCAACATGTACAAATACTAAGTGGTCCATATAGTGAACTTGGTGTTGAGTTATTCTCTTTAAAGTCATCACAGAGGACAAGGGGGCACTCTTTATGTCTAGAGGAAAAAAAATTTCATCTCCAAATACGGAAAGGTTTTGTGAAAATGTGGAATATACTCCCTCCAGAGGTGGTTCTGGCCAGCTCAGTAAATTGCTTTAAAAAAGGCCTGGATTGTGTCCTAGGTGTACATAATATTAAAGGGTACTGACATTTATAGGTAAAGTTGATCCAGGGAATATCCGATTGCCTCTCAGGGGATCAGGAAGGAATTTTTTCCCCTGCTGTAGCAAATTGGATCATGCTTTGCTGGGGGGTTTTCGCCTTCCTCTGGATCAACTGTGGGTAAAGGATTGTGTATATGGGATTGTATGTTTGTTTGTTTTTTGGTTGGTTGAACTGGATGGACTTTTTTCTTTTTTCAACCTTATTAACTATGTAACTATGTGTGAGGACAGACAATCAGCTCCCCCCATTGTTCTTGGGGGGATATCTGCTTATCCATGCACAGCCATAGGCTTTTGACGCAGACGTTGTCACAGTGCTGGATAATTGCCTCATCAAATCCTCCAGTCCTCATTCCCTAGAAACACTCAATGGTTGCCGACACATGTAAAGAAAATAATGGACATTTTAATGAATTATTAATAAGCAATTAGTACATGACTGACTTCTAATAAAAAGTAAAGCATATAATGAAAATGCAACAAAGTAGCTATTTAAATTTGGACTTTCATCTATGAACAAGGCTTCCTCACCTTTTTTGTTCTTTTTCTTTTAATTTTCATTTTCTTCATCTCTACCTAGGCAAGGGTGACATTTCCAGCTTGTTGTTTTGGCATAGACTGCACATCTGCAAAGTCTATAGGATCCAGATAAGACCCTTGGCATGTCTGCGCATGTGTGAAATCTCGCGATGACCCCCCCCCCACATGCGCAGACACACCGTGCATCTCTTCTGGTTCCTGATTGGAACAATCCTGATGTTTTCTGCGCATGTGCAGGAGATTAGCAGAATTTCCCATAGACCTAGCAAGAGAAATATTTGCGTTGTAATAGTATAAAAAGTGAGATTCTATCATTTTAAGAGGAATTCATTTGAGAAATTAGGTCTCCATCTTGTCCCTTGTTATAAATGTTTAGACAGGTGACAAGGTCAAACTATTGTTCTGAAAAGCATCTCTAACAATTGAGGAAATGTGCTTTTGTCTGGAAAGCAAGGCCAAAATTTGGATCTAATATTTTCTCTAACATAATAGGAACAATTGCAGATATGTGTTCTTTTAGCTTTTAGTTTGCAGTGTATACTCACATAGCTAATAGTATTCAATTGTCCTATTGTCTTCAAAGGGTCTTTTGCAAACACTGCTTGATTAAACAAATGTTATTTATACACTCATCGTAAATTGTATGTTTCCCAGACAAATACTACGTACTTGCTGTCCTCCTTATCCCTTATTGACCAATGAACATAGGTGTGTGCAGGGTGTGCCAGGTGTGCCTGTGCACACCCTAATCATGGGGGTCGGCAACCCATCAATTGTGATCTACCTGTCGATTCACAACTGAACCGTAGTAAACTGTGTTGAACAGGAAACTGTGAATGAAGATGAAGAACACTTCCAATTCATTCACCAGTGCAGCAGAGGCTGCAGAGAGGTAGACTGGGGAATTTCTGTTCTCAGTCCCTTTCTCTGTCTCAAAAGTGAGATATTTACCAAAGTCTCCAAAAGGGGCTCCTAAAAAAGTGTAATAAAAAATTATATAAAATATGAAAAAAAAAAAAATTGACCCATGTCTGTTGCTATAGTAATCGCTGGGTGTGTAGAGAGTCGCAAATAGGTGTGGCTGCTAGCAAACTGTCATTATAGTGAATGGGGCCAGCAGCCTCACCTACAGTATCTCACAAAAATGAGTACACCTCTCACATTTTTGTAAATATTTTATTATATCTTTTCATGTGACAACACTGAAGAAATGACACTTTGCTACAATGTAAAGTAGTGAGTGTACAGCTTGTATAACAGTGTCAATTTGCTGTCCCCTCAAAATAACTCAACACACAGTCATTAATGTCTAAACCGCTGGCAACAAAAGTGAGTACACCCCTAAGTGAAAATGTCCAAATTGGGCCCAAAGTGTCAATATTTTGTGTGGCCACCATTGTTTTTCAGCACCGGCTTAACCCTCTTGGGCATGGAGTTCACCAGAGCTTCACAGGTTTCCACTGGAGTCCTCTTCCACTCCTCCATGACGAGATCACAGAGCTGGTGGATGTTAGAGACCTTGCCTTCCTCCACCTTCCATTTGAGTATGCCCCACAGATCTTCAATAGGGTTTAGGTCTGGAGACATGCTTGGTCAGTCCATCACTTTTACCCTCAGCTTCTTTAGCAAGGCAGTGGTCGTCTTGGAGGTGTGTTTGGGGTCGTTATCATGTTGGAATACTGGCCTGCAGCACAGTCTCTGAAGGGAGGGAATCATGCTCTGCTTCAGTATGTCACATACACATTGGCATTCATGGTTCCCTCAATGAACTGTAGCTTCCCAATGCCAGCAGCACCCATGCAGCCCCAGACCATGACACTTCCACCACCATGCTTGACTGTAGGCAAGACACACTTGTCTTTGTACTCCTCAACTGGTTGCCGCCACACACACTTGACACCATCTGAACCAAATAAGTTTATCTTGGTCTCATCAGACCACAGGACATGGTTCTAGTAATCCATGTCCTCAATCTGCTTATGTTCAGCAAACTGTTTGCAAGCTTTCTTGTGCATCATCTTTAGAAGTGGCTTCCTTCTGGGACGACAGTCATGCAGACCAATTTGATGCAGTGTGCGGCGTATAGTCTGTGCAATGAAAGGCTAACCCCCACCCCACCCCTTCAACCTCTGGCAGCACTCATACATCTATTTCCCAAAGACAACCTCTGGATATGACGCTGAGCACGTCCACCATGGCAAGGCCTGTTCTGAGTGGAACCTTTTCTGTTAAACCACTGTATGGTCTTGGCCACTGTGCTGCAGCTCAGTTTCAGGGTCTTGGCAATCTTCTTATAGCCTAGGCCATCTTTGTGTAGAGCAACAATTCTTTTATCAGATCTTCAGAGAGTTCTTTGCCATGAGGTGCCATGTTAAACTTCCAGTGACCAGTATGAGAGAGTGAGAGTGATAACACCAAATTTAACACACCTACTCCCCATTCACAGCTGAGACCTTGTAACACTAACGAGTCACATGACACCGGGGAGGGAAAATGGCCAATTGGGCCCAATTTGGACATTTTCACTTAGGGGTGTACTCACTTTTGTTGCCAACGGTTTAGACATTAATGGCTGTATGTTGAGTTATTTAGAAATTGAGACATTGAATCATCACTCATCATGGAGAAATGAGGAAGTCAAGATGGAACCCGATACAGCATACAGTGTGACAGAGACGGGAAGTGGAACCTGAACCAGAGCTGGAACCTGAACCAGAACCTGATCCTGAACCAGAGACAGAACTAGACCCTTAACCTGAACTAGAACCTGAACCTGAATTAGAGCCTGAACCTGAATCCGGATGCAGTTTCTAGGGAACAGAAACGGAATCAGAGTCCTTGGAAAATATCTACTCCAGACGTGACATATGTCCTCCAAAAAGACTGACGTATGATACCCTGGGAGAAAACTCTGGTGAACTTATACCTACTGATCAACGTTCCAGTCAAGCACTTGCCTCCTTTATTGAACCTTTAGTAAAGGATGACCTTGATCCACCCCCTGACACTGCTGGGTGGGCCACTGACTTGTTATTGGCCTGTCACAAAGTTAATGTGTCTTCACCTGAAAATGTATATAATTTGCTGTTAGAAGATCCTTCTTTGGGTCAGTTGTTAGCTGACCCAATGAATAATCATTCAGTTCTGCAATATAGTAAGGTTGTTTCACAGGTTATGTCCTTGCCTGGAACGGCAAGTCAAGCACTTGCCGTTCCAGGCAAGTGCTTGACTGGAACATTGATCAGTAGGTATAAGTTCACCAGAGTTTTCTCCCAGGGTATCATACGTCAATCTTTTTGGAGGACATATCTCATATCTTTCATGTGGGGGGGGGATGTAGCAATGTGAACTACAGTTGCAAAGTATGACAATCCTCCGGTGTCTTTATGCACTGCATGTCCCTCAGTGTCCAGTACTATTGAATGACATCATATTTGTGAGCCTAGTCAAAGGAACTATGGGATGGGTAGTTTATCAGACTGATAACTGTTCTTCCTGTTCATGCATCTGGACCACATATGCCAAAGATCTTTGCTACCATCAGAGGTTTTGCTGGGAAAAGCTATAAAAGAAGCCAGAGACCCGCCCGTCGCCCTCTTTCCCCTGGGTCAGACACGAGATGGACCTCTCCATGCAGGGAAACAGAGGTCGTGGCCTACAACGCGCTCTAACATCTACCCACCCGCGCCAGAAAGGCCTAGCTCCGCGGTTTGCCATCAGACGTTCTTACCACACCAATACAGTGACCAGCCAGTCGGTGTGTCCAGCTGCAAAAGGAAAGATCCAAGTGGCAGATTCGCTGTAGATGCATCGCTACACCAGAAGCTGTTTGGAAGACATCACATCTGCCTGGTTGTTGGTGAGAGGGCCAATCGCCCATCTTTTCTCCGCACTCTGGTCATGGTATCACTGGGACACTTTACATCAGACACATCAACTCTATGAACACTTTAACGAATTTAGCTGAACACAGTGTTTAAACGCTTTAACTTTACTCTCTACAAGGAACTTAGTACATCTCACTGCACCCAATCGGATTACAAATAACGAGCTCCAACATACCTGTGAAGAACATCAGATCTGCAACAAGGACATTAATGCTAGAGTTACACAAGGGCCCTTATCCCATCACACCTAGGCCCGAGCTCTCATTACTAGAGTCCATGTAGTTCTGCCAGTTTACCTCCTTTAGTGAGCCAGCCTAGTCTGATCTAGTTTTATTCATCGATAGGAGGAAAGTACTACCTCTTAAAGAAAGTGTTTATAACGTGCTGTATATTTGTTATCACCTTGTTTTGACTTTTGGAGGAATAATTTTGCTTAGCTATCACTGTCAGCCCAAAGCCCAGCAGATTTATTCCCACCTTGTTGTGTAACACCCTTTCCAGCTGATTCAAGTAAATACTATCAGAATCTAAATACAACGAGTTGTTTGATTCATTACTTTGGAGCGGTACCAAGATGTCTGAACCCAGAGTGCCAGGTGGGTTGGAATGTTCATCAGGTCATGGCAGTGCAGATGAGCAGCTAATTCCAAGCAGTCCCCTAGGGGGCAGTGCTACATATATATATATTTTATATACACACAGTATATATACACACACACATACTTGTGTTTGAGCTTTGGGGTGCACACCCCAGCGCAATAGGCTGCGCACACCTATGCCAATGGGTAATGTATTTTTGAAGAATGTAGAAAATCCAGCTTGGCTTGTAATCAAATAAATATTCTTGTTCACTGATCAAGATTTTGGTGTGAAATATTTCTCAGCAATGGCATTCATGGGCTTCTCACTCAAAGAACACCAGGACTTTCAAATTTCTAAAAACAGCAGGATATTGTTCCACGTTGGCAACACAGGGGCAGAGCTACAAAGAAGAACTTTGAGCTGGAAGACAAAAAAGGCTGGACTTCCTGGACTAGAAAATATATATTTGTTAATCTACATACAGGAACAACATCTAGGGATTAGAAATATAAATTGTTAAAGAATAATTTCAGGCATGCTATATTTTTACATAGTTACATCATACCTCACAACTTTCAAACTTGAGAATGAGGGACATTTCAGGGAGAAAGTGACCTGAAAAAAAAAGTGTAGCCAAACATGACAGTGGGGTGGGCTTAAGGGGCATGATTAAACAAAACCTGGTCTCCAGGTACCTATAAAATATGCTTTGATATATATATATGGCTGTCTGGACAAGCAGAGCATCGAGGAGGACGTGGTTTAGCTGAGCTCCTCAACGGCGCCCGGAATCCGCTATCATCCGGACATTAAACCACCTCCTGAGGCCCCATCACCTCTGTAAAGCCTCCCGGACCCCTCCTGTTGCACCCCGGGACCGGTCTTTTCTGGCTCCAGCCGAGCACCTTGACCCGGGCCTACGGATCACGCCGCGCCGGGGTCCCGGTCGCCATCTTGGGGCCTACTGCCTGTACGGAGCCTCCGGCCTGGCATCCCTGTGACCCGTGCGCTCGGCGGGCATCTACACTGGGTCAGTAGCCTCCCGTCGCACCGAAGATTGCCGGGGACCAGCAGCGGTGATCTATCTACAAGCCCGCAGCTTCTCTTCCCTGGGGCCGGTCGCCATCTTGCGGCCTGTGGCTCGATCGGAGCCTCCACCTTGCAGTACTCAGGCTCCAGACATCCACCAGAGGCAGACCGATCCTCTACACTAATTGGGACACAGTGAGTAACAACATCCACTTTTTGCTTAAGTTGGACACTAGATTCTTCTCCTAGAAGCGGCGCCCACCCGGTCGGGCGGAACCGCTAGGAAAGTCCCCGGCTCCGGCCTACCTCTGGAGGCCGGCGGCCATCTTGGTGCTCCATATACACCCCTTCAGACCCCAAGCCTCACCGAACCTCACTGAAACCCCCTTACTGCCACGCTACATATCATCTGCTGGGACTTTGTCCATAGATTTTGCTTGTCCTCCTTGAGCCCTAAATAATATTGCGGCTCTTGACTGGCCGCCGCCGCCGCAGGGGGGATTCGCGGCTCTGATCAGTATCTGGAGACCAGAGATCACCTTTGCGCTCCTAATGGGAATTCCCCTATACGCTGATGGTGCCTTACTGAATGTGTGACTTTGTTCAAATGTGAGGGGGGTGCTCCCTACAGCTATCGGCCATATAGTTCCAATTATGCCCGCAAAAACATCTAAACGCCGGTCTGCCCCAACTAAACGCCCCACTAAGAGATCACTACTCAATCCAACCTCCACTGGCTCTATTCAACAATACTTAGCCAACGCACGTGGTAATCAAGCCAGAACTTCGAGGACAAGCGCATCTCCATCATCCCGCGCTGCATCGGCGAGAGAGAGCTCTCCTGCATCCTCTTACTGCTCGGACCTCATGGATGATCCTGGATCCCCTGCGGGCTCTGAAATGTCTGTACTTATGAGTGGTCTAAAAAAAGAACTCGCAGGCATGTTCCATGGCTTGGAGAAATCCATTAAAAAAGAAATAACTGCAGTTAGATCTGATATATCACATATCTTGGTCAGAGTGGAGGAAACAGAGCAGCGACAAGACACGCAAGCAGTAGCTATCAAAGAATTGCAGGACACCGTTACCCAGTTGGCGTTTGCCCATCGTGCATCTCTATATAAGCTTGAAGACCTCGAGAACCGTAACCGTAGAAATAATATACGTGTTAGAGGTCTACCAGAAGCCACTGGAGACTCTGATCTAGAACCTTCTATAAGAGGCATTTTCAATACTATTCTGGATAACCCTGCCACTGCACCGTTACGCTTCGACCGTGTGCATCGTGCCCTACGACCCCGTAATGCTAACTCAGATCTGCCCAGAGATGTTATATGCCGTCTGCATTACTTTGAAGATAAAAATGCTATCATGATGAAAATGCGGGGACTCCCTAACATCGACTTTGACGGTGCAACTATTACTATCTATCCAGATCTTTCCAAGGACACACTAGATCGTCGTAGAGCCCTAAAACCGCTCCTTGACCGACTACGCTCAGACGGGATCACATACAGATGGGGCTTTCCTGCCTGCCTAATTGCCACAAAAAATGGTCGCTCCCATACGCTGAGATTCCCTGAGGAACTTTCAACTTTTCTGCAGGAGTTGCATCTCCCGCCCATGGAACTTCCAGGCTGGCAGGACCCAATTCCTAAATTCTCCTGCCCTATGGACGCTCTCTGGAAAAAAACACCCTCAAAGAAGAAGTGCACCTCTCTCCCGGGTTCTGCACAAAAACATGACTGAACCATTTACATTTTCACCCATACCTCCATCATTAATGTGGACGGTGTCATTCCTACAGGGTTCCTAAAAAAAAGATGTCCCCCCCCCCCCCCCCTTTTTTTTTTTTTTTTTTTTTTTTTTTACCAGTGTCTGATCTTCCCTCTTTTTTCTTCTTTTTTTTTTTTGGATTGTATGGATCAAGCACTGGGCTAATCTACATTTTCGATGCCCTGTAGGGGGTACACTGTATATACTGAATCTGATTCAATTTGTACGGGTTTTCCATATCCCTAACTGGAACGTATTGTTTTGTTTTCTTGCTAGCTGCAAGTTATTTGTTAATCTGTTTCTTTTTCCCACAGGCCGTGTGCTGTCGGGGCACATACCCCTCACTATCTCCCTCCTACAGCGTAACCCCGCCCCCCCCACCTCCTTCTGGGGTAGGCGAGTGCGAACGGCCCTGAAGTTACCCCATTCCGCCCTTGCTCAGGGATTGGGATGGCCTTTCGCTCTCTCTCTCCCCAACGGGACCACTGCAGATTTCTGCGTGACATTCATTCATTTCCCACAAGTTCTTTAATTTACAGGTATATCTTCTATATATGTTTACCCTCTCCCATATCTTCTCTCCTCCCTCTTTACTTACCTTCTCTTCCCTTTTCTCCTTCATTTCTTTCTTCCTGCTGGCATGCCGGGCTAACTTGTTTGAAGGCTCACATCTTATTTCTAAATGGCTAAGGTAAAGATAGTGTCCTATAATGTTAGGGGTCTTAATGTTGCTGCTAAACGACACCAAGTATATCGAGAACTGAAACAAGCTACATGTTCCATTGCCTTTCTTCAGGAAACCCACTTAACTCACACGACACCCGTTAAACTAACGTCACCTAACTTTCCACAGTGGTTCTATAGCCTATCGGACACTAATAAAGCTAAAGGTGTAGCTATTGGTTTTTGTAGAAACATGTCCTTTAGGTTATCTGAAATGCTTGCAGACGATCACGGTCGCTTTCTTTTTCTTAGGGGTTTTATTGGAAATACTCAATGCACCCTTGCGAACATTTATTGCCCGAACCATAATCAACCAACCTTTCTCTCCCAAATACTGACTAAATTGTCACATTTTGCTAAAGGCCTTACTATCCTAGCAGGGGATATAAACATGCCATTAGATCCCTCTATTGACACGTCACAAAACCGCTCTAATATCTCCTTCAAACGATTGAAATTTGTGAAAAAACGGCTTCTCGATCTTCAATTAATGGACGCATGGCGCCTTCTTCACCCCAAAGAGAAGGATTTTTCACATTACTCCTCAACGCATCAATCATACTCCAGAATAGACAATATTTTCTTAGATCACTTTCATCTCCCTCTCTTACACTCTACTCATATAGGCACCGCATCTATCTCAGACCACGCACCTGTGTCGATGACATTGACCATGCCTTCCTTACCCCGACGCACCACTAACTGGAAGCTGAATGACTCCCTGCTCTCTGATGAAGTGGAGGTTTCCATGCTGGCTTCCCATTTATCACAATATTTCAAGGAAAACAAACCCTCTGACACCTCCCCCTCTATTGTGTGGGAGGCTCACAAGGCCACTATTAGGGGCCGACTCATTGAGCTTGGCGCTAGGAAGAAAAGGGAGCATGGTCAACAAATTAACCAGGTTTTACAACAGATAGCGGCTCTGGACAAACAACACAAACTTTCCTTACATACTGCACATCTCCAATCCCTTACACTTAAAAGAGAGGAACTGAAATCCCTCCTTAATTTAGACACCAAGCGAAAATTCCAACGCCTGTCACAGAAATTTTACGAATGGGGAAATAAACCTAGCAGACTGTTAGCTAGATCATTAAAGACTAAGCAATCGCAATCGTTTATTCCCAAAATCAAACTCCCGTCTGGTTCACTAGCTCATGCAACTCCAGATATCGCTAAAGCCTTTAGAGACTACTACTCGGACTTGTATAACGTCAAAAACGACTTGTCCTCTCTTCCTCATAAGGAGAGACGGAATCGCATGCTTTCCTATCTGACTGAAGCTAATCTTCCTAAACTGCCTGTAGCCGTCCTTAAAGAATTAGAAGCAGACTTCTCGGTGGAGGAGTTTCAAGCAGCATTAAAGTCTTCCCCCTCCGGTAAAGCACCTGGACCAGACGGGTTCACTACTCTATATTATAAAACTTTCAGTGACATTTTGCTTCCTCGCCTCTCTGCATATGCAAACTCTATCTCTCCCTCCTCAGGTCTTCGCCCGGAATCACTTCTATCTCATATCACTGTCATTCCCAAATCAGATAAGGACCCTACCCATTGTAATAGTTATAGACCAATATCATTAATTAACGTTGACACTAAATTATTCGCCAAAGTCATGGCAAACCGCTTACTTCCCCTTATACCCAAATGGATTCCAGCCGACCAATCAGGTTTCATACCCACCAGAGAAGCAAAGGACAACTCCCTTCGGGCAATCTCCTTGATTCAATATGTCTGACGCTACTCCCAGCCCACCCTACTCCTGTCTACAGACGCAGAGAAGGCTTTTGATAGGGTGGACTGGGAGTACCTTAAATTGACCTTACGCCACTTTGGTCTGGGACCTAAAATGTTCCACTGTATTTCATCATTATACTCTGATCCCTTGGCTCAAATTAGAATTAATGGGACGCTAAGTGACCCCTTTGCTCTGCATAATGGAACCAGGCAAGGATGCCCCCTCTCCCCTCTCCTTTTTGCTATTACCTTAGAACCTTTCTTAGCTACAATTAGGAACAACGCTAATATTAAAGGCATACAAATAGGCAACAAATCCCACAAATATGCAGCTTATGCAGATGATGTTCTATTTTTCATTCAACAACCACGTACTTCGATCCCCAACTTGATATCCGAATTCTCCTTGTTTCATTCAATCTCAAACTTCAAAATAAACCTATCCAAATCCGAAATTTTAAACATTAACATCCCTAAATCTGAGGCTCTCTCGCTTAGACCCCTCTTTCCATTTAAATGGGAACAAAAATGTATAAAATACTTAGGCATTTATCTCACTCCTAATCTCCACTCCCTTTTCCGATATAATTATATTCCCATGCTAAATAGGATTAGAAATGACTTACGAAAGTGGTCCAACCTGTCTCACACCTGGTTGGGGAAAGTAAATATAATTAAAATGAACATTTTACCTCGCATTCTCTTTCTTTTTCAAATGCTACCATTGGATGTTCCAGTGGGGTTCTTTACTATTATACAATCCATGGTTTCCCGCTTCATCTGGAAGGACAAACACCCTAGAATATCCAGGGCGTCACTGTTTCGTTCCAAATGCTCAGGTGGCCTGGCACTTCCCAATTTTAAAGCATATTATCAAGCGACTGTGTTGGCCAGACTAGCTGAGTGGAAATATGCTCTTAACTCGAAGCTATGGGTACAAATTGAGTATTCCTTGAGTGGCATGGATCTCTCGGTGGCGCCCTGGATACCCAAATCTCACAGGAACCTTGCTCGCTCCACCTCGGCTCTCACCATATCCTCTTTAGATGTATGGGACGCCCTACGTAAAAAACTTTCCTGGGCTTATGACTCCCCCCTATTACCTCTCCTCAACCATACATACTTCTTGCCGGGTCTTCTAGACTCAGGTTTTAAGACATGGAGACCGGGAGAACCTCTTTTGCTCCATCATATCCTTAATGGCAATGTATTGAAACCACTATCTACGATCCTCGCCCCTAAACCTGTCACGTATTTAGATAAATGGAGATACCACCAGATACAACACTTCCTAAACTCTCTTACTACTCCACTTAGGGGCGTTAGTGATTTAAACGCTATAGAAGCTATATTTTATCCAAAAGACCCTCCCCTACATAGCATTTCGTTATTTTATAAAGCCCTTATCACTCTCCAAAATCCCGGATTCCCACACTTCTTGACTAAATGGGAGGCTGAATTTGATCTTCCCCTGACCGATATTCAAAAGGATAGGATCCTACAACTAGCACACACCACGTCCTTAGCATCAAAAATGTCAGAGGTCAACTACAAATTGCTCACTAGATGGCATTACACCCCAGTTAAAATGCACCAAATGTTCCCTGCCAGTTCCCCTTTGTGCTGGAGGAACTGTGGGAACAAAGCTACCCATGCACACATATGGTGGTCCTGCCCACTTATCCGTCCATACTGGGATGCCATTCGCGATCTGATTTTTCAGATTGCCGAGGTTCACATACCAAACGACCCGTGGGCTATACTTTTTCATGTTACAAAAACTCCCATGGGGTTGTACAAACGCTCAATCATTCCTCATCTGCTGAACACTGCCAAGGCCTTGATTCCCACTCTATGGGGTCAACCAGTAATTCCTCCCATTAAAAACTGGCTACAAATGATTGATAACGTACACCTCATGGAGAGTATCACCCATGATCTCAGAGGGACCTCTCAAAAACATTCTCTCATATGGGATTCTTGGAAAAAATTTAAGACCACTTCCTCATATAAAAATCTCATTACCGAAACCCCTTAAAATAATTAACCAAACTTAGCCATACAACATTGTCTCTCATTTCGCTAATGCAACCCTCTTTTCAACACATGGCCCTGCATGCCGGCAACCTTTTACCTCCCCTCTCCTCCCTTCTCACCCTTCTTCCCTCATTTCTTCCTTTTATATTCCCTTCCTACTCTATCTTTCCTTTATTCCCTTTTTTCTTCCACACTTGCTCCTCAATAGTACTCCTTAGGTACCTATTGTTAACAAACCAAAATTCAATGTTCTTACTCAACTATATTTGATACATGATACCCACATAGTTTATATCTTTCGCCTAGTTGGATAGTACGCTAATTCTATGTACCTACCTAGAGGCAATTGCGGAATTTTCATAACTGGTATGTTATGTGAGTACTATCTCTCCCTCTCTGTTCTATTGTTAAAAATGAGAATGTTTCCTATTTTGAGATATAATTGTATTTCTGTTATATTTTTCTCTAATAAAAATTTATTAAACAAAAAAAATATGCTTTGATTGCTGTGACACAAGCTATAGTCTCAGAGATACAGTATCGCACAAAAGTAAATACACCCCTCACATTTTTGTAAATATTTTATTATATCTTGTCATGTGACAACACTGAAGAAATTACACTTTGCTACAATGTAAAGTAGTGAGTGTACAGCTTGTATAATAGTGTCAATTTGCTGTCCCCTCAAAATAACTCAAATCACAGCCATTAATGCCTAAACCGCTGGCAACAAAAGTGAGTACACCCCTAAGTGAAAATGTTCAAATTGGGTCCAAAGTGTCAATATTTTCTGTGGCCACCATTATTTTCCAGCACTGCTTTAACCCTCTTGGGCATGGAGTTCACCAGAGCTTCACAGGTTTCCACTGGAGTCCTCTTCCACTCCTCCATGACGACATCACAGAGCTAGTGGATGTTAGAGCCCTTGCGCTCCTCAACTTTCTGTTTGAGTATGCCCCACAGATGCTCAATAGGGTTTAGGTCTGAAGACATGCTTGGCCAGTCCATCACCTTTACCCTCAGCTTCTTTAGCAAGGCAGTGGTTGTCTTGGAGGTTTGTTTGGGGTCGTTAACATGTTGGAATACTGCCCTGCGGCCCATTCTCCGAAGGAAGGGGATCGTGCTCTGCTTTAGTATGTCACAGTACATGTTGGCATTCATGGTTTCCTCAATAAACTGTAGCTCCCCAGTACCAGCAGCACTTATGCAGCCCCAGACCATGACACTCCCACCACCATGCTTGACTGTAGGCAAGACACACTTGTCTTTGTACTCCTCACCTGGTTGCCGCCACACACACTTGATACCATCTGAACCAAAAAAGTTTATCTTGGTTTCATAAGACTACAGAACATGGTTCCAGTAATCCATGTCCTTAGTCTGCTTGTCTTCAGCAAACTGTTTGCGGGCTTTCTTGTGCATCATTTTTAGAAAAGGCTTCCTTCTGGGACGACAGCTATGCAGACCGATTTGATGCAGTGTGCAGCGTATGGTCTGCGCACTGACAGGCTGACCCCCCCACCCCTTCAACCTCTGCAGCAATGCTGGCAACACTCATACGTCTATTTCCCAAAGACAACTTCTGGATATGACTCTGAGCATGTGCACTCAACTTCTTTGGTCGTCTATGGCAGCCTGTTCTGAGTGAAACCTGTCCTGTTAAACCGCTGCATGGTCTTGGCAACCGTGCTGCAGCTCATTTTCAGGGTCTTGGCAATCTTATTATAGCCTAGGCCATCTTTATGTAGAGCAAAACAATTTTTTTTCAGATCCTCAGAGAGTTCTTTGCCATGAGGGGCTATGTTGAACTTCCAGTGACCCATATGAGAGAGTGAGAGTGATAACACCAAATTAAACGCATCTGCTCCCCTTTCACATCTGAGACCTAACGAGTCACATGACACCGGGGAGGAAAAATGGCTAATTGGGCCCAATTTGGACATTTTCACTTAAGGGTGTACTCACTTTTGTTGTCAGCAGTTTAGACATTAATGGCTGTGTGTTGAGTTATTTTGAGGGGACAGCAAATTTACACTGTTATACAAGCTGTACACTCACTACTTTACATTGTAGCAAAGTGTTATTTCTTCAGTGTCGTCACATGAAAAAAAAAATATATATATATATTTACAAAAATGTGAGGGGTGTACTCACTTTTGTGAGATACTGTACATGTAAACCTTAGCACAATCATTAAAAAAAATGCAATACATATGGCTTTGTATACACTGAAAATAGACAGAGAGCGAGAGAGGATTATGAAGGACCTGAGGAACCCTGTGTTGGAGCTGAAAAAAGAGTACTGTGGCACATGTAGTCAGGGCCGATGCTATCACTAGGTGAACTAGGCAGCCGCCTAGGGTGCACTGCCACCTAGGGCGCCACCACGGCCACTGGTTTCCCTACTCTCTGCTGGCTTTCTAACACTCTGCTGGCTTCCCCACACAGTCCGTCCTAAGGCTGCATCCTGCTTCTCGCTGCTATTGTGCATACCTCCCCGACTTATACCTTCATATTGTGTATGTGATTTGTTCCTATTAAGGGTGTACCTCAATAGGAAAAAATCACATACATAATATGCATTAAGGAAAGTGCATGCTAATAAAACAAACAACAGAATCAAAGAATTTTGCAGGGCAAACTATATATAGTATTTGGGGTCCGGGTACTCTCTCCACTCCTCTATACCCAGGACCTGCCTAACTACATATTAATGGATGTCCTTGGAATTGGGACAGGCCACCACCACCTTGTCTATATAAATATGGTGCCCATAGTTCCACTCCCGATATACTCGGTGGAACTCTGTACAAGTGACTGTCCCTTCCACAAGCATCTGATGATGTTTGGTCCCAGACAGCAGTCTCGTACCACTGTTGCCACTGTGCCTCTAAGGTACAAAATAAAGCTTCCAGGAAATAGGGGAACTCAAGTCCATAGAGTTGGAGATGGTGGGCGTTGGGGAGTCTCTGGGGCACTGCTGGTCTCCTCCCCTTCCTCCTCCTCTGACTCCATGTAAGGAGGGTGCCAGGTCTCCCAGGCATTGGGAACCTTGTGATAGCGCTCCCACTCAGGCAAAACAGTGGTGGGGACAGGTGAAGATGTTGCAGGTGAAGCGACATGAGTTATAGATCCTTCCAGCTCCTCCACCATGGCAGTACCTTTAGGGAAAGCCCCAGGCCACTCCTCAAGCTCCTTACAAGGGGCTGAAGGCCCACACATCATCACAGACTGTGGTGGTTCCTCAGCAGGTAGGACAGATGACTGTACCTCCGATGGTCCTAGAGAACCACTTCCCTCTGCTGGGTGTGCTGCTGTAGGTGGCAGTGCCTCAGTCACCTCCACAAATGGTACCTTCGATGCAGGCTCAACAGAGCTCGACCCCGCTGGCACTGGGGGAGTGCTTAACTCCATGGTCCATGGGGGAGCCATGGTAGGTTCTATCCTCCTCCTCCTCTACGAGGTCTGAGGAGCCTGGGTGTTGCTCTGCAGATGATGTGACTACGGTGGTAACCTTAGCAGCCATGGTCCATAGTGCATTGTGTCTTGGCAGGGTGCCAGGTAGTCACAGAGAGCTCCCCGGCTGGGAACACCTGAAAGAGTAAGGCCCGGCACTCCCCACAACAGGCCCAGGATGTGAGAGCCAATGTCAGGGCTTTGCACTCAGGTTTCTGTGATCCTACCATCACCGCCAGACCGCCTTCTGGACATGACACACAGTCCAGTGACTAGAGAAACATCACAGATATCAGGTGATATAAAGCAGGACCATGTCACCCAAGCTACAGGCTGCTTTAACATTTTCTATTGTTCTACTGGGGGGAGGGGGGGTGCAAGTAGCTGGTCTCACAGTGGATTACATGTAAACAAGGAAATGCCGGTTATCGGCATTCCTCTCCTCACACTGTCAGCAAGTGAGTAGAGGAGAGCTGATCAGCGACATTTCCTCACAGGGGAGATCTGCACAGATAATCAGGGCACTGATCATCAGTTCCCTGATGGGCACTGTTGAGGCTGAGTGCCTCAACAGTGCCCATCAGTGATGCCAGTCAGTGCTGCATTTCAGTGCCCATCAGTGCCACCCATCACTGCCGCCAATCAGTGCCTATCCATGCCGATTATCTATCTGTGCCTCCTATAAGTGCCACTTATCAGTGCCCATCAGGGCCATCCATCAGTGCCACCTATCGGTGCTCATCAATGCTGCATATCAGTGCCGCCCATCAGTGCTGCATATTAGAGCCTCCTTATCAGTGCCCTTCAGTGCCACCCCATCAGTGCAGCCTATCAGTGCAGCCTCATTAGCGCACATCAGTGACGGAGAAAAATTACTTATTTACAAAATTTTATAACAGACACTCAGAAAACCGTTTTTTTTTTTCTTCAAAATTTTCATTCTTTTTTCATTAGCAAAAAATAAAAAACCCAGTGGTGATTAAATACCACCAAGCGCGATCTGTCTCAAAAAATTTATAAAAATGTTGTTTAGGTACAGCGTTACATGACCGCTGGGCAGGAAGGGGGCAAAAGTGTCCAGTAAGCAAGTGGTTAAATTACCCTTGTGGAATGCTTTAAAGGCCTTTACACGTTACCAGTTTAGAGTCACACAGGAGGTCTCACCTTAACATTTGTGACAATACCGTACATATGTAGTGTGATCACAGTTTACATATGCATGCAGGATCTTCGTACCCATTCATATTTGCACGTTAGCACGGAGGGGGGCAGGGGTACCTTAAAAATGTTTTTATTTATTTTATTTCAATGTATCTTTTGACACTGTACCTTTATTTTTATTGTTTTTACGACTTTATTGCTATCACAAGGGATGAACAACCACTCCTGTGATAGCTGGAGCTGTGACAGGTCCTCATTATGGAGAGATCTGGGTTCTCCTAGGTCCCAGATCTCTCCTCTGAACTCAAAGCAGCCAATCAACCCAAGGTGTGATAGGCTGCTTTACTAGCGGTAACCGCTAGTAAACAAACAGTTGAAACCAGAAGTGGTGAAATCCTTATCGCTTCACATACCATAGAGATGATTAGGGACTGGAAGTTCCTCCTTCATCTCTATAGTCAGTAGGCGTGACCACCGGCAGCAGCCATGGGCTCCTTGGTGGGACGGGAGAGCCCAGAAATGTCATCATGCAGCGGCAGGGAGGCGAGCCCCTTTCCACCACTTGTAAAAGTTATTGGCTATTAGCCTGTCTGATCACTTTTACCAGATATAGCTTGCTCTAAAAATGGTATCTGATATCAAATATCACCACCACTTTCTGAGGATGTATATTTAAATTGGAGTGCAAATCAATCCTCCCTAGAAGACGTTCTCAGGTATGACTGTAAAGGAAAACCTACTTCTCAGCTCTACTCCCATCTTCTTATGCCCTGTACACACGGTCAGACTTTCCGACGGAAAATGTGCGATCGGAGCTTGTTGTCAGAAATTCCGACCGTGTGTGGGCTCCATCGCACTTTTTCCATCGGAATTTTCGACACACAAAGTTTGAGAGCTGGCTATAAAATTTTCCGGCAACAAAATCCATTCGCGTAAATTCCAAATGTGTGTAGACAATTCCGACGCACAAAGTGCCACACATGCTCAGAATAAATTACAAGATGGAACTGCTCGGTCTGGTAAAATTAGCATTCATAATGGACATAGCACTTTCGTCACACTGCAATGTTTTAAATTGTTTAATGCAGCTCACTCTCTTCTTCTTTATAATGCTAGAAGAATGAAGTTGTTTTGCTGCTCATATTCACACAGAGTTCTCACAAACGTAATTTTAGATTATTTCTCGTGATTTCATTAATATAATATTTTTCTTGTACAAAGAGTTTTATTGAAAATATATATCAACAGAATAGTACGAAACAGTGATGGATACATCATGAATTAACAGGTATAAGACTGCCGGTATCCGTCAGGTAGAACTGATTTTCAAGGATTTAAGCCTGGTCTCAGGCAGTTCAAGGCCGAGGCCAGGTGACATACTAAGGAGAGTCTTCATCTCGTGTTTACTAGCATAGCGGTAAACTGCAAGCACAGAATATTGTGGTTGCAAACACTCATGAACAGCTAAAGGATGCATAGCGAGATGTTGTTGTAATACGTAACATTGCATAATAAAAAAAAAAAAAGAACCAGAAGAAAAATCAGATTAAATTGAATAACTTCAAAGAAGATAACATACCTTTGTATGGAATAACTTTTTTTTTTGTTACCTTAAATATCCAATCTCTGTAGAGTTAAGCCCAAGGGCCTGAGTGAGAAGAAGGAAATAGAAATTGAAAGTGGGAGAAGAGGGGGGTGGGAAAGGAGGGGAGGACCCTGGGGTGGCGGGAACGGAGGCTCGTTATAGGGAAAGAAGCGTTAGGTCAAATCTTGATGGACGGTTATGAATCACCCAGGGTTGCCATATCCTGAGGAACTTATCATGTGTGTCCAAAAAATATGGCCGTAAGTTTCTCATTTACCATGATATCATTCACACTATTTTTAACTGCTTCAAAGCTAAGGGTCGGAGTTTTCCAGGCCCTAGCTATGATCAATTTAGTTGCAGTAAAAATATGTGCTGCTAATTGGCGTTCAGGACGAAGAAGTTCTGCAATCGGTTTCCATAAAAGGGCCTCAAAAGGGTCCCGCTTTATAGTGGTATTAAATAGATTGCGTAATAGTGCGTATACTCTGACTCGGTTAAATTGATGATAGGCAACTCCTATCCTCATATTGATTAGTGGTTCCAAATTAATAATATCTACTGCAGTAGGGAACAGACACAAAAGATACGCTCAGCATCTTTCCAAATTACTGTTCTGCTTTATTATGACGCAATTGAAGGTTTTTATGCACATGATTACGTAGGTATCACATTAATATTACAATTGTACGTTTATGGTAACAAGGGGCGTTACATAGGCAGGCTAATTCTAATCAGGACTCAAAAGAATGTAAACATTTACTGAAAACATTATTAGTGCCGTGTGCACAGTGAGGGCAGTGTGCAATACATACAAAATACAATACAATTATATACAGAACTTACAAATTTCCATTACAGTCTCCCCTCTTTTGATCAATATTTTGATCACTAACCATACCTGCTATAACCTTTAACCTGGAACCTCCACACGCTTAGGTGGAGGTAGTCCTGGCCAAAGAGGCAAAAAACTCCATTGTGGAGAAAATAATAGCTGAGCAACTTTTTCATTACCAAATGACTTTTCATTGTGAAAAACAAATGATTGATAAGACATATTTACAGAGTACTGGCTGTACACTCCTGTGGCCAGAATGGCCTTCTAGCTTAATTGTTGGCATGCTGACTTATCAGCATATGTAAACACAGACAATTCTACATAAAATGGAAGACGTACAAAAGACAAATATGACTTCAACATGGCTAAACTATTTTTCAAATATATATATATCCCTTACAATTAAAGTAACTGAATCAAAAAGTACCCTAGACTGTGATCACAAGAGGGAAACAAATCAAACAGAGATTTCTTTAATTTAGTCATTTTTGCAGTGTCTGGTGTGGATCCAGGTGACTTTTCCTTCAAGATTTGCAAAAACTGTACATGAAATAGATGCTGTATTGAGTCTCCAAACATTTCCTTATATATAAATGTCTCTTAACAATCCACAAGTCACCTGGCTTTAGTTTTAGATCCTTCCAAACTTTTAGGATCTGGAATTGGGGAGAAAACACATAAATGAGTTTGTCAAAAACCTTAAAAGATCAGCAACATTCTCTATGAGATCCGAATGAAGGACTTCAGCTGCTGAGACAAAATATAAGCAAGTGAGTAACACACTCCCAAACCAAATCCCATAGGGAGAGAGTCCAACATCCCCCTTAGGGGCTTCATAAAATATAAGAAAACATTCAGGCAAAAGTTTTCTAGTTTCTTACTCTACTTTGTCTGATACATTGTAGACAGTAGGGGGTGTAAAAATAAAACCTCAAAACTTCTAGTAAGGACTCTCCTATAAAAATGATTTCTTTTGTTACTCTCTGTACTTTCTGCACTCTATATTTACAAACTACTTCTGATAACACTTTTTACTGTGGCCTTTGCAGTAGCATTTGCCACTAGACATCCAAAAAACATGTCCATACAGACAAAATGCATACTCGTAAGATCCTAACTTGGGCATCTGGATATATCTTTTTGTAATCTCTGGGAGGGATGTTCAGCTTTTGGTAACACCTTTGGTAACAGGTAAAACAAGAAGTGGTGTGTTATAAAAACAACTGTGGAGAACCCTGGCTCTATCCCATGCTCATTTACTAAGGCAGCCATAACTGCTTGTGACTCATGACACGGTCCATGTGTCAAGCTGAAGGGAAAAGAGTGGCTGGCAGACATAAATGATCACCTTTTCCAAAGTCCTGTTTCATAAGAAGTTGCCCCCTGTGGACCACTTGTTCTTCTCGTTCTGGGGTCCTTAAAGTTGAATTATTAATCCCAGCTATACTGGGCCAGAACTAGGGTGGAATCTGTGAGTTGCACAGACCCATCAAGTGTCCGGGACTGTAAATGCAGCATCCTTAGTCACCTGGTCTGCTTCCATGTGTGAAAGTTAATATGGCTACCTCAGCAAGAAGCTGGAAGGCTGAAAACAGCCGATCAAATTAACTTAGCATGCTTTATTGGTTTACCTGCCGAAGTAAAAACAAACTTCTGGCCCTTTAAATGGAACCAAAAGCTCTCTATATCTCGACTATCTATATAAATATACACTCTTTTTACAGCTCACAGGCTTTGCTAAAACATGGAGCTCTGTTTCTTGAGCTGGGGAAAAAGGATCCAATGACTTTGAATACAGAGTATCCTTCTGGGTGATAAACTGCATACTCAAATCTACAAAAAATGTAATATCTGGGTCTTCAGGGAGTGTGTCCCGCACTGGGCTCACAGCAGCTGATTCCTACACCATCAATTTAACACATGTGTCTTTTCCTTTCTTTTGAATAAATGTACGCATTTTTCATTGTTAGATTTGTACATAAACAAACTCATATTTTAAACCTTTCATTAAACAAACATTTAGTTAGCTGTATATTTGCTGCACAGAATGTCGGACCATTAAAAATTAAATGTTTGACCAAAACAATATCTAACTTTGTCTAATAGCACCTTTGCATAAAAGCTGCAGCTCTGATATATCGGGATGAACCCTTCATTACTGGGTCCAGCTTGCATAAATATATTACAATGGCTTGTTTTCTATCACGCTATTTGTGTAAGAACTCCAGTCTCATGTTTCAAAAGACAACTTTTTCCTGGCAATATTATAATAAATGATAACAATACCCTGCGGTCATGGAGAGATGCCCATAAATCCAAAATATTCTTCTGCTTATACCACTGTACTTACAAGAAAAAGGGGCACATCATTTCACAATCCACACATTCTGCTTTGGATTTCAAAAATAAAAATAAATAAAAACAAAAAGGACCAATCTGTATGATGGACCAGAAAGCATCAAAAACTATAAAACAACTGGCTGCAGGTGGCATCTATCCTAACAGGGTGTGTGGACTTGATGTGATGGGTCTGTTATATTTAAATTTTATTTATTATTACTCTTACATCATGGACCGCACATCAAGTTTTCATCAAAAACCTTACAATATCATTTTTGTAGAAAAACTTCTTATGTATCCCATCCATCTTGGCTTTGTTAAATATTATGGCAGCTTTATTCAAAATAACAACCTCATCTTAATCTTTTTTTCTCTCAATAAGGGCTTATTGTATAAATGTAAAATTACAAAATTGTTATCTTAATCTAAACTAATCCCATTCATTACAAATTTCCCCATTAACCTCGACTTCATTTCCAACCAAAGGTTGTCTAAACCAGTTTCATTATATCTATATAATTGTTAAACTCATATTAGAAATTAATACTCATTATTACTTAATTTTACTTAATTTCCCTTTTTTAAATGCACTGTTTCCACTATCAAAGGATATTCAATTTGTGTAATACACGGTTAAATGTAACCTTCATTTTACCATGTTTGGAAACAGATTCAAAATAATTGTGATCACATTGTTTACCATTAGATTCGTTAACCCGGCACATTTTGTTATAAATGTTTTGTCTAAAAAACAGAAATTGGCATGGTGTCCTTCCAGCTTATCACTGACCACATTCTTTCAGGAGAGCACAAAGGAGGGGGTCACATCTGTGTACATGACACACACAAGCAATAGAACTAAAGGTCCCAGCATTCGCACACACATACACCAATATCTCTCTAAAATTGCTTACATTTTTCCCATTTGTACACAACACATGCATATCATTCTCTCAATTTCTTTTAACTCTCATTAATATTTTCCTGTCTAAATTCTACTTTCCTTATTTTGTTTAAATAACTTTTATATCTAGCTTCTATGATTCTATGATCAGATGGGGAGCCACAGTGCTCATCCCATCTTCCCTCTCTGACAACATATAAAGTATTCTGTTTTACCTCTCATTTCTCTGTTTCTGACTCTAATAGATGTAGTGCCTGACCCCAAATTCATCCCACAACTTAACATGAAAATGTCCCTTTCTGTCTAGTGTTATTTGTCACCCTTGATCCATCCTGCTCACATAGATAGCTGTTTCTCTAGCTGTTTACTCTGCATGATTCTTAGTCCCTGTGGACTTTTGTGGTAACCCAGTTACCCAATGTGGATCCCTGTCCACTCTAACCATTAATCTAGCAGATTTACTACATATACCTGTGAACAGTACTATTCTTCCCTTTCTTATCTATAACACTCCGATGGACAATAGACAGGGACAACATAACATATAACCACCAATCAATACAGTTCGATTAAGGGGAGTAAAATAGGTACCCTTTGTCCCGAAAATGCCTTACCGATCAAGGAAGTCTGATAACTCAAATGTAAGCAAAAGGCTTACCTCAGCCGGCTGATTATCAGAAATTCCCGGATCGTCTCAAGCTCCTCGTTTCGGATACTCAGGGTCACCTGGAATCCCCTCCTAAGGCAAAGCTCGCCATGCATGACTCGGTTAAATTGATGATAGGCAACTCCTATCCTCATATTGATTAGTGGTTCCAAATTAATAATATCTACTGCAGTAGGGAACAGACACAAAAGATACGCTCAGCATCTTTCCAAATTACTGTTCTGCTTTATTATGACGCAATTGAAGGTTTTTATGCACATGATTACGTAGGTATCACATTAATATTACAATTGTACGTTTATGGTAACAAGGGGCGTTACATAGGCAGGCTAATTCTAATCAGGACTCAAAAGAATGTAAACATTTACTGAAAACATTATTAGTGCCGTGTGCACAGTGAGGGCAGTGTGCAATACATACAAAATACAATACAATTATATACAGAACTTACAAATTTCCATTACAACTCTGACCCATAATCTGCAAACCCTGGGGCAGGTCCACCAGATATAATATAATATTTTTATTTGTCAGATCTACCGAAAAAAAAATTTTGGTTTTATGTTTTTATATTTTGTATTATTTGTTGTTTGTTTTTTTAATCCAGATCTCCTGTTTTTGTTTTTTTGTTTTTTGTTTTGGTGATCTCCATAATTGTTTTGGGTGTGTTTTGTGTGTCAAGTTACCACAACACCATTATTATCTTGTCTTTTTTAATCTCAAGGAGGTTGCTTGGTGTTGGTGTCCCTTGTTAATTTTACATTGTATTTTGGAAATGTACCTGCCTCCTCACAAACAAACTGTCCTTTTTGAAGGAAAACACACATAGGCGAGTATTAGTTAAAAAAACCTTTATTAGGGGTCATAACCAAATAAAGAGGAAGGCAACGCTGGAGAAACTGCTGAAATTGTCGAAACCTTTGGCCCCCAGGGCACACATCAACTATTTTCTGGCAAAATTGGTGGCCTGAGAACTCCTTATCTAAGGGAGTACAATCTGGTCCAGAAGACCAAGAGATCAGGAACAGCAGCAGATGACATATATGTCCCCAAGCTGTGGTCAAACAAGAACCTGCATCTTTTGTCATACCAGACTGAACCCAGGTCATCACTTTCTTGTCTTCCTTCCACTCTTCCTTCCAGGCTGTGGCTGTGGTGTTGGAGGTGTGGCAGGAGGAGGAGGAGCAGGAGGATGATGCAACTCACACAGGTGGGTATTGAGTGTGATTTCGCCCCTCAACCCCTTATTTAATGTTTTAAAAATTATTTCCTCACACATGAGGCGTTGCCCCTCCTGCATGTCCTGCAGTTTTGTGGCAGCCATGGAGGCAAAGGCCTCTTCGCAAGTGAGGGTGGCTCTGAGGGCCACAGAAGCCTCCTGAATCAGCCTGAGCGATGACTCCTCCACGTTCCTCCCCTTCCTGGGTCTTTTGGTTGGAAGGCGGAGGGGAGGAACCTGCAATTCTGTGAGGCTCCTACTGGGCCTGGCCACCTCCTGGCTGACACTAGCCCCCACCTCCTCCTGGCTGCCACATTCCACAGCCTCCTCCTGTGTGCCACATTCCATATCCTTCTCCTGGCTGAGGTCTTCCTGTGTATAAAAAAAGGGACATAGTTTTAGTTTTTGGTTCATCAATCACACAAAATTTTCAGCTCATGACTGTTGAAAATTGAATGTTAATAAATAGAAAAGATTATAATTCTGACCCCAGCATTTTTCATTCTTGTCCCAATAATTTTTGGCCACTACTGTCTATTGATATGTACATGCCTTTATTAAATCAGCAATTAGTGATCAATAATAACATTTAGTAAACATCATTTATTTTTTGACCAGAAATATGTAGAACAATGCTATACCTGGCTCAAGCTGGGCTCCTCCACTTCTTCCTGGCTGGAAGTCCCAGGTTGGACATCGGAAGCCTCAGCTGGGGTGGAAGGTAGGGTGAAAGGAAGAGTGGAAGGTAGGGTTGAGAGGGATTCCCTGACTTCAGTCTGGTCTGACAGAAAACAAAGTCTCTCATAGTACCACAGCCTGGGGACATAAACGTCATCTGCTGCAGCTCCTGATCTCTGGGAATCCTGGACCTTCTTGCGCTCCCTAAGATATGTGCTCCTCAGGCCACCAATTTTGTCTTTTAAATAGGGGATGGTTGCCGTGGGGACCACTGGCCTCACCAACTCCAGCAGTTTCTCCAGCGCTGCCTGCCTCTTTTGTTTATGATTATAATGCGGGTGTTTGACCTGCCACAGACAGGGAAGCTCCCTGTATTTGTCTATGAACAGGGGGAGGAAGTTGTGATCATTGAAGCCATCCATTTTCTCTGCAAGACACAACACAAGACAACCCCTAATGTCAGGCTAAACTCTCCTTATCTTGTCCCAATATAGGCCTCAATCTCTAAGCAATATAGGCGCAAGTTAAAATTGTACCTTCTTTATCACGATCGGCGCTTACGATACTCCTTCCTCCACTCACAGATCGTACGTACGACGCACGCGTGTTACGCTTTATATATGCGCATGCGTGAAACTCCACCCGCCCCTGACGTTCTTTCTAATCTATTTCCCGCCCCTTCTCTTTCGGCGCAGTGGGGAAGAGCACATGGCAGAGACACAGCAGGTGCGTGATAATTCCAGCAACGAGGAGGAGGAAAGCCCGGAGCCAGAAACGTCCTGATCCCACAGGTGATTTAAGGCCTCAAATATGGCCTTTGTAGAGATGGTGGAGATGGTGGACATCTTGAAAAGGGACGACTATAATGGGAAGTATGGACCTTACCCAAACCCAAATGTGAGAAAGGCTAAAATCATGGCTAAAGTTGTGAAGAGTCTGCGCCGGAATTTTGGGGTACGACGATCCAAGGATCAACTGAGAAAACATTGGTCGGACCTCAAATTAAGGGAGCACAATCAGTATAGAAGGATCAGGAGTGTGCTGCAAAAAAGTAAGTAGTTGTCCTGTGTTCCTATTCTTTCTTTTTATTACATTCGTGCTGCTCCATGTGCTTTTCTTTATACTGTTGTACAGTTTAAAATGGCAACTTTCATGTTCATGGGCACATTAATCGTTCATAGGAAACATTGTTCATTCAGCCACTAAAATAGAATGTTTTGGCCAGATGCAGTTCAATACATTTTTTTCTGGCCTATTTCTATTAAAAAAAGTTTGTTGTCTAGATGGGTTTGTAACTAGAATGAAATGCAAACTAGATTCTGTGTAAGGAGAGGACACTCAGCAGCTGTTTACACATCTGGACGCAGGAGCACTAGTGTGGGACACAGAACAAACTTTTTATTAGCGGTTCCCACACAGGTGCTCCAGTGAATACTATAGGGGTGTCTCCATCTGTGAAGCTTGCACAAAACAGGTAAGTATTCCAGCTTTACAAAGGTCAAACAAAAAATTCTTCTGCTTGGAATTCTGCCAAAACAGACAATTGTACCCCACTTCCAAGCAATGTTTCATATTCCTATTTCTGGCCTCAAATATCTGTGTGCTAAGTATACCTATTTTTTTCACATGGGGGGAGAAAAGACTCGGAGGACACCACTCATCAGAGGACACCAGGGACTCCACACCTCAGGAAGAAGGGGAAATCCCCCAAACCCAACCAGAGGAGGAGGAGGGAGACGTTGTTGAAATTGGAGAAATTGTCACCACAACCGGTGAGTGTCTGCGACCACAGCTTCAGGTAATAGATGTATGCCTGCATATTTATTATACATGGTGTTTATTTTTTTAGGTGATGGGGATGTTGTGGAAGAAGGCCATTTCACCAGTGAAAGTGCCCAGATCCTCATCGGGGAGATGATGGGGTGCAATAGGGATTTAGAAAACCTAAAGGAAAACATCAATGATGTTCAAAACAAAATTAAGAACATCATTGATGTTTAAGGGAGAATCTAAAACACCCAGGAATCCCTAACTTTTTTCTTGTTTAGTTTTGTTTTTATGACTAGTTTTTTACATATTTTAAAAACCAAATTTTGAAGATGCACACAGTGTGTCAACATGTGCTATCTGCCATCACGGAAGAGCAATGTACGCGTTTTGTGGGTGCAACCCCTTCCTCAATAATAAAGTAGGTGAGAGGAAGGGGTTGCACTTCCAAAACACGTCCATTCATCCCCCATGATGGGAGCTAGCACATGTTGACATTAGGCATGGGATCAGGAGGGAAATCTCCATTTTGAATCCCAATTTGTGTGCATCTTCAAAATTTGGCTTTTACAGGGGTGACATCACCCCATCTGATGAAGGCAATATCAAACACAGTTTGTACATACTCATGTCTGATATTGCCCTCACTTTATAAAAGTTGAACTTTGTAAGTTCCAGAGTTGTGTATTGTTTTAAGGTTTAAAACATTCCTGTTTTACCTATAAAAGGCGATTTCAACTTAATGTGACCTAAAAAAATGTTATACAACAAACATGTTGGTTTGTTCAAAAACCCTTTTATAAACGCATATGTGATTGTAAAAAGTTTGATAATGAACAATGGGGTTTTTTTACGAAAGGCAAATCCACTTTGCACTGCAAGTGCACTTGGAAGTGCATTCGCTCTAAATCTAAGGGGTAGATCTGAAATGAGTGGAAGCTCTGCTGATTTTATCATCCAATCATGTGCAAGCTAAAATGCTGTTTTTTATTTTCCTTGCATGTCCCCCCCTGGGATCTACAGCGTCTTTACTTCCAAGTGCACTTGCAGTGCAAAGTGGATTTTCCTTTAGTAAATAACCCCCAATGTGTGGCTTCTTCTTTCAATGCTCAAAAGCAGTTTTTGAAGTAAAGTTGTTTTTATCAGTGACAATGGGGTTATTTACTAAAGGCAAATCCACTTTGCACTACGAGTGCAGTTTCAGTGCAGTCTCAAGTGCACTTGTAGTGCAAAGTGGATTTTTCTTTAGTAAATAACACCCAACAGTGCTTTATAATTTTACACAATCACGCCATTTTCATGACTCCCCAAATTTCGGTCATGGTGCTGAAAATGATGAATATTTTTGTCAGTAATGCATTACATACATTAACAACAAAAACAAGGTGTGTGTGTAGCAGACCCACAACATAATAATAATAGTTAGCTGAAGAAGAGATTGTCACCCCATGTCTCAAAGAAATGTTGTTTGCACTGTTGAAGAAAAAGGCCAAAAAAAAATTCCATTAAAAGATAACCGAGTAGACAGCTAAAAGAAAGCCAAGCAGTAAATCAAATAAAATATTTGTTCAGTTTCAAATATATTTTTATTTTAAAAACGTCTCAGACACTGTCTGGCATATCGATGGCCCCCCTACCCGCAAAGTTTTTGAGGTATCTTAAACGGACCTCGCGGGCACTCTGGGAGGGCAAGCCAGGACGGCCAGTTTCCAGCGCCGTCAGGGTTGGTTCATTCAGAATTCTGGCCTCAGGCCCAACTGAGGCAGCATAGTTCACAGAATTTCTCCTTAAAAAATTGTGGAGAACACAGCAAGACAGGATGATGTGATTGAGTTTATTTTTTGTGTATGGGTGTAAGAAAGAGGCGGAACTGGCTGGCCATTATTCCAAATGTGTTCTCCACCATTCTTCTGGCTCTGGCCAGCCGGTAATTAAAAACCCTCTGGTCCGGGGTGAGGGTCCTCATAGGGAATGGTCACATAAGATGGTCCCCCAGCGCAAATGCTTCATCCGCAACGAAGACGAATGGGAGTCCTTCCACATTGTCTTCAGGAGGTGGCAAGCCAAAACTGCCATTCTGGAGACGCCTGTAGAACTTGGTCTGGGCGATGATTCCACCATCCAACATCCGGCCATTCTTCCCCACGTCCACATACAGGAACTCGTAAGTAGCCGACACCACCACCATCACAATACTATTGAACCCCTTGTAGTTGTAATAGTATGACCCCGAGATGGGGGGTGGGATGATGTGGACGTGTTTCCCATCAATTGCCCCTCCGCATTTGGGAAAGTCCCAATGGGTGGCAAAGAGGGAGGCCACAGTCTGCCATTCCTGTGGCGTGGAAGGAAACTGCTGAGTCAAACAAGAAAAAAAAATTGTAATTTTGCACATAAACATTGAAAGCAAATGAGACACAAACATTCTTGGCCAAAATCACTATAACATTTATTTTAGGGAGTATTTAAAGACAAAAGTTTAAGGTCCACCTATCAGACCCATTCCTCACCCCCTCTGATGGCCCATTGTAAAAAATTTAGGGGGGCGGAGATGTTTTGGACAGGTAACCCTCTCCACTTCATTGAGAGATTAATGCATAAATAATGTGGATTACTTTGGCCAGCCCCTCCTTACTTACACTATTGGCAACACACTGTACAAATTGGAGCACATTTTTACATTCTGCAATTACCTATCAAGATAATAATAGGATACAAAAACTTTAAACAGTACCATTTAAAAGTATTCGGGCAGGCCCTTGCACTACATGCTTTGGTGAATTTATCCATAAATCTGAACACAAAAGAGGTAGGTATAGTGTGTATGGGTTTGGCAGATAGAGGATTGGTATCAGCTGAGTTAGCGGTTGGGGGGAGGGAGGGTTCCAAATGTTTTTAGGACCCCCAAAAAAAGCCTCTGGTACTCTGCATGAATTTAAGGACACAAATAACATTTGTACACATTTTAGGGGGTGTTTAGGGTAAAGCACTACTATGGAGCTGACTAGGTGGATATAGGCCCAGCATAGCATGCTGGGGAGGTAAGTGAAGGCAAATATGCATGAAGGACAAAAAACAAACTTAAAAAATTCCAACATGCATGAGGACAAAGGGGACATTCACAGCATATTACAATCATGATAATTAGGGAATGATGAAAGAAAGACAATACATTAGCAAACATTAAATACATATAATGAGATTTTAAAGGATAAATTGTACTTTAATATAGTCCTTCTGCAGGACCTGGATGATGGCAGAACAGGTCTCTGGAATAATGATCCCCAGAGCCTGGGGGGAGATGCCTGTCGAGAACTTGAGGTCCTGCGGGCTTCTCCCCGTCGTCAAGTACCTCAACGTGGTGACTAGCCTCTGCTTGCCGATGGCTTGCCGAATGCAGGTATCCTGCCTGCTGATATAAGGGGTCAGCAAAGCCAACAAACTGTGAAAATCGGGGTCTGTCATCCTGAGAAAATTCCTGAAATCATCAGGATTATTCTCACGGATCTCACGGAGCAAAGGCATGTGACAGAATTGGTCATGCTGGAGCAAGCAATTCTTGGTCTATGAACTCCTCCTCGCCCTGTTCATGGACTGGGCTTGTGCAAAACTAAAAAAAAATAACCGTGCAATGCAAAACTCCGGTGGGTGTAACAAGATGTCCGCTGGCCCCCTTCTCGGTGTATCCTTACTGTGGAGGAGTGCGGGGTGTAGCAAGATGGCGGCGACGGAACATCACTTCCGTTACCAATCCAGACGGGACTCCTAATCTGATAGAAGACCGGCCCTAGAGGGCCTTAGGGCCAGGAGGCAACAAGATATCCCTGAACTAGATAATGATGACTGGGGCGATATATGGGACTTTCCATTTCGGTCCCTAGTCTCTCTCTGTGACTGATCCAATTTAAAGTGATGCATCGCGCTTACTTTACACCCTATAGATTAAATAAAATGAACCCCAACGCTCCTCCAGAGTGCTTGCGATGTGGAGGGACACCGGGGGACTTTACTCATATCTTCTGGACCTGTCCAGTCGTGGTTGGATTCTGGGAAGATGTACTCTCATTGATACAGCTGGTCAGTGCGATACCATTGCGGTCCTCCATGTCAGTTTGTTTACTAGGACTTGTTGAACATCTAATCCCCACAGTGGCAGGGCGTACTCTAGTTGGTTTACTCTTATTCTATGCCAGGAAAACATCACACTCTACTGGAAAAAACCAAGCCCCCCACCTACAATCCTCTGGAAACAACTAGTCAATAATAGCTTACCCCTTTATAAAGACACATACACTAATAGAGGCTGTCCCAAAAAATATGACAAGATCTGGTCTAAATGGTTAGCTGAGCCGTCAACGGCCTAACAATGTCTATAATTTGCTATGCCACTTCTTTACCATGCTACCTAGGTAACATTCAGCTCACTGTCGGAGCTCATTTCACTAGCTATATAGCTTATGTGGGTTAATTTGGAATGTTTATTCCACTGCATAATGACCTATAAGAGCCTCACCTATTTCTTTTTTATGGTGTCCCACTCTGTATTTTCATTACCTCTCTTCCGGACAGGTGACATTGTTGTAACACCCCTGTGTGGGTCGCTGTGTTTTATTCTTTTTGTGTTTGTATGTTGGTTACATGTCTGTGGCATTAAAACCAATAAAAAGATTTAAAAAAATGGAGTGCAAATAACATGCAGTGAAAGGTAAAGGGAAAAACTAAGGTTTCACTGCCTCTGTTTTTTTTTTTTTACTGCTTGTCCGGAATATGCAAAGCCTGGACAAAGTTTCACAACAAAAAGACTCTGTAAGTACACACAAATAACTGTAGATCTACTAGAAATGCACTCAGCTTCGAATGTCCTGTTGTGAATTGACAATTCTTGCCTGAACTGAAACAGCAAAATATGGTATTAGCACTGCCCTGTTTTCTATTGGTAATCTTCCGCCACTCTCCTCATCTTCACAACATAGAGTAATTGTTCTGTAGTCTATAGAGGACTAATTTAGTTAATACAAGAAGCTATGAACCAAGTATGTATTGTATCACGGCCGGCTGATTGTAAATATTAATTAAAGTAAAGTAATATTCATTCAAATTCAATTTCATAGTGAATTGTAGTAGTCATGTACTGTATATACATTTTGTTAACAAAACAGAGGATTTTTTCAAAAGGATAACTACAGGGAAGAAAGGTATAGTAGCGTTGTCTGTACATCAAAGTCAATTTTATTTGCATGCAAAGTGTGACAAAATCCCGTTTTGGCTCTGCAGGAATCTATTCTCCAAGGCAGTGATGGAGGGTGATTTACGAGTTTTGTGTACTTTATTGGTGTTTAAAAGAATTCTTTATGATGCCTTTCAAACTATGTTATATGTTTATTTGCTTTGCAGATGCAAGGCTGAAGGATGAAAATCATTTGGTCAAAGAACTCCTGCAGAATTCCAAAAAATGTCTTTAGTCTGAGACACTGTCCCTGTATTCAGCCGCTGGCTGATTGTCTAGGATGATCCTTTCTCTACAAGTAAACCTAACAGTAAAAAAGTTAACAAGAAATAAAAACGAAATTTTTGAAAAAAAATGAAATAAAAAATTGCATGATTATGAAGAAATACAGACGTGTCTTTCATCTGAAGCAGGATTAGGCATTTTTCAATCTTCTTACACATATGTGCACAGATCTAGGGCTAACTAAAAGTCTTATTCAGTAAGGCGGTCTAAAGAGCATCTTTTTTGCACTCATGGCCACCATTAGAAATCTCGGCATCTGAAATTAACTCCAGCATTGGTGTCAGTGGGTGCAATAATAACCCCCCAACATTGATGTCACTGGGTGCCATAATAATCCCCAGCACTGGTGTCAGTGGCTGCAGTAATAACCCCCAGCATTGGTTTCAGTGGGTACAGTGCCTTGAAAAAGTATTCATACCCCTTGAAATTTTCCACATTTTGTTATGTTACCACCAAAAACGTAAATTTATTTTATTGGGATTTTATGTGATAGACTAAAATGAAGTGGCACATAAGTGGAAGTTAAATGATAAATGTTTTTTTAAATGTTTTACAAATAAATATCTGAAAAGTGTGGCCTGCATTTGTATTCAGCCTCCTTTACTCTGATACCCCTAACTAGAATCTAGTGGAACCAATTGCCTTAAGTCAACTAATTAGTAAATAATGTGTGTGTAATTTAATCTCAGTAAAAATACAGCTGTTCCGTGAAGCCCTCAGAGGTTTGTTAGAGAACCTTAGTGAACAAACAGCATCATGAAGGCCAAGGAGCACACCAGGTGTTATCCCTGACAGGTCAGAGAAGTTTAAAGCAGGGTTAGGTTATAAAAAATATCCCAAGCTTTGAACATCTCACGGAGATGTGAGACAAGACAATACCAAGACATGGCTGTAGACCTAAACTGACAGGCTGGGCAAGGAGAGCATTAATCAAAGAAGCAGCCAAGAGGCCCATGCCCATGGTAACTCTGGAGGAGCTGCAGAGATCCATAACTCAGGTTGGAGAATCTGTCCACAGGACAACTATTAGTTGTGCACTCCACAAATCTGGCATTTAAGGAAGAGTGGCAAGAAGAAAGCCATTGTTGAAAGAAAGCCATTGTTGAAAGAAAGCCATAAGAAATCCCATTTGCAGTTTGCGAGAAACCACATTGGCAGGGGCGTTGCTAGGTGTGAAAAAGACCAGGGGCTTCAGCCCGAAGTCCAAGCCCGGTAGCATCGGCGTAGGGGGGTTAGGCTCACTTGCTGGTTGCGGCCTGGCTCACCAGTGCCCATCCATGCTGACCACTAAACTGACCTACCAGACCCCTACACTGATCCCCCTGACACATACATTGACCTCCCTGACACATACATTGACCCCCTGACACATACATTGACCCTCCTGACACTTACATTGATCGCTTTTTGTACGTCACTCGGCCACGCTGGATAATCGGCATATCATTCCCTGTTGCCTGTGGAAACTCGGGGCTAATAATGAATTTAGGGCTATCGAGACCCAGGGCTTTTTGGGGGCACACTCGGGGCTCCAGCCCCGTCAGCCCCCCCTCCCGACGCCACTGCACGTGGGGTACACAGCAAACATGTGGAAGAAAGTGCTCTGGTCAGATGAGACCAAAATTGAACTTTTTGGCCTAAAAGCAAAACACTATGTGTAGCAGAAAACTAACACTGTACATCACCCTGAACACACCATCCCCACCGTGAAACTTGTGCAGCATCATGTTGTGGGAATGCTTTTCTTCAGCAGGGACAGGGAAGCAGGTCAGAGTTGATGGGAAGATGGATGGAGCCAAATACAGGGCAATCTTAGAAGAAAACCTGTTAGAGTCTGCAAAAGACTTGAGACTGGGGTGGAGGTTCACCTTCCAGCAGGACAACGACCCTAAACATACAGCCATAGCTACAATGGAATGGTTATGATCAAAGCATATTCATGTGACCCAGTCAAAGTCCAGACCTAAATCCAATTGAGAATCTGTGGCAAGACTTGAAAATTGCTGTTCACAGATGCTTTCCATCCAATCTGACAGAGCTTGAGCTATTTTGCAAAGAAGAATGGGCAAAAATGTCACTCTCTAGATGTGCAAAGCAGGTAGAGACATCCCCAAAAAGACCTGCATCTGTAATTGCAGCGAAAGGTGGTTCTACAAAGTATTGACTCAGGGGGCTGAATACAAATGCACGCCACCCTTAAAGATATTTATTTGTAAAAAATTTTGAAAACCATTTATCATTTTCCTTCCACTTCACAATTATGTGCTATTTTGTGTTGACCTATCACATAAAATCACAATAAAACACATTTCTGTTTTTGGTTATAACATGACAAAATGTGGAGAATTTCAAGGGGCATGAATACTTTTTCAAGGCACTGTATATAACCCCTAGTGTTAGTCAGTACAGCAATAAACCCCAGCATTGGTAATGACTCCCAGCATTGGTGTCAGTGTGTTCAATAACAAATCATGGCATTGGTATGTATATTACTAACTCCCAGTATTGGTGACAGTAGGTAAAGTAATAACTCCAGGCATTGGTGTCAGTGGGTACAGTACTAACTTTCAGCATTGTGTCAGTGGGTGCAGTAATAACCTCCAGTATTGGTGCCAGTGACTGCCGTAATAGCCCCCAACATTATTGTTAGTGGGTACAGTAATAACACCTAGAATTAGTGTTAGTTGGTATAGTAATAGCCCCTAGCATCGGTAGCAGTGGGTACAGTAATGGCCCCTAGAATTGATGAGTGGGTGCAGGAATAACCCCCAGCATTGGGTTCAGAGGATGCAGTAATAACCCTCATCATTGGTGTCAGCAGGTGCAGCAGTAACCCTCATCAGTGGATGCAGCAATAACCCCCAGTATTGTGCCAGTGGGTGCAGTAATAACTCCTAGCATTAGTGTCAGCGTGTGCAGTAATACCTCCCAGTGTTGATGCCGGTGGGTGCAGTAATCACCCCAGCATTGTTGTCAGCAGGTGCAAAAATAACAACCCGGTACTGATGTCAGTGGGTGCAGTAATAACCCCAGCATTGGTTTCAGAGGATGTAGGAATAATCTCAGCATTGGTGTTAATGGGTGCAGTACTATTCCCCAGTTCAACTTTAAGTTTGATTGGCCTTTATAAGTTACTATCACTATCATTTTACACTATTAAAAAACCTGTTCATTTATGCACTCATTGTGCCATTTACTTTTAATTAATGAAAGTCCTTTATTGCCTCAACGCTCCTGTTCTTTTGTCCTCCAAGTCTCATGTGATGCCAAGCCTTGTGCTTGTTATTAAAGGCTTGAGGCATGAGAATATGAATATTTTTATTTGCTCGTCTCTCAGGATAACAGACAACAAGCAGATTAGCCCAGAAAGCTCACAGGCTTCTTTTACATATAAATATACACTGTATATATATTTTAAGAGTAGAGATCCTAATTTTATTCACTTATATACTGTATATAATTCTTCCATTAAAGTTCAATGAACTTTCAGTTTAGGTGAGTTAATACATGTGCATCAAAACAAAAGTGCAAAGTCTTAACCACTTCTGCTCTAGAAGGGGTTAATATAAACTACTTAACGTTACCAAAGGGTTAATAAAAGGCTAAAATATTGTTTAAGTAGATGAGCTCTAGAGCCCTTTCACATATTTCGTCTCGAGGCCTATTAATTCAGCAAGAACTTTGTTATTACTCATGCAGAAATATTATACAGAAATTATGACATATATTGGGAGTGTTTTTAGGATAAACAGGGCTTTCTATCTGCCACATTGTCTTCAACATGTATTTCATCTTCTATATATTTTAAAGTAGAGCTAAAGGCAATACGTTTTCTTTTTTTCATTTTAGATTGCATAAGGAAGGATTATATGCCTTGTTAGTTTGTTTTATTCTTCCTATCTGTATCCTATTAGTAGACTTCCCTTCACTTCCTATTCTATAGCCAAAACAGGAACTGTGAGCAAATCCATCTAAAGTGATGGGAGCTTCGTGTTCACCAGGGTCACCAGAACTAGTGTCTCCATTGGAAGATTTACCCTGGGGAGCAACCAAAATTTGGGATTTTCTTCTACTTTCACTTTCAGTCATAATGGTAAACAGGACAAACAGAAAGGGTGAATCTCTCTAACAGGGGAGTTCTTGAACACTGGGCTTTTACGGGCTTTTTTATGTCCAGCATGCTCTTTGGAAATCTGGGAAAAAAGCTGGTATTGCCAAGCTTCAATTTGGGACTGAGGTTTGTGGTTGACAAGGTACTGTATTCTTTGGAATCTGTAGCATCAAGACTCCTCCACTACACCTGCTACCTAATCATGAATGTGATTGGCCCCAAGTTAGGGCACATAGAGCTAATCTAATCATCACTATGTAGCAAGACTGGTCAGCAATAACAAGCTGAAAGCGGACAGGAGAGCAAACGTTACCAGTTAGAAGAAGCAATTAGATCTCACTGAGGGACCATGACCTAGGCTTTAGCAATGGAATTGAATACAAGATACCCACAAGAAAGATCTCTCACCAACTGGAAAAGATATTGAAGTATACCTGCACACCCCTACCAAGAAGTCAAGCAGATACTAGATCAGATGTTGCAACAAGGGGTGATCGAAGAGAGTAAAGCCTCGTATACATGGTACGATTGTTGGCCAACCGAGCGTCTGTTTTTTGTCAAAAGGGCGTGTGCCAGGATCTTGTCTAACAGTACACAATTGTCGTGCCACAAAGACGAATGTAGTGACATACTTCGAGGAATTTCAGCTTGAGCACCACCCTTTGGGCCCCTTCTGCTAATTTCGTGTTTGGTGAGCATTGATTCCGAGCATGCGTGTTTGTACTTTCGACTATTATGTGACAGATTTGTGTACTGACCACACGAAAATCTGACGTCAAACCGTTGTCAGCCGAAAATTTACTAGCCTGCCATCCAACATTTGTTGGCCTTAAAGTTGAACAACAATTGTCAAAAGGAACGTACTAAGATTTAGGATTTTAGGACAACAGTCTGTCAACAGACAATCCCCTGCCAACAATCGTACCGTGTGTACAAGGCTTAAGATACTATGGACAGCTCTAATAATTTTAGTGAGGAAGAAGGAGGCCACCTCTCTCTTTTATGTGGACCATAAGCACAGGAATTATGTTACCATTATAGATGTCTGTCCTCTTCCATGAACTAAGCAATCTCTTACCACAATCTATTGGTATATCACTAAACTTGCCACTCAGGAGGGCAGTCTGTCCTTTGAAGCTTGAATTCTCCTTGCATTATAACCCCGGAGAGAGCAACAAGGCAGTAGATGCTTTATGGCTGCATTCACTAGTAAGACCTCACCAAGATGTGGATGAAGAAACTGAAGCGATAGAAATCTTTGACTTAAATAACTTGAACATATTCTCTGACTTCCTGGATTCAGGAGTGGAAATGACATGTCTGACCAGTGGCAGTTATTTACCTCTTCATGCTGCATTAGCGGTCAGTGGTAGTGTTTATTAATCCTATCATGCTGCGTTACTGGTCAGTGGTAGTGTTTACTGACCACTTCATGTTGCAATACAAAGGGGTTATTTAACATTGCCACTGGCCACTGCTGCATTAGCAACCATTGACTGTGTTAATTAAGCCTGGTACTGCATTACAGACCTGTGACAGTTTTAATGACCCCTTCATACTTCATTAGTGGACAGAGGTAGTGCTAATTAACCCCTTATTGCTGCATTAGTGGCCAGTGGCAGTGTTAATTAACCCCGTCATGATGCTCTATGAAGTTAGGAGTTAATAAACACAGCATGGCTTACAGGACCTTCAGAGCCCATGCCGGAAATGGGGTGGCCCCCGGGCACATGCGCTGGAGTGACGTCATCGCTGCTCCAGCCAATCACATAGCCGGAGCTCGCTAACCCAAGAGACATACAGGGGGAACATGTCAGCTCTTTCAGCAGTGACTTTACAGCACTGGAGGGCTTCGTTCCAAGGTAAGTATTTAATGATTTGCTATTGCTAGTATGCAATGATACTAGCACACTATGCCATTGCCTTGCAGGGTTTTTTTTTTTTTTTTTTGAACATCGGTGGTTTACAACCGCTTTAAACTGCTGGAGTGTGGGGGGAAAAGACACTGTGGGGATGAGTTTAGTAGCGCGGAGGAGCGTAGGACCATGTAAGTAAATTTACTTTAACAAAAGTCCCCTAGACCTAGATAACAATGACATTGATTGATTTGGGTGACATTTGTGTTCACTGTCCAAGCATCAAATGTTCACATAAATAGATATAATGTGATTCAAATTTTTAGCCATCACAGACCTGTGAAATTATGGGGGGGAAAATTACAAGAATTTTTTTCCATTTTTTTACTATTTATTCCTAATAAAAACCACGAAATTAAAAATAGATGCATCCAAACTTGCTACAAAATTGAAGCCCTATCTGTCCCCCCAAAAATGATATATAATATTTTATTGTAGACTACAAAACCTAGAAGAGACTTTGGAAAGGAGAAACATTTTCTGGAACTCTATGGAAGTGGTTAAAAATAGTGTAGAATAGACTCTACTGTATTGCTGGCAGGTAGGAAATCACTCCTCTACTGGCATAGTGTGTTATAGTCCCTCGCTCCATCACTTTATGAATACCATAGGTGGTAACTCTGGTTTTGATGCAGATGTTGGCTTTTCTGTAAGAATGTCAAAAATATAGGCCGCATTAAAAGAACTCACGTCCGCGTTATTGTCTCTATTCCCATTTACACAGCAGGCTGGAGAATAGCATTATTGTTTGGAAGGAGGAGAAAGTTTTAATTCCCAGATGGAGGAGAATATTTCTGCCTGGAAGCAGTACAGGGAGTAGATGTGAATATGCATTTGCATTTTTTGTAGGAGTGTTAGCACAGATATTACCAGCACTTAGTTTTTTTGGCTGCAGGACATTGTGCATGAATATAGCACTGACAATACTGGTCACACACAAAGCACTTTTCAGTCAATACCAACTACTTTTAACGTGAAGAAATCTTCCATCAACTGTTTCTGTTGAAACCATGAAATGGTGGTAGTCTGTAGAACTTTATACAGTATATACGTACATTGCCAAGGTTGCCTGGATAGGTACAATTACAAATGAATAACAGAGAATTCCTTAAACGTGAGACTTTAAATGTGCCTAATAATACAGTGCATATAAAATACTGTTAAAATTCCATCAGTTTATTGCATTCATAAAAACATTAAAACACATGCCGTACTTTGTTCAGCATAGCTTCTTTTTTATATACACAGACATATTGTGCATAGAAATTGTACATATTCAGCTTGTTTGACAGCATGTCGTTTCAGTGATACTACAAAAAAAATCAATATTAATTCAAAAACTAATAAATTAAAATATCAAAAAATATCTTAGCAATATCATTTACCTTTCACCAAAATTGGAACCAGGAGCCTGGAGGTCCCACATGTTTTAATGCTTTTATGAATGGAATAAACTGATGGAATTTTAACAGTATTGTACAGTATATGCACTGTATTATTAGGCCCCTTTAAAGTCCCATGTTCGAGGAATTTATTTTATTCATGGTGGTAGGCTGTATTGGTCCAGTCAGTTGTTTTGAGGCTGAAAGTTGATTGACAATGGTAACCTGAAAATGTCCTCTAATTGTGAATGATCAGTATTCTTTTGTTGGTTGGTATTCACTGGTATCAGTCAATCCTATAATGCTTATATTGTTGCTAAATGAATGTATAACGCTATGTCCATGTCTCTTTCGGACATTTTGAGACATACAGTATATATGCACACACACACACAGCTTTTTTTTATGCAGAAACACAGGGGAACGCAGTTGCAGGACCTCCAGCACTAAACGTATGTAATGGCAAGGGGTGCTGGGATGTGCTGAAGGGTCTATTTTGGCTCGCTGCCGGGGTTTTCCATGGTCACTGGGAGGCATCCATTGCTGCAGGGCGACTATTGTTGCTGGTGGGAAATCTATTGTTGCTGGGGGGTCAACTGTTGCTGGGACAGATCTACTGTTGAGGAAGGGGTCCATTGTTGGAGGAGGGGTCTTTTATTGTTGTTGGCTGATGGGAGAGTCTATTGATGCTGGCTGCTGGAAGATCTATTGTTGCTGGGGTGGATCTACTCTTGCTGGGGGGGGTTGTTGTGAGGGGTTACATTGTTGCTATTAACAAATTCCATACAAATTCAACTTAATAAATAGGGCTGTGCAAAATTGCAGGTTTAATTGAAAGAAAAATTATGATCAATTACACAAAAAATGAGAAAAATAGAAAAACAAATACAAAAACCCTAACTAAAATAAGCTAAATGACCCTAAGTATATACATAAAAAAACCTCACACCTTGTAAATAAAGAAAAAAATCTTAAAAGCAACAGTACACAATAACCATCAATTACACATAAAAATGGAAAAAATGGGAAAAATAAAGTATCCTAAATGCACAAGAAAGCACCACGCCTAAATAGTGGGAAAAAGTAGACTGTGGGTTTTTTTCTTCTACCAAACTTTTGCTCAAGTAACTCATTGAGTGAAATGAATGCCACGTACATCCTGTGTAGGCTCCGGCGGACTTTTTTTTTACCCAAAAGTCCGCCGTACCTAGATTTGAAGCATGTTTCAAATCTTAGTCCGCCGGACTCAGTTCCTGATGGAAAGCCTGTTCGTCTCGTTCGTCTGTATGCTGGTCCGACGGACCAGATACGACGCAAGGGCAGGGTATTGCATCTCGCGCTCGCTGCAATAGGAAAAACACATTTTCCTATTGCGGTGAGCGAGGGGCATACCAGGCCCTTAAGTCTGGTATGGATTTTAAAGGGAACCCCATACACCGAAAAAACGGCATGGGGTCCCCCCTAAAATCCATACCAGAACCTGATCCGAGCACGCAGCCCGGCCAGTCAGGAAAGGGGGTGGGGACGACCAACCACCCCCCCTCCTGAACCGTACCAGGCCGCATGCCCTCAATATGGGGAGGTGGGTGCTTTGGGGGAGGGGGCGCCCTGCGGGGCCCCCCACCACAAAGCACCTTGTCCCCATGTTGATGAGGACAAGGGCCTCTTCCCGACAACCCTGGCCGTTGGTTGTCGGGGTCTGCGGTAGGGGGGCTTATCGGAATTCGGGAGCCCCCTTTAATAAGAGGGCCCCCAGATCCCGGCCCCCCACCCTATGTGAATGAGTATGGGGTACCCATTTACCTAGGGAAAAAGTGTCAATAATAAAACAAACTACACAGGTTTTTAAAGTAATTTATTAGACAGGGGGGTCTTCTTCCGACTAAGGGGGTCCCTCCAGTTCCTCTTCTCCCGGCGTCTGGTTGGTTCTTCTCCGCTCTCTCTGGCCTCTTCTCCCGGTGTTCCAGTTCTTCTGCCGGCTCCTCCACTATCTTCATGCCACTCTTTTGCCGGCGGAGGCCCGGACTTCTGGCTTCTTGAATTCTGGGCTTCTTCTCTTCTTCTCTTCTTCCGATGTTGACATAACGGTCTCTCAGGCTGGAATGCTCTCTGAGCGCTCCGATGTGACTTATATAGGCGGAGACCCCGCCCCCTTATGCCGTCACAGTCCCTGGGCATGATGGGACTGTGACATTTTAGGGGGGCGTGGTCACCGGGTGATGCCCGACTGCGTCTCTGGCGCTCAGTCACAGTGATCTTTGGGTTCTTCTTTACCTCTCTCACCAAGGCTCTTCTCCCACTATAGCTCAGTTTGGCCAGACGGCCAGCTCTAGGAAGGGTTCTGGTCGTCCCAAACGTCTTCCATTTAAGGATTATGGAGACCACTGTGCTCTTAGGAACCTTAAGTGCAGAAGAATTTTTTTTGTAACCTTGGCCAGTTCTGTGCCTTGCCACAATTCTGTCTCTGAGCTCTTCAGGCAGTTCCTTGGAACTCATGATTCTCATTTGCTCTGACATGCACTGTGAGCTGTAAGGTCTTATATAGACAGGTGTGTGGCTTTCCTAATCAAGTCCAATCAGTATAATCAAACACAGCTGGACTCAAATGAAGGTGTAGAACCATCTCAAGGATGATCAGAAGAAATGGACAGCACCTGAGTTAAATATATGTGTGTCACAGCAAGGGGTCTGAATACTTAGGACCATGTGATATTTCAGTTTTTCTTTTTGAATAAATCTGCAAAAATGTCAACAATTCTGTGTTCTTCTGTTAATATGGGGTGCTGTGTGTACATTAATGAGGAAAAAAAATGAACTGAAATGATTTTAGTAAATGGCTGCAATATAACAAAGAGTGAAAAATTTAAGGGGGTCTGAATACTTTCCGTCCCCACTGTATATTATAGGGCAGAATAGATCAATCTGTAAGTTGTAAACCTGCAGTCACATTTTGGGGGTCCCCAGATTGATCAATTATTCACTCAGGAACCATTAGTAATCAAATCATTCTGAGGCCACAGAATATTGCATACTGCAAATGGAGTCCTTGAGAAATGGCACTTTGATAATTAAGCCTACCATACACATTACAAACTAACCATACAATCACTTTTAAATCTACCAACAACTATGTAGTGCAGGGGCGAAACCACTTGGATATAAAGTGAATCGTTTTTTTAGGTAGGCCTTTAAATTACATACAGTAGCATTGGTAAATTCAAAGTAAATTGTGCAGAGATTATACAGTCAGAATGTAAGGTGAATGGTCAACTTAAGGGCCCCAACACAAAATTGATTTAGGTTTAAAAAAATGAGGATGCTTACCTCCGTAATCTGATTTTATCATTTGCCTTTAGCTGTAAATGTGAATTTTGTTCTTAAAAATATATACATTCAGGAAACTGTTAATGATTTAGAGAAAAAGGACATTCTGATGGGTTGAAGACTCAAAGCCAACTGGCAGTTAAAGCAGCTGCAGGTTGTCATCAAACCTGGGGATTTTAGGCTCTGGCTATTCAGTGGGATTTCTAGATCCCCTTCTCAGCTCCACTAATCTCTGGCCCCTCAGTCACCTTCTTCCCCTGCTGCCCAGTCACAGTTTTTATCTCCATCAGAACACCATCCTTTTCACTTGTCCATTCTCCCCCCAAAAGTCATATAACTCCATTGATAGGAATAGAGCCCATAAGCTGTTTATTCCCTACCAAATCCCCCAAACCTGCTAGCCACCACTTTGCACTTCACCGTCCTACCATCACTAATCAAGCCCCTCTCACAGTCCCAATGTAACTATCAGAACTCATTGCTGAACTACTAGCCCAATCTCCTTCAACAGCCCTCCTTCACTCCTCAACCACCTCAAAAAACAGATAAATGTAAATCACAGCCTTTCCAAATTGACAGTTTAACAATTTCTATCTCTTTCTGCTTCTAGCCTATTACAACATTCCTAAATGACAGTTCACCCCCAATAAGCATATGTCCCTCCCACGCTTGACCCTCCTACAATAGTTCACTACTCCTAGCACTCGTTTTTAAACATTCCTGCCTGTACCTTGTGTTTTTTACCTGCATAATGTGTACTTTGATCTTGTAGTTTAATGGTGCCATTTGTTGCTCTGTATGCACAGCCTATTGTAGAATAAATATTCACATTGCTGTGTGTTTAGGGCTGGGCTCTCAGCCCTTCCTTCTCTGTGCTCAGGTTGCTCAGCTGTTGGTTAATTGCCAGTACTCATCGTTCCACAGTGGCTCACCTGTTGATCATCTCCTGCTTGTCAGTCAAGCCCACAGCCATCCCCTTCTGGCTATTTAAACTGCCTAGTTCATTTCTTCAATGCCTTCACCTTGGTCAACATATCTAGAGACTCTCTGCTGTGTTCCTGTTGAAGACTTGCCTGGCTGACAGCCCTTCTGGTTCCTGATCCTGTCTGCTGCCTCTGACTATGCTGATCTCTGCCTTCCTGATTACCTGGCTTATTCTGACTACCCAATTTAGCTACTGAACCCTGGCTATGTTTTGACTACATTTACCAGTTGTACCATTTTTATCAATTTATTAAAAGGTGTGATTTTTATTGCTTTTTCTGTATCCATCTGTTTCATGGTTCCTGACAGTAGGCGAAGGCCATGAATTCAGAAGATGCAGGCAATCCACCTAATGGTAATATTTTTTCTAGGTTGAATGAGCAGGATCACCATATGGATCAGTTTGCCATAGCGTTACAGACTGATTCACACTGCTCACCTGGATCCTCCCACTGTGGCTGTTCCGGTTGAACCTGTGTTGCAGGCCGTCCCTGCTGCTGCTTCAGTCTCTGTGCAGGCACCTGCCTCGGATATTACCTCTGTAAGAGGTATGTCTGGTTCCGCTCCGCTTCCCCATCGATTTGGGGGCAATCCAGTTCAATGCAGAGGGTTTCTCAACCAGGTTGGAATATACTTTGAGATGCTGTCCTAGGCGTTCTTCACAAACAGAAGCAAAGTTGGCTTCATTATTTCTTTGCTTTCTAAAGAGCCTTGGCCTGGGCAAACCTCTATAGGAGACACAAAAACCCATTGTCCTGAGTTACTCAGAATTTGCGGCTTCCTTTAAAAGGGTATTTGACGTTCCTGCACGCTCTACTTCTGCTGCAAAGAGCCTCTTGTCCATCAAACAGAGTACAAGAATTGTTTCCGATTACACCATTGAATTCCGTACTCTGGCATTCGAGGTTGCTTGGAACAATGAGGCCCTCATGGCTGCTTTTTCTCATGGTCTCTCAGATAACATCAAAGATGAGATAGCAGCCCGAGACGTACCTACATACTTGGAGAAGTTGATCACATTTGCCATTCTCATTGACTTCAGACTCCAAGAGAGACCTTCCTTTATGGAGCGCTTGTGGAAGCCTCCTGTACTTTTGGCTCCAAACTTTGCAGTCCCTCCCTTGCCTCCCTCACCTCCCATGCCTCCTGGTACAGAGTCTGCCATTGAAGTAGAATCCATGCAGTTGGGCTTCACATATCTTTCTGCGGATAAGAGGGCCTTTAGGAGGAGGGAGATATTGTTCCTTTATTGTGGCCAGGCAGGTCACTTCTTGAAGTCCTGTCCTACCCATCAGGAAACGCTTGCACCTGAGGTCCTGTAGGGGACAGACCTTAGGTGGTTTCGTTACATCCACAGTTACCTTGAAGGTTAGGCCTCTAGTTTTGGTTACCCTTTCGTGGTCTGAGTCGTCCATCCATACACAGGGTCTAATTGACTCTGGGGCTGCAGGCCTGTTCATAGACAGTGCCTTTGTGTCTAAGCACTCGATTCCGCTGCAGCTTTGTGCCACTCCATTTGCCATTAAGGCTATTGATGGGAGACCTCTACAGCCTGCCCATGTGACTCATGAGATTGCTCCATTGACCATGGCTGTAGGGGCTATTCACCATGAGACAATCAAATTTTCAATTAATTTTCTCTCCTCATTATCCGGTGGTTATTGGTTATCCTTGGTTACAGAGGCACAGCCCCTCTTGATTAACTACATGCTGAGGTTCTTTCCTGGTCGCCACAATGGAGTAAGACATGTGTTCGGAAAGTGGCTAAGGTCTTGTGCGCCTCTTCCCTCTCCTTCTTGCAGAGGAGTACCGCAAATTTAGCAATGTCTTTGACAAGGGTCAAGCCGGTAGTTTGCCTCCACACCGGCCGTATGATTGCGCAATTGACCTTCTACCTGGTGCTATGCCTCCCCGTGGCCGGGTTTACCCTTTGTCTGTCTCGGAGGATAAAGCTATGGAGGACTATGTTGCTGACGCACTTTCTCAAGGGTTCGTCCGTAAATCCTCATCTCCTGCTGGTGCTGGCTTCTTCTTTGTAAGAAAGAAGAGTGGTGAACTGAGACCTTGTATCGATTTATAGGGGTCTCAATTGCATCACGTTTAAGAATGCCTACCCGATTCCGTTGATTACGGAATTACTTGACCGCCTGGTTCATTTCTTCAATGCCTTTACCTTGGTCAACATATATGGAGACTCCTTGCTGTGTTCCTGTTGAAGACTTGCCTGGCTGACATCCCTTCTGGTTCCTGATCCTGTCTGCTGCCTCTGACTACACTGATCTCTGGCTTCCCGATTTCTTGGCTTATTCTGGCTACCGAAACCTGGCTAAGTTTTGACTACATTTACCAGTTGTACCATTTTTACCATTTTATTAAAAGGTGTGATTTTACTGCATTTTCTGTCTCCGTCTGTTTCATGGTTCCTGGCAGTGTGTCAGGAGTCTGTGTTCAAAACTGACCCATGTGGCATGGTACTGCACAGTTAATGCACAACCTCTGTCTGTACTCTGAGAACTGACATTTCCTGTGAAGAAACTATATATCCCACAATCCCTGGGTCTCTCAGTCTTGTGCTCTTCAGGTGCAGCAATTAGATCTGCCAGACACAAGCAGGCAGAACATTCAGAGACAAATGCTTCCATGCAGCTAGAAGATTGTTTTTTTTATTACATTAGCACTCTCACATTTGTAATGCGACACAGAGTGAATGGCAGTGCATTGTATTGGATGCTGCATGACCCGATACAGGAAGTTGCTTGTCCCTTTGGTGAATAGGGACAAGCTAGGTGAATGAATAAAATGAAATGTGACCTAATGCACCCAGTGATGTGCCTCCATCCTTTCATTAAAAGAGTTTTTTTTTTAAGAATTATTCTTGCCTAGGTGAATGCAGCTATGAGAGCTGGTGACGGTCAGTCACTGCTGTCTGCTCTGCACCCCTTTTTCCGTGCTCCACTGGAGCGCTGGGCTGTGAAGGGGCCGGGAGTGGCCAGCTCATGCTCTCAGCGGCTCACTGAGAGGTAGAGTCAGGTGCTGGTCCATGCATGTGGGCAGATACCAACTTCATTGTCGCAATCTTGCTTGAGCCTGGACCGACTCCGTGACATCAGCCAACAGCGGGCTTAAGTCCACTGTCTGCTGAAAACGGGTCACAGTCGTGCAGAACAAACTGCACACAAGCAAACAAGCTTTGACTGTACTTCTCCTTTAATATCTCCATACAACCAATTTATTTGTCCCTGGACTTTGAAATGAGGCACAGCACATACAACCAGTGAATAACTAGTTTCCAACATTGTTGATTGATAAATTAATAAATATTGCATACTAAAAGAGGATAAAATGGTAACAAGCTGATTTGTAATGAACCCATATTAATGCATTTTATACATAATTAAATATAATGTTGACCATATACAATTCAACTGGCAAATACATAATTAAAACAAAAATTGATTCTTTGTTTTCTCTTCAGGAGTAGATGCATGTATAGTATCTTTAAGATAAAACATCAGGCATGTAACATACCTAATGGTATCTTGTAATACATAAGGTAATTCCAAACTCAAAAGCCACCAGAGGGGCTTCTAATACTTGCAAATTAGCTAAGAATAGATATGACAATATTTCAAATGGTGAATGCCAAAGAGTCGAGAAACGCGTCCAGTTTATTGATGCAATTTTTTTTAAATTATGTATTGCCAGTTGGATTGTATATAGTCAACACTATATTTAATTATGAATGAAATGCATTAATATGAATTCATTACAAATCAACTTGTTACCATTGTATCATATTTTTGTTTGCAATATTTATTAATTTATTAACCACCTCAATACTGGGCACTTTCACCCCCATCCTGCCCAGGCCAATTTTTAGCTTTCAGATGAATTTTTTAAGATTTTCTTCCCACAAATAGAGCTTTTTTTTGGTGGTATTTAATCACCACTGGGTTTTTTATTTTTTACACAAAAAAAAAGAAAATTTTGAAAAAATATAAGTTTTTCTTCATTTCTGTCAGAAAAATTTGTAAATAAGTAATTTCACTGATGTGTGCTGATGAGGCTGCACTAATGGGCACTGATAGGCTGCACTGATGGGCACTGATGAGGCAGCACCGAAGGACACTGATAGGGTGGCACTGATGAGGAGGCACTAATATGCAGCACTGATATGCACTGATAGACGGCACTTATGGGCAATGATAGGTGGCACAGATGGGCGGCACTGATGGGAACTGATGAGCACTGATCGGCAGTGCACTTATGGGCAATGATAGGTGACACAGATGGGCGGCACTGATGGGCACTGAAAGGCAGCACAGATTGGCCTCACTGACCTATACAAGTCTCCCCTGTGAGGAGATGCCACTGATCGGCTCTCCTCACACTCTGTCAGTGTGAGGCCAGGAGAGCTGATAAGCAACAATGTTGGAAACTAGTTATTCATATTCATATGTGCTGTGCCTCATTTTAAGTCCCAGGGCAAATAAATTGGTTGTATAGGTGAATTAATACATGGACATGGGGGAATCTATGGGCCATGACACTACAAACTGCAGCCACAATATGTGAGCCCATCATTACAAGGTAATGGAAACAAACAGCACAGGGAATACAACTACACTAATACTTAGTCAAAACAATGAAAAACATTTGAAAGTGTACAATGCCTTTAATAATGGAGAAACTCTCCAGCAGACTGGTTGCTGTTACAACTGCCTGTTCTACAGTAGCTCACTTTCTTCAAGCAACCTATGCAATTGCAAGTTTGCAACTATACAGTATATATTTCCACACTTAGAACACATAACCTCTTTATCACGATTGTCCATTTGTTGCCCATGTATTCTAACAATTGCTTGTTTGTAGGTATTTCATATTTTTTTGTCTTTGTATTATCAAGTCTGGCCTATTTGTTTAGAGCAGAGGTCTCCAAACTTTCTAAACAGGGGGCCAGTTTACTGTCCCTCAGACTTTAGGGGGGGGCAGACTGTGGCCATTGGGAGTAGAAAAGGTCCCGACCTCAATGGGAAAAAATAACGCTCCATCTTTGGTGTCAGTGGGAGGGATTGCGCCTTAACGTTGATGTCATTGGGAGAAATTGTGTTCCATCATTGGTGTCATTGGGCCCAATTGTTGGTGTCTTTGGGAGGAATTGTGCTCCAGCATTGGTGTCATTGTGTCCAATTGTTGGTGTCATTGGGAGGAATTGTGCCCCATCGTTGGTGTGAGTGGGAGGAATTGTGCCTTATCGTTGGTGTCGCTTGGAGGAATTGTGTCCCATCATTGGTGCCATTGGGCCCAATTGTTGGTGTCATTGGGAGAAATTGTGCCCCAACGTTGATGTCATTGGGCCCAATTGTTGGTGTAATTGGGAGGAATTGTGCTCCTTTATTGGTGTCGGTGGGAGGAGTTTTGCCCCATCATTGGTGTCATTGAGTGGAATTGTGCCCCATTATTGGTGTAATTGGGAGGAGTTGTGCCCCTTCACTGGTCTCAGTGGGGGGGACTTATGCCCCATTGTTGGTATCAGTGGATAAAATAGTGCCCCAAGGGCCCGATAAAAGCAAGCAAGGGGCCGCATCTGGCCCCCGGGCCGCAGTTTGGAGATCACTGGTTTAGAGGACCATATTAATATATATTTTAATCCCCTGCAGGTGTGACACTACCAGAAAAACTATTTGTTTGCCGCTATTAAATTATTGCTTTCATTTTATCAGTCAGCTATTAGCTCCCCTCTTTCTTCACCTTATTACATCTAAATCTAGGCATACTAACCTTGGAAAGTTTCCCAGGTATGGTTATCATAAACAGTAAACACTGTATCATAAATTCTTGAATTCCATTGCATCCAGACAGTGATTAAGGTTGCGATTGAGGTTTATTTTGTGTGTAAAAAAAATAAATAAAAGGGTTAATATATTTTTCCTATTTTCCATCAATTATGGGAAAATTAAGGAAGAATCTGATTGGCTGCTAGGGGCAATTTAGGCAGTTTTTTCCTCTATTTAAAGTGACATCAAAGGAAAAAAAAATAACAAACATGTTATACTTACCTGCTAGGTGCAATGGTTTTGCACAGAGCAAAACCGATCCTCTTCTTCTCGGGTCCCCCACTGACTTTCTGGGCTCCTCCTCCTCCCTGCTGAGTGCCTCCATAGCAAGCCACTTGCTATGGGAGCACTCATGCATGCTTGCTCTCGAGCCCCACTCTGTGTGTCCATTGACATACAGAATGGGGCTCAGCCCCACCTCCTCACTGGCTGTGATTGACAACGGCAGGAGCCAATGGCTCCCTCTGCTGTATCTGAGCCAATGAGGAGGGAAAGAGCTGGGAGAGCAGTTGCTCTCATCCACATCACTAGATTAAGATTGGGCTCAGGTAAATGTAAGGGGTGGCTGGGGGGAAGCTATACACAGAAGGTCAGCCCTTAGAACCACTTTAATTCAGGTTGCATGCTTTAAATAAATTTAACTTAAAGCATGTCACAGTCCTAGGCAGTTGAAAGGAGAAGTGTAGGTTAGCAAAAAAATAAACATACATACTCACCTAAATGGCTACAGCATCGATCGGATGCTGAAGCTGGCCCCGCTTGCTCTAAGACTGAGAACTGAGCAATCACATGACCACTGAACGTTCAGTTCTTGGTCTTCATTGACAGTCACCACTCTCTGCTCTGCCCCTCCAGCTTTCATTGGAGCATTAGGCTGGGGAGGGGGTGGGAGAGGATGACTCTGGCTTTCTGTGGTTGGAACCAGCTACTGGTCAGGCATTTCGATGCAGCCTGACATCCAGCCTGGACTGGCTCTGTGACGTCAGCCGAGAGTTGGTTTTAGCCTGCCGTTGGCTGAATCTGGGTCACAGAAATGCAGAAATAAGTGCACTCCTATGACCCAGAAGAGAAGTATGGCCAAAAAATCTCTGGCCATACTTATTTTTTAAACTAGAGCTATACAGTATCTAGAGATATCTGTAGCTAAAATTAAATGCCAATCTACAGCCTAGCCTCCCTATTGCTCTTTCAATTTAATGGACTGTCTTACCGACAGCCTTTTCAGGAAAGTCACATCAGACTGCAGTTGTGAGTATCTTTGAACCTATTGATCCTTTTGACACATTTCTCTGGTTAAGGATTTTTCCCATTACATGTTCACTTTGAATTGCCCAGGCTCATGACATCTTTACTTTAAATGCCTATAGCTAAAACTGTTCTTTCAGGATCTTTCTTCTCCAAGAATGTAAAGTGCTCAGCCTACTATGTTTCTATAAGAGCCATGTCACACTCGTGATCCTGATACTAGCAAGACTTTATCAGTAATTACAGGGAAGACACATACCTGCTTTGTATTTGCTTCTCCCAAGCTGGCTTCAGCAGTGAATTGTCACTCAAAGTGAGCAGCAATGTAGAAGCACCAGCATAATCTTGTGAAATAGCTGCAGCGCAAAATGCACCAATACAATATTAATTATATCTAATTCATATGTATACCATTCAAAAATGTAATATCATTACCATTACCATGACTGCTTGCGGTCTTTGGCAAACATCATATTTAGATTCTTGCTTCCACCATCACTTTTCATTTGGCTTTGTCTTTTGCCAGGTTAATGTTCTGCTTTTTTTTCATGGCTGCCTGTCTTTTTCTGGATGTCATCCATCCACTATTTTCTTCCCCCCTACCCTTCCTTTACCTTGCTCTTTTCCAAAATGATGTGTCATTGAGTTTCTTGCAATACAATTAAAAAAAAGTTTGCAAGATATTGTGAAGAGGGGGGTTTTGAAGCAACGGGGAACACCATCCTTGTCATTAATGCATATGTCTATTCTAATTACTCTCCAGATGGAGGAACGTTATATGGTTTATTGTTTGATGCGCCTTCCCATGAGCCTCCACTACTACCATTTTCATAGACAACCCCACTGCATTGGTTTGTGTCGTATTGAAATCCTGATGGGGTCTCCTGTAAGCGGAAGATCCGTGTACCCCCATTAGCCCTCCTCATTCTCCCAACCATATTATGTGGGAGTGTGACGAAGGCACTTATTCCCCTGAGAGAGATATTTATTCTCTTTCACGGGTAAATTGTGATTACTTGCAAAAAATAATTTATACAATGTATCATCTAATCTTATATGTTTTTTGTTTACTCTTTACTCCAGAATTCACTGGTTTCCTTTCTATCTATTCATCTCTTCAGTCCACACAGGTTGATCTGCGCAGTCAGCTCTGCATAACAAAAAGTAAGTCAAAACTATTTGATCTATTGCCATGGCACCACTGAATATACTTTCCCTGAATGTTCAGGGAATAAATGTCCCTCAAAAAAGGACCAAAGCCTTCCGTACTTTCCATAACAAGAAGGCTCACATAGTATGCCTCCAAGAAACACACTTCACCAAAGATTCTACTCCAAAATATATTTCTCCTTTTTATCAACAAATTTACACGGCTTCTGCCTGTACCAAGCAAAGGGGAACTCTAATTGCATTTCACCGATCCACACCATTCACCTTATCATCAGAAATTAAAGACCCAGAAGGTAGATACCTGATACTCATGGGTTATATAATGGATACAGCAATCACGGTGATTTCCTACTACGCTCCTAACAAACAACCTACACCATTCCTCTCACATATATTACAAGTGATTAATACACACAAAATAGGAACAGTGATAATGTGTGGGGATTCGAACCAGGTCCTCCTCCCATTTCTAGATAAATCACCTTTTACACCATCCAAAATAACCTCTAGATTACCTTTATCTCAACTTCTTTCCAAATACAATCTGGTAGATTCATGGAGAGAAAGTAACCCAATGAAAAAGAAATTCACTTATTTCTCGCACCCTCATCAAACCTTCACCAGAATAGATCATATTTTTCTAACAATAGGAATGATACCAGAAATTATTGCATCAGATATAATTCCGATTCCGTGGTCTGACCATAATGCAGTATACACTACTATAGCCTCAGCCATGACCCAACGTGGTACTTACCGGACATAATGCTCAAACACCCACTACAGATGGCCATTGAACAAGCTTTAAAGGAATACATATCAATTAATAATACAACAGACATCTCCCCAATAACACTGTGGGAAGCTCATAAACCTGTCTTGCGTGGTACAATACAAAGACAAATGGCACTATTTAAATGGGAACGCAAAAATCTAGCAAAAAAACTAGAACTCAATTTTAATGCAGCCTACATATCATTTCAAGATAATCCATCTCAGAGTACAAAATCTCATCTGGAAAAATCTAGATTGGAATACGATCTATTTCTCACTGAGTCAGTTGATAAATCCCTCAAACGCTCCAAACACAATTTCTACATGAATACAAACAAACCAGGTACATATTTGGCTCGGGCATTAAATTCAACTAACAAATCTTTCAAACCAATACGTTTGAAATTATCAAAAAATTTTTACACTTGTAATCCAGTTAAAATAGTCCATAAATTTCACTCACATCTCGCAACTTTATACAAGACAAACAACGAATTTAATCCTACAGAGGCTGAATCCTTCTTCTCAAAAATAACCTTACCTGAGTTATCTCAGAATCAAAAAAGCAGTTTGGATGAGCCTATAACTATAGATGAAGTTGCTAACGCCATAAAAGACCTAAAACTTAACAAAAGACCAGGCCCAGACGGCTACTCGGCTTTATACTATAAAACATTCTCAGAAATACTCTCTCCCATTCTCACTGAAACTTTTAACAAACTTCTAGATGGACATTCTTTTCGGCAAGAAACACTAATGGCAATTGTTTGTATGATCCCAAAACCCCTTTCTGATGATACTTTCTGTGTGAATTATCGGCCTATCTCTCTGTTAAACCTCGATATTAAATTATTAGCAAAAATAATAGCAAAACGCCTCAATAGCATTATAGGAAAATTAATACATAGAGATCAAGTAGGCTTCATGCCAAATAGACAGGCAGGCGATAATATATGCAGGGCAGTGTTATTGGCACATATTGCTAAAAAACGGAAAATCCCTTTATGTTTTCTATCTCTCGATATTAAGAGGGCATTTGACACAGTATCCTGGCAATATATGCAATATTCATTACAAAAATGGGGTTTTGGACCCCACTTTTTAACATGGATCAAAGCATTATATAATAAACCCAAAGCCTATATAAAATATGCTGGATACAAATCTGAAGCCTTTAATATCGAAAGAGGTACCCGACAGGGTTGCCCATTATCTCCCTTATTATTTGCCCTTATACTCGAACCCATGGCCCAATACATCAGAACAAACCAAACTATAACTGGCATTGAAGTAGGAGGTATTACACACAAATTATGTATATTTGCAGACGATATATTACTTTTTCTATCATCACCACAGATCTCTGGTCCTAACTTAATACCAGCTCTTGATGAATTTGCAGCCCTATCCGTCCTTATGATTAATCCTAAGAAATGCCTAGTGCTTAATATTTCACTCACAAACATGGAATTGATCCCGGCTAGGGCTGCACTCCCATTCACATGGGCAGAAAAATCAATCCCATATCTTGGAATTCATTTAACAGCATCTCATTCTGACTTATTCTCAACCAATTATCCTCCTGTATTAAGACAGATCACAAATCTAATAAAACAATGGTCGCAACTTCCTTTATCCTGGATAGGGAAGATTAATGCAATCAAAATGACTATTCTACCCAAATTGCTTTATCTATTCAGAGTCCTCCCTATTCCAATTCCTTCCTATTTTTTGAGAATAGTACAAAAAAGAGCAACTTCGTTTATATGGGGCTCTTCTAAACCACGTATACCTATACACACACTACATCTTCCCAAAAATAAAGGAGGCCTGGGATACCCTAATTTTACTAACTACTACAGAGCAGCACATTTGGCCAGTCTGTCCAAATACCATGCAAAACAGGAAATCCCATTATGGGTATTTATAGAGGCTTCAGAAAATGACCCTCTATTAATATCAAATTTATTATGGCTTGATCCTAAAGACCGCTTTAAAATTCATAATCCCATAACTAAACACTTCTTATCTCTCTGGGATAAACTAAAAACCAAATATCAGTTACAATCTCCACACAATCCTCTCCTTTCTTTTATCAGAAATCCGGCCTTTTATCCGGCATGGATCTACCCAAATTCTTTTAAAGCTTGGACAACATCAGGCATTCAGACACTAAATGACTTCATAGCATCTAAATCATTCCTTTCATTCCCATCGCTTAGAGAAAAATATGATCTACCAAACTCTGAGATATTTAGATATCTCCAAATCAAAAATTTCTATACACCATTCCTAAAGGGGGATACACCATTATCCCAATTATCCATTTTTGAATCAATCTGTACAAAAGATCCATTTGCTAAAGGTACAATTTCATCACTTTATAATCAATTATATGGAGTAGCAAATCTTAATAGACCCTCTTACGTTCAGAGGTGGGAGGAGGACCTGGGACGAACTTTAGAAGACACGGACTGGTCTAACATATGGCTCACATCTAAGTCATCTTCACCCAACATCTTAGCACTGGAGACAAATTATAAAGTCCTAACTCGCTGGTACCTTGTACCCGCTAGAGTGGCAAAATATTCACCTAATACCTCAGCTCTTTGTTTTCGAGGATGCCCAGAAATAGGCACATATTTACACATATGGTGGACGTGCCCAGTAATCCAAACCTTCTGGAAGGAAGTCTTCGTGATTGCATCTAAAATATTTAAAAAAATAATACAACCAGATCCATATTTAACTTTACTTAATCTAAAATTAAGTAATGGTTAACACTCTCTCAATTCAAACTTATGATCCAACTAATAACGGCTGCAAAACAAACAGTGGCCAAGGCATGGAAATCTCCTACATTGGTACTAGCAGAAACAATTCACAGAATGAATAATACAATGTCCCATGCTAAGATGGTAGCCATCGATCAAAATCAAATTCCAAAATTTGAAAAACTTTGGCATCCTTGGATAAAACAGTTCCTGTCAAACTTCAATGACTCTGTCCTGTTGCCATGGTAACAGATTAAATGACTTACAGAGACACCCATTCTAAGGCTTCAAAGAGAACTAAAAAGAATAATAAACTGACGAGCGGGACAACCTTGTGGACCATACCTCTACCTTTCAACCCTTTTTCTTCTTTCTCTTTCCTTTTCTCCACCTTACGATTAAAGCTCATTATCAGAATTTATTTGACCTATATACACTCTACTTGTAAACAATATGTATAGTAGGTATAAATCATTTAAATACCTACAAAAGTAACTAAGGAAATGATATATATCTTTAATTTAGGTTTACGTGAACCCAATGTTTAATATTTGAAATTTCATGATATTTACCTATATAAACCCTACTGTAAAACATTGAGCTTACTTTATAGATCCTTGTAAACTTACTTTATGTATCTTTATAACATTGTATACTCAATAAACTTCTTTTGACAAGGAAATCCTGATGGGGATCGCTCTGTTGCACTCCTGGAGGTTCGCCTCTTGTGTGGTGTAATGGAGCCTCAAGTATGTCCGGAGGCTATGGTGCGGCGCATCCGTTATGTTTTATTAGTAACTACAGAGGACCTTGTGGTCCAAGAAATTCTTTTACTGTTACTCCTTGTTATAGTACAGGTTCTTGCTTATTAAGTGCACCCAGGATGGGCGGGAGGGACAGGACCTCACCTACTGGTAAGGTCTGCCCACACCCCACATAGGCCCTTGTATACAACCAAAGTTTTAGGGTTGTATGCACCTTAAGTCAATAAGACTTTATTTATTTTTTTATTTTTTACTCCTCTTAACTTTTTCGAGGCGACGGTTTGACTGACCTTCCCAGTCACCGCCCCCGTATTTGGTGTTCTATTTCACTTTTGCCTTTTTTCTTTCCTATCTACTTTTCCTTTTCCACCTCCCCCCATTTCTACTGTGTCACCCCCCCCTTTTTTTTTTGTCTCCCCCTCCCCTTTTATTTATTTGAAGACATGGCGGTAGACTCAATTAAGGTAACTTCCCTTAACGCTAAGGGATTAAATGTACCGGAGAAAAGACGAATGTTGCTCCACGACCTTAAAAAATCACACACTGACATAGCCTTCATCCAGGAGACGCATTTTAAAATGAACAAATCCCCTGTGCTCCAGAATAGATTTTATCCACGAGTGTACCATTCTACAAACTGTAATTCCAAATCTAGAGGAGTTTCCATCCTGATTTCCATTAAAATCCCATGGCAATGTCAGGAGACATCAGCAGATCCTGAGGGTCGTTTTTTATTTCTCAAAGGCCTGGTGGGGGAATCACGGTTTACATTTGCGACACTCTACGCCCCTAATGAAAGTCAGGATGGTTTCCTTAAACGCACTATAGCTAAGCTGATGGCATTCCAAGAAGGCCAGTTAATCTTGGGGGGAGACTTTAATGTGCCACTGGCCCCTTCGGTAGATACCTCTTCAGGTAATTCCTCCTATCCACAATCACATCGTAAACGAATAGTGCAAACCCTACACAAGGCTCACCTGATTGATATCTGGAGACTCCAACATTCAGGGGAGAGGGACTATTCCTTTTACTCACCCCCCACAAGGTATACTCCAGGATCGATTTTTTCTGATACCTCATGACCAGTTACACCTAGTAAGCTACACAGGAATAGGTATGATCACATGGTCAGACCATGCTCCTGTACACCTCACATATACACTCATGGAGAGACCCTCACCCAGATCTTTATTTTGGCGCCTGAATGAAAGTCTACTACAAATACCTGAGGTTCTAGCAGATGTGACCAAAGAATTAGACTTCTATTTTAAAGAGAATGACATCCAGGGTTGTGATCCTGGAATCTTGTGGGAGGCTCATAAATTCGTCCTCCGTGGGATTCTCATTAAACATGGGACAAGGATTAAAAAAGACAGAAATGCACAACTCACCAAACTGCTTGCTGACTTAGCCAGGTTTGAAACACAACATAAACATTCTCCTACTCAGGATATGGAGGCGAAATTGAGGACTATCCGTTCTCAAATAACAGACCTTCTACAATATAAAGCAAAGGCTGCTCTTCAGTTTTGTCGTAAGCTGTCTTACGAGTCAGGAGATAAGTGTGGGAAACTTTTGGCTAAGTCAGTCCAAGAAATTAAAACCTCCTCGTACATACCACAGATTACCACTCCGGACGGTCAGAGAGCCACCCTTCCGACAGACATATCAAACAGGTTTGAGGCCTTCTATCTAGATTTGTATGACCTACCCAGCTCTGCTTCCACTCAGACAAACATTGACCAGTACATTTTAGACTCCCAAATGCCATCACTTCCAACAGAAACCCAACTACTTCTTTTTTTTACGTTATAACAAACTTTTTATTTGCAAGATTGTACATAATATATGAAAAGCATTGGTACACATGTTTAACATCATACAGAATACATTCCGTACATAAAGAACATGATACACATATATTTCTATCATGTAGTTAGTTCTTCAGGTTCTGCTATAATCCGTACATTTCCACGCTCATACTTGGTAAGTATCAGGATAAGCATCATCTATGTGCATGTCGTAGACTCTTGTAACCATCTATCCCATATTCTGTTATATTTATTTGGACAACCTCTGTTAATATAAAGGAATTTTTTATATGGAAGGGTTGTGTTAATGTCTCTTTTCCAGTCCACCAATTGAGGGGGTTCGGATCTCATCCATTGTCTGGCAATAATTTTCCTAGCCGAAAATAAAGTTTCATGTAGGAATATTAGTGTGAATTTATCTAGTACATCTGGAAAAATCCCCAGTAGGCATTGCTTTGGGTCAAGAGTTAATGGGGACCCCATGTCGTCATGCAAGAAGGTAACTATTTGTTTCCAGTAGTCTTGTATCTTATGACAAGACCATATAAGGTGAAAGAATGTGCCTGTTTCAGTTCTACACATTGGACATGTGATGGATTGACTTCTTTTATATCTAGCTACCCTAAGAGGAGTGAGGTATGCACGATGAAGTATAAAGATTTGAGACAGTCTGTCTGAAAGTTTGGGTGAAACCGACTTGCATGTTTCCAAGGCCTCTTCCCACTCCTCGTCCTCCATCCTTCCAACCTCCCTCTCCCATCTTGGTTTCAACGCGTAAGCTAATTTCGCAGAGGTAGGGGCTGATAGCATGTTATAAAAACAGGAAATGAGTTTTTTTGAGTCTGTATCCTTGATTATGGCTATAATAGGGTCAGGAGTGGGCTGAGGAAGACCCCGCGAAAACTGCGTTTGGATCGCGTGACGGATCTGGAGATAACAAAAAAACATTTGATTCGGGATCTGAAACTCCAGCTTAAGTGTCTCAAACGTTTTAAAAGTTCCATTTGTGAACAGATGGTGTAAATAGCATATGCCCTTGGCTGCCCATAAGTCCGAGTTCTGGACTCCATTAAGTTCCTGCAGCTTGTTATTATGCCAAAGTGGTGTATAGTCATTAATTGATGGTGTCTCTAATTTGGAAGAAGCCAATTCCCATATGCGTCTGTAATGATATAGCAAAGAATGTCTATAATCTTTTGACTGTGTATTCCCTACACCCACCGCTATCCCGTTTATTGGGTCCCCAGTATGCTGAGTCCAACGGGGGCTCAGAAGAATGAGAAAGCGTTCCTTGTCAGTTTTGTCAATGTGAAATAGTTGGGACAGCTGTGACGCAATATAATAATGGTTAAAATCAGGTAATGCTGTTCCACCCATGTCCGTTGAATTTTTAAGTGTTTGCCATGAGAGTTTGTGTCTGGATTTCCCCCAAATAAATGGTTTAAGTAGTGCTTCTAATAGTTTAAAATACTTAAGGGGTAGATATACTGGAGTATGCCATAAGACGTAGAGTACCTTAGGCAGTAGTACCATCTTTATTAAATTGACTCGGCCCCATATTCCTAAAGGGAGGCGGGACCAGACCTGGATCTTTGATTTGATTAGGGAGAATAATGGTTCGATGTTCAAGGAAATGTAGTCTACTGGATTCTTGGATATTTTAACGCCAAGGTATTTTATTATATCCACCCGTTGAAGGGGTAAATTAGACTGTGATTCTGTAGGCGGAAAACTATCAATTGGTAATATCTGTGATTTACCCCAATTAATCTTCAAGCCCGAGAATTTCCCAAATTGCTCAATTACGTTAAGAGCTGTGTGTAGCGAGAGGCCAGGGTCTGCCAGGTAGAGGAGAGTGTCATCTGCATAGAGGCTAATTTTCTCAGTAAGAGATCCGAATGTCAGACCTATTATCTCCTGGTTAGTACGAATGGACACGGCGAGGGGTTCCGATGCCAGGGCATACAGCAAGGGCGAGAGCGGGCATCCCTGTCTCGTACCTCTGCTTAGGCCAAATTCCCGAGAGGGGCATCCATTGGCCACCACTCGGGCAGTCGGTTGCTGATATAACAGTTGCACCCATCTAATAAATTTGGGCCCAAATCCGTATCCCTCCATGCATCTCCAGAGATATTTCCACTCAACCGAATCAAATGCCTTGGCTGTATCTAATGTTACTATTACTCTTGTGCCCACATTATCATGCTTGGCCTGAAGATTGATAAATAGCTTCCTTAAATTAAAGGAAGTGTTTCGGCCAGGCATAAACCCTGACTGATCCACATGTATAAGGGATAGTATTACTTGGTTTAGACGTTTGGAGAGTACTTTGGCTAGTATTTTGACATCTACTTGGAGTAAAGATATGGGGCGGTACGATTCAGGGTATCCTAAATCTTTCCCTGGTTTGGGTATAAGTACTATCGTGGCTTCTCTCATGGATGCAGGTAGTGTTGAGGTTTCGAACATAGTGTTATACAGAGTCAGCAGTTTGGGTGTAAGTATCTCAGAAAAGTGTGCATAAAATTCAATGGGCAAACCATCGGACCCTGGGGATTTGGACCTAGCAAAATCTGCAATAGCAATCTTTATTTCCTCCACCGTAAGGGGTGCCTCAAGAAGTTCAACTTGACTCTCAGAGAGTTGTGGGAGTAAGATGTTGCTCAAAAACTGATCCATTATTGTCGTATCCTCCGAGACCGTCGATGTGTAGAGTTCTGTAAAAAAATCTCTAAACTTGGAGGACACGACAAAAGGATCCGTGATCGGCTGTCTATCCTTATCATGAAGCGTAATTACAATTGGGGGTTTGTCTTCACTATGAACAAGATATGCGAGCAATTTACCTGCTTTTTCTCCATGTTCAAACCACCGCTGTCTATTAAAGAATAATTTCTGCTTAGCTTTTACATATTGCATCTGAGACACCACTCTTGTCTGTAGTTTAAGAGTATTGGCATTTGTTATGGATGGGTCAGCTATATATGCTTGTTCTGAAGAGGATAGTTCTATGATTGCTTTATCTAAGGCTTCTGCGGAGTTTGTTTTAATCTGATTAATGCGTGAGGTCAGGACAGCTCGGACATGCAACTTAAACGTGTCCCACACTACTGGCGCGGGAGCAGAGTGTTCATTGTCCGTAAAAAAACGAGACCATTCCACCTCAATCATATCATCTTCTGGCAGCAAAGACAACCAAAATGGGTTCAAACGCCAGGCCCGCTTCTGCTTGGCAAGGGACACGCTAAGAGTAATAGAGTAAAAACTATGATCAGACAACAGCCTAGGTCCAAAGGACACTGTCAATAATCTAGGTAAAAGTTGTTTAGAAATCAGAATGAAATCTATTCGGGACATCGAGTTATGCGTGGAGGAGAAACATGAATAAGCATTAGTATGCGGAAATTTATGTCTCCATGTATCAATTAGATGAATGGATGAGGTTATTTTATGTAATTTAGTGTCATTTGTCCTCATTGTGGCTACTGTCAGTGGGCGAAGTCTGTCTAGGGTATCATTCATTGTAGAATTAAAATCCCCCATCCATACTGCTTGCACTGTGGGGTATCTTGCCATGAAGGAGACACCCTCCAGTATTATAGTAATAGAGAACGGAGGGGGGACATAGAAAGCTAAGATTAGGAAGGGTTCCCCGTATAGTTTAGCAGATATAAAGACATATCTGCCCTGAGGGTCTGTACATATCTCTCCTGGCTCAAAGTGTATGGATTTTGCAATTAAAATAGATACACCTCTGGAATGGGATGTAAACGTCGAGTGAAATGCCCATCCTACCCAGGGGCGACGTAAGGCCATCTGTAGCTTACCGTCTATATGGGTTTCCACCAATGCTATTACATCAGCCCTCTGTTTCTTAAGGAATGTGAAGGTTGCTGACCTCTTAAGCGGTTCACGCAAGCCCCTCACATTCCAAGTAAGGAATTTTATAGACGCCATATGGAGTTCTTACAGATCAATTTCAGTGTTAAGGTGTGTATCCTGAGTCTCACCAGTACCTTTATACAAAGATTATGTATGTGTGTGTACAGTACTACAAAATATAGCATCAAAGATAAATTTTCAATATTATTCAAAAAACTATATTGATTCAAAAAGTGTAAACATTGTACTTCTTGCATTTTAAAAAGTAACTGAAACATTTTCCCTCCCCTCCCCCTCCCAGCCCTGCACTGACCCCAACCTGTGCGGGCATTCTTCCCAAACAAAACTGAACTTGAAATCCGGGAAAAAACAGTCAGTTTCATCTGAAATAAAAGAAAAAACCAGAGTAGTCGTTGGGTTTTAGAACCCGGGGTAAACATATCCCACAGAATCATGTATAAAGAAAATAGTTGCGTGCATTCACTTGGAGATGTAAATGAGTGTAATTGTAGTTGAACGTCTTCATTCCAGGTTCGATGACTGATTTCCCTAAAGGTGCGTGGGGCAAAGTCACGCTGCACCATACTTGTGTTCTGTAGGACTGTTACTGACCCGAGGCTCCGGTCGTCAAAATAATAAGTGGTAGTACATAGTTTCTCCTGAGGTGTTTAAGGCAAAGTCCCTCATGTTGTAAGAAAAGAGGCTTGCGGTCCCCTGTCGCAATACACGTCCATGTGCAATATGTGTTGGGTTATTCATTCTCTTTCCTGTTATCTCGGCGATCCAGCCAGGCGATGGTATCTTCAGGGGTTTCAAAGAAAACGGCTCGGCCATCATCTTCCACGCGAAGGCGTGCGGGGAATAACATTGAGTATTTAAGATTTTTGATGCGCAGGCGCCTCTTGGCTTCGGTGAAATTTTGCCTACGTTTCTGTACTTCAGTGGAAAAATCAGGGAAGATGGCTACCCTGACGTTGTCAACGGGTATATTACCTTTCAACCTTGCCATGCGCAGCGTTGCGTCGCGGTCTTTGTAATTTAGCAATTTGGCGATAAATGTTCGGGGTGGGGCACCCTGTGGTGGTGGCCTAGCTGGCATACGATGTGCTCTTTCGACAGCAAATGTGGACGAAAAGGCCTCTCTGCCATACGTTGTAATTAGTAATTGTTCCAGGAATGTGGTGGGGTCTTTCCCTTCCGTCCCTTCTGGTAGGCCAATGAAGCGGAGGTTACACCTGCGAAGTCTGTTCTCCATATCATCCTGCTTTGCCAGGAGTTGATTGATCTGGTATTGCATGCGTTCAGAAGTAGTCTGTAATGGCGGGATCGCATCCTCCACCTCTCCCAATCTGGTCTCAGATGTCTTAACTCGCTCCTTAAGCTTATGCAGGTCTTGTCGAACCAGGGAGACATCTACCTTCACCTCCTCAATTTTGGTTGTGAGGGCAGCTTGTAGCGCAGAGATGGCTTCTAGCACTCTATCTGTGTCTGCGCCCGCCCCCTCCTTCCCCCCCGACGCGGTGCCGCCATCGTCCCCCAAGCTATCTTTATCCTGACGGCGGTATTTATCAAGTTTGGCAGCCGTGTCGGTCCTGGGTTTCGGCGGGGCCATGGCTGTTAGTAAGAGGTGGCAGACGCAGCTGACCGAGCGGTTGCAGAGTTGGTGCAGAGGGTGAGTTGGGGGAGTCTAGGATAGGTTTTGAGTCTCCGTTCGCCCCCAATGGGCCCGAATACCCCCAGCAGATTTGAGTAGGGACAATGCTTTAGCGAGCAAGGGCACTAGGATTATCAGCCGGGGTTCAGATCAGGCAGAGGAAAGATAGGAGGGTCAGGAGTGTCCAATACATAGTAGCAAAGTGGGTGCCATTTACCTGGAGGATGTAGAGGTCATCTGTAGAGCTGAGTACTTTGATGTCCCTGGAGGAGTTGCAGGGAGCAGTGGGTGGGTTAAATGATGCACTGTACTGTGTGCAGAGTCCAGGAAGGGGGGATGTGGTGCTGGTAGTGAGATTAGGAGCACCAAGATGGCCGCCGAGACTAGGCCGAAATCACTGATTTGGGGTGGTCACTGTGTGGGGGGGCACCGTTCAGTGTGTGAGGGGCTCCCATTCAGGATCTGGTGTAGCAAGATCGGCTTTTGGTGGGGGAGCCAGGCATCAGTGGGGCCAGAACACAGCACTTTTACAGAGGCCGGGAGGAGCAAGATGGCCGCCGGAGCCCAGGACCAGGCCGAAGCCGCGGCCTGGATTTGAGGCCGCCGCCGCACCGAGGGGCACCGCACCACCCGACCCCCCAATCGGCAGCCTGCAGGACCGGGTGCGCTTGTGGCAGGAGATCCAGACACCAGGGAGGCCAGGAAGGGGTATAGATGAGGTGAGGAGGGTGAGTGGAGCAAGATGGCCGCCGGCACCGACTAGGCCGAAGCCGCGGCCTGTATTTGTGGCTGCCGCCGCGGAGGAGCGCCGCGCCGCTCGGAGCCCCCGGCCGATCAGAAGACCACCAACACAGGTCCGGATATGAATAAGATCCTCAGGAGGTATGTCAATCTGCTTCGGAAGATTACTGATAGACAGGATTAATGTGGATTCAGGAGTATTGGACGGAGCTCGGGTCTTCCACGTCCTACTCCATGCTGTAGCAGGCCACGCCCCCCAAACCCAACTACTTCTAGACGAACCGATCACATTGGAAGAGCTGCAAGTAGCAATGAATTCCATGAAGATAGGTAAAGCACCTGGCCCAGACGGTTACACGGTTCAATATTATAAGACTTTCCTACCGATCTTAGGACCACGTTTGGTGACAATCTTTAACGCACTAGGAGCCACTGCCGACTTCCCCAAGGAAATGCTCAAAGCCCATATCTCTTTAATCCACAAAGAGGGGAAAGACCCAGGTCTATGTGGCAGCTATAGACCCATATCCCTTTTGAATGTGGACCTCAAATTGTTCTCGAAAATCATTGCATCCAGGTTAGCTCAACACCTCCATTCCCTAATTCATCTAGACCAAGTCGGGTTTATTCCCTCCAGAGAAGCAAGGGACAATACTATCAAGGTCCTCAATCTTATCCAAGTAGCTAAAGCCAATAAGATCCCTAGTGTATTTTTTAGTACAGACGCCGAAAAGGCCTTTGACAGAGTGAATTGGGCATACATGTTCTCAGTCCTCCGTCATATCGGCCTAGGAGACAGGATGATGCAATGGATTGGCAACATATATTCGCATCCATCTGCCCAGGTGAAGGTTAATGGGGTACTTTCCAGCCCCTTCACCATCAGAAACGGAACTAGACAGGGCTGCCCTTTATCTCCCCTTCTTTTTGCCCTCTCCCAAGAACCCTTCCTGTGTACGGTCAGAGCAAATCTTGATATCACAGGCCTCCGTATAGGTAACACCCACTGCAAAATATCAGCCTACGCGGACGACCTCTTATTCTCCTTAACAAACCCAAGAATCTCCCTTCCAAACCTTATGCGAGAATTTAAAATCTTTGGGGCGATTTCCCATTTAAGGATTAATTTTGCTAAGTCCGAGGCGATGGGCATCGTGATTCCAATCCAATTTCCACTTTAAGTGGACTGAGACTGCACTACAATACTTGGGTACGAAAATTCCTCCTGATATTTCATGAACGTTTGAACTAAATTTCCCTCCCTTATTGACAAAGGCCCGCGCCCTATTAGATAAATGGCATACCATTTATACCATACCATGAGTATACTACCGAAATTCATTTACCTCATCCAAGTCCTGCCTATACACATCCCACCCCTTTTTTTCAAACAGGTTCACGCGCTGTTCACCAGATTTGTGTGGGCACATAAAAGACCCCGCCTACGACGGACACAGATGACCCTTCCCAAACAATACGGAGGCCTAGCATTACCCGACATACGAACATATTACCTAGCATCACACCTAGGACGTATTCTAGATTGGAGAAGAAATAAACAAAATAAACTTTGGGTACAGCTCGAACAATCACAATCTCATATCCCATTGGGAGGAGCAATGTGGTGCTATGGTGACCTCCCACATGGGCTGAAATCTCACCCACTCATTGGTACCACTCTGAAGAATAGCTCTCAAGTTGCTTTCCATACATCCCTCACGTCAAAAAACTCTCCTCTTCTTCCCATACTAGGTAACCCTAAATTTAGCCCAGGTCTATGCCCAACGGAATTTATCTCTCTCAGAGAATCAGGCAGTGATCATGCAGCTCGGTTTGTTCTGGCAGGGAAGTGGCCATCCATCTCAGACTTATGTAATCCAGCAGGGAACTACCACCTTCCCTTCTGGAAAGCTGTACAATTACATCATTTTCTCCACTCCCTCCCTGACCCGCAAGACTTTACCAGGGAACAAACTTCATTTGAGTTTCTATGTGTGGAGGATACTCCGTTAGCCCACATCCTGTCCCAAACATATTCATTGTTAGTCTCACCTAAGACACAGCCACAATTACACTGTTTGACCAGTTGGGAGAAAGACCTACACTGTATATTTTCTCCTACACAAAGACAACGAATCATTTCCCTTTCCCTTAAGTCCTCGCTCTGCACTAAACTACAAGAAACCAATTTCAAAATACTCACCCGATGGTATCTGACTCCCTCTAGACTTAAGAAATGTTTTCCGTCTACCTCCGGGCAGTGCTGCGTTGTATGGAGGGAGAGGGAACTCTGATTCACATCTTTTGGTCATGTCCCAAGCTGAGGGAATTCTGGGATGATGTTAGACGGATCACCCAAAAGTTCACTGACTATGCTCTCCAGGATGACCCAGCATTTTGGTTACTACACCTTTCCTCGATTCCCATCAAGTCATATAAAAAATCCCTCATACGCCATTTACTTAATGCAGCAAAGGGATGTATCCCCATAATGTGGAAGCAAGGCGCCCCACCGGCCATATCATTATGGCTAAAGAGAGTTGAAGAAATTAAAAGAATGGAAGACTTGATCTTTACAGCATGACATAAACAAGAGGCATATAAGAAGACTTGGGATATCTGGAACCTGTTTATTTATTCAGATGAGGGTCAGCGACTATTAGGCGCCTAATTCATTTTCAGGTAATCATTAGAGCGACACACTCACTGTATTGCAGCAGACTTGCTGGCCTAGCTACCGCCATGTCTTCTTTCCCCATACCTGTTCACATACCCTTCCCCCCGTTTCTTTCCCCCATTCTCCCTTCCCCCTCTTCCTTTTTCTCACCTCTAACCCTCCCTTTCTTTCCCTTCGATTGATTTATTATGTTTTTTGTTTTATTTTGTTTTCTTTTCCTTCTTTTGTTCTTGCTATTATTTTTATGAATAGTGGAAAATGATGGTGAGGATCACCCCAACAGCAGGATTCTGTTTACAATCATTGCTTACCTCTACATTAGACCTCATCAGCTATTAATGATAATCCTGTAATTTAGGCACACCTATGCAGGCAGTTAATGTAGAGTTGGCTCTTTGTATCTGTACATGTCAGTGTAATTTGAGTTGAATAAACTTTATATTTGAAAAAAAAAAAAAGTTTGCATTTTCTCCTCAATATTCCTTCTAACAGATATGGTTTTGCTTCCCTGGCTTCTTGCAGCACCTTTTTATTCATCTAAAAATGTATAATATGTAGCCTGGGACTTAACTGGCAGGAGGGGAACAACTACATTCTCACTGGGCTGTTGTTGCTCTGTGTGTGCCTCCATCCACTAAAAGGCGCTCAAAGGAACATGGAGTACAAGAAAGACTCTAAAGAACATTGTAGAGGATTGGGGGACTGAACCACTGGCTGGCTACAAAACAACAATTCACAAGAGAGAGAAATTAAACGGGAGGGACAGCAGTAATTTTCTTAGGTGGAAGGAGGAAGAAGGCTCTCAAACAATGGAGTGCTCCAATCGTGCAGATCAAAAGGGTAGGCTGATACACAGACCAGGTTTGTCCAAATAAATCTACCCTTTTGATCTGCACGATTGGAGCACTCCATTGTTTTCTTTCCACATTTTCACGTGATGTGAGACCTGGATCCCCTGGCTGGACGTAAGACTCCTTCCGGGTGGTGGATATTGTGGTAGCTGTTCCCAACCAGAGGAGATGTGATTTGAGATCCGGCACCTCCACTTCCTTCCAGGACAGCCATCCATTTGGATCTCTAAGCCTGTTTGATACGGTGTCACTGACATCCGAATCCACTGGTTCCGGTAAGAGTGTTTAATCTCTCTCCATCTGAAGATTTCCATGTTGATGAATCACACACTAGGAGACCTTTCCACATTACCGGATTTCACTTTTTATTATATTGTTGGACTTTGTCATTGACTTTATTTATACTCACATTATGGTGGGGGCCACCCACAGGTTATTGTATCATATTCATTTTAATACATGTTTTTGACACATTTTAGCGCTACATTTTTACACTATGTCACAGTACATGTTGGCATTCATGGTTCCCTAAATGAACTGTAGCTCCCCAGTGCTGGCAGCACTCATGCAGCCCCAGACCATGACACTCCCACCACCAAGCTTGACTGTAGGCAAGACTCACTTGTTTTTGTACTCCTCACCTGGTTGCCTCCACACACGCTTGACACCATATGAACCAAATAAGTTTATCTTGGTCTCATCAGACCATAGGACATGGTTCCAGTAATCCATGTCCTTAGTCTGCTTGTCTTCAGCAAACTGTTTGTGGGCTTTCTTGTGCATCATCTTTAGAAGAGGCTTCCTTCTGGGACGACAGCCATGCAGACCAATTTGATGCAGTGTGCGGCGTATGATCTGAGCACTGACAGGCTGACCCCCCACCCCTCCAACCTCTGCATCAATGCTGGCAGTGCCTCTATTTCTCAAAGACAACCTCTGGATATGACGCTGAGCACGTGCACTCAACTTTTATGGCCAACCATGGCGAGGCCTGTTCTGAGTTGAACCTGTCCTGTTAAACCGCTGTATGATCTTGGCCACCGTGCTGCGGCTCAGTTTCAGGGTCTTGGCAATCTTCTTATAGATTAGGCCATCTTTATGTAAAGCAACAATTCTTTTTTTTTCAGATCCTCAGAGAGTTCTTTGCCATGAGGTGCCATGATGAACTTCCAGTAAAAAGTATGAGAGAGAGCGATAACACCAAATTTAACACACCTGCTCCCCATTCACACCTGAGACCTTGTAACACTAATGGGTCACATGACACCGGGGAGGAAAAATGGCTAATTGGGCCAAATTTGGACATTTTTACTTAGGGGTGTAATCACTTTTGTTGCCAGCGGTTTAGACATTAATGGCTGTATGTTGAGTTATTTTGAGGGGACAGCAAATTTACACTGTTATACAAGCTGTACACTTACTACTTTACATTGTAGCAAAGTGTCATTTCTTCAGAGTTGTCACATGAAAAGATCTAATAAAATATTTACAAAAATCTGAGGGGTGTACTCACTTTTGTGAGATATTGTATACAGGACTGGTAAGCGGCCCCGCGCCAACCATATACCACATTTAACAGAGGGACAGACTTGTGGCTAAGAACACTTTAAAGTGATACTAAAGTCCTGTTTTCTTTTCTTTAAAAATGACAAACATGTCATATTTACCTGCTCTGTACAGAGGTTTTGCACAGAGCAGCCTGGATCTTCCTCTTCTCGGGTCCTTATTTAGCAATCCTGCCCCCTCCCTCCTGTCGAGTGCCCCCATAGCAAGCAGCTTGCTATGGGGGCACCCGAGCCGAGCCGCAGCTCTATGTGTGTCCATTCAGACACAGAGCCGCAGTTCAGCCCTGCCCCCCCTCTCCTCATTGGCTAACTGATTTTGATTGACAGCAGCGGTAGACAATTGCATCACTGCTATGTCCCACCCATCAGGAGGGAGAGTCCCGGACAGCCGAGGAACTCCTGTACATCGCTGGATTGAGATGGGGCTCAGGTAAGTACTAGGGGGGCTGAGGCACACTAAAGGTTTTTTATCTTAATGCATAGAATGCATTAAGATGAAAAACCTTTTGCCTTTACAACCACTTTAAAACTAGTACACACTATTCATTTTTTTTTCATTCAACCCAGCTGGCTGAACGAAAAAAACTGGGAGCCTGGGAGGGGCCACTGTACTAACTATGTGATGTTTGTACAGTGATCTCCTCCGCTAAGCTATTTTGTTCTGACAGGGGGATGCCCGGCCAGATACACCGGCCAGCACTCTCAGCTACTGGCCGATTGGCAGACCTTTTTCGGTCAACTTCTGTCAGACCGACTGCCGTACACAGATTAAAGAAGGGAATACCATCCAATTAGGTCATATGGGTTGCCGCCATCCCTTATATAAGGAGAAAAAGAAATAACCCCTCAGAAAATGGTGGGACTTTAAAGGCAACAAAGTAATAAAAACAATTTTATTGGTACAAGTATACAAAAATACACATAAGAAAAAGTCTAATGCAATAACATTGAATAAACAATAAAGTAGTAAAATAAGGAATATACTGATGTAGGAATCGAATGTATATTCGTGTAGTCTTCCACCTGGGCCTACGCGTTTCGGGACTGCTAATAGAGTCCCTTCATCAAGGGCAACTCGTAGGAGGAATTTACACCAAGTATATTCAGGAAAGAAGGCTCACTGTCAAAGTCTCGGGGGTAGGTACGCACAAGGCGCCATAAGAATCCAAAAAGGAAACAGGCGTATGTCTGGCCCCGCCTTATCCACACTGGTCCCAATGTGTCGCCCCAGGAGAGCGAACTCAAGAGGGGCAGCACTATCCCGGAGGGATCCAAAAAGCAAAAAACCAAGCGGGGATTATCCTAGTGCTGATTCGTGAAGGATTGTATTAATAGATGTAAGCAGGTACCCCCAAGGTGTGAGCGAGGGAGTGGGTACACACGGCAATTCAGCCCATGATATTCGGCTCGTGTGTACAACCCTTTGCACCAACTCTTAAGGGGAAGCTACCCAAAGCACTCCAGTGCGAGGTTTTGGGCTCCAACGAGCTGATCAGCAGAAGGTTTAGTACATGTGGTCTACTGACTGCTGACTGTTGCTGCGGTAACCACCTATAAGTCCTCTCCACCCCCCTTAGCTAGGCCACCTTTGTAGATTATGGAAAGAGGTGGATTATTGGATTCATTGTTTGCTATTCATCTCAGTTAATCACTACAATATTACTATTTTCTAACTTTTGATTATTACGGCTGTGTTATAATCTTTGACGGTATAGCTTGTACTTTAGTGATACTTTTACAGATCTGTAATCAGGGGTATTTACACACAGATGTCTACATCTACAACATATAGGCCTGATTCACACATATGCAGGTTGTAGTTTGTATATTGCAGGTGAATTTTGCGTTTTTCAATACACGCTTTTGATCCATTGAAGTCCATGGAACCAAAAACCAGAAAAAAGTCCCTGGCCCTTTCCATAAAATGCATAGATGTGAATTACATCCGTAGGAAACCATGTTAAATGGACTGTAGGGTGTTTCTGCAAAACTGAAAACATACTAAAAAATGCATAGGTGTGAACCAGGCCATATACTCAGCTTAACCAGGTGTGTCAGAGTACAAAGCTGTTAGCAGAGTCATGGGCACAAGAACAGAGGACCTGACACACGAAGTGGAACCTTCAGTGGTAAGAGCTGCAAATATACAGTGCCTTGAAAAAGTATTCATACCCCTTGAAATGGTCCAAATTTTGTCATGCTGCAACCAAAACCTAAATGTATTTTATTGGGATTTTGTGTGATAGACCAACACAAAGTGGCACATAATTGTGAAGTGGAAGGAAAATGATAAATGGTTTTCAATTTTTTTTTTACAAATAAATATGTGAAAAGTGTGGCGTGCATCTGTATTCAGCCCCTTTACTCTGATACCCCTAACTAAAATCTAGTGGAACCAATTGCCTCCAGAAGTCACCTAAATAGTAAAAAGAGTCCACCTGTGTGTGTAATTTAATCTCAGTCTCAGTATAAATACAGCTGTTCTGTGAAGCACCCAGAGGTTTGTTAGAGAACCTTAGTGAACAAACATGAAGCATGAAGGCCAAGGAACACACCAGACAGGTCAGGGATAAAGTTGTGGAGAAGTTTAAAGCAGGGTTAGGTTATAAAAAAATATCCCAAGCTTTGAACATCCCATGGAGCACTGTTAAATCCATCATCCAAAAATGGAGAGTATGGCACAACCACAAACCTACCAAGACATGGCTGTCCACCTAAACTGACAGGCCGGGCAAGGAGAGCATTAATCAGAGAAGCAGCTAAGAGGCCCATGGTAACTATGGAGGCATTACAGAGATCTACATCTCAGGTGGGAGAATCTGTCCACAGGACAACTATTAGTCCTGCACTCCACAAATCTGGCCTTTATGGAAGAGTTGCAAGAAGAAAGCTATTGTTGAAAGAAAGCCATAAGAAATCCTGTTTGCAGTTTGCGAGAAGCCATGTGGGGGGACACAGCAAACATGTGGGAGAAGGCGCTCTTGTCGGATGAGACCAAAATTTAACTTTTTGGCCTAAAAGCAAAATGCTATGTGTGGCAGAAAACTAACACTGCACATCACCCTGAACACATCATCCCCACCATAAAACATGGTGGTGGCAGCATCATGTTGTGGGGATGCTTTTCTTCAGCAGGGAAAGGGAAGCTGGTCAGAGCTGATGGGAAGATGGATGGATACCAAATACAGGGCAATCTTAGAAGAAAACTTGTTAGAGTCTGCAAAAGACTTAAGACTGGGGCAGAGGTTCACCTTCCAGCAGGACAACGACCCTAAACATACAGCCAGAGCTACAATGGAATGGTTTAGATCAAAGCATATTCATGTGATAGAATGGCCCAGTCAAAGTCCAGACCTAAATCCAATTGAGAAACTGTTGCAAGATTTGAAAATTGCTGTTCACAGACACTCTCCATTAAATCTGACAGAGCTTGAGCTATTTTGCAAAGAATAGGAAAAATGTCACTCTCTAAATGTGCAAAGCTGGTAGAGACATCCCCAAAAAGACTTGCAACTGTAATTGCAAAGAAAGGTGGTTTTACAAAGCATTGACTCAGGGGGGCTGAATACAAATGCACGCCACACTTTTTACAGATTTATTTGTAAAAAATGTTGAAAACATTTATCATTTTTCTTCCACTTCACAATTATGTGCTACTTTGTGTTGGTCTATCACATAAAATTCCAAAAAACAATACATTTTTGGTTGTAAAATGACAAAATGTGGAACATTTCAAGGGGTATGAATACTTTTTCAAGGCACTGTATAATATTTAGATATTATAGTGGTCATTTTACTGTATTCTCTGTTTTATTAAAAATAAATCAGCCTTTACTTATATATTTGTTATTGATATAACATGTAATAGCAGAACACCCGTTTTCACTTTAGTAAAGTTATACACTAAGACCACGCTGTTGTTAACTAAATTATATTAGATTCAATCTGCCACTCTAGTACAAAAAGAGACAAATTAACAAAAGCAGCTATAACCTCCATTGAATGTCCCTGTAGCTGCTGGGCATACTTGCATAATGGTTAGCAGGAATTTTAAACCATTCTGGCTTGCAAATCTGTTTCATAGGTTCCTTGTCTGAAAAAAAAAACTCAGACTAAAACGGAAAATAAAATATGCCCATTGTTTGTAGTAAAAACAGTTTTATTTTAGGAAAATAAAATATAAAGGAATGTGTGGAAAAACAGACCAAAAAACAAGAAAGACGCGGTTCTTTCTTCCTGTTTGAAAAAAAAAAAAAAAAGAATAAATAATAAAAAATAAAAAAAAGATTAGAAACAGATGTTGAAAATCTTCATTATGCTAACACATCTCCTTGAGCTATCTTGTCCTTTTAAGAGGAATGTAAAACATTGTTTTGTATATATTGTTTATATTTATTGTAGTTAGGGTTAAAAAAAAAAAAATCTAAATAATTTTAGGCAGGTAAATATTAAATACTTGTATACTAAAACCAAACGTATACTAACATTTTTTCTGTGCTTTCAACTGTATTTGACTACCATAAATCACCAAATAAGCATTCATTGTTAGGGTTTATTTACTGTACTTTTTAAGGTATACAGTTATTGTGATACGGCACTGTGTCGCTTTAACTGCTAATTGCGCGGTCATGCAATACTGTACCCAAACAAAATTGATGTCCTTTTTTTCCCACAAATAGAGCTTTCTTTTGATGGTGTTTGATCACCTCTGCGGTTTTTATTTTTTGCACTATAAACAAAAAAAGACAGGCTATTTTGAAAAAAAAGCTATATTTTGTACTTTTTGCTAAAAAAAAGGAAACATTTTTTTTTAAACTAGTAATGGCGGCGAGCTGTGATTTTTATTGGGACTACGACATTGCAGCAGACAGATCGGACACTTTTCACACTATTTTGGGACCATTGACATTTATACAGCAATCAGAGCTATAAAAAGCCATTGATTACCGTATAAATGTCACTGGTAGGGAAGGGGTTAACACTAGGGGGCGATCAAGGGGTTAAATGTGTGTCCTAGGGAGTGATTCTAAATGTGGAGGGATGGGAATGCCTGGGGTAGGAGATCGATTGTTGTTCCTAATCAGTAGGAACAACAGATCGCTCTCTTCACCCCTGACAGAATGGAGATCTGTCTGTTTACATTGACAGATCTCTGTTCTCTCCTTCTCAGGAGCAATCACGGGTAGCCGACAGCCATCGCGGCTGCTGGCCACGCGCATGGGCTTCTACGTCACGCAGCGGGCGTGCGCGCCCTATACTCCTCAAAGTGTCCGCCGTACAGCTACAGCAATTCACACTGGAGTGTCATTCTGCCATCATCAATCGACAGCGGGTGGGCGGTCGGCAAGTGGTTAAAAGAGTAAACAGTACAGTATATATAAGTTTTTTGTTTTACTTTTTTCACTTTTTCTCTGTGGAACTTTAGCTTCTGAATTGAAAACATTTGGCGGCCCCTGCTCTATAGTAAAGAAAACAGCTTAGTAGTTTTGGATGTAACAGAGCTGAAAGGAGATTTTAAATGAAGTTCCACTGTAAAACAATTTGATTCTCAGTTTGCCCTTTAGTCTCCGAACCAGACTTGACCAATCCACACCCTTGTATCTGTATAGAGACCCAATTCCCAGCATAACCTGTCAGCTACTGTAAGGTTTTGCAATATTTTTCTCTTTAGACATTACTACACAGTTGGTCGGTGGGAAAGTTTACAAAACATAAATTTCTTAACATACCTCAGTGCTAAGAAATATTTTTATGATTTTTTTTTCCCCTACTTAAAGGTCCACTAGAGCAAAAAATATTTTATTACTGTAAGTTTATGGGGTTATTCCCTGTTATAACAATATTCAATAAATTATTTCCTTTTTTTATTTTACACACCTTAATTCATATTTTTCTGCAACTTTACATGCAAGCAAACTGTGGTGACAATGTAGATTGATGATAAGCAATGCCCTGATGACTTGCCAACACAAACATTAAGATCTGTGCACTATAATCCTCTCCCACCGTTCTCTCACCGCAAATAACAGCTCGGTGGTTGAATGCTGGTCATGACCATATTTAGTGAATGACACCACCCAGGTTACACAGCTGCTTTGTTGATATTCAGTTCCTGGCTGGGTAAAATGTAATTTGCAACTGGATTCCTGGAGAAGAGGATCAGGTAAATTTTTTTCCCTTTTTTTTTGTACTATGTATGCCTTACTTGGGGGGGTGGATTTATTTAGGGCCCCCTTATTCTAAAGAAGGCATGCAACCAGGTATAGTTCAGAGCTGGGAGGGATGCATGCTCTCTGCCCCTCCCTTGCATGGCCAGTAAGGTTGCATGGTACCAGCAGCTCTGACCAGAGCAGTCAGATGATTTTTTTGAAAGTTGGGCACATGGGCAGTAATCCAGTGGTCACCCACATGTGGTACAAAGGCAATATCAGTTTCTTCAAGTCATAGCAGTAATACGACCCTAACACTTGCCATGTAATGATAATGATGCTTTCTATAGAAGGGTCCTATCTCAAAGCAGTTGGTTGCATTCAATGAAGAAGTAAAGGAATCTATTCAATCTTGGTTGGGCATGAATACAATTGTCTGAATTAGCTTTTTCCAAACGTCTGTGGAACTTGACAAGTTTTGGGAAAAATGTTGCCTTTTGGCCAAATGCATTAGTATTGGGTGAGGTAGAGTGGTTTCAGGTGCTTTTAAAGCTTTTAGGACATTAAATGTGTGCACAATTTGTTGTTGGCTCTTTTTGTTGTATTTTATTATTACAGTAGTTGATTTTATAAAACCACATAACAATAACATGTACTTTTTCAAGTTGCCACTTAGATTCAATTTATCCCCTCTTGTCTAAAAATCCTCAAAAAAAAAAAAAAAAAAAAAAAATCCTCAAATAAGTACATAAAAATCTAAAAGAAAGAGCCCATAAACAATTCTGATAATTTATTTTAATTTTGTCCCTATCATAGTGTGCATGATCGTGATCTGATATAATACAAAAGTAACACAAAAAAAAAAAAAATGGTTAAAAATATTCTCTACATTTTTTGTGCATTTTGTTCTGTATTTTTTGGTGTATTTTGTTATTAAATGTTTTTTTTACACATTTGGAAAAAAATTTAAAAAAGGGTAAGCCTAGGAGGTATTCTGCTTCTGCAATCTAAGCAATGAAAGTTTGATCTCTATAACGGATCCAGTTGTGGTGAATAGCTTAAAGGATAAGTTCACCTTTGCAAAAAATAAATAAAAGCACATTTTTTACATGTAGAAAAATATGGACCTGTAAAGCATTGCACCCATGATCAGCAGATCGTGGATGTAATGCCACGGTCCTGCAGACTGTCTGTGAATCTGTCTAGCTGTATCTCCAATACGGCCAGGCAGTTACACTGTGACAGGAAGCACAAATTAACTACCACAGCGCTATTCAGCACTACATTGAGAACTATACGTTGACAGCCACAAAGGCCTTCGGACCTTGTAGTTTTCCCACTCACAAAACACTGTGAATGGATAACACGGCAGGGTAGGCGGAGCCCCGCACAGCTGCGTTTGTTGCAGATTGTGACAGCTAGAAGCGGGGGAGAAGATCCTCCACTAGAACGGGGGAGCAGGGAGAGCAGGTTATATGTTACATGTTACATCTTAAATATGGGTGTAACGTAACATGTTACAAAAGGTGAACTTATCCTTTAACTTATAGATTTTTGACTGGAGCTAAATTTATTTTGACTGTTCTGCTTCTGCAATCTAAGCACTGAAAGTGTGATCTCCATAAGTGACCCAGTTGTGGTGTGATGGCTTAACTTATAGTCTCAATAGCTTGGCAGACAGTGACTCGATCCAAATGACATCTTGCAAATGTTACTCGTGAATTCTCAATAGCTGTAAATAACAGTGGATCTTCACTAGCAGATGATGGCTGTAGCCAACACGTAGAAGACCTAAGTGTGGCTGTAGTACCATTTGCAGTGCAGTACCATTTAAGGATCTTGTTTCATTTTCAGATACACCATCAAAGTAATCTGTAGCTGAAGAGAGGGAACAATCTTATTTTTTTGTTATTTTACCAATTGACATCTAAATAAATTCAGTAGTGCCAGAGACCTAGGACTCAGGTTTCAGATATCATCAGGTTTTTTAAGCTAGCATCCAAAGTTATACAATAATTAAAAAATAGCAATAATGCATTATTAAAATAAGAAGCACAAATGGAATTTATCCGGCTATAACAGATACTGAACTAAAACAGAATTTGTGCATTGCGAGATAAAATTGTACACTGTTACAAATTCTTGTGGTGTCACTGGGCAGGGTTTCTAATATAATCCCCCACAGCTATTAGTGTGATGAGAGTGACTAAACATGGTTAAATGTGCGCTAAATCTTTCTCGCAATAGACAAGGGTAGGCAGATGTTGTCACATCTGTGCTTAATTGCCTAATTAGCGCAAGAGATCGGAAATCATCAGTGCTTTATTTGGTGGCAGAGTAGGCACGTATGGGTAGATTATTGTAGTGGAATTGGACGCTCAAACACTACTCCAGAAGCCTAGTCAAAGGAACCCTATACTGAGAGAAATATGCAGGCAGTTTTACCCTGGCAGTCTGTACATAGTCTTCAATGTCCTAAGCTGCGCTAAAACATTCTACCTTACCCAAATGTGAGTATACACGTATGACATGTAAATTGCATTTTAAAAAATGCAATTTTTAACTATTTAGATTGATTGAACCAATGGATTGGGTGGGATCATATTTTTAACATATTTGTTATTTATTTTTATTATTTTATCAGTACTATTTTATATAAGTTTATTTAATGTATGTAATTATGTATTTAATGGCTGTTTTATATAAATATGTATTTAATGGCCATTCCTTTCCTCTTTTGAACTGTTGAGATGGTTATGGAACTGATAATCCTAGGCTAGTATAATTAATTTCCACTAGATGTCGCATGATTTATTTCTGCATCCTTAAGTGTCAAACTACTTCCTTATTTTCTCATTCAGAGTCTTACATGACTAGTGACGTTTGGAATAACTATCCAAACTGAGGCTTGGTCATATGGTGGAGTATGATCCAAATTGGGACTTGGTTGCAGTTTAGATCGAGGCTTGGTTGTGGCCATTCTAGTATATAAGATGATGATGCAGCATGGTGCCTGTGCCCCAGAAGTTATAATTTATGTCTAAATGCGTTGGATGGAGCTGCATGCTGATGTCATCACATTCCTACGTTTCTGGATGTGCGGGTGGTTTGAAGTGTTTGCCAGCAAAAGGATATTTTAATTGTGCAATATCTAAAGTTTTTTTGGTGTAAGCACATTTCTATTTTAATACATCTGCTAAAAAGCTTTTTTTTACTCTATGTGGAGTGGTTGATTTATTTCTGCATCCTTAAGTGTCAAACTACTACCTTTTTTTTTCTCATTCAGAGTCTGACATGACTAGTGACATTTGGAGTAACTATCCTGAGGCTTGGTCATATGGTGGAGTATGATCCAAATTGGGACTTGGTTGCAGTTTAGATCGAGGCTTGGTTGTGGCCATTCTAATATATAAGATGATGACGCAGCATGGTGCCCCTTCCCCCGGAAGACGTCATTTATGACGAAATGCGTACGATGGAGCTGCATGCTGATGTCATCACATTCCTACATTTCTGGATGTGCAGGTGGTTTGAAGTGTTTGCCAGCAAAAGGATATTTTTTTTTTTTTCAAATATTATTGAACATATATGCAGATGAGTACAGATAAAACTGACTTTGTGTTGCACAGATTGCAACATTCCAGCAACAAACCAATATATATCAAGTGTCAGTAAATAATAAACCAAACATAACGGATTCACAATTGGCTCCATATAAGAATTATTAGTTAACAAGTAAACTCCAACATGGGCCGCAGCAGACTCCAAAAAGAAGAGAAAGGAAAGAACACAGTAGAGAAAAGAAAAAGAGGGTAAGGTGGGGAAGGAGGGGGAGGGATGAGGCTCAGCCATCAGCTCAGGACGGGTCTTCTCGAGAATGCCACTCTGCCCAGACCTTATCATGTGCTTCCAATATATTTTGCAGTCTAGCTGTCATTTTTTCCATCAGCTCTATGTCTTTTATTCTGGTGTATAGGTCTGTTTGAGTGGGCGGGTCCCGTCGTTTCCAGTGGAGGGCAACAAGGCATCTCGCGGCTGTCAGGACATGTCTGAGTAGTTTTTTGGAATGTTTAGGAATCTACAGAGTATTAACTCCAAGGAGGAATGATTTTGGGGCTCTGGGGACCTGTACACCTAGAAGGCGAGTCAGTAAAAGCTGCGTCTCCTTCCAAAAAGGCACTATCTTAGGGGAAGTCCAATAGACGTGATACAGGGTCCCCCTGTCTCCCTGACAGCGCCAACATCTATCCGAGCTGGAAGGGTAAATGGCATGGAGAACATCTGGTGTCAGGTACCAAAAAAAAAGTATTTTGTAGGCGTTCTCCTTGTAAAGCGTACAGAAGGAGCTCTTTGCTGCCTGAGACCAGACCATCCTCCACGTCGACTCTGGGATTTCCTCAAAAGGATATTTTAATTTTGCAATATCTAAAGTTTTTTGGGCAAGTGCATTTCTATTTTAATAAATCTGATAAAAAGCTTTTTTTTTACGCTATGTGGAGTGCTTGTTTCCATGTTCCCATACGAATGCTGCTGGAATGGTGATGTGTGAACCATCTTTGTAAGGAACCTGGCCATCTTGGGTTTGTGTCAAGGGAAGTGTGGTGACCCCAATGCAGTTTGAATGGGCTCTTTGTGACCTTTTGGTCATGTACAGCTGGTAAGCTTGTATTTTTACCATTGAGGTGGTGGCTTTTGTTGCACAGATTTTCCAATATATTGGTGGTGGAGAACCAGCTTTGATGCTGTGGATTCTATATGACCTTTCAATAAGAGGATTTTTTGATGTGTGGACTTCATTTTCCTTTTTTCTTTCTATTGTTATGTTTTTTTTAATGCGATTTACATGTGATTTGTGTATACTAACATTTGGGTAAGGTAGAATGTTTTAGCGCAGCTTAGTACATTGAAGATTATCATTTACTGTGAAAAATATCTCATAGTAGAGCTGCTGCTTTTATATAGATTAAAGTATTTATGTAACTTAATGTTTGATCTACACCAGAGCGCATTTTTTTTTCTTGATTTTTTTCAAGTCTGGACCTAGTGCCTTTGCTTAGGCAGCATCTATGGTATACCTTAGAGACGACAACAAGCTGACACTTTTACTTTAATAAGGGAAATGCAAGTATACAGTATTCCAATATAATACACCTATAGATGGGAGGTAAGGCTGCACTAATATAATATCTTAAAGAGAGGTTGATTCAATTTCATAACCACTGGAGCTCCAGGAGATTTTACTCCCTTCATGACCAGGCCATTTTTTGCTATTCGACACTGCGCTAGTTTAACTGATAATTGCGCGGTCATGCAATGCTGTACCCATACAAATTTGTATAATTTTTTCACACAAATAGAGCCATTTGATCACCACTGGGTTTTTTTTATTTTAAGCGATATAAATGAACATAGACCAAACATTTTGAAAAAACACACACTATTTTTTACTGTCTGCTATGAAACATATCCAATAACAAAAAAAAAAAAAATCTTTATACATTTTGGCCAAAATGTATTCTGCTACATGTTTTTGATAAAACAAATCCTAATCACTGTATATTGATTGGTTTGCATGAAAGTTATAGTGCCTATAAACTATGGTATATATACTGGATTTATTTATTTTTTTTAATACTACTAGTGGCAGCGATCAGCAACTTAGAATGACACTGTGCGTGGGCAATCTGACAATAACTGATGCTGGGGAGGGACTGACTAACTGCCACTGACATCACCAGTGACGTTAATACAGTGATAATACTATACACTGTCAATGTGCTAATGACACTGGCTGGGAAGGCAAGGGGTTAACATTTAGGGTAATCAAGGGGTTAAAAGTGTGCCTAACTATGTGTAATGTGTGTAAAGTGTGCTGCTTTTTTACTACAGATCTCTCAGTTTCTCATCCCTGTTTTGCAGGAATGAGAAACTGACAGATCACTCCCTCTGTACAGAGCTCTGTGTTGTTTACTAAAACAGAGCTCTGGGCTGTGATTGCACATAGCTGATTAGCAGGTCCCGGCCGAGAAGTATTGGCTAGGACTTGCTGACAGGCTTCCGCTGTGTGCAATGACAGCGGGACCCGGGCGGGGGGGTGCGCATGCACGCATCCTAAACCCAGAAGTAGGCAGCGACGTACATGTACGTCGCGTTGCATACAGCCGCCGCTTGCACGCAGTTTATTGTGGTCGGCAACTGGTTAAAGCCCAACAATGGGAAACTTTAACAATTATCCCTTGCAGTGGGGCTGTAAATGCACTGCAATAGTTAATTTCCCCTTTGGTCTAGGGCAGAGTAAAATCGATTTTAGCCCACGTTCACCCATACAGATGTCCATCAAATCGCCCCCGAAGTCGGACTGCATTGCCAGTTTGAAATTGTGCGAGATCAGCTGAACTTTTCAAACCCGCATCAGTGTGAACCTAAGCTTACTTACCTGATCTTTTACCATTATACCTAGCAGGATTATTTCTATGTTATCTGACACCATCGCATATATCTGCAAAGACTATACCTCTGCAAATGATGAAACTCTACATTACAAATCCTTCAGAAAAAACGTATTATGCCATCAAATCCATGTCCATGTCCAAAGTACTATTAATCAATCAATGGATTTTTTTCCCCAGAATTGTGTTAGTTGAGCTTATTGCAATGGTCTAGACTCTAGACTCTAGAGCAAGCTTTCTTAATCCTTTTTACATGGTGAACCCTTGAAATAACTTTCAGGTTTTAGGGAACCCTTGGTAATACTATATCTACCGATCACTGTACATACAGTGCATTCATAAAGTATTCGGTCCCCCTTCACTTTTTTCAATTTTGTTATGTTGCAGCCTGATACTACTCTTGTTTAACGGCTTGCCGACCAGAGCGCAACAATTTACGTTGGCACAATGGCACAGCTGCCTAAATGGGCATATGGGTACGTCCCCTTTAAGATGCAGCATCGTGGGCGCGCGCGCCCGCTGTATGCTCCGTGATTGTACCCGCAGACTCCATGTCCGCCGGTGTCCCACGATCGTGTCACGGAGCGGCAGACAAACAATGCATTTCTCCATTCTGCCTAGTGACCTGACAGAGATCTACTGCTCCCTGTCATTGTCCTTTTTATAGCACTGATCGCTGTATAAATGACAATGGTCCCAAAATAGTGTCATCAGTGTCCAATGTGTCCGCCATAATGTCGCAGTCGCGATAAAAATCACAGATCGCCGCCATTACTAATAAAAAAAAATTATAATAAAATGCCATAAATCTATCCCCTATTTTGTAAACTTTTGTGCAAACCAATCAATATACGCTTAGGGCCCTTTCACACTGGGGCGGTTTGCAGGCGCTATTGCGCTAACAATAGCTCCTGCAAACTGACCCCAATGTGCCGCTGCTTTGATTCACACTGGGCTTTCACACTGGAGCGGTGCGCTAGCAGGAAGGGAAAAAAGTCATGCTAGCAGCATCTTCGGAGCGGTGAAGGAGCGGAGTGTATACCGCTTCTTCACTGCTCCTGCCCATTGAAATCAATGGGACAGCACGGCTATACCGCCGGCAAAGTGCCTCTGCAGAGGCACTTTGTGGTGGTTTTTAACCCTTTCTCGGCCGCTAGCGGGGGGGGTAAAACCGCTCCGCTAGTGGCCGAATACCGACGGTAAAGCGCCGCTTACAATAGCAGCACCACCAAAATGAGGTTTGCTTCGCTCACCTCAAAGACTGACCCCTATACCACAGAAGGTCATAGTACATAGCTACATAGTTAGTAAGGTTGAATAAAGACACCAGTCCATCCAGTTCAACCTGAGTGAGTACACACTCACATCAGTCCCTACCCTCAAGGAGCCCACAATCTAAGGTCCCCAACTCACATTCATATAACTAGGGCCAATTTTTGGACAGAAGCCAATTAACCTACCAGCATGTTTTTGGAGTGTGGGAGGAAACTAGAGTACCCGGAGGAAACCCACGCAGGCACAGGGAGAAAATGCAAACAGGCAGGTAGTGTCATGGAGTTCGAACCAGCGACCCTTTTTACTGCTAGGTGAGAGTGCTACCCACTACACCACTGTGCCGTCCCTCAACTAATGCGCCTTTTTCCCACTATCCCGGGGGATTGGGTGTAAAGGTGATGACTTGTCTCAACTAATAGGGTCTCACTGACATCCAAATAGCATTTTAAGAAACATGAAAAAAGAGAGGATCTAAGTGCTCACTGTATGATAAAAAGTTATCATGCTTTATTGAGTATTACTTACAAGATTCCTCGTCTTGTTTCCAGCAAATAACCATCCGACAATGGCTGAAGGAACACACAGTAAATTCAATTGATTGGATATGATTTGGAAAGACACACACTTCTCTATAAAAGGACCGCTGACAGTGCATACTGTATCAGAGCAAAAGCTACAATGTCAAAGGAACTGCCTGTAGAGCTCAGAGACAGGATTATTGCAAGGCACAGATCTGGGGAAGGCTACAACAAAAAATCTGCTGCGCTGATGGTTCCCAGGAGCACAGTGGCCTCAATCATTCTCAAATGGAGGAAGTTTGGCACAACCAGGACTGTATGTATTCTGCTCCACCTGATGTACTGACGGCCCATTTCATTTTTTTTAGGCCCTTAAAATGCCAGAATAGTACAGATTCCTCCTAAATTACCCATTTTTGGAAAGTTGACAGTCTGAGGTAATTAGTAAGAGGCATGGCAATTTTTTTGAAGCTGCAATTTTTTTATCACAATTTTGGGGAAAATTAAGAAACAAAATATTTTTTTTTTCACATTTTTTTTACATACTATCACCAGTGCAGTACAGCATGATCATATGACTGCTTTGGTGGTGATCAGGGATACTGACTGTTGACAATATGTTAAATCACAGCATCACTCTATAGGAAACACAGCTGTTATAAATGAAATTCATTCATAACAGCTTTGTTGACATTGTGATCATCTGATTGCATAGCAGTTACACGATCCCCCAGCAGCCGAAAGCGGACGTGTACCAGGACCCGCAATCAGCTGTCTCTGGTGGACATAGCGGTTGCAGGAGCGGTATGCTGGAGCGACATGCTGCGCACCCCTAACCCAGAACAGCCTGGATGATGTACACGTCCAGCCTGCTCGCGCCGGCCGCCTGCAGTAAATGTACTGTGGGCAGTCAGCAAGTCGTTAAACAATTGTAGTATCAGGCTGCAACATAACAACATTTAAAAAAGTGAAGGGAGTCTGAATACTTTATGAATTATGGACCTTTGAGTTTATATCCTCTGGACTTGTTTATTATTATTGCACATGCACTTTGCACATTTGTATTTGCTATTTGTAATTGAAGACTTTTTGAATAAATTATACATTTATTCACAATGGGAAGAATTGTTCATTGCTCAAAGAATCATTAGCAATCTCTGGAAGAATCATGGCTGAGGAAGGCTTGTCTAGAGGAAGCATTTACAAGAAGCTTCTGAAATATAATTAACAAAATATACAGCCACAATCAAGTGAAAATGTGAAAGTCACATGAAAAATAAAATACTGCAATAAAAACTCAAAATATATGTTTACTTAAAACAGAGTAAAGTTTCCCTTTATCTGTATTCTTTAATGCCATAACATGCTATAATATAACAAAGCTAGGACTTGTAATTGAAATGCTTATCCTCAAAACATTTTTACAATTTTTCAGGAGTGACATTTGAGAAAGTCCTTGTAGATGTTACACTGTTCACCATACCATTCTCAAGCACTTGAATTAATAAGATGACCCCCAAATCAATTTTTCCTGGGCAAATTTTTCATTCTGTCTTGTATGGTTAATGTCATGTTGCCTTCACTCTCTGTAGGACATCAGATAAACATGAGTCTTATCAGGCATTACAGGCTCTGCTTTTTAAATAAAATTGATTTCAGTTTGGTAATGTCCACTGGTTTGCCTAGCAGGCGTTCCACGGCAGGAAGTGTCTATTTATGTGTGGGCTTGACATGGCTTACTGCTTCCAATCAATTTATCCAGATGATGTATATAAGCGAGTAATCTTTAAACATGGACTACATGTGTCTAATGCCAGCTATAATGATTTCCTTACTATTTTCTTTGTTCAGTGCTACTGCGGTCAGCTAGCATTTGTGAATTTTGTTGCAGCACTGTTTCCTAAACATAATTTAAGTTCATTCTATACATCATGTATAGAATACAAACGTGCATTGAAAACAGGCAGAATTTGAACATTGCTAATGAAAACAGAGGCGTTGCTGCATCTATGTGAAATATAATTTGGACAGAGCTTATATTATTAGTGCTACTGGATTTTATTCTTAGAATAAACGAAAGTCATGTATAAATATGTGGTTACTTTAGGTTCCTTTAATTATGAATATGAAGATAAATATACAATAACCAAAGAATGTCCAGCGCTCTGAATGTCTCATAAACAGTTGCCAGCAGTCCAATAATAAAGGTTAAGAGATTTAATGTTTGTGTATGATAAAAACACTGTAATAAAAGCAATAAATGAACAGTATGTCATCCTATGTTAATAACACTGTAGGACACTTGAATAAGAAAGTTTCTAACAGCCAGAAGTTCCAATCAGCAGCAGGCAGTTTAAGACTGGAGATCCATCCAAAAAACCTAACCCCAGGCTGGGAAGCAGATGGAAGGGAGTTGGAGGGGAGATGGAAGCCCCAGCCCGCCAAACTCAGGGGATCCACACTGTAAAAATCAGCTTAAGATGGAGAGGCTCACCGATTCCGGAGGACAGATCTGTGGATGTGATGTGAAGGTAGGCTGTGAATCCACCGGGAGGGAAAGGTCTCGCAGACGCTCTGTGTCAGGGGATGATGACGTCAGCCCAGCTGGAAGAGGAAGGCGCGGCTTCACACAGGGGAACCGCCGGAACAACAGCTGATAGCGCTGGGCAGCTGCAATGCCGGTCTGTGTCCCCTCTGACTGGAAAAACCTCAGTGGGAGGCAGTGACACTTGGTGAAGCCGTAGTGATAGTGATAAAACTTATCAAGAGGTGACAAGGTGGACAGGAAGCCACCAGGGGACAGGCTGGGGGCATAAACCAATGAGTCTGCCGGTTTGTGTCACCTCTGCATGGAGTGAACCTCAGGAAAAAGTGATGGCAATCAGGAAGTCTAGTGAACCACATGGGCTGCCAGCCAGAAGTAGATAGATGGAATTGGCAGGCGAATGGGAGAACGCTGTGTGTGGACCATATGAGGCTCCCACGGGTGGGTAAAAGAGAGGATGGATTCACCGTGGCATGGTGCTGAGTGGAAACTCTGTTAGTAGTTGCCTTGACGACGCGTTTCACGCGTTTGCGCTTTTTCATAGTCTATGACTATTTCCACTCAGCACCATGCCACGGTGAATCCATCCTCTCTTTTACCCACCCGTGGGAGCCTCATATGGTCCACACACAGCGTTCTCCCATTCGCCTGCCAATTCCATCTATCTACTTCTGGCTGGCAGCCCGTGTGGTTCACTAGACTTCCTGATTGCCATCACTTTTTCCTGAGGTTCACTCCATGCAGAGGTGACACAAACCGGCAGACTCATTGGTTTATGCCCCCAGCCTGTCCCCTGGTGGCTTCCTGTCCACCTTGTCACCTCTTGATAAGTTTTATCACTATCACTACGGCTTCACCAAGTGTCACTGCCTCCCACTGAGGTTTTTCCAGTCAGAGGGGACACAGACCGGCATTGCAGCTGCCCAGCGCTATCAGCTGTTGTTCCGGCGGTTCCCCTGTGTGAAGCCGCGCCTTCCTCTTCCAGCTGGGCTGACGTCATCATCCCCTGACACAGAGCGTCTGCGAGACCTTTCCCTCCCGGTGGATTCACAGCCTACCTTCACATCACATCCACAGATCTGTCCTCCGGAATCGGTGAGCCTCTCCATCTTAAGCTGATTTTTACAGTGTGGATCCCCTGAGTTTGGCGGGCTGGGGCTTCCATCTCCCCTCCAACTCCCTTCCATCTGCTTCCCAGCCTGGGGTTAGGTTTTTTGGATGGATCTCCAGTCTTAAACTGCCTGCTGCTGATTGGAACTTCTGGCTGTTAGAAACTTTCTTATTCAAGTGTCCTACAGTGTTATTAACATAGGATGACATACTGTTCATTTATTGCTTTTATTACAGTGTTTTTATCATACACAAACATTAAATCTCTTAATCTTTATTATTGGACTGCTGGCAACTGTTTATGAGACATTCAGAGCGCTGGACATTCTTTGGTTATTGTTTTAAATCTGTATCTATCAGTTACGGCTAGTCCAGCTGCACTGATTTCCCTTTCCCTTTCCCCCAACCCCCCCCCCCCCCCCCCCATTTTAAGTCTTGTCAATCTACTTAGTACATGTTATGTGTCACATGGATGACTGACTATATGGTATATGGTATACATTTGTATTATTTGATTATTTTCTACATGCCTTGATTGAGGTCCCTGGGTTTACACACATTGGCGCTGGATTAGTATTGTGTTTTTGCTTAAGATAAATATACAACTTGTCTTATGCATTTGCATGATAAATCTTTAGTGATCCATGTTGCCTTAACTGAAACTCCAATTTTGCTGAGCTATCATCCCCTCCAGATGAACCATAACTAGCGGTGCGCCCATTTACTCACCATGCTCAGATGCAGGACCCTTTACAACCACTTTAACCTACAGGTAAGCCTAGATTAAGGCTTACCTGTAGGTGCTTGAAATAACTCCCAGACCTGCACGGTCTAGGAGATATTTGCAAATCGCCGTAGGGCGATTTCTTCTGCGCATGCCCCGGAGTTAGAAAGAGCACGCTGTGCCTTTTCTAGCTCGGGTCATGCCGTTAAAGGCGGCACCCGCGAATGCGCAGGAGCGCCGTCACGCGCTGTCACGCGACTCCGGCCAGTCACAGAGCCAGAGTTCGCGGCCCCGGAAGGAAGAGGGGTGAAGAATGGACGCTCGCTACTAGCGAGGAAGACGGGGACATCGCGGGCTTCTCTTGCAGGTAAGTGTCACATAATGGGCTACTATGCAATGCATAGTAGCCCATTATGCTTTACCGTTTGCAGGGAAACAAATAGAAAGTAACATCCATCACGGTTTACTTCCTCTTTAACTCCTTTCTCCTTTCTTCCTTTCCTTTCTTCCTTTCCTTTCTCCTTTCCCACAACCTCTTGGATTCCTGGACAAGCCAAGGGAGTAAAAAATTCCTCAGCTTCCCTCTCTCAGCAACTCAGAAAGGCCAGATGAGGTAGAGGTAACTGGGCAAGTGATCATCACCCAGGTAGGCAGCCCTCCACTGTCAGAACCCATGTGCAGGCAGCTAGACCAAAACCTAATAGAATACAGCTTCTCCATAGGACACAGCTACTATGGAGAGCTCCTTCCTGAGTGATATGAGAGTGCTCCGTTTCAGTGGGTTGTCCTAGGGCCTTGGTCCCCTCCTGCTGTTCACCTGTGTTACCAGAGCTGCCCTGGATTTCACTGAGATGGACACTGTTTTTTGGGATAATTGCTTGTTCTAAACTCCCCATACATGGCTCCTGCAATGTGGGAGGCAGAAAAGTAGCATGGCTGGGTAAATATACAGTACGTGTCTGAGATGTGGGTTTCGAGAGGCAAAGTGACAATGTCTCTTTAAGCACTTGACCTCCAGAAGATTTACCCCCCTTCATGACCAGGCCATTTTTTGCAATACAGCCCTACGTTACATCAACTGACAATTGCGTGGTCATGCAGTGTTGTACCCAAAATTATCATTATATCAATTAATTTTTTTTCCCACAAATAGAACGTTTTTATTTTTTGTGCTATAAACAAAAAAAGACAATTTTGAAAAAAAAAAAAAAAACATTATTTTTTACTTTCTGCTATAAAACATATCCAATAAAAAAAAATTGAATGTATTCATATATTTAGGCCAATATGTATTCTACTACACATTTTTGGTAAATAAAATCCCAATAAGTATGTATAAATTGATTTGCACAAAAGTTATAGCGTCTATAAACTATGGGATATATACTGGAATTTTTTTTCTTATACTAGTAATGGCGGCGATCAGTGACTTATAGCGAGACTGCAATATTGCGACGGACAGTAGGACACTAACTGACACTTTTTGTGGGAACCATTGACACTAATACAGTGATCAGTGCTAAAAATATGCACTGTACTAATGACACTGGCTGAGAAGGGGTTAACATCAGGGCTGATCAAATCATTAACTGTATGCCTAATCAGTGTTTTACTGTACTGTGTGCTGCTGTGTTTGCTGCTTTTACTCAGGGAAGTGATAGATTTTTTTGCAGGGACACAAGATCTGCTTTGTTTACTTAGGCAGAGCTCCGTTCTATGTCTGCCTGGCGATTGGCGGGTGCCAGTGAACATCCAGTGCCCGGCACCCGCAGATCAGCTTCTGCTGTGAGTAATCACAGCAATAGTGGGCCGCAGGGGTTGCCCCTAGGCGGAAGTGCAGAATCACGTACAGGTATATATATATGTGATTCTGCACAGGAGGGCTGCCCTGTAGCAGTATATCTACTATGGGGCAGTCCTTAAGCAGGTAAAGTCCAATTTCATTTTAGGTTGCAAAACATGGAGAGGTCCATGTGGAGTAAGTAAAAATGCAAAGCACTGTTCACAGGTTTATAGTTCTTTTTCTCTCTGTCAAGAGCTCTGTGAGACATTGTGATAAAATAAATATATATACATATAAAATGGTTACACTTAAAGTCACAGGCTATATTAATGTTTTAAAGCCTAGCAATCATGTGAGACCTAGATGAAAAAAGTCCCAGAATCATTGATTATAATTAATGTGTCAGCATAGTTTAAAATTCATTCATTCCATTTTGCATAGATTATGTTCTCTTTGTTCCTACAGTGGGCCCTTATAAATTATTTGTGGGCCCTGCATGCAGCCCGACCCCAGATGTGCAGCTTATTCCTAAAGGACTGAATAAATAAATTGATTTACAGTAAGAGGGAAGCGAATGCCATACGAAGATCATTAAGAGATTGCTCTTTATACATTTTCGCTCAAGTCACATTAACAGTCAAGTTAACAGTAAAATCACTATGAAAACCAAATAATACACATGGGTGACATTCCTAGGTATTTATAGATGTCCATTGGAACCATCTCAGCTTCAACTTGTTCTTGCTCTACTGTAGCTCCAAATTAGGACATTTCTGGAAGTCTGCCCATTTTCCATTAAATACTAGAATGTGAACACTGCTTGTGTTTGGGAAATTCTAACTTCATTTCTAAATGTATTTTTCTAATCTCTTCGGATTAAAAATAGCTTTTAAAGTAAACCTGTGCTGAAATTATGAGAACATCAATCTCTACCCCAATTGCAATGACTAGAGAAAAGAACCCAGAACATAGTATTGTGTAGGTCAAAAGGCTCAATTTAGAAAGCTAACACATCAGGGGAAGGATACAAATTTTAACCACTTTAGCCCTGGAAGAATTCACCCCCTTCCTGACCAGAGCACTTTTTGCAATTCGGCACTGTGTCGCTTTAACTGACAATTGTGCGGTTGTGCGAAGTTGTACCCAAACAAAATTGACGTCCTTTTTTTTCGCACAAATAGAGCTTTCTTTTGGTGGTATTTGATTGCCTCTGCGGTTTTTATTGTTTGCGCTATAAACAAAAAAAAAATGACAATTTTGAAAAAAACGCATTATTTTTTACTTTTTTGCTATAATAAATATCCCCAAAAATATATAAAAAAAGCAATTTGTTTTTCCTCAGTTTAGGCCGATATGTATTCTTCTACTTATTTTTGGTAAAAAAAAATTTGCAATAAGCGTATATTGATTGGTCTGCGCAAAAGTTATAGCTTCTACAATATAGGGGATAGATTTATAGCATTTTTAGTATTATTTTTTTTTTTTTTACTAGTAATGGCGGCGATCTGCAATTTTTATCGTGACTGCGACATTATAGGGGACACATCGGACAATTTTGACACATTTTTGGAATCATTGGCATTAATACAGCGATCAGTGCGATTAAAAATGCATTGATTACTGTAAAAATGTCACTGGCAGTGAAGGGGTTAACACTAGGGGGCGGTGAAGGGGTTAACTGTGTTTCCTGGGAGGTGATTCTAACTGAAGGGCGAGGGACTAACTACAGGAAGTGACAGATCGTAGTTCCGAGCTAATAGGAACACACGATCTGTCACTCCTGTCAGAACAGAACAGGGAAGTGTGTGTTTACACACATTCGTCCCTGTTCTGTGTCTCCTGGTCACGATCGCTCGTGGCCGGCAGTCATTGTGACCGTCAACCACAAGCATCGGCACCCCTGCTGCCCGCTGTGCAGCGCGCGCCTGCTATCCAGACCCCGCAAGATCACGTACAGTAACATGATTTCGTGCAGGGGAGCCAGCCTGCCGCAGTAAAACTGCAGCAGCTGGTCCGGAAGCGGTTTAAAAAGTGACAATTATTTTTAGCTGACCCCAAGGAGATTTGAAAATTAGTCACATGGTTAAAAATAAAGATGCGTTTCCTGGTGTTAAATCAGTCCTGGGACCATGCACAGGATTGGTACAGTGATATGGGTGCTCCCATCTTGGATTTCTTTAGGAGCATCAGGTAGACAAGAGCGAAACTAGCCAATTTTGCTTTGGTGGTCTTTTGATGAAATTTTGCCTATAAGTAAAAGGAAGAAGGTGAAATTAAAAATTAGTTTTGCCACACATAGAAATAAGTTGGCGCTTGTGACAGGCTCAGTTTTAGCACACCAGCCTATTTAACGTCATGGGGGATGGGGATGATCAAGGGGAATTTAAAACATGACTAATACAAGTCCATATAGTCCATGTGATAACACCTGGAAGGCAGCCCAGTGGAAGGTAAGGAGCAACTTCTGGAACAGCTGAGGATAAAACACAGGTGCCACTCTAAGTGCAGTATGAAAGTTAATTTAATTCACAAACGGGTATAGGTACTCATAAGGGTAACGTAGTAACAGGCATTGGGCACATATTGCTGGGTGTCCGTTAAGAGAGTACATCCAAGGAGCTTCTTGCTAGTGGCTCAGAGCGGGCCGCCGGTGGTCACAGACACTTATAAAAATTAAAATTAAAATAAGAAAGATAATGAAAATGAAGATTATAGAAATGATGTCGGAGTAGACTACAACAAACCAGGAGACATTCTATATTATTGAATATGGTGTTATAACTTTAGACCAGGGGTGTCCAAACTTTTTTCAAAGAGGGCCAGATTTGATGAAGTGAACATGTGTGTGAGGGCCGACCATTTTGCCTGACATTCTTTGAACCGTTAAAATTTGGTCATATGCCCCGTACACACGGTCGGACTTTGTTCGGACATTCTGACAACAAAATCCTAGGATTTTTTCCGACGGATGTTGGCTCAAACTTGTCTTGCATACACACGGTCACACAAAGTTGTCGGAAAATCCGATCGTTCTGAACGTCGTGACGTAAAACACGTACGTCGGGACTATAAACGGGGCAGTGGCCAATAGCTTTCATCTCTTTATTTATTCTGAGCATGCGTGGCACTTTGTCCGTCGGATTTGTGTACACACGATCGGAATTTCCAACAACGGATTTTGTTGTCGGAAAATTTTATATCCTGCTCTCAAACTTTGTGTGTCGGAAAATCCGATGGAAAATGTGTGATGGAGCCTACACACGGTCGGAATTTCCGACAACAAGGTCCTATCACACATTTTCCGTCTGCCCAACAAGAATTATCTTGCCTTTGTAGCTGTATGTGGTGAAAAGATGAGCTTGGGTGTGTTTTTGGATATATATATATATATATATATATATATATATATATATATATATATATATATCTCTTTTGTGGCCCCCAATGAATCCCCGAATGCCGCTCAGGACTAAGGATGAGCTTGGGCGTGTTATTTGGATATACCGTATTTATCGTCGTATAACACGCACCTTCACTTTAAGAGGGAAGGAAGTTTCTTTTGTGGCCCCCAATGAATCCCCGAATGCCGCTCAGGACTAAGGATGAGCTTGGGCATGTTATTTGGATATACCGTATTTATCGTCGTATAACACGCACCTTCACTTTAAGAGGGAAGGAAGTTTCAGGAAAAAACGTTAATTTTAAATAAAAAACTGTGATGCAAAATAAGGGGCAGTGCCCATCAATGCAGCCTAATCAGTGCCCAGCTGCAGCCTCACCGTTGCTATGAATGCAGCCTCACCATTACCATGAATGCAGCCTTACTATTGCCATGAATGCAGCCTTACCATTGCCAAAAGTTCAGCCTTACCATTGCCATGAATGCTGCCTTACCATTGCCATGAATGCAGCCTCACCATTACCATGAATGCAGCCTTACTATTGCCATGAATGCAGCCTTACCATTGCCAAAAGTTCAGCCTTACCATTGCCTTGAATGCAGCCTTACCATTGTCATGATGCATGCAGCCTTACCATTGCCATTAGTGCAGCCCGATCTATGCCCATCTGCAGTCCCGGAGGGCACAGGGAGGGGAGTGGGACAAACGCCGATAGATTACATACAGGAGAATCTCCTGTTTACTCAGCGACCTCTTTATTACAAAGTCCTGCCTCCTATGATAGACAGAACAGTCGTCCAATGGCAGCCCAGGAGACGGGACTTCCTATTACAGAGGCCGCCGAGTAAACAGGAGATTCTCCTGTATGTAATCTCACGGCACTCGTCCCGCCCCCTCCCTGTCCCCTCCAAGGTAGCGCCGATAAATACGGTGTATATATATATATATATATATATATATATATATATCCGAATCACCAGGGGGCATATTAAACCATAACTCGGGCAGCGATTGGCCCACAGGCCGGACTTTGGACATGCCTGCTTCAGACTGATAATTATTACTATGGGTACTTACTTTTTGTAGTTGAAGACCTTAAGGGTCCGGGATAAATATGTGAACTGAAAGGGAGGAAAAATTGATTAAATATGATTATTATATAATGATTTAATATCCTACAAAAATAATATTTATATCTAACAAAGAACATGTGGCGTATGAATCCATATCTGTACGTGATCACACGCTCACATGTGCCAACATACTGCATAAAGCATTGTGTTCTATAAGTTACAATAGCACTATCTCTACTTAACCATGCCATTTAATGGACCCACGGGAGGGATGGGGAATATAAATGCGTGTGTGGGCCCGCACTGACACCACCTTAAACACACACGTACATGGGGAGGGGAATAGGGAGTTTGTTTTTTGGGGTATGGGAAAGGACCGACACAGAGGAGATGGGGGGAGGCAGAAGTATCAGATCAAACCGTTGACCTCTATTTCCTCATTTAAACCTCCAGGCGTAAGGGAATCCAAGGTGTATATCCAATACGTTTCCCTCTGGCAGAGACGTTTGAAACGCTCTGCCAGTGTAAACGTGCCAGGAATAGATTCTATGAGCCACACCCTGAGGCCTGCAGAGGATTTACCGTGTTGTTTTAGAAATTTGCGGGGCGCACTATGTTTGTCTTCTCCTCCTTTCACAAAGCGGCGGTTTTCCCCAAACCTCTTCCTCAACATCCGCATGGTTCTCCCAACGTAATGTAGGCCACAAGGGCAAATAAGACAATAGACACCAAATTCTATGGAACAGTTGAAAAAAATAGGAATCTGATTCCTATTCCTGAGGTTTTCCCTTTCGCCTTAAATTCCTATTGGCCGTGGTTAACATGTTTACATGTCAGGCACAGTGCCTTACGGCACTGGTACATGCCCACTAGGGGAATAAGGCATAAAGTTTGTGTCACTGAAGCGGAGTGAGATTCATACTCACTAGGGGCTACCAAGTTTTTGATATTTCTGGCTTTTCTATATGAAAATGTAGGTATGGCCGGGATGGTAGATTGCAACTGAGGGTCCTCAAGCAGAATGGACCAGTGTTTAGCCACTATACATTCCATTTCCTTATGTTTGGTATGGAATTGGGTGGCAAACCTAACTGGTTGGACGATGGAATTGTGTCTTTGGGCTGCACAGAATGGTCAGATAAGTAAAAATTAAAGACTTCATCTATGAGTTTGACTGGGTTGGCTTTCTTGGTAAATTTTTGTTTTAGATAGGACCCTTGTTCAATGTAATCTGATTCCCTGGTACAGTTCCTGTGCAGGCAGCAGAACTGACTCTTCAGAATATTTTTGATCCACCTAGGATGATGGCAACTATCTTTCTTATTTTTATTTTTATTATTATTATTTTCTCAAGCAAATTACCAGCAATTCACGTTCCCCCGACCACCACTTTCCCCATATACCCATACACATATTTTTCCATCCAACCCATCAATTGTATGGCCAATCTCATGTTTTATAAGTATCAGTAATGTGCTTTTTTAATGTGTGTGTGTTCTTTTGCAGTGTGTTGTTTTATAATGCTGTTTTTATCATTGTTTTATAATGCTTTTATGAAGTCTATCCATATTAATGCCCAATCAGTGAGGTAGCTCTGTATTTCCATATGCACCGCTATAGCCAGCAATGTACCTATTCAAAAGCCGTGGGACTTTAAGACCCAGCAGCAGAGGCTCCAGTGCTTAAAAGCACTCATCCAACATGGCCCCTTAAGCCTGAAGAAGGAGCGCATTCTCTGTAAACGCGTCGCCTATTGGTTCATCATATTCCGGAAGTGACGTCATCACTTGCTCCCTGTGCGTTCCAGATCCAGGAAGTGTCAGTGACCACTGGCGCAGCCCGCTCTGAGCCACTAGCAAGAAGCTCCTCGGATATACTCTCTTCACGGACACCCAGCAATGTGTGCCCAATACCTCTTACTACCTTACTCTTGTGAGTATCTATACCCCTTTGTGAATTAAATTTACTTTCATACTTAGAGTGGCGTCTGTGTTTTAACCTCAGCTAAAAATTAGTTGTGTGCTTTGGTTTTGAGTGTGGTTTGTTGTAAAGCCAGATACACACTGGCTGAATATCAGACGTAATTGACTGGTTTAACAGAAACCGGGAGACATTCTAAAATGCGTACAGCAGCCTGTCAAGCTTCTGTCGCATGGGCATGCTGGAAAACCAGCAGCCAATGGCTTGCCAGTGCTGACCAGTGTGTTCTGGTGGAGGGGCGATCCCCCTGTCAGAACACAATAACTCAGCGGGGAGATCGCTGTATTAATATTGCATAGTCAGTACAGCGAGCTCCTCAGCTTTTTTTCTCGCTGTGTGTACCAGGCTTTAGTTAGCATGCTTTTGTAGTTAGCATGCTTTTGACAATAAGTGTGATAAAGGTATGAAAATGGCACCTTGAAAATTTCAAATTGACAGTATACTGTAGGGTTTCTTGTCTTTTTTATCCTTATATTTTTTGTTTTTTTTAATGGTGTGTTTTGTTGCCCATTGGGTTTTGTAAAAATAGCTTGTGTTACAGCTATTTTCGTTCCAATGTTAAAATACACACACACAAAAAAAAAACCACTGAAAAGGCCAAAAATAGTTTTTGCATATTTTACCTATTTTGTGGGGGATATTCATGTTTTTTTCAAATTTACAACATGCATGTTCATGATCCCACAATATGTGATTTAAAAAATAACATATAAATTCAATTCCCCTAAGAATTTGTAAAATAAAGATTAAAAAAAAAAAAGTTTGCATTTTAATGTTTTTCACATATGCTTAGGTGTATTTTGATTTTTTAGGCATTATGGAAAAAACTGTGAAAATAGCAGCTTTCACACTTTTAACACTGAGTGCATCACAAATATCTAAAAATAGGCTACTTTTTTCTACATTTTTTTTTTTTTTTTTAACAATTTTGAGCATTTATTTTTCTGCTTCTAGAAGCTAATGGTGTTATCCTATGTGTCCATGTACACTAGTTTAGTCTAGAAGCATTTTGGAAGCTTCAATTTCTAGGAGCAGAAAAAAAACTGCTCTTTTTTTTTTGTTTGTTTGTTTTGGGTGTGATTTGCCATCAGAAAAAAAGCGCTGAATGCTCCTAACTGCTGCTAAAATGCTGCTTAAAGCTGGCACAAAAACGCTATTATGAGCATTTTTCCAGCATTGTTTTAGCTTATAGTGTGCATGGAGCCTAAGCCCCCATTCACACTGGTACAGCTTTGAAATCACGTAACTTCAGAGATTTGGAACTGTCAAATCTCATCACGGGACCTAAAAAAAGGGAAGGGGCATAAAATGATTATTTTTGTTTTAATTTAATTAAAGCGGAGTTCCACCGAAAAGTGGAACTTCCGCTCATTTGTCTCCCCCCCCCTCCGTTTCCACATTAGGCACCTTTAGAGGGGAGCGGATACCTGTCGTTAGACGGTATCCTGTTCCCACTTCTGGAAGCCACAGCCGTGGCTGCTGACGTCACCGCTCGGCTCCCTCCTCCTTCCCCTGCTGCCGGGCCAGTAGGAGAGAGGAGCGGAGCGCATGCCCAGTAGGGTTCCCAGTGTGAAGCCATAAGGCTACACTGTTGGGTTCCCTTACCAGCAATGGCAGTGGCAGCACCCGACAGCTGATGGAAACATCAGTTGCAGTGCTAACATCGCTGGACTCCAGGACAGGTAAGTGTCCTATTTTTAAAGCCAGCAGCTGCAGTATGTGTAGCTACTGGCTTTTAATTTTTTCAGCGGTGAGCAGACCTCCGCTTTAAGCTAAGGAATGGGCATTGTAAACAAATGTCAATACATATGCTGAGTGTGAATGACAATATGGTGAGTTGCCATGTCCTCATCTCTTCATCTCATCTCATGTCTTTCATCTCTTCAGAGATTATTTTGGGGGGTTTATTTACTAAAGCCATAGCAATCATTTGCCTTGCACTGCTAGGCTAGCAGAGTAAATGTTCACTTTGCAAAGTTAATGTGGAATAAGGTGAATCACTTTGAAAACCCAATCATGTTTCCATAAAAGAAGGAGACCTTCGCTGAGGAGCATCCGCTAACTTCAATTCGTGTCTGATCAGCAGCATTTGTTTAATGCTATTGGCAATATAGAAGTTCCATACCTTTGCTAATTGATTGTTAAAACCCCTTGTTTGATAATGACAGGCAATGTAAAATGTACACTGCTTGATACAGAGTCTTCAGTTACTGTTATTATTATTATGACTTAGATGAAGATCCGATAGTATCATCCCAGATAGTAAGCAATTGTGCTGCAAGTTTGAAAATGACTTGCTAAGCTATTGCTAGACTTGCCAGGCTTCACAATTTTGGTGCACAATTGCAGCAAGTCCACATTGCATGACTCCAGATTAACTTCCTTTGCAAACATTCTGCAATTCTGCTGTTCTGGTTCAGTTATGTTGTGCAATAGTCATCCCACCACAGGGGTCACTGTGACTGAACTTTCATGATGTAGACTTGCAGAGCTCTCTACTGCACTTGTAGACTTGCAGACTCACTACTGCAACTTTGCTCTAGCTAGAGACTTGCCACGCAAATTTGCTGGAAAAGTGTCAACTAGAACTTGTGCTTCAAGTGCTCTTCAAGTGTACAACTTGCCAATGAAAATGTGCAGCAAGTTACCAGACTTACAATTCAACACTGCCACAAATTTGTGGCAAGTTATGCGTGCTATCTGGGATTCACAACTCTTTTTATTTATTACCTTAGGCATTAAAGTGATTGTAAAGTCTTGTTTTCTTTCCTATAAAAATAACAAACATGTTATACTTACCTGCTCTATTGCTGTGGATTTGCACAGAGCAGCCCAGATCCTCCACTTCTCGGGTCCCTCGTCTGTGCTCCTGGCCCCTCCCTCCTGTTCAGTTCCCCCACAGCAGGCAACTTGCTATGGGGGCACCCGAGCCGAGTCACAGCTCCCTGTGTCCATTCAGACATGGAGCCCTGTCCCGGCCCCGCCCCCTCACTCCCCTGATTGGCTAGCTGATTTTGATTGACATCAGCGGCAGTGTCTCAGCCAATCAGGAGAGAGAATCTCGGACAGCAGAGACTTAGGGGGACTGCTGCACACAGAAGGTTTTTTTTATCTTAGTGCATATAATGCATTAGGATATGAAACCTTCTGCCTTTATAACCCCTTTAACTATGGTATGAAACATGAGGCTGGATGATTGGAGGGAGTGGGCCTTATTTATTAGGTAGGATTCACACCTATACATTTTCCCCTGCTGTGTTCTCCATTGTAACCGATGGAAGCACATCAAAAAGTATGTGAATGTGTGTTAACATACAGTACCAACATGCATTGGCCTGTGTCAATGTTTGTTTACATACAATATAAAGCATTAATGTATAACATGCCGCGTGTTTATGTGCATTTTAACATGTTGAGATGCATTTCCTTTTTTTTTAAAGCACCAATAAACCGTTGCCTTTAAAAAAAAATAAATAAATGCTTACTAGCACATTATGAAATGCTTAACTTAGACCAAAGCCCTTCAGAGGTGTGCTGTCACTGCTAACAGGGCTTCCATCTTCACCTGGTCTTCCTTCTGGGTTTGCGTGCTCTGGCCGTCTGACTTGCCAAGCCTTGATGACGTCACCCCACACATGCGCGCAGGAGTCATGACCACGGCACAGAGCTCTGAGGGAATGGCACGGGTATGCTGTTCCTTCAGAGTGCATGCACCCGGTGGCGTCACCGGCTGCATGCAATGTGAATATCTCCTAAACAGTGCAAGTTTAAGATTATGTGTTGTTATGTTACATGTGTGTCCCTGTCTGATGCTTACAAGAAATGCACTGCACAAAAGTGTAGGAAAATTGGTTTGGCTGAGAGCCAGGCCTGGGTTGAATCTGGGTCAGGGTTGAGGGACTCAGGGAGGCTGGATGACTCATCAAGCAGCACCTCTGGTAACTTGGAGAAGCTTCCAGAAGTGGAGGGTGCAGTCTAGGAGGAGCTGCTTGGAGTATTAATGAGGGCCCCAGCCAATCCCTACAAAAGTGGGCTGGCAGGGGGCAGGCACCACTTAAATACTCATGAGTCATGCCAGCAGGGGCAGTCGGGTAGAACATGGAGTGCTGAGGAGGCTGTCGGTCGCCCTTGAAGGTGCCCCCTATGCTGGGGATGTTGACCTTGGGCCTGGGGCATGGGTGCTGGAAGGATCCCCCACAACACACGGAGGAACACCTTTCTGGAGGCACGGGAGCAAGGAGAGGACAGCGGGAGCTGGTCAGCACGTCTGGGAGATCTCCTGAGAAGTCAGCCGGGTGGGCTGGTGAGTGTTCAGTCTGAGGAGACTGTGGACAGAGTATCAGTCTGGGAGGACTGTGGAGAAGTTAGCCAGGAGGGCTAGTGAAAAGGTAGCTGCAGCCAGGCAGTACCTGAAGAGGTGGTGTTGGGATCATTAGCCACAGGAATGTATGCTGAACACTAACCTTTCCTCTATACACCAAAGCGGCCTCGGGTTCCTGCCTTAGTATAACAGGCTGTTGCTCAAAAACTGACTAAGTGCTGTGTCAGATCCACTATGTGTACCAGCGGAATACTGCAAGCAAGTGAGTGCGGGAGGAAGTAGAGGAGTGCCTACAATGGGCATGTGAGCTTCAGAACTGGACCACAGAGCAATGGAAGAAGGTGGTCTGATAAATTACATTTTCTTTCACATCATGTGGATGTCTGTGTGCGTGCATGTGTGTTGCTTATGGCACCAGGATGCAATATGGAAATTGGGCAAGATGTCCACATACAAAAGTGCCTACAATGGGCATGTGAGCTTCAGAACTGGACCACAGGACAATGGAAGAAGATGGTCTGATAAATTACATTTTCTTTCACATCATGTGGATGTCTGGGTGCGTGCTTGTGTGTTGCTTATGGCACCAAGATCTAATATGGGAATTAGGCAAGATGGTGTGTTCCATCAGCTGTTTTCCCCAGTACTGATACCGAAGAATGATGATTTTGGTCCAGGAAGTGACATCATACAGGTAATTTCCCGGTCTGTGTTCAGGAATGAGGCTAAGTGGACGGATGTCTGCTGAGCTCCCGCCACCCTTCCCAGCAACACCCGCCATGGCAACCCCAGATCCCCAGGTGGAACAGTGGAACCTGGTGAACATGGCAGGGGGGAAAGGCAGCTTCACAGCCACTTGTATCACTTCCGCATGAAAGCCGACAGTCGGCTTTACTGAAGTAAACACACTCCCAGCCACTATAGTGGCCGGGTGTGTGTAAAAAAACACATCTGCAGCACTGTAAAAGTCCAAATCCCCAGCGTTCAGCTGGGGATTCGGATTTTGCCCCCCCCCCAATCCTGGCACCCTAAGGTGGATGCTTAAGTCGCCTTATGGTATGCGCCAGCCCTATGCGCACATTATTTTAGCTAATCTATATAGGTTGTGCTGGACTGTATTAATATTCTATTTTATATGACAGCACTATAATTGTAATGCTGCCATCTGTGACCTTATACAATTTTTTCCATACATAGCAGGCATTGGCAATGCCATGATTACCAACATGATGATGTGAAGATTTCAAGGTGTCCTCCACACAAACATTACATTTATACTTCTGTTGCTGCACTGGGCTCATATTTCTTGAGTTGTATTCAAATTCTCCTGGAAATATGCACGCTGACAAAGAGCTGCTTCACGAAAACTGTATAAGCAGAATTCTGTATTATTCTCATGCGGGACACAAAACTGAAGAATTTAGCTATTCACGGAATTTCACGTGTAGCTTCACAACATGATGAGAAGCACATTAAGACACATTTTTTGTAATGTTTAGTTATTGCTCCTTTTTAACATTTTGGAATAGGTTGAGATTTTTCAAATAGAGAAGGAAAGACAGTATATAAAACTGATGTTCAGGGTACATACAATTACACAACAAAAAAAGAATGATATACTACTACTTGGTTTTCTACATAAAGGCTTATGGAAACAAGATAAAAGAGGTTTATGATGACACTAAATACAACAGCAAGCAGAAGTAACTTGGTTAATGCCTGGGACACACAGTAGGTTTTTATTTTTTCAACCCAGTAGGCTGAACAAAAAAAACAAAGGAAATGCAATGTTATTACAGCAATCTCCCCACTGTGCTATTGAGTTCTGATAGGGGGCCGCCCCACCAGAACACACTGGTTAGCGCTAACAACCAATGGCTGCAAACACTGATCGGATGCCGATCGGCTGCTGGTTTTCCAGCATGCTCGTTCAACAGAAGTCGGCTGGTGTAAATGGAAATGTGTCAATTTACACCCGCCAACATCCAATCTGATCCGATCGGATGTTCCCCATCCGTCTAATGGATCGGATGGCAGCCAGTTGTAAATGGACAAGCTGGGCCTTAAAAACATGGTGATAAAGTAATTTGCATATAGGACCTCCTTTGAGGTAGTCATTATATCACGTGATGAAACATGTCAGGGGCAGGTCACTATATCACATGATGACATCATCCGGCCCGGAAGTCCAAGGTCAGCCATTTTACATGTGATTTTTACATAGTTACATAGTAGGTGAGGTTAAAAAAAGACACAAGCCCATCAAGTCCAACCTATGTGTGTGATTATGTGTCAGTATTACATTGTATATCCCTGTATGTTGCGGTCATTCAGGTGCTTATCTAATAGTTTCTTGAAGCTATCGATGCTCCCCGCTGAGACCACCGCCTGTGGAAGGGAATTCCACATCCTTGCCGCTCTTACAGTAAAGAACCCTTTACGTAGTTTAAGGTTAAACCTCTTTTCTTATCATTTTAATGAGTAGCCACGAGTCTTGTTAAACTCTCTTCTGCAAAAAAGTTTTATTTCTATTGTAGGGTCACCAGTACGGTATTTGTATATTGAAATCATATCCCCGCTCAAGCGTCTCTTCTCCAGAGAGAATAAGTTCAGTGCTTGCAACCTTTCCTCATAACTAAGATCCTCCAGACCCTTTATTAGCTTTGTTGCCCTTCTCTGGACTGTCTGCTGTTCCAGCACATCCTTCCTGAGGACTGTTGCCCAGAACTGGACAGCATACTCCAGGTGCGGCCGGACCAGAGTCTTGTAGAGCGGGAGAATTATCGTTTTATCTCTGGAGTTGATCCCCTTTTTAATGCATGCCAATATTCTGTTTGCTTTGTTAGCAGCAGCTTGACATTGCATGCCATTGCTGAGCCTATCATCTACTAGGACCCCCAGGTCCTTTTCCATCCTAGATTCCCCCAGAGGTTTTCCCCCCAGTGTATAGATTGCATTCATATTTTTTCCACCCAAATGCATTATTTTTTTACATTTTTCTAAATTGAACCTCATTTGCCATGTAGTTGCCCACCCCATTAATTTGTTCAGATCTTTTTGCAAGGTTTCCACATCCTGCGGAGAAGTTATTGCCCTGCTTAGCTTAGTATCGTCTGCAAATACAGAGATTGAACTGTTTATCCCATCCTCCAGGTTGTTTATGAACAAATTAAATAGGAATGGCCCCAGCACAGAACCCTGGGGAACCCCACTACCCACCCCTGACCATTCCGAGTACTCCCCATTTATCACCACCCTCTGAACTCGCCCTTGTAGCCAGTTTTCAATCCATGTACTCACCCTATGGTCCATGCCAACGGACCTTATTTTGTACAGTGAACGTCAATGGGGAACTGTGTCAAATGCTTTTGCAAAATTCAGATACACCACAACTACGGGCCTTCCTTTATCTAGATGGCAACTCACCTCCTCATCGAAGGTTAGTAGATTGGTTTGGCAAGAACGATTTTTCATGAATCCATGCTGATTACTGCTAATGATACCGTTCTCAATACTAATCTTGTATATGGTCCCTTATCATCCCCTCCAAGAGTTTACATACTATTGATGTTAGGCTAACTGGTCTGTAATTCCCAGGGATGTATTTTGGGCCCTTTTTAAATATTGGTGCTACATTGGATTTTTTCCAATCAGCTGGTACCATTCCAGTCAGTAGACTGTCTGTAAAAATTAGGAACAACGGTCTGGCAGTCACTTTTTCCATAAGTACCCTCGGATGCAAGCCATCTGGTCCCGGTGATTTATTAATACGTTTCTCAAGTTTAATTTTAATTCTGTCCTCTGTTAACCATGGAGGTGCTTCCTGTGTTGTGTCATGAGGATAAACACTGCAGTTTTGGTTACTGAAACCCCCCGATTCACTTGTGAAGACTGAGGATAAGAATAAATTCAATACCTTCGTCATCTCCCCATCCTTTGTAACCAAATGTCCTTCCTCATTCTTTATGGGGCCAATATGGTCTGTCCTCCCTTTTTTACTGTTTACATACTTAAAGAATTTCTTGGGATTTTTTTTGCTCTCCTCCGCTATGTGTCTTTCATGTTCTATCTTAGTCGTCCTTATTGCACCCTTACATTTCTTGTTGCATTCTTTATAAAGTCTGAATGCTGAGGATGATCCCTCAACCTTGTATTTTTTGAAGGCCTTCTACTTTGCTTTTATATGCATTTTTACATTGGAGTTAAGCCATCCAGGACTTTTATTTGCTCTTTTAAATTTATTACCCAATGGGATACATTGGCTAATGCCCTTATTTAATATGCTCTTAAAGCAAACCCATCTCTCCTATTTTTTATTTTTATTGATGTTTATTCTTAAGGGCTCAATGTTTTGAAAAATTTTAAAAGGGCGCTTTATCTAGTGCACTGGATGTTAGTGCATATATATTTGTGAGTGGTATTTCATTCTTTTAGTCAATAAAACCAATAGAGGGTGAATACTACATGAAAGTTTAATTATTTATTTTTTCTTTCCCACTGAATAAGCTAGATCCTGAATGGATGGTGACCAGGCTTAGACTCCTCTGGTGGATTGCTGCAGTAAACTGACCCAATTTTACTGGAAATGCGCATGTTGACCTTACCTGGGTGTAGGTCATATCCTGGAGGTAAGACGCAGCAGAGAAAGGTGGTGGGATACAGGGGTGGTCCACATTTAATTTGTGTTTGAGAGCACATATGAAGGACAGACACAGACTGGTTTTGCTATATATTATGATATAATATGAATTGATCACATTTTATGTTATTTATCACAATATTTAATACTTTGATTCTTTATTAATTGTTGTAGTTTTATTTTCATTTTTGTTGCTCTGCACTTTTTGGGGATTACAGTGATTTGTTGTGTGGGAACACACGACAGTGATTGGTGTCAACATTCACATTGATGATAATTTTACATTGTGTATGATAGTTGGTGAGCGCAGAGATATTTTTTGTCTTCACTTTGGAAAGATTTACTCTCACTTCCTGTTTTATCTCCAGGACAGGAAGTGAAGTGAGATCTCTGAAATGGGACACAGATGACAAAAAATGGACAGATTTTAACCATTTATACTTTCATGTTCATGTTTATTGAAGTGAAGACACAACTTTTTTTTCTTTTGGAGAGAGGTTTAGAAAAAGTGGGAAGGAATAGAACCTCTCCCAGGTTTAAATTGCTGTCTGTGTCCCCATTGGGGAAATTTCTGTTCAATTCATGGCGACATAATATAAACTGACATCGACCTATCTGGGCTTTTGGTAGATCATTGTTTCTTTCTGTAATACATTATTTTTGTATCCTCCAAACTCAAAACAATACCTTAAAAAAATAGCTGTACCCAAAAAAAGGCATGTGAAGCTTAACGTGGATGTAAACCCTCACATATACCCAGTGAAGTGAACAGCCTCATATGATACACAGAGATGAAACAAATCTCCATAATAAGTTTTACATGTATATCTGCTGTCTTCAGCTTGCTGTATTCTTTAGAGTGTGCACATCGTGTTAGAGATTTTCTCTTCCTGTTCAGCACTGGGAGTGTAGTCTTGGCATACACTGTGTGACAGCTGATTGGAGGAAAGGCACACCCCTCCCCCCTCCTCCACATAGGCAAAGGAAGGAACGTGCTGTGAATAGACCAGATCTCTGCTAATCTATTTATAGCACCCACCCTGGCAACACAAATTTCAGGCTGGTTTTATCTCTGTTGTGGGAGAACTTGTCAGAAGTTATCATGCTGATAACAGAAGAATGGAGCAGCAGAAAGACATGGGACTTAGGGCTTTGGAGAGAAATAAGAAAACACTACAGATATATGTGCCTAGGTCAAATTTCATGAATCAGGTTTACATTCACTTTAGGGATTGGATTCCATTACTACCCATAGGCTCCCTGCAGCTGATCTTATCCATATTGCTGACTTACCATGTCTTCTCTCTTACTAGTCTGTGTGTGAAGATGGCAATCTTGGAGAAAGGAGCAGGGCATTGCTTCCACATGTAAAACCTTTCTAATGACTAGTGATTTGATAATAGGTGGGGTAATGAGAAGAGGTGGAGGAACACAGATCCAAAGAATAAATGAAGCTGTAGCAAAGCGATCTTAACTTCTGGTAAAGCTTCCTCTTCATCAGGCCCTCATGAGAACAATGAGCAGCACAGTTGTAGGATATCATTAAATCTCCTTACAAATATCACAAGATTAGCAGTGAGAGGCAGCAGCGCCATAAATAATCTCGTACTGCAGATATACAGCTATGAGGCTATGAAACAGGAGTGCCTAGGCACCCTCATGTGCCAGAAAGTGCACTGCTATTTTTTAGGAGTAATTTAAGGAAAGGTTTGATTCTTTAAGGTACTGCTTTGACACAATTAACATTTCTTGATGTTCCCTCTATAACAGTAACTTTTTAAGTTCAGGTCCACTTTAATTATTTCTGTTAACCAGGTTCACCCTTTATGCCAATATTTAGTAGTCTGGATGGAACATAAAATAGTGATCTGGGTAAACATTAATACCTGCTTATGTGCACTATAGGCCTCCTTAGATACCATTCTTTGCAGCAGTCGGTGTACCTGTCTCAATGCCTGGACTCAGAAAGGAAACATTGGTTTATTTTCCTGCACCTTATGTTGCTTATCATGTTAACCAACGCATTTCCTGTACTTTATCAAGCACAGACCCTGAGCTAATTCACACTGCAAATATGAATGACACGTGTACAATAAAATGTAAGCTACATGACAATGGTATGCTGTCATCTGACTGTACATTTCCCCCACAAGAACATCACATTCCCCATGTCATCAAATCTGACCTATTCAGAATCATTTTTTGTGATGTCAGTGGAGACACAGATATTAGAATAATGACAATAGGTAAAGGTTTGTCAATAAAGAGCTCTGTGCACTTTGCATAGAGGAATAGAAGGATGGTATTTATAATCACTCTATAATGAATATTTGCAGAACACATTTGATAAATGATGTGCTCAATAAAAAATAAGGAACTTATTCCACGATACAACAATAATAGGCATGTGCCTTCATTTCACAAGGAAGCCAAACTTAGAAGACTGAGACCAGAGGATCTTGCACTAATTTTGATGATAGACTTAAAGGGAACTTTACATGAAAATGCAATGTCTGTATCTAGTAGCCCCTCAACCACTGATTAAAATACACCAGGTGAAAACCATTCACAAAAAAAAAAAAATTGGAAAGAAAAATATAAATAAAAAGAATTACTTTATGCACCAACTTCCTGACATCACTGGCTCTCGCTACAGAATCCTGGTAAAGCCCAGGATCCCAAATCTCAAAGGTAGACTTTCTAGAAATATGCAAGACTGTGTGCTACTGCATCAAGGAGATGAGAGGGCTGCCAGTACAGAGACAGGCCAAGCACTGTAATTGACAGTCCAGATAATGGCCCAGTGCACTAGTGCAATCAGGGCTGGAGTAATACTTTCTTTTACCCTAGGCTAGCTGCCTTGTACCGCCTACACACACACATACTTTAGCAAGAATTACAATATTATAAAAAAGATTTTTATAGACGTTACAACTAAATTAACACAACCATAACTAGTAACCTGTTTTCAGAGACATTATAAGTACTGTATTAACATACCCAGAAGCCTCTGCAGAGATGGAAACAGTGCCATACTGGTAAGCATAAGCAGTGAACAAGTCTGTATAGTTAGAGAAAAGGTATTTTGCCTATCATCTAAAAGATATAGCACCAAATCCCTTAGAACATATTTAAGAAATTGGAAAGGGTATATGGGATTTTGAAGGTGCCAAATTAGAACAAAATAATTTTATAAAAGTAGCAATTTATTCAAACATTAAAAACAGACATACAAAGAAGAAATATTGATAATACAGTACTAATACATGTGCTGACTGATTTAATCTCTACATGTTTCGCCTTGATAATTGGCTTCTTCAGGAGTATAATTGGTATCAGACACAATAAGCACTAGAAGTAAACAGAATTTTTTGAAAAACAGAACAATCAACAATTACAAAAATATCACAATATATGAATATATACAATTTAGACAAAAAAACATTCATCGACTGAGAAAATGCACATCACCAAAGCTATCATTGGTCATAGTATTTATCTATATATTCAAAAACTATTTGCATATAAATTGAAGCTTCAGAATCATGGGGATATGAACAATCAGATCATCCGGTAAAGCCATAGAGGGGGGTGTATCTAGAGTACAGCCACTGGTAAAGGTCCAGGAACTAAGGGGTGAGGTGAAGAACAAAATTAGACAATAGAGCAACAGACAATCCCCAATCAAAATGAGACCGGAACAGGTTAAATATAATATAGCTTTTACCCTATGCCAGCGATACTTTGCTATAATCACAGGTTTGACAGATTATTTACCACCAACTCCACAACAGGAATGGATAAAGATGATGAGAAAGATAAGATGAACTCATTTCTAAATTGTCATCAAGTCAAATCATGGCCCCTTAATCAGAAAGATAGTAAACCGAATCAGTATTAAGTTTCAAAAGTCAAACAAACGCTTATCAACAGTAATAAAGTTACCTTTAGTCAGACATTCACCAATACATCTTTCCCCTTCCCATGCTGGACCGCAAATAATGACCAAAAGGCGGGCTGTTTATATACCCCCCTCCACCCTCAAACTAAATGGCCGCCTGGCCCCAAAATTCGAGGGTGAAGATGCTCAGTGACCGCAAAATGGCGCGACTGAGGTTGCACTGGATATGACGTCATTACGGCGGGAACGCCAACCGGAGGTGGCGCCTGAAAGATGGCGGCAGACCAGATGTGATGTAAAAACATCAACAAAACCGTAAATGTCAACAGCAAATCAGGCAAACACTGCAGGAAATGACGCAAGGATGTATAAAACATCTGAACCCAAGAAATAACAAATAGGCAGGCCAAATAAAGACGCTTTCAACCGGGAATAGAAAGTATATCACAATTATAAAAACATATGTAAACATGACCCCCATACAGAAGGACTTATTTCGAACATTTATGCCCAACTCATTTCTAAATCAGATTCTAGACCGCCCACATATGTAGCTAAGTGGGAATCTGATCTTGGATTCTCATTGGAAACAACAAAATGGGATAAGATTTGGAATACTGATTGATTGCGCTTTTGAATTTAAAACTGACAATTCTCTCTAATAATCAGTTCAAGCTAATGCTGCAGATTACTACAGCCGCAAAACAATCGCTAAAGCCTGGAAAACTCGTACCCTGATATTAACTGAAACTAATTATAGAATTGATCAAGCCATGGTTCAGGCCAAAACAGAGGCTATAACGCATGACAAAATTCCTAAATTCAAGGAATTTTGGATGACACATTTCCTGCCTTCTAATTTCGATGCAACCTTATTGATGCCTGGGTAAATTTCTCATGCATTTTCATTTTCTCATATTTAATATATGGTTGAAAACACGCCTTACCTCTGAGATCCCTTCCCTTTCATTTCCTTTCCTCTCTTCTCTTTCATTTCTTTTCTAACCCTTTCGCTATCCTACCTTTCTTTTTCATTTCTTATACTCCTTGCTCTTCATCAGGTTCATATAGCTTCACTTTTAATTATATTTCATGTTTCTATGACGTTATTAACCATTGGAACTTCCTCTTACTTGAAATATGAGAGTGACAATTCCTTAACGCTTCTTTTATTTAAAACTTTAGATATTCTCAAATTATAATTTTATTGAGATTCCATTATTCTATCATAGTCTATGTTTAGACATTTTTGCTTTCTTAACACTATAGGAAATGTCTCTCTGAGTTGACAATTTTTTGTTTAAAGTAAGAGACAACTTTATCTTTTGTCATATTATAATGTTATACTGTACCTTACTATTGTATATTCCTGTATTGCTTTTGAACCTGTTCCCTGACTTATAAAACTTCAATAAACAAATTTGACAAGAGAAAGTATATCACAATTAGACCAGGCCTAATAAAAGGCAAACCAACTAAAGGGGACACAGGTCAGCCAGACAGTATTGGCGCCACCCAGTGGAATCCAACAGGATTGCACCAGAAATGACACCCTGGGCGTCCCTTTGGCTGCCAAATCCGACAAGATCCCCATGATAAGGATTAAAATACCGGTAGATATGATGTTTAAAAAAAACATTCAAGGTATTGTCTACCAATAGAGACAAAAACTTGAAAACAAGAAGTAATACAGTTTAACAAATGAACATAAAAGGATAACATATTAATAAACCATTGACCAAAGATGGCATAAGCATACAATGCAGATAATCAATCAAGATTACAAAAATATATAATAGCCAATTATGCAATTGGATTCTCTAAACATCAAACTATAAAAAGAATGATATAAACCAATCTTATATTCTCAATATTTGAAGAGCATGGCAAACTCGTTTTAGAGGAATGGCTTGTAGCTGATGGATTTGTTCAAACCTGGATGGACAGTGGCCGCCAGGGAATTAATCCATCTTGTCTCCCACTGAAGGAGAGTCCTATCAAGGTCACCACCCCTGTCATGAGTCGGTAAATATTCAAGTGCAAAAAATTTCATTTTAGAAACCTGAAAGGAATGATAGAGTCCCATATGACGACTAATGGGAGTCTCCATGCTTTTCTTTTGAACAAGAGAAACATGATCTCTAATTCTGTGAAAAAATGATCTTTTCGTTTTTCCTACATAGAATGCTTGACAATCACATACCATGTAGTAAACCACACCAATCGACTGACAATTCACAAAGAAATTAGGTTTTTAATCCTTCCATTTGGCAGAGCCAGCTCGGCAGAATTCATTACAAATCTGCAGAATTCACATCTGCCGCATGAAGCAGTTCCCCTGCGACTTGGTCCTCCCTGTCTGGGCATCAAGGGGCTATGTACCAATTGATCCTTTAAGGATCTAGACTTCCTGTAAGTGATCTGCGGATATGGGTTAACATAAGTTGAGATCACATCATCAGTAGCCAAGAGATGCCAATACTTTTGAATTATGTAGCGAACCTTGCCATGTTCCCCAGCAAATCTTGTAATTAGTACCCTTTGTTCCTCTTTAGGGGTTTTCTGAGCATGTATTAATTCCAACCTGTTCCTTGACTTGGCTCTATGATAAGCTTTCTTTAGGCAGGAGTGGCTATAGCCCCTGTCCGTCAGACGGGACTGTAGAACTCCGGCTTCAAATTCAAAATCCTTCTCATGGCTACAATTTCTTCGTAATCTGAGGTACTGACTATATGGAATACTTTGAACTAAGGGTCTAGGGTGGGAACTTGCTGCATGTAATATTGTATAACCGGCAGATGGTTTTCTAAATAAAGAAGACCCTATCGTACCATCAGAATTTATGAAGATCAATATATCAAGGAAATTGATCGACTTTTGATTAAGTGTCATGGTACATTTTAAATTATACCGATTGTGCTCCAATTTAGCCACAAAGAGGAGAAGCTGATCCCTGGTACCAGTCCAAATGACAAAAATGTCATCAATAAACCAACGCCAAATAAGTACATTTTCAAAGAAATCTTGAAATTTATCGAAGGAGAAAATTTCACGCTCCCACCCCCCAAGGTACAGATTGGGGTACGATGGGGCACATTTAGTCCCCATCGCCTCACCCTGTACCTGGAGGTAGATATTGAAGATATTGTTAGCACAAAAAGAAGCAGGCTGGAAACAAATTCATTATCGGGATTGGCCCTAGGGCCTCGCTCAGATAAAAAACCCTCCACAACTTTAACCCCCAATTTATGAGGAATGGAGTTATAGAGGGCCTCAACATCAATGGCCACCAGCCAAGAATAATCAGGAACGCAGATACCATCCAAGGATCTAAGGAGATCAGCAGTATCCTGGTTATAGGAACTTAAAGATTTGACATGAGGACGTAAATAGTCATCTATTAATTTGCTAACAGGTCCAGTTAAACAACCATTGCCCGATACAAGTATTAGTACTGTAATATCAATATTTCTTCTTTGTATGTCTGTTTTTAATGTTCGAATACATTTCTACTTTTATAAAATTATTTTGTTCTAATTTGGCACCTTAAAAATCCCATATACCCTTTCCAATTTCTTAAATAAGTCTGTATAGTTGTAGTATGTAAATGTATGTGATAAGGCTAGACACTTTTTGCTATACTGTATGTTATGTTGTATATTACGATAGACTTTCAGGTTATGACGCATGTCTTGATGCATATTTTTGGTACATCAATGTATATTGCTTTGCGTGCAATTAACCAATTGCTATAGGCCCACAGACTAAAAAAAAAATGCATCTGACTTTTTCCAATGCGCCACATGCGTTCTTTACTACATGCTTAACTCTGTATACACCGCATGTTGTTGCAACCCATGTGCAGTGCAATACCTGCAACAGTGTGAATGTTCCATAAACAAACATAAATAAATAAAAACATACTGTATACAGGCAGTCCCCGAGTTACGAGCGGGTTAGGGACTGCCTGTTTGTTCTAAAGTCGGATTTGTTTGTAAGTCGGAAGCGCATGCGCAGAACAGCAGAGACATCGTTTTCCGATGTTTTCCGCTGTTTTCCAACGTCGTTTTCTGATGTTTTCCGCTGTCGTTCGCAAGTCAGAGGTTCGTAACTCCGGGACCTCCTGTACTGCATGCAACAGTCAATGTAGCATACATTTTTTTTAGGTCTAGCCCTATTAACTGTGTCTGAATACTACAGCTAGAACTAAAATTCATTGCCAACAGTAATTGTGTATTTGTTCACAGTTAATAACTATAAATTGCTACAATGAAAAACTTTTCTTTAGTATTTATGGGCCTCAGTCAAAGATTGAAATCATCCTAATTTACTATTGTATGTTTGTGATTCACTGAACAAAGTTCAACACACGTGGATAGCGTTCTTTGCTTCTTAACCACTTCAATACCGGGCACTTTCCCCCCTTCCTGCCCAGGACAATTTTCAGTTTTCAGTGCTGTGGCACTTTGAATGACAATTGTGCAGTCATGTAACACTGTACCCAAACTTAATTTTTATCATTTTCTTCCCACAAATAGAACTTTCTTTTGGTGGTATTTGATCAATACTGAGGTTTTTATTTTTTGCTAAACAAACTAAAAAAGACTGAAATTTTGGGAAAAAAGTTTTTATATTGTTTTGTTATAAAATTTTGTTTTCTCCTTCACTGAAGGGCATTGATGAGGCAGCAATGATGAGTTGGCAACGATAAGGTGGCACTGATATGTAGTGTTGATGGGCACGATAGGCGGCACTGATATGCAGCACTGATGGGCACTGGCAGGCGGAACTGATGGGCACTGATAGGCGGCACTGATGGACACTAATAGATGGCATTGATGGGCAGCACTGACAATGAGGTACTGACAGATGTTACTGAGGGGCACTGTTGTGGGCACTGATTGGCACTTTGATGGGCACTGACAGGCGATTCTGATGGTGCACAGACTGGCAGCTGATGGGAATTTCTGGTGGCAGATCTGATGGGGCTATGCTGATAATCAGTGTGCTGATAATCAGCACAGACCCCCCCTCTGACAGGGAGAGCCGCCGATCGGCTCTCCCTGTCAGCGCGAACTGAGAAAAGCAGTTTACCGGCACTTCCTGGTTCACGCTGTGGTCAGCTGTGATTGGTCACAGCTGATCACGGGGTAAGGAGTCTCTGTCAGAGGCTCCTTACTACAATAGGAGATGCAGTGTGTCAGAGTGACACACAGCATCAGTGATGGGCACGCGTCGGCATGTTATCCTGCTGGACGTCATATGATGCCCAGTCAAGATAACTGAACCACCGCCTGGCCGTCATTCTGCTATAGGCCAGACGGGAAGTGGTTAAAGAATATGGAGTTTCTTTTCTCTTGGTTTGGTCTATAATTAACCAAATTCAAACCTCCAAAGCCGCATACACACGATCGGACTTTCCGATGGGAAATGTTCGATGACAGGCTGTCGGTGGAAAAACGACCGTGCGTATGCTTGGTCTTGTAAAACTAGTGTTCGTAATGGAGATATCACATTTGTGACGTGGCAAATTATGAAATCTCTCAATACAGCGCACATTCTCTTCTTCTTTATAATTGGATAATAATGAAGCTGCTTTGCTGGTTATATTGACAGAGTTCTGCCAAACGTATTTCAAATTGTTTTTTTTTTCTAGTGATATCCAGAATAATATATATATATTTTTTTAATTCAGGGTCAAGTTACCACAACACATTATTATCTCATAGTTTTTAAGCTCAAAGATACAACTATGTTGGTGTCCCTTGTTAATTTGACATTTATTTTTTAAATGTACCTGCCTACTCGCAAACTGTCCTTTTTTAAGTAAAACACATAGCCAAGTATTTTTCAAACTAAATATTTTTAATTTACTAGGGAGCACAAGGTCATATAAAAATCAAGAGGAAGGCAACGGTGAAGAAACTGTTGGAATTGGTGAAGCGTTTTTACCCGAGGGCAGACATCAATTATGTGAAGTGCAAAATTGTCAACCTGAGGAGTCCATTTAATAGGGAGCACAATATGGTCCTGGACTCAGGAGCAGCAGCAGCAGATGACATATGTCCCCAGGCTGTGGTCTTACAACAGCCTGCATTTTTTGCCAGACCAAACCGAACCCCGGCCATCGCTCTCAACGCCTCCTTCCACACAAATAAACTAAATTAAATAAAAAATGCATTCTCTGCACAAAAAACAAAACAAAATTAGAACAAATCAAATCATAATTTTAAAAAGCCCAGCAGGCTTTTTGGGGGTGTTGGGGCTGCATGTGGTGGTTGGGGTGGCTATGGTGTCTGTGGAGGTGGTGGAGGATTGTCGTCTAAATTGCAGATGTGCGTTTTCTGGGTAATTTGGCCCCTCCTCCCCTTGTTGAGGAGCTGCAGGATCAGCTCCTCACACATGCAGCATTGGTCCTCCTCCATATCCTTCAGCTTATTGGCGGTCATGCAGCCAAATGCCTCCTGGGCATCCGGGGCCATGCTAATGGCACTTGTTGCATGCCTGAGGAAGGCAGCCGTGGCGTCATCCAGGTTTCTGGTCTTCATGGCCCTTTTAGTAGGAGGGCGTAGGGGAGGAACCTGGGACTCAGTCTGGCTGCACAGGCTCGTCCTGACTGAGACTTTTCTGTGTATGAAAATGGGACATATTTTTAGGTTTTTGGTCATCAATCACACACAATTTTGAGCTCATGACTGATGCAAATTGAATGTTGACAAATATAAAAGACTATCATTCTGACCCCAGCTTTTTTCATTCTTGTCCCAATCATTTTTGGCCACTACTGTCTATTGATATGTAAATCACTTTGTTAAGGCAGAAATTTGGGATCAATAACGTCTAGTTAACATCATTCAATTTTTGTCTACAAATGTGTTCAACAATGCTATACCTGGGTCAAGCTGGGCTCCTCCACATCTTCTTCCTGTGTAGAAGGACCAGGGTGGACCTCAGGAGCTGTGGCCTCAGCCGATGTGGAAGGAAGCGTTGGGAGTGATGGGCGTGCTTCTGTTTGATCTGACAAAAAATGCAGGCTGTTGTAGCACCACAGCCAGGGGACATATATGTCATCTGCTGCTGCTCCCGATCTCTGTGATTCCTTGACCTTCTTGCGCTCCCTATTATATGTACCACGCAGGCTACCAATTTTGGCCTTCAAATAATTGATGTCTGCCGTTGGATACAGAGGCTTCACCAATTCCAACAGTTTCTCCATTGCTGCATTCCTCTTGATTTTATTGGAGTAATCCCTACTTTTGACTTGCCATAAATCTGGCAGCTCCCAGTACTGCTGGATAAATTCAAACAAAAAATCTAGGGCTGTGAATTTATCCACCATTTTGCCTGCAAGACACAAGACAAACCCTAATGTCAGGCTACACTCTCATAATCTAGTCCCAATATAGGCCTCAATCTATAAGCAGTATAGGCCACTAACCACTGATGCCCCAATTTACAATTGTACCTTTGTTTTATCTTTCCTTTTGGCGATGTCGATCTGTCGTCCTCCACTCCCAGATCGTTCCTACGGCCATTACATCGACCGCGCGTTATGGCTTTATATACACTGCGCATTCGTGAAACTCTGCTCTCAGTGCGTCATGACGCTGGGGCGTGACCATCTCTCTTCTGCATGCGACACATAGCGGAAGATTCGGGAGTGTGACAGCATGGTGGTTTCTGAGGATTCCAGGCATCCCCGCGGTGGTGGATCTAATAGGAGGCACAAAGCCACCCCCATGAGCAAGGCTGAGATGGTGGAGATGGTGCGCATCCTTGAGAAGCACGACTACAATTGCAAGCTGCACAACTATGAAAGGTCCAACAGCCGAAAGGACCTCATTTTGGAGAAGGTCCTCGCCGTTTTGGAGGTCGAATTTTTGGTAAAACGAACAAAGGACCAAATCTGAAAGCGATGGTCAGATTTAAAGCACCGCGAGTAAGAGCAGATGGAGTCCATCCATCACATAATCAAAAAAAGTAAGCAAGATTTGTATCTAAACAATATGTATATGTGTAAATTAGCTGTCTGTATATGTGCTTACTCCAAGTAGTTTTTTTAAAATACAAGATAATGTTTTCTCTAATCTTTGTCATATTTTTTTTTTAACATGAAGTTAAATATAAAGCAGATAGGAACATTTCAATATTTTCTTTTTTTGCCATTTTTTGCTATAAAATATTTTTTTACTCTCTTTCAACAGGGAAGCACAAAAAAAGGAGGCTACAGACAAGCCAGAGGGGACAAAGGGAGGCTACCATCGCCCGGGCCCCAACAGGGGGGACTTCAGGGCCATCTTCCCCAAAATCGTAAGTGACAACGTCAAACACACTCATGTAGCCACTGACAGGGGTGATTCTAGGTGGGCCAAAGGCCCTGGGCTTAGGGCAGAACTTAAGGGGTAAAGAACACTTTCTGGTTGATACCTGGCTCATCAGTGGCCATTAATGCAGCCTTGCCAGGGTAGACATGGGTAGAGGAGAGGCCCCGGGGATCACAGTCACACAAAGTCACGCCTGCTAGAATGAGCCTCATATATCCCCTATCCCGAAGGAGACAAGAGGGGTGGGGGGGCGACTGCATGAGTTTTTCAATGTTGGCACTTGTCCAGTGTTTTCCCTCTGTAAAATGACATCACCTTCCCTTTTCGATGCATTTTTAAGGGGAAAAAAACCCTTAAACCCAGTGCAAGGTTGGTCAACTAATGCAGCAAAATGGATGTTAGAAACATATGTGACTTGGGGGATTAATGAATGTTGTATTATTTATTTTTAGAAAAAAGTGAGTGCGTTCAGATTAACCAGGATGTTGGTTTGGAGGCGTGGGATATGACACCTGGACCCAGCACAGACCTTCCTATTGTGGATGTAACATCCCCTGATGCAAGTCAAACAGAGGACCAAAGAGACCCAGAAGTGGAAGAAAATATTTGTGAGCCTCTTGTTTTTTGCAAGTACTTATTTTTTGAATCTGTCTTAAAATTGAGTCAGTGATTAGCCACTCCACTTCTCTAGGTGCACCACCAGGTCCTGTTTTCTTTATTTTCCGCAGGCTAAAAATGACTGATTGAATTACTAACCTCGAAAATGACATCATCACCTGTGCCAAAAACAAATAATATAGAAAGGAAAAAAAAAAGGCTGAGCTGCAAATGGAAAGTCCATACAGTAATTCTTGGATGAACGATACAAATTCAATCAAGTGACGAACACCCAGGTGAATCGGAGCAATAACAAACGTGCCACCACCTGATGAAAAACCTGCTTACCAGCTGGCAGCTGAAATCTGGCAGTTGGCTTATACCCAGCCAGGGCCTTTTCTCATAAAGTGATCCGCTGACGGACTGGAGGTTAGATGCAAGTTGAAATGGATAGGATACTCAAACTCCTCCCGGCAACACAAACCCTTAACCAGACATCACGAGACCCAGCCACATATAGAGGAAGAGAGACCATCCATAGCGTAATACTCCATGGAAATGGTAAACAGCAATGAAGATGGGTGTGGCTGGAGATCACACCCATCCATCCAAGAATTACTGTATGGACTTTCCATTTGCAGCGCAGCCTTTTTTTCCTTTATATAGTTTTCTGTGTTATCACATTGTGAGCTGCTGCTTTTTGGATTTTATTTATGGTCTGTCGTCATTGTGAACCTCAAAATTTTCACATGTTTCAATGCTTATTAGTTTTGACTTAGCGCAGTTTTTTTTCCTATTAGTCAAAAAATATAGAAAACATGACCTAGAAATGCATCTGGAGAAGGAGAGTTGTGAAACACTGCCCTAAGTAATGTTTTAATTGTAATCTTTATGTGTTTTAATCGCAAAGCCAAAAATTGAAGATGCACACAAATTGAGCCACAAAATTTGGAATTCCCTCATGATCCCATGCCTAAAATGTGTGTCTTTCCCTACATCTAGTTTGCTAAAGCCCCAAAACACAGAGTGTCAACATGTACTATCTCCCATCACGGGATATCAATGTACGCGTTTTGGGGGTGCAACCCCTTCCTCAAAACGAAAGTAGGTGAGAGGAAGGGGTTGCACCCCCGAAACACGTCCACTGATCCCCCATGATGGGAGCTAGCACACGTTGATACACTGGGGCTTATTTATGAAAGGCCAATCCACTTTGGACTACAAGTGCCCTGCAATAAATAAGCCCCAGTGTGTCAACATGTGGGATTAATGGACGTGTTTCGGGGGTGCAACCCCTTCCTCTCACCTACTTTAGTTTTGAGAAAAAGGTTTCAACCCCAAAATGCGTTCATTGATATCCCGTGATGGGAGATAGCACATGTTGAGACACTGCTTGTTTTGGGGTTTGAGGAAATAACCTGTTTGGATCTACACACATTTTAGGCAGGGGATCAGAAGGGACATTTAACAGTTACGCCTCTACGTGTACGTGACTTCAAATTTTGGCTTTTAGAGGGGTGAGATCACCCCATCTGAGGAAGGCAACATCAACACAGTTTTGGGATACTAATGTCTCATATGGCTTTCACTTTAGCAAAGTCAAAGTTTGTAAGTTCCTGAATTGGGGATGTGTTTCCTATGTTTTTAAACATGCCTGTTTAGCACCAAAAAAGGCAAAATAATGGCAAACATACATGTTATACACCAAGATGTTGGTTTGTTCAAAAATCTTTTAAAATGCACATGTGAATGTGCTTGGAGTAAAATGTTTTATACTAAACAATGTGTGTCTTCTTATTTCAATGCTCAATACCAGTGTATTTGTTAAGTTGGTGTAGTTACAGTGACAATGTGCTATAAAATGTGGCAAACTCAGGCAAATTTAGAGCCTCAAAGAAAATAAAGGAGTTGAAAAGGCTGAATATTTTTATCATGAATGCATTAGATACATTAACAACAATAACATTGTGTGTGTGTGTGTGTGTGTAGCAGACCCACAGCACAACATAATAGTTAGCTGAAGAAGAGATTGTCACCTCATGGAGCAAATAAGTTACGTTTGCACTATTGTAGAAAATGGCCAAAAATAAGGCCATTTGAGAACCTAGGAGAGACAGATAAGAAACACAATCAGTAATTCAAATGAAATAGGAGTTTAGTATCCAGCCAAAAATTTATTCAGGATCAGCAACATTTTGCTGCAACGCCACTGCCCCTCCACCCACAAAGTAGTCCATATACTGTTGCCGGACAAATACAAAATTGAGGCCCTCGACATTTTCCTCAGGAGGTGGCAAATGTAAGGTGCCATTCTATAGCCGATGGTGGAATTTGGTCTGTGCAATCACTCCTCCGTCCGAGTTGTTGCCATTCTTCCCAATGTCCAGGTACAGGAACTTGTAATTTGCAGACACTACACTAGCATCACTATGCTGCAAAAGCCCTTATAATTATAATAATAAGAGCCCGAGTAGGGTGGTAGGACAATGTGGACATGCTTCCCATCAATCACCCCACCACAGTCGGGAAAATCCCACTGATGTTGGAATTGGGCTGCAACAGCCTGTCATTCCTGTGGGTTGGAAGGAAACCGTGGAGTCAAACAAGAAAAAAAAATCACTACTTTTGCACATAACATTGCAAGCAGATTTGACACAAACATTCTTGGCCAACATGAGTATAACATTTATTTAAATGAGTATTTAAAGACAAAAGTATAAGGTCAACTTATCAGATTCCTCACCCCCTCTGGTGGCCCATTCTAAAAATGTTATGGTGGGGGGGGGAATGGGTAGATGTTTTGGACAGGTAACCCTCTCTCCACTTCCATGAAAGCTGAATGCTTAAAGAATGTGTGATACTTTGGCCAGCCCCTCCTTACTTACACTATTGGCAGCCCACTGGACAGGTAAGAAGTGTCATAATCCAAAAATATGGATACACACTGTCCAAATTGAAGCACATTTTTACATTCATAAATTACCTATCAAAATAATAGGAGACAAAAACTTTCAACGGTACCATTTGAAGGGATTCAAGCAGGCCCTTGCACTACATGCTTTGGTGAATTCATCTAGAAATATGACCACAAAAAAGGTATAGTGTGCATGGGTTTTGCAAAGTCAGCAGATAGAGTATTGGTATCGGTTGACTTAGCATTTGGGGGGGGGGAGGGGAAGGGTCCCAAATGAGTTTGGGCCCCCAAAAATGGCCTCTTGCACTCTGCCTGAATTTGAGGACAACAATAACATTTGTACACATTTTAGGGGGTGTTTAGGGTAAGCACAAAAATGAAGCGGACATGGGCCCAGGATAGCATGCTGGGGAGGTTAGTGAAGGCAAATATGCATGAAGGACAAAAAAGGAGCATTAAAAGCTTACAGCATGCATGAGGACAAAGAGGACATTCACAGCATATTACAATAATGGTAATTATGGAATGAAGAAATTAATACAATACATTAGCAAACAGTAAATACATAGAATGTGATGTTAAAGGCTAAAACTTACCCGAATATAGTCCTTCTGCAGGACTTGGATGATGGCAGAACAGGTCTCTGGAATAATGATTCCCAGAGCCTGAGGGGAGATCCCAGTTGTGAACTTCAGATCCTGGAGACTTCTCCCCGTTGCCAAGTACCGCAAGGTGGCGACGAGCCTTTGCTCGGGAGTAATGGCTTGCCACATGCATGTGTCCTGCTTACTAATAAAGGGGGTAAGCAAAGCCAATAGACTGTGAAAGGAGGGATCCGTCATCCGGAGATAATTCCTGAAATCATCAGGATTATTCTCCTGGAGCTCCCGCAACAAAGGCATATGACAGAATTGGTTACGATTAAGCAACCAATTCTTGGTCCAAGAACTCCTCCTCCCCCTGTTCCTGGACTGGACTTGGGTCAAAGCAATAACTCCAAGCCCAATAATAGCATGATCTCTCCGACGAGAACGCCACATGGCTAGTACATGAACGGCCGTTCAGAAACGAACTGACAAGAATGCACTAAAAATCAGAAAGGACGGTTCACCCAAACAAGATCTAACCCCTCGGTTAATCTAGAAGCAGCTATTCTGGGGTCGTACTCGGCACTAAGCAATCTGGTATTCAGAGGCCCCAAAGCGTACTCTGACATCACAACCCCCATGAGAACAACTGTTAGAGTCTGGGAGCAAATGTCGGTTAAACTTGGAGGTTCAGGGACCATCTCTTCATATACTCCATTATGGGGCAACCCCAAGCTACATCACTTATTAATGGTTCCAGATCCAGCACTGTGGGCTAGCTATGAAATCAAAGTGGTGCAGCAGGTCATGTCGGGGGGCAGGATTATTTCTTACGACATACTCAGAAATCATTTCCATCTTCCGTCCAAGATGCTCTTCAGATATTTACAACTAAGACACGCAATACAGGCACAATTTCCAGAAGGGGTCATAGTGAAATCGCATGGGGTAGAGAAACTCCTGATCTCCAAAAACGTTGACCGTATCCTTTCCTCCCTTTATTTTGCGATATCATGTGAGGGTACTGATGGAGGGGGTAGACTGTATGCCAAATGGAAATGGGATGTGCCTGACCTTGCTGATGACGACTGGGAAGAGGGGATCCAACAGTACATCCCGCTTATGATCTCAGCAAAGGATAGATACATCCAGCTTAAATTTCTACATAGGGCATATTACACACCGCAGAAACTCTCCAGAATATATCAGACGCATTCGGACAGATGCCCTAAATGTAATACGGAGCTGGGCACCTTCATGCATGTTGTCTGGTCCTGCCCTGTTATACAACATTTCTGGTCACAGGTGGTGGATACTATTAATACAGTGAGCCATTTGCAGATAGGGATGAACCCGATCATCCTTCTTTTGGGAATCTGCGACAATATCACATCCAGTATACATAAGAGACTATTTGTGTTTTACGCCTCATTCTATGCTAGGAAATCTATCCTGTTTAAGTGGAAACAACCTGACCCTCCCATGGTCTCCCAGTGGAGGGCTCTTATGAACTCCACACTCCCGTTATATAAGCTAACATATATGAATCGTAAGTGTCCCAAGAAGTTTGCAAAGATATGGGGAGAATGGACTAAGCAATAATATCAGAGGCAACTTGGTGGTGCTTCTGGTGGCTCCCCCCCCCCCTCTTCTCCCGTCTCTACCCTCTCTCTAGTTCCTTGCCTGTCCTCCTTCCCCCCCCCCTTTTTCTCTTCTCCCTCCCTATAGTTAGACTGTTTGGATGCTAGGAAAGATCCCAATACAAATGATACGTTGGAAGTCAACTGAGTAAATAATAAATCAACATAACACTGTAAGAAAGAATGCTTTATTCAAGTGATGTAACCATATCTGTTATATGATACAAGCATAATTCTACATGTGATGTTTCCCGCTTTCACTTATGACAATATACAATATACCTTTATGTTTACCATGTATAACCACAGAATGTTTTATGTATAAATTTCTCCGCTTGGAGACAAATAAAAACTTTTCTGTTAAAAAAAAAAAAAAAAAAAATCAGAAAGGACCTGACAAGCATGAACTGGAAAACAGAAACGACCTGACAAGCACGCACTGAAAAACAGAAATGAACTAAAAAGAACGTACTAAAAATCAGAAACGAACTGACAAGCACGCACTGAAAAACAGAAACTAACTGACAAGCACGACCTGAAAATCAGAAACGAACTGACAAGCACGAGCTGAAAAGCGCGAATCGACACTCACCAAACTTCTACTAACACGGATTAGCAGAAGGAGCCCAAAGGGTGGTGCATGACTATCGGCTCATAGTACGTCTAGTACATCACTATGTTTGTAATTGTTGGCCAACAATTGTTTGGCCGTGTGTATGCAAGACAAGTTTGGGCCAACGCCCTTCGGACAAAATACCAAAATTTTGTTGGCGAACAATCCGATCGTGTGTACGAGGCTTTAGGCTACTTTCACACTGAGGCAGTTTTCAATTGCAGTGTGACTTTTCACACTGGGGCGGTGCGCTTGCAGGACGTTACGAAAAGTCCTGCAAGCAGCATCTTTGGGGTGGGTTGGGAGCGCTGTATTTAGTGCTCCCAAAATGCCCTGCCCATTGCAATGAATGGGCAGCGTTTCCAAAGCGCCTTAAAAGTGCATTGAAGGTGCCGCAAAACGTGACTTTTACAATTTTTTGGGTAAAAAGTTACCTGCTAGCAGCCGAAAAGCGTGCTAAAACAGCGCTAAAGTGCTGCTAAAACCAGCAGGCCTTTTGCACTAATGGCCGGGCGTCCCGGTGTGAAAGTAGCCTAAAGGAAGGTTGAATCTGTTTGGTGGCTGTAAGAAAAGTCTTATTAATTACATGTTCATTCAAGTTTCCATATGTGAGAAACATCGAGGAGATAGCAATGAGTGTGTTTAGGAACAGTCTGCATTACAAAAAGGGTTCCCAGTTCACCAAATTATAAACAAAGAGGAGTGGGTTGGAATAGTTCACCACAGGATTGCTTGAATAGAAGCTTCGATCACGTAGGCTGTGCTCACTTTATTTGATTTTGGGTGGAGTGTACCTTTTTGTATCTGGTGACAGAAATTCAAGGTCTCTTTTGAGCCAGGACACAATATTTTCTTGCAACAGGATGTGGCCACAATATCATGGCAATAACAATGCCGTTTTCTACTTCAGTTCATTACATGATATCACTACATGAAGCAGAGTATAATTTGTTAAATCTCTGCCAGTTTAATCCAAATGATACAATCTCTGAATTTCCTGGTTTTGTCTTTTTGCTTTTCCCAATGTGCTTGAACTTATTGGTTCCTAGACAGAATCTTATCTAATCTTATACTTCATTAGTCAGCTTCCTTGTTTTTTGTACAATTGGGACAGAACACTTCTTAGGGCAACACTGTAATGTCTGCAATACACAAGTTAATTCAATGTACCAAAACAACCACCTGTATTCAATCAATATTTCAATTTTTCTGATTTAAATCATTTTAGGACTTCTTCAAAACATTTTTCCCTGGAGATGGTTATTTTTGTTTCAGTCCGAGCTATCTGGGGGATAAAACAGATCTAGAGTGACTTCAGGAACTTAATATGTACATTCTGGAGGAAAGAAGGGAAAGGGGAGACCTGATTAAAACCTTTAACTACATCGAGGTGGTGAATAAAAAATCTAGAACACGAGGACATGACCTCAAACTAACTGGAGAAAAATTCAAAACTAATCTTAGAAAGCATTATTTTACTGAAAGGGTAGTTGATGCTTGGAATAAACTTCCAGCAGAGGTAGTGAGAATAGTAAATGGCTTCAATCATGCTTGGGAAAAACATAGATCTATAGTCAGACAATAAAGTTAACGAAAAAAACAAAACAAAAACAAAAAAAAAAACATTTAAAAAATGGGCAGACATGCTGGAGTACTTGGTCTTTTTTGCTGTAATTTTTAAATTTTTCTGTCCTTTTTCTGCTGTGGAAGACAAGACAGTCTGTAATTCTAAAATTGGTTATTCTAAAAATGTGTGATGGAGCCTACACACGGTCGGAATTTCCGACAACAAGGTCCTATCACACATTTTCCATCGGAAAATCCTATCGTGTGTACAGGGCATAAGAGGATCATAATCATTTACTGAAAATACTTTTTAGCAGCTGCTTTGAGTTTGTTTTTGCCCAGCTTAGCATCCCCAGTGTAACCGTGACATTTACTCTGACCACCATTATATTGGAGCTTTGGTGGTCAGTGTAGAATCCTTTCAATACACTAATGGTCATTGTAAATTCCACTGTTACATTGATGGTCATTGTAAATTTCAGTTACCTTGGTGGACCGTGTAAATGCCAACTGCTCCCATTATATTGGTGGTTAGTGTACATTTCCCAGTTACATTGGTAGTCAGTGTGAATGCCCTTGGTATGTTGGTGATCAGTGTAAATGGCCTTGTTACTCTGGTGGTTAGTGTAAATGTCCCTGTTACATTTGCGGTAATGGGCCCAGATGTTACTAGCACAACCTTACACAAGGACTACATCTTCTTCTTCCTCCTTCCAGTTGATGACATGGTCTGTTCCTACCTGTCCTGACATATGACTCTGAAACATTTTGAGAAAGTATTATTGAGCAAATACCTATCTCCACCAACCTGTCTCATGACTTAACTCTGCACCTTTAACTATACTCTGCCCTTGGACATATAGGGAAGCCACCATAAGGCCTTGCACACTCTGACTCCAAACTCAATCCCAAGGCAGGCTCTGTATCGTAGCAGGCTCCAATATGCAGATCCTGCCACTAAGTGAGGAACATGATGTACTAAGCCATTCCCTCACTACCCGAACCCCCATCACCTGCCACGGTCACCACTTCTGTTAGCTGGCTGCTTCTTCCTCTGGTATTTTTCACACACATAATTATACATATTATTTGTATTTGACTATGTTACACTTGTACTGTATGACTCACTCTTCTTCATTACCCAATGGGTTAATGGTAATTTCACTCTCAGTTCTTTGTGATCCGCCGTGAATACACCTTAATAAACCATAATCTTCCAATTCTAGTTTGATTTACTTAGGGTTTGATGTCTTCATCTCACTGGATTGTCACATAAGACAATATTAGAGACCTATTGGTCTTTGACACTTTGTTTTGTTAAGATTGTTCTGCCTCCTCTTTGGAAGGCTGTTAGTTGAGTTTTGAAATACCTAATATAAATACTGTTGTGTCCGAATCCAGTTATACAAATAGAAACTTGTAACAGGTATAGGAAACAGTACGCTAGCTGAGATTACCTACCCTTGCTACTGGTAACAACATGTATTTCTGTCACCTGTACCAAATCACTTTCACTGTGTTTTCTTTATACCTGTATTGATTGCTTTGCTTTTGTACCTTTATTGATTGACTTTATGACACAATAAAATCTTTTCCGATTTAAAAAAAACATAAAAAACATGATCTTCACTTCCCCAGTAAACGGCACAGACAACTTTTCTTCAGAATGAAAACTCCATTTACTGAATCATTTTGAAATGTAAAACTTTAGGTAGAACATTTTAGTGCAATGCATATCCTCTCATACAAGCCTGTACAATGCATTTGATTGGCTAAAAATTGTACATTAATTGTGCATAAATTTGGTGATGTATAGATTAGCTGTGCTGTCCCTAGTGGTGCTGCCCATGCCCTAAAGAAGTCCATGCAGAAAAGTCCATACATGCGGACGCCCTAAAGAATGGGTCCAATTGGAAGGGAATGCAGTCAGGAAAAAAGGATTACATGGTACACTGGTCCTCACTTATACAGCTCCCACACCATACTTCTCATTACAAGGCGGGTTCCCCTGTATATATATGCCCTAGGAAAATGGGAAGTGACACACATGCAGGGGAAACCATGTCACAGAATACATTAACCCCCTACATGCATCAGTCAATATCTAAGGTACACAACACAGTGATACAAGAACGCAGTATAAAGTAGGCACCTCACTACACACTGATTGCACATCTACTTCCTTTTGGTCCTGTGAGTCCCCTGTATTGTACACAATTGCCAATTTATAGTCCATGTATTGTCAGTGTTGCCTTTTTTAATGCCTTCATATTGTCAAATCACCTCTGTTTGGAGGACCATAATAGACCCACAGGGACATCACTATTAAAGCATGTCGCTATTATCCCCATGTTGTGCCATGGTTCACTGTGGGATTGGGTTATGGTCACTTTATCCCTTTAATGGAACAGTTGGAAGACATTGTTGAGTACTCTGAGGTTCTAAGCCATGCAGGGTGAGGGATTCTGGGGGTAGTCCAGTTGAAGAGGAGAGGACTGGTTTTCAGTACTCTCTGGACTGGTAAGTCCCCATTAGGGACTCATAATTTCAGTGGTTCAAAGATTATTGGGAGGGAAGAACCTCCAAACCCTAATTACAGGGACTCTGGTCCTGAAAGGGTTAAGCCACATGCAAGGGAGTCTTGAAAAGCAGCAGGATTTGAGAGGTAATGCCAAGTGGTTCACAACTGTGAACGGGGGGGAATTTTCTGGAGACTGAGACTCTGGATTTTGCTGAACTCCTGTGGCTTGTCTTGTACCCTGAAACAAGAGAGAATGGGTGTGGGATAGAGGGACTGGCAGTGAGCCGTGTGGTTTTCTGTAAACCGGGACTGCGAGCTGTTTACTTGTGCTGAAGAAAGACATTTGAGTTTGCGGTTTTCCTGTTTTGAGAGTCCAATACAGACCATTTACTTTTACAAGTAGCTTACCAATCATCTCAGGCCCTTCATATGACAATTTTTTTAATCAACCAATCATTTAACTTTGTGATTATTATTGAAAATGTTGTCATATTAAGGAGTCAGGGTTGATGAAAAAAAAAAATTGCCCTTGGTGCCAAATAGGCATCTGCATGCGGTTTATAAATCTTACAAGCATTTATAAGGCCTCTCAGTGCATTCCACATTTGTTGTTTTGAGCAGTAGATGAAAGTGTATGTTTCTCATAAATATGAAATCAAATCAACATATATTGGCAGTCTAATGTCTTACTATTTACAATTGTAATAATTATAAAATAAGCTCTGGGCATATAAAAAAATGTTTTTTTACTTAGTTTTGTTTCATTTAGACAATTAAGTTCATTCTAGCATGAAGTTTCATTGTTGATGGCTCCCAGTTACTATAGCTACATTCCATAAATGAATGCATAATGACTGTTGAGCTCCTAACTCCATAACCCAGGGGCACATTAAACTCCTGAGGATTGGCTGACAATACAATATATGTCCATTTGAAGCAGGGTGCCAAATTTGTTACCTGACTGTGATGATGCAGCTTGTCAGGCTTTACACTTGTGTGGAGTTGATGTGTGTTAAGCGGCCTGCTTTCTCTGATGCAGAATTAATGTTTGATGCTCATGTCATCCTGGCTGATTATATAATAAATCTCGGAGGTTTTACAGAGATGTTCTACTTGTCAATCATGCTCTACCACTTCCATGGACCATTTGCAAATAAAGTTTTATTTTCTTTGTCTCTGAAAAAATGAATAACATTGGTATATGAACCCTACCCTATAGTGTGATGTCCCTAATTACATTTAGAGTGTTTGTTGCTAGGCTGTAACCAGCCTGAGAATTTGTTTACTTTTTTTTCTAGATCAGTGGGTTAATTGATTCTGTCTGTTACAGTGAAGGAGCTTCCAGTAATCCGAGTGGCAGAGGTGTAACTAGAATCTTCAGGGCCCCCGAAGCAAGAAACCATGAAGATCTACAAAAGATCTCGAGCTAGAGCCCATAGGAGCGAAGTAAAGAAAGTCATACACTTGGGCGTGTATATATATATATATATATATATATATATATATATATATATATATATATATATATATATATATATATATATAGATAGTGAAAAAAACAAACAAACAATCAGCGCCACAATAAATCCATAATAGGGTAAATGTGTAAAATCACAGATATATGTGACTGCACAGCTGCAGAACACTTACAGTGATACACCACACCAAATTCAATATTGTTTTCTAAATAATGCAGAGCTGTGTCTCATTAAATAATGTGTACACAAAATTTATATTAAACATTTCATGATCAAAAAAATAATTTAAATAAAAAATGAAAATGTCAAAAAATTTGAAAAAAAAAGTTCATCTGTGTCAATGCGTCCAAAACAATCACCGATGTGTGTGTTCGTCCTCAAAAAGACCAATATCCAGTGCACGCCTCCACCAGCTAAAGAGCCTGCTCACCTCAAAGATGAATGTAAAAGCATAAACAAATCACTCCTCATGTCCACCACAATGGATCAACTTTCACTCTCCAATAGTAATCCTACAGTCTCCAGACTGCTCCTCTGTGTGGGTAATCAGCGTTTGTATTGCCGTCAGACAAACCTTCCTTCACTTTCTCACAAGTGCTCAATCACGCTATTACTTCCGTAGGTTATAGACATGAAACAACAAACACAAGTGCCATAGTGTACTCTGTTTGCATATTTATTAAAAGCCCTCAAAAGAAATCCACTTACAAGATAAAAACTTTAAAACAGCATGTCTCAAATCATCACTTCATTCACCGCAAATCTACACTCACAATGATTCACAGATTCGGCTCCTCCCCTCTAAACACGTGTCGGCATCTCATTGGCCTTCAGTCTACTGATGAAGGCCAATGAGATGCCGACACGCTTTTAGAACACACACAGCGGTGATTGTTTTGGAAGCATTGACACAGATGGACTGTTTTTTTTTCAAATTTTTTGACATTTTCATTTTTTATTTAAAATATTTTTTTGATCATGAAATGTTTAATATACATTTTGTATACACATTATTTAATGAGACACAGCGCTGCACTATTTAGAAAACAATATATATCTATGTGCGGATCCCCCACTTACATCACGGTCCCCAGAGATCCCCCACTTACATCAGGGTCCCCAGAGCCTCCCTACTTACATTAGGGTCCCCAGAGCCCCCCCTCATTACATCAGGGTCCTCAGAGAGCCCTCCTTACATCAGTGTCCCCAGAGAGCCTCCACTTTACATCAGGGTCCCCAGAGAGACCCCCCCTTACATCAGGGTCCCAAGAGAGCCCCTTTCTTACATCAGTGTCCCCAGAGAGCCCTCCTTACATCAGTGTCCCCAGAGAGCCCCCCTTACATCAGTGTCCCCAGAGAGCCCCCCTTACATCAGTGTCCCCAGAGAGCCCTCCTTACATCAGTGTCCCCAGAGAGCCTCCACTTTACATCAGGGTCCCCAGACAGCCCCCCCTTCCAGAGGTTCCCCTGTACCTGGCTGGTCTCCTCTGTAGACCTCCAACCCCCAGCACATCTCTGTACATCCCCACCTGGGAGGAGGTGGGAGGCAGAGATCGGCAGCTCTATGGTGTCCACAGGCGGCGGGATCTCCCTGGGGCTAGTAGTTCTCTTCCTCAGTGTATACAGTGGAGAGGGGATGGGCCTCTGACCTGGGCATGTATCAGCAAGAGTGTATAAGCAGAGCGCCACTGAAGAGTGAAACTGATACATGGAGGCCCCTCCCTTCACCACTGTATACACTGACAATCAGGAAGAGAACTACTGGCCCCAGGGAGATCCCGCCACCCACGGGCAACATAGAGCTGCCGATCGTCGCCTCCTACCTCCCCCCACTGAATTCTAAATGGACAGCCAGAGGTGCAGGGGGAGATCCTGGGTCTTGGGGGGCCCCCCACAGCGGCAGAATGGCAGGGCCCAGTGGCAAGTGCGACTGCTGCGACCGTGAAAATTCCACCACTGCAGAGTGGGCAGGACAATATACACTCACCGGCCACTTTATTAGGTACACCTTGCTAGTACCAGGTTGGACCCCCTTTTGCCTTCAGAACTGCCTTAATTCTTAGTGGCATAGATTCAACAAGGCATAGATTCAACAAGGTGTGCCTTAAATATTCATGACATAGATTCAACAAGGTGTTGGAAACATTCCCCAGAGATTTTGATCCATATTGACAAGATAGCATCACGGAGTTGCTGCAGATTTGTCGGCTGCACATCCATGATGCAAATCTCCAGTTCCACCACATCCCAAAGGTGGTCTATTGAGATCTGGTGACTGTGGAAGCCATTGGAGTACAGTGAACTCATTGTCATATTCAAGAAACCAATTTGAGATGATTTGAGCTTTGAGACATGGTGAAATATCCTGCTGGAAGGAGCCATCCAAAGATGGGTACACTGTAGTCCTAAAGGGGTGGACATGGTCAGCAACAATAATACGCAGGTAGGCCATGGCATTTAAACAATGCTCAATTGGTACTATTCAGGGCCGGCTTTACTATTGATTAGACCCTGGGCAAACATTTTCTTGGGGGCCCCCCTCCATGCAGTTTCGCTCTACAACTGCTCTGAGATATACAATAAATAGCTTCTAGACTCAAAATAAGTTTACTGAATCAAATTAGGCAGCAATTGTTATTGGTTGCCAGAGGTTACAGTGTATCATTACCACTCACTGATTTGGCTGCTAGAGGTTACAGCACACATTATGGCTCACTGATTATTTTCTAGAGGTTATAGCACATGACTTCTGCTTGTTAGAGATTACCGTACATCAATACTGCTCACTGCTTGGTTACTAGAGGTTACTGCATATCCTTACCGCTCAATGGTTGGTTGCAAGAGATTAGTGCACATCATTACTGCTCACTGATTGGTTGCTAAAGGTTATAGCATATCATCTCCTCACTGACTGCCCCCCGTGGACTGAGGAGGTGAGGGGACCCATCAATAAATGGAAAACCCCTAGGGATTATAGGACTCCTGGGATCAGTGGCAAGGCTGGGGGAGGGGGGGTGTGATCAGTGGCAATGCTGGGGGTTTGATGGGATCAGTGGTGAGGGGATGGGATTAGTTAGGAGGCAGTACACTGTGGCAAATCATGCAGAGCAAAGCTCGAAATCTTTGACAAGTATATAATGGGGGATTTACAATGACCACCAATGTAATGGGGAATTTACACTGACCACCAATGTGAGCAGGAATTTGCACTGACCACCATGTAACAGGGGATTTTACACCACCCACCAATATAAAGAGGGATTTCTACACTGACACCAATGTAATAGGAGCATATACACCAACCACCAGTGTAAGGGGGATATACAATGACCTCCATAAAAGTTGACTTTTCTATACAGACCACCAGTGTTAGGGGGGATTTACACTGACCACCAGTGTAAGGGCAATTCTGCACTTACCACCAATGTAAAGGGAAATGTACACTGATCCCCAATGTAATGAAGAATTTACATAAAGAACCAATAAAGGGGGATTTCTACACTGGCCACCAATGTAAGGGGGGATTTACACTCATCACTAATTTAAAGGGGGCTTCTACATGGACCAACAATATAAGGGAGGATTGGAAACTGACCATGAATGCAAGTTTGGATTTTTTTTTTACCAATTACCAATATAAAGAGGACTTTCTAAACTGGCCACCAATGTAATGGGGATTTACACTGACCACTAATGTAATGGGGATTTACACTGACCACTAATGTAATAGGAGCATTCACAGTAAGCCCTAATGTAAGTGGGGATTCACACTGGCCACTAGTGTGAATGAAAGGATTGTACACCAAGCCCCAATGTAACAAGAAGATTTACACTGACCGCCAATGTAACCGAGACATTTAGCCTGCGTTCACATTTGTGTGTGTTGGGAACGCATGCAAAATTGCTTTCCTGACACCACAGAAATGTGCTGCTCTTTAGCAGATACACATCAGTGCTATTAATTGTTTGACACCCTCATGCATCTACTGAGATGTGCATATTCACATGCACCAAAAGTGCTATGGCACCATGTTATTTGAAAATGGTTTCCACCTTCAATTTGCTTACCTTTTGCAGAACAGGCTGATGTTAGGCTTAATGACCACAGTTGTAGGCAGAACTTTCAAGCATGCCCCTTTACCTCCCCAGTGGGCAGCATTCAGCAGAAGTGATGGTGGATATGACCTCAGGGGGGCTTGATAAACATATGAAAGCCCCCTCTGTTTACATATCAATGCAGCCGCTCCGTGGCTGTTTACATATTAATGCTGCCGCTATTTACATATCAGTGCAGGTTATTTACATGTAAACACAGGGTCTGTAGGTGAGTCATCTGTACACTGTAATTGGGCAGAGCTGGGCACTATTAGTAACAGAAGTTCACACTGAGATACCGGGACACAGCACAGGAATTTAAACTGGGATAGCTGGCAAGTATGAGGCAGCTGCTCTGGGCCCCACAACAATGATGGGACCCAGGGCAGCTGCCCCTTTTGCCCTGCCTTAAAAACGGCCCTGGTACTATTGGGCCCAAAGTGTGCCAAGAAAATATCCCACACACCATTACACTGCCACCAGCCTGAACTGTTGACACAAGGCAGGATGGATCCATTCTTTCATGTTGTTTATGCCAAATTTTGACCCTACCATCTGAATGTCGCAGTTGAAATTGAGACTCATCAGACCAGGCAACACTTTTCCAATCTTCTATTGTCCAATTTTAGTGAGCCTGTGCGAATTGTAGCCTCAATTTGCTGTTTTTATCTGACAGGAGTGGCACCCGGTGTGGGCTTCTGCTGCTGTAGCCCATCTGCTTCAAGGTTCGATGTGTTCTGCGTTCAGAGATGGTAGTCTGCATACCTTGGTTGTAACAAGTGTTTATTTGAGTTACTGTTGCCTTTCTATCATCTCAAACCAGTCTGTCCATTCTCCTTTGACCTCTGACATCAACAAGGCATTTTCGTCCCCACAACTGCCACTCAACTGGATATTTTCTCTTTTTCGGACCATTCTCGGTTAACCCTAGAGATGGTTGTGCGTAAAAATCCCAGATCGGCAGTTTAAATACTCAGACCAGCCCATCTGGCACCAACAACCATACCATGTTCAAAGTCAATTAAATCCCCTTTCTTCCCCATTCTGATGCTGTTTGAACTTCAGCAAGTCATCTTCACCACGTCTAGATGCCAAAAACAATTGAATTGCTGCCATGCGATTGGCTGATTAGCAATTTGTTACCAAGCAATTGAACAGGTGTACCTAATAAAGTGGTCAGTGAGTGTATATATCTGACTCAACCAATCCCAGAGGTCCTTGTTCAAAGGTATGGCTTGGGAGATTATAAACAGTCTGGAATGGTGACGCAAATATTTAACGTGTCTTGGGTAGTGCATCAGCCTGCGGCATGTGCTATAGGCCCAATAACCTAAGCTACCTGCTGGAGTGTATATCTGGAGATATTTGGACTTACAAAGAATCTTGCTGAAGAATGTGGCAGAGAAGCTGTCTAGAAGTGACTACTGGCCATTATAAGAAGGATTTATCACCCATCAATCAAATTATCTTTGACTGCATTTTTGCTGGCATTTTTAAGTGATCATTTTTGTGTGTTCTAGTGCATTGTCAGCTTTGTGAGCAAATGAGGCTGCTTTTCCTCTAGTGACACCATAAGGGAATGTGCTTTCAGGTTTTCTGTGTATATGGAGCTGATTAAGCATGGCTGATTTTACAGTTCTGTTTGCAGCTGCCACAGGAACTATTGGTGTCTTTATTAGGACTGAGCACATGGCAGATGAATGGTAGCTGAGCACATAGCAGATATCCAAGGGAGGCACTTGTAACTCTGGGATGACAAGCTGCCATGTGCTCACACACAACATGAAACTGTCATGCACTCCCATAGATGTCAATGGGCCATAAAATGCATACAAATGCATGTAAAATTAGACATTCCTCATTTTTAACAAACACATATGTTTTTATGCATTACAGAACAAACATAGGTGTGATCTGTCTGGCTGCTCTTACAGGATCAGCGATTACCAAGAGGCTGCACTTAACTGCTTCCATACCGGACCAATTCCGGCATTTCTCTCCTACATGTAAAAATCATCTTTTTTTTTGCTAGAAAATTACTCAGAACCCCCTAACATTATATATATATATATATATATATATATATATATATATATATATATATATATATATATATATATTTTAGCAGAGACCCTAGGGAGTAAAACAAGGGGGAGTGGAGGCGCCTCTAAGTGTAGTATTAAAACAGTATCATTTATTGCACAAGATTAAAAACACTAATGCCGCATACACACAAGCGGAATTTCCGTCGGAAAAATCTTGGATGGAATTCCGCTCAAGCTTGGCTTGCATACACACGGTCACACAAAAGTTCACTGAACTTTCGTCTGTCATGAACGCGGTGACGTACAACACTACGATGAGCCGAGAAAATGAAGTTCAGTGCTTCCGAGCATGCGTCAAATTGTTTCCGAGCATGCATAGGAAATTTTGCGCGTCGGAATTGCTATAGACGATCCGAAATTCCGATCGGAACTTTTTCCGACCGAAAAATTGAGAACATGCTTTCAGTCTTTTGCTGGCTGGAATTCCGCCAGCAAAAGTCCGATGGAGCATGCACACGGTCGCATTTTCTGACCAAAAGCTCTCAGCGGTCTTTTGCTGGCCGAATTTCCGATCGTGTGTAGGGGGCATTACAAGATATAAGTGGGAGTGATGCTCGTCATAAGTATGGCAGTTCTACTGCATCCCACAGGCTCCTCGCACGATCCGGGTAGCTGGGAGAGGTTCTGGTGTGATGTTGTGCTGAGTAGCTGTACATTGAGAAAAACCAGGAAGTAGTCAACTCCATGCTGAACAGCTTGAACCAGAAGAGGAAATTATGTCACCAGCAGGGGGCGGGAGGAAGGGGTTAGGACTGTCACTGTGGAATGAAAGGCTACGCACTCGGGGCTCACGGCTCCTTGGATCACCAAGGTGATCAGAGGGTGATCGGTGTCACAGGGTGACTGATAATCAAAAAATTCCTGGTGTCCTTACTGATACGCCCCTGTCTGTAAGCTTTACCTACCAAGTTATAGATACCCAATTTACCTCCTAGGGAGTAAAACGGTGGTCAGTGCAATTTTTTTTATGTCACATAGTATTTGTGCAGCAATTTTTCAAAAGCGATTTTTTTGGGGATAAAAAAAAAACAATTTCATGCATTAAAAAAAAAATCAGTAAAGTTAGCCCAATTTTTCTTGTATAATGTGAAAGATGATTTAAGCCGAGTAAATAGATATTTAACATGTCACGTTGTAAAATTACGCACACTCTTGGAATGGTGCCAAACTTCGGTACTTTAAAATCTCCATAGACTATGCTTTAAATTTTTTTTTTTTTACAGGTTACCAGTTTAGAGTTACAGAGGAGGTATTGTGCTAGAATTATTGCTCTCACTCTAACCTTCGCGGCGACACCTCACATGTGTGGTTTGACTGTCGTTTACATATACAGACACGACCTACGTATGAGGACGGGGGCGCTTTAATTTTTACACTTTCCCTTTCAATTTTTTTTATTTTTTATCCCTTTTATTCCTATTACAAGGAATGTAAACATCCCTTGTAATAGGAATAGGGCATGACAGGTCCCCTTTATCTATAAAGAGTGCCTTGAGAAGCACTTTTGTTTCAATCTCACCACTTCATATTTAGCTCATATGTAAGTACCCTAGCGGGAGATACATTCTCCTCCCTTTGGATAGTATTCATTTTTGTCAGGCACCCTGACTAGATTGCTTTATACAATATTATTTTCTTCTTTATATATTTGTGTTTTTTCACAGATATTTAATGCATTTGCCCCTGAACAGTGGAATAAATCCACGAAACGCGTAGAGCTTATTGGATTTAGGCCAGTTTTATATATACAGATTTTATCTTTACACTGTTTCTGAGGTGGTCCGTGTCAGCTAGGATGGCTGTTATTTATTTACCCTACAATGTATTATCTTGATGCAGCAATCATATGTTTATTATACAATATATCATTTATTGTTGTTGCCAGTTTTCTACATACTGTTTGTTACATGTTGTCATTACGGACACAAACCTATGAATTAATTTTATTACATGCTATGCAATTGTTATTTAGAAATAAACATTGTGTTTTTTATATTGACTGCGTTTATGTTGCTGCACATACCTCATATAAAGTCCCACCGTAGTTCTCTTTTGTTTCTACTGAATTAGGGATGGAGACGTATTCACATACATTTCATATAAAGTCCCACCAAGTCTCCCTCCCCCTTTTTTCCCCCCTTTTCTTTTAAACTCTTTATCTCTAAGACCTCCCACCCCCTCTAGGCTGGAAAGCCTGAAATAAAAAAAAGAACTGATCTCAGGCTTTCCAGCCAAACACACGGTAGTCTTTACAACTGTCATGGGCGGACGTGAGGTCCTAACGTTGCGCCTGGGAGTCAGAGCTGACCGGGTACCATTTGGTCATCAGTCAGCGCAATGGTAAACTTCCGCTGCCAGCGGAATCCTTCTCTGGTGTTCTGTCAAATAGTGCAGATTGATGGATAATGCCTCAGACGAACCGCACAATGATGACATCATGCCAGCTGATTGGGAGATCAGCTGGAGTAACATTATGTACTGCGCATGCACAGATTGTCAGAGGCATTATCCGACGATCTGCAAAGCGTGGAGGCAGAATCTGACGATCAGATTCTGCCTCGCTCTGTACACACCTGTAATTGGCTATGTAAAGAAGCCCTAAAAGGGAGGGGGAAGTGTTGGGGTCAAATTATCTACTGCCATGTACAGAGCGAGGCAGAATCTGCCGATCAGATTTTGCCTCCGCGCTTTGCAGATCATCGGATAATGCCTCTGACAATCTGCACATGCGCAATACACAACGTCATGCCAGCTGATCTCCCGATCAGCTGGCGTGACGTAATCATGCGTGGATTGTCGGAGGCATTATCCGACGATCTGCACTATTCGACAGAACACTGGCTCACTGATCGCACGGGTGAGCCGACAGAAGCGCCGGAGGGCAGCGGGAGGGGGAAGGTCCCCTCCCACCACCTGTAGAAACAATCAAGCGCTGAACTGCCGCCATGATTGTTTTTACAATGCAGGGAATTGCCGGCAGAAAAGAAAAAGATATCTGAATGATGCCTGGTAGCTGCCCAGGACGTCATAAGAAGTTCAGCGGTATGGAAGTTTCACCCCACCATACACCAAGGACCAGATGCTGAGATTGGTATGGTAGCCTTTCAGGAAGAGTGCTACATTGCAATGGAGATGTCCCTCTTTGCCCAAATTCTAATCTATTCTAGGTAACTAAATAAATGTGCTGGGAAAAATGCTACTACTGTTCAGCAAATGCTTTAATATTAAATCTGGACGTCTTTTCAATTTATTTTTATCTGGGCACTGTATAAGCTGCTGCAGCCAGATTCCAGCTACCATGTGTGGCGGGTGAGCTTGCTCCCAAAGCTTGTGTTGTATGACTTTCTCTGGTTCTCTCTACTCTATCACAAATCTGATTCCAGTTTCAAATCTGGTTCAATTACACCTGGTTCCTGAAAAATACTGACATCAAGATTTCTGTATTTGGAAAACTATGGTGGGTGGGTGGACTGGGAGTGAAACAATGCAACTCTATGGAAATGCAAAACCTGCTAGGAGAAGGTCAAATGCAAGTCAGGTCAACTAAGGTCTAATCCGCCTGTCAGTAAATTCTGAATGATCTCTTAAGCGTGCCAAACTGATATCATTGTAGCCGGGTGCTGCCGCTGGCTGTGATTTGATTCCTCCCTCCTTCCTCAATGTCTGAAGTCAGAGCAGCTCTGTGTATACAGAGTGACTGAGAGCTTCAGTGCTGGGCTGTGCGCAACTTCTTTCTCCCCCGTTCTCATGCTGCATATGCAAGCCTCAGGCTATGTTCACCAGTGCCCCGTTTCCGCTTCATCCCTTCAGCTACTGCTGAAACTATGAATGTGACAGAGGGGCTCTGGGGTCGATTTACTAAAGGCAAATAGACTGTGCACTTTGCAAAGTGCAGTTGCTCTAGAGCTGAGTAAAAGAGCAGAAGCTCTGCTGACTTCCATCATCCAAACATGTGCAAGCAAATATGCAGTTTTTTAAAAATTCCTTGCACGTGACTGGGTATTTTGTAAAATTAACCTTTACCTCATTTACTTAGCTCTGAAGCAACTGCACTGTGCAAAGTGCACAGCCTATTTGCCTTTAGTAACTCTCTATACCTTCTCGCTGCGGGCTGTGGATCAGTGTCATTTCCCCACTTGCTCTCTGCTCTTCCTCCTCCCTCCTGGCAGTTGGATCAGACTTTATTAGAGGACAGGAGAGAGACAGCCAATGAAAGCATCAGAGAGACCACACTGGGCAGCCAATGGAACTTGTAGTTCTTAAAGTGGTACAGCACCATACAAGTGAATGGGGGACAGATGAACTCTAAACTACAGGACCCAGCATTGCTGCAGAAAGAGGTGTAGAGGATGGACTGTTTTTCTTGGGCAAAGGAGAGACACTGGGGTCTTTTGCAGAGGAAAGCCATGCTGAGAGGCCCTACAGAAGGATGTTCCACAGCTGTACGAGAGAAAGAGTTCCACAGAGGGGACTTGCTGCCTGATCCTGTCTGCATACTTCAGCAGGAGGACAGATCTGCTGCTGAGGCTGCCAGCACTTACCAGAGACTGAGCCATGTGGGTGAACCAGAGCTGAGAGAGACTAAGCCTCCAGGACCTGAAGACTGGAACTACTAACTGCCAAGCTTGTAGAGTCGGACCTGTTGCCTGCCAGGAGTGGTGAGAGGAGATACAACACCTAACCCCTTATAGACTGCTCATTACTGTGCAGCCCTGTAACTATTCTCCACATACTTTTAAAGAGACAGGGTGTATCTGTGCGCACTATCCACAGAAGTGGCCCACTGCAAGTCGGCTAACACTTACATTAGGGCACCAGGTACTTTGTATTTACCTTCTAGGAGGTATCCCGCGCAGGAACACTTATGGATACCCATATCGGGGGTATAACTATAGAGTGCACTCAAGAACATTTATTGAGTTAATTTGGTCTGACACCGCTCATTAATAGTTATTTCAGTTAAAACTTAGACTAACATTTAAGGCGATTGTGTATGCTCTGGTCAATGTATATGTTTCTCCTCCTTTCAATCAGCATGTCTTGTACAAGGTATACGAAAAATTGGCCACATTGCAATTCTCCAGGCTCTATATAGCAGGGGACTTCAATTCCATTTTAGACCCATCTTTAGACTCGTCTAATCCTAATAGAGTTTATACACCCGATTTACTTCACTGGGCACAGGCCTTTAATTATACTGAAATTTGGAGATGGAAACACCAAAATAATAGGGCCTACTCCTTTCACTCCACTACTCTAAGTTGGGTTCCAGGATCGACCTGGTCTTTGGCGACAGTGGGGGAGGTCTCGTACCTACCTGCAGGCCTCTCTGACCATGCCCCTTTGGAGATTAAGCTGGTGTTATCGGAGAACAGTAGTGAGAGATGCTGATGTCTAGCTGCTAAGTGGTTGCAGGACTCTAAGGTTAAGGAGATGGTTTCCCCTTAACTACAACAATACTGGGACCTTAATGAGGGCTCTGCCTCAACTCATGTGGTCTGGGAGGCTTTTAAGGCCAACACTAGGGGAGAGTACATCTCAGCTATCAAGACAGTCAGATCTGAGATGTCCTCTCAACTACAATAGCTTGAGTCTAGAGAAACTGAGGCTGCTGAGGCTTTTTCCGACTCTCCGACTCCTGATCATTTCAGCTAACTGGCCGAGATGAGGAGAGCTTTGTCTCTTAATCTTACTTCGGCCACGCACCTAGATCTAGGTTCTTTGGCTGGAAGGATCTTTGAGCCTGGAAACAAGAATAGCAAACTTCTGGCAAACTTCAGTCGTCTCTGATTCCAATCAAATCCTAAATGAATTTAAAGATTTTTATGAAAATCTCTATACAGCACCCCCTAATTGGACAGTTGAGCAGACTACGGACTATCTACAGTCCTTACATTTACCCACTCTATCGCAAGAAGATTGTGAATCTCTGGATAGGGAGTTTACTGCCGAGGAAGTAGAAGCAGCGATCTGCTCGTTCCCAGGCAGCAAAATACCGGGCCCAGACAGCCTACTTGGCGACTGGTACAAAACATGGGCAACATTAATTGCAGCTAAACTTTTACAGGTATACGCTGAGTGTAAAAAGCAGATGTCCCTGCCCCCTTCTATGTACCAAGCTCATATTGTTTTACTTCCTAAACCGGGTAAGGACAAGTCCCATTGTGCCTCATACAGGCCGATCTCTTTACTGAATTATGACTTAAAGATATTAACCAAAATGTTGGCAACTCGATTACAGATGATTCTCCCATCTTAGGTCAACATAGGTCAAACTTGGTTTATATCAGGAAAATCGACAGACATCAACTTACGCAGTCTTCACCCACTTGCAATTACCGCCTTCTGAGAACTCCACTAGGGTACTGGTGGCATTGGATATACAGAAGGCATTTGACTCGGTGGCTTGGCCATATATGTCCTCAGCTCTGGAGGTCATGGGATTTGGGGTTGAATTCCGCAGGTGCATTGAAATTCTATATGGGTGCCCGACAGCACGGGTTAAGCTAGGTGGCGCCCTCTCGCCCTCCCTTCACAATTGGCAGAGGTACGAGGCAAGGTTGCCATTTATCACCGGCACTCTTTGCCCTGGTGATGAAGCCACTCGCCTCGGACCTTAGGCAAGCAAACATGGTCAGGGGCATCAAGGTTGGCTCCATGCATGAAAAACTAGCCATGTATGCGGACGATCTCATTCTATTTCTAAATGACCCAGGTCCTTCCCTTCAAGCAGCTCTAGGCATCCTCTCTGGCTTCACTGACTGCTCAGGACTCAAAGACAACTGGGACAAATCCCAAATATTGCCGATTGACACTGTGGCAAAATATTTACAAGACCTTAATCTCCCCTTAATATTGACCAACAAAATTAAATATCTGGGTATCTACATTTCCTCATCCACAGCTGACTATTATAAACATGGCTCCATTGATACCAAATATGAAAGTATGAGCTCAGCTCCCCCTTTCCCCGACTGGACAAATGAATGTATTCAAGATGAAGCTCTTGCCTGCTTTTCTCTATATTCTTAGACATTCCCCAGTGTGTATACCCAAGAAGGTGTTTCGTTTAATAAATACTACCCTGCTTGCTTTTCTCTGGGGCACAGGCCAGCTGAGATTTAAGTTGGCGGTGTTGCAGAGACCTTGGAAGGAGGGGGGTTTGGCTTGTCCTGACCTACATAAATACTTCTGGCAGCCCAGTTGTCGCACGCACACAATTGCTTAGTCTCTGATGAGTCCAACACAGCAGTGGTTCTAAAAGCAACATGTTTGGGTTCCTATGAGGCGTTGCGAAACCTAATCTATCGTGGACCCTCTGCACCTTTTCACCTGACAGTGGCTATACGAACCGTCCTAAGGGTATGGTCAGCAGCTCTCTCTCTGCGCCCCATACTTTCTGGACACATCTCACCACATACTCCCCTTTGGTTTAACCCGTCACTGTCAGAGTTTATTGGTGTTGTTTTAGTTATGGCTACTGTTTGTATGTTTGAGCCTGGATATGCCCAATAGGCTCTATTCTGTACCTCAATTGAAATGCAATTAAAAAAAAAAAAAAAAAAAAAAAAACTTAGACCAACATTGCTGCAGTTTCGTTATTCCCTCCTTATAGGCCAGAGCCTGCTCTGCATAGTTCTGCAGTTTTGATGTGTTCTTTTTGTCTGGTACTGTTTACCTGCCTTGACATAATACATTTATTTGACCTACCATCTGGTAGTCATTGGCCTAATTTCTGTGCATTATTATATCGCTGTGGCTTACGTGTCAATGGGGACCAAGCAGTTTTAAGAGTTATGGCAGAACAGAGGACCCATCATCAACAGTGGCACTACATTAACGCAGGCCCATAAATTAGCAGCTTTATTTTTTAATTTCATTATTTCATATTATGCCATTCCTCAACTCTGCTCAGCATATACATTAGTCCTTAGTAAAAAAAAAAAAATCATCAACTCTGGGGTCTGTGGAAGCATCTTATACAGGCTTGTAATTGTATATAATGTACTATACACGCAAAACAAGGAAGTAATACCAATGCCATAAAAATATCTACTTGCCTGACGTTTGTTGAAACTGCTCTTTTGAAAGAAAAGCTAATAGTTTATTTCAGGCTTAATTATCTCTCAAAGACCCCTGAGAAGGTTTGGGGTCATACTGGTCTACTGCTAGTGTGGCCCTCAATGTACACAGTAATCATACTCAGTGTAAGGCAAAAGCAGGTAAATACACTGTAAAATCAATGATTAGTATAGCAGCTGGAAGGCAGAGGTGCTGAAGGTTTTTTATTTCATAGATATATTGCACATAATGCCTAACAAGGCAACAGTTCATTGCATTTCATGAATAGAAGCTGGTTTAACTTTCCTTAAAGTGTTACTAAACCCACAACAGTAAAATCAAGCTGTATGTGCAGTAAAGCATGCGCATTATACTCACCGTGGAATGTAAGGGGTTAATCCTTTGCATTGTGTAAAAAGGCTGTTTGATCCTGTCTTCTCTGACCCTCCCCTTCTTCCAGTCTCCAATCCATCTCCTGATATTACAGAGCCTTGGGGGCACTCTGCATGTTTAGTTTGGTGTGTATTGATAGAATTTTTTTTGTTCTTTGGAGGGTACATGTGACCAGCACAGGGCCAATTAGCACTGTCCAGAGGGTCAGGGGCCATGAAGTCTCATAGGACAGTCAGAGGAGAATGAAAACTCCTCCAACAAGTTGTAACCAGTGCTCGGCCAGACACTGAAAGAAGTCACAAGACTGCTATATAATATATAAAATAATTGCATGTCCATGTTCTGTGTACTGTGGGAAACCAGATATAGTGAATGCAGGGTCCTAGGTTTAGTAACACTAAGGCCTCAAGTCTGTATTTGTCTTTTTTTTTTATTCAAATTTGCATTTTAGACCCATGTTTTTACCAGTCTGGCTACATTTCTTTTATTAGGACATTTTGATGGAATTTCCACATGCAAAAAATGAGGAGAAGAGGTCTATAAATCATATTCTATAACACAACCAACACAGAATTCAACAGCAGTTGAAACAAATTTTACATACATTCAAAAGGAGGGTTGAGTTGATATTATAGTAAAACTTTTATTTGGTATTTTGTTAACCATGCTTTCCAAACTTTACAGAATTTATTAGGAAATTCCCCCGTCTCTCTAAGGAAGGAAGCTGAACAAAGAAGGTTTTTTACTTTAATGCAGAGAATGCATGAAGGTGAAAAACCTTCTGCCTTTAGCATCACGTTTTAAACTCCAGCACAATTAGGAAGTGGTCAGTGTTAGGTTTTATACTGAGGCTGGGGTTCCTATGAACATCAGAAAGGGAAATTTATGCAATCTCATACTCAATGTGTTTTTTTGGTATATCAGCAAACTTCATAAAATATATTATTTCAGTTATTCTAAATATTGCAGTTTTGCACTGCCTTGATGATCTGTACAATTAAAATTGATAAATGTCCCCCAATTCCTTCCTTTCCTCAGTTGTGACAGCTCTTGTGTGTGGGCTGTATGATTGTGCCTATGTATGGTCTGAGACCTAGCTGATCAGCAAAAGAAACGCAGAATACAAAACATTTTAAACCTAAACACAATAAACCTGCTGGAAAGAGACCTGTGTATAGAAATATCAATTCCCCTTAGAAATTTTCTATCTGGTCCTCTAGGGAAGAAAACCTTTCTTGTGTGACCTCCCTGACCACTCTGTGGTAATTCTGCTGAGCAACGATATCTTTGGTGACCACAGTTCAGCTTTGTGATCATGTATGCTTTTTTTTAACCTCTGGGTGGTATAAGTAAGGATGGAGAAATTACTTTTACAATATATTGCTTTCATAGCATTTGGTTAGCAGCTTGTGGATTCACGTAATTCTCTTGGGATCAGCAAACTGAACCATGTAACACAATATATTTCTATGCTATATCTGTGCTACAGACCTACTTATATTGACACTGGTAAATTGACAATAAGGGGGCACATCTTCTTGATGGCACATGTCACTGAGATGTTATAAGCACACAGTGATGCAGGAAACATTACATTTATAAACATGTTATATTCCTATTACATTCAGTATACAAAAAAAATTAAATAAAATAACATACCTTGTAGGCAAAAACATATTTAACCCTGAAGAAAAGACCTCACACAATACAGCCAAAATTGTTCTACAAACAATAGCCCATATTTACAACGTGAAAGAGGTTTGTTTGAAATCTTTGCAAATTTGTTAAAAATAAAAAAACGACGTCCAAGGAATTGTCTGTAGACCTCCAAGACAGAATTGTATAGAAGCACAGATCTGGGGAAGGGTACAGAAAAATGTCTGCAGCATTGAAGGTCCGAATGAGCAGTGGCCTCCATCATCCGTAAACGGAAGAAGTTTGGAACCACCAGAACTCTTCTTAGAGCAGCCTGCCCAGCCAAACTGAGTGATAGAGGGAGAAGGGCCTTAGTCAGGGAGGTGACCAAGATTCCGATGGTCACTCTGACAGAGCTCCATCATTTCTCTGTGAGAAGAGGAGAACCTTCCAGAAGAACAACCATCTCTGCAGCACTTCACCAATCAGGCCTGTATGGTAGAGCGACCAGACGGAAGCCACTCCTCAGTTAAAGGTACATGACAGCCCACCTGAAGTTTACCAAAAGGCACCTGAAGGACTCTCAAATCATGAGAAATAAATTAAGAGAAGGAAATTCTCTGGTCTGATGAAACAAAGATTGGGAATGGCATGTCTGGAGGAAACCAGGCACCGCTCATCAGCTGGCCCATACCATCTCTACAGTGAAGCATCATGCTGTGGGGTTTTTCAGCGGCAGGAACTGGGAGACTAGTCAGGATTGAGAAAAAGATGAATGCAGCAATGTACAGAGACATCCTTGATGAAAACCTGCTCCAGAGCACTCTGGACCTCATACTGAGGCGAAGGTACATCTTCCAACAGGACAAGGACCCTAAGCACACAGCCAAGATAACAAAGGAGTGGCTACGGGACAACTTTGTGAACGTCCTTGAGTGGCCCAGCCAGAGCCCAGACTTGAACATCTCTGGAGAGATCTGAAAATGGCTGTGCACCAACGTGTCCCATCCAACCTGATGGAGCTTGAGAGGCCCTACAAAGAAGAATGGGAGAAAAATAGGTGTGCCAAAGCTTGTAGTATCATACTCAAAAAGACTTGAGGCTGTAATTGGTGAGAAAGGTGCTTCAACAAAATATTGAGCACAGGCTTTGAATACTTATGTACATGTGATTTTTTTTGATTTTCAATAAATTTGCAAAGATTTCAAACAAACTTCTTTCACCTTGTCATTATGGGGTATTGTTTGTAGAATTTTGAGGAAAATAATGAATTTAATCTATTTTGGAATAAGGCTGTAACATAAAAAATGTGGAAAAAGTGAAGCGCAGTTAATCCTATGCCATCAGGGCATCAAATTGCAACTATAGATTTAGGATGACAAGTGACTTGGGGGAGGGGGGGTGACGATATTCTTTAATTTCTTCAAATATTAAAGACGTGTAAACACTTTTCAAATGGAACATGGTTAAGACCTCTGTTAGGTTTCTGCTCTGTTTTTCTTAACTTGATGTCTTAAAGAGACAAGAGTAAGAGGAGATCTCCCGAAAGCGAGGAGATATCCCCTCTTATGCCCTGTACACACAATCGGACATTCCAGATCCAGATCTCAAATTTTGTGTGACGGAAATTCCGATGGAAAATGTCCGATGGAGCCTACACACGGTCGGAAAGTGAGGCCTTTTCCTCACTTTCTGTAAATGGGATAAAAATGCTTTGGATTTTCCATCACTTTCATTTTCATTGACAATGTTCACCAGAGGCAATTGTGAGGATGAATATCTCCAGCAGGGACACAGGCAGCAATAAAACCTGACAGGGATTCTAACCCTTCAACTCCTCAGGCAAAGCTACAGTAAAAAAAAAAAAAAAACTGAACTGAACCCTCCAATGCAAGAACAGTATGCATTTCTTCCTTTAAGAGGTGCTGTTCTGCTATTGTAACAAGAACCGGTCCAGTCAAACCTTACGTTTTTAGTTCCTAATTGTGATGACGGACAAAAAAAAAAAAGAGTAGCTTCAGAAGCAGAGACGGATACTGGCAATTCCCGCTCAGAAAATGATTCTGATTAAATGTCCATTGAAACTTAGTCCCACTCTCTTCTTAACATTTCCCCCATCTTCAATTCTTTTTATGAGAATGGGGTTTTTATTTTTATTTAATACTGTGGGGATAAATAAAAAATACTTTTGGTTTTGAAAATTGTTTTGTGGAGGCTTTTTGGCTGTTCCACATAAACTAGTAAGCAGTTCAGGAGATTGTTGCTCCCTTTGTTACAAATAAATATTATAAAAAAATTGATTTTTAAAACAGCTTACCTGTAAAATCCCAGAAAAAGAGGGGAGGGACCTCTGTGTCCCATGATGTACTCCACGAAAAGGATTTTACAGGTAAGCGGTTTTAAAAATCCATTTTTCTTTATCGTACATCACGGGACACAGAGCACCATAGTAATGACTCTGGGATGTCCTAAAACAATGCCTTTAAGAGGAGGGAACATACCTAAATCTCCTTTATTTAGGCTCCAAATTATAAAGCTGCTTGCAGCACGCTCTTGCCAAAAACAGTCTCCTTTTGAGATCTAACATCCAGTCGGTAAAACCTGGTGAATGTATGAATCGAAGACCAAGCGGCCGCTTTGCAAATCTGAGCCATCGACACCTTGTTGGCACACTGCCCATGACGTACTAATTCCTCTGGTAGAGTGAGCCTTAAGATATCGAGGTGGAACCTTGTGTTTTAACTCATAAGCTTGGATAATGAGCTGGCGAATCCACATAGAGATTGTAGAACTAGCTGCTGCCTGTCCTTTCTTAGGACCCTCAGGCAGAACAAAAAAGGAGTCAGACTTCCGAAAAGGGGCTGACATATCCAAGTAAACCTTAATAGCTATCACCACATCCAGTGAATGGAGCAATCTTTTCTCCTAAGATTTAGGGTTAGGAAAGAAGGAAGGTAAAATGATATCCTGATTTAAGTGAAAACTGGAAACCACTTTGGGTAAAAACTCCGGACGGGGCCGCATTACCACCTTGTCCTGATGAACAAACAGAAAGGGTTTCTCACAAGAAAGGGCGGCCAACTCCGAGACCCTTCTTGCTGAGGTTATAGCCACCAAAAAAAAACAATTTCCTAGTCAATAGGATCAAAGGAATATGCTTAATAGGCTCAAAGGGTTGACTCTGTAGAGCTGAAAGCACTAAGTTCAAGTCCCATGGGCACAAGGGTGGTCTAATTGGTGGCCTTAAATGTAGTACTCCCTTGAGAAAGGTTCGCACCAACGAATGAGACGCAATTGGCCTCTGGAAAAAAAACGATAAGGCCGAAATCTGTCCTTTAATGGTTCCTAAGGACAAGTTTAGGTCAATTCCTGCTTGCAGGAAGGCAAGAACCCTCCCAATTGTATACTTGCGAGTGGCCATCTTCTTTTCTCACACCATGAGATGTATGACTTCCAGACAAATTTTTCTAGACTCTGGCTTCCTAGCATTTATCAAAGTATCCAGAACAGAACCACTGATACCACGGTCTTTTAGTACTCTGGTCTCAATAGCCATGCCATCAAATTCAGTGACCGTAAAGAAGGATGGTATATTGGACCTTGGGACAGTAGGTCTGGGCGGAATGGAAGACACAATGGGTCCCCTACTGCAATCCTCACAATCTGTGACTACCAAGACCTCCTTGGCCACCGTGGGGCCACCAGAATTACTGTTTTCTGCTCCATCTGTATCCTGCGTAACAGGTGCGGCAGCATCTGGATCGGAGGAAAGGCGTAAATTAGAGAATACCAATCCCAGGGAACTACCAACGCATCCGTCCCCACGGCAAGTGGATCCCTGGTTCTGGACACAAAGCTGTCCACCTTGGCATTGAACCTGGATGCCAGGAGACCCACCTCTGGCATCCCCCAACGCTGGCATATTTGAAGGAAAACTTCGGGGTGGAGGGACCATTCCCCTGGCAACAACTGCTGACTTAGGTAGTCTGCCTGCCAATTGTCCACCCCCAGAATATAGACTGCCGATAGATATGGCACATGTCTCTCTGCCCAAGTCAGTATATGATTTATTTCTTTTTGGGCTGCCCAGCTCCGGGTACCCCCTTGGTGGTTGATGTATGCCACCACTGTGGAATTGTCGGACTGGACTCTGACCGGAGACCACCGCAGCCTGGCCATCCAGAATATGAGGGCCAAGCGAGCTGCTCGGCTTTCCAACAGATTGATCGGTAAGGTTCTTTCTACCTGGGACCATTTTCCCTTTATGGAGGCCTCTTCCAATACCGCTCCCCAGCCGAGACGACTGGCGTCTGAAGTTACCACCTTCCACGTTACTGGTGGAAAGGACTTGTCCTGTTTTACCTTTGGGGATAGAGATATTGGATAATCCAAGGCTAGGACAGACTTGTCCCAAGCCTCCAGGATCGTTCTCTGGAACAACCTGGAGTGAAACTGCGCATAAGGAACTGCACTGAAAGATGACACCATCTTCCCCAGCGGTCTCACGCATAATCGAATTGAGGGTCTTTCTACCCTTTTTACTTTCCTGACCAGCTCCACTATTAAGCTGACCTTCAAGGGGGGTAAAAACACCCTTTCCTGGGTCGTATCCAGGATTAAGCCTAGATATGTCAAGATTTGAACTGGATGAAGAGCTGATTTGTCCATATTCAGAATCCAACCTAGGTATCTCAGAACATGAACTGTAGTTGAAACGTTCTTTATCAGGGTGGAATAGGACTGGTCCTTCAACAGAAGGTCGTCCAGATTTCCTATCACCGATATCTTCTGAGACCTTAGAGAGGCCAATACTGGAGCCAACACCTTTGTGAAGACTCGAGGGGCCGTAGCCAGACCGAACGGTAGTGCTACAAACTGAAAATTACACTCTTTCACTGAGAAGCGTAGAAACCTTTGATGATGTCCGAAAATCGGTACATGCAGGTATGCATCCTTGATGTCTATGGATACTAAATAGTCCCCTTTTCTTAGAGATGCTATTACTGAACGAACCGATTCCATCCGGAAGGTTCGGACTTTTAGAAAGGAATTGAGGGATTTGAGGTCCAGAATGGGCCTTACTTCCCCATTTGGCTTCGGCACTGTGAAAAGGTTTGAATAAAACCCCTTGAACTTCTTTGTGCGGAACCTTGATAATCACCCCTTGCCTTTTTAGCTGTTCTAAGGCCAGGAATAGGTTTTTCTTCTTTTCTAGACCTGAAGGAACTCTTGATCTTAGAAATCGATTTGGAGGAAAATTGCAGAACTCTATTTTGTAGCCCTGCGTTATAGTGGAGATAACCCACTTGTCCTGCACCCACCCTGCCCAAGCATCTGCGAACCGCCGCAGTCTGCCCCCCACCTGTAAGAGTGGGGGCGCCCCTTCACAAGGAGGACTTGGCATTGGCCTTATTCGGCTTCTGAGTCCAAGTTCTTTTCTGACCCTGAGGTCTTTTAAAGGCAGGTGGTTGAGGTCATCGATACTTCTTGGGAGAAGATGTGCCTGGCCCAGGAGCATTCGGAATTTTAAAGGAAGGCTGCTTATTCCTTCTTTTCACAGAAAGCAAGGAGCTCTTTCCTACTGAGATCTTTTGGATATACTTATCCAGATCTTCTACAAACAAACGTTCCCCATGAAAGGGAAAGGCCGCAAGTAGCCTCTTGCATGGCATCTCGGATGACCAGTTCTTTAACCACAAAACTCTGCGCATATGTACTGAGAGTAGCGCAAAGTGAGACATCTGCTGGATTGAGTCTTTTAATGCATCTACTGCAAAACATAAAGCGCGAGGAAGTTCTGTTAATGCATCAGAATATTCCTCCTGAACAAGTAGGTTCCTGATCAGTCTTTTAAAACGGTCCTTCAGGGATTGACAGATCCCAATAGTCGCAACAGCTGGTTGCACTGCTGATCCGGCCAGCGCAAAGGAGGCCTTTAGCAAAGATTCCAGCTTTTTATCTGCTGGGTCTTTAAAACCCTTGGGCATTATCCACTGGACAGGTTAAGCTTTTATTTACTGAAGAAATGGCAGCATCCACTAAAGGTGTATCCCACCTTTTTTCTTAACTTTTCCTCCATCGGGTACAAAAAAGAAAACCTTTTAGGAGGTAAGTATATTCGGTCCGGATGTTCCCAATCGGCGTAAATCAATTGCTCCAATAATGGATGCACAGGAAACGCCTGAGAACCTTGCAGAGGTCGCAAGGATCCCAATGTAGAACAGGAAATTCCTGGCCCTTGTACAGGGGGCAACTTGAAACCTGCTCTTACCATTTCGGTTAAAGACTGGATAAACAGCTTTTGGGATTGCAAAGCTGTCAACGGTTCCTCCGAACCTGAGTCCCCTGCAGAGGACTCCTCTGCTTCGGCATCTTTATCCCCTATGGCCACCTCCTCAAAATCCTCTGCCCATTCAGGATCCAAATCACAAGGACCCAATTGGCTAAGGGAGTCCTGGTGCTCAAGTGACTCAGCACTGGGACCAGGCTCAGGCTCAGGAGATCTATTTCGTTTCTTCCCTCCCTGCGTTACTGAGGCAATCATACCCGCTATTTTGCCTTCAAGACCAGCGAGAGCTGACATTAAGTCATCCTTAGTAACATAAGCCGAAGCAGGGATATTGGTGGTGGCCACAACGCCTGACAAATGCAATGGCTCAGCCAGGCCAAATGCCACAGGTCTTTCAGGGGAGACAGGTGCTGTAGTAGCCTGAGGTTGATCTCCTGTTTTAGGAGGAGTCACTTTAACCCCTGGATTAGCCCTGTTCCCTACACCTCGTTTTCTGGAAGACATGCTTACAAGATTTTGAGGAAACTTACTGTGCTATATGGCTGTATACAAAGCCTACTATAGCCTCCTTACAAAGTTTGCAAATGCCCGACTTACGTGCCCCGCTCTGTGTCCCACTGCGACCGGCTCCTCTGAGCCCAAATGAACAGCACTGACACACGCAGGCGCCTGACTTCCTTATGTATGTGTGCGTCGTCACGTGACGTACACACACCCGGGACTTACTGCGCATGCCCGCAGGAAACACGCGGCCGTGATGCCGCCATGCCGCACAGGAGGGAGCGGGTTGCGCACGCACGCGCCGTCTGCACATTCGCGCTACCCGCATGCACGCGCTTGCCGTGCGGTCCCCAACAGGGAACCTAGTCTGTGCAACCGCTCTCTGGAACCACACAGTGGACACAAAAGGCATGCAATCTGACATAACATTACTTATATAAATAATGTAATAAAATGGGGCCTCCAAAAGGAAGCACTCACCGATCCTCGCAGCAGAGCCTGACATAGGCCCACTCTTCCCCCATCACCGCGGGTAACGCCACTAAGGACCTTCAGAGACCGGGTCCCCTTTTGTTTTAGGGTCCACACCCCTGGACCTGTAAAGCACCCTTTAGGTTTCCTTGGGCAAATAAAAGACCAGGAATACCATATCACAAGGGTCCAGCTCCATAAGGAAACATTACAGGCAAGACCCTGTTCTTGAACCAGGGCTCGGGTACCATCCACTTTAGCATGATATGCCATCCGAATGGATCAGATAACATCCTCACTGGGACATTATCTGAAGCAAGAGCTTTCACAGCCGTGACCATCACCTTCAAGACACTGACAAAAAACGAAGGTACTTCATGTATGGGAGGGGTTATATGGGAGGAACCTTCTTACTATTGGTTGCCAGTCTCCAATCACCTAAAGGTAGCATATAAACCCAGATAGTCATTACTATGGTGCTCTGTGTCCCGTGATGTACGATAAAGAAAAGTAAATTCTGTTTGTGATAATTGTTTGGCTACGCTATATTTTTAATATGCTAGTTGTGATAATTTTATGCAAAGTCAAATTGTCATATTTTATGTTCCTAAAGTAACAGAATGACTTTCAATCTTAAAAAGACAAAAAAGTGCTAATGTAGTATTTTTAAAAATTTTTCCGAAAATTTAATCCCCTCCCCCCCCCCCAAAAAAATCGCGCATATCCATACATGTTTGTATTACACAAGGTAAGTTTCCTATATAAAAAGCTTGCATACAGTCTTGTCTGTTTCCCAGCACATTCTACTTTCCAGGGATCCAAATTACACAGCTGTTTTACTTTCCACAAAAAAGAGATGATACTTTAGAAGACAATCAGTATGAATTATTCATAGAAAAGAACTTCCCTTTAAACTGCTGAGTGACACAAATTACAAAGCTCATTGTAAGCAAATGGGCTGCTTCATGCTCTGTATCATGAATTTGCGGAATTAGCCGGCGCAGTGTGCGTAGCTGGGAAGCGTGAGACAATTTGTCTTTCCTGGAAATAGAATTACACAAAGTAGATGTGTCAATGAGTTGCATATGGTGTTAAATGCAGGTGCCATGCAGCAATATTTCTCTTAAACGTCACTACTTTGATGTTATATACCGTGGTTATGACAAAGATCCAATCCTGTGGAGGGATGGGCAGGAAGTCGAGTGAGGGCAAGATGGCCCCCACTTGACTCTATGCCCTTGGAGGACCGGCGACGTCTCACGTCACTTCCACCTAACAGCCTTTTTTTTGATAAGTAAATGTAAAATTACAGTTTTTTTTTGCTTTTAAGTGTTAAGTGAGATCCGAGGTCTTTTTGACCCCAGATCTTGCAATAAAGAGGACCTGACATGCTTATTTCTATTACAAAGGATGTTTACACTCCTTGTAATAGGAATAAAAGTGATCAAAAACGTTTTTTTTTTTTTTTTTTTTTTTTTTAAAGGGACAGTGTAAAAAAAAAAGAAAAAAGAAAAAAAAAAAATTATAGTGTCCCGTCCCCCTGAGCTTGCACGCAGAAGTGAACGCATACGTAAGTCGCGCGCACATATGTAAACGGTGTTCAAACCACACGTGAGGTATCGCTGCGATCGTTACAGTGAGAGCAATAATTCTAGCACTAGACCTCTTTTGTAACTCTAAACAGGTAACCTGTAAATAATTTTAAAGTGTTGCCCATAGAGATTTTTAAGTATTGTAGTTTGTCGCCATTCCATGCGCAATTGTGAAGCATGACATGTTAGGTAACTATTTACTTGGCGTAACATCATCTTTCACATTATACAAAAAAATTGAGGTCACTTTACGTTTTCTTTTTTTTTTAACTCATGAAAGTGTATTTTCCCCCAAAAAAATTGCATTTGAAACACCACTGCGCAAATACAGTGTGATATAAAACATTGCAATGACCACCATTTTATCCTCTAGGATCTCAGCTAAAAAATATATATACAGTATCTCACAAAAGTGAGTACACCCCTCACATTTTTGTAAATATTTTATTATATCTTTTCATGTGACAACACTGAAGAAATGACACTTTGCTACAATGTAAAGTAGTGAGTGTACAGCTTATATAACAGTGTAAATTTGCTGTCCCCTCAAAATAACTCAACACACAACTATTAATGTCTAAACCGCTGTGAACAAAAGTGAGTACACCCCTAAGTGAAAATGTCCAAATTGGGTCCAAAGTGTCAATATTTTGTGTGGCCACCATTATTTTACACACACACACACACACACACACACACACACACACACCTGGTCTGATCGGCATATATTGTCAAGGTTGTGTTTATGCACAATGTAACTGTAAGAAAAAATTTAAATCAGGTAATATTACAAATAATTTCGGTATCATCTAGCGCCTATATTTTATAGGAGTGAAGCTCCACTATTTTTAATTCCATAATTCCAGTAGTTAAAGCGGTAGTAAACTGGTTCATAATCCTGTTAAACACAAATCTGCACTGCAATCCACATCACAATCTAACCAGACATGTCACAGTGTGAAGGAATGTGATGTAGATAATAATAGTAATCTGAAAATGTCTATTTTCTTATGTGCATACATATTTTTCTCCTTACTCATTATATAAGTATACAGATTTGCTCTGTTCCTATATTTTCTCAAGATGGCGATTACCCCCTACCTCCCACACATCAAAAGAATGCGGAACTGGAGATAAGACCAGAGAGAGCCAAACCTCGTTATGAAAATTATCCATCTTCTTTTCTATCTTAACCAATGAGATGTACCTATTAGACTGACATAGCAATGACGTATTTGTGTGTATAAAACATTAACACCGCCTTGAATAAATTAGAAGTGTAACAGTAATGCTATGAGCGTGTCTCAGAGTGTTTACTTTTATATGCATGCATATCAACACTTTTCAAATTAGAGACAGCAGCAGATAACCTTGAGCTCGATTGTAGCTCTTAATCATTTCCATAGCAGATGGTGCCGAAACCCGGGACCTCAGGCTACGGTCGAAGTTATACCGCGACAAGCATTCGGGCGTTAATTGAAAGATAACAGAGGGGGTCTTTGCGCAGCCCTAACAGTACCGGTGAGTTGATTTATATTCTTACCACTGTACGACTCTCTTATCTTTCGGTTGACGGCTGGATTCTGTCGGTATGCTGAGACTGTCTTAGAGGCAGGTATTTCCTCGCCTGAGGTTGTTTTAACGAACCTGCCAATGGGTTTCTGCTGACTGTATTCTTTGTTCACTGTCTGCCATTCTTTGGGCTACGAAACTCAGCAGTCTAAGGGTGCTACATGTGTGAATGGGTAGTCTCATCTCCAGATGAGCTTTTGGCCTCTGGCATGAGATTGTTTCCCGTGTAGCAAACGTTGTAGACTTGTTACTCTAGGTTCGACGAACCTTTGAGGGGAATTTCAGCTGCTGGCTTTGCAGCCTGAAGTGCTACATGTGTGAATGGGTAGTCTCATCTCTGGCATGAGATTGTTTCCCTTGTGGCAAACGTCTATAAACGTGTTTATTTTGCAGGGTGGTCTGCCCTTGTGGTTATTTTAGCCTGCTGAAATTTTGCAGTTCGAAGAGTGGCAGGTGTAATGTCCTGTCGTGATTGTATTTGTGGTTTATTGTTTGATATACACGAGAGGGGGAAGGAGGCTACCCGAAGGATCTGTTGGGTCGCGGGCCGTAGCTCCTCACTCCCCCTGATGTGTTTGTTCTTGTTCTGAGATTAACCGTACATTAGTCTTATGAGCTCCCACCGAAGGAATTTGCTGATAAGAACGCTGAGAAAAATATTAACCCCTTGGTTGTACGAGAGAAAAAAGAAAGTGATTTTTCTCTTTTAAAAAAAGGAAAAGAAAGTGATATTGCAAAGAAGATGTTAAAATAGTTAACAAAGTTGAAAGAAATGGCAAAAGTTATGTTGCTGAAGAGACAGGGAGAAAAATCCTGTGTGATAAAGAAAATTGGATAAAGGAAGTTAAGAAAGATGGCGATTGTATTAATATGTGTGTCACAGAGCTGATGATATGTTGGAACTTTAAACAAAGAAGGGGAGGGACAGCACTGCCCTCCGTCTAACAACCACTCCTTTCTCACCACCCAAGCACAACCCACTGTGACAACTCAGCCCGGCGGCCATCTTAGTGCACCCATGCCTTCACTTTCTACCCAGTCCAGTGCACTTCCTGCCGGTGGCCATCTTGGTACACCCAGTAAGCTTAAACAGCCTGTACCCAGCCCTCCCTGTTTTAAACCAAGATGGTTCATACCACACACCTGTCTTCCCCAATACGGGAGCATCACATTCCCAGGCCGGATATGTTAATGATGAAGAAGCATCTGAGTGGGAAGCCCGACAGCAGGCAGCAAGGCCACCCACTGATTTAACCTCCAATCCGGCTCCAGACTCTCAGTTCCGAGAGGATCTCAAACACATGCTGGCAACCGTAAAGAACAGTGCCCCTTGCCAGCCCCTGCCCCAACAACAGTCTCGGTTACCAGAAGGGGCACCAGTGATGTATGTCGCTTTTACTCTATCACAAGCAGCGGCCTTAGTGACAAGTCTGCCTGACCCAGAGAAGCAGCCAATTCCCTTCTACCACAGGATAGTGCAGATACAAGAAACTTACTCAGCTGCCTGGAGAGACTTGATCAGCCTATGCCAAATCAAAGCAGGATATGTCTTTTGGCCAGTCATGCAGATGGCCTTCAATGATGCCTGCCCGACAAGTGCCACTTCCTACACCTCAGGCGTGGGGTTCTGTGCACAGCTCCACGACTGGGCAAAGGAGAAGTTGACGGATCAGAAGACCACAATCCTAGATATTACCCAAGATAAAGGGGAGTCTGTGAAGAAGTATCATGCTAGACTCATAAAGGCACACACACACATGTTATCAACTGCTTTTGTTTCAGGGCTCAGAGAGGATATCAGAAAAGGCCTGATGGTGGCCCGCCCTGAATACCATTCAATGAAAATGTCTGATTTATTGTTGGTGACCAGAGGTATAGAAAATCAAAAAGGTAAAAAACCAACGCCCCTCATGGTAACCCATGACGAAGATCCCGCCTACACTAGTCCACCACCACTGCCCAATACCAGGGAAAGGATCACCTGTTACAACTGTGGGAAACGGGGTCACTTCAAAAAAGAATGCAGAGCCCCAAGATGTCCCAGAGATGGACAGGGGTGCAGCCAAAAGTGTGTTGAGGGTGGTGAATCTACCTAATAATTCTTTTCTTTCCACTATTGATGTTTCCTGCGTAGGAATGGATGGGGTGCCCCGCTCCAGTCCACTTCCTGATTTGTTTGCCAGATTTGTGGTGTCCTCTACATGTCCCTTGAATCTACTAGGAGCTGATGTGTTGTCCGGACTACAGGCCTCAATCAGGACACGCCTGAAGGGGGGATGAAGTTACATACTCCCCTATCTTTAGAAGACTAATCTGCTTTGTGTTCTCTGTCTCTCCTGATGACACTTAATGAAGAAAAAAACTTCAAGTTCAATACTGCAGGAAGTACTTGACAGAATCCCTGCGTGCCTATGGTCCACAGGACCAGAAGACAACGGTCACTTAAAGGTGCCACCAGTTTCAGTCAAGCTAAAAGAGGGCGCATCATTGCCCCGGAAACCACACAATAACCCCAAGAAGAGAATCCTAAAAAGAGAACCAGGTACCTACTGTGGATGCCTTTGACTGCAAAATACCTCACAGAGGTGGACCTTACAAACGTTTTCTTCAGTGTCCACCCTCACCCCTCCTGCTGGTACCTTTTTGCATTCATCCACGGAAAGAAACGGCAACATACCTAAACAGTTGTGCCACAAGGGGCACAGAACTTTCCAAGCCAGTTTGCAAAAGCTATGGCTATCATCCTTGACACATGACAAAAGGAACACCCGGAAGTGATTCTCTTCCAACATGTTGATGACCTTCTCTTTTGTGTAGCTGACTTACCCCCTCTTGAAGTCACCTCAGAAAGCCTGTTGTGCTATCTTGCCAACCAGGGGTGCAGAGCCTCAAAGCCCAAATTGCAGTGGTGCTCAACACCTGTCATTTTCCTTGGACTAATTTCCTAGTGCAGAGCATGGATTCCAGAAGCCTTCCTACTGATGCTCTGCAATCAGACCCCTTCCAGATGTCTCCTGAAGAAATATCTACGTTTGAGGCCCTCAAGTGTGCCATCTCAGGCGATAGGGCTCCCAGCCTACGACAAAACGCTCAAGCTCTTTGTATCCAAACGTCTGGGACATGCTGCAGGTGTACTCACCCAATCACACGGCATCAGCCTACGCCCTATAGGATATTATTCCTGTCGGCTGGATGCGGTAGCAAGAGGAGGCCTATTGTGTCTGTGAGCTGGCTTCGCTACACAAGCCTTGCTTGACAAAACTTTGAACTTGGTCCTCGGACACTGCCTCGTTGTGCTTGCCCCCCATGATGTTGTTGCCATATTCAACCAAGATCCAACACTGAACCCTACCACCCTTCTTCCACTTCTCGAGGGGGGAAAAGGAGGAGGAGTAGAGTCTTGGCTTGTCACCCCATGACCACACAGGACACGCGGTCACCACTGAAAACACTGTTCTACAAGCTGAAGCCTTACCACCAGTGATGTCTACACAGGAGGCAGAGCTGTAAGCACTTACTACAGCATGTAAATGGGCAGAGGGAATAAGAGCCAACATTCATATTGACTCAAGATATGCTTTCAGCATTGCCCATGATTATGGTGTTATCTAGGACAGAGGATTCCTGATGGCTGCAGGAACACCTGTGAAAACTTGATTGATGCCTTGCTTCTCCCAACCCAAGTGACTATTCTGAGTAAAAGCAGACGACAAAATGAACTCAAAGGAAGCTTAAGGCAATCATCTAGTCAATTCAGCTGCCAAACAGACAGCTGGTGGTCCACGGGAAGTGGACAGCAGGGTGGTAGAAGAAGACCACCCCGTGCTTACCTTACAGACTTTCCCAGTGGACAGAGTTTATCTAAAAGAACTACAGGAAACAACAAGTGCGGATAAGAAGGAAAGCTGGAAACGGAGAGGAACAACTCTCAGAAATGGACTATTCGAGTGCAACAAGAAGCCTTGTCTACCCAGGAGTATGTACCCAGCCGTGGTGCAATGGGCACATGGAGCTGCCCACTTGACAAAGACTTTTATGAACTCTCTTATCAACAAGTGTTGCACCAAGAGTTACTCCACTGACCGACAGCTTCTGCAGATCATGCATTATCTGCACCAAATGTAACCCAGAATGCACAGAAGAAGCACCTGGCAAAAGCCCTATACCCCATTCCAGAGGATGCAAATTGATCATTCTCAAGTGCCAAGAAGTGACAGATTTGAAAACGCCCTAGTGGAAGTGGTCACGACTGCCAGGACCACAGCTAAGAAACTACTGAGTGAGATAGTATGTAGATTTGGGGTCCCAGAGGTGATATTGAGAGATCAGGGACCAGCCCTAACAACAACCCTTACAAAAGAGATTTGGGCAACACTGGGGGTTCAGATGGCACTACACATCCCATACCACCCTCAAAGTAGCGGGAAGGTAGAAAGGATGAATGGGACACTAAAAACAGGATGTTAAAGATGGCCCAAGAGACTAACATGAGTTGGCCAGACAGTTAGCCCATTGCCCTGTTTAGTGTCAGACACACCCCCGGGGGAAACATGCCCTATCCCCTTATGAAATTTTGTTTGGTTCAGCCCCCAGACTTGGTTGTTACTTTCCACAACAGTTACAGTTGCAGTCTGATGTGTTGACTAATTATGTAACCACATTATCACGAGAATTAACCTGAATGCATGTCCAGGTGTTTTCTTCCATTCCAGATCCTGAATCAGATACAGGAACACACCAACTACTGTCTGGAGATCCTTGAGCCAAGTTATGATGGTCCATTCCAAGTTTTGCTGACCACAGCCACCTCAGTCAAGTTGGCCAGGAAGAACACCTGAATGCACGCTTATCACTGCAGGAGAGCGTGTTTTCGGGTGCTGCATATCCTTTTTCTGTTTGATCTAGGGGGGAGGGGCCCAGGAGGTGGCCATCACAAAAATGATAACATAATTACGTTTTGGTGTAACTCTTCAGGTACACATGTGACCACCTTTACCTTAGATTACTGTGACATAGTACCTTGTCCGTTTGACCCTTCATGGTGATGCCATTGGTACAGTGATATCCCTGACGGTAAGGACATATATGTATGCCACACAGACAGTTACTGGGGACAGAGTTGTGGCTTCTGTGGGGGCCAGTGGGTTGGAACACAGGGCCAGAATGGGCGACCACAGAGTGCATTAGACAAAAAAGATGAAAATAGAAAGCCCCCATATCCTAACCAAAGATACCCCTGATACATACACTGACCCAGCACACAGTCAGAGGAGGAAGCGAGCAGCTCTCTCCGGAAGCTTTTGATCCTCATGTATACATACATGTCATAGGGGTTTCAAGGGGGGTCCCTGATGAATTTAAAGCCAGGGATCAGGTAAAAGCTGGTTTTGAGTCTTTGATCCCCATAACAACTGTCAGCAAGAATGTAGATTGGATTAACTACATGTCATGGTTATGCAATAGAGTTTGTCGATCAGCATACCTGTCTCCATGTGTTCATCTCTAGAGACCAGCTGACCCTCACCTGACTGCTTTTGTAACCTCCCCTCTAAGCATGGCCCCACCCCAGGCCCTATGAGGGAACCCTATATTAACCTGTGCACTGCAAGCCAGCAGTGCTGATCAACCACTGTGTGTTAGCCTATGTGTGTACTTGCTATGTTTCCTACATCTGATTTCTGTTACCAGCTTTTACCTGATCCCTGGCTTTAAATTCATCAGGGACCCCCCTTGAAACCCCTATGACATGTATGTATACATGAGGATCAAAAGCTTCCGGAGAGAGCTGCTCGCTTCCTCCTCTGACTGTGTGCTGGGTCAGTGTATGTATCAGGGGTATCTTTGGTTAGGATATGGGGGCTTTCTATTTTCATCTTTTTTGTCTAATGCACTCTGTGGTCGCCCATTCTGGCCCTGTGTTCCAACCCACTGGCCCCCACTCCTCCTCTCCCACGCCTCCAGTCTCTCTGGAGGCGTGGGAGAGGAGGAGTGGGGGCCAGTGGGTTGGAACACAGGGCCAGAATGGGCGACCACAGAGTGCATTAGACAAAAAAGATGAAAATAGAAAGCCCCCATATCCTAACCAAAGATACCCCTGATACATACACTGACCCAGCACACAGTCAGAGGAGGAAGCGAGCAGCTCTCTCCGGAAGCTTTTGATCCTCATGTATACATACATGTCATAGGGGTTTCAAGGGGGGTCCCTGATGAATTTAAAGCCAGGGATCAGGTAAAAGCTGGTTTTGAGTCTTTGATCCCCATAACAACTGTCAGCAAGAATGTAGATTGGATTAACTACATGTCATGGTTATGCAATAGAGTTTGTCGATCAGCATACCTGTCTCCATGTGTTCATCTCTAGAGACCAGCTGACCCTCACCTGACTGCTTTTGTAACCTCCTCTCTAAGCATGGCCCCACCCCAGGCCCTATGAGGGAACCCTATATTAACCTGTGCACTGCAAGCCAGCAGTGCTGATCAACCACTGTGTGTTAGCCTATGTGTGTACTTGCTATGTTTCCTACATCTGATTTCTGTTACCGACTTTGGCCTGTTCCCGGCCATCCCTGTTTGCCTGTGACCCTGATGTTCCAGCCAGCTCCCTCCTTCCTCTGCTCCTGTAGTCTACCGTGAGCGTGAGCTGTGAGACCCTGGGGGCCGCGACCTGGAGCCAGACTGCAGCGCAGTCCATCCTCACCACCAGAGGCTCTGGTGAACACCTGCTGGCTCTTAGACTCCGCGCCCTGGGGAATCTATGCTCTAGCTCCCAGTGGGATCTGTGTCAGTGATCCAGTAGACCTGCTTCCTGAACCTCCCAGGGTACAATCCGCAGCAGTCAGTGCTAGGGTCCACTACCTTGCGGTGCATTCCTGATCCCAACGGAGTGCATCTGTCATCCAGCCTCTAGGTGACCTGACACTACACATATTATAACCAACAGAGATTCGTAAATTACACTAAAGACGCCCTCCAGGGAATTGCTGACCAGCTAGCCCCCACTACCTACATGACATTCCAGAACCGGATGGCCTTAGACATGGTGTTAGCCGAGAAGGGGGGTGTCTGTAAAATCATAGGAAAAAACGGGAACCTGTTGTACATACATTCCTGATAATATTGGCCCAAATGGTAAGGTTACTTTAGCTATAAAGAAATGAGAAGATCTGTCACTGGAGTTGAAGAAGAACTCAGGTATCACAGACCCATGGGATCAATACTTTAGCTGGATGAGTGGGTGGCAGAAGGTGCTCGCCCAGATACGGGTAACGGTATTAATAATCCTGGTTCTTTTAGCCCTCATTGTATGCTGTATTCTACCTTTTGTAAAAAGTTAATGAACAAGGCTGTAGACAATAGCACACCTACATTTCTCCACCAAGAAGAAGAGGACCCCCTTATGATGGAAGATGACAAACCCTTTCACTCCTCTACAGTCACTCCCTGTCCATAATCTCACAATCCTATAGGGTTATAGGGATAGATAGCGCCTGACTGCACCTCTCCAGCTGTATCGAGGAGGGAAGTGAACAGTTACTGCCCAATTCTATATACAGCCTAAAGAGTTGCTGAGGAGAAGGGCCAGGCCAAAGTGGGACCTTTAGTATTAGGGACAGAAAAGAGAAAATAGTCATTTTAGGGGGGATTGTGAAGGAATGTGATGTAGATAATAATAGTAATCTGAAAATGTCTATTTTCTTATGTGCATACATATTTTTCTCCTTACTCATTATATAAGTATACAGATTTGCTCTGTTCCTATATTTTCTCAAGATGGCGATTACCCCCTACCTCCCACACATCAAAAGAATGCGGAACTGGAGATAAGACCAGAGAGAGCCAAACCTCGTTATGAAAATTATCATCTTTTCTATCTTAACCAATGAGATGTACCTATTAGACTGACATAGCAATGACGTATTTGTGTGTATAAAACATTAACACCGCCTTGAATAAATTAGAAGTGTAACAGTAATGCTATGAGCGTGTCTCAGAGTGTTTACTTTTATATGCATGCATATCAACACTTTTCAAATTAGAGACAGCAGCAGATAACCTTGAGCTCGATTGTAGCTCTTAATCATTTCCATAACAACAGCACCATTGGACTGTCCTTAGATATATTGCTGCTGAAGTTTTATATTCTTTCGGTGCTGCTTAAGCCGACGCCATCTTTTGGGAAACCTGAATGCCATTTCCATGCCATTGTACATTCATGGTACAGTCAGTGTGCTGTCTATGCTGCGCATGCCCAAGTGATGTAATCACACAAAATCTCCTAAACAGCGCAACTCCAAGAGCATTTACCGGAACCTACAAATCTTGTATTAAAGTTTTAAAGAGGAAGTAAACACTGCCTCTTTTTTTTGGTGACCTGCAAAGTAAAAGGCATGATGTGCTATTATGCATCACATACTAGCACATTATATGAAACTTACCTGCAAACGAGCAATTATTATATTGGTGATGGTGTCTCTTACCTGCAAACGAAGCCTTCGTCGTCACCGCTGGAGGACAAATCCATCTTTGCCATTTCCTCTTCCTTCCGGGTACATAGACTCCGGCTGCGGGAGCCGCCGGTCACAGCTCATTAGAAATGGCAAGGGCGGCCGTTTCCTCAGAGCACGTGCGCCGTTGATGTCATCTGCGGCGTATACAGTAAATATCTCCTAAACCGTGCAAGCCTTATTATAGGCTTACCTATAGGTACAAACAATCAAGTGAAGTTTACTCCCCCTTTAAATGGAGCTATGTAAAGAAATATTGTTTACTACCACTTTAATAATAGGCAAGGCTTGTAGACCAGAACTGACATCTATATGCCAACAGAGTTCTAACATTCTTGTAGCTAAAGATACTGTAAGCCTAAACACAGTTACCTTACTGAGCCTCATAGTCACTGTCTAGCCGTTTCGATTATAAGCTCAGCCGGGGAAGAGGCCTTTACAGTCAGACGACTCCAAACCTTCTACCAGCACTTGACCTTGTTTTAAAGATCAGAGGATTATTTTTTGGAGCTTCCAAACATACAGTTGTAGTTGCAGAGAGATAAAACGAATGATAATGCACATTTCAGGCTATGTACAAAAAAAAAGGGTATGTGTCAGTAGTAAAGAATCCCTGAGAGATCCGCAAAACAGTTGTATGGAGCCTGCTCGCGTTTTGACTCAGCATTCAGAACCGGCCGGTCCATTTAACCCATAGCCACTTCAGAAGGCTTTCCTGGTAGAGGAGGAGCCACCCCAGGGTTGATTGGCCAAAGGTTAGACTCCAGCTCACATCAATATCTCAATCGAGGAGCATGAGATATGTACAGTGTGATTGTTCTAAACAAGACCAATTGCTGGACCTCAGCATGCTCCCGCCAGCAGGATAAACAATATTGCCAAAACAGTGTTTTTTCAATTTTTTTTCTCCCATTTTATTTAATAGCCAGTAGCCAAACTTTGCATGTCCTTTTGTCATTTTTTCCTCTTTGTTCATATTTTATGCACTGCCCATCTTTGGGATATTAAATTACAAAATGAATAAGTGGCTCATGTGTACTAAGTTAAAACTTAAAGGGGTTGTAAAGGTAAAAATGTTTTCACCTTAATGCATTATATGCATTAAGGTGAAAAAACTTTTGACAATACCGCCGCCCCCAGCCCCCCGTTTTACTTACCTGACACCTCGAATCTCCGCTGCTCGTTCCCGTCATCTCTATTGCAGCTCAGCCTGGTCGCTGATTGGCTGCAGTGGATGGATTGAAAGCAGTGCAGCCATTGGCTCGCGCTGCTGTCAATCACATCCGATGACGCGGCGCGCCGGGGGGCGGGGCCGAGTGATACAGTGAGCGGCTATTGCCGCTGGCTGTATCACGGGAGAGCGCCCGCAAGAACTAACCACCATGCGAGGGAGCTCGCATTAAGGTGGATAGTTCTTGCGGGGAGGAGCTGAAATAGCCGCCGAGGGACCCCAGAAAAGCAGGTTCGGGGCCACTCTGTGCAGAACGAGCTGCACAGGGAAGGTAAGTATAACATGTTTGTTATTTTTAAACAATAAAAAAATTACCTTTACAACCCCTTTAATGTATTTCCGCAGAGACAGCGTTGTGTTGTAGTGTCAGTCTAAGCAACTTAATAGTCATATAGTTATTCTATATATATGGTGTGCTACAGATTGCAAGCAGATTCAGCATAATGCCGTGTGTACACACGATTGGACATTCCGACAACAAAATCCTGGATTTATTTCCGACGGATGTTGGCTCAAACTTGTCTTGAATAGACATGGTCGCACAAATGTTGTCGGAAATTCCGAACGTCAAGAACGGGGTGACGTACAACACTTAAGCCGAGCCGAGAAAAATTAAGTTCCATAGCCAGTGCGGCTCTTCTGCTTGATTCCGAGCACGCGTGGAATTTTGTGTGTTGGAAATGTGTACACACAATCAGAATTTCCGACAACGGATTTTGTTGTTGGAAAATTTGAGAACCAGCTCTCAAATTTTTGTTGTCAGAAATTCCGACAACAAATGTCCGACGGAGCCTACACACGGTCAGAATTTCCGACAACAAGCTCACATCAAACATTTGTTGTCGGAAATTCTGACCGTGCGTACGCGGCATTAGTGTGTAAAGTGATCAGATTTGCCAGAGAACTGTGTGTTCATGTTTGCCTAGCAAACCAATCAGGGGACAAACGGCTCATTAGCAGCAAGCTATTGTAAGTCGTGAGTCTGGTGTGTGTGAGTGTGTGGACAACGGGAACAGTGAGTAACGCCGAGATTGTAGCTGGCAGGTAAGCTTGAGGGTTGCAGATAAGATTTGTATCTGCCTGTACATGGCCAGTAAGCTGGATTTGGGTCTCCTCTCATTTCCTCATACACCAAACAAGGTTCTCATCTTGGTTAGCTAGTCGTCATCCTTCACATTAATAGTTTGGGAAATGATGATAATAGCACCTTATACTTAAAAGATTTTATTGACAGAAGTTGATGATTATAATTTGTAGTCAACAGTGACAAAAATTTTAATGTCAAGAGAAAACTCCAGTAAGTATATGAGTAACTGTTAACTCAACTGAAGTTCTCCTAGAGCGTATCTAAACCCCAAAACAAAAATGGAATGTTTTTCAGTTTACAGGTCCTTAGGTATGGTGGCTTGCATTTGTTTATTTTTTTAGGCCTTTTTCCCCTTTATTTTCACCTAATTTTTAAACTAATCAAATTGTAATAAAGCATAAGTATTAGTAAATAACACACTTTCTGTCTCTGGGTGGCTACACTCACCCATTGTGTTTATGGAGGAAGCTGTGGTTGCATTTCTGGCAAAGTCAACAGGTATTTTCTGTACTTGCTTAAAATGTTCTTAGACTGAAAACAAATGCAGCCACATCTAAGGTCTAGTAAGCTGCAATATAATACATGTTTGTTTTTAGGTTTTGGTATGCTTTACATTAAATGAAATCCTTACACTTTTGCCAAACTGTGTAGGAGTCTAATTATTTGCTGAGTCTATATCTAAATAGCTAGAGACCTCTAAGCAAGGAAAAGAGATTTCCAGCTGCATTTAACAAACATGAAACACGGATTTCGGTATCTCCAGCGAATAATGACTAGTCTTTCAGCACAGGGACATCATGATGTTGGCATGTTCAGTTTGTTCCAATGTATATTTAGTTAAGATGCTTAGCATCTAATAATTCCCGTAGATCCTCAGAATTCTGACTATTCCAGGCTCCTTGAAATGTCTTCATTTTCTTTCTGACAAAACACAAAATGCAAAGGAAGTTTTAAAATATATTATGCCCATTGAAGATAGGATGCCTTCTGATTGTTTGATTAGGATAACAGCTTAAAAACAAAACATTCAAGTAAATACAGATCAAACTCTCTGCTTTTCTTCCCTGGATTTGTTATCTTTCTAACCATGTTTATTTTCAGCAATTTATGTCTGTCATCTCACAAGTTGACCATTATTAACTACTTGCCTCCAGGACATTTGTTTAATTTAACGAAATCTCTCCCATCTTTTGTGGGACCAGCACATATCTCCAGCTTCAGCAAGCAAGAAGGAACCAACGAAAGCAGCTCCTGCTTGAATGATCGACACAACAATTGACTGCAATAGACTGGGAATTTCGTCCTTAAAGTGATTATTTACAAACATGTCATACTTACCTCCACTGTGCAGCTTGTTTTGCACAGAGTGGCCCCAAACATCCTCTTCTGGGGTCCCCCGGCGGCTCCTCCCCGCATCAGATAACCCCCTAGGAGAAGAGCTCTTCCGAGGGGGTTACCTTGTGGGCGCTCTTCCGAGTCCAGCATTTGCGTCCATAGACACGAATGCTGGACTCGGCCCCGCATCATTGGATTTGAATGACAGCAGCGTGAGCCAATGGCTGCTCTGCTATCTATCCAATCAAGAGCTGGGAACCCATGGACAGAGGAACAACGCGTCCCCGACGAAGAGATGAAGGGGCTCAGGTAAGTAAAACGAGGGGCTGGGGGGGCGGTGACTGCAAGGTGTTTTTTCACCTTAATGAATAGGATGCATTACAACCCCTTTAACTTTCCTGAACCACTTGCCTACTGGTCACTTTCACCCCCTTCCTGCCCAGGCCAATTTTCAGCTTTCAGTGCTGTCACACTTTGAATGACAATTGCCTAATCATGCAACGCTGTACCCAAACAAAATATTTATAATTTTTTTAGACAGATATAGTTTTCTTTTGGTGGTTTCTGCTATACAAATTTTGTAAATAAGTAATTTTTCTCCTTCACTGATGTGCGCAGATGAGGCTGCACTGTAAGGCACTCATAGGCGTGGCACCAATATGCATCACTGATAAGCCCTGATAGGCAGCACTTTATGGACACTGATAGGTAGCAATGATAGACGGCACTGATAGACATCAGTGGTGGGCACTGTTGGGGCTGCACTGATAATCAGGACACTGATGATCAGCGCCCTAATGGTCAGTGAAGATGTCCCCGCTGAGGAATGCCGATTACCGGCTCTCCACATGCACTGTTAGCGTGAGAAGAGGAATGCCAAGAACTGGCATTTCCTGTGTACACGGTGATCAGCTGTGATTGGACACAGCTGATCACATGTTAAAGAGCCTTCGTCACAGGCTCTTTACCGTGATCAATGATGCCTTGTATCCCAGGGACACGGCACACCACCGATCACTGAGCTGTGCACATACAAGAGTGCTCCTGCCCGTCTGTCATTTTACTATACGGCGGTCGGGAAACAACAAGCAGTTAAGAGTTGGGATTGCAGGCAGAGTTTGAGGGGGACATTCAGGTAGCAAATTCATCTCTGCTGTAAAAACAAGCAGTGCTGATGTCCCTGATACCAACTGCATAAACTGTGCTTAGGGCTTGGACGACGCATAGGCAAGCTAGGTGGCTGTCTTGGACACAGCATGCTACAGCAGTGCAAGCGGTGCAGCCCCAGTGTTGCACTGGGGCTGACAGATGCTGTGCATTACCTAAAGCCTAGTACACACGGGCCGAATGTTGGGCGACATTGGCTGGTTCAATAAAAAACGTCCGACATTTAGCCCATGTGTATGGCAGCCAGTCCAACAGAAGCCGTTTGGCTGGCTTCTTTCGGACAAGCATGATGGAAAACCAACACGGTTCACACCATAACTTGCATATAGACACATGGATGCAGCACACTGCTACAGCCATGATCCTGGTATCACTGCTTGTTCCCAAGGACGTTTGGGTATGTCCTAAGAATGGGAAGTGGTTAAAATGTAGTTTTTAAATAAATAAAATCTTTTCTTGTTATAAATGTTTTCCAAAGATGTTGATGGTATAAGATCACCTGCAACTTTGTTATGGTATGATTAAGGGCTAACTCCACATTTTGCAACATTTTACATGTTACACACATACTTGGGGTGTAACATGTTCCTAAGCAAAATCCAACCACAGAAAACCCCTGTGACAGCATGCAGGGATTCATTTTTTGTGCAAGTGATCCGAGCGGCTCTACAGCCACCCAATTACTTTTGTAGATGTTGAAAGGGGTTCCCCCCGCCGCCACCTTTCCCAGGCTCTCTCATCCCACCGGGGAGCCTAGGACCGATGCAACCATTTAATCTCCAGCAAAGCTTTAAAAAACATATAATGTTTAAGGTTCTAAGTAATTTTCTAGCAAAAAAATAAATCTGATTTTAACGCGTATGAGCAAAATATCAGAATTTTTATTACTCCTTTATACCCGATAAGGCTCAAAATGATCCCTTTCATGTTTGCTAGCCCTTTTTCTTTTTTTTCTCTCCTCTTTAGGTTTGTTTTATAGTGGTTTAAAAAACTGTAAATCATTGCTCTGGACCCACAACATAAAAGAGAAGAAAAAATGGCCAAGTGAAAACTTTGATTTCAAAATTAATTACAAACTGGAACAGAGCTGAAATGTAAATTTGCTCTAGTCTATAAGTGCTTTTACTCTAGTATGTCCGCTCATGAACTGATACATAGAGGGATCAAAAGCAGCTAGGAGAATATTAGTACAAACTCTAATGAAGCATAAGTACTACAGTAAGTGAAGCTGCAACCAGAGGACTTCATTTAGTGATGGATTCATTTTAGTTTCCTCTGTTTCCATTTAGATTGCCAGGTGTCACAGAAATTAAGAGCAAGTCCATCAAAGCAACTCATCAGTTGTAAAATGTAACATCGACCTATATAAGAACAAAACAATGATATAATACCCTCTTAGAACATTTTCTCATTTCAGTATTTAGATCAGCAAAATAAAATGTGCCAATATAAAAATTTTACTATTAATAAAATATACACAGTCATGTAAAAAGTAAGTAAACCTATGGATATTGTATATCTGAGCAGGCAAATATTAGATCACAAATACAGATAAATGTGGCACACTTTAATAAAAACACAAAGAACATGTGCTCTTTTCAATCATTTATTCAACAAAATCGATATCAATAGATGTAACAATGTACTGTGGAAAAGCAAAGGACAGCCGGTATTGACCCTTTCAGCAGAAATTACTTTATGTGGGCGTTTTATATAGCTGACAACCAGTCTCAGACATCGTTTCTATAAACTTTTTGTCTCAATGCTTGTCTTTTATTTGCATGATAGGATTAACCTGTTTCCATCCACACTATAGCCAAATGACGGCTACAGCGCAGACCTACATTGCCGCAAGGCTGTCAATAGATGTCCTTGCCCCTTTGCATGGTCCCCACGCGCCCCCTGTGATCACAGAGTCAATGAGACTCGAGTGCCGATCCCAGCCCCTTGCCACGCGATCAGCTGTCACCCAATGACAGCTGATCACGTGATGTAGACAGAAGATTGGTAATCGTTTTTTTTTTCTCCTCACACTGACAGCATGAGGAGAAAAAAAAGCCGATCACCGGCTTCTGTGTAAGGGACATATATCCCGAAGAGGAAGAGGCACAGCCACCTCATCTGTGCCAACCAGTACCGTCTGCCAGTGCCCACACAGTGCATATCAGTGCCCACCAGTGTATATTGATGCCACCAATCAGTGTCCACGAATGCCACCTATCAATGCCCACCAGTGGTGCCAATCAATGCCTCATCAGTACCACCTAGCAGTGCTGCCTATCAGTGTCACCTACCAGTGGCCATCACTGCCACCTATCAGTGCCCACCAGTGCAGCCTTATCAGTGCCCATCAATGCAGCCTATCGGTGCCCACCAGTGCAGCCTATCGGTGCCCACCAGTGCAGCCTATCGGTGCCCATCAGTGCAGCCTATCAGTGCCCATCAATGCAGCCTATCGGTGCCCATCAATGCAGCCTATTGGTGCCCACCAGTGCAGCCTATCGGTGCCCATCAGTGCAGCCTATCGGTGCCCATCAGTGCAGCCTATCGGTGCCCATCAGTGCAGCCTATCGGTGCCCATCAGTGCAGCCTATCAGCGTACATCAATGAAGGAGTAAAATTACCTGTTTGCAAAATTTTAACACAAAATATAAAACAGTTTTGTATTTTTATTCAAAATTTCCGGTCTCTTCATTTTTTTAACAAAAAAGAAAAACCCCAGAGGCGATCAAATGCCACCAAAAGAAAGCTCTATTTGTGGGGAAAAAAAAAAGATACAAATTTCATTTGGGTACAGTGTAGCATAACCGCGCAATTGTCTTTCAAAGTGTGACAGTGCTGAAAGCTGAAAATTGGTCTGAGCAGGAAGGGGGTTTAGGTGTCCAGTAAGCAATTGGTTAAAATCACATTTAAAACCCACCACAACTTTTAAATCTAATTCAAACCAGGGCGTTGAATGGTCTATTTCTTCTTTATCAGCCATTCATTGAACAGGAGGATGTGCTTTGGATATTTATGAGATCCATTTCCAATTCAAATTCAACTTTCAGACAGATGGCCTTACCTTCTCCTTAACCATCTGCTGACCGCCCTATAGCAGTTCTACTGTGCAAAGCAGGGACTCAAATCCATCTCTAATGCCGCGTACACACGGTCGGACTTTTCGTCTACAAAAGTCCAACGGACGCTGACGGACTAAAGGTGGCTGGTAATCCGATCGTGTGTGGGCTTCTCCGGACTTTCAACGGACTTTTTTAGCCTCAAATCCGACGGACTTTAGATTTGAAGCATGCTTCAAATCTTTACGTCGTAAGTACGACGGACCCCGAAGTCCGCTCGTCTGTGTGCTAGTCCGACGGACAAAAACCCATGCTAGGGCAGCTATTGGCTACTGGCTATGAACTTCCTTATTTTAGTCCGGTGTACGTCATCACGTACTAATCCGTCGGACTTTTGTGTGGTCGTGTGTAGGCAAGTCCGTTCGTTAGAAAGTCTGCTGCAAGTCCGCCGAAAGTCCGCAGGAAGTCTGTCGGACAGGCTGTCGGACTTTTGTAGACGAAAAGTCCGACCGTGTGTACGCGGCATTACACTAATAAAAGCAGCACACATAGTAAACTAGCTAGACACAGTAAACCCTTTGATTGCCCCTGGTGTTTAACCCCTTCCCAGCCAGTGTCATTAGTACAGTGACAGTGCATATTTTTAGCACTGATCACTAAATTAGTGTCACTGGTTTCCGAAAAGTGTCAGTGTCCAATTGTCTGCCACAATATCGCAGTCCTGCTATAAGTTCCTAATCGCCACCATTACGAGTATAAAAAATAAATGAAAAATTCCAGTATATATCGCATAGTTTTTAGACACTATAACGTCTGTGTAAACCAGTGGTCTCCAAACTGCGGCCCTTTGCTTGCCTTTATCTGGCCCTTGGGACACTATTCCTCCCACTGACACCAAAGATGGGGCACTATTCTTCCCACTGACACCAACCATACGGCACTACTTCTCCCACTGACACCAATGATGGGGGTACAATTCCTCCCACGAATACCAATTATTGGGAATTATTCCTCCTCCACCTAACCACAGGGGTGCTATATAATTTTTTCTTCCACTGACCACCAAGCTTGAGGCATTATCCACTCCCATTGTTCACAGTACAGCCCCCCTAAAGTCTGAAGGGCAGTAAACCCCTGGTGTAAACCAACCAATATACACTTATTGGGATTTTTTTTTTTTTTTAACAAAAACGTGCAGAATACATATTGGCCTAGATTTATAAAGAAATTAGATTTTTTTCAATTTTTGTATTGGATATGTTTTATAGCAGAAAGTAAAAAAAATGTTTTTTTTTCTTTTTTATATTGTTTTCTTTTGTTTATAACGCAAAAAAAAAAAAAAACGCAGAGGTGATCAAATACCACCAAAAGAAAGCTCTATTTGTGGGGAAACAAAATGTCACATTTTATTTGGGTAAAATGTAGCATGCCTGCAGAAATGTCAGTTAAAATAATGCAGCACTGTATCGCAAAAAGTAACCTGATCACAAAGCAGTTAAATCTTCCAGAGGCCAAGTGGTTAAAGAGCTTCAGTCTCCACCAGTCTCCAAATACTGTAGCTGCTGACTATTTATAAGGACACTTACTGTACCTGTGTCCAGGAGTCCAGGGCTGTCCTCTCCCGAGTTTCAGGTCCTTAGCGCCAGAATCTTAACTAAGGGAAACCAGCTGTAAAGCTGCAAGGCGAGCTGTACTTTGTGAATGGTCCCACAGTCTTCTGGGGCCTGTGATGTGTCCCAGAAGGCTGCAGGCGAAGGGGTTATGACCTTCTGCTCAGATCGCCACAGCAATCCCAGCGGAAGTGGGAACGGGTACCTGTCAACACACCCGCTCTCCCCTCCCAAAAGTAACGAAGCATTCAAAAATAAAGGATTACATTTTCATCACCATGCTTCACAGTTGATATACGGGTCTTCTGAAATGCTGTCTTCAGTTTGCACCAAACATGTCTACTGTTACTGCACATTGCTCCAAAAGGCCTGGTTTTGGCATGGACAGTATGTTCAGTGGCAAACTGTAGTCTTGCTTTGTTCTGTTTTCTGTTCTTTTTAAAGAGCAAAGGTTTTTTTCCCTGGCACACCATACAAATTAATTTGGTGCAATCGCTATCTGACTGTATTTGTATGCACTGGTGTAACTATGGCAGTTATCTGTAAATACTTTCATGACATTTTTGGGTTGTTGGATACTTTTTTTAGCATTAAATGGTCTGCTCTTGGACTGAATTTGCTGGATTACCCAGTCCTACCCAAAGTAGCAGTCATTTGAAATCTACTCCACTTGTGGATTATTTTCCTTACAGAGAATTGACGGATTTCAAATAATTTGGGGAACTTTTTAAACCCCTTGCAGACTCATATCCACACCATAGAGAGTTTTTTTGATCTTGGCATGATGTGTGGTGCACACATGTCAGTAGCAGCCCCTAGATAACTGAGGGCTAAATAAGTCACACTTCTTAGGAAGGTTCTAATCATTTGCACCTAACCTAGGAAACCTGATCTTCGTTTCATAGATTTGAAGTGGTGGTAAATGTAGGGATGTATTTACTATTGCCACGTGAAAAATATGCATTTTGAAAATTTAGATTTTGAGAATGTTTACTAGTTGTGCCATAAGGCTTCATGTACACGGGACGTTGTTTAACCTCTCCTGAAAAATTTAAATTGACAGCTAGAATCCGACGTTTAAAAATGTCCGTTTAGCCGCGTTTACATGCAGCGTTTAGCCACGTTTGCGTTTAGGAGAGTATAAAAAAAAATTATAATATAAATATTTTTTTTTGTTGTTAAAATGAAAAGCGTCTGTAAATGAAATGCTGCTAAACACAAGTTACCGCATTTAGCAGTGTTTACAAGCTGTTACAGGCATTTGGCGTTTCAAATGCCTCTGAACATCGGTCGGAAATGCATTTTTTTGCGTTTCAAAAAAATGCTTCTGGCCTCAACTGCTTAGAAATGACCCTGTGTACATGTACTGATAAGATAACAGAGGAGAGTTCATGGGCAGCTGAAAAAAATACCCAACTGCTCCTAAATGTCAGTTTACCAGCAGGAGTGTACAAATGCCCAGGTTTTGGTCCTGTGTACTTTGCCTCCTCCTCATTAACCTGAAGCATAGCTATAATAAACACTACACACAGAGGGTTTAAAAAAAAAAAAAAAAAATTTAGGAAGTAAAACAATATTTCCCTCATTCACCATTTTTAAATAGTAAAATAAAATGTTGTTAAAAGGGGTCTTGTTTCACACATGCCATCCTTGCATTTGCCTAGTATACTGGGAAACTATCATTTGAATTTAAATAAACCACTTGAGCCCTGGAAGGATTTGCCCCCTTGATGACCAGGCCATTTTTTGCGATATGGCACTGCATCGCTTTAACTGACAATTGCACGGTCGTGCAATGTTGTACCCAAACAAAATTGACGTCCTTTTTTTCCCACAAATAGAGCTTTCTTTTGGTGGTATTTGCGGTTTTTATTTTTTGCGCTATATACAAAGAGTGACAATTTTGAAAAGAAAAAACCAAACACTTTTTAAAAACTTTTTGCTTTAATACATATGCAGAAAAAATATATAAAAAAACAAATTTATTCATCAGTTTAGGCCGATATATATTCTTCTACATATTTTTGGCAAAAAAAATCCCAACAGGCGTGTATTGAGTGGTTTGCGCAAAAGTTATCGCATCTACAAACTATGGGATAGATTTAGGGACTTTGTAAAAAATAAATGTATTGTTTTTACTAGTAATGGCGGTGAGCTGCGATTTTTAGCTGGACTGAGACATTGCGGTGGACAAATCTGACCCCAAATGACACTTTTTGGGGACCAGCGACATTATTACATTGATCAGTGCTATAAAAATGCACTGATCAATGCAAAAATGACATTGGCAGGGAAGGGGTTAACACTAGGGGGCGATCAAGGGGTTACCTGTGTTCCATAGGTGTGTTCTAACTGTAGGGGGGATGGGCTGCCAGGGACATGACAGAGATCACTGTTCCAGATCACTGGGAACAGTAGATCTCTGTCATGTCCCCTGTCAGAAGGGGGATTCGCCTTGTTTACAAATGTCGCTGACCCGTGGGCACGCTCCCGCAGTGGGCGTGAGCCCCCCGCAAATGCGCTAGCAGGTGTTCAGCTACGGCGATTCGTGCAGGAGAGTCAACCTGCCGCCATACAATGACAGCAGCTGTTCGGTAAGCAGTTAAATTAATAAAAACACTTACAAAAGGGTGGATGGGTAGGAGCACATCATATTAGTAATATGGCAGGTGGTCCAGCATTCTGGTAGTCCCAAGGTGTCTCAGGGATATACGGAGGTGTAATTCTATAGTAGCATATTCTGAAGTGGCCGGTAGGTGGAAGTTACAACTCTGCTGGATACTGGAAAGACAGCTATGCTGTCTGAGACAGCATGGAAGCCGAATCCAGGAAGTGACGTCAACGGGAAGGGACCAACAACCAGCGTGGACAGCAAACCGGAAATGATGTCATCAAAATGCCATATTACTAATATGATGTGCTCCTACCCATCCACCCTTTTGTAAGTGTTTTTAACCCTTTTGGGTATATAAAGTTTTACTTCTGCACTCAAAGGCGCTTTGTTTTCTTTTCACACGCCTCTCTAGCAAGGAATAGAAATATCAATGATAAAGCAGGCCTCAATAAAAGAGAAGGAGCCTAACGCATCAAACATCAATAGTACCTAGGGTATACTAAAGAAGTCTCTCAAGCAGCACTGTCACATGTGATAAGCTGAGAGCTACTTTGGCGATTGCAATAAGATGAATCATGGACAAAGAAGTGTAACTGGGGCAGAGTCATGTTGTTGCAAGCTTGCTCTTACACACCTTTTAGTTTTAGTACTTCCTTCGTAAAGAGTATTTTTTTCCCAAAACAGATATTTTAAGTTATAGGTTAAATCTGGTATACGGAGACACCTGCTGACCACCTTTACGTCTTACTCTTGGGGCTGCTGGATTTCTTCTCCTCCACAAAGATCTGAGTATTCCTGCTCAGATGTTTTACTCCTATTCTTCTTCACAGTATAAAATAATTGTATCATCCCATATGGGGAGCTAGGCTATTGTGACTGCAGTAGGTGTGCAATTGCTCCATTTTTCCTCAAGTTTTTGGAAATCAGCCACATAGTATAAAAAAAAAGATATAAAAAATATTTGCTTACACATAAGTCAATTTACTGATAAAGAAAAGATATTGAATCCTCTGGTGTGAATACATTGTGACTCTGCTGAAAGAAAGACATACACGGCTTTAGAATGAAGCGTGCTGTTGATGTACTCACCTTTTCATCTCCACTAACCCCTCCAGTTCTTTTGATTTACAAGCTGCTTTCTTTAAAACTTCCTCTGGGACGTCTGCCAGTTTAGCTACATTCAATCCATAACTCCTAGCAGCAATTCCTCTGGTTATCTGATACAAAAATGTAATATACTCAGGGTTATCCGCAACTTCAGACTCTGGAGAAAGAATTAATAAAGCATACAATGGCGGATCAGAAGTTTATAAGAAGACATCTTCAAACTGAACACTGCCTTTTTCTAAATGCCTTTATTTCTCCAATAAACAACTCTCTGCATTACAAAGATTTTATGTAAGATATGACTATGTACACATATGAACAGCTACAGATTTGCATGCTTGTCATAGAGGCAATAGAAATAAAAGTGGAACTTCAGTAAACACATTTTTTTTTTTCAAATTTTGGGTATAGTGGGGAATGGTTATTGAAGCTGTCCCCATTGGAGACATTCACGTTTACTTTCTGTCATTATGACCAAGAAACCTAACATTTTACTGCTGTCACAAGAACAAAACAGGAGGTGAATCTTGCAATAGGGACCATTTATGTCACCTTTATGCTTCTCTCCTGAGAGACACATCATAAAGTGACAAATGTTATAGGAAGACAACATGAAATGCAACTGTCCACCAATAGGGACAATGACATCAATAAAAGCCTGGCAGAATTTCCCATTTCCCACTCTGTCAAAAAATAAATAAATAAAAAAAGCTTTTGCATAAAATTCCCCTTAAACCCCTTTAGAACAGGAATTAATGTGAGACATGTCCATTCTCAGGAGAACTTATTTCTCTTTCCTTTTAAGAAAAGGAAATGATCATTTATCAACAGTGAGATGTTTATAAAAGTTTTAAGAATCATCACTGAGCAATTCTTACATTTAGAAACACGTGTTATTGTTCTGCTGTCAACACCTACATGGCCCATTCGCATCAAGCAATGCTGCTATCTGTGGCAGTTATCAGGCCAGGTATGACAAATACCAGAAAATAATGTCAGCCTTTTATTCTAAATATTAAATAATGTGAATTGAATGACAGGAGGCAATATGACAATAGATTGCAGAGGGCAGGGCAGAGGGGCAGTATGTGTAGGAGCTCAGAGGGAATACAAGAGGGTAGTATGCACAGGAGAGAAGTGCAGAAAGTATAGCAGTGGGTAGTATGTGCAGGAGAGGAGTGTGGAGGGTATGACAGTGGGCCATATGTGCAGGAGAGGAGTGTGGAGGGTATGACAGTGGGTCATATGTGCAGGAGAGGAGTGTGGAGGGTATGACAGTGGGTCATATGTGCAGGAGAGGAGTGTGGAGGGTATGACAGTGGGCCATATGTGCAGGAGAGGCGGCCAGTACATGGCCAGTTAAAGTTGAAGCAGGTTATTCTGGGACAGTGGAGGTGGTGAGCAGTGTGTTAGTAGTACTGCATTCCACAAAACTCTGACACACTCCTCACCACTGAAGGTGGTGAAGAGGACCCAGGATGAAACAAAAGGAGTGGAACTGAGGACAATGGAAGCAGAAAAGTAGACACTAAAATGTAAGCAGCGTATTAGCAGAGACTGTGTCATGGAGTCCAGGAACAGTGGAAGTGTTGTTGGGGACGTGGGAAATGGTGTGGGGCTTTGTTGCCAGGGAAGGTGTATACAGGAAATGGCACAGTGGAGCTGAGACTACAACTGGACCAGAGTCAGTGGAGAGGAGGCTGATATTTGGTGTTGTATACTGAATAATGATAATAATAATAAATAATAATATAATAATAATAATGTGCTGGAGGGTTAAGGCACATGTACAGGCCATGGAAAGGTAATTACACATGTGCTAGGTACTGGCTGTTGAGGGTTAACATGTGCTGGTGACCTGCTCCTGATCATTTCTGAGTAATACTATAAAGCTGACCATCTGGCTGTACTTGTGAGTGCATATATATTTTAATAAAGAAGTATATATTTTTAAATAATATTGCACCATTGGCGATGCTTCTTTCTTTCCCTGGGAGTGATACTCTTTAATATAGAGATTTAAAACCAAATCTCTTAAAAGGGAACGGTCTACCATTTTTCCCCACATGAAGGATCATATCCTGGAAGGTGGAGAGGTTGGTTTCCTTTATAATCTGCAGTGAGGGATCACAAGTGTGACCTATATGATATTGTTTTTATGGTTACAACATCAGAGGTGAGCAAAAAAGGCGCACAAAAGTTGACCACAGGTTTATCACGGTCATTCGGGAGTGTGCGTGCACGATTTAAGTGGAAACTTCAGTACTTGGATATGTGGACTTTGTTTTTGCACATATTTAGTATTATATGTATTTGGATTAGTAAATTGGTTGTGGTACCTTCAGTTTTATTGTACTTATTGTGATAGTGTGGCACAATCACAATCAAAATGTGATTGTGAGTGTGATGGGAGTTCTAGTCACAGTAGGATTGTGGTATCACCACTATTATAGTTATGGTATTTTTCATAGCTGAATTATAATAGGGGGAATAGTCTTTGAATTTTATTCACATACAACACATTTGTGTATTTAGTAACACTTTGATTACTTTATTGAATATATATATTTTGTTATATATTGTTTGTATTATTTCAATAGGTTTTGGCGCTATAGAGCAGCGCTGCACCCGGTTATTACGATCACTGAGGGATATAACAACCAGTGGGAACAATGCCCAAATCTGAACAGAGAAAACACTATAGGAAGAAGGGATGTCAGTCTTCCAGTCAAGACAGAGAACCATTTAACACAATACCCTATTAGGATGGACACAAACCTAGGGAGCTTGTTTAGTCAGAGACTGACAAAGAGCAAAAAGAGTGCAAGTACCACCATCTACCAAACTATAAAGGAGTGGGAAGACAACCACACTGTACTGTTCACCAACACCAGAAGACAGTAGGACAAACAGAACTCTCCACAAGGACACCAGGCATTGTCATACACAGGACAAGGGACTACAAGTCCTTTGCCTTCCCACAATCTGGCAAAGTGTCCACAGCAGTGGAGCGAATGGCGGGCACCTTAGCCAGAGACCTAGGACCAATCATCTGATTAAGGATAGGAGCAGGGAAGACATTTTGAAGAGTTTCTCAAAGGCTGCAAATCACTCACAGTAGTAAGGCCTGACTCCAGGAGGACCCCTGGATATGTTCTATCTCCCACAGATAGAGTCTACAGCAGGTTTGCAGTGTAAGCTCTCTGCTGACAATCTAAGGGAGCACTAGGCCCTTCAGTGATGGTTTCTCCTGCCGTGCAGGAGATAAAGCACACCCAAGTGTCCAAATGTGCATCACCGGGATGGAAACTACCAGGTGGAGAGGTCCAGAAGGCAAAAACAGTGCATCTAAAAGGAACCATACAGTTAAGTACAACACCCTTAAAACAAGTCCTCCTATAACGGGGAGGACTACCCCATAAACCCTAAAAACAGGATCATCAGAGACCATTATGCAGATGATCTACACTCTGGTAGGAGTGTAATGTGGCTGCCTAAGACGTTGATTAAGACAAGTAGTAAGAGCTGGTCCTAAAAATTTTAAGAGCTGGTCCTAAAAATCTTAAGAGTTGGTCCAAACAGACAGCTTCCCTCAAAAGGAAGACAAATCAGTTGTTCGTTTGGATGTCCCATTAGCATTCAATGCATGGAGCAAGAGTGCCCTGTTCATTTGTACAAGTATCAGTCCTATGCAGCAAGTTCAGAGGGTTGTAATAAACCACCAAAGCCAAAAGAACAAAGGCTTCAGACACCTGCTCCAACCAATCTATTCCAGCAATGGAGGGATTCTATCTTTCTGAGTTCAATCCATGCTGATTTCACAGATCAGAGTTACCACCAACACAGCATGATGGGACAAACCAGTTAAATTAAACTGAGATCTAAGAGGGAATTCAACTTCAGTGAAGTCCCAAAAGATAAATATACCTTCAACTCTTCTAACGATATCTTTATTAACGTGGATCAGAGGTCCATCCATATTGGGCATGGACCATCTATTAGTGAATCCTTTCTCAAAGGGAAAATGCTCCTATTTCAGATGAGGCCCAGGAACTTTCAGGGTTTTTCCATTGCGCACAGAGCCTGTGTAGCAAAAAAAAAAAAAAAAAGCGTTGCAGCTGCAGGTGCTCTAAAAAAAAACCCAAGGTCTATAATAGCCAGTCAATCTTCCAAAGAAAGGGCGATATGCACTGCACCAATAAGGTCTGAAACAATTCCTTGTACTAGGTAACTGGAGGAGGCTAAAGTGACCCAAAATCCGCCTCTTCGTACTGTTGGTTCTCTGAAATGACAAAAAGGGCTGCACACCCTATTTGGCTGATGGTCACAGAAGGGTCAGAGGCAGACTCTACTGGAGCATGGCTAGAGCCCCTAAGGAGAGAATGATTCAAAGCCTGGGCACTAACAACTACGAAATCCCTATTAGATTTGGGGAGGCCTCGTTCCTGCCCAACAGAGCAGAGATAGACTCTGCAGATGAGGACCCTCTAACGATAGTGGTCCCTTGTTCAAGATTCCAAGCGCAATTTCTATTTGGGGATAAACGCCCCCAAAACCATTAGGGGAATAAAGGCGGAGGTAATTTTTAGTAATAGGACTTTGTGTGTATTCGAGAAGACATGCTGCAGTGCGTTGCGGTCAGCAAATAGGCCTAATTTGAGGCAAGGCTTTGAGTACCAACATACTTGGGAAGCTGGTGTTGATAAGGGTTTCAGGCAGCCAGAGGTGATGAAGTCACTGTAGGTGAGCCAAAGAACAGAACCGGGTGCTTATGGAGCAGGAAGGTGTTTCCTCTAGACTAGATGGCGGGAGTAAGAACTCAAAGAATGGCAGAGGTGAGATTTTTGAAAAATGGCATCCAGCAGTACCAACTGTGGCATAGCCCATGGTGCTTTAGCCTAACTGTCTTTTCTCATCAAGTGAGCCTTCACAGACAGGGTGGGTCACTGCTCTGGACCCAAAAAGCGCTCTGCCACAAACCGTATACAAAGATCTGGAAAGTGGCATTATGTTGAGTGCAGTGCCCATAGGTAATATTCCAGGCTATCCTTGACACATCCAGAGGCCTACTCAGTGAGTTTTCAGAGACTGGGTCACACCAGAGGCTGTGCCATGGCTGTGGATGTGGAGAGTGCTCTGTGGTTAACACAGTACACAAATGTCTGGAAACTATCACAAGGCAGAGCTCAGTGCTCGAAGGTCACATTCCAGGCTAGTACTGCAATTTTCCAGTTCTCCTGCTACACACTGCAAAGCTGTTGCTGTGGATATGCATAGCTGCTTTATAAAGCTGAAGTCGCCAAGAAAAAAATATTAAGTTATATCAAATATCTTGATTATTAATATTAATGAATATGATAAAAAAATATTATTAAAAAAGCCAAAAAAAATATAGTTAAAATTTTTTCCTTAGCAGGGCTGAAGAAAAGGCATGCAACCTCCTAGGACACTAGCAAAGAACAGCAGGAAAAAAAAAAAAGGAGGAGGAGGGTCAGAAGCAGGGTTATACGTGAGCTGGCCTTTAGCTTTTCTTGCTGTCAGTATATAACTCAACTGTTTCAAAATTTCTGTGCACCTCAATGAAAGATAAAGAAATTATCTTACAATGTTAAATTGTTAATCCAATTTCCATAGTCTTTTTCATTTTTTTTTTCTATTTGCAGCTTTCAATAAAATACCTTGTTATCCTTCCATGAAAGTTCTTGTTCAGGCACCTCCTGTTATGGGGCGATAATGCCCTTTCCCTGTTTCCCAGTTGGTCTCCTGTGTTGTCAAACTTTCATAACTGGTTCTAGTGGAGACTACAAACAGCTGCGCTGACGCTTATTGCAAGGGTATGTTTTGCCATTATTACCATCGAGAAGCCTACCCTGAGCAGTAACTTGCTGCTACTACTTCAGAACACATGCGCGCAAGCAGACAGTGCTGCAGAAGATCAGCAGCACTGAGATGCAACAAAAGGGTGAAAACATGACAAAACAGTATTTTCTAAGGAAAGAAAGCAATAGTTAGGGTTTACATCTACTTTAGAGGCAAGAAAGAATTTCTTCATATCATACCTTTTGTAGTACCTTGATGTTCTTCATCAACGAAGAAAGCCATATGATAGTTTCCAACACATGCAGGATAGCGCCTCTCCAGCTCACACAGAGGTGGGTAATGTGTGACAAATAATGTTAATGATGAAACCTGAAATAAATTAATAATTTAAATAAATTATATATACAGCAGGTAAAATAAGTATTGAACACGTCGCCATTTTTCTAAGTAAATATATTTCTAAAGGGGCCAAAATCACACCAGAGCAATGCATGCGACTAGATTCTCCATACAGGAAGCATCTTGAAGCTGTCATTACCAACAAAGGATTTAGTACGAAGTATTAAAAGAGAAGTATGGGAATCGGGGTTACTGCAGATTCATTACCTAGGTGGATGTAGCATTAGTCCGATGCTGCATCTGTCCCCCATCGCCTCTTCACTGAGAACCGAGCGATCGAACATCGCCGATGACTCGGTTCTCTCAGCTCCCCGAGCAGAGAACTGCTGCCTGTCAATTAGCAGCTCACTTGTTCTGCTACTCCACGCTCACTGGAGAGCTGAGCTGTGGAGGGGTGGGGAGCGGTTGTCCCTGCAGCTCGCCGAGAAGCTGAGACGGCTATCAGTCCAAGCACCTGGCGGATCCAGACTCCCAGAGTCGGGATGACGCGGTGCCTGGACTGATATTGGTGATGTCAGCAGAGAGTGGACTGCAGACTGCTCTCTGCTGAAAATGGGTCACAGGCGTGGAAAACTAATTGCACTCCTGTGACCCACAGGTGAAGCCCAGCCAAACAAGCTCAATCAGTGCCCGCAAATGGGCACTGAATGGCACCTCTATGGTACAATAAAAATTAGTGATGCCCAGCAATGCCACCCATCAGTGTCAGTGCCACCTATCAGTGCCCATCCGTGCCCACCTATCAGTGCCCATCCGTGCCACTTATCAGTGCCACCCATAAGTACCCATCAGTGCCACCCATAAGAACCCATTAGTGCTGCCTATGAGTGCCCATCAGTGACGCATACCAGTGCCACCTATCAGTGCCCATCAGTGCCACCTATTAGTGCCACCTAATCGGTGCCGCCTTATCAGTGTCCATCAGTGCAGCCATATTAGTGCCCGTCATTGAAAAGGAAAACGTACTTATTTACAAAAAATGTAACGGAAACAAAGGAAAACTTTTTTTTCAAAATATTTAGTCTTTATTTGTTGCGCAAAAAATAAAAATCGCAGAGGTGATCAAATACCACCAAAAGAAAGGTCTATTTGTGGGAACAAAATGATAAAAAACGTGGGTACAGTGTAGCATGACCGCGCAACTATCATTTAATTTGCGATAGCGCTGAAAGCTGGTTAGGGCAGGAAGGTGTATAAGTGCCTGGTATTGAAGTGGTTAAACCGCCTCCCACACTAATTCTAAGCCCTATGCCAACTACCCTGTACAGGGAAGATGTCTTTACTTACCTATGCTGAAGACACTCTGGTCCAGTGAAATGGAGAGATCGCCGACAATGGCTGCAATGCCTTTGCACTGACTTTACCCATAGGCTTACTACGGGGCATCCGTTGTCGGCTGTGTCCTCTATACACTGAAGCCGGTTCTGGGAGCCAATCATGTATCTGGATCAGAGCACCCTCAGAATGGGCAAGTATAGACATCTTTTCTTTACAGGGTAGTTAGAATAAGTGTGGGAGCAGGTTTAAGCCTCCTTAGCCATCAGGTTTTTTTTTTTTTTTGTTCAGCCTGCTAATTTGAACAAAATAAAAAAAACAACTAGTGAGTACGAGGCTTTAGGCATAGATAGTATTTGACTGGACTTCTATCTTAATAAACAGAAAATTCAAACTGACTGGGTACTAAATGTCATACAACACGTTTAATAGCAAGAATCCAGTGCTGATATGAAGGAGGACACAGCCGTCCAGTTGTTTTTTTTTTTTTAATCAAAATGAATTTTATTGAGAAATCAATAAAACAGAGAAACAATACAGAATTCCATATCGATACAAATTACACTGAAACACCTTGCATTTAGTACACAGCAACCTCGGCACATAATCACATTTCAACCGCATACGAATCAGTTGCAACAATGGAATACATTCAGTCACAGAGTAGCTGAAACAACCAAGGCCCCCAGCTGGAGGATCCAGCCCTTTCGCCACCACAGCCAAGTTACATGAGTAAGCGGTCCATAATCAGGTCTACAGGGGCTAAACCAGGAACAGAGCCATGATGCCCAATGTTTTTCGAATTTTGTTGCAGTACCCCTCTGTTGGTAGATATATTTTTCCAGCCTTATAGGTCGCCCATTTGTGTCAACCACTCTTGCACCGTGGGGGATCGTTCGATTTCCAGTGCCTGAAAATGAATTTCCTGGCCTGGAAAAGGGCCCTAGCTATAGCTAGTCTAGAAGTCTCCTCCACCGGGACTTCATCTATAATTAGTTTAGGGTGTTCTACAAGATGAATATGAAATACACGATTAATAATCCCCATCACCCTCCTTCCAATATATGTGCAGTTTGGGGCACCTCCACAACATTGAGGGTAGGGACTGATGTGAGTGTGCGATGTACAGGGCTAGGGACAAGGGTCAGGGTTGTAGACACACACTCACTCAGGTTGAACTGGATGGACTGGTGTCTTTATTCAACCTTACTAACTATGTAACTATATAGGGATCAAGTCGCCATGATCCCTCATGCATCTAGTGCAAGATGGATCCTCACGCACCCCCATTCTCACCAGTTTAGCCGGTGTAAAGTGGACACGTAAAAGCACATACAATTGGAATAACCTTTGGGCCACATTCAAAGAACACAGGGGAACCGCCGCAAGAGCATCCTCCCAATGGACTTCTTCAAATGTTCCAACATCTCTTTCCCATCTGGATATCACTACTGCGGTACTGTCAGGAAGGGACTTATTGAGTAACATGGAGTAGCTGCATTAGATAAACCCCTTATAATAGGTCACCTCAAGCATGTAATTAAAAACTGGTGTAGGACTCTGCGTCCACTCGTCAAATGCCATTTGGGCCTTAACGGAATGCTGAAGCTGGTAATAATAAAACTGCATGGATGAGGGGAGTGCAAATTCTAGTTGTAAAGCATGGAAGGGACATAGCTTGCCATCCCTAAATATTGAGTCATATGAGTATCCCATTGTTTTTGCGCTATATTGTAGTTTCTCCAACTCCACGTACCGCGTATTCCCCCAAATTGGGCTGAACCTGGTGTACCCCTCAACTTATTGCACTGCCCTGACCTTATTCCATACTTTCTGCAACAAACTGTAAGTGGCGCTTATTTGATTTAGCAAACTGCAATGCTTCCAGGCCCTCTGAAACCTCCCCTCCTGTAGCAGTACGGAGAAGTTGCGCAATTGGGTCTACCAAGTGCAATACCGGATCTTTATCTGGGCCTAGAACTCTGGCTATGTGTTGTAATTGCGAGGCCAGATAGTAGAGCCATGCGTTTGGAAGATCCAACCCACCTACCTCCTTGGGTCGCTGCAACTGTTCCAGTATCACCCTGGCAGTCAAATTGAGTTAGTTGAGAGACCGGAAGATTGAATTAATGATGCAAAACTGCTTCAGTGTAACAACCATCGGAGAGTTGTGGAGTATGTATAGAATCTGTGGCATTAGGATCATTTTGATCAAGTTTGACCTACCTACCGGAGAGATTTTCAATCGGGACCACACCTTGACCCGGTCCCGGCAACAGGGACAGGTTCAAGGTGATATATTCCAGAGGGTGGGATGTGACCTGTACACCTAAATACTTGAACTCAGAGGATACAGGGATATCCATTAGGGATACTGGATTGTGGGTCTGGTTTCTTATCCAACATCATAAGTGACAACGGTCCAGTTGATCACTAAACCAGAGTAGTGGCCGAACACTTGAATGACCTCCCAGGGAAGATGATGTGCCTCCCAGTAGGAGCATGATGTCATCTGCATACAGCATCAGTTTTTCATGCAACTCTCCATATCGAAACCCCTGTACTCCTAAATTAGCGTGAATACAGGCTGCCAATGGCTCGATAGTGAGACCAAACAAAAGAGGGGATAGAGGGCATCCCTGCCTTGTGCCTCTAAAATAGGCTAAAGTATGGAGATACTCTCCCTGAGCTATATAATAATTGAACCCATGCAATATATTCCTTGCCCAGTCCAAATTTGTAGATATGATGATTCAATACTATCGAAGGCCTTGTGGGCATCGAGAGAGAGAGCAAAGCTCAATACCCCATGTTATCAGACCTGGACTGTATATTGATAAACAGCCTGCATAAATTTAAAACCGTGGATTTCTAAAGGCATAAATCCAGCTTGATCGGAATGAATTATGGAGGATATTACTTTGTTCAATCTTATTGCCAACACCTTTGCCAATATTTTCACATCGATCTGAAGAGGGGACATCGGTCTATAGGAGCCGGGGTCCACAGGGCCCTTACCGGGCTTTAGGAGTAAGACTATAATGGATTTGGTCATAGAGGGTGGGAGGCACCCATTTTTTTGGCTTCGTTGAACACCACTAACAATTCAGGCAATAGGGTCTTGTCATGTTGCTTATACACCTCTGCAGGAACACCATACGCCGGTGCTTTGGAGTTAGGGAACATCCCGGTCGCCACTTGCAGCTCCTCCAAAGTCAGAGGGGCATCTAGTTGTTGCCTTGCACTATCCAACAAAGTCGGTAGTTCCACTTCCCCAAGATATGTGTGTAAAGAATCTTCCATGTAAGTTTAAAGAGTTCAGAATAAATCAGAGTAGTAGGACACAAGCACTGACATAATTTCATCAGCTGCGTTCGTGACTACACCAGTGGAAGTCCGTAGAGCTCGATTGGATAGGGATGTCTGTTGTAAGTGGGCAATTTTTGCTAAAAGGCAACCGGTATGCTCTCCCTCCTCAAAGAATGCTGGTTTGCTAAAAAATCATTTTCGTTCCGCTGTAGTGGAAGTGAGACGATAGAAAGCACCCTGCACTGACAGCCAAGCCTCCTTCTGGACCTCCGTAGGATTGGAAATAAGCTCAGCCTCCAGATCATGAACTAAACGTTCTACCCCCTCCCTTTGTGCATTAGATGTACTCTTAAAAGCTTTAATTTCCCTAACATGTCCCTAAGAAAGGCCTTGAAGGTTTCCCACACCTCTCCTGCGTCCGGGTGCCCAACGTGATCCTGCCAAAAATCTGTAATTTTTTTCCCTATCTGGGCCTGAGCTGGAAAAAGATTAAGCCAAAAGGCATTCAGTTTCCATGGGACCCTAGACAGTGTTGAGCGGGTGCTTACCTCAAGAGTGAGAAGCAGTGGGGAATGATCTGAAATCCCCCTAAGTGCATATTTAATCTCTGACACAGATCTGACAGCAATGTCCAAGCAAAGGCATAGATCTATGCGGGATAATAAATGGGATTTCGAAAAGCATAAAAAATGTCTTTCCCCAGGGTTTTTACTGCTCTATGGATCACACCACCCCACTTCATCAACCAATTTTTCCAAGGCTGTGTGAGCCCAGCTGGGCAGCTTTTTCGCTACTTAACTCTGATCTCGTAAACTGCTGCTGTCTTTCCTCCCCTATGGAGGTTTGACCGCCATGTGAAGTATTGGTGTATTGTGAATTTATTTCCACTGGTCCCGGTTATCATATAGGCTCAGTTTACCTTGGGAAAATTCCAATTGTACAGTCCACAAGGAGCCAGACAGGACGGTGTTCATCTATGACTGAGATGTACTGATTACTTGGAACACTGTTTTTTTAACTTTGATCAGCTGGCTAACTAACGCGTTTAGTGCACTGAGGTTTCCTATGACTTGCTGAGGTTTTCTATTCATTTATGTATGGATTCTGGAATAATAACCGATCTAGCTGTATGAGGACTATCCCGGCTGGGAACACATTCGGCTATCTCTATGCATTACTCATATTGACATCTATTAATACATGTCTATATCTGACTCCATACTAATCAACAAGCAAACCATGGGGTATATTCTGGTGCCATTCCTCTCCGGTTAAATGTTGATTTTGTCTTTCAGCCTGCAGGAAGACCCTGCACTTTTATTCATTAATGTTGCAGCAGATTTTTATCCTATGGTTGAGTGTAGTGAGATAAACTGTGTCTATTTGGATACACTGTTTTGCTTGCATATACTTTCATTTTTTTGTGTGTATGTATTTACCCCCATCCTATTTTCTTCAATAAAGCCTATTAAAACTTTTTGTACCATAAGCTGTGGTTGACCCTTCCCCTCTTACTTAGTAATCTGGGGACACCCTTGTCCCCCCACCAATGTTTTTTATACAGTCCCTTTTCTTACTGGGCAGGTATCCCATCCATAAATGAAGAATTGGCTCGTACTTTTTATAAATTAATTAATTACGATGGTAGGAGTGGATTCTAGGACTCTCTTAATTTTTTGTGCGACACACTGCTCTCCCCTGCACCACCGGGGGGGGGGCTTGTCTAAAAGGGGTCTAGGTAGAATTGACGTCACCCAGGATATACAACGGCACATGTGGATGACCCAGTTGGTACTCCAGTACCACCCTCAACACCTGATGGTTATATGGTGGTGGAATATCACACATTTTAAGGAAAATAGGCGGCAGTATAAAATTACATATCTCCCCCTCCTCGTCTACCACACAGCCACGTTCCTGGTAGTCAAGTGACTCGTGTGTCAAAACACTCACCCCCCTAGAGATGGAGGTGTGAGTGGTGTGATAGATCTTACCCACTCACCTATAATTCAGACAAGACAAGGAGTCAGGTGTGAGGCGAGTCTCCTGTAAAGCACAGATAGCAGGGAGATACTTGAGCAGGGATGTAAATACCATAGCCCGCTTGAAGGGGTCACCCAACCCTCTAACGCTCCAAGATATCACAAGGCCCCGGTCTCTGCAGAGACCCATAGGTCGTGATGTAACTTGCTATTAAGCATTGAACATTAGGATTGTAAATAGGACAACAGGTCCCGTCATCCACTGGCCACACAATTAAGAACAGGAAGAACCACATCTATCAGAACATGGTACATTTAACACTGTGTAGAAAGTCGCTTCGCACATGCTCTCCGTAGGGAGAAATAGCACATCAAATCAACTTTTGTTCCCAACTCGGTTTTGAGCGGTGGAGTGGATAGGATAGAAAAACAGGAAAATGTAAGGAGCCAAACAGGGTATTTCCAAGGCACATGGAGGTAAGTAATTTTCTGGAACCTGGATTATGTCAATCCTCTTCAGCCGCATGTCTTCTGGCCTGATGAAAGGTGTTTTCATTGGCATCCAGCCAACCAGAGGCATCTGCAGCACTTTCAAAGAAATGGGCTTGACCCCTTGCGGTGATCCGAAGCCTGGCAGGGTAGAGCATCGCATACGATGCCTGCAATTTCTGCAGCCTTTTTTTCTTGTCTGACTGAATGTCAGAGGAAAGGTCAGGGTAGAAGAAGACACGTGCTCCACTGAACTGTATTTTTTGCCTCTCCCGGGCCAGGCGCAGGATGATCTCTCTATCTCTGTAGTGCAGCATGCGTGACAAAATGGGGAGGGGAGGGTGCCCTGGTGACAAGGGCCTTGTGGGAACTCTGTGGGCTCTCTCCACTGCGTACAGAGCAGTAAATGACTCCTTCACAAAGACCTCAGGCAGCCATCTTTCCACAAAATGAGTGGGGTCCCTAGCCTCTGTTTTCTCAGGGAGATCCACTATACGCACATTGTTGCGCCTGTTTTCAAGATCTTCTGCATGTCGATCGACCACTGTATCCAGCCTGGCATTAGATTAGGGTGTCTTTGAACAATGGAGGAAGTTTATCTTCTATGTCACTTATCCTGCTTTCTGCAGCAGTGTTTCTCTCCCTGATCTTTTGCAGATCCTGTCTCATCAGAGACATCCCCCCCTTCAGACCAGCAAAGCGTTCCTCTAATGTGTTAGTACATTTATTAACTGCTTTCAGAATCATAGCTAGGGTTGGCTGTTCAAATTCCTCTCCTCCACGGTCTTCTGCCACCTCCTCTGTCTGTGCCCCCATGTGTTCTGTGTCTGCTCCTCTTATCATGTCTTCCTCCTGCTCTGCAGCTTCCCCTTCAGGTCCTACCCCCACCTCTGCCGGGTCTGTGAGTACCAGTGTGCCTGCCAGCTTCTGTGCATAGTACCGCATGTCCTTAGGGGGATCCCGACAGTGTTCTTAGGGGTTTTCAGAGGTTTACTCACGGATTCCATAGGCCTCTCTGTGCCACGCAGGCCGCGCTGCTGGAAGCCTGTGGCGGCGCCATTTTGCATCTCTGGACGCTGGATGTCCTCTTCTCCCTTTCCTCGGGTAACCGTCACGGATCCAAGCATACCGGGGGGGTACCGTGGGGTCACAAGAGGTTATGGAGCTGCCTGGTGTCCGTGTGCCTGTTTATCTGAGCCAGTAACAGGATCAAATCAGGGTAACCTGCGGGAGCTCTGTGAGATGCAGCTGCTCACATGCTAATCCTGGCCATGCCCCCACTGCCGTCCAGTTGTTGAGGAACGACAGGCCTTTTTTATCTGTAAACTAATAGGCTGATACAGTTATCTGGATAAGGAAACTAATCTAGCACCTCAAAATATATTCAAGTGAAAGACATGAAAGACACTGCCTACAATTTTACTTTCCTAGGGCTGTATGGTAAGAATTCTCTCAGTCTTTGATGAAGAATTCTCTCAGATGGTTTATCCCAGACCCCCCTGCTCCATCTCTCATACTGCAAAAGAAGAATCTGCTTTTTATGGGCCAACAGAATATTTAACACTTTAACAACAAGTGTGACGAAATAAAATAATTAAATGCATAAGTTTACACATCTCTTGCTGTGTGATCTCTCACAGACTTGGAAAACAGTAAATATACAGCCAGACCAAAACCACAACCCATTTTTCATTTAAGATGAAAATATGGTTATAAACAATAGCTCACACTTCAAACCTAACTAAAATCGTGATAAAAATATGTCACAATGCACAGTAATAATTACAATGGCTCAAATCTCACAGAGTATCCAAATTATACCAAAAGATAACTCTACTTACATCTTTGATGAAATATTCAAGAGTGGCATATGCAATGGCAATGCCATCATGAGTACTGGTGCCTCTTCCCAATTCATCCAAAATAACAAGAGAGCGAGGAGTAGCTTGTTTTAGTATCTCCGATGTCTCCGATAACTCTTCCATAAACGTGCTTCTTCCTTTATATATGTTATCCGCAGCGCCCATTCTGCAGAGATCAACAAAAACTCTTCTATAAAGAAAATACTTATCCAAATAGAACTCCAACACATGCATAAAACAACTCTTAAAATAAACTGCACTGTAAATGAGCAAAGAAGTCTAACTTGGGGGTTGTCTCGGCGGTATCAAGCTGACCTCTTAAAAAGCTCCCGAGATCATTCAGAATTAAGTGACAGGTACATTTGACTTACATTTATCCTTCTCAGGTGGGTCTTGCAAAACTATAGACTAACATGGAAGGGGTGAATTACTTGTTTTTACAATTATTTAAGTTTTGTTGCATATTAGCACATGTGATCTCCAGCAGCCTAATTGCAACATTGCCTAAAAATAATGAACACTGGGCCCTTGCATATTTTCAAAATTCATGAACTCCCATAGACCACTCACCCATTATCACTATAACCAAACATACAGTGTACTACACAACCCTGGTAATAGGCTGGGAAACCAAAGGGGTTACTTTAGTGACAACAGAGTCATAATAGGGTTTTATTTCAGCACTAAAATCAACCGACTCCCAGCATCACAAACTCTGATGCTGGGAGTCAGTTGATTTTATTGCTGAAATTATTTTTGATATCAATCCATGAATAAAGTTTACATTTTTTTGCTATTAAACTCTATTAATTGCAACATTGACTTCTCTATATGTATGCATTGCAGCAATTGCTGCTACTCATTTCTCATGGCAAATTTACTGATGGTGATAAAAGTTGAGCATCTGTTATGCAATATGCATGACATGGTGACAATGCAGGAGCACAACTGGGAGACAGAAACAGTCACTATATAAAAGGAAGTGCCTTCATACAAAGATTGAAAAGGTTTATTTTAATAAAAGCTGCAGGATTAGTATGTAGTAATTTTGAAAATTACCTTTGAAATCACCTTAATGTGCTACAGCTAGTATAAGATTATAGTGACTGGGTGCACATATATTTTAAATTTACCTCCAATTTTTTTGTTTTTTTAACACTTCATAACAAGGTGTCATACAAAAATATTCAGAACACCAAGTGAATTTTTTTTTAAATTGCATACTGTGTTGGGAGGAAAAATAAAAAAAACATGCATAATGTTGTTTGCATAAGTATTGAATCCCCTAACTGCAGGTCATCAGTTAAATACAATTGAAATGCATGTATGAGAATTGTTTTATCTGCCCAAAACATGTAATTCTGTGCAGCCAGATCCTTGACTTCCATTAGAAGAGCAGTAGGACATCAGCTGGATAAAAAAAGCATCCCCAGTCTTGTGATTGGAAAATTAAAGAACAGCAGCACACTGATGACCTCTCCTCCTGGCTCTCCCTGTCTGGGTGCTGATGTGCAAGGCATTATAAAAGACCAGTATATAAAACAAGGAAACTTTGTTTAGCTACTTTTAAAAAACTACAATTATTGACGTTAATGAATAAATAACTGCATTGACCGGTATATTTACATCTAGATGGAGGCTTTATTGGATTGGGACATTTTAGGATAACAACACATTTTCACCAATTAATTAAAAAAAACAAAAACAAAAAACCACACAACACAATTACTGTGGCCAAATCCTTTAAACTTGGTGCATCTATCTTACCATACAGACAGGTCTCATCCAGGGGCGTAACTAGAAATAGCAGGGCCCCATAGCAAAATGTTGTATAGGGCCCCCCTACAAACAGCCCCCCCCCCCCACAGCTGCCCTAGTGTCAATGCAGCGTGACCTGTGCCGAATGCAGCGTGACCTGTGCCTATTACAGCTTGCCTGTGTCCAATACAGCGTGACCTGTGCCCAATACAGCCTGGTCTGCCTGTGCCCCATACAGCCCCACCTATGCAGTGGAAGAGGCAAGCCACCCGGATCAGCAGAGAGCGGGATTGCCCACTGTAATAGCTTTCATTTGAATTTCCTGTCTTCCCGAGGCTCATCGTCACATAGCCCCACCTCTTGGCCTGACGCCTTTGATGACGTCACATGTCCCGCATTGGAACGGCATTCTGTCTATCAAAGGCACCGGGCCAAAAGGTGGAGCTATGTGACGTGAGCCCCGGGAACACTGGAAGTTCTAATGAAAGCTCTTACATCGGGCAATTCAGCTCTCTGCTGATATGGACAGCTCGCCTCTTCCTTTCCTCTATCTTCCCCTGGCTGGGAGACTGTGCCGGCGGTGCTCTCATCCTCACTGGGCCCCACTCGGCTGCGGGCCCCATAGCGCCCGCATGGGTCGCTATGGTGGTAGTTACACCCCTGGTCTCATCGTATATTGAATGTCACTACTATTGTCCCTGATTAGCATTGTGGAATATGTTGCTGCTACATAAGACTAATGATTTAATTTTACAGTTTATTTTGCATGATGCTATGAAATATCTTTTCCTTTTCTCATGTTCTTTCAGTTATTTAACATTACACTGGCTCACAATTTTTTTCCCCCATTCTAGAAGTATAAATTAGCATGGTGTGGAAAAACACTACTGCTTTTCTGCTAACGTCTTAATGAAACAGTGTAAAAATAATAACTCCAACTAGCTTTAATTGGCCTTATGGTCTGTTCACATTCACAACCCTGGAAAATGCCGGGCATATACACTACTGTGCATGTATTACTGTGCTAAATGTTTTCAAAGCACTGTTTATATATGTGTGTACATATATATTTACAGTATTTATCGGCGTATAACATGCACCCCAAGTTTAGGAGGGCATTTTAAGGAAAAAAAACTTTTAGGAGGGAAGTTTAAGGAAAAAAACGTACATTTAAATGCCCATCAATGCAGCGTTATCAGTGTCCAACTGCAGCCTTGTCCATCATTGCAGAATGATCAGTGTCCATTTGCAGCCTTGCCCAGTGCTGTTTGCAGCCTTGCCCATTGTCATATGCAGGTTTGCCCAGTGCAGCCTTGCCCATTGTCATATGCAGCCTTGCCCAGTGCCGTGTGTCGCTTGCAGTTGCCCATTGTCATATGCAGCCTTGGCCAGTGCAGCCTTGCCCAGTGCTGTGTGCCGTTTGCAGTATTTAACTGTTTAAATTTGCTGCCAAGATAGAGCCTGTGTACTCGGCTCGTCACACCGCCCTGCCTCCCTGCTGTCTCAGAGGATGAGGAGCGAGCGCTGCCGAAAAAGACCGAGCCGAGTGCACTCGGCTCGGTCTTTTTCGGCAGCACTCGCTCCTCATCCTCTCAGAGACAGCAGGGAGGCGGGACGGCGTGACTGCGAGCAGGGCCGAGCACTCGGCTCGGTCTTTTTTGGTGGTGCTCACTCTTTTTTGGCACACAGACAGTGGGGATCGGCGTATAACACGCACCCACGATTTTCCCCTGATTTTAAGGGGAAAAAAGTGCGTGTTATACGCCGATAAATACGGTATACTATATATATTTTTTTAATGATAGTTTCACAAACTTCTTCTAAGCATTTGAAACCTACTGTGGTGTTTTTGAAATGTAAAATGCTTGTATGCAGTTCTAAATTGCAAATATGGACATATGGTATCTGCAGTCCAGGAGGTGAGAAAGACAGTACAGTAAAACCTTGAATTGCGAGCATAATTTGTTCTGGAAACATGCTTGTAATCCAAAGCACTCGTATATAAAAGTGAATTTCCTCATAAGAAATAATGAAAACTCAGATGATTCATTCCACAACCATTTATTCATAAGTCTTTCAGTTTATAGTCCATATAAAAAGATTATAGCAACGTGATAGGTTGTGTAACCATAAAATGTCCCTCCAGAAATGGAAGCTTCCACAAGGGGATTAGAAGCTAAACATAGACAGAGTATAAAAGAGAAGAGAGGTGACTCTAAGTGTAGCAATATGGTTACATTTAATGAAGGTACAACATTTAGCAACTCACATGGATGATTAAAAGTGGCACATCTAAGTATGCAGGCATCCGGGGTAAAGCCGTCCATCCTCCGCACTGTCGGCTCTCACCGATGCCAGTCTGCAATCGTGACCGGAAAGATTGCCCTACAGTAGAGCGATCTGAAAGCGAGGCTTAAAGCGCTCGTGGAGCGCAGCATGCAAGGGATGATGGCGGTACGGAGGACGGTCTATGTGGACAGCTTTACCCCGGATGCCTGCATACTTAGATGTGCTTGTTTTATTCATAAACCAAGTGAGTTGTTAAATGTTGTACCTTCATTAAATGTAACCATATTTCTACACTTAGAGGCGCCTCTCTTCTCTTTTATACTCAGTTGTGACATGATGCTACTTCTATATCAAGCCAAAATTCATCAAAAAATTTGGATTGTTTTGGAAAACTCTCTCAAACCAAGGTTTTACTGTATATGATAGGAAACTGCTGCATGCCACATACTGTCAAAACACTCCTGAGCACAACATTAATGAAAAGTCTCAGCAGCAAGTATTGAAATCGCTTGTGTTTAAGCATTTAAAAAATACAAATTTACCTAAAACATTCATATTTTGATGGAACACAATAAAAATTAAAAGTGGGACTTTAAGGTGCCTGAGCATACCTTCATACATGAACAAACACAATAGGGGTCATATCTTAATTTGCAACCTTTTCATTTTCCTGCCCCCCTCCTGCACATTCCTATTGGGTTTACCCATAATAGTATTGGGCCAACTGGGAAATGTAATTAGTTGTACAACATTTGGGACAATCAGGATATAATAACGCTTATGCTGCGTACACACGATCGGAATTTCCGTCAGAAAAAACTTGGATGGTTTTTCCAACGAAATGCCGCTCAAGCTTGCCTTGCATACACACAGTCACACAAAAGTTCTCTGAATTTCCGACCGTCAAGAATGCAGTGACATGCAGCATGCGTCGAATAAATGTACACAAGTGCTCTTACTTTGCAATCTTTCTAAACATGGGTGTATTTTAAACATATTACCATGCTCACGATTACTACAGCTCTCTGGAAAAAAAAGTGCTAAAAGTTTAAAAGTAAATCTAAAGCCAAATTTTGTTTCCATATTGGACAGAGCAGGATATAGTTAAAACTATCAGGTTATTTTCACCATTATGTCTTATAGACAGAAAAGGAAAAGGAAATGAGGGGCAATTCCTCCAGATCAAGGGGAAAAGTTTCCCTGTTGGAAGATTACTGCTAACCTCTTCTGGTGACAACTCTAAATTCAGGATTTTCCTTCAGTCCCAGAGATAGTGGTCACCAGGACAAATAGAGAGGGTGAATTTAAACTAGTGAGGACACATACAGCAATGAAAGCTGGGTAGGAGTTTTAACTTCTCACAGTTCTATCAAAACAAAAAAAAAAAAAAAAACAAGAAATCCCCATGTATTCACTCAAGTCCATGTTTTAAAACAGGATTACACAGCGATCACAACCTGATACCTTTCCATGCTTGCTTGCCTCACCTGGCAAGGTCACAATCCTGCCCCAACTTAGCAGACGCGATATGTGGCATGGGAGAGGCATTTCATTTTTCTCCATAGGAAAGGGAACAATATACATAAGACACAAACAATGGGTGGAAGTTGGCAGAATACCCCATTAAGGGGATCACCATTGGTACATGCACCCATCCATTCCAACTGCCTTGGAGTCTGACCCTTACATTTGTGTTCTTTACTAAATACTTAACAAACTTGATCATCACTCATCTTCCATCTTCCCTTCCTAGGTAACCCTGACTTCCCAACTGGTAGCATTAGATATGTAAGTATAAATGCAAGGTAGTACACCAAACAGCTTATATAGATATTATACAGCTAACAACTACACATCACCATCAAGAACATGAAAGTAGACATAAGCAAATCTATATGTCAGGATGGTGAGATTGTGAGTATCAAGAAGTGTACACAAGATAGTAGCAGAAAGGTGCCAGAGACAAAGTAGCTAAATGGTATGCTGGAAAACATGATGGCAGTGAAGGAGAATAAACATGTTACAGGGAGAACGCATTTTTCAAGTTAGATCCACCTTTTAAGGTGTGGTCCAACCACCTCATGCTGAAGGGATCAAACAATAGCACAGTCTGACTGAGTGTTTATTGCCCTCTAAGGCTTCTTGCAAAAAATGGATCCGTTTAACCTCAGCCCAAACAATGGAAAATGTCATGGAGCAATAGATAATTTTTCCCAAAGAGGGACCACTATAAAAACTTCCTAAGAGTACAGCTAAACACTAATAATGACTTAAAAGGAACCTTATAAAGAACATCAAGAGATTGGCTAATCTTTTTATTTAGCTTAAATCACAGTTCATATATTGTACATTTATATTCAGCCATAAGTTTATGACCACCCACCTAATATTGAGTAGCTCCCCCTTTTGCTGTCAAAACAACCGTGACCCATTGAGGCATTAACTACACTAGACCTCTGAAGGTATAGCCTTCAGTCATAGATCCTTTAAGTACTGTAATTTGCAAGGTGGGGACTCTATGGATTGAAATTGCTTTTCAAGCACATCCCACAGATGCTTGATTGAAGTCTAGAGAATTTGGAGACCAAAATCAACACCTCAAACCATTCTTGAACCATTTTTGCAGTGTGACAGGGCGCGTTATTCTGCAGAAATTGGTTGGCAACAATGTTTACGTAGGTGGTACATGTCAAAGTCACATCCGCATGAATGGCAGGACCCAACGTTTCCCAGCAAACCATTGCCCAAAGCATCACACTGCCCCCCCCCCCCCCCCGCTTACGTGATTCATCAGACCAGGTCACCTTCTTCCATTGCTCCTTGGTCCAATTCTGACGATGCTCACGTACCCACTGTATACACTTTTGGCTGTGGACGTGGGTCAGTGCCTATGCAGCCCCATTGTCAGGATATGGATCTGAACCCACGGCCTCTGCTGCATCTGGCTGCTCTTGCTGAGCCACCCAAGATGCTGGACAGCACCCTGTGTGATCCTTTGGACAATCCTGCCTTGTGCATTGTTTCTGGTGAACCTTGGACTCCTTGCTCTTCCCATGAACTTCCTATTTAAGCTATGCCTTTGCGCTTCCTGTTTGACAGATCATTGTGCTCTTCTCCAGCCAATATCTTACTCTCACTTTGTCCCTGCTGCCATCTGTATCTTCACTACTACTCATTACCGACTTTGGCTTGTTCCTTGACTACGCTTCCGCAAGATCCCAACCTGAAACCACTCGTTACCGACCTTTGGCAAGTTCCTAGACTACACTTCCGCTTGATCCCAACCTGCAAACCACTTGTCACCAAGTTTTGGAATGTTTACTGACTATGCTTATGCTTGTTCCTTGCCTACTATATCTGCTACTGGACCCTGGCTTGCTCCTGGTTAGGCAATCCTTAGGACTATGCCCTGGTACTAACAAGCAAAACCCATCTCCGCAATCAATAACTCTGCTGAATACCGGTCAGTGCTTAAACCCTGCATCATCCGCCAGTGTGACCTGCTTGTGCACTTATCTAGCTGGTTGGTGGGAGTCTCTCTACTGCTATAGCTACTGGTCTCTGAGCCTAACCCCTGACTGTGACACCCATATACAATAAACTGCAATGCCTATTTTTTTCTGCTTTCAACACATCAACTGCAGGGACAACATGTTTACTTGTTGCCCAATATATCCCACCGACTTGCAGATGCCATTGTAACGAGATAATCAATTTTATTAACATAATAAAACCGACAAAAGGTCTAATCCAAAAAGACACTTGGAAATGAGACTAATCCTTTTCTATACAACAAAACAGCAAATGCACAGAAATCAATCTTGAGAAATGTACCATCAATGATATTTCTATATCTAATGTCGGGTACACATGGGATGAATATTGTCCGAAATCATCCGGTACAATAGAAACTCGCTGACATTCAGCCCGTGTGTATAGCTGCCTGTCTGACAGATGCCGGTCTCACGACTTAAACAAGCATGCTGGTAAACTAGCATCCGACCATCATCAGATGGCTGAGAGCGCTGACCAGTGTGTTCTGGCGAAGGGGTGGTGTTCCCCCTCTCAGAAAAGAAAGCGCAGATGGGGAGATCGCTGTACTAACATTGCTTGTGTTAGTACAGTGATCTGCTATTTTTTTTATTCAGCCCACTGGGTTGAAAGGAAAAAAAAAAAAAAAAACAGTGTGTACCAGGCTTAAGGGTTAATTGACACAGACATACTGATCCCGATCCCTACACCTGTGTGAAGGGGCATCGATATCTGCATGGGCTGCACTGGTGTTCTGTAAATACCAGTGCAAGTAGCCTGTTGAAATAACAGGCCGCCGGCTGCACAGATCTTGAAAACGCATCCCCAAATATACATTAATGTGGGTCCGATGCACAGATCAGAACAAAGACAGACTGCATTCTGATATGTGCATCGCACCCGTCAGGATGTACAGATGGGGATGTGTGTGGTGATCTGGCTACCTGCACAGGTCTGCCTGGAACACCTCTGCATCCTGCATGGGTTACGATGGCCCCTTTGCGCAGGCGTAGACATCGGTAAAAGTCTATGGGAATGAGCCGTAACCGTTTTTTCGAATCACCTGTGCACAATGATAGTACTTTGTAACACGTTTGTGTTATATGATGGAAAAGGAAAGCAAACAGACAGAAACCAATATAAGAGACTTGATTTGCTCTCTTTCAATAGAATACACGAGTGAAGGCTCAGCTGTAAGTGTTCTGACACAGAAACATGCTCAATGTGGATTAGCTGGTAATCGTGGAACTAATCAATACATCAACACAATGGAGCCTTATGTATAGTTATGGTTGTACAGTTCAGCCCAGGCTCCCCTGACTGCTGTGAAACCACAGCTGCGGAGTCTGTCACAACAGTCAATGTGAGCCTCAGAGGAGCCACTTTCTCCCTACAAGAGAAGAGAATTTATTTTTATTGTCTGCAGGCATGCTCTCCAACACTGAAGCATGTTTTATAGCATCTACTGAACTGAATCCACTGCAGACTGCTTCAGTGGATTAATAACATTGAAAACTGTTGAAGCTTTACATACTCTTATAGCTTAATTAGTCAGCAGCCACAATATCTGTTTATCTTATAAATTACTAGGAACGTTTCCTTATAAACAGAGAAAGCAGAGTACAGGGATGATTGGGCTCGCACTCTAACTAGGTTGACAAGTTTCAAGAATAAAGTTGCATGTTGGAAAGGATTGAAGTTCATGCATGGCACCGATTTCATAAACCCAGTGTAATATCCTGGGACAGAGTAGTCATATGCCTCGCTACAGTAGTTAAAAAAACTAAATTTCTACATATTGTAAGCTCTAACGAGCCGTGCCCTCGGATTCCTCCTGTATTGAATTTTATTGTAACTATACTGTCTGCCCTCATGTTGTAAAGCGCTGCACAAACTGTTGGCGCTATATAAATCCTGAATAATAATAAATAATAATATTTTATACATTCATGTGAAAAAGTAATTACATCCCATGGAAATTGTTGACGGTTTCAACATATGTGATCAGGAAAACAATGCCTACAAATAAGAAGTGATGTATTTGAATAAATGACACATACAACTGACATTGTGTATTTACGCTCAAGCAAATAAAAAAAAAAAGATTTGTCGTGTGCAAACATAAGTACACCTCTACATTTAGGGCCGGGTCGCACTAGATGCGGTGCAAATTCGCTGCAAATCCGGACCGCATAAAAATCGCAACCTGTTCATGAAAACTGATTGCAGAGTGTATGTTAACGACACCCCACAATCAGTTTGCTAAAAGCAACACGATTTGCAGAATCGGATCGCACCCATGCAATCCTGCACAAGTTAGGTCCAAATAAGATACGAATTCGGCCAGTGTGTATGGCTGAATTTGCATCGCACAGCAATACGGTGCAAATCACATGCGATGTCTGGCATCGCGCTAATGTAAACCAGGTCCTACAATCCCCATATAATTACAATCAGGTGTCACAGATTAATTGCCAATGATTTAAACCTCCTTTAGCCCACGTTGACATTGGGCCGTTTTGACATGCGATTTGACACGTCAAATCGCCGGCTATTGCCTGCAATGGCACTGTCCCAATCGGTACGAAGCTGACTTTGCGGCACCGCACCGATTCCTAAAAGTAGTTCCTACATTACTTTTGGCGACTTCAATAGACATCTGTGCAGAAACCCACACAGATGTCTCTGAAATCGCTCCCGAAGTCAGACTGACTGAACTCGTACGATTTCAAACCTGCATCAGTGTGAACCTAGGCTGAGTGCTGGTTCACATATATGTGATGCGGGAACCAGAGCACTTCCAGTGCAGGTTCCTGCATCGCATGTCACCTGCCGGTGGTTTACATTGACATCTGTGGGTGTCAAAGCAAAGTTCATGACATGACCAGATCGGTTCGCAGATCGCAGTGTGAACTGCCAAATGGTGCAGGAATCAGATTGCAAAGGTGCAGACCAATAAAAAGGTCCATTTGGTGAGAATGCAATGCAAATTCAGCCATACAGTCTCTGTATGGCTGAATTTGCATCGCATAGACATCGCATGTGATCTGCACAGCTGTGCGGTTCTAACATCGCATGAGTGTGGACCCAGCCTTAGGCAGTATGCAAGTAGAACCAATCTTATTGAGCCCCGGTTCACACTGATGAAGTGTGGGATTTGCAGCGATTCCTGTGCGTTTCCTGCACCACATCACCATCGCACTCTGTTTATGCAAACCACTGTGGGTGTCAATGTTAAGATATCAAGACCACAAAAACAGTTTGCAAAACTCAGTACGATTGGCTGAATCCGATCCCATGAGATCATTTTCCATGCATCTTTTTTGTGGGGGTTTGGTGCGATTTGAGCCATACAAAATGAATGGGCTCAAATTGCACTGCAAAGAATCACGTGATTTGAACAAGAATGCGGTGCAATTCTAGGGTTGTCACCTCATCCCTTTAAAACCAAACACATTAATTACACAGGTTTTATGGCTGATTAAGGTGGTGGTTAAACTTACGTAGTGCCTTACCTGCATTAAGTTAGCCTCAGAACCCGTGTAATTAATGTGTGCTCGGTTTTAACCACTTGCTGATCAGTCACCGTCATTATACTGCAGCAGGTCGGCACATTCCTGCGAGCCGTTGTAGCTATACATTGGCTCCTTTAACTGGGATAGCAGGCATGCGCGGTGCACTGTGGGGGTGCCGATGCTCTTAACCGCCGGGCACGAGAGGCAGAACACACACACATCCCTGTTCTGAGAGCAGATGCAGATCATGAGTTCCTAATAGCTAGGAACCACGATCTGTCATCTCCTATAGTCAGTCCCCTCCCCCCACAGTTAGAACATACAGTCAGGGAACACAGTTAACCCTTTGACAGCCCCCTAGCGTTAACCCCTTCTCTGCCAGCGACATTTAGACAGTAATCAGTGCATTATTATTAGCACTGATCGCTGTATAATTGTCAATCGTCCCAAAAATGTGTCAAAAGTGTCCGATGTGTCCGCCATAATGTCGCAGTCAAAATAAAAATCTCAGATCGCCACCATTACTAGTAAGAAAATAAATAATAAAAACGCCATAAATCTATCCCCTGTTTTGTAGGCGCTATAACTTTTGCGCAAACCAATCAATATACGTTTATTGTGATTTTTAGTACCAAAAATATGTAGAAGAATACATATCGGCCTAAACTGAGAAAAAAATTGGCTTTTTTTTTTAAATTGGGGATATTTATTATAGCAAAAAGTACAAAATATTGTGTTTTTTTCAAAATTGTCACTTTTTTTTTGTTTATAGCGCAAAAAAAAACAAACAAAAAAAAAAACACAGAGGTGATCAAATGCCACCAAAATAAAGCTCTATTTGTGGGAAAAAAAGGACGTCAATTTTGTATGAGTATAGCGTTGAACGACCGCACAATTGTCAGTTAAATCGACACAGTGCCGTATCGCAAAAAATGCTCTGGTCATTGAGCAGCCAAATCTTCCGGGGCTGAAGTGGTTAAAGGGATGAGGTGGCAACCCTATGCAATTCCCCGCGTGAACCTAGGCTTAAACTTCTGATAATGAGGGTTTGTTGTTCTCTTTGCTAGTGACGTGTGGTTTCATAATGTGTATAAAACTGGCAATAGATTTAACCACTTCAACACTGGGCACTTTTACCCCCTCCTTCTCAGGCCAATTTTCAGCGCTGTCACACTTTGAATGACAATTGCGAGGTCATGCAACATCGTACCCAAATTAATTTTTTATCTTTTTTTTGCACACAAATAAAGCTTTCTTTTTGTGATATTTAACCACCACTGGGTTTTTTATGTTTTGCTAAATAAACAAAAAAATTCCCAAAATTTTTAAAAAGAAAGTTTTGCAAACAGATAATCTTTCTTCATAAATTTAGCATAAAATGTATTCTGCTACATTTCTTTGGCAAAAATAACCCAAATCAGTGTTTATTTAGTCTGTAGGAAAGTTTACAAAGGGTAGGAGTCCACAAATTCTGGTATATATATATATAAATATCTAACAATCAATTATACCTGATGACCCTTTGTGTCTGGTATGGATTTTAAGGGGAACCCGACGGCAACACAAAAAAAAAGAAAAAAAACTTGAGGCCCCTCCTCTGAATCCATACCAGACCCTTATCCGAGCATGTAGCCTGTCAGGCCAGGAAAGGGGGGGGGGACACGAGCGAGCGCCCCCCCCCGAACCATACCAGGCCACATGCCGTCAACATGCGGGGTACCCCCCCTCCTAAGAACCTTGTCTTCATGTTGATGAGGACAAGGGCCCCCCCATGTGCACGACTACTCATGACTACTCGTTCACTGAAAAGGTGTCAAAAAGTAAACACAAATGCACACAGTTTTTGGAAGATCCTTTATGAAAAACAAACAAAAATAATGGCCCCCAGTGTAGATCCATCTTCAATCACATCACAAAAAAAGGCTCACACCCAACGAAGGCTCGCACAGATAAATTAACTAAGTACCGGGGGCATGCGGGGTCAATAATGTCACAAGCAGACATCATTCTATAGCCCCACCCCTTAGTTTATTTATCTGCAGAGCCGTCAAACGGCGGAAGCCTTCGCCAGGTGCGCACCTGTTTTTTTTTTTTTTCTGGGTCAGCGATTGGCGTTCATCTTGATTGACAATGTGCACAAAAAGAAAGGTAATGGGTTAAAATTGCCCCAAGGACTTTTAAGGTGCTTTGATAATGAGGTAGGTAAAGTAAAGAAGTATATATGCAGAGTCTAACCGTACAAAAGTTTATTTAATATAATTTAATGCATAATCACAGAAGTTAAAAACGGGTCTCTCAATGTCCATATCAGGCTTTACAAAAACAGTGAGCAAAAACCACTTATTAAATACCACTCGATATGTTTCGCTCAGTTTACGAGCTTCATCAGGAGTTCTGGTAAATATGTGGTATACAAGCCAATTGATAAATGAAGATATAACAATTATTGTAGATTATTGAACGCGGTGGATAGCATTCGCAGAATAGGATAAATCTCCTCTGCCTGGACCGCCCATGTTGTTGGTCATAGAGGGGCTAAATGTACATACAGCCTTGCTTCAGTTGAATCAAGAGTAGCTTGTTGGTGGCTATTAAAGCCTTGTTACAAAAATGAATGAAAAACCATACATAAAGAGCAGCCACTTGAAGTCTCCCCAAAGGAGAGATTTAGCACTGATCAATTGTAGGCAGTACTTAAACAAGGAGTAGAAGTTGTAAAAGGTATATATACTGAACCAGCGTGTAAACGGACATATCGTGACAGGGAGAGAGAGACACAGCCTCCCCTTTCCACAGCGGGGGCACCGATTGACAATGTATCTACACCAGGGGATATTGTTTTTGTTTTGTTTAAAGGAGAAGTACAGCCAAACCTCGTTTGGCTGTACTTCTTCTGTGGATCACAGGAGTGCAGTTTGTTGTGCATTCCTGTGACCCGTTTTCAGCAGACAGTGGGCCGAAGCCCACTGTCATCTTAGGTCACAGAGCCAGTCAAGGATCGGGCAAGATCGCGACAATGAATTCGGGATCCACCCACATGCCTGGACCGGCACCCGGCTCAGCCTTTCAGTGAGCCGCTGAGAGGCTGAGCAGCCTGCTCCCACCCCCTCCACAGCCCTGCGCACCAATGAGCATGGTGGGGGGGGGCAGAGTCTCTGCTCATGGAGCTCTGAGAACCGAGCGATCAGAGGTGTTTGATCACTCGGTTCTCAGTGTTAGATCCTGAAGGGGAAAATTATGCAGCATTGGATCGATGCTGCATCCACCTACGTAAGTATGATTGTGAAAAAAGCCATACTTCTTATTAAATAAAGGTCTTGTCAAAAACCGTATGCGCATTTTCTGTTTACTTTTTTTGGTGAATGAGTAGGGGTACTATATTGAAGGGCCTGGTATGGATTTGGGGGGGGGGGGGGACGCTGTTTTTTTTTCTAATGCTGGCAATTGTTTTTACATTCAGCCTGGTTTCCCACTGACAGCTGCTGACTCATCTGTTGTCACGGACGCGGCAGTCGCCTTGCTGGCCCACTCCTTAACAACCAGCTATTTACTGGTTGTTGAGGACACTGGCGGCCTCCGCTTAGAAAAGAAGAAAAACTGATGGGCACCAGCGTTTAACAGAGATTGTGAGCTGTCAGCGTTTTTTCTATCAAAGTGCTGCTGCTCCACTATACGCTGGCAGTGGGGTTTTATTTCTGCCACAAAATGCTGCTAAAAGCCTATGTGTACATTAACACACATAATTAACATGCAGGGGAGTTAAAAGGCAATTAAAAAAAAAAAAGTCTGAAGCCCAAAACAGCAGCTGCAAAAATGCCAAGTGTGCATGAGGCATAAAGACTTACCACATTAGGTATGAGAGCACAGCATGGTCAGTTTTTTGTGCTGTGAACTCTAATGATCAGGTTTGTGCTGACATGCCTGCTCTGTGCAGCCTTTCACTGGAAAGTACATTGTGCTGCAGTTTCTCCTCCTCTGGCTCTCTAAGATCCTTATGCAGCTGAGAACAGAGGGTATATATATAAACATATACATATATATATATATATATATACACACACACACACACACACACACACACACACACACACACACACCTCAAAAGTATTGGGTGGGTTCAATATTGAGTTGCAGCTCCAACAGATTCAACTCTTCTGGGAAGGTTGTCCACAAGGTTTAGGAGTGTGTCTAAGGGAATGTTTGACTATTCTTCCAGAAGCACATTTGTGTGGCCAGGCACTGATGTTGGACGAGAAGGTCTGGCTCGCAGTCTCCACTCTGTGAGCGGTATATATTTCTTGTATCTTTTTGTAACATACTTTTAAGTGGCAATGAAGTTAAAACTAGGCACTAACAATGAATGTGAAAAAGATAAATTGGTACTTGGAAACAATTTAATACAAAACAATACAAAGTTACTTAATCATAAATCAATACAACAGGGTTGGACTTTCCACAATGGGTACAAGAAAGGAGGATGTCTGTTCCATTGTTGACATACAATTCTACCTGATACTCTGCTATACCTTACTTTAGATTTAATAATAAAAAGTAAAAATAAAAATAACAATTGTAGGAAATTGTGTTTGTTTTCTTGCTCCTTTCCTGTGAGTTTTAATATGTGGCCATCTGTACCATCTGAATTGTGACCTCTTATCTGCATGTCCCATTTGCTGTATATTGGATGCTGTGAAGGGGTCTTGTCCTCCAATGGTGGCCAGGAGATGCCCAATTTTCTGGCATTAATCCCTGACATGAAACCCATAGCAGTGTTTACACTGCTGGATTTGTCTCATTAAATGAAAACGCAGAGCGGTTTCCCTGTTGTGAGGGAATAGTTCAGAGACAATGACCTTTACCATGTCCTGCCCCTTCGTTCCCCCTCTGTCAGAGCATCCTAGCTATGGGAGTGTTCTTTCACACAGTTAAGATGGCATTGTGGCGGCATGTACACAGTGGCCACCACTGCATCATGAGAACATCACACACTGCATAGAGGTGGGTCCATTTTTGCTGGGGGATATAAAAAGAGGAGGAGATCAAAGTCCTGAATACTGTGGGGCGCCGGAGTTTACCATCCTTGGCATAAGCAAGCAATTTATCATCATACATGTATTATCTGAAACATTGGGTGGTGTGTTATTTAAGCCTCTCGGCTAGAGGGGATATGTACCCCTTTGAGGGCTCCCTGTTTAATGTATTTCAGCAGTGGTCATCTTAAAGTGGATGTAAACCTTCCATATACCCAGTGAAATGAACAGCCTCAGATGATACACAGAGATGAAACAAATCTCCCTACATAAGTTTAACTTTTATATCTGCTGTTTTCAGCTTACTATAGACTTTAGAATTCTTACATCGTGTTAAGATTTTTACTTCCTCATTCTGCACTGTCAGTGTAGTGATGGATTACACTGTACATGCCAAATATGCTGCAGAAATCTCCCTCCACTGAGTCTGGCTGCAACCATTTTAACTGTGGGCAGCTGAATCTGCTGCCTGTTCACGTCCTGGATTTACACAGACACACAGAGGCACACTTCCAGCTCTGCAGCTCTCATTGGCCCTCTTATGACTCATTCCCCCCCCCCCCCCCCCTGGAAAACTCTCAGGAGAGTGAGAGAGCTGGGCATGTTGTCATAAGCCTAGACTATTCACCAGACAAGAAACAGGAAGGTATTTACTGGCAGAAAAAATATGTTTTACTATCCAAAGTTAAAACAACAAGGGCAGGAGATTCAATAGATGGAAAGATGTAAAAATTACTGAAGGTCCGCTTTAAATAGGCCGATTATTGAAGGGAGACCAGATGCACTGTGAGAGCAACTGAAATATATAATATATTTTTATACTATTGACACTTTAATGTCTGGTCATTTATATATAGTAACAGGAGCTCAGAAATGTATACAATATAAGTATTTAGGATTGTTATATGTTATTGAACATCAGCCAGTGCAGTGGGGGATAAACAGATACTGTAAATGTAATTTAATTTTACCAAAACTTATATTAACCATGAATTTTACTCTGTATACAGCAGGTGATTTAACCATAGTGCCCTATTGAATAACAATCATCTTTATAATTCCATGCCACTCAATTCAATGTAAAGCTTACTGTATAATACCACATTATTAAAAAAATAAAATAAAAATAAAATAAATATATATATATATATATAAATATAAATATAAATAAAACACATTTCCAAATTAAATGATATGGTAGAGATCTATATATGCTTATAGAGGGCAAATTACTCTCACAGAACAACTTCTATTGACATCCCAGAGGCCCCTTTGCCCCGTGATTCTGTATTGGCGCATACGGACATGAGGTACACCTTGAACCATGTACGTAGCCAGGGATGTGAACAAGTAGCCAACATAATGATTTAACTGAAGAATATGTAAGGGAATTGCTTAGATAATGATGTACAAAATAAGATACAAGTAAATTATATAATTTAAATAATTTTAATACTGTTATGTTATTTTGTACTGTAGAAACTTCCTCTCATTGTTGTGACGGAGCTGGATTTGTGAAACGCATTGAGAAATTTGGTATCCCCAACAATGTGCAGAACAAAAACATTTGTTTAGTTTCGATTAGTTATTTACACAAATTAGTTTATTTCAATTTGTTTAATCCGTTTTCGGAATTCGTTTTGTTTATCCGTATTCAAATCTATTTGAATCGATTCGAAAAGTTTTCCAATTTCCAAAGAGAATAAAATAGAATAGAAAACAAAGGAATGGAATAGAAAAGAATATAAAACTTTAAATAATAGAATATAATAGGGTAAAGCAGAACAAAATAGGATAGAAAATAAAAGAACAGAATAAAATGGAACAGAAACAAATATAATAGAATAAAATAAGAATAGAATAAATAGAAAGTTTATAACCATCTTCTGAAATTCGAATAGAAAAGAATTAAAAAACAATAGAATAGAATTGAAATAATATAACCAGTTTCCAAAATTCAAATCGATTCAATCTGAATTTGAATAGAATAGAAAAGAATAGAGTAGAATAGAAAATAACACAATAGTATAGAAAAAACATCAAAATATAATTGAATGAATCTAACCATCTTCCTATTCTAATCTATTATGTTCTATTCTATTTAAATTGATTCTATTTGAATTTTGGGAAATGGTTATATTCTTTCTATTCTATTGTTTTTTAAATGATATTATTTTTCCATTTGTTTATTCTATTCTTTTCTATTCAAATTTATTCTATTCGAAATTTGAATTTCAGAAGATGGTTATATTCTTTCTATTCAATTCAATTGTTTTTTCTATACTATTCTATTTTCTATTCTATTCTTTTCAAATTCAAACAGATTCTATTTGAATTTAAGGAAATGGTTATATTCTATTCTATTCTAGTCTATTTTATAAATATGTATTCAAATTTATTCTATTTGAAATTTGAATTTCAGAAGGTGGTTATATTCTATGTTATTCTATTCTATTTGTTTCTAGTATATTTTAGTCTATTCTGTTCTTTTATTTTCTATTCTATTTTGTTCTGTTTTACACTATTCTATTCTTTTATTTTTTTTCTATTCTATTTTATTCTCTTTGGAAATTTGAAAACTATTCAAATTTTCGTTTGAATTTTTTTTCATTATTTCAGATTCGTTTAAATTTGGTACTATTATAATTTGGGAATTCAGATAAATCCGAATTTCCGGAAAACGAAAATTCATCTTGAAATTAACCGCATATGTCTAAAAATAATACAATTATATATTCAACCTAACGTTCTATGAGCTGTAGATAAGAACATTATAGGGGTTCCCAGAGAGCTTGTACTTTTGCTCAAGGGTTCTTTTGAGATTGAATAAGGCTGTGTTGGGTTGTTGATTTAGCATACTAATTTTTACATGACAAAATCTCCAATATGTGCAAATCCTTCTTTCGGGCATGATACCATTATTGTGCATTCGCAGCTAAGAGAGTGAAGAAATCAGACAGTCTGGAGTTTTTTTTCTTTTCACCCAACATGCATTGTATACTACCTGAACAGTGCATGCTGGACAAAGTCCTTAATGAGTGGTTAAAAACAGAGTTCAGTGTCATTTTATGAGGCTTGAGGACAGTAGCCAAGAACCACTGGACTACACTACTGCTATAAACAGATTTTGTTTTGTTTCTATAAGCTGCAGCATACAGTATATGTCACTGCTCTTTTGTTTTATACATCGGAATGTCACAGTAGGACCGTACTTTAACTTGAGATTATGTACAAAGAAAAATATACTTTACTGTGTTGCACAAATATCTCAACCTAACCCCCTAGTGATATCTAGAGTGATTAGAGCCACTCTATACTTCTTTATACATTAATTCAAAGTAAGTGACGCTCTACTCTTTATTTTAGATGCAAATGCCATGGCTTATGACACAGGGGACGCACAATATCAAAGTACAAATTCTTTGATTTTAAATCAAACTGTATCTGAATCTGATATCAAACACCGCTGGACATTCTTCATTTACCAGATGTGCTTTTTTTGGCAGAATTTCCCTTCAGCTATTTATTCACTGAAATGTTATATCAAAAGCAAAGGTCATAGCGAACAATAAAGTTCACAATCTCCATATAGCAGAGATTTGACATACATATGCATAGGGAAATGGAAAGAAAACATCAGCGTGGTGCCTGCCTCATTTATGAATCCAGATAACAAGTACTGAGCTACAAACGTGGACAAACTTGTTGCTACCCTTACCGCTCTTTGAAACAATGCTTCTATCCTCCTAAAAAGTGATGAAATTAAACATAATGGTCTCATGTATACCTGTATGCCTTTGGTATGTTATAGAGCAGTGGTCTCCAAACTGCGGCCCCTTGCTTGCTCTTATCTGTCCCTTGGGGCACCATTCTTCCAACTGATATGAAGCATCCATCCTCCCACTAACACCAACAATGGGGCACCATTTCTCCCACTGACACCAACCATGGATCACTATTCCTTCCACCGACACCAACGATGGGTCACTATTCTTCCTACTAATATTTAAATGATTGGCCAATGGGGCACTATTCCTCACACTAATACCAACGATGGGGCACAATTTCTCCTACTCATATAAATGACTGGGCATTATTCTTTACATTGATATCAACAATGGGGATCTATTCTTGCCACTGACCACAAGTGCTATGTAATTTATTCCTACTCACACGGACCACCAACCCATAGACATTGGGGTTGATTTTCTAAAGCTGGAGAGTGCAAAATCAGGCTCACTTCTGCATAGAAATCAATCAGCTTCATGGTTGTATTGCCAAAGCTTAATTGAACAAGGTGAGGTTAGAAGCTGATTGTCTACCATGCAAAGCTGTACCAGATTCTGAGCGCCCCAGTTTTAGTAAATTTACCCCTATGGCTACTCCCACTGGCCTCACTCTGCTGTACCCCCAAAGTCTAAAGGACAGTAAACTGACCCTTTGTTTAGAAAGTTTGGAGACCCCTGTTATAAAGTGAAGGAAAAAGAGAAGAGAGATAATTCATTGTTTATTATACGAGATATGCTAAAATGGCCTAGGCAGATTTGTTGGTACCTGTAGAAAAGATCATAAATAGTTTGATCATGGTAATATTTCAAACTAACAGTTGTCTATAATTAGTATCGTACGTGTCTTCAAATCTTGTAATTAGTCAGTTAATTTAAATGCAGAAAAGTAATCGCTGTAATCTGCTGCAACATTGTGTGCATCACACTGAACATAGACCAGAGAGAGCAAAGAAAAGAGTTATCAGAGGAGATCAGAAAGAACATTATAGACCAGTATTTCAAAGATAAAGGCTCTATGGCCATCTAGAAGCAGCTTTATGTTCCTGTGACTACAGTTACAAAGATTATTAGGTAGTGGCAACATTCCCATGCAAGGTCCTATGGAGTCACCCTCAAGTGCATCTAGGGCGATGTAATGACGCTGCCTGTGCCAACATGCATAGGCAGCCTGAGAAGACACCCCTTTTCTCCTCCTCCAGGAAAGGTGATTGGCAAGTGGATTTCGAAGCTCAGTCTCTGGAGCCACTGTCATTCACTTTCTTTAGAGGAGGAACAGAGGACGTCATGTGTGTTTAGTAAGGGCTACCTGTGTGCGTGGGTACAGGCATATGATAGCGGAGCAACTTTGTTGGAGCCAAACCATTTTTCATCAGTGTATGCATTACAGAGGCAGGTTACTGCTTATTATGGGTATACCACTATGATTTACAAAAGGTTTGTTTTTAGTGATTTTATGGGCTAGGGCAGGGGTCTCCAAACTACGACCCCTTGCCAGATTTTAGCTGGCCCTCTGATGTAAGAGGGTAACCTGATGGGGACCCCTATAAGGGGGGACTCTGATGTAAGGGGGACTTTATTGAGAGCTGTGATGCAATAGGGAACCTGATGTAAGGGGGGATACTGATGGGGACACTGATGGGCTCATAATCATTTGGAATTTAATTGCTTTGTTTTGCTGGAGTTTTTTCTCTTTTGCTCTAAATCATATCATGCTGATAAAAAAAAAAAAAAAAAAAAAAAAAAAAAGCATTCCCAACTAAAATGCATTTAAATGAGATTTGTTCATTTATAAAACAAACATTTTTTTTTGATTATTTGAAAAATGTATGATGTGGCCTTCATACTGAAAGGTTTGGAGACCACTTGTACTGTTGTATTTTTATATAATCATTTTTTTGTAACTCTATAAACATTTAATAATTGCTGTGCAACACTTGTTTTAGGAATGCTTTTTAATGGAGATGGAAGATTTTTGTGTTTGAACCATTTTTACATTTATGTACGTTTATGGAATATCACATACTATATGTGGTTTAGTTGTATACTTTCCTTAGATGTCCGATACTTAAATAATGATTTTGTAATTATTAGATTACAGTGGTGTGGAATGATAAAAAGTTTTTTGGTTGTTGTTTGTAGAATTTTCAGTGTGGTAGATCCCTTTTCACAGTTGTGCTGTGCAATTTGTTGATCATCATCGTGTTCCTCTAGCACAGAGAGGATCTAACCCTGCCTCACTATACCAAGACTAAAAAAAAAAAAAAAAAAAAAAAAACAGCACTTAAATGCTTAGAATATAATTATCCAGTTCACATTGAATATACAATTCCCCCTTTATTGGGCTACTTTTTACAGTATATCTATTTGCAAAAAAAAAAATAAAAATTGCCTGGTGACCTTTACAATTGCCTTTGTTAGTGAAGAAAATAATTAACACAAGGTCCCTGCAGGCTGTCTGCTTGTTGTTCCAATTAAATCTATCCTGGATCACACAAGGCAGGAACATATTTTTCTCAAAGTTGTTGTGAGTAAAAAGTCAGGACACTTTCTATTTAACCACTTGCCGACCGCCGCACACAGATGTACGTCGGCAGAATGGCACAGGCAGGCAAATGGGCGTACCTGTACGTCCCTTTGAATTTAGTGCCCATCGGGTGCGCGACGGGAGCGTGCCCACAGGTCCTGGAAACCTTATGTTCACCGGTGGCCTGTGATTGCAGTGAGGAGAGGCGGAACGGTAAACAAGGCATTTCCCTGTTCTGCCTAGCAACATGACAGAGATCCACTGCTCCCTGTCATCGGGAGCAGTGATTGCTGTCATGTTGTAGTGAGCCCATCCCCCCTACAGTTAGCACACCTCCCTATGACACACTTAACCCCTTGATCGCCCCCTAATATTTAACCCCTTCCCTGCCAGTGTCATTTATACAGTAGTCAGTGGCTATTTGTAGCTCTGATCGCTGTATTAATGCCAATGGTCCCAAAATGGTGTCAAAAGTGTCCGATGTGTCCGCCATGATGTCACAATCCCGATAAAAATCTCAGATTGCCATCGCCGTCAATACTAGTTAAAAAAAAATAACAACAATAAAAATGCCATAAAATATCCCCTATTTTGTAGACACTATAACTTTTGCACAAACCAATCAATATACACTTATTAAGATTTTTTTTTTACCAAAAACATGTAGAATACATATCGGCCTAAACTGAGAAAGAAATTTGTTTTTTTACATATTTTTTGGAGATATTTATTAGAGCAAAAAGTAAAAAAAATATTGTTTTTTTTTTTCCAAAATTGACGGCCTTTTTTTGTCAAAAAATAAAAACCGCAGAGGTGATCAAATACCACCAAAAGAAAGCTCTATTTCTGGGAAAAAAAGGACATCAATTTTGTTTGGGTGTAACGTTGCACGGCCCTACAATTGTCAGCTAAAGCGATGCAGTGCCGAATCACAAAAAATGCTCTGGTCAGGAAGGGGGTAAAATCTTCCAGGGCTGAAGTGGTTAATAGCTAATACTTATTCTGTATTAAGAGAAATAGCAGCACCACTGTTTGAAAAACATGTCAGATTGAAAAAAAAAGTATTAAAATAGAACTAATGTGCTGCAGCATGTAACGATCAGTGCATGTGCATTTACGGTTTTCCCTTAAGGCCCGTACACACGATACGAAAATCGGAAGTAAAATTTCGTCCGACGAATGAGCTACCGATTTTCGGATTGTTAGTACGGTGCTTTCTACAGCCGATGCCGATTTTTTGCCCGACAAAAGCCGGATGTGCAGACTATAAAACTTTTGTCGTACGTGAACTCAACACCTGATTTTTGTTTAACTAGTACGGTTTTCATCCAAAAGAAAAATCATAAGAGCAAGACTGTGCATGCTCAGAAATGAAAGAATACATACAAAACTATTCAACACATTACGTCACTTCTGAAGTGTTATTCTGTCCTACGAGAATTTTCGTATGGTTGGTAACCTCTTCACTTTTGACATGAGTCTAGCATGCAACAAAAAATGGACGAACAGTCGACCGAAAATCTGTTCGTGTGTGCGAGGCTTTAGGGGCTGTGATGTTAATGGGGTGCTGTAATGTAAAGTGGGCTGTATTGTAAAGAGGGTGCTGTGATGTAAAGGGGGGATTGCAATGTAAGGCTGTTTAAAAAGCAACCATCTTGAAGGAACCTGTTCTGGTGAGTGTGCGCTGCACTGATGGAGGACAGAGCAAAGTGAAGTAATTTTCTTGTTACAGGAAGTAATCTCTAGAGGCATGGCCTCACTTTGGCCGAGTGAAGATGAGTGACTAAGAGCTCCCCTGTGCCTGATAGGCTGTATTGTGTACTGCAGGTTATCTATGCCATTAGGAATACCAAAACTGGGAAGTGTAATCATCAGCACTCACATCTGCTGATGCTAGTTCTTCCAGCCAGCAGACCCTTTGACTTTCCCAAAGCACAGACCAAACTAGGTGTTGGGCACCTAACACATCCACTCAGACCCACTGCCACCCCAGGGACACCCGCAGGTCCCAGAGGGCCCATCCTCCCAGCAAAACACACAGTACATAGTAGGTGAGGTTGAAAAAAAGACTCAAGTCCATCAAGTCCAACCTATGAGTACTTGGAGGACTCAATCAAAACCTTGCCCCTGAGTCCGTTGTGGCACCTCTCTTCCCTCTAAGTGCTCCTGAGAAGTTCAACATCACCGGATCTTAGACAAACACCTGTAATCATATATGACAGTGAGTTGCAGAATTTCCCTAAATGTCGGCCCACCAAAGTGGATCTGAACACCTAGCCAAAGAATAGAGGATGCACTGCACGCTGAAATTAAAGAGTTATGCTAAAAAAAATCCCTCATGGACTCTAGGGTCACCTCACTGGAGCACTCACACACAGACCTAAGGTGGTACTTAACCAACAACAGTAAAATCAATGTGTATATGCAGTAAAGCATTCTGGTTATACTCACTGTGGAACCTAACTGGTTAATCCGCTGAAAAAATAAAATATTTGATCCCGTCTTCTCTGATCCTCCCCTTCTTCCACAGTCCCCAAACCATCTCCTGATAGAACAGAGGCTAAGAGACAAGCAGCACATGCTCAGTTTGGTGTGTATTTCTAGAGTTTTTTTTCTTTTTCTCAGGAGAGTGCATGTGATCAGCACAAGGCCAATCAGCACTGTCGGGTCAGGGGTCATGCAGCCTCATAGGACAGTCAGAGCAGAATGAAAACTCCTCCTACAAGCTATAACCAGACACTGATAGAAATCACAAGACTGCTCTCACTGCTGATGAGAATAGGTATTTAGCAGTTTATATTTACTAAAACTATTGCATTTCCATGTTCTGTGTACTGTGGGAGACCAGATGTAGTGAATGCAGGGTCCTGGGTTTAGTAACACTTAAAGGTCTTAGAAAATCACACAAAGGCACAATCCAAGTTACTCCTTCTGCTGAACATTAAGAATTGCAACAGGAGCCACACCATAGGCCTTCCTCCAGCCATCCTGGGAGCTGGCCTTCCCCCTTAACACCATGTTAATCCAGCTACCACATGCTAACCTGTAAATCAAATGGGTGCACAAAATGTTTTATGGATTTGGCAACAAACCAGGCAAACTACTTGCTCAGGCCCTTAGAACAGTGGTTCTCAACCTCTGTCCTCAAGTACACCCAACAGGCCATGTTTTGGGAATCTCTCAGATAAAATAGCTGTCCAAAATACCAAGCCATTGACTCTGATTTATAGCACCTGTACAAGATAAAGGAAAACATACAAACATGGCTTGTTGGGGGTACTTGAGGACTGAGTTTGAGAACCACTGCCTTAGAAAACAGTGGTCTGCCTAACATTCCTACCATTACCTCCCCAAATAGAAAACTCCTCTCCGCAGACAATACAAAATAGTGGCAACGTTCAAAACATACAATTCCAGTTCTTATAACCTGCAACCCCATGGTGCCTCCTAACTTGCCCAAAACAGGGAAGACTCAGATTAAAAATGATATTTTGGAAGCAATTCTCCACTCCGTTCTTGTGGACCTGCACTGAACTGGAAACTCGTATAACAACTGGGAATGTAACCCCTTGCTTACTGGGCACTTATACCCTCTCTTCCTGCCCAGGCCAATTTTCAGCATTCTCACAGTTTGAATGACAATTGCACGGTCATGCAACACTGTACCCATATGACATTTTTATAATTTTTTCACACAAATAGAGCTTTCTTTTGGTGGTATTTAATCAACAATGGCTTTTTTATTTTTTGCTATAACAAAAAAAAGACCAAAAATGATGAAAACAAACAACAAAACATTTTCATTATTTGTTATAAAATTTTTCTCCTTCACTGATGGGCATTGATAGGCTGCACTGGTAGGTGGCACTAATAGGTGGCACTGGAGGGGACTGATTAGCAGAACTGGTGGGCAGTAAGGGGACTGATGTCCCCCTAACAGAAGCCAGTGAACGGCTTTCTTCTTTTCTTCACGCTAACAGCGTGAGGGGAAAAAAAAAAGCCGATTACGGCTTCTGTTTACCACGTGATCAGCTGTCAGCCAATGACAGCTTATCACGGAAGTAAAGGGCCCACTGTGATTGGCCCTTTACCTCTATCTGTGATCAGCCAAGTCCCAAGGACTCGGCGATCACAGAGCGTGCCGCCCACGTGCCCCCTGGGGCGAACACAGGCAGTGCGAGAACGGGAGGATGTCCATGTACGCCCTCCCGACAAAGGAAGCCTGCTCTGTAGCCGTCTTTTTGGCTATAGCGCAGGCGCCAAGAATTTAACCTGTACCATTTCCTACACCAAAACTGGCAAGGCCCCAGGCTCAGGTAGTTTAACTCTCCCATATTATAAGTTTCTACCTCTCTTGTCCATGCATTTCTTGGCAGTATACAATATTTTAGTTATGGAGCACAACATCTACAAAGACGCTCTGCAAGTGCACATTACAATTATTTAAAAGGAAAACAAGGACCCAAAGCAATATAAAAACTATCGTCCTATTTCTTTACTCAACTAGGATCATAAACTATACCCAAAAATCCTCTTATACTAGCTCATTTATCTTGACCCAGTAGGCTTCATACCCTTCAACAAAGAACCACAACAAGAGCCAATACCCTTATTCATATGGCCAGATAAAGGGCCATCCCAATACTTCTAATATCCACTGACAAGACCTTTTATTGAGTTTACTGGGAATTCCCCCACTCCACCCTTGAACACACTGGCCTTCAGACCAAGATATAATGGACAGGTGTGTATATTCAAGGTCAAAGTCAACGTCTTCCTTTCTGATTCATTAACAGATAAATTCACCTTTTGGAACATGGTACATGTTAAAGCCATATTTAGGGTGTCGCTATAAGCTCCCCTTGTTATTTAATGTTCCTTCATAACATGTTATGCTCTCTCCCCCATCAAATAAAAGAATTCGGTATCTCCAGCAAATATTTGTATTTTTTTTTTTGTCAACAACTGGATGTGTAATAAAAGGTAGTTCCAGTACCACACTATTACTTCTCTTTTTGATGCAGCCTTATCTAAAACCTGTGGAATGATATCAAGCCAGCACTTCAGGCATTTATTCAGTAATTTTTATTTTTTTTTTGCACTGCCACATCTCAGGAGATGCTATTATAGGGGGCAACTTGTAGTGAGACCGACCAACTGAGCAGCAAAGGTTTGTAAACAGAAAGCGCCAGCTGGCACAAGGACGTCTGTCTGAAAAAGCAGAAAAAAAGAGGGATAATAAAGGAACAAACAAGGAGAAAATATACAATTTTTCTCAAGCTGCAGGGTGCACAATAGTCCCATACACTTTCCAGCACTGTGAGCTGTGCAAAAATAAGTGAGGAGATTGCGAGTATGACTCCTCCTCTTGTGCCATAGACCCTTTGCGTGTTCCTGAAAGTGAGGAGAAAAGTCCATGCATGTTAAATGAAACACAATAACTGTTTTTACCTGCGTTCAATGCACACGTGAATGGACCCATAGGCTAAGTTTAGATGTGCAGCCATCATTGCTGAGCCTTTGAAAGGCGATCTGCAGTGGATCGGTTTCCAGAGCCGTTCAACATGTAGTGAAGAAGCGATATGTTGCCCCCTCACTGCATGTTTTAATCTTGTAAATACAGCACTGCAACGACCTGTTTTTACTTATCCCCAACTGCAAAGTACAAACAAGCCCTAATGCCCCGTACACACGGTCGGATTATCCGACGGAAAATGTGTGATAGGACCTTGTTGTCAGAAATTCCGACCATGTGTAGGCTCCATCACACATTTTCCATCGGATTTTCCGACACACAAAGTTTGAGAGCAGGATATAAAATTTTCCGACAACAAAATCCGTTGTCGGAAATTCCGATCGTGTGTACACAAATCCGACGGACAAAGTGCCACGCATGCTCAGAATAAATAAAGAGATGAAAGCTATTGGCCACTGCCCCGTTTATAGTCCCGACGTACGTGTTTAACATCACCGCGTTTAGAACGATTGGATTTTCTGACAACTTTGTGTGACCGTGTGTATGCAAGACAAGTTTGAGCCAACATCCGTCGGAAAAAATCCTAGGATTTTGTTGTCGGAATGTCCAAACAAAGTCCGACCGTTTGTACGGGGCATTGGAATGACCTAGCTGTGTACCTATAACCAACTGTTTCAGAAAGCCAGTATTTGCACATGATCTTTAGGGATCCTCAGCACAGGTGTAGCGGGGCAGGCACACTAATGATAAGGCATGGCATGAGAGACTGTCTTCTATGTACATGTGGGGTCACTTTGCTTTGTATGAAAATGACATGACATGCAGAAATCTTTCAGTGCAAAAGGTAAATATAGTGTACTTTCAGTAGATGTGACTTTTACACATCTACATGGTTGCTTTTACACACTTTCAACACTGTAATACATACAGAGATTTGCAGATAACAGTGCCTTGAAAAAGTATTCATACCCCTTGAAATTTTCCACAATTTGTCATGTTACAACCACAAATGTAAATGTATTTTATTAGGATTGTATGTGATAGACCAACACAAAGTGGCACATAAGTGTGAAGTGGAAGGAAAATGATAAACGGTTTTCAAAATTTTATACAAATAAACATCTAAAGAGTGTGGTGTGCAATTGTGTTCAGCCCCCCGAGTCAATACTCTGTAGAACCACCGTTCGCTGCAATTACAGCTGCAAGTCTTTTTGGGGATGTCTCTACCAGCTTTGCACATCTCAAGCTTTGCCAGATTGGATGGAGAGCGTCCGTGAAGAGCAATTTTCAAGTCTTGACACAGATTCTCAATTGGATTTAGGTCTGGACTTTGACTGGGCCATTCTAACACATGAATATGCTTTGATCTAAACCATTCCATTTGTAGCTCTGGCTAGGGTTGTTGTCCTGCTGGAAGGGGAACCTCCGCCCCAGCCTCAAGGCTTTTGCAGACTCCAACAGGTTTTCTTCTAAAATTGCCCTGCATTTGGCTCCATCCATTTTGTCATCAACTCTGACCCTGTCCCTGCTGAAGAAAAGCATCCCCACAACATGATGCTCCCATCACAATGTTTCAGAGTAGGGATGGTGTGTTCAGGGTGCCCTAGAATGTCAATTATAATGCCATAAAATAAAATAATAGCCAATGCATAACAACATCTCTCACCTGAGCTATTGATCTCTGCATCTCCTCCAGAGTTACCATGGGCCTCTTGGCTGCTTCTCTGATGAATGCTCTCCTTGCCCGGCCTGTCAGTTTAGGTGGACGGACATATCTTGGTAGGTTGCAGTTGTGTCATACTCTTTCCATTTTCCAATGATGGATTGAACAGTGCTCCGTGAGGTGATCAAAGCTAGGGAAATATTTTTTTTTAAATCTAACCCTGCTTTAAACTTCTCCACAACTTCATCCCTGACCTGTCTGGTGTGTTCCTTGGGCTTCAGGATGCTGTTTGTTCACTAAGGTTCTCTAATAAACCCCTGAGGGCTTCATGGAACAGCTGTATTTATAATGAGATTAAATTACACACAGGTGGACTCTATTTACTAATTAGGTGACTGCTTATTGCAATTGGTTTGACTAGATTTTAGTTCAGGATATCAGAGTAAAGGGGGCTGAATATAAATTAACGCCACACTTTTCAGATATTTGTTTGTAAAAAAATTCTGAAAACCATTTATCATTTTCCTTTTTACTTTACAATTATGTGCCACTTTGTGTTGGTCTCTCACATAAAATCCCAATAAAATACATTTAAGTTTTTAGTTGCAACATGACAAAGTGTGGAAAATTTCAAGGGGTATGAATACTTTTTAAACCAGTGTGCCTTCTGGATTCTTTAAGGGTGCCAATTTGCCCCAAATTGCCCACAAATTGTCAACAAGCTGCCGAGTGGATCAAGCCTGCCTTTTTTGTTACACAAAGACACAGGTTTTTATTGTGCAGCATTACAACCTTAGGTCCTGTGTAGGCCAGCTGCCAGCCTGTGTGCCCCTTCCCTGTTCCTCTCTATCAGCACTGTTGTTACACTGGCTGAATGAGGAATAAAAATTGAGGGGGAAGAGAAATGCTTGATTACTAGTTAGTACCAGCGTGAAAAGGTATACTGCTTTGTAAAATTAAATCATTGCTAATGTTGGTGGCCCACATGTGTGAATACTGGTGTAATATGTAAAACTATTAGTTCCGGGGGCATGGCCTGAAGTGGCATGGCGTAGGGTGCTTTAACTGTGAGCTCCGCTGTACATTACTCCTGCTGTCAGAAATCCTGGGGATATCCTGTCCGTTTTTGCTGCTTGATCTACTCCTAAGGTATTGTACACCCTGAGCTGGCCAAATTCCGCTACACGAGGAGGGGGAGACTGAGAAGGAAATGGCGCCGAACCCCCTGCAGAGCTTGAGCAGGCCGCCGGAGAAACCGCCAGGGTACTTGAGGCGATATCACAGTGCCAGACCACGTTAACTGCAAAAAATTGAAGAGGTGAAGGTGGATATCTTCCTGCTAAGGCAAGATTTCCAGAAACTGTGTGAAAGGGTGACAGAGACTGAGCGACGGATTAGCCAAGTAGAGGATGACATCCCCTGGATACAGGTCTCCAATGAACATCTACAACACCAGCTTCATTCTCTCATGCAGAACCAAGATGACATGGAGAACAGGCTGAGATGCTGTAACCTCTGCTTGTGGGCTTGCCCGAAGGGCTCGGATCCCCAATCCTTCCTTGAAAATCTGCTCATCAACACTTATGGCAGGGAGGCCTTCTCAACCTCCTTCATTGTCGCGCCCAATTCACTGAGACCAAGCTTCAGCTGCAGGTCAAACACCTGAAGTATGCCATGCTAGATTGCGTGTAGTGGGTGATGATCAGGTGCACTTCTTCGAGGACCCTGAGTCGGTGATCGCATGGCTGGAGCGCCGCGATGGCACCAACCAACCTCCATCATGATCCACGCACCTGGATGTCTTCCTTTTGGGTCGCAATACTCATTAAAGCACCACATCTCCTTATGCAGTTTTCAAATAAGATTCTCCAACTGCATCTGAGTTTCCTCTACCCACGATCTGTGCCCCATCTATTTTTTCCCCTTCTCCACCCTATGCTTGCACATAACTGTTCTCCCTTTCCTCAAGCATCCTTTGATGCTGCAAAATGGAATATTTCCTCTCATGCCTAACCAGTTATTCCCCAATTCCCACTTATTATACACTGGCTGGAGCTCCTGGAGACTTTTCCGGGGACTGTAAATGGCCCCCCTGCCTGCCTAAACATCTCCCCACGGGCCTTGTTCCATGGCATGTCCGCACCTAGCAGACGAGCCCCCTGCACCATGTTTGCCCCCTTCTGCACTAGCGTAGTGCTGGAACTTTGTTTCTGTATTTGCACCATGTTCACTGTTTAAGCGGAGTTTCCCTGGCCAGCACATGCATCCCTGTTGCACCCAAGCAACCCTGAATGTGTTTTCTCAGGTTGGTCCAGTGTCTGCAGTTCACTTTATTTTAAGACAGTTTGTTTGTTTTTGTTATATATTGCTAATGAGGTTATACAGCAATCTTTATTCCTTACATCATTGATTCTCGCAATATTGGATATTTTATCCTTGCAATATAGTAAATGTTAAAGCTATTAGTTTAATTTTGTACATTTTCAAGTAGGGTTGAGATTGAGTATAATTTTAAAGGGTGCTTTGACTGAAAAAAGCATGAGAAACACTGGATTAGCCTAAGGCCTGTTCAGATAATACGCAAGCTCCATAGGGAATGCATTGTTTTGAATATGTTGGCCAACTCACAGGCTAGCATGGTGTGAGGGAGCAGTAAAATTATTGCATATTACAGCATAGCAGGAAGGAGTCCGAGTATGTAATATGCAAATATGGCTGCCCTTATGTATGGTCGTAAGTAGCTATCTATTGTTCAATTAAACATTTTAAACTCTCTTTTACATATTCAATATATAACCCTTTGAGAAGACTATATATTTACTTTAAAGGATTCAGGTTAAAGTGTTACTAACCCCACAACAGTAAAATCAGTCTGTATATGCAGTAAAGCATGCTTATAATACTCACTATGGAACCTAAGGGGTTAATTCTCTGCATTGTGTAAAAAGGCTGTTTGATCCCGTCTTCTCCAATCCTCCCCTTCTTATACTGTCTCAAATCCATCTGCTGATAGAACAAAACCTTGGAGGCACTCTGCACATGCTCAGTTTGGTGTGAGTGAATGCAGGGTCCTGGGTTTAGTAACACTTTAAGCATTTTTGGTGTTGTTCCCCTCTGGACTGGAAAACATCCATGTTGGAATTTCTGGAACTTGTCTGATAGCTTGTGTGGACTATGAGCTGATACTAGAAGCAGAAGTATTTGAATCAGGACCACATAAACAATGGCTAGAGTTCTCTTCTAATTAAAATTCACACTATAATTGTACCTATATTTAACAAAACTCTAATAGTGGGAGACCATGTAGTAAATATATTATGGCAAATACAGGGATGCTGTCTTAGCTGCCATTTTTTGAAAATGCTGGTTGACTGGCTATTATGCTGACCCACTTTTTTCAATGCAGACCTATACATTTTGATTTCCAAAAAAAAGTCACATATATGACTAATAATGTAAATAGCTTTGTAAGTTGTGTGACCTAAGGTCTTATCATATAACTGCTGTGTAGCCAGTGCAGTAGCATCATTCAGCACCTGCTGGATGTCAACATGCATGGGCACCAAGGTTCTTCTTTAATCTTCAGTCTTCACTATGCTGATATAGAGCACAAGGTGTACTGTACCTGGTATACATTCCATCCACAATACCAATAGTGGCTTCTTCTGCCGGCACATAGGAGCCAAACTGTGCCATGACTGTTATAAGAGCCACCTGTTTGATGTATGAGCTCTTTCCACCCATGTTAGGCCCAGTGATTATCATTACTCTTTCCGTGTTTGCCTGCAGAAAGGTGGAAAGCCATGATTTATTATTTCAGCAATTACAACCATGATTATTTAACAAACAGGCAGTTCTTATGGAAACTTAAACAGACATTTTCAAACATGAGGCCCAGGATAGGGAGAACTAACATTTAACTGAATAGACACCTAACTGTGCTGAAGATGTTAATAAAGAGATTATCACGACCAACACCTGTTGTTTTCCTGCTTTTCAAATCCTTAGGTTTATGGGTTCTTATGTCAAGCAAAGCTGTACAGCACCTATGGTGATATTTAAATTCACATCTAAGAGCAAAAAAATAAAATAAAAAATACTCTCGAGGCCATAACTCAAAAATAAAAATATAACAAAGTCTAATCTAAACTTATAAAACTTTTTTTGAAGTTTAAAGCTGAACAAATGCACTGCCTAGAATACTCTGACCTTTGCTATTATTGAAACCATTTTTTAAATGTTTCTATTATGTTACCTTATGTTCACATTCTGTCAGCCTTTGCATTTCCATCTCCATTTGAAAAATGCCAGCCCGGGATAGGGTAGTGCTATGGTTTATTTGGTGATGAAGGTTAATGCCAAAAAAATATATATTTCCAGGCAGACAATGGACTAATGTGCTGTTGGAAGCTCATTAGCCATTTTAAATGGCAATTATGTGTTATTGACAGCAACTAAAATGGCAAATTTCAGTCTAACCAAGTGGGTATGGCTGGTTGGGCAACAGTTTCTGGGAACATCCATATAAAGGCCAGGCTGTGCTGAGCTGCAAGTGGGCAGGTAGCAGACCCATCACTTGTCACTAATGCAACTGGAAGCTGTAACTGGTCCTCATGACATGAAGCAGCATGAAAAGAAGTTGTGCGTCTAACACTCAAAGGAAAACATTCATATTTATATAAACAGGGAATCAAAATGTTGCAGGGTACCTATTTTATCATAGCAATTTCTTTCTTGTTCATGAAGGGACAACTGGTTCAGAGCCATTTTGGGTACACAGAAGCATATAGAAGGACTTGAACATTCACAAAACAGCAAATAAATAAAAAAATAATGTCGACCAGCCCTGTATAACCCCTCCCAAACCCAGCATGCTTCAGTTTTTGTAGAAGAGCTGTACTAGACATAGATTACAAACACAGAGGAGTGGAACTTCTATGATATAGTGTGTACAAAAATCCTATTTTCTCTCTCATTCAAGGGACACAAGATTTAGAATCAAATTGGATGCCCAAAAAACAGCCCAACTGAGGGGTGGGTAACAGTAACCAAACTAACAAGCCCACATAATAAAACAATAAAACTGGGGACAGCCTGGAGCTGCCTACTGTTCCCTCAGTAAGTCGTCAAGATATCCCACAAGAGGAATACCTTGGGAGTGTACTAAGGCTAGCACAGGTGACTACTTAGGGGAAAAAAAATCAGACCAAATAGCAGGGTCACAAGTTGTGCTGAGTACCCACAGCTAAAGATAAAGAGGATATGCAGGAAAAATAGGGACATGCAAATATGCATCCTTGAGGACCACAAAAGCTATAGAAGTCTCCCTCATGGAGGGAACCATGTATGCCCACAAAGCAGCTGCTGAAAGCAGGAGAGATGTAAAATGGTTGTAACCAAGTGTAGGCAGCAGCAAGGACTACCTGAGGTGAAACGGCTTGTCTCTTGCAAATAGCAGGAATGGCAGGAAATTGCTACCTCATGCTGAAAAGATAGGAACAGGAAGTGTGAAGTGCACCCACAACACATTAGCTAGTTACGCAGCAAATAATTCTTCAGTTCGTTACACCTTTCCATCGAAAAAATATAAAAAAGATGGTATTGATGGCACCAAATGGTACCAATAACTGTAGCTCCTGTGTCCAAACTTAACACTCACCAGAGTTTTCAGAGACTGGGTCACACCAAAGCCCATGTCACAGCTCTGGATCTGGAAAGCACAGCTTAGCAGCATGTAGAAGAAAACTTGGTTGAAGAAAAAAAAAACTCTTAAAAAAGAGAAAATAGCTAGTATAGAAGTCAAACTTTTCAGTAGAGAAAACACATCTATCCTCCCTAGATAGTAGCACAAAACTGAAGCACACTGGGAGTGGGAGATTTATACCAGGCTGGCTAAAGTCTTTTGTCTGTAAGGTGACAGTATAACCAAACTGTCTGAATTTTGTGTCCCTAATAAACTCTAATGCCCCGTACACATGGTCGGATTTTCCGACGGAAAATGTGTGATAGGACCTTGTTGTCCGACCGTGTGTAGGCTTCATCACACATTTTCCATTGGATTTTCCGACACACAAAGTTTGAGAGCAGGCTAATAAAATTCTCCAACAACAAAATCCGTTGTCGGAATTTCCGATCGTGTGTACACAAATCCGACGCACAAAGTGCCACGCATGCTCAGAATAAATAAAGAGATGAAAGCTATTGGCTACTGCCACGTTTATAGTTCCGACATATGTGTTTTACGTCACCGCGTTTAGAACGATTGGATTTTCCGACAACTTTGTGTGACCGTGTGTATGCAAGACAAGTTTGAGCCAACATTCGTCGGAAAAAATCCTAGGATTTTGTTGTCGGAATGTCCGATCAATGTCCGACCGTGTGTACGGGGCATTAGAGAAAGTAATTACAATATCCTATTTTATTTTTATCCGAAAGAATCTAAAAAAAAAAAAAAAAAAAAAAAAAAAAAAAAAAAGGCTACACACAAACAATGATCTACCTTGTTTTACCCATATTTTTGCCTTTCTGCTTAGCGAATCACCAACATGGAAGAAGTCCTGACCAGTTTACCTGTGTTAGGTCAGTGATTCGCAAAGCAGTGTAGCAAAAATAAGGATGACAGCCTTTGTGTTTTCACCTTCAAAAGCATGTAAACAATGGCATCGTCATTATTTTAAGCAGTTAGTGATGCATGCTGGGACATTTCTTAGGATCTCATGCAAGGTATTCAGAAGCACAGTGAGATTGCATAGCTAGGATCAGGCATGATTAGATTTTTTCCAAATAAAAGGCAGCTCATGCGCATGTTAAAAGTTTACTCGTACAAGCTATAAAAAGCATACGACACAATCAGTATAACACAGGTTTAGTAATATGCCATGTGCTCATTAATTTGGAGTTGTAAATGTCGGTTATATTTCAGCAACAAAACGTACGAATAGACTAACATTTGGTCTGGTCTATTGCAACACACTGTCTGCCAGATGTCTGTCATATAACAGTGATCACTAGTGATACTTGTCCTACTGAAAAGCAGCAAATGGAGACATAACAGAGATGCATCCCTCCATTCAAGTTCCACATGCTTTCTGCCGATCTCGTTAATACCATTGTAGTATGGGGATTCAAAATAGATTATTAAATAGAGATATGGTCATATTATTTTGGCCCCTCATATTTTACAAAAACAAATTTTCATAGTTTACTCCTTTTCCCAAATGAAACAGTATCTGCTTATTTTGGGTATGCTTCAGCTGCAACATAAGACTCAATTCACACTACCATGCTGTCACATGCAACTTTTGTTGTACAGAAGTGCATGACAATGAAAATCAAACGGTTTTTAATGATGCTTATTCACATCAATTGCAACTCAGCACAGCGCTATTTTGGAAAAAGTTCCTGTACTCCTTTGGTGAGATTAGCCTAAGAATGCATGCACCCATTAGATTTAAAAATACATATCGGGCCCTTAAATTTAGGCAGCTTAGGTTTTCTGGAAGGGGTAAAGTGAAAAATATAATTTTACCATTTGTTTTGAAATGTTCAAAATATATTTAGTTGTAAATGCTAACTGAAAGCAAGCCATAATGTTTTGCCTTTAACTTAAGAAAATTGGAATTCTGCTTAGCTGATGGGAGCTGAAACCAGTTGTTTTGTTAGTACTGTGCAGCAGTGATCACACATCTAGTCCTCTATACCCAAGGCCAGTTTACATCACTGAACCTTTCTACTTAGCTTCAGGGCACTCACTGATGTTGTTTCAAATAAAGATTACAGGTTACAGGCTATCATTAGATTGCCGCATAAATTGTCAGCTGGGGCTAGAAAAAACATTGCTGTACTACATAGCAACAATTCGATCTGAATACATGAGATTCAAAAATTACACCTTAAAGACTAAGCATTCATGCTGTATAAATATAATTTATTTCTCTGCACAAACAGGATATTTTGTGAGGCAATGCCATTTCCTTTACATAAATATGAATAGATTTTTCAGCTTATAGATTATACTGTATATTGCCTATCGTAAAGTATGCATTTGATCAAATGGTAGATGTTCACATGTTGCTTTTTGCCATGAAATAGAAAGGTGTGAGACACAGTTTGTCAATTTCCATAAAATAGTAAAATCCCCGTCTGATGAAGGGATTTCTTAAAGTGGACCTACAATCATATATATTTTTCACTGTACTAAAATGTTTAAGGGGCATATTTATAAAGCAGTGAACGTGACTTTCATCAAACATGGTCTGGTGGTGGATCAGTCACTGTCATTTAAAACACATGCACCTAGAAGGTTCACCTGCAGTGAATGTCAGATTCACTGCTTTATAAAAATAACTTTATGTATAATACTTGCAGGTATTTATTACCTCTCGAAGAGATTACAGAATGTACCATGGAGAGGGATGTACAATACTTTTATATCCAGCACAGGATGTAATCCACTTCCAGTGCTACCACTGGACTCTCAGGTCCCCCTAGGTAAACTACAGGAGTGGCATTTTCAAACTGCACCCTCACTGTGTACCTCGCAAGGAGAATTGTCCATTGAAGGAGGTTCAGCTGAATTGCCAGGAGCTCCAGGACATTAAAGGACATTGAAGGAAATTCTTCCTATGTTCACCCTCCCTGCACTGCAAGGGTGCCCAATACACCTTTATCGTCTTGGTGATTTACATTGGTCATCAGAATCTTATACCAAACTTGAAGAAAGGGCTTCCCAGAGGATAACATCAGAGATGCTGGCAACTAGTGCAGAGGCAATGACGGGTGAGAGCACAGCATACCCATAAATCCATATCTAGGGATAATGGCGATCTTTCCCCTTGTCACTGAATTGTATGTTGTGCAAAGTAGACTGCCTCAGAGGAAGCTACCAGCACTTTCATGCATCAACAACTCAGGGAAGACCAGAAAAGTCTCTGATGAAGTCTGAACTAGTCTTGTAATTTCTCAAATAAACTGGTGTTCTAATTCAGATCCAGATATTTTAGGCTTAGAGAGGGAGACAGGGAAGACTTCTAGAAACCAACTAGAATCCTCCTGAGATGACTCCCCTCAAAGTAGCAGGTCATTTTCATATCCGACCACTGAGACAACCCTCAGGTATAAAGCAGCCAGCACTTTGGTGAAAACCTGCATTGCCAACCTCAGTCCAAACTGATGAGCTTTCCCTACCAAAAATTGAAAAAACAGCCGATTTACAGAGATTGGTGCATAAAGGTACACGTTTTGATGTTGATTGATGGAGAGATGCTACCACAGAGTGAATGAACTCACATGAATACAAAAGAAAAATACAAAAAGATCCTATTTCTTGCCAAATTCTAGTATAAGGGTCTCATCCACTACCTACTGCTTTGGAACATGAGCAACAAGGCTAACACTGGATGAAATATCAATTCAGCAACCAAATATATAGAGCCTAATTTCTCATTTGTGGGATCCTTGAAGTTGGGAGAATAATATTTAGGAATAATCATAGCCTTATGGATAGGGATGCCTATCTCTTAGCAAAGTTCTCTGCAAAGGGGTAGCAAATTAAAAATAGTATGATAAGATTTGCTTGGGCACTTTCATCTATAAATAATGCAACTATCAAAAAAAAGAGTGGTAGTGGACTAAGCTGGAAGACCGCTTAGGCTTGTGTTGTGCATGCCAAATGCTAAAGCACATCTGAGTGGACATGTCCTACAACTTTTTGGTCTCATGGGCCTTGATAATTAAGGCAGAAACGAGGTATCTTCAGAGACCATCTGCAGATTTAGTTCTGAATCATTCAGATACTCAAAGTCAGAATCATCTGAGGAAATCAGTAACTCAAGGGCACTTTCTATGTGACTGGTGCTCAGGCTGCGACAACGTCTGCCCCAAGGTACAAGGCAAAAGTCAGCACTTCTAGTGTCTCAGAGTAGCTGCTGGAGAGATATGAAAAAAATTACACTATACCAAAGAAGGTAAGTGCCAAGCACCACATGTAAAGAGCCCAGGGAAATAATACCAGGGATAATAATTATGTTTAAATAATTTATTTATAGTATGAAAAAGAGTATACCAAATACCATAAAAATTACAATGGAGCAAAAATCTTACACCTAACATGTAGACAACGTTGTCTGGGACAAAGGACAAACACACATAGAAACAAACAACAAAGCAACAGACAAAACCCAAGCAAATATATATAGCATCAGAGCACTATCAATAAGTGCCAATTTGAAGCAGCTGTAATGCAAGCAATGGCCGTTGCAAAAATATAATAAAAAAATAATAAAAAACAAAAAAGGTGCCAGACTGTGGCTGGAGAGGATACCGCTATTGTGGAACAATCCTGGGGATAAGGGGAGGAGCTGCTGGGGAAACATTTAGTGTTCGTATCTTCAAATTTCAAATTTAAGATCGTCTTTCACATGCAGGAAAGAGTCCTGTGTGTCAGGGTCCTCCATTGTGGAACAACCAGCCCACTTCTTGTAATTACTGATGCACTGGCTCAGCAGACACAATAAAATATGTCAGTGTCTGAAGATCAGTGACCACCACATGTTTAAAGTTTCCTCCCCACAGCTTCTAAGGCTGCAGAAGAGAGAGGACCAGAGAGGGTGAAGTGCCTCAACTAATATGGTGACTGCGGTCAATGGTCAGCAATTCAAACTAGAAAAATATTCTGGACCAGCGTATGCCCAGCAATGCAGACTACATAAAAATGGTGGCTGCTATCCAGCGTTCATGTGCTAGCATGGCCCCAAAAAAATTGTGGCCATTCCCTGTCAATATAGGCCTATATCCAAGAATGTGCCCAAATAGCTGTAGAGCTGTCTGCCTAGTCAGAACATTACAGTAGCCCCTTGCATTCCAAGATCCATAGAGCAAAGAACAGACTACTAAATGAACAGAAAAGTGACCAATGCTAACACATCTGCCATAGCAATGCATTTCATCAAGGGACCTGCAAAAATCTGGAGATTTTCAGGTAGTTTCAAGGAGAAGGAACTGCAGCTCTGTAGCCTGGAGGGACTACACTGACAGGTAATCGAGAACAACCAGCAGAGGTAAGGTTTTTTCTTTTCTTGTGTGTTTTTCTACTGCACCCAATGTTCTCCTTGTGCAGTTGGTAATAAAATCCTACTGATTCTTGAATAAAGCTGTGTCCCTCAACGCATAATAAAGAAAACTGACTTAAAGTGCATCTAAGCCCCAGGAAGATGTAGTATAATCCAGCATAGCAGACCTTAGATATTGTGGCTACATTAATTATTTTCTGTCTTTTATTCCTTTATTTTCACCTGGTCTTCTTACAAAGTTACACAGTTCCTGTGCCTGCGTGGCCATGTTCTGTCCTTCATGGAATCTATGGGAACAGCCATGGTTGCTACCTAGGCTGGATCTCAAACACATCTGACCTTGTTCATTTATATTACATGGGGGATGATGAAATTAGTAGTCACATAAATTAGTTGACATTGTTTTGTTATTCTGGGGAAAATCATAGGTAGTGACAAGGCCACTGCATTTCTGGCGAGATTATTATACAGGATTTATATAGCGCTAACAGTTTGTGCAGTGCTTTACAATATAAAGGGAGACAATAGAGTGACTATACAATTCAATACAAGAGGGTTAGGAGGGCCCTGAAAGCTTACAATCTAATAGGGAGGGGCTGGAGGAACAAAAGGTAATAACTGTGAGGGATGAACTGATTGGAAAAATAGAAGATTTTGTCATTAGCTGAAGGTAGGATAGGCTTCTCTGAAGAGATGAGTCCTCAGGGATCACTTTAAAGTGGACAGAGTAGGAGATAGCCGGACAGATTGGGGTATTGAGTTCCAGGAGGATAGTAAAGGCTCTGGAGAGGTCCTGGAGACGAGTGTGGGAGGAGGAGACAAGGGAGCTGGAGAGCAGGTGGTCTTGGGAGGAGTGGGGAGGATGGTTTGGGTGATGTTTGGAGACAAGACAAGTGATGTAGCTCAGGGCAGAGTTGTAAATGGCTTTGTATGTTATTGTTAGTGTTTTGAATTGTATCTGTTGGGTAATGGGAAGCCAGTGGAGGGATTGGCAGAGAGGAGTGGCGGACACTGAATGGTTGGTAAGGTGGATGAATCTGGCAATGGCATTCGTGACAGACTGAAGAAGGGAGAGCCTATGGAGAGGCAGGCCAATGAGGAGGGTGTTAAAATAGTCAAGGCTAGAGATAACAAGGGAGTCAATAAGTTGCTTAGATCAACAGGTATTGTCTGTACTAAAATGTTCTTACACTGAAAAATTAAAATTAACGCAGCCACCACATCTAAGGATTTGTCAGCTGCAATATAACAACATTTTTGTTCTTGAGCTTAGTTACATTTTAATAATATTAAAAGCAAAAGCAGGTCACAAGAAACAGAGTTATTAAAAATGACTGCAAAACACTGTGGAATATAAAGAGAAGTAGGTCTTGGTTAAACACAACCTATTAGATCTGTCTTTGCCTCTTTTAAAAAGTATGTTCTATCAGCTGCATAGAAAAGTGTCTGAATTTTCCCTTAAAGTTTAGGATTAGCTTAAAAGGCACTTAGCAAAAAAAACAAAACAAACAAAAAAAAAAAATCAGAGAGAACTAGTAATTCTGAAGCCAGCAGTGTGAAGTCACTAGATACAGCAGATAGCAAAAATGTATAACATCCTGCATGGATCAATAAAAGATAGATGTCAAAAACAGTAGTGCTTTGCAATTATACTTAGCAGAAGCCCCAGGGTACAGCAGAGCCCCACTATCTGGAAGGACCTCTATACTGGATCAAACACAGTGTGCATGCTGATAATCAGAAGCTCCAGCGAAACCCCTTTAAGAACTCTCATCTCCATTAGCCGGATTTTTGACAGCTCTAACCGCTGGTTCCTCTAGCTCTGCCACCGGCCACAGTATACGGATATTCTGTATACAGATCTTGCGAATTCCACCCTGCTAAGTGTAAGCGCACTACTGTTTTTTTACATCAATTTTTTACTGATCTCCAAAACCAGGTGTTGTACATTTTTGCTATCTGCTTAAAAAGGAAACTAAGCATGATACACAGTGCATCTGGAAAGTATTCACAGCGCTTCACTTTTTCCACATTTTGTTATGTTACAGCCTTATTCCAAAATGGATTAAATTCATTATTTTCCTCAAAACTCTACAAACAATACCCCATAACAACGTGAAAAAAAGTTTGCTTAAAAATCTTTTCAAATTTATAAAAAAGAAAAATCACATGTACATAAGTATTCACAGCCTTTACCATGACACTCAAAATTGGGCTCAGATGCATCCTGTTTCCACTGACCATCCTTGAGATGTTTCTACAACTTGGAGTCCACCTGTGGTAAATTCAGTTGATTGGACATGATTTGAAAAGGCACACGTCTATATTAGGTCCCACAGTTAACAGTGCATGTCAGTGCACAAACCAAGCCATGAAGCCCAAGGATTGTATTGTGGCACAGATCTGGGGAAGGGTACAGAAAAATTTCTGCAGCATTGAAGGTCCCAATGAGCACAGTGGCCTTCATCATCCGTAAACGAAGGATGTTTGGAACCACCAGGACTCTTCCTAGAGCGGGCCACCCGGCTAAACTTGGCAATCGGGGGAGAAGGGCCTTAGTCAGGGAGGTGACCAAGAACCAGATGGTCACTCTGACAGAGCTCCAGTGTTTCTTTGTGGAGAGAGGAGAACCTTCCAGAAGAACAACCATTTCTGCAGAACTCCACCAATCAGGCCACTCCTCAGTAAAAGGCACATGCCAGCCCGCCTGGAGTTTGCCAAAAGCCACCTGAAGGACTCTCAGACCATGAGAAACACAATTCTCTGGTCTGATGAAACAAAGATTGAACCCTTTGGCCTGAATGGCAAGCATCATGTCTGGAGGTCACCTGGCCAATACCATTCCTACAGTAAAGCATGGAGGTGGCAGCATGATGCTGTGGGAGATGTTTTTTAGCAGCAGGAACTGAGAGACTAGTTAGGATGGAGGGAAAGATGAATGCAGCAAAGTAAAGAGACATCCTTGATGAAAACCTGTTCCAGAGCGCTCTGGACCTCAGACGGGGGCAAAGGTTCATCTTCCAACAGGACAATGACCCCAAGCACAAAACCAAGATAACAAAGGAGTGGCTATGGGACAACTCTGTGAATGGCCATGCCAGAGCTTAGACTTGAACCCGAATGAACGTCTGTGGAGAGATCTGAAAATGGCTGTGCACTGATGCTCCCCAACCAAGCTTGCGAGGTCCTGCAAAAAAGAATGGGTGAAACTGCCCAAAAATAGGTGTGCCAAGCTTGTGGCATCATACTCAAAAAGACTTGAGGCTGTATTTCGTGCCAAAGGTGCTTCAACAAAGTATTGAGCAAATGCTGTGAATACTTATATACATGGGAATTTTTTCGTTTTTTTTTTTCGTTTTTTATTTTTAATAAATTTGCAAAGATTTCAAACTTTTTTCACGTTGTAATTATGGGGTATTGTTTGTAGAATTCTGAGGAAAATAATAAATGTATTCCATTTTGGAATAAGGCTGTAACATAACAAAATGTGGAAAAAGTGAAGCACTGTGAATACTTTCTGAATGCACTGCTTTTGAAGGTGCAAATTGCAGGACTTCTCCATTTTTTTTCTCACTTCCCTAAAACAAGCTTGTTCCAGAGTAAAAAATGTACATAAGAAATGATACTACTGCAGCACGACGCTTATACACTTTCAAAAGGCAAGCCAGCAATGACAGCTGCCACATTTTTAGACTGACAGGTTTTCTTTTAAAGATAGCTCCTGCAAATGTAGGCCTATCAACTTTTTTTTTTTTTTAAACAGAGTATATACTTTACATTTAAATGTTGATAATGCTTCAATGGAAAATGACTACCGAGTGCACATAATGAAGCAAGTTATTCCAAACTTTTTTTTACATTAAAAACTGATTTTAAAAAAATGAAGTACTTTGCAAACCTTACTAAAAAGCAAGTGAAGCATTAAAAATGTAGGCTGCTCCTCTCCATAGCAACAGCTTTCTACAGGAAGCCTACATGAATATGGAAATAGAAACACAAATGGCAAGTTTGCACTTTACAGACAACGATAAAGTCAGTCTATTATGTCAGATAACGCATTTACCAAAGCCCGCTTTAAATAACCTCAAAGTATTATTGAACATATCTATGCTAGACAAGTTTCTTGGCTGTGATAACACACCACTGACATTTAGATGTTAAAGTGACATGGTCTCTTGCATGGTAAAATATATACCTTCACTTTTAAAAATACAATTCAAGGTGCTATGTGTCAATCTCAAAGATGGATGGACAGACCATGGTGTTCCTTGGACTTGTATGATGTTGCTCTGATATTAACCTGTTAGTAAATACTATGTGTAGTTACTTATGTTATATATTTTTTTGTTTTGTATAGCACCATTCTGCCACTTTTGAAATACTTTAAAGCGTTTAACCCCCCCCCCCCCCAAAAAAAAAAAATTCAAATCCTGGTCCCTTAAAGCAGATTAAACAGCACAGTGCTTGTGCTGTGTAATCTGCCCCTAAACTGTAAAAAAAAAAACCCCTGAATCTGCCACTTCCTGTATGTCCCTCTCTAAACAGACCACGATAACCAGGGCTGTTCCGCCCTGATCACCGTGGTCAAAGTGCGTCCCTCCGTCACACGCTGCCTGCACCCTGCTCTCCCGTCTCCCCCTCACCCCCCCTTCCTGCCTGTCATCTCCCTCTCTGTCTCCACTCAGCCCCAGCCCCCCCGCTGCTATTATTGAAAAAAAAAAAAAAAAAAAAAAAAATTTATATATATATATATATATATATATATATATATATATATATATATATATATATATATATATATATATATATATATATATATATGTCACTGCCAGCTCCTCTATTAGAGGCTGGCATAGCTCACTGTGTAAAGCTATTTTAAAAACGAGCACTGTAAATACCGATTTTCAGCTGTCTTCAGGCTGGTCCCGTGACTCGAGGCCGCTTTACAGCTAGAAGACAGAGCTCCTGCGGGTGGAGCCGAGCAGCTATGTGATCTCCCCGGCTGACGTCAGAGGGAGATCATGTCCCCATCCACAGAGGCCATCCATTGGAACTGGAAAGCGGTTGTGAGTCACGTGACCGGCCTGAAGACAGCTGAAAATCGGTATTTACAGCGCTCGTTTTTAAAAATGCTTTACAGTGTGTGCTATGCCAGCCTCTAATAGAGGGGCTGGCATGGACTTATACAAATAGGTTCACAAACCCATTAAACTTCATTCAAGTTGATGCAAGTTATTAAATCACACTTCAATTTTTTCATCTATCCACAGAAAGTTCCAGTACTATATACTATAAACTCCATATTAGGTTGAGTCTCTGAGTTGCCACATTTTTAAATTTAAAGAAAGGCATAGGTATACAAAATCAGGTACACATCATAGCAATTTAATATTGAGTTGGCCCACCCTTTGCAGCTACAACAGCTTCAACTCTTCTGGGAAGGCTGTCCACAAGGTTTAGGAGTGTGTCTATGGGAATGTTTGATCATTCTTCCAGAAGCGCATTTGTGAGGTCAGGTACTGGCCTGGGCTCGCAGTCTCTGCTCTAATTTATCTCAAAGTTGTTCTATCGGGTTAAGGTCAGGACTCCGTACAGGCCAGTCAAGTTCCTCCACCCCAAACTCATTCATCCAAGTCTTTAAGGACCTCGTTTGTGCATTGGTCCAAATCATTTGGTGGAGGGGGATTATGGTGTGGGGTTGTTTTTCAGGTGTTGAGCTTGGCCCCTTAGTTCCAGCGAAGGGAACTCTTAAGGTGTCAGCATACCAAGACATTTTGGACAATTTTGTGCTTCCTGTTCCAACATTGAAACTGATAGTTTTCGGAAAGGTTGTTCAACAATCGTGCCGTTAGTGGACCCAACTTTACTGACGATTTAGACCGTGGGCCCGGTTAATGTCGATGGACCCGAAGCTAAAACGTTTACCGTTTCAACTAAAGTGTATATGTGTATGTTGTAATCGAAACGATAAGAATATTCTGTCTTGTATAATTTAAATGTTTTTTATTGTTATCCAACAGTCACTAGGATCATGGAAACGATCATGTAAAGCAATTTTATTCTGACAGTTAGTGGCCAATTTGCTTTCAACCGATGAATAATCGTTTAGTCTGCAAACAGCTGAAATTCTGTGTGTGTATGGCTAGCATAAGTCTATTGCTTTTAAACAGAACAAGCTGTCCTGCAAATGTATCAGTTACAGAAACGAGACAAACCATTTACCACTGACGGTGGTGCTTATAATGATCAGTTTTTATTTATTAACCACTTGCTTACTGGGCACTTATACCCCCTTCCTGCCCAGGCCAATTTTCAGCTGCACTTTGAATAACAATAGCGCGGTCATGCGACATTGTACCCAAAGTAAATTTTTATTATTTTTTTCACACAAACAGAGCTTTCTTTTGGGGGGTATTTAATCACCACTGGATTTTTGTTTTTTGCTAAAAAAAAACACCAATGTTTTTAAGCAAAAAGACAAACATTTTTCATACTTTGTTATAAAATATTGTGCGCTGATGAGCCTGCACTGATGGGCACTGATAGGCTGCACTGATGAGGTGGCAATAATGGGCACTGATGAGGCGGCACTAATGAAGCGGCATTAATGGGCACTTATAGGTGGCACAGATAGGTGACATTGATGATGAGGCACTGATTAGCAGCATTAGTGGGCACTGATAGGTGGCACTAATTAGCAGCACTGGTAGGCACCGAGGCAGGGACCGATGACCCTGTAACAGAAGTCGGTTACCGGATTTATTCTTTTCTCCTCGCGCTGATAGTGAAAAGAAAAAAAAAACTAATAACCGGCTTCTGTTTACTTCCGTGATCAGCTGTCATTAGCTGACGGTTGATCACGGTGTAATTGGCCCTTTACCCTGTTCTGTGATCAGCCGAGTCCAATTGACTCGGCGTTCACAGAACGCAGCGAGCAGCGCGATCACGGGAGGAGGTCTACTGATGCTCTCCCGGCACTGGAAGCCTGCGTTTTAGCCATCATTCTGTTATAGTGTGGACGTAACGTGGTTAATGTAAAACCTTTATCCCAAAAAGAAAAAAGCCGTTTGCTGTAACTGCAGTGTGAGCTGTAGTTTGGCTTCAATTTGTTAGTGTATCTAAATCTGCCAACACATTTAACATTACCTTCCCCCTCAATGCTACTGTCTGCTGTGCCTCCTATGCTTATTCCTCCAGGTTTGTGTCTCACCAATATAGGAGGTGTGTTACTGATCAGATCACCAGGTGAAAACAGAGGGGAAAAAAAAGCCTGACAAAGAAAACTAATGCAGCCATCACATCTAATGATTGGTAGGCTGCAATACAACACATTTTTGGTTTTGGGTTTAATACGACTTAAAAAAAGATGCAGTTCCACCTTTGTTTAAAGATACTGTCGTTTTGATAAAATTACATTTACATACATAAAGGATAACTATTTTTTAGATGCCTAAACCTGCAACAAGTTCTAGGTTTAGTCCTACTGCGGGATCTACAATGAAGCAGCTGCAGGAAGGTCACATGGATGCTTTTAGCTGGCAGGAAGTACGTTCATCCAGAGCCACTGATTTGTAAAACAGCCATATAACAACCCGTTCATTGCATGGCCTGTTTCTAGGGACCAAACCTGGGCCATGTGGAAATAACATTATCAGTGAAGTATGATAAAGCCAGAAAGGGAGACTAATACAAGATTTGCACAAAAGATGCAAAAATACTGTGTGGTATCAGGTAATACCCCAGTTAAAAGTAGGTGCATACTGTATATCCAACATTAAAGAAGAAGTAGAAGTTAACCTTTTGGAGCATGTTACATTTATATTCAGAGAGTAACATGCTCCAGGTCTGCCCCCCCAAATTCACTGATCGTAGGTGCAGGCTCATCAGAAAATAATAGTGCACTTTTTTTCTGAAGAAGTCACATGTTTAATGATGTAACACATAAGGGTGGGGCCAGTGATGTCATTACACAAGTACAGGAAGTGAACAGGTACCAGCTTGAGCGATGCTGCTCATGGAATACAGAGAGTTCTTAAGGGGATATGGATTTGCTAATATTGCAATGCACTAAATTAGTGGACAGACATATGTGTTTGTAAGGTTTTTAATAATGAAAAATGTGATAACGAAAGGACTATGATCCTTATGTGTTTACTTTGAGCTGAGTCTAGCGGATTACTATAAAATGGAGTTTGGAGCTTTTACCCATTTAAAGGAAAGAGTTGCCTAATTGTAAATTGTGCTACAAGGTGGACAATGGAATTGGAGGGAAAAAGGAGTTCTGAAAGTGGAAGCAGGGAGAGAGGGGCTGTAAACCTTAAAGGGGAAGGCACATATTTGAGCTATAAAAAAAATGTATTGGTCAACAACAGAGGTGAGCGCATAAGAAGTACAAAGGGTGAAGTTTTACATCACCGAGCGCTTATTCCGTTATGAGCACTAGAGTTGGACTCTAGTGCAAACACAGCACATGTTTATTTGTACAAGGGGTGGATATTAAGACGTTTAGCTTGAAACGTAGTAATTAGATAATTTCCAGCACGCTGGACACTTTTCTGTCCAATCGTTGATTTACATAGGTATACGTTTACAGCAGTGCTGCACTTTATTGGGTGAAAGGCAGACAGCTTGTAGTTCTAAATGAGCTGCGAGGCCCCTAATGAGCAGCCGCGCGGTTCATTGACGCGTTCTCCAGATTTGTTACTGTCTGTCCATATGGAGGTATGAGCAGGCAAGCTGGAGGCAGTGTCCGCAGGAGCCTTATATTGATCTACTGATTGTGGGTGCAATGCTCTGCAGTCTCATCATAAAAAAAATATTAAAAAAATAAATGCACATTTTTTTTGCTGCAAAAATATGTTGATTTATTATTTTCTTTCTAAAAGGTGAACTTAGCCCTTAATATGAACAATTCCATTTACTAGCACAAAGCAGACCTACTGTGCACGTCATGGCAAAAACAACAGATGCTTTACTGTGATCATTTTTGCCATGTCACTTTCTACAAAGGAAAATTTTTACAGCTGACCTTTTTCTTCAACAGTATGGATAACATCTAAAGATGATTTGACATTATTGTTTAATTATGTCATGCATTGTGATGTTTTGCACAGCTCTCTCTGTAACTGTTATACTTGTTACTGATATAATGGGAAAATTCATTAAAAATAAATAATGAAATTGGGCAATTTGCACCCAACCACAAAGCTGATTTACTTGACACTGTTGAGATTCTTAATAAATTGTAAATGTGTCCTATTTGAACACCCAATCATGTGCAGATGAAATAAAAGGAATTTGCCTTTCCCATGATTGGATACTTGAAATTTCATGCAATTTGTTCTTACCTTTGTACATATCAGCATCAGTAATGCAAGACTTACTGGTGAATTTGCAGCCTATTCATATTAATCAATGCATACGACTACAGAATGCTTTCTTTTGGAACTTTACCTACCGAGAGGCTGGTACTGTTCGGAACGTACTGGTTTTGTTCTTCGAGAAGCAAGTCAATTACCGGATGTCTACCGTTTTTAATGACTATTTCACATCCCTGGTCATGAACCGTAGGCCTGGAAACACATTTATACTAAGAATTACATGCTATTTTGTTAAGATAACAAAGCGTCTCACAGTTCTTGCACATTTTGATTAGGTAAAAGTGTCCAACATTTCAGAAATGCAACTTGATTTATCAAAAAAATAAGAAAAAAGTCAGCATTGCCTGAAGCAACCAATCAGAATACAGATATCATTGCTTGTGCAGGGTCATAAAACTTATAGGGAAACGTTCAAAAACAATCTTTTTTTGCCTGCTAAGGATCCACACCTGCTGTGCTATTAATATTTTAAAGTTCATGTTACCACTCTGCTAGCTTGATTAGGCATCACAACATTTGTGACACCCACCCAGAGCCCTCTTTATTCTGTAAATCAATTCGAAATAACAAAATTGTATTCACGTATGAGAATATAGAGCAACTCCTAATGCAAGTAGGGCTGCAACTAACGATTATTTTCATAATCTATTAGTTGGCCGATTATTGTTTCGATTAATCGATTAATAACCTTAAAAAAAAGTGTGGTGTATAATTTAGTTAATATGTAAAGTTTAAAAAAAAGGCAATTTATTCTTAAATATCTCTATGCAGTGGTAAATATAAATAACCAACTATATGGTTAGGGAGTAAAATCTTTAAGCCCGGGTTCACACCTATGCAAATTAGATGCGGCTTACACCGCATCTAATTCGCAGGACATTTTAAAATACATTCATATGAATGCATCTGGTTCACATATGTGCGTTGCATTCGCACTGCGCATTGCACAAAAAACGTGTGCGTTTTTTGGGCATTGCGGTGCGAACTACAAGCCTATTATCTCCTATGGGAACGCATCTGATTCGCAGATGCATTGCGTTCTGAACAAGGAATTTCTACTTCTCCTCACTACACCTCCCCCTCTCCCCCCTCCTCCCGTCCCCCTCTCCCTGCTCTCTAATCCTGAGCAAAAACGCAATGAATCCTTTGAACAGGAGATTTTTATCTCACCAGTGAAACCTGAGCTTCAATTCGCACCGCACAAGTGTGAAACAGGGCTAATCCTCTCTGAGAATAACAGACAGAAGAGATATACTCGATATACTTTTAGAGGTTGAATCTGGTAAATATCATCAGACTCAGATCAAATTTATTTATTTAAAGAAAAAAAAAATTCTAGACTGTTTTGCAGATTTTCAAACAGAACTGTAATATTACATGCTTTTCTGCAGCTTCTCCATTGAAGTATATTGAACCAAAAAAGCACATTTCCAAATACACAGCAGCTGAAAAAAGCATAAATATGAATGTTAAATTAACTGTAGTGCATTTCTGCAAAAAGCACCAAAAACACATGGGTGGGAAGACATTTAGTAAGATAATGGAGTTAAAAAAAAAAAAATTAGCCCTTCGTTTTTTTACTGTGCAACATTAAAAGTAATATTTACAGTAGAGATTTTTTGCTCTTTTTGTACTATATAGGGCTAATTTTAGCTTTTCTAACCCCATTATGTTACTGGCTGATTAATTGATGAAAATAGTAATCGATTAATTTCATAATCGATTAGTTGTCGATTAATCGATTAGTTGTTTCGGCTCTAAATGCAAGTATGGTTTCAAAATTGCACAAAGAATGCCGGCAACGCGATTGCTTCTTCTTAAATCTTTATTGAGCACAGACAGCAGTGCAACATCAAAACGCTAACATGTTTCGGCAAAAGCCTTCCTCAATGCTTTGAGGAAGGCTTTTGCCGAAACATGTTAGCGTTTTGATGTTGCACTGCTATCTGTGCTCAATAAAGATTTAAGAAAAAGCAATCAAGTTGCCGTCATTCTTTTTGCAATTTTGATGTATGAGACACAATGGCCTGAGTACCGTTATTCAGCTCATTATCCTGTAAATATGCGGTAGAGCTTGGGTGAGTTTTTGTCTATAAGTATGGTTGCAACCTTAAGAATTTGTGAGTAAATGCTCAGGCAATTATACTAGCTGAACTAAAAAGGATGTCCATTTCAGGCTTGTCCATTTCATGCACGAGCTTGAGCTGAACACCAAAAGTATAATTCCAAACTTCAGGTTCCTAAATTTTCTTAAAATGGTATTAAACCCAAAACCAAAAATGTAATCTATTGCAGCTTACCAATTCTTAGATGTTGTGGCTGCATTAGTTTTCTTTTTAGACCTTTCTCAACTGGTGATCTGGCCAGTACCACAGCTCCTGTATTAGAGTGCCCTTCATTCTAGATGAAGGATCACAGGGGCACCCTTTGGACAGCAGCATAGATAATTTGAGGGGATAGGAGTGTTAGATGTACTAGCAGATTTATATACACTAACAAGCCAAACTCCAGTGCACACTTTATAACCAGTTACAGCAAAAAACATCAGACTTACTGGGCAGATCACCATGTGAAAATAAGAGAATTAAAAACTACAAAATAAAACTAATGTAGCCACCACAATGAAGACTTGGAAAGCTGCAATATAATAAATGCTTTTGGGTTTAATAATGCTTTAAAAATATTTGTATTTGGTCTTTGCTACAGTAGTTACTGCCTCCTCTTCCTTCTCTGGCAGTGTGAAGGTCCTGAAGTGCGGCACATGTAAGGACATGGTGCCACTTTCTGCAGCATTCTCTTGTAAGCTCAGGGCAACCTAATGAAACATCCGGACCTAGCCTTGAGGTTGTGCAGTAAGATTTTTTTACCTGTCCCTACCTTGTTGGGAAACACATTTTTGTCCCCCCCCCCCTCTTTTTAGAGGGCATTACTAACTACCAATTTCTATTCTCCCCTCTAGTATATTACATCATTACACTCCTGATGAATGGCTGTAATGCCAAGAAACGCGTTGAGTGCCACTATATGCCAAGAGATACCGGGTCTTATTATACATTTCAATTGATTTATCTTATGTACATTTATCATATCCATTTATCAATTGTATTGCATACTATGAGCAGCATCTTAGTTTAAGTCTTGCGACTACCTACTTATTTGATACAGTGTCTTTCTCAAGATTTGTTATGAATTTTAGATTGTAATAATAAATCATGTTCTGTAATTTGATTTATGTATTGATCTTGTTCTTATTTGACATGGCGGGCCTCATTTAAAGTTCCAATTACCTCTTTTTCTATAAACCAATACAGGGATAGTGGTCTACCAGGTCACATCCTATTCACTGTTTGACTAATGAAACATCACTTTCCCAGGAGGCAAGCATCTAATACACAGGCCTCACATGAAGTGAGTTGAATGACCCTGCGTGTTATTCAACCCTAAAGAGGACCGATACAGGACTGAAATTTGATGGGTTTGCAGGGAACATGGAGATAAGGCGAGTATTGCAACTATTGCATTGTAATTTTTTTTTATTTTTTTTTTACTTTGCTTGAAACTTGAAGTTGGGCTAGTATACTAAGAAAATGCAGTTCTAGGCAACAAGTGAAAAAAATCCCTGAGCTACCGGTCAGCAAACATTGCAACTGTGCTAAAATCAGGAACTTCACTCAATTTATCTTCAAGGAAGCATGTCATGAGTGAAATCCAAAGGCAGCCATAAATGACTTTCCAAAAATGCTAGTTGTTTGAATGTTGTGCTAAAGCTTTGGCTTTAATACTTTAAAAATTACTGGCATGGAACAAGTACCAAAGTGAAGAAATCAGACTTGACTTTTATTTAGCTTTTACTTGCAAAAGACATGCAAATGAGTTAAATACCAAAAACCAGAGAGTCACAACTAGCATTTTCAGAAGGTTAGCAATCACTACTATTGTTTTCATGATGTGTTTTCCTTAGCCTGAATTCTCTAGATTCTCTTGTGCCCAGAATTCAAAGAAGACCTCACAGGGTCACTGGGAGTACACTCCTTGAAGTTTGAGTTTTGATTATTATTGGTGTATGTCTTGTATCACACCAATGACATTCAAAATCCCAAAGTAGGTTTGTTTCAGATTGTTTTTTGAGAGAAACATTGCGGTATTGGTTACATTTTTATGGCTTTCTGTATGTAAGAGACCGGCATAACAAGATCACCAAATTATTAAAACAAGGGGCTATAGAAAATGACTTTACTACAATAATTATTGAATTACAAACAGAAGCACTTGGCAGGTAGGCTCTATTCCCTGTATGCATCTTAAAGTTTTAAACTCATTCACTAAAATTCCATACAAAATATGCTACTGCGATTTAAAAATCTTTTAAATTTTTAAATCTGCAGCTTTTTTTAAAAGAACACCTGGTAATCCTACCATGAAGGTACCCAGACACCCCTGGTGGAGACTATAGATTATTCAAGCAAATGTGGAGACTATAAGAACCCATGCCGATACACATTAGACAGGCAAGATCCATCATGGTCACCATCAGGAAGCTGAAGCAGTGTGGTGTCGATGACACTGGGTGGATGCATGTAAATAGGAAAAAAGTCTGGAGATGATCAACACAATGATACAAAACAAAAAGATAAAAAAAAAAATTGAAAACAGCGTGTTTATAAAAACAAATTCATGGAAATTTTTCATTTATTGTTAGCAAACTAAATGTCAGCTCTATAGAGTTTAATTTTCAATTTTGACTTGTGTACTTTAATTATGGTTATTGTAATTTTCTACAGGAACTCATTTTTAAACATTTTCAATCTAAAATGCTGTGGGTGATCCCCTCGCTTTTTCTTTTTTTCCTCAGTTTGTTTTGTAAAGTACATTACATATACAATATATGGGGTACAAAAGAACATGCAGACACTAAACTGATTTACCTGCAATAACCGCCTTGTTTTGCTACTTCCGCCAGAGAGAAAATGCAGTCAGCAGTTGCTAGGTGATTAACAGCTTTAGACACTGAATGATAATGTTCTCCAAATTTGCTATAAATAAAACATTAATTAGAAACTTGAATCGTGTACAGGTAAGACTACTACAAAATGTATGTTATGGTAACCAAGTTACTGCCAGGAAATGAAAGAGCACATGTAGTAGGAAATGAATACGTGCCAAAGCGAGGCATTAGTGCATATTTCTATAACGTCATATGGAAAAAAAAAATTAAGTTCAACAGTGGATATACAGTATAATGCCCCGTACACACGGTCGGACTTTGTTCGGACATTCCGACAACAAAATCCTAGGATTTTTTCCGATGGATGTTGGCTCAAACTTGTCTTGCATACACACGGTCACACAAAGTTGTCGGAAAATCCGATCATTCTGAACGCGGTGACGTAAAACACGTACGTCGGGACTATAAACGGGGCAGTGGCCAATAGCTTTCATCTCTTTATTTATTCTGAGCATGCGTGGCACTTTGTCCGTCGGATTTGTGTACACACGATCGGAATTTCCGACAACGGATTTTGTTGTCGGAAAATTTTATATCCTGCTCTCAAACTTTGTGTGTCGGAAAATCCGATGGAAAATGTCCGATGGAGCCCACACACGGTCGGAATTTCCGACAACACGCTCCGATCGGACATTTTCCGGGGCATAACAGTTTATGGGTCTGCTTCTTGTTTCTAAAAGCATTGTTTAGCAAGTACAAAATAGTTTTAACCACTTAAGGACAGGGCCTCTTTTTTAGATGTGTTGTTTACAAGTTAAAAACAGTTTTTTTTTTCTAGAAAATTACTTAGAATCCTCAAACATTATACATTTTTTCTCTAACATCCTAGAGAATAAAATGGCGGTCGTTGCAAGACTTTCTGTCACACCGCATTTGCGCAGCGGTCTTACAAGCGCACTTTAAAAAAAAAAAAAAAAAAAACACTTTTTTTGAATTAAAAAAGAAGACAACAGTAAAGTTAGCCCATTTTTTCTTTATATTGTGAAAGATAATGTTACATTGAGTAAATTTATACCCAACATGTCACGCTTCAAAATTGCGCCCGCTCGTGGAATGGCGACTTTTACCCTTAAAAATCTCCATAGGCGACATTTAAAAAAATTCTACAGGTTGCATGTTTTGCGTTACAGAGGAGGTTTAGAGCTAGAATTATTGCTCTCGCTCTACCGATTGCGGCGATACTTCACATGTGTGGTTTTAACACTGTTTTCAAATGCGGGTGCTACTCACGTATGCGTTCGCTTCTGCACGCGAGCTTGGCAGGACGGGGCGCGTTTAAAAATGTTTTTTTCTTATTTATTTTACCTTCTATTTTTACACAGTTTTTTTTTTTAAAGTGACACGTTTATTCATATTGCAAGAAATGTAAATAGAAAAAAAGCATAAACGAAATATAGGTTTCTTGCGAGCCACAAATGGACTAATGCCTCTATGGAGTAAACTAATTAAGCTGCAAGCACTAAACCACGTTTCATTCCGTGTAATATGATGCGTAAATAGTAATTGTGCCCGCGCTAATATAATGTCACATATAAAAAAGAGATGCCGTGTAAAAATATTTCAATAAAACCTTAATAAATATGTTAATGAAACCGTACATGTAAATAAAGTGCAAATATTTTATATATATTGATAAATCAACAAGTGCATAAAGAAAAAGTGCAATCGTGGTAATAATTTTTTTTTGGTAATAATTTTGAAAAGTGCACCGTGCTAAAATACATATAAATGCCAAACACTTTCCTGTGACATTTAAGTGTTCAACATAATCAGCAAATACAAATCACAGAAAACAAACGTGAATAAATAGTGTCCATAAAATAAGTGTTCATCATGCTTCTTCTGATGGGTGTCTGAATCACAACAAGCAAGATGTGCTCTTCCGTGACACCCCACATGTGCTTGCGCTCACCTTTAATCCTGTGACACAGTAATTAAACGGTGTCAAAATACGCATTGGGGCCACTCCTGGGCTCACTCAGGATACAATGATGCAAAACACTCCTCACAGGTAAAGCCAAGATCCACATTCATAGAAGAAACAAACAGAAGAACTCCATAGTGTAATATAGCAAGGACATTTATTGGATGAAAAAAGTCCTCCATGATCCCTGTGCCGAATACGCGTCGGGGAGGGGTAGGACGGAGCTGTCAGCAGTGGAGGAGGATTTTACATGCCACACCGCATGCCATACGAATTGCTGCTTTCCTTTTTAACCTGTACAGTTTGGTGCACTGTAGCACCCATCTAATGTGAGTACCCTCCTGGAGGACTTTTTTCATCCAATAAATGTCCTTGCTATATTACACTATGGAGTTCTTCTGTTTGTTTCTTCTATGAATGTGGATCTTGGCTTTATCTGTGAGGAGTGTTTTGCATCATTGTATCCTGAGCGAGCCCAGGAGTGGCCCCAATGCGTATTTTGACACCGTTTAATTACTGTGTCACAGGATTAAAGGTGAGCGCAAGCACATGTGGGGTGTCACGGGAGAGCACATCTTGCTTGTTGTGATTCAGACACCCATCAGAAGAAGCATGATGAACACTTATTTTATGGACACTATTTATTCACGTTTGTTTTCTGTGATTTGTATTTGCTGATTATATTGAACACTTAAATGTCACAGGAAAGTGTTTGGCATTTATATGTATTTTAGCACGGTGCACTTTTCAAAATTATTACCAAAAAAAAAAAAAAAAATTATTACCACGATTGCACTTTTTCTTTATGCACTTGTTGATTTATCAATATATATAAAATATTTGCACTTTATTTACATGTACGGTTTCATTAACATATTTATTAAGGTTTTATTTAAATATTTTTACACGGCATCTCTTTTTTATATGTGACATTATATTAGCGCGGGCACAATTACTATTTACGTAGAAAAAAAGCATGACAGGACCTCTTAAATATGAGATCTGGGGTCAAAAAGACCTCAGATCTCATAGTTGCAACGAATAAAATAGCCCCGGAGGTGCGGCGGGAGGGGGGGGGGTCCTCTCCCGCCACTGATAAAAGTGATCTTGTGGCGAATCCGCTGCAGAGACTACTTTTATCTTGTACCGGACCGCCGGCCGAACACGGGGATACCGGGGTTATGGCAACTAGCTGCTGCCATAACAATATCCGTCCTCAAAGTGAGGACGGATATCGGCGTGCGGCGGTCTGGAAGTGGTTAAAATCCTTTGGGCACATGGTAGCAAAAAGAGCCTGGATTTAGGCTCACCTGATTTATTAGGTTTCATTCAAACCTGCAATTAGGCCCGACACGGACTACATGCAAGAATCCCAGGGGGGAAGAAGGGTTCTCAGCGATTAGCTGTGGAAGGCATCCCAATTGAAAGCAATGGGAGTCTGCTGGTTCCTGCAGCTAATTATGACCACTAACATATAACCACTCATGCAATGATCACCTGCCATTGATTGGCACTAGACGCAGGCAGCGATTAACTGAAGGAGCTTGAACCCTACCATTGCTTTCAATAGGGCTGCCTCCAGAGGCGTAACTAGAATATTCAGGGCCCCGATACAAGAGACCATGAAGGGCCCCCACCAGGGGCGTTGCTAGGTCTACAAAAGATCTCAGGCTAGAGCCCATAGCAGCGAAGTAAAGAAAGTCATACGCTTAGGCAGGCATACACATGTATATTTAATATACGTGTGTGTATTTATGTATAGGATATCGTTACATAGTGCGGATCCCCCTTACATCAGGGTCCCCAGAGAGCCTCCCCTAACATCAGGATTCTCAGAGGGCCTCCCCATTTACATTAGGATCCCTGGAGAGTCCCCCTCCCTTACATCAGGTTCCCCAGAGAGCCCCTTCCTTACATCAGGGTCCCCAGAGAGCCCCCCTTACATCAGGGCCCCCAGAGAGCCCCTTCCTTACATCAGGGTCCCCAGTCACCCGCCCCTTCCAGAGGTTCCCTGGTACCTGGCTGGTCTCTGCTGTGCACCTTGGACCCCCAGCAAATCTCTGTACCCCTCCCTCTACACCTAGGGGGAGGTCGGAGGCAGCGATCGGGAGCTCTATGGTGTCCACGGGCGGCAGGATCTCCCTGGGACTTGTAGTTCTCTCTTCGACTGTATCCACTGGAGAGGGGAGGGGCCTCTGACCCAGGCATGTATCAGCAAGAGTGTAGAAGCAGAGCGACTCACTGAAGAGTGAAACTGATACATGCCCGGGTAAGAGGCCCCTCCCTTCTTCACTGTATACATTCGGAGAGAGAACTACAAGCCCCAGGGAGATCCCGTGGACACCATAGAGCAGAGCTGCCGATCAACGTCTCCCACCTCCCCCCTGCACGTTAAAAGGACAGCCAGGGGTGCAGGGGGAGATGCTGGGTCTTGGGGCCGACTGCAGCAACCCCTATAGCTCCGTCACTGGCTGCCTCCCACAGCTAATTGCTGGGAACCCCCACTGGGGTTCTTGTATGCAATCGGTGTTGGACCCCATTCACATTCTGCCATTGCTTACATTTATAATAGGTTTGTAACTTTCACAAGCAGGTAAATCTTGAAAACATTAAAAAAATTAAATTTAACCAGAGGACCCACTGTGTATTTGCAGCATATGCAGTGAATCCTCTGGTTAATTGTAACTGCTTAACAACGTTTCATGGGCCTCGCAATTGCTGACCTTAGTATATCATCAATGTTGCCAGCTAAATATTAGCTGTACATTTGGGTTCCTCTATTGCCCCAGGTTTTACAAAAAGGGCTCAATGTAAACCCAATCCACAGATATCTCTGCTACCAACTTATTAAAAAAAAACAAAAAACAAAAAAAAACACAACTTACTCCCTGAAAAAAAAGACACGCTCCCACTGAGAAGCCTCTCCTGCCTCCACCTAACAACTGCACTTTTATCTTCTCCATTAGTCCACCCCCCCCAGTTATTCCCTTTTGTATCACTTGACCCTTTCAGATTGTAGACTCTAATGAGCAGGGCCCTCTGATTCCTCATGTTGTAAAGCGCTGAGCAAATCCTGCATAATTATAATCATGCTCTTGGGTGCTGGGAAGAGAATTGTAACACTCACTACATGTACTGCTACAGGTCAGACTCAGAAAAAGAAACACAAAGTAAAAATTACCTGATATGCAAAGTTAACTGCTCCCCCCCCCCCTTTTTTATTTATTTCCGATATTCAGAAAAAAAAAACATAGTAAGTTCCCACAGACGGAGTTGGGGTAATTCTTAACATAGGTAAAGTTATAGTAATAAAGTGACATTGTCACAGAACATTTATAAAAGAAAACATGAACCTATAACTCATAATCCTTTAATGGGGATTAAAATCCATGAAGGACTTCCTAAAACCAAACTCCAGGCAAACGGCTAAATCACACAGTTAAAATAAATGTAATGTGTCCTCCCTAGGGCTATTTTACCCTGTGCACCTCTAAGCTGTTTTCGACAGCTTCCTAGCTTCTGCAAAGCTGCTGCTTATCAGATTTGGCATAGAGGCAGGAGAAGCAACTGCGTCCAGGACTTTTGTGGTGGTGGGGAGAGGTGGAGCAAGAGGTGTTGACTTATAGAAGTTCAATGTAAACTAAAGATTGCATGGCACTGGATCCAACCAATGCTTTGCTAAACAGATGTATTATGCTAGGGTCAAGAGTTGGGAGTACAATAGTTCCACTCCTCTTAAATGTAAAAATCAGCAAATGGTCCTTTGGACCACAACCACAGTATGCAAACTAGATGTTCAATCTAGCCCCATAGAAGAGGGCCAGACCTAGTTTGGTTAAATTTTTGGCGCCAAGCAGGTGATCAAAGGACTCTGTAATGAGAGGCAATGGGTAATGGTTCTTGGTAATCTTTATTCCACAGTAATCAAAGCTTGCAAGGATCCAAGGTGAGTGGGATATATTGGATGGATTCATGGTTAAAGCAAACTGTCACAGACAGTGGTCCGTATTCACAGAGAGAGAGCAACAGTCCAGGAAATACAAGAGTGTACCTGAGGCTGTGTGGAGATAAGGGTGCAATAGAGGTATCTGGGGCACACGTGAAGGAAAAGTTGACCCAGGATGCTCTGAGATTAGCTTGTGAGACAGGATACTCTGGGGCCATTACACGACATTGGAAACTCAGGGGTTACTGATTCACACAGGAGCACAGGGGTTACTGAAGACAAGGGTTTGCAGGGGTCACTGGAGATACTCAAGGTCTCTGAAAACATAGGGACATTCGGGTCACTGGAATCAAAGGAGACACATGACTACAGGAAACACAGAAGCACCAAGGTTGTTGGAGATACCACAGACAGGTAGTAGGTTGCTCAGCTTAGGCGTAGCGAGCAACTCGTCACCTAGCCCTTTAGATGGTGCTGCCTGCTGAATGGCTGTGGCACCTGCATTTCAGGTGAAAGCCATAACTGTTGGTGGCTGTGCTCTGGAGAGAAGACCAGACACTGAATCAGGGAGGAGGTGAGTGATAAGCTTTTCTCCACCCAGCTGCAAGTTTATCCTAGCAATAAGACTAGTTCCAGAAGTATACCTGCCATGTCAGGTAATGTTTTTATTATGCTGTAGGAAGGATGATCCGCACACCGGTTGTTGCTCTTAAAGAATCTTAAACAACTACTGCTATATATATATATATATATATATATATATATATATATATATATATATATATATATATAGAGAGAGAGAGAGAGAGAGAGAGAGGGTAAAATAAGTATTGAACACATCACCATTTTTCTAGGTACATATACTTCTAAAGGTGCTATTGACATGAAATTTTCACCACATGCCGGTAACAACCCATGCAATCCATACATACAGAGAAACCAAAACAAATAACTTTAGAAATTAGGTTATATGTAATAAAATAGACTGACACAGGGAAACTGAAATGTATTTAATACTTCGTACAAAATACTTTGTTGGTAATGACAGCTTCAAGAGACGCCTGCTGTATGGAAAAACTAGTTGCATGCATTGCTCAGGTGTGATTTTGGCCCATTCTTCCACACAGTCTTCAAATCTTGAAGGTTCTGTGGGCCTCTTCTATAAACTCTGATCTTTAGTTATTTCTATACATTTTCTATTGGATTCAAGTCAGGGCATTGACTAGGCCATTCTAGCAGCTTTATTTTCTTTGAAACTAATTGAGAGTTTCCTTGGCTTTGTGTTTGGGATCAATGTCTTGCTGAAAAGTCCACCCTCGTTTCATCTTCATGATCCTGATAGATGGCAGCAGATGTTTATTAAGAATGTTTTGGTAGATTTTTCCATCCATTCTTCCTTCAATAATCTGAAGTTTGCCAGTACCCTTATGCAGAAAAACAGCCCCACACCATGAAGTTCCCATCTCCAAACTTCACTGTTGGCATGTTTTTTTAGGGGTGATGTGCAGTGCCATTTGACCTTCAAACATGGTGTGTATTTATGGCATCCAAAGAGTTCAATTTTGGTTTCATCCAAACTATATTCGCCCAGTGTTTCACAGGCTTGTCTAAATGTTGTGCAGAAAACTCTAAATGAGCTTTAACATGCTTTTCTTCAGCAATGGAGTCTTGCGTGGTGAGCGTGCATACAAGCCATGGTGATTGAGTGCATTACTAGTTGTTTTCTTTAAAACAATGGTACCTGCTAATTGAAGGTCTTTCTGAAGCTCTCCACAAGTGGCCCTTGGCTCTTGGACAACTCTACTAATAATTCTTTTCACTCCTCTGTCAGAAATCTTGCGAGGAAGCACCTGGTCGTGGCTGGTTTATGTTGAAATAATGTTCTTTCCACTTCTGGATTATGGCCCCAATAATGCTCACTGGAACATTCAGAAGTTTACAAATTCTTGTGTAACCAATGCCATCAGTATGTTTTGCAACAATAAGGTTATGAAAGATCTGGAGAGAGCGCTTTGCTTTTACCCATCGTGAGATGTTTCATTTGTGACACCTTGTTATAGGCTAGTGATGGCGAACCTTGGCACTCCAGATGTTTTGGAACTGCATTTCACATGATGCTCATGCACTCTGCAGTGTAGTTGAGCATCATGGGAAATGTAGTTCCAAAACATCTGGGGTGCCAAGGTTTGCCATCACTGTTATAGGCCATAAGTTGAGACTGATGCAGCTGATATTAATTTGCACTAACAAGGGCCAGGACTGCTATATTTTATATTATATATATATATATATATATATATATATATATATATATATATATATATATATATATATATATATACACACACACACACACACATATATATATATATATATATATATATATACATACACACACACAAAATATTACCAAAAGTATTGGGACGCCTGCCTTTACATGCACATGAATTTGAATGGCATCCCAGTCTTAGTCCGTAGTGTTCAATCATGAGTTGGCCCACCTTTTGCATCTATAACAGCTTCAACTCTTCTGGGAAGGCTGTCCCCACAAGGTTCAGGAGTGTGTCTATGGGAATGTTTGGCCATTCTTCCAGAAGCGCATTTGTGAGGTCTGGTACTGATGTGGATGAGAAGGCCTGGCTCACGGTCTCTGCTCTAATTCATCCTAAAGGTGTTCTAGCCGGTCGAGTTTAGAACTCTGGGGAGGCCAATCAAGTTCCTTCACCCCGAACGCGCTCATTCATGTCTTTATGGACCTTGCTTTGTGCGCTCATGCGCAGTCGTGTTGGAACAGGAAGAGGCCATCCCCAAACTGTTCCCACAAAGTTGGAAGCAGGAAATTGTCCAAAATGTCTTGGTATTTCGATGCCTTAAGAGTTCCATTTACTGGAACTAAGGGGCCAAGCCTAGCCCCTTAAAAACAAACCCCACACCATAATCCTCCCTCCACCAAATAATTTGGACCAGTGCACAAAACAAGGTCCATAAAGACATGGATGAGCGAGTTTGGGGTGGAGGAACTTGACTGGCCTGCACAGAGTCCTGACCTCAACCTGATAGAACACCTTTGGAAAGAATTAGAGCGGAGACTGTCCACATCAGTACCTGACCTCACAAATGCGCTTCTGGAAGAATGGTCAAACATTCCCATAGACACACTCCTAAACCTTGAGGACAGCCTTCCCAGAAGAGTTGAAGCCGTTATAGCTGCAAAGGGTGGGCCAACTCAATATTGAACCCTACGGACTACGACTGGGATGCTATTAAAGCTCATGTGCGTGTAAAGGCAGGCATCCCAATACTTTGTTAATTTAGTGTTTATATAGATATCTCTCTCTCTCTCTCTATATATATATATATATATGATGATGTAGCAGAGTGAGTCTATAATGATAGGTGATCTTAGGTATTGGATTGTACGTGCACCCTACACCAACTCCCAGTCTTCACCACGTGAGGCACTCTCTCCCCCAATGGGGTTTGAACTCACCAAAAAGTTGAAAAAAGCAAGCCTTAATCAAACAATTCCTTCAGTCAGACTCCCATCATCATCTTAGAAGGCAGGCAAATGTTGTACTCCAAACGGATTCAGAAAAAACAGAAATGCTAACATAGCGTAATCCTGCTTTTATTAAAGATACCCATAAAATGCAGCCAACCCTAATTCCAATCTATGTACATTTATAAGCTTTTCTGACTTTAACAGAGGGCCCTTTACTACTCAAGATCTCTGTTGAAGTCAGGAAGTGACGAACCACGTCAGGGTGTGGCTATTACAGCCTAACCAGAAGTGACGAGTGCGCTTCACCGTCAGCGGTTTCCAACTAGGAAGTGATTGTAAACGTCGTGTATGCAACACGAGCGGGACTAGGACCAGGGGATTTGGTGAATACACACTCTGTTTTTTGAAATGTTCATCTAAAAAACTTATAAATGTACGTAGATTGGAAGTAGGGTTGGCTGCATTTTATGGATATCTTTAATAAAAGCAGGATTATGCTATGTTAGCATTTCTGTTTTTTATGAATCAATTTGGAGTACATTTGCCTGCCTTCTGATGATGATGGGAGTCTGACTGAAGGAATTATTTGATTAAGGCTTGCTTTTTTCAACTCTTTGGTGAGTTCAAACCCCATTGGGGGAGAGAGTGCCTCACGTGGTGAAGACTGGGAGTTGGTGTAGGGTGCACGTACAATCCACTACCTAAGATCACCTATCATTATCACCATACTCACTCTGCTACATCATCATAGTGAATAATACACCCACTTGTGGAGTTGGACATTTATCCAGCACTAGCGCTGTTTTAACATTGGACTGTTTATTGATTAGACTGTTTTTATATGTTTCTTTTTTGTTTTTTATTATTTTATCACTGTACTATACGATTATTCCTATTATTTTACTTTAAACGACTGCTATCTCACTGGATCCCTAAAAGGGATTAATGGGATTATAGCATTATTGCTACTAATATTATTGCATATTTTGTTCTGCCTGTATATACTGAGAAGGAGACTCAGGATTGAAGGGATAATTTGGCGCTGAGCAGTGTACTGAAGGCCTGATTTGTGCACTCTTTTGTATATATAGATATCTATATATATCTATATACATACATACAGAATTTTTTTTCAAAGTTTGCCTAAAGATCATAATAAAGAGTACACTTACATTCCATGCAGAAAAATAAATACATCTTAAAGGGACTTTACACTTTCAACGTGCACTGAAGTGGCTGATAAGTTTGAGATATAAACATAAATATTATATAAACAGCTGTTGATAAATAGGAATCCTAGGTATATTTTCAACACAATCTGTATTTTTAGGCAAGGGACGATGGTAAATACCTTATACGTGCTGTAAAATATTAGTAAGACTTAAAGCAACAGTATCTCTTAGATTGTAAGCTCTAATGAGCAAGGCCCTCTGATTCCTACTGTATTAAAGTGTATTGTATTTGTACTGTCTACTCTCAAGTTGTAAAGCGTTACGTAAACTGTTGGCGCTATATAAATCCTGTATAATAATAAATAATAACAACATAGAGCGCTGTAAACAACAGAATTAGAATTGCATTTTACCTTGTTTAATACTCCATAGCTGTGTTACCAGTAAATAATAATGTAGAAAGTGTACAATTCCCTTATGGTTACTGACATCACTAGAAGCATCTATCAAATTGATTAATAAAACCAATTTTACTCTCCACCAACTGACTTCTCTAGGGTAATTTAACAGTAAACCAGTAGTGTCCAAAGGCTACGTTCTGATAACAGAGATATATGAACGGGTTAGAGAACTGTTGTACAAGTGAAATTAAAGCTTTATTTTTCTGTTGCTATGAAGAGTAAACCCTGACCGTATTTGTGTATATGGAGAGCTAAACTGGCACATATTTATTACATGACAAATGTATTCGTCATGTAATTGTTATTATTTAGAAGGAGAATTTGCCCCCCAAAAAATTATCATTTAATGCAATACTACATTCATATAATACTGTAGATTATATAATTATAATATGTTTAGCTCTGTGTAGAAGGATGTAGAAATGGTTTATTATTCCGATTGATACTGAAGCATGGTATATGGAGATTCGTTCTTGCTAAACCAGTCTACTAACCATCTATGAGGAGGTGAGTTGCCATCTAGATAAAGGAAGGCCTGTAGACGTGGTGTATCTGGATTTTGCAAAGGCATTTTATACAGTTCCCCATAAACGTTTACTGTACAAACCAAGGTCTGTCGGGATGCACCATAGGGTGAGTACATGGACTGAAAACTGGCTACAGTGGCGAGTTCAGAGGGTAGTGATAAATTGGAATACTGGGCATGGTCTGGTGTGGAAAGCGGGGTCCCCCAGGGTTCTGTCCTGGGACCAATCCTATTTAATTTATTCATAAACGATCAGGATGATGGGATAAACAGCTCAATCCCAGTATTTGCAGACGATACAAAGCTAAGCAGGGCAATAATTTCTCTGCAGGATGTGGAAACCTTACAAGAAGATCTGAACAAATTAATGGGGTGGGCAACTACATGGCAAATGAGGTTTAATGTAGAAAAATGTACAATAACGCATTTGGGTATCAAAAATATGAATGCAATCTACTCACTAGGGGGAGAACCTCTGGGGGAATCTAGGATGGGGGTCCTAATAGATGACAGGCTCAGTGGTGGCATGCAATGCCAAGCTGCTGCAAGCAAACAGAATATTGGCATGCATTAAAGAGGGGATTAACTCCAGAGATAAAACGATAATTCTCCCGCTCTACAAGACTCTGGCTTGGTCGCACCTGGAGTATGCCATCCAGTTCTGGGCACCAGTCCTCAGGAAGGATGTGCTAGAACTGGAGAGAGTCCAGAGAAGGGCAACAAAGCTAATAAAGGGACTGGAGAAATTTAGTTATAAGGAAAGGTTACGAGCACTGAACGTATTCTCTCTGAAGAAGAGATGCTTGAGAGGGGATATGATTTCAATGTACAAATACCATACTGGTGACCCCACAATAGGGATAAAGCATTTCTGCAATAGGGAATTTAAAAAGACACAAAGCCATTCACTAAAATTAGAAGAGAAGCAGTTTAACCTAACTGCATAGAGGGTTCTTTACTGTAAGAGCAGTTTTCAGCAGCAGGTTTTAGCAGGGAGCATCGAAAATTTAAAAAATGATAAAGTTCCATGCACACTGGGCGTTAAAAAAACTTTATAAAAATGCCAGTAGCTTTGCAGTGAGTCTTTCAACGTTTTTTTGCAATTGCGTTTATTAGCGTTTATTTTTTTTTTTCTCAATGGATCAAAAATGTTAAAAAAACACTGGTGAGCCAGAAAATACTCCACTGAGTGAAGCGCAAAGCAGGAACTTCTTCCGGCATTGGCTTCATTCCCAGGAGCCTCTCATGGGGCCCCCTAACGGCCACGGGCCCTCGGGCAGTGGGTCCGTCTGCCCCTGCACCTCAGGCTATCATGGTAGCCATACAAGAAAGCGATACCCTAGAGTTACCTAAAGGCCTGGGTCAGTTTGGGCTTTTGCCAGTGGGTAATAGCAGCTCGATTTGACATTGCTTTGAGACACTGCGTATATTTAGAGCAGCCTCTTTCAACCAGGGTGCCCAGGCACCCTGGGGTACCTTCAGTTTTCTTCAGGGGTGCCTTGGAAAAATGCATAAAATTTGCCCAAAAATGTATACAAGTCAGCAGGTGGATCAAGCCTGCTTTTTAGTTACACAAAGCCACATGTTTTTATTGTGCACCATTTGAACCTTCCAGCTACCAGTGTCCTAATAACCAGTGAGGTCATCAGTGTTGATCGCCTGCACAGCTTCCTTGTTTGACCCTTCCCTGCCCCTCTCCGTCAACACTGGGGTCACATTAGCTGAGTGTAAATATTGGAATACTAGTCAGTACCAGTTTGGATAAGTTTATTTGCTTTGAAAGAATAAATCACCTTGAATGTTGGGTGTCCTACGTGTGTCGATGCTGTCGCATTATGTAAAACTATTGGAATAGTTATTTACATTTCAGAATGGGGTGCCTTGAGTCCATAATTTTAAAGGGTGCCTTGATTGAAAAAATGTTGTGAAGCACTGATTAAGAGCACTTTGATGGGTGTATTTGACCTGCAGTTAAAAGTGGAACTAAACCCTCTTATCCTTTATAGACAGGTTGCTATCTTAGTCTCTGTTTGCCGTGGTGCTGCACAAATGAACAGTTATGCCACCAGCCATTTAATGGCTTGACAGATTTGTTGAGAGTGTAAAGCCGCTGTGACAGGTAATGACGGAATGCCATGAATGTAACTGTTTTGGGAAACAATTAAATCTATAGGTTTAGTTCCGCTTTAACCTCCTTATGCAAGCTGATTTTACATTCCCAACAGTTTGACACAAATCTTTAATCCGACATTGCTTATATCTCCAAAGTACCAAAAGATGTTTAACATAAACAAAAAACATGGTCTTTCCAAGGACCCTTTCACCCTTTCGCATACCTGCACAGAGGAACTCTCCAAAATCCAGCTGTCTGCTGAATGTGGGAGATACTTCATTATACGTACTGTAAGTGATATGACTAAAGCTTTAGGGTTTTTTTTTTTTTTTTTTAACACCTTGTCTACCGGCCATTTCTGACATTTCTCACATACATGTAAAAATCTGCATTTTTTGCTAGAAAGTTACTTAGAACCCACAAACATGATATATTTTCTGAAGACCCTGGAGATTAAAATGGTGATTGTTGCAATTTTTGTTGTCAATCACAATATTTGTGCAACCATTTATCAAACACACGTTTTCAAACAATACACTTTGGTGAATTTTAGCACACACAAACACAATATAATACAATTTTTTTTGGTAAAATATAAAAGATGCTGCTACGCTGAATACATAGATACCAACATGTCACTCTTTAAAACTGCACACGCCCATGGAATGGCCACAAACTAAGGTACATTCAATTATCAATAGGCAACGCGTAAAAAGCCATTACAGGTTACCAGTTTAGAGCTAAAGGTGAACTCTGGCACTAGAATTATTGCTCTACTTCTGAGGATTGTGGCAATACCTGCAGTGCCATCATCAATTATATATGTATGTGGGAGCTACAAGCACATTGCGCTGGTTAACTAGTTGGCTTGTAAACAAACAGCCAAAACCAGAAGTGATGAAATCCAAGTGGTTAAAGTATGACCGTATCTAACAACCTAGCTATTAAATAAAATTTAAAAAATTAAATTAATTAAATTAAATATCGAAAAAAATGCTAAAAGCATTTAAAAATAAAGCCAAGACATTTTATTTTATTTTGTATAGAGTAGGAAGTTGCCACCAAAACCAGTATCCCATTTGGAAGAATTTTTCAGCTATTTGTGATCTGGTAACAACCCAATATTTTGGATTTTTTTCCGCCTTTTAGTGCTGGCGACAATGGCCAGCAGAACTAAGGGAGGCAGAGCCTCCCTAACAGGAACACCAGTAAGAGCCTGAAAAGGGGTTACAACCCCTTCACATGCTATCCAAAACTTTAAAAAATGGCTTTAGTTACACCTTCAAGGATAAGTTCACCTTTAAAAATAAATAAATGCACATCTTTTTGCAGCTAAAAAAATGTGCATTTATTATTTTTTTACTTTTAGTCTGTAAAGCATTGCACCCGCAATCATCAGATCACGGGTGCCATGCAGGACGGGAAGGATTTCACTCAACAGAAGAAGCAACAGCACAAAGAACACATTCTACTGACTGTAAGTTATGTCCCTTGTGCTGTTGTTTGCACTTTTTATTTTGGCTGCACTTAGGCTTTAATGAATAGCCCTTTAAGAAGGTTTATTTAATTTATTCATAGGCAGATTAATAACTATGGGTATTTGATTCATACTAGAGCCTCACAGTAAAGACAGGTTTGCTGTTTATTACTAATATTTATTCTGATTGGAGCTCTGCTTTAATGAGCCTAAAGGCATTAGTTTAGCAGAAAAACATTTCTATCAATTATTTTAAAAAGTTGTCAGCAAGGCTTTTATTATCCCTACCACAGTAAAGACATTTTGTGAGCTCCTCAGCCAGTTGCATTTCATACTATGCTGGCAGAGAATACAGAAATGAGGGTAGTAATCTGTGTTGTGTATTGAGCTAATCCAGATGTCATCACTTGGCTCCTAACACCCAGATTTCACGGCACATGCTTTATGTTAAAAGACCATTTGATTCTTAAGATTGGTGTATATCAATCCAGAGAGTAATAACTCGCCCATTCTGCTGCTGGACCAATGATGTTAGTTTCTGGTACAGCAATCCAGCACTACAAGCAAACGGTCTATAAATGTTTAGTGACTGAAGAACTCACTCAAGAAAACGTAGCCATTCAGTATTGCAGTCAAGGACTAACTGCTCCCGAAGCCGATTCAGATGTCTGTAATTTTCTACAATAAAAGGAGAGTGGAAGCGACTGACAGCCTTTGTACTGAGAAGAGAGAAAAGAAGAATTCAAGGTTACTAAGAAATCAGTTATGTAATCACTGAGAACAATTTGACTCAATTTTATTAATTTTTTTATTTTTTTTGAACTTTCACCAAACCTTAGAATAAATGGATTGCAATAAAAAATAGCTCCATTATGGAGAACTTAGGTTCTGTTGATTCATATATCCCTTCTTATAAATAGAGCAGCAGGTTACTATGGTGAAGAGCACCGAGGATGTCTTTCATGGAATACATAATACACGTTTGCGAACATAAGGACATTTTTATGAACTGAACAAATAAAATGCTGTACCCCCCCCTCAACCAATCTTGTTTAGGAACGTGAAAAGGATTATGCTCATTTGAATAAATATGTGCTGTGTAACTGTTCCCACTGGATTATGGTAATTGGATCACATTTAAATAAAGGGCAATAAAATGAACATGTGCTTACTTGTTATGACAGGGTTATTGGATATGAGTGTTGGTGCAGCAAATGTTCATGATTCAAAAAGCGGAAAAAGAAAGAGGGCTGCCAGTGCTAGGATACATTCACATCCAAGCGATGTAACGTGACGTATTTTGCGTTAAGTATTTTGGCACAACAGCCCATTGACTTGAAAAGGCTGCCTGTCACGCGACAAACATTGCAACTGAGCTGAAGTACTAATTTTTGGCACTGAGCCGAGCGCGTTTGGAGACATGCGTTTTTTTCCTGTGACAAAACGTGTCACTGCTACCCTTTTGGGGTGCAATTAGGAAACAATTATTTATTGTTTTGGAATGTTTTTAGCAGGTTTCTGCCTGCGTTTCCAAGTCACTCAGGTGTGAATGCAGCCTTAGGGCTTAGTAAAGTTTAGATTAATGGTAGGTTTAGCATTCAGGGTTAAATTGTTTGTAACCCTAAAATATAAAAAAATGGATCCTGTTCCCTTATAGCAGATTAAACAGTACAGTGCTTGTGCTGTCTAACCTGCCCTGCTCTAAACTGTAAAAAACCTGGCTGATCCTGTCTGCTTCTGTCCCCCTGTAAACTGACCACGGTTTATCATGACTGTTGAGCCCTGACACCATGGTCATTTTACGTGCCTCCATCATGTTAGTAGTACATACAAGTTTGAATAATGTCACTGCCTGCCCCTATCCTTTATCCAGCGAGAACGCACAGTGTAAGTTTTTTGTTTTAAAGGATGCCTCTCACGTGTTTTCCGGCCGCTCTGCTACTCCAATCCATGGCTACAGCGGGAGGGGCTGAGCAGCCAGCATGGCGGGCATGTGACCTCATGGCTGTTGTCAGAGGGAGAGCTCGACCCCTCCAGCTGTAGCCCTGGATCGGAATAGGAGAGCGGTCGGGAGTCACGTAACTGGCCTGAAGATCTATAAAAAAAAAAAAAAAAGGGTATTTAAAGATTTAAAGGCATCTATTGCAATAAACACTTACACTGTGCGTGATTGCCTGATAAATGACAGACGGCTGACAGTGAATTGATTTTTCAATTACAAACACTTTAATTAGCCGTTATAGCTCAATTCCGCTATATATAAATGATAATTAAAATAGTCCCCCTAGCACCTGGAAACAAAGACTTTAGCTATTGCTGCAATACTTACCTCCTCTTCAGCGCTGCCCTATGCAGTCTCATGCTCTGTGATCCAGTGTTGCTCCTCTTCCAAGCTGAATGATGCTTGATGTCAATCCACGCACTTCCTGTGAGTGCAGGGCATCATGGACCTGCCTACGGGGGGTGTAAAACCAAAGCGCCCCACACCAATAATATAAGGATGCAGAGAAGAGCACACTCTGGACCTTTGAAGATCACCCAGTGCCGATATGAAAAGGAAGATGACGTGGTTTCTCACGTGGCAAAAAACAAAAAGTTTACAACAAAACAAAAAAAAATAAAAAATAAACATAAATGGGGGGGGACACACACCTCCAGGGGATGCTGGAGGTTTTATGGCATTTACATTTTATGGGTCAGGCATGTGCTCTCAATATTAATTTTGTAAAAAAACCTGCTATGGTATACTGTAGCATTACAGGTTTTACATTCACATATATGAGCTTCCACATGTGTGTGCACCTAAATGCTGAAAAAAGGAAATATACCAAAATTCCTAAATATGGAAGAAATCATCTGAATGTTAAAATGTATATTAACAAAGGTTATCAGATTGTCAAAATAAAATCTGGGGATATTTTACTGACCACACCCACTCGTATCCATGCCCATATTTGTAGCCAAACCCACAAAATCACACCGTCATTTTTAACATGCCCTCTAACAATTGGTCAGAGACATTTGACAAGAGGCAGACAGTCAATGTATAAAGCCAAAATACTTTGGGCACGCTGAGCAGCAAAATGATAACATAACACATAACATGTCTTGGCTAATTGTGAGACTTGCCAAATTGCTGTGGTAGTGGGCGGGGCATTTAGGGGTATGGTTGAAAAAACCTTAGCACACACTGCCCTGGGTCAAGATTAGGAATGCAAGTTTCAGGAGTAGGTAATGCACAGGACGCATTTCAGGAACAAATAAAGCAGAACTTGACAAATTTGCTTTGAATCTAGGAGCCAGCTAAAAAAAGTTAGGAGCCAGATTTTTTGAACTGACACATCTTATGGGTGGAACATGTAACATGTTCCTGAAGGTGAACTTATCCTTTAACCCTTTCACAGCCAAAGACGTTCGTGGGTTTTTTGCACATATTTATAAAATCATTTGAGGCCTGAAGATTACATAAACAAGAACAGGGCTTCCATCATAACAAGTATAGAGTATGGTGGTCCCATCCCTTACACAGTAGACCATAGAAACAAGATTCCCCCTTGGAATGGGACTTTGACAGACCACCAACTCTTGAAATAAAAATTATATATGTTTTATTCAATCTACTAAAAAAGATGTGAAAGCGTCTATAACAAACAGGATAAAAAATCATTCCATACAAAATTGATACAGAATCAAAACAGAGAATGTATACAAGGTGAAAATGTTGGATATACTCTCATGGGGGCAGTGTACCCCAATACCCTAAGTCGAAGGAAGGTGAAGGAAGCTGCACCAGTAATTAAATACCAAACATGTCAAACCTTAAATTTGTGTGCGCCCATGAAATGGCGACAAACTCCAGTACCCTATATTTTCTATAGGCAATGTTTCAAAAGCCCCTATAGGTAATCGGTTTAGTGTTACGGAGGTTTAGGAAACACAAAATATCAGTAAAAAAAACATATTAAAAGTAAATTTTAGGGGGCACAAAAACACAATACATTACCCAATTTTTTGGGTAAAATATAAAAGCTGAGGTTGCACCAAGTAAATACAGTAGATATCCAACATATCAAACCTTAAACATGGCAGTACCCTATATTTTCCATAGGTGATGCTTTAAAAGCCCCTATAGCTCATCAGTTTAGCATTACGAGGGGGGTGGATTCGGGCGGCACCCCAGGCACCAGGACTAACCTTCTTGTCGCCATGGCGCCTGGGATTTGTCGAGCCCTGAAGTAAAGCACAGACTTGACCAAAGTTTGAGCAAAACTGAATCAATCAAGCTAAATATTTTAGGGCTTTGTTGTTACAAATGTATACTTTCATACATCTGAACTGAATCAGACCCTAGATGTAACTTTTGTTTTTTTTTTTACACTTCAGAATTCATAACCATATCTTTGCCTAGAGATCCACTTTAAAACACCATAAATGGTACCTTGTCTTTGCTCTCTGCTCCCCTACCATAATTTGATAAGTCCAGTGTCAGCCCCTCACTCTCTCCCTCCTTGAAACTTCCAGGCAAAAATGTATCTGCACTGTGAAGGTGTTATTCTATTACTGCTGGAGGCAATTGCATATAGAGATTACGGGCCAGCATTTCTTTTCTCCAGCTCTTCCATTGCAGCGGTGGGAGCTGTGCAGGCATCAAACTAATATGGGGGCACTCGTGAAGTGTGACAGTGTGCAAAGAAAAGTAAAGCTGCCCCGTCATACAAGTAATATTTCCAAACATGCGCAAGATGAAGTATCAGGGCACAAATGAATTCACAACTGTGGATTTGCATCAGCACAGTGGGACTAATATGTTAGTGCTTCTACCCACCGGGAAAAATTGTTTCCCAGGAACAGACCCCTCAATACAGGGAGAATGGTAACCATATCTTAAAAGATAAGTTCATCTTTGGGAACATGTTAATCAAATCCTTTCTATTACTTTATATGAAAACGACATTGACACAATACAGACAAAACCACAAAAATAGAAATCACACCAAACCAAACCCCCCCAGAAAGAAAAAAAACAAAAAAACCCCCAAAAACCCAAACCCCTTCCCTTCAACAAGCCCCGCCAACCAGCTCCCCCCCACGTGGAGTATATATAACACACAAAAAAAGGGAATAACAATATCCAGCATTACAAAGTACACAGTACACATTGGTTGACATGATACCTAAGTCATAGATTGAAGCCATCTAGACCAGATAACATCAAACTCATTCAGGGAGTTCCTTAGGGAATATGTATGCTTTTCAAAAAAGAATGATCCTATTGAGATCTATAAATCAATCAGACACAGTCGGTGGATGTGGAGAGGTCCACTTAAGAGCATCCTGTCTACAGGCAACAAAAAGTGCGCGCCTTATAGTATTACCAGTAGGGGAGGGGTAGATAGAGGTGTCACAGTAACCCAATATACATATAAGCGGTTCAACCGGGAAATTAATATCCAATAGCCTATTTAATGTACCAATCACCTCCACCCAGTATCTCTGAAGTTTTGGACATCGCCACAAACTAGCACAGGCTGGCTCAGATTTCAATCCAATTGCACAGAGAAACTGCAGAGTTCTAAAGACCCTATGGAGAATAAAAATCTGGGTCAGTCCGTGTGATGGAGAAAGAGACACCATGGACGGGGACCGGAGGACATCAACCCAAATCTCCTCAGAGATGGGACCAGTATCTTTCTCCCAGCCAACCCGAAAACGAATGGGGAAGTTCAATAGAAACCCCTCTGACAGTACCCTATAAGTAACCGAGGTAAGACCCTTTGTTCTTAGCAGAAGAAAACTGGGCATGTAGAGCATGTCTTAATTGAAGGAATTGGTAAAACCAGTTGGATTCTACAGAGAACTCTCCCCTCAGATCTTCAAAGGATTTAAGTATACCATTCTGATATAGCTGAGCTAAAGTAGTTACTCCTAGTTCTGCCTATCTCTGAAAGCCTCTAAGAGCCAAAATTTGAGAAAGTCTATCATTTTCCCATATGGGAGTGTATCTAGTGGGATATGAGACACCCAACATTTTTGTTAACTGTATCCCATACTTTACAGATTAACATACAAGTAGGCATATCAGCAAGCGAGACACCCCCTCTTGCACCATCAAGGACAAAGCGTGGCGATCGACCCTTAAATGCAAGAGAAAATAATCGTCGAGCATCAAAGGATATCTGTTCAGACTCCCATCCGGCAAAATGCTGTAATTGGGAGGCGAGAAAATATAGCCTTGGATTAGGAACTGCCAGGCCGCCGGCATTTGTGGGATGCTGTAAAGTCTCCAGTTTGATACGAGGGGTTTTGTTCCGCCATATTAATCGCCTAAATATAGTGTTTATCTTAATAAAGATCCGCATAGGAATCCAAATCGGGGCATTATGTAAAAAATAGAGAAGCTGAGGCATCCATATCATCTTTATTAAATTGATACGACCTATTAGCGATAAAGGGAGCTTAGTCCAGGTTTTACTCTGATTCTGAAATCTAATAAGTAGTGGAAATATATTATCTACAATATAAGACTGTGGGGAGTGCGACATAGTTATACCCAAGTATTTTATAGATGATACAACCTTAAAATGAGAAAGTATAGGTGGTAGTGGATCCAGAAGGGTGTCTAAAGGCATCAACATGGATTTCTCCCAGTTTATACCTAGACCGGAAAACCTTCCAAACTCCTTAACGTGTTCCATTACCACCGGCAGGGATGAACAGACATTAGACATGAAAAAGAGAAGATCATCCGCATATAGTGATATCTTTTCTTCCATGTCTCCCCTAATCAGAGCAGTAACATCAGGAGAGGCCCGTATAACACATGCCAAAGGCTCTATGGCCAGGGCAAAAAGCAGGGGAGACAGCGGACACCCCTGCCTAGTGCCCCGGGAAAGTCTGAAACTAGGAGATTGAAGGCCATTCATCCTAACTGATGCCCCCGAAGCAGTGTATAACAACCGGACCCACTTACAAAAAACAGAGCCAAGCCCGAATTGATCAAGAATGGCCCACAAATATGGCCATTCGACACAATCAAAGGCCTTGATTGCGTCTAGTGCTAAGAAAGCCCTGAATGGCCTGGGGCCAGAACCTGCATATTTAAATATGCACGTCTGATATTAAATGCAGTTAATTTGTTGGACATAAATCCTACCTGATCTGGATGAATAATACTGTTGTTAATAACCTTGTTTAGTCTAGTTGCAAGTATCTTCGCAAGTACCGTATTTATCTGCATATAACGCACACTTTTTTCCCCTTAAAATCAGGGGAAAATCGCGGGTGCGTTGTCACGGAACGCCCCACACTCCGCTTGAGTGCTTCCGTCATATACCGCTTCCTAAGTTCTGGAACACGAGTCCAATGGATCTGGCTATAGGAACCCCAAGAACTAGACAACACCAGTCTTGGAGTACATCAGAACTACCTTTATTTTGAGATCTCACAGACCTTTATACAGCAGGGATGACTCAAAGCTAACCTAATTAACATGACCTAATTTACTACAAAATGTACCCAGACCAGATGACAGTCTTGTGGGCACCGAGCTTCACACATTAATACAATTAACAATACAAACAACAATCTCCCCCCTCCTCAGCCTAGACCATTCGTCTATTAGCCAGGGCTGGTGGCTAATGTGATCAGCTCTCTCAATTAACATAAACACATGTTGATAACACCAGCATCTCCTCACAGGATGTGTCCCAGCAGAATGAATCAGTCTTATCAGCAGGGGGCTGCTGGAGGAATCCCCCCTCCCTCTTCAGGGACACAAATATACAGTAAGGAGTCCCCATACAATATATACATGACTGAGTCCGATTAATACAGTTCAGACTGGATTTCTCATTCACCTCAAATGCTAGGGCCCATAATCGGTGGGCAACAGGCTTGCACACAGTCCTCTCCAACAGCCTCCGCTCTGGCCATGCCCGTGACATGCGTGTTATACGCCGATCCCCCGCTGACTGTGAGCAGAGGAGCGAGCGCCGCCGACATACATACCTAGCCGAGTGTACTCGGCTAGGTTCGGCTAGCTCCGCTCACAGTCACGCCCAGTCCCGCCCTATGATGGACATAACACAGGGACTGGGCGTGACTGTGAGTGGAGCTAGCCAAATCTAGCCGAGTACACTCGGCTAAGTATGTATATCGGCGGCGCTCGGCTCCGCCCACAGGACTACGAGAGGAGCCAAAAGCAGCCGAGAGACGCAGGACCGGCTCTATGTCTCTTGGCGGCGCCATATTTAAAAACTGCAGTGTCACTGGGCAAGGCTGCAAATGACACTACAAGGCTGCAGATGACGCTAAAAGGCTGCAAATGACACGACAAGGCTGCAAATGACACGACAAGGCTGCAGATGGACACTGACAAGGCTGCAGATGGACACTGACAAGGCTGCAGATGGACACTGACAAGGCTGCAGATGGACACTGACAAGGCTGCAGATGGACACTGACAAGGCTGCAGATGGACACTGACAAGGCTGCAGATGGACACTGACAAGGCTGCAGATGGACACTGACAAGGCTGCAGATGGACACTGACAAGGCTGCAGATGGACACTGACAAGGCTGCAGATGGACACTGACAAGGCTGCAGATGACACAAGGCTGCAAATTACACTACAAGGCTGCAGATAACACTAACAAGGCTGCAAATGACACTACAAGGCTGCAGATGGACACTGATAAGGCTGCATTGATATGCATTTAAATGTAAGTTTTTTTCCTTAAAATTCCCTCCTAAACTTGGGGTGCGTGTTATACGCCGCTGCATGTTATACGCCGATAAATATGGTATTTTAACGCCTGTAGATAATACAGAAATTGGTCTATAAGATTCAGGATGTAGCAAATTTTTATCTTTTTGGGTATGACTACTATTATGGGTTGTCCCATAGAGTTTGGGAACTGGCCCATATGAAAAGCCTCATTTAGTGTGCTAAGAAGAGCGGGAAGCAATTCTTTACATTTTTTATAGGTCTCAATAGGGAGGCCATCGGTCTCTGGGGCCTTAGCATTGGGAAAACTAGCCACTGCATTTTCTACTTCCATTAAAGTGAGTGGGGCATTGAGAATTTCTCGCTCTTCAATTGAAATAGCCAGGAGATCAATACTGGCCATGTAACTAGATAACTCTGCAAGGTTAAAATCTGCCCTGGAAGTATATAAATCTTGATAATAGGACTTAAAGATAGATATAATTGAACTAGTCTGGTTACAAACCTCCCCCTCTACATTCGTTAAAGCTGAAAAATGTGTAGGGTTAGATTGGGCCCTTACTATCTGAGCCAATAATCTTCTGTTCGCTTCTCACTCAGCCCAGCTAAATCTCTTCTGAAAAAAAAGTTTATTCCTGGCCCTAGATTCCAACAGTTCATTCAGCCTATTTTGAGATGAAAGCCATTCCTGTTGGATATCCGGAGAAGGATTTTGAATATATATGGCTTCCGCCGCAAAGGTGTCAGCCTTCGCCAGCTCGAGCTCTCTACGGGAAGCACTTTTGATAATGCTTATATTCTGGATTAACAATCCCCGAAGATAGGCCTTACAGATAGTTACATGCATGTTCCACCCGTTTTTAGGTGGAATGCCTTCTACAAAAAAAAATAAAGAAATTGTAAATGTATATTTTTAACTTGCAAAAAAAGTGATTTATATTTTTTTTTAAAAAGTGAACTTATCCTTTAACAGGATCAACATATATACAATAGCAAGTCAAACACATACCTGCTTACAGTGACCCAGTTGGATGGCACTTTAGACACCAAGGAATTCTTCACTTCTATTAAAAACTTTAAAAAAAAAATCAATATGAGTAAAATAAAATTTACAGCATAAAAAGAAAATGCAACCTAAGTTTTGTAGTACAGATGCAAGAAAATGAAAAGGTACAATAACAAAAGTACCAAACCCTGTTAGGTTTGTTAACAACCACTTTGAACGCACAAGCATGATCAATTTTGATTAAAGGAAACCTGTACTAAAAAACAAACTGGTCATTACTTATTCCTGTCTGAGAACGCCATATAATCCTGTTACTTATTCCCTCCAAAAAATTAAATGCATTTTTACATTAAACTTCTCCAACTACTATTATATCTATACAACAAGGACATACAAAATAGCTATTCCTCATTGTGCCCCAGTGACATGATCCCAAAACGCTTCCTAATATGACTGCTGATTACATTCATACATTTTCCACTCAGCTCTGCCCCCTTCCAAGGCAAGAGGAGCGAGGCCAACAGTAAACTCAGGGAATTAAGCCAGTATTTCCATCAGGGTGGCCCGTCCATTAAGGGCACACAGGCGCCAACCCCCCCTGTCCATCGCCGCCTCCCCTATCCATGCGTCCGCCCCTTTCAAGACACCAGCGCAAGGATTCCAATGCGGAGGGGCTGTTTTTTTGAAGCGCTGATTAGAGCCAGAGGCTATAATAGGCTTCAATATAGGGTAGGCTCGGGTCGCAGAGAGTGCACCAAGGTGTGTTACAACAGCGAATCAATATTCGCTGTTGTAACACTGATCTTCCTCCCGGCCAATCAAGAAGCAGGTTTTGACACTGGTCATCCGACTGGCTGAAAGGACAGGCAATCCTATTGGACGCCTAGTAGGAGGAGGGGAGGAGCTGGAAGCCGCCATGGAGGAGAGGACTCGGAGCTGAGCCGCTGCACCATGCTGCCTGCCACACACCACGATGGGGTAAGTGCCAGACCGACCAGCAAACAGCAGGGGGTGGGTGCCGCTCGGGGGGATGGGTGGTCGTTTGCCCCCCCCAATAAAAAAACACCAGCTTCCACTGATTTCCATAATAGTGGACATTAGGTTTCAAAGCTCTTTACATACCTGCATTCTGTATATTAGAATGCCACGAATGTACTTACAAAAGCGGTTGGCCAACGGGGAGCACAATATGGAGATCAAAAAGGCATATGTAGCCAAAGGAGCCAGCTCCTTTTCTTTTCCCATTGATATGTATATAATTTATCCCTGTCCTCTCTTCAGCCCTTCTTTATCCTCCTCCCTCTGTACAGATGGTTCCGGCTAAAAATATCTTCCACCTCATTCTAGGGGGAAAACCCCATTACCTCCCACCAGGGTTTCCAGATATCTTCATATTTCTTTATGCAACCTTGCCTAACATGTACAGATTTTTCCTTCCAAATTGCCTCATTCATGCCTCGCTCCTATTCTGTACAAGATGGAGGTAAGACCGATTGCCACCTTTGTGCTATCAATTTTCTTGCCTGAAATAGACGTCTAAGGATTGCAATCTGGGTACATCCGGGGTTTCCGTCCCCCTCTTTGAAACCGCCACCCCCTCTGGGGAATCAAAAAACAGAGTCACCCGCAGTCTCGCTGGATATAGCAGGGCATAGGATACTTTCAGTTGTTGTAATTTGCGTTTAATTAGCCCTCCATTTTTGCAGTTCCGGAGAGAAATCTGGGTAGATGGATATCCTTGCACCTTCATAGTGAATATTACTTATTTTCCTGGCCTTCTGTTATATGGTTACTCTGTCCTTATAAAAAAGCATTTTTACCAGGAGGGATCTTGGGTGACCCCCTGGTGGAGGAGGTCTAGAGGGCACCCTTTGAGCTCTCTCCATTGTGAAAAAGGGTGAGAAAGTGTCCTTTTCAAATAGTTCCCGGAACAATTTTTCGAAAAATGCCACCGGGTCAGGACCCTCACTGCGCTCGGGGAGCCCCATGATCCTTACATTTTTCCTTTGCATCCTGTTTTCCATGTCGTCCATTTTTATCTCGTATTTAGCCATTTGTTTTCTTACGGTTCTTATCTCCTGCTTGAGGGGTTCAGGTCATCCTCCACTAGATTTACTCTCCCTTCAAGGGTGGTAGTCCTTTCTTGTACTTTTTGTAGATCGTGCCTAACAAAGGAAAGCTCTTCCCTGATGGTTTTAAGCTGGTCAGACAGTTCACCCACAGATGTCCTACAGGAATTAATTGCCTGCAGTACCTCCTTCAGTGTTGGTTCACCCTCTGTTAAGGGATCTGGGGCATCATGGATATCCTCACCTGCCGGTTTCAACCCTGTGCATTCTACCTCTGGTGCTGCCATAGCTTGTCCTTGACCTTGGCTTTTCCTCACAGCTGCGGCCCTGGTATGCACCTTAGATTGCACTTGCAAGTACTGTTGCCCTCCTTTTGTGGGGTTCTGATCGGTATCCCAACTGTGTGGTCACTCCCCTTGCTCACTGTCAGACTGTCCATGCAGCATGGGGGTATCCACAGTACGATGGCAGAGGGTACTGCAAACACACCAGCGGCTCTTCTCTCTCTCTCCGGTTCCTCGATTCCTCTGTGAGAGCCGGGTTTCTCTCACAGAGCGGTGAGGCAGAACAGCGAGGCAGCGGAGTGGCTGGATCAAGGGTAAGCCATCCCCATGCCACTGCATCGGCTCCAGCTTGCAGGATTTCATACTGACTGGACCCTGGGCAAACATTTTCTTGGCCCCAACCCAGACCCTCACCCCGAGAGATACAAGAAATAGCAGCTAGATTCAAAATCAGTTTACTGCAGCAGATCAGGCAATGACTGTGATTGGTTGCCAGAGGTTACAGCATATCATTACCACTCACTGGCTGGTTGCTAGAGGTTACAGCACACATTACAGCTTACTGATTGGTTTCTAGAGGTTACTGCACATTATTACTGCTCACTGATTGATTGCTAGTGGTTACTGCACATCCTTACCGCTCACCCATTGGTGGCTGGGTGTCGAATGGGATCAGTGGCAGTGCTGGGGGTGATGGGATGAGTGGCAGTGCTGGGGGATGGGATGAGTGGCAGTGCTGGGGGATGGGATCAGTGGCAGTGCTGGGGGATGGGATCAGTGGCACATAGCACCTGCACATGGGGGTGGAGAAAGTGCTCACCGTGAAAAAAATAGACTAAGGTCCCTTTCACACTAGCAATCTGATCGGGTCTGTCTGTCTGTTTTTCAGGTGGATCGGATTGGACCCTCCATTCTGCTATTTCAGATCAGATCCTATCTGACCGCCCGTTGAGGAGAACAGGACTGTGTCCATGTCCAATCTGCACATGCGGAGCGGACATGGACCGGTCATCCACCTGCTCAGCATAGATCAGCGGACAGATCCTCTGCTCATCAAGCACACTCCTGGTAGGGTCTGAAAAAGGTCTTAGTCACCAGATTACAAGAGAAGCAAACTGCAGTGACCTGTGAAAAGAGTGCTCACTCCTGTTGTCAGTTCAGTTGGAGTGAGCTGAACACCCCCTTGGTTCGGTTCGCGGCAGAACATGCGAACAGGCAAAAAATTTGTGCGAACACCGTTAAAGTCTTTGGAACTCGAACATGAAAAATATAAAGTGCCAATTTTAAAGGCTAATATGCAAGTTATTGTCATAAAAAAGTGTTTGGGGGCCCGGGTCCTGCCCCAGGAGACATGTATCAATGCAAAAAAAAGTTTTAAAACCAAACGTTTTTTCGGGAGCAGTGATTTTAATAATGCTTAAAGTGACACAATAAAAGTGAAATAATCCTTTAAATATCGTGCTTGGGGGGTGACTATAGTATGCCTATAAAGTGGCGCATTTTTCCCGTGTTTAGAACAGTCCCTGCAGCAAAATGACATGGAGATAATGTAATGTTGCCTACCAGGCCTTTTGGGTCTAATATGGATATTAAGGGGAACACCGCACCCAAATTTAAAAAAAAAAGGCGTGGGGCCCCCAGGCCCTATATACTCTGAACAGCAGCAGTATACAGGCGGTCCCCGGGTTACAAACAAGATAGGGACTGTAGGTTTGTTTTTAAGTTGAATCTGTTTGTATTTGGTACAGGTACATTTTGTAAGTGTAGCTCCAGCCAAAAAATCTATTTTTAAGCTTTTTGGATAACATAGGAAAGAATTATCATCACCCCTGTAACATTTGTTTTGCTGTCTGTGCTCCTGTTCAGAAGATTTCACCTCACTTTCCGTCCCAATGACAATTGGATTTAGAAAATTTGGGGTTATTAGGGAAACAAGGATTGGTGATAAAGCATCAGTGGAGACACCTTTTTCCCATATTAATTCTTACAGGAGAGAATTTCCCTTCCTAGGGGTATATTTCCTCTCACTTCCTGTTGTCTCCCTCCGTTTCTAAGTAGGAGTCATTTGTAAGTCGGATGTTTGAAAATAGGGGACCGCCTGTATATACTCTATGGCCTGCCCTATACACTCTGTGGAAAATTGGGCCTTAGGTGTTGGTGGTACCAGAACACTGTAAGCCCTCACAGTTACTCTTGGTGGGCGCTGGAACGGGCCCTGCTTTGAAATATATCAAGAATTGTAATTACGTGCCCCTGTTAAACAGGGGCATAAAAATTGGGCCTTAGGCAGTGGTGGTGGTGGCACAACACTGTAAAGCCTCACAGATACTTTTGTTGAGCGCAGGAACAGGCCCTGCTGTGAAATATTAGATCAAAAATTGTAATTACGCACCCCTGTTAAACAGAGGCAGAAAAGTTGGGCCTTAGGCAGTGGTGGTGGTGTCTTGAACCGAAAATATTCCTAGAAGCTATCATCATGAAGATTGAGGGAGAATAGGATAGTCACTCAGCATAATCGGATAGTCACTAAGCATATGCCACATCCATAGAAAAATCAACTAGTTACATCAGCATCAGGTGCTTGGTAGCTGGTGATCCAAGACTGATTAATTTTTATGAATGCGAGCTGATCTGTGGACAGGCGCACTCTGATCAGTTACAAAGCCTCCAGTAGCACTAAATGTGCATTCAGAAAGAACGCTGGATGCAGGACAGGCCAATAGCTCAATTGCATATTGAGCAAGCTCTGGCCAGTGGTCCATCCTCAAGACCCAGTAAACCCAGTGGATGTTCTGGTGGAAAGGTCTCCAAGTCTGATCTTGCCCCTAGATATTCCTGTACCATGTAATTCAGACACTGGCGATGGTTGTTGGAAACGATCAGACCTGGGTGCTGAGGACTGAAGAATTGTCTGAAGGCATCGGTCAGCCGGCCACCTTCTCCACCGCTCTTTCTGTGACTGAACAAAGCCTCAGCAACACGTTGTCCAGCACCAGGAAATTGTAACCTCCCAGGCTCTGGAAACGCATTTCATAAACCTTTCTGCAAGGCCTCCCGAAGATGTTTCATCCTCTGCTCCCTCTGCGAAGGCTGGATAAGTTCTGAAACCTTACCCTTGTAATTTGGATCAAGAAGGGTTACCAGCCAGTAATGATCCCTCTCCTTGATACCACGAATCCTAGGGTCCTTTCGCAGGCTTTGCAGGATCAGGGAGGCCATGCAGCGTAAGTTTGCAGAGGCATTCGATCCTCTGAGTCCTGGCCTGCCTCAGGAAATCCTGTAAGAAAGGGTACCTGCTGAAGAACCGCTGCACCACCAAATTCAGGACATGAGCCAAACAGGGAACATGGGTCAAGTGTCCCCGTCGGAGGGAGGAGAGGAGGTTGGTGCCATTGTCGCATACAACCATTCCTGGCTGAAGCTGGCGTGGCATCAACCACCTCTGAGCCTGTCCCTGCAGAGCTGACAGAATCTATGCCCCAGTGTGGCTCTTGTCCCCTAAGCAGACCAACTCAAGCACTGTATGGCATCTATGATCTCTCTGGAAGAGACCATAGAGGAAGAAGAAGAGGAGGGGGTGGAGGAGAGAGCTGTGGCAGAATCACCACTAGCATTTTGGAGGCTTTCTGGACGGAACAAGCTCCAACAATACTGAACCCTGTCCTGCATCCTTCCCAGCTGCCAGCAAAGTTACCCAGTGCATTATGAAAGAAAGGTAATGTCCCTGTCCATGCCTGCTGGACCATGCTGACCGCCCTGTCAAACTAGGCCAAGGCATTGCCTTCCACATGCTGGTAGAGAGCCGGAATGGCCTTCCGAGAAAAGAAATGGCGTTTGTGAACCTGCCACTGAGGTACCGCACATTCCACAAATTCAAAGGGGGCAGAGTCTACCAGCTGAAAAGGCAGCAGTTGCAGTGCTAGCAATTTGGCCAAGCTAGCATTCAGACGCTGAGCATGTGGATGGCTGGGACCGAATTTCTTTCAACGGTTTAGCAACTGGGAAAGGGAAATTTTCCTGCTAAAATCGGATGTTGGTGTACCGCTAGCAGATTGGCCGCAAGTACTTGGGACATCTATTTCTATTTCCTCTCAGTGCAGGTTTCTGAGAGGACTGGAGGTATAGTGGGGTTGGAGATCCCAGCTGATGAGGAGCAAGGGGAGGTCTGCCTTGTTCTTTGATGTGTGTCTTAAGCGCTTAGTTGCCAACGGACTGCATGGGAGGTTGTCATATGTCTGGTGAAGCATGTGGTGCCCAAGCGACTGCTGTTTTGGCCATGCTTGATACACTTCAGACATATGTAGCAAACAGCAGGGGTGCAATCTGCTGCACACTTTACAAAACACACCAAAGAACTTTTCAAAATATGGGGAGAGTCAGCAGCGCCCTGCAACTGCTTAGCTCTGCGGTGTGATGCAATAGGGTGGCTGCCCTTAAGCTGTCCCCGGGAGGGCATCTTGCCTCGTTGGAGATGTGCCTCCTCTCTTCTATCAGGCACCCAAGTAGAGTCAGTGACCTCATCATCCCCTCCCTCCTCATCACTGGAGCAAACCTGGCAGTATGCTGCAGCTTGGGGAACATGACTGCTAGTTTCTTTACCTTCTTGGGCACCCCCTCTCTCTAGGCTCACGTTACTCCCTTCCTCAACCTGGGTACCATCATCGGAGCCTTCAAATTGCTGCGCATCCTCCTGCAGCATGTACCCGACACTGTGGTCAAATAGTTCAGGGGACTTCTCTGTGCATGATGGTGGGGCTAATGAATGAGTGACTGTGGACATGGAGCCGATAGAATAGACCGCTTTGGCAGCTGCATTGGCAGGCAAACTACTCTGACCCTGGGTGACAGAGGATGAGGAGGGCTTTGTTATCCATTCCACCAACTCTTCTGTATGTTGTGGCTCAATAACAAGGCCACCTGCAGAAAAAAAAGACAAGCGTGCCCCACGGCCAGGTGCTAAGGATGCACCGTGTCCACGACCAGCACTGTCAACTGTAGACACAGAGCCTGCTTGCCCTCTTTTAGTGGCCTGTGAGCGTCTGCCTCTCCTTGGTGGCCTTCCGGACATGCTGTAAATTTTGTTTACCAAAACCACACTACACTGTATTGTGTACACCACCAGGAAAGTAGTAGCACTAGCAACTGCAATACGGGTGCACGGTACTGTGTACACCAACAGAAGTGTAACAACAACTATGGGTGTACTGTATGTATTGTGTACACCATCAGAAAAGTAGTAGCAACTGCACTAGGGGTGCACGGTACTGTGTACACCAACAGGAGTGTAATAACTATGGGTGCACTGTATGTATTGTGTACACCACCAGGAAAGTAATAGCAACTGCACTAGGGGTGTACGGTACTGTGTACACCAACAGAAGTTTAACAACAACTATGGGTGAACTGTATGTATTGTGTACACCACCAGAAAAGTAGTAGCACTAGCAACTGTACTACGGGTGCACGGTACTGTGTACACCAACAGAAGTGTAATAACAAGTATGGGTGCACTGTATGTATTGTGTACACCACCAGGAAAGTAGTAGCAACTGCACTAGGGGTGCATGGTACTGTGTACTCCAACAAGTGTAATAAAAACTATGGGTGTACTGTATTGTGTACACCACCAGAAAAGTAGTAGCAACTGCACTAGGGGTGCACGGTACAGTGTACACTAACAGAAGTCTAATAGCAACTATGGGTGCACTGTATGTATTGTGTACACCACTAGAAAAGTAGGTACTGTGTACAGTGCACCAACAGAAGTGTAATAACAACTATGGGTGTACTGTATTGTGTACACCACCAGAAAAGTAGTAGCAACTGCACTAGGGGTGCACAGTACTGTGTACCGTGCACCAACAGAAGTGTAATAACAACTATGGGTGTACTGTGTACACCACCAGAAAAGTAGTAGCAACTGCACTAGGGGTGCACAGTACTGTGTACACCACCAGAAAAGTAGTAGCAACTGCACTAGGGGTGCACGGTACTGTGTACACCAACAGAAGTGTAATAACAACTATGGGTGTACTGTGTACACCACCAGAAAAGTAGTAGCAACCGCACTAGGGGTGCACAGTACTGTGTACACCGCCTGAAGTATATTAGAAAAAGTACGCCAGGAACAGCCTGCAGTCAGATATAGCTAAACTGGATACAGTGGATTATATATATATATATATATATATATATATATATATATATATATATATACATACACACACACACACACACACACAAGACTGTGTATTTATATATATATATATATATATATATATATATATATATATATATATATATATATATATATATATTAAATACACTGCAGCTAACTGAATAACCTGCCTGCCTGAAGTATATTAGAAACAGTATACCAGGAACGGACTGCAGTCAGATATAGCTGAACTGGATACAGTGGATATATATATATATATATATATATATATTTTTTTTTTTTTTTTAAATACACTGTAGCTAACTGAATAACCTGCCTGCTCAATCTAAATGACACTCTCTCTCCGTCCATTCCAACAACACACTACACGGGGCCGACGTGCAGGCAGCCTTATTAAGTGTGGGGCGTGGACTTAGTACCCCTGAGCCATGATTGGCCAAAGGCACCCTGCCTTTGGCCAATTATGGCTCTCCTAGCTGAGGGCGCTGGGATTGGCCAAAGCATGCATGTCATGGTGCATGCTTTGGCCAATCATCATACAGCAATGCACTGCGCTCCAGCAGTGCATTATGGGCCGTTACGCGCCACTCAAATTTGGCGCGAATGACCATAATGTTCGGTTTTCGACGAACGGGCGAACAGCCAATGTTCGAGTCAAACTCATGCTCGACACGAATAGAAAGCAATTCCCTCATTACTTGTGATATCGCTCTAAATAGAGAGGAGGAAAGGAGTGATCAGTTTCCATCCCAAGTGATATTTATATTCACATATTGTTTTTGACTCTGATTAAGAGTCCATAATTTCTGGTAAGAAGCCACTTTTTCTTCATATTGGACACACTTGCTGGGTGTATAAAAAGAATTAGAATCTTCACACTCTCACAGCTTTATCACATGGGACTCACTTTTTGACACATTTGATTTGTTTCATATTTCTATATGTTGTCACTTTACATTTCATGGATTGTTAGCGCAGCAAACCTAATCTTGCGCATATTTACAATTTCATCCGATTGTTTGTTTTTTTTGCCAGCGGCTGGTTTGATCTACCAGCACAGTAATTTTAGTTTTTTTGAGGCCTTCCCACCTGCCTAAAACTTTTGCATATATATATATATATATATATATATATATATATATATATATATATATATATCTCTCAACATCTCCAGGTGACAGCACAGACTGAAAGGAGGTGGATAGTATATCAGTCATGAGCACATGTGAAGAATTGTTGACTTATATATCTATCTAAGGAGAAAGAACCAAAAACAACAGATTTGTGGTGTCCATATATTATTTAGGGTACAGTATTATTAATATTAATTACTCTGGTGGATTATACACATATAAGTATTTTCAGCACGTAGGCAATGTTTTATTTTTATTTTTTTGATTCTCACATATTTATATTGTGATTTGATTTATATGGATTTTATTTTTAATAATGCTGTATTTTAGTTTGCAACATACTGCAGGTGTAGGATCATTTCCAGCACACATATTTTTTTCTGATCATCATATATTTGTATTGTGCTTTGATTCATGTTGATTTATTCAGAGTGCTCTCACTTTTATAACACATTTAGTTTGGATGTAAGAATACATGTCAGTGTTGGCGGCAACTGAAGGGTATATGCACAGCCTTTGGCAATAGAGAACTAAACTGATTGCACAGAGGGTTATTTGGTTATTACTAATCCTGTCAACTATGTTGAATCAATTGTAATTGATGTTATGTATAAGACTATCTTCCCCTGGGACCACAATAGTCTTCACTATTAAGCCCTTTAAGGCGAAACACATTGGAGCAGGTGAATGACAGGTGGCAATTCACACTGTGGATTTGTGTTGCTGGAATAAAGCCTTTTAAATCACTGTAAAGTCATCAGTGTATTTCCTTTTCTTTCCTTTCAGTTACATTTTTGCCTGTTTAACTACACAACTTATGGTGAGATTGGGAATTAAAGTGAACCTACACATAGCCCATGCAGTTTAGGTTCCCATTAACGCTGGCCCTTACTTATCCTTCGCTTTGATCCTCTGGATCAAAGACTGGATACTTCCAGTCAGTGTTGATGCGGGAATCCCTCCCCGCCGGGAGAAGTGAGTGATTATTTCTAGGGGCTACAGCAGCCGCTATCGATAATCGCAGGTAAAACCCAGTATGCTGGTTGTACCCAAGTTGATCGACCAACATGATAAATTCAGCCTGCCCATACATGGTTCGAATTTAGCAGGAACCGGCCGAGGTTCACACCGTGTATGGCCTTGCTTTACTCTCTTCCTCCCACATATTGGTTGGCAAAGAGGAAGGGGAGGGAAAGAAAGGCATATATATGAGGTTGGTATGCTGGCATTAATGTGAACTGGATTTAGTAAAGGAACCACAAAGTTTTTACAAAACCAACAAAAGTGTTTTGGCTATACAGGTTTTAATCTAAAATAGAACTATTAACGGTCTTACTGGCTTTGGCTGTTTTTGTACAGAAATTGAACCAGTAAACTACGCAGAACAGGGATCTGCCTTGTTTAGATAGTTCTGAAAAGGAAGGGTGGGAGGGATGGATTTTGTGTTCCTGCAAAGCAAGGACTGGAATCCATTACTTCCCCTAGTAAAAGCAGCACACATAGTAAACACAAACACTGGGTAGGCACACAGGTAACCCTTTGATCGCTCTAGATGTTAACCCATGCCCAGCCAGTGTCATTAGTATAGCGACAGTGAATATTTTTAGCATGGATCACAAAGTGTCAGAATTAATAGTATCGGTAGTGTTACCGAGCATTTGCAGGAGTACTTGTACTCCTGCAAATGCTCCGATGCTTGACTCGATGCCTGGCAGGAGGCCAGTACACCCAGTATCCTCAGTGTACAAGGGGAGGCCGGGCTGTCTCACAGATGACAGGTGCGGCGGCGGAGGCAGTTACAAGCACTGATCTCCCTGTATAGCTTTTCTCACCAAAGCCGCCCCCCCCCAACAGAATTGATAAAACATTTTTTTAAAAAAAGGAAAACATGTAATAAATATTTAAAAGTGAAATTGTAAAAATTCTAAAAAGTAAAAAAAAAAAAAAACACAAACACCGACACATCCACTCCCCCCCCCCCCCCCCCCAAAAGAAAGAACTGTTAAAAAAAAAAATGATATTATATATATATATATATATATATATATATATATATATATATATATATATATATATATAAATAAAAAAATTGTAAAAAATAAAAAAATAAATAAAAATAAAACTACTACTACTGACACAGTCCATGCCTCATCAGTGCCCATCACTCGGTCTTAAAGAAGTGGTATCGGTGCAACCCTAGTCAGAATGTCCGCCGCAATATTGCAGTCCCACTAGAAGTTGCTGATCGCGGCCATTACTAGTATAAAAGTTAATAAATAAATAAAAATTTCATAAATATATCCCATAGATTGTAGACACTATAATGTATGCATAAACCAATCAATATATGCTTATTGGGATTTTTATTTTACCAAAAACATGTACATATTGGTCTTAATTTATGAGGAAACATTTTTTTACATTTTTTTATTGGATGATTTTTATAGCAGAAAGTAAAAAAAAATTTTTTTTTTCAAAATTGTCGGCCTTTTTTGTTCACAGTACAAACCCAGTGGTGATAAAATGCCGCCAAAAAAAAGCTCTATTTGTGGGAAAAATTTTATTTTGGGTACAGTGTCGCATGACCGCACAATTTTCAGTTGAAGTAACGCATTGCCGTATTGCAAAAAATGGCTTGGTCATGAAGGGGGTAAATCTTCCGGAGATCAAGTGGTAAAAATAAATTAAATTACGTGGTCATCCAATTACATGTCATAGTTATGTAAAGATTTAAAAAAAAAATACACAAAAATGGTAATACCTTTAAGCGTATGTCAGGACAAAAATCGACTTTGTCACATTCAAATGGACTTGCTTTGTAATGTGAAAAAGCTATGTAGCTTGTCCAAGTCACTTCAATTCTAATGGAATTGGGTTAGCATTACAACTGAAGAAATGGTTTGAAAAAGCTACCAAATTGTCTTCAAACCTTACAGAGCAAGTCCAGTTGAATGTGACTAAATACGACCAGATATATCATGACCTCAATAAATGGGAAACTTCACAGACATGAAGTTAGCAAAAAATCATTAGAACCCCTATCTGGTTTTTACTCATAATCGAGAGCTCCATTACTCACCAGACAGAAACTGAGGGAAAATCTTCAACAAGGACACAGAGACAACACAATCTGACAATCTACTAGAGAAACAAAAAATATTTCTGTGTTCCTCTAACGTTCTGCCTGATAAACATTTTCAGGAGAACAGAAGTGAGGGGAAATCTTCAGTAATGGAGCTTGGGTTAGCAGCAAAACACCTGACAGAGGTTCTAAACTTTCTCTATTCAATACAATATTGGTTTGTTATACATTTAATAAGGACAACTGTACCTTTTACGTGGTTGTCCTTTAATTGATCCCCAACATTCCTTAGTGCAGCCTGACTAGTAAAGTTATAGCCCCCAGCCATCCAACAAGGTATGGCTCACCAGTAGGTATGAATGGGGTCATGGCATGTATGTGCATTAGATCCAATGGAGATGTTTTCACTGTAAATGCTATGCAGCCCCAGGCAGAGATGCACTGTGTAGAATGTCAAAATGGGAAGAAAGGTTAAGTGTTTTGCCAGAGACAAGCTGTACTCAAGGGGAAAGCGTGGGCAATGGAAGGTGGAAGGGCCAAGGGCAGATTTCCTAATGGAAGTTAGGATGTGTATTTGACACATCAAAAGATATTTGCAGACACCTGTGAGTGCAAGCCTTACCATTCTGCTGTTCACATTTTTGAGAGAGAGAACACCTTAGGGGTTTATTTAAACTTTTCTTTTTTTTTTTTTTTACACATGATTCACAAGTTATTCCAACTGAATATAGGAATAAAAATGTGTAGTTATGTGTGAAAACTTATATAAACAAGCTCCATACTGTTTATGGGGTCTTATGCCTCCAACAGTCATACACACATTGAAGAAAAAAAACATTGTTAACTGTGTAGCACTACACCTGTAGGAGCTGCTGATTAGGATGTTTTTTGCCTCAACCTTCTCAAGAACCTCATTCCTCTAACATACCATGTTGAGTGTATAAACATACAAAATCACTGAAAGTAATATTTAGTACCCAGTAGTACTATACCAAAGAAAACAGGCAACAAACCAAGTAGTAAAGGCAAACTTAATATACTGTCACCCAATATGGTTGGTTATTAGGCAAGCATAACATAGATTAACAGTGGGGATGACACAATTTAGCATACAAACTGATTAACAGTAAGAACTAGTCATAAGATGACATTTGGTGTCCAGATCAGCAAGGCCACCTCAAGTGCATCAGTGAGCAGTAGTATGGTTTAATCTATATAGTGTGCTGGAGCTATACTACCAGAGTGCATTTATGGTGGCGATGCTAGTCCTAAAGTGATTGGATATGCACAGTCTAAAAGAAAGGAGAATGGTACAGGAGGGGGCAGGGAGACAAAGGGGACTTGGATAAAAATTATTTGGGGAAGGGCATTCCTTTGAGATGTTTTTCTGCTGGCTAATGCTGGGGCCATTTAAGAGCGTTGGTGCACTTGATGACAGTTTCAGTTACCCTGCATGCAGTATAGGTACAGTGTAGTCTCAGCACAAATGCAAGGTGGATGTGATTCAGATGCGGTAAAGGTTTGGCATAATGCAGCATAGGGTTAGTATACAGTAGGTGCAGTCTAGGCTTGGAATAAGGGCCGTATAGAGTGTAGTATGGGTGCAGTATGGATTTGGTATACTTGGTGTCCTGAGCTCCGTGGCTCAGTCCCTGTTAGCAGTGTCAGTAATGGGTGAACAGCCCACTCACCAGTCCCCAGAATGTTGGAGTGACCACTCTCTGTAGAAGGGGGGTCCTCGGACCCTCACTCAGTCGGCGATTAGCAGTGGAAAGCAGTAGCTGAGTGGACGAACCCAGTCTAACTGCTGCAGTGGTACAGGTGCTGTGATGTGGGTGGTGCTGCACTGCCTCCAGGTGCCCTTACTCCCAGTCTTACCTCTGGTATGGTCTCCCGCTGCAGGCAAATATCCAGACAAAGGTGCTCTATCTCTCTAACTCCCTTAGTGCCCAGAAGAAGAACTTTCCTGGGCAGCTTATTAAAAATCATCTCTCCATTCCTCCCACTGCACGGTACATATTGGGATCTGTAGTGCAAGAAGTCCATTGGCCCCATAATATGGCTGCCATCTCAAACTACAACTCCCAGGATTCAGCGCTCTGCATCGAAGTCTGCTTGCTTGGCTTTCACCCCCTGCTACATCAGTATCTTAGTAGAGGGAGAGAATAAAAGGCAATATCTTCTTCTCCATATTGCTAAACCTCACCACCTGGCTACAGCTGTTATGTGACCAGTCTCCTCAGACTGTCACATCCAAAAGGATTAGATGAAGAACAATAGCCAAGAATTTTCTTTCTCTGCTTCTGTTATCAGTCATGAGAATGGTGGTAGAGGCAGGCACAGACACAACAAGACTTATCCATATTTCCAATGACCCCAACATAGGGTGGGAATGGACAACCAATAATTCTAGGGGTCTTTTTTTATGAGAACAAACTGTTAATAGGTTACGTGACAGATTTAGGACAATTCTAACATCCACGAATATGAACAGCTTTTGCTTAGACTAGAGCCTTTTCTAATAAAGAATAAGTGCAACAATCAGTGATAAATTCAAGTACAGTAACCTATGAAAGTCATAATAAATTTGAACTTCAGTCAAGCTAAAATGTTTTAGGACAATGGTTAACTAAAAAGGAAAAAAAAAAAAAAAAAAAAGATGTTTTTCTCCTACTGGAAATATGCCCCATTACTTCATCCTGACCCCCTTCTTTCCTAGTGGCAGGAAGTAAAGGCATGTCTACCCAATGGAGAAAAAGACAGGAATAGGAAGGTGACAGAAATCCTAACCCTTTCCCTCCCTCCACAAAATAAAGTTTTGGGTGCAGTTGGGCTTAAAGTTGTTTAGTGTAGTCAAACCAATGGAAGACCACTGACTGACAGCTATGGAATATTGCAATAAGTTTTGTTTCATTAAAACAGGTTGGTAGTAAATAAAAAAAAAAAATAGCTTAAGCTTCCATAAATACCAAAGCCAGTCACAGCCTGCTCCAGATGATTACACACAGAAATATTCTTTGGAATGTGAGCAAATACAAAGGCTATTAAAGCAAAAGATAAATAGGTAATTAGACACTAGAGACTAATAATGTAGTGCGTTACTTCTGGTATATCAGCCACGTAAAGACTGTACAAAACACTTCCCCTTAACGAGGCTTCATTATTTCACATACAGGAGCTTTCGTAACACAAAGGTCAAAGAACCTTAAAAAAAAACAACATGCACATATTATTTTATTACATATAATTACCTCTTGCCCAGACACAGAAGTGTAAGAAATGGAAGGATTTTTCAAAATTTTTCGGACATCAGTAAGATGTTGATGAATTTGTGAAATCACTTCTTTGATCTCTGCCTTTCTTTCACTGACCAATGGAAAATCTGTGAGATCTTTAAAAAGTTCAGTTTTGTTCCCAGCCCTAAAACAGAACAATATGGGTTAAAGAAAAATGAACCTGAAGTAACCTAGCTTAGCTATGAATATTATTTATGGATACCCATGAAATAATTCCAGAAAAGGATCAAAACCAATGACAATTAAAGCAAACTTTGTTCTTAGGCTCCTTTCACATGGACGGACCGTCTATCCGTTTTTCTTCCATCTGTCAACGGACGGCAATGCATTCCTATGGGCAAACGGATGACCATCCGTTACCATCCGTTAACCTTCGCTTCCGTTTTTATCCGTTTTTTTTTTTTAACGTACAAGGCTACGTCCAGATCTGTCAAAACGGATATTAACTGACAATGTCCGTCAACGTCCGATCAGTTAAGATCCGTTTTGAAGAAATAATTCAAAGTTCACACTTTGACAAATAAAAAAACAAAGTGAAAAAAAACTTTATTTTAAAAGGGTTATGCAGAATAATAAAACTAAAACTGTTTTTAACATATGTGCTTTTGTGTCTTTTTATGCTATCAAAACACAATGAAATAGCCAAATTAATTAATTAATAAATTTAAATTTGCACTGCATTATTTATATATATTGGTACTGCCATGGAACTTCTCCTGATGGAGATAGAAAGTAGTCGGCAAATTGTTCACGCATGGCAATGTTGGATGGGAGGAGCAATGCTTTCTGGGTAATTTCCTTAAAGGTACAGAAACTGCTGTAAACGGATGAAAACGGATACAAAAACGGATGTAAACGTGTACATTAAGACCCCTTTCACACTGGGGCGGTTTGCAGGCGGTATTGCGCTAAAAATACCGCCTGCAAACCGCCCCTAAACAGCCTCCGCTGTTTGTTCAGTGTGAAAGCCCGAGGGCTTTCACACTGAAGCGGAGCGCAGGCAGGACGGTGAAAAAAGTCCTGCAAACCGCTTTTTTGGAGCGGTGAAGGAGCGGTGTATTCACCGCTCCTGCCCATTGAAATCAATGGGACAGCGCGGCTATACCGCGGCTATAGCCACGCTGTACGAGGGATTTTAACCCTTTTTCGGCTGCCAGCAGGGGTTAAAACCGCACCGCTAGCAGCTGAATACAGCTGCAAGAACGACGGTACAGCAGCGCTGAAAATAGCGCTGTTGTACCGCCGACGCCCCCACCGCCCCAGTGTGAAAGGGGCCTAACAGATGAAAATGGATATTAACGGAACGGAAGACGGATGAAAACTGAGATTAACAGAACAGAAGACGGATGAAGCAACGGACAAGAACTGATACGTTTTTAACGTGGCTAAACTGATGGTGCCCGTGTGAAAGGGGCCTTAGATTATACTAGGCAAAGATTACAGTTTTTCTTAATGGCGGGCACCCTCGATAAGCTCCTCCCTTTTCCAACTTGTCAGTACTTGCGCCTGGCACCAAATGCCCAGGTAACCCAGTAGTACATTATAGGAAAGAAGGGGGAGTATTATAGATTCCCCATTACCCAGAAGTACTCTATATCACGAGGGAAGAACATGGCAAGTGGAAACACTACAGTTTACTGTGACTTAAAAAGAAAACCTGTTACTTTGTCTACCATGACCAAAATAAAAGTTCAGTTTAAGTTAAACTGATCCGACGTGCTTTTCATTGGAGAAAAATTCTGATTATGTATTTTGGCATCATATGGCTCAATTTCAGTAGTCCAGCAGTCATACATGTACCTCTCCTCAACCACATACCTATTCCCCAGATTTCTCAGTCCAGATGGCACAACTATCACCCTGTCCCCACATGCCAAAGTTCTAGGTGTAATCCTGGACTCTGAACTATCCTTTCAGCCCCACATCCAATCCCTGTCCAAAGCTTGCCGCCTCAGCCTATGCAACAAATCCAAAATACGCCCTTTCCTAAGCAATGACTCAACTAAGCTTCTAATTCACTCCCTGGTTATCTCTCACTTCGACTACTGCAACTCCCTCCTCATTGGATATAGGCAATCCCCTCTACAGTCCATCATGAATGCTGCTGCCAGACTCATCCACCTTACCAAGTGTCTGCTACTTCTCTCTGTCAATCCCTCCATTGGCTTCCGCTCACCCAACAAATTAAATACTAACAACAACTTACAAAGCCATCCACAAGCTACATCAATAACCCAGTCTCAAAATACCAACCTAATAAGTCTCTTCACTCCTCCCAAGACCTCCTGCTCTCCAACTACCTTGTCACTTCTTCCCATACTTGCCTCCAGGACTTCCTGAGCCTCTCCCATCCTATGGAACTCCCTACCCCAATCTGTCTGACTATCTCCTACTCTGTTCGCTTTTAGACGATCCCTGAAAACCCTTCTCTTCAGAGAAGCCAATTCTGCCCCCACCTAACAACTGTACTTTTAAATATTCTGCATCAGCTCATCTCCCATAGCTATTACCTTTGGTACCACTTGACCCTCCATCATAGATTGTAAGCTCTAACGAGCAGGGCCCTCTGATTCGTCCTGTATTGAAACTGCACTGTTTGCCCTCATGTTGTAAGTCGCTGCGCAAACGGTTGTCACTATATAAATCCTGCATATTATTATTAACAATTTCACTGAGAGCAACACGTAAAAAATAATCTGCCATGAACCTCTGGGATCACTAGGACTTTTATTTTTTATAACAGAGCAGATGCTGCTAACCATAGGACACCTCCGTGTTTATTCCACACTGTGCCTACATTTTACATTTACAAAATGCAGGCTGTGGAGTTGAACCTGCAATGCCCTTTGGAGCATTCTCAACAAAATGCTGCAGAAAATTTTCTATGATTGGAGGAGAGGATGGTCACTTGACTTGTCAAAGTCAAGAGCTCTCTTCTCCCCAGCAGTCCCCCCGCCCCCAAACATAAAATGAATGTGGCGTTGCATGCCTTCTGTGCTTTACAAATGTGCAGAGTACATTTAGAAAGCAGTAAGTCTGCGATAAGGTCATGCCACTGCATTATAAATCAGGCCATAGATCCCAGACTCAATGTCATTTTTATTCTCTTAGCCATTGTTGCCATGGGGAACAAATGTGATGAGAACAAGTAAGAGGGAACATTCACAGATTTCTACTGTGCTTTAAGAGCACCAAAAAGGCTGACACTTCAGATTTCGGTTTTTTTTTTTTTTTTTAGAGGACTTGTACTTGTTAGGTATTTCTTAATTTATCTTTCCTGAAATTCTGGAGTTTAGCTACCGACTACCCTGCCAAAGTCACACTCTTGTCTGGCCACCCAAAGGTAAGCATGGAACCCTCAACTGGGGGTCACAAAGATGGCAGTGAAATGTAAAGAAAGCAATTTAATATCCTGCTTGATTCACTGGTTTTATCATTTTTGGGCAGACTTGGCCATAAAACCTAATGTAGAACTTTATAAATGGAACAAAGCACAATGCTATGAAACCCCAACACTTTTCTTTAGCACACTATACTTACTTGGCAGCTTCTTCATTTAACACCTCTGCAAACTTCTGTACTGGACTTAGGATTTGTGGAATCTCTGTGAAAATCTTCTTCAGCAAACTGGATTTAATTTGAGATTTAATGGCAGGAATCAATGCTTCAAGCTGACTTTCCAAGTGACACAACGTGTTGACTATTAAGAAAAACTCCTGAGGGGAACACTGCAAAGAAAATTGCATCATAAAATATTTAGCCTAAAAAGAGCAAATGCTATCCACACTTGCCGCGTTACTAACATATGTCAAATTTATTCACCTTTAAACTCAATTAAATTTATTGATTTGACAAAGGCCTTAAACCAGTGGTATCTGTTGTCATTCAGTAGCAACACTTGCCAACTGAAAATCCTTTACAGCTGGGAATTACTATCGTAAAGCTAGTTGAAACAGTAAATCCAGTAAGTACATTTTGTGAAGCGTAAATATTGACATATTGTGAATATTGTCTACCTCAGAGATCCAGATTGTAAGTGTTTGTAACAATCAAGTTGGTTGTAAAAGTAAAATGTTTTTTACCTTAATGCGTTCTATGCATTCATAAAAAAAAACAAAAAAACCCCAAAAAACTTCTGCGTGCAGCTCCCCGCCTTATACTTACCGGAGCTTGATCTTGCTTTGCATGACAACAGCAGCTCTCTTCCTCCTCATAGGGCAGATTGATAGTACACTGAGAAGAGAAGGAGTCAGGAGCCCCGGCAGGGAGCCCCAGAAGAGGCAGATCGGGGCTGCTCTGTGCAAAACCATTGCACAGAGTAGGTAAGTATAACATATTTATAATTAAACCACTTGCCGACTAGCCACCGTTATTATACTGCGGCAGGTTGGCTCTTTCCTGCAAATCGCAGTAGCTGTATGTCAGCTCCTTTAAGAGCCATAGCAGGTGTGCGCGCTGTGAGGGACCCGATGTACGTGGCTGCGAGAAAGAGAGCCGGAATGGGGATCTGTCAAGGTAAACAGACAGATCCCCATTCTGACAAGGGAGGAGAGAGAGATCTGCTGTTCCTAGTGATTGGGAACAACAATATCTTTCCTAACCACCATTACTAGTAAAATAAAAAAAAAGAAATGTAAAAAATGCCATAAAAATGCCATAATTCTATTCCCTATTTTGTAGACGCTATAAAACTTTTGCGCAAACCAATCAATATATGCTTATTGTAGTAATATGTAGAAGAATACATATTGGCCTAAACTGATGAAGAAATACGTTTTTTTATATATTTTTTTTGGCTATTTATTATAGCAAAAAGTAAAAGAAAATATAGTTTTTTTTCAAAATCTGTTTATAGCACAAAAGATAAAAAATGCAGAGGTGATCAACAACCACCAAAATAAAGCTCTATTTGTGGGGAAAAAAGGACGTCAATTTTGTTTGAGTACAGCGTCGCACGTTCACGCAATTGTTAGTTAAAGGGACGCCGTGCCGTATCACAAAAAACGGTCTGGGTATTAAGGGGGGAAATCTTCTGGTCTGTAAGTGGTTAAAGAAAAAAAAATTCACTTTAAAGTAGCACTATAGGCAAAACTTTTTTTTTCATTTTGGATAGAGCAAGGGAGAGTTATAACCCCTGTAAGATTTTTTTTTTTGCCATGTGCATCCCATTGCAGAGATTTCCGTTCACTTCTTGTCCCATGTCCTGCAGCTGGAGGTGCTAGAGCATATTACACGATACACCCTAAATATGGGTGTAACATGCTCCAAAAAGGTGAGAAAATAACATATAATGGAAAAGACCAACACTGAATCACTAAAAATCTATATTTTATAATTATTATATATATACACACACACACATATATACACATACATATACACACACACATATACAGAGTTGTGCTCATAAGTTTACATACCCTGGCAGAATTTAAGATTTCTTGGCCATTTTTCAGAGAATATGAATGATAACACAAAAGCATTTCTTTCACTCGTGGTTAGTGTTAGGCTGAAGCCATTTATTATCAATCAACTGTGTTTACTCTTTAAATAATAATGGCAACAGAAACTACCCAATATACCCTGATCAAAATTTTACATACCCTGGTGATTTTGGCCTGATAGCATGCACACAAGTTGACACAAAGGGATTTGAATGGCTATTAAAGGTAACCATCCTCACCTGTGATCTATTTGCTTGTACTTAGTGTGTGTGTGTATATAATGGGTCATTGAGTTTCTGGACTCCTGACAGACCCTTGCATCTTTCATCCAGTGCTGCACTGACGTTTCTGGATTCTGAGTCATGTGGAAGGCAAAAGAATTGTCATAGGATCTGCAGGAAAAGGTAGTATGGAAAGGCTGTATAAAACAGGAAAGGAATGTAAAAAGATATCCAAGGAATTGAGAATGCCAATCAGCAGTGTTCAAACTTTAGTTAAGTGGAAAATTAGGGGTTCTGTTGAAACCAAACCATGGTCAGGTAGACCAACTAAAATTTCAGCCACAACTGCCAGGAAAATTGTTCGGGATGCAAAAAAAAATCCACAAATAACCTCAGGTGAAATACAGGACTCTGAAAACATGTGGTGTGGCTGTTTCAAGATGCACAATAAAGAGGCACTTGAAGAAAGATGGGCTGCATGGTCGAGGCGCCAGAAGAAAGCCATTACTACGCAAAAGCCACAAATTATCCCGCTTACAGTACGACAAACAGCACAGAGACAAGTCTCAAACCTTCTGGCACAAAGTCATTTGGAGTGATGAGACCAAAATTTAGCTTTTTGGCCACAACCATAAATGCTTCATTTGGAGTGGAGTCGACAAGGCCTATGCTGAAAGCTACACTAATTCTACTGTCAAGCACAGAGGTGGATCGCTGATGTTTTGGGGATGTGTGATCTACAAAGGCACAGGAAATTTGGTCAAAATTGATGGCAAGATAAATGCAGTGTGTTATCAAAAAATACTGGAGGAACATTTGCATTCATCACCTAGGAAGCTGCACATGGACTGTACTGTAATGTACTGTACTTGGACATTTCAACATGACAATGATCCAAAACACAAAGCCAAGTCGACCTGTCATTGGCTACAGCAGAATAAAGTGAAGGTTCTGGAGTGGCCATCTCAGTCTCCTGACCTCAATATCATTGAGCCACTCTGGGAAGATCTCAAGACGTGCAGTTCATGCAAGACAGACCAAGAATTTACAGGAACTGGGAGGCTTTTGCCAAAAGGAATGGGCAGCTTTACCATCTGAGAAGATAAAGAGCCTCATCCACAAATACCACAAAAGACTTCAAGTTGTCATTGATGTTAAAGGGGGAAATACACAGTATTAAGTATTTTGTAAACTTTTGATCAGGGTCATTTGGGTAGTTTCTGTTGCCATTATGATTTAAAGAGTAAACACAGCTGGTTGATAATAAATGGCTTCGGCCAAACACTAATCATGAGTGAAAGAAAAGTTTTTGTTATTCATATTAAAATGGCCAAGAAATCATACCTTTTGCAGGGATATGTAAACTTATGAGCACAACTGTGTGTGTGTGTGTGTGTGTGTGTGTGTGTGTTTGTGTGTGTGTGTGTGTGTGTGTGTGTGTGTGTGTGTGTGTGTGTGTGTGTGTGTGTGTGTGTGTGTGTGTGTGTGTGTGTGTGTGTGTGTGTGTGTGTGTATATATATATATATACACACACACACACACACATATATACACAAACACACACACACTCACACACATACATACATACATATACACACACATACACAGCAGGTAAAATAAGTATTGAACACGGTACCATTTTTCTAGGTAAAAATATTTTTAAAAGTGCTGTTGACATGAAATTTTTACCACATGTCAGTAACAACCCATGTAATCCAAACATACAAAGAAACCAAAACAAATAAGTTCAGAAATTAAGTTAAGTGTAATAAAGTGGAATGACACAGGGAAAAAGTATTGAACGCATGAAGAAAGGGAAAGGGCTGAAATCTATCAGAAAGCAATCCTGCCCCTTCTCAGTGCAAATTGAGATCAGCTGCTTCAGTCTTAACTGATGGCCTATAAAAAGGTGTCTCATTACCAAGGTGTCACACAAGAAACATTTCATGATGGGTAAAAGCAAAGAGCTCATTCAAGCCCTTTGCAGCCTTATTGTTGCAAAACATACTGATGCCATTGATTACAGAAGCATTTCAAAACTTCTGAATGTTCCAGTGAGCACTGTTTGGGCCATAATCCGGAAGTGCAAAGAACATCATTTCACGATAAACCAGCCACAACCAGATGCTCCTCGCAAGAAGAGTGAAAAGAATTATCAGAAGAATTGTCCAAGAGCCATGGACCACTAATGGAGAGCTTCAGAAAGACCTGAAATTAGCGGGTACAACTGTTTCAAAGAAAACAATAAGAAATGCACTCAACCGCCATGGCCTGTATGCACACTCACCACGCAAGACTCCATTGCTGAAGAAAAAGCATGTTGAAGCTTGTTTAAGGTTTGCTGCACAACATTTAGACAAGCCTGTGAAATACTGGGAGAATATATTCTGGTAAGAGGAGACCAAAATTGAACTCTTTGGATGCCATAATACACACCATGTTTGGTGGTCAAATGGAACTGCACATCACCCCAAAAACACCATACCAACAGTGGAGGTGGGAACATCATGGTGTAGGGGTTTTTCAGGATACGGTACTGGTAAACTTCGGGTCATTGAAGGAAGGATGAATGGAAAATGTACCAAGACATTCTTGATAAAAATCTGCTGCCAACTACCAGGATGATGAAGATGAAACGAAGGTGGACATTTCAGCAAGACAATGATTCCAAAAACAAAGCCGAGGAAACTCTCAATTGGTTTCAAAGAAAGAAGATAAAGGTGCTAGAATGGCCCAGCCAATCACCTGACTTGAATCCAACAGAAAACCTATAAAAGAACTAAAGATCAGAGTTCATAGAAGAGGCTCATGGAACCTTCAATATTTGAAGACTGTTTGTGTGTAAGAATGGGCCAAAATCACACCTGAGCAATGCTTGCGACTAGTTTCTCCATACAGAAGGCATCTTGAAGCTGTCATTACCATTTTGTACGAAGCAGTACTTGATGTGATTGTAGCCGTATTAGTGCAATTGTGACAGAGAAAATTGAGTAGTGTCCTTGATACTTTTTTTATTTGCACTAACATACATTTTTTCAGAACAAGCTTTCGGAGTATGTCCCCTTCGTCAAGGTCAGTACTGCTTGGACCTTGAAGAAGGGGACATACCCCGAAAGCTTGTCCTGAAAAATTGTATGTTAGTGCAAACAAAAAAAAATATCACAGACGGTACTCAATTTTCTCTGTCTACGAAGCAGTAAATACATTTCAGTTGGCGTGTTCAATACTTTTTCCCTGTGTCATTCCATCTTATTACACATAACTTAATTTCTGAACTTATTTGTTTTGGTTTCTTTGTATGTATGGATTGCATTGGTTGTTACTAACGTGGTGAAAATTCATGTTAATAGCACCTTTAGAAATATATTTACTTAGAGAAATGGTGACGTGTTCAATACTTATTTTACCCACTGTGTATACAGGTGCATCTCATAAAATTAGAATATCATCAAAAAGTTAGTTTATTTTAGTAATCCAATTCAAAAAGTGAAACTCAGATTTTATATAGATGCATTACACATGGAGTAATATATGTCAAGCATTTCCTTCTTTTAATTTTGATGAATATGGCTTACAGCTAGTGAAAACCCAAAATTCAGTATCTCGGTAAATTCGATTATTACAAAAGACCAATAAAAAAAGGATTTTTAATACAAAAAGGTTGGCTTACTGAAAAGTATGTCCATGTACAGTATGGTATGAACTCATTACTTGGTTGGTGCTCCTTTTGAATGAATCAATGCAGCGTGGCATTGAGACGATCATCCTGTGGCACTGCTGAGGTGTTATGGAAGCCCAGGTTGCTTTGATAGCAGCCTTCAGCTAGTCTGCATTGTTGGGTCTGGTGTCCTCTTGACAAACCTTATGCTGCGTACACACAAGCAGAATTTCCGACAGAAAGAATCCGATGGGAGCTTTTCATCGTATATTCCAACCGTGTGTATGCCCCATCGGACTTTTTCTGTCGAAAATTCAGATGGACTTAGATAGAGAACATGTTGTATATTTTTCCGACGGAACAAATTACTATCGGAAAAACCGCTCGTATGCTGTGCCGACGCACCAAAAACAACACATGCTCTGAAGCAAGTACGAGACGGAAGCTATTGGTTACTGGCTATTAAACTTACGTTTTCTAGTCCCGTTGTACGTCACCGCATTCTGGACGGTCGGAATTTGGTGTGACCGTGTGTATGCAAGACAGCTTGAGCGGAAGTCCATCGTAAAAACCTTCAAAGTTTATTCCGACGGCAAAACCAGTCGTGTGTACAGGGCATTAGATTCTTTATGGGGTTTAGGTCAGGCGAGTTTGCTGGCCAATCAAGCACAGTGATACTATGATCAATAAACCAGGTATTGGTACTTTTGGCAGTGTGGGCAGGTACCAAGTCCATTGGTCCATTGTGTTTCATCAAGTCCAAACAGAGAGAGATGCCGATTTCATTTTGTAGCAGGACTTAGTACCTGCCCACACTGCCAAAAGTACCAATACAGGGTTTAATTATCATGGTATCACTGCTTGATTGGCCAGCAAACTCGTCTTACCTAAACCCCATAGAGAATCTGTGGGGTATCGTCAGGAGGAAGATGAGAGACACCAGTCCCAACAATGCAGATGAGCTGAAAGCCGCTATCAAAGCAACCCGTTCTTCCATAACACCTCAGCAGTGCCACAGGCTGATTGTCTCCATGCCATGCCCCACTGATGCAGTAATTCATGCAAAAGGAGCCCTGACCAAGTATTGAGTGCATACTATACTGTACATGGACATACTTTTCAGTAAGTCAACATTTCTGTATTAAAAATATTATTTTTATTGGTCTAATGTAATATTCAAATTTTCTGAGATACTGAATTTTAGGTTTTCACTAGCTGTAAGCCATATTGATCAAAATTAAAAGAAAGAAATTCTTGAAATATATCACACTTTGTAATGCATCAATATAATATAGGAGTTTCATTTTTTGAATTGAATTACTGAAATAAATTAAAGTGATACTAAAGGATTGTTTTTAATTTTTTTAAATAACAAACATGTCATACTTACCTCCACTATGCAGCTCATTTTGCACAGTGGAGGTCAGTATAAGTTGCCCCGAACATGCATTTCTGTGGTCCCTCGGCGGCTCTTCCCCGCATAAGATAACCCCCTTGGAGAAGCGCTCACCTGAGGGGGTTAACCTTGCAGACGCGGAATGCTAGACTCGGCCCCGCCCCCCCGGTCATTGGATTTGATTGACAGCAGCGGGAGCCAATGGCTGTGCTGCTATCACATTATCCAATCAAGAGCCGTCCCTTTCTCGTTCCCATGGAGAAAGGGACGGCGGGGATGCGCTGACGGAAATTCCAGGCTCAGGTAAGTAAAATAGGGGGGCTAGGGGGCCGGTGACTGCAAGGTGTTTTTTCACCTTAATGCATACGATGCATTAAGGTGAAAAAACCCGAGCCTTTACAACCCCTTTAACTTTTTGATGATATTCGAATTTTATGATATTACACATGTCTATGGTTGACTGCCCCCTAAACCATAGACATATGCAGTGTGTGTGTGTGTGTGTGTGTGTGTGTGTGTGTGTATCGCTATCCATTATATATAATGGATAGCGATATACACACACACACACACCCCCACACACACACACCGCATATGTCTATGGTTTAGGGGGCAGTCAACCCCACACACAACACCCCCCAAGTGTTAACATGGTTACATACAGACTAGAGGTCGACCGATATGGGTTTTTCTCTGGCCGATGCCAAAGCCGATATTTAGAAATCGAGGTGGCCGATGGCCGATATATGATGCCTATTTTTTTGGGCCGATATATTAGGCCGATTTTTTTTTTTTTCCTGCATCTCATAAAATCTAACAGTTAGACCCCCTTCACACTGGGGAGTTTTTCAGGCGCTTTTGGGCTAAAAATAGCGCCTTTAAAACGGCTCCCCTGCAGTCAGTGTGAAAGCTCGAGTGCTTTCACACTGAGGCGATGTGCTGGCAGGATGTTAAAAAAAAGTCCTGCAAGCAGCATCTTTGGAGCGGTGTATACCGCTCCTCCACCACTCCTGCCCATTGAAATGAATGCGCACCGCTGCCGAAGCGCCTGCAAAGCGTTTTGGCAGCAGCGCTTCAGGGGCGCATTTAACCCCTTCTTCGGCCGCTAGCTGGGTTATAAGCGCCCCGCTAGCAGCCGAATAGCGCCGCAAAAATGACAGTAAAGCGCCGCTAAAATTAACAGCGTTTTACCGTCAACGCATGCCCGCTCCAGTGTGGAAGCAGCCTTAAGTAATAAGTGATACAGAATTTTTTTTATATTTAAACATTTATTAAACAAAACAAACCTCCAATCAGTTCACTTGTATGTAGAATTTAGATTAAAAAAAATAACTATATCTTAAATATTAAATACACAAAAACAGGTAATCAAAACTTTTGGACAAAAAAAAATGGGCTAACTTTACTGCTTTTTTTTTTTTTTCATTAGTGTATTTAAAAAAAAAAAAATTGCGTTTGAAAGACCGCTGCGAAAATACCGTGTGATATAAAATATTGCAACAACCGCTATTTTATTCCCTAGGGTCTCTGCTAAAAAAAATATATATAATGTTTGGGGGTTCTGAGTAATTTAGAAGCAGAAAATAAAGGATTTTTACTTGTAAGCAACAAGTGTCAGAAAAGATTTAGTCTTTAAATGGTTAAACTGAAAACTTCTGTTCAGTCTATTGATAAAAGAACCTGAAAGAGATACAAATGTATCTTCTTATCAGACTTGGCAGGCTGCTCAGAGGAGGAGAGAAGAAAACTTCAGACAACTTGCAATTGACTTCTATTACAGAAGTCATTTGCAAGCCCCGCTGAATCGGCTTTTTTTATCAGCACAATCGGCTGATGCCGATTAAGTAGAAAAAGCCAAATATCGGCCGATATATCGGTCGACCTCTAATACAGACCCCATATTCCCTTTAAACCAGTCACACCCGACAGCTGCGCTATTCAATGAACGAACTCCAAATCCCAACACGCAGGCAAACTTCTAGTTATCAAGGGAACACGAGTACAGTGGTTACTACTTTTGTAGTCCATTGACACCTCCTCCAGCTTTTAAGTGGGACATAGAGCTGGAGGAAGAGTCTGCATGAACCTGTGCATTGCACCAGTGGGCCGATGATCACAGATGCAATGCTTCGAAGGCTCATTTGCAAAAATAAAAATAAAAATTTCACTTTTTTCTGAAAATATTGGTGTACTTTTTTTCCGTTCTTTTCCATTTTTTTAAGTTCAGGAAATAAGACGGACAGGCATGCATGGGTAAACATCAATTCACAGAAGCACTGGTATATACCAGAGTGCAACCATGTATAGGAAAAGCACAGAAAATTTAAGCTAGGCTTAAAAAAAAAAAAAAAAAACACTTATAATAATCCATGTGCATGAACCTTTATTAATTCCATTCGTTTTAGAATGGGATTTCCATCAAATTCACACAGGCGAGACAGTTCATTTTCCAAAGACTTTTGGCCCTATTGTACAGTGCATTCAAGGATTACAGCAACTCTTCACTTTAAAACTAAAAATCCTGCACTCCCAATAGACCAAGGTTTTTAGAAAAGATGTGAAAGATGTATGGCTTTAACATACTCGCCATAACTGAAACCTGGCTTCAAAATTTTGACTCAGCTTCTCCTGCTGCCCTCTCCAATAGTGGCCTCCATTGGAATCACTCCCCCAGGCCCAACAGACAGAGAGGAGGTGGAGTTGGATTACTTCTATCACCACAAAGCACCTTCCAAATCCTTCCTATCTCTCCCTCTCTATCCCTCTCTTCTTTCAAGATGCACTGTATTCATCTGTTTTCTTCTTGATGACTTTGCTGCCTGGCTACCCTTCTTTCTCTCCTCTGAAATACCCACTATCATTGTGGGTAACTTGACTCCTGTCAGTGTTAACAGCCCAACTACAGCTAGACTTCTCAACTTAACCTCATCTTTTGACCTACTCACTCCAATGGTAATACCCTTGACCTTATAATCTCCCATCTTTGCAACCCTGGCATCCTCACCAACACCCCCTTTCATCTCTCTGATTACAACCCCATTAATTTCACTGTATCCTTGCCTCCAACCACCCATCCCTCCAAGCAGCAAACAATTGCTTGTAGGAACCTTCACCACTTTAACCCTTCTCTTCTCTATTCTGCTACCGACCACCTATATGACAATCTCTCTCCTGTCCTGTCCTGACCTGGCCACCTCTGTCTACAACAGTTCACTCATCATCACTAGATGCACTTGATCCTCTAACCACATGCAGTATCAGGCCCCGACCGTTACAACCCTGGCAAACTGACAACACTAGAGATCTCAGGCGACATTGCCGCGTTCTTGAACGACTGTGGCGTAAAACCAAATGCCTGCAAGACTTTGCCCTATATAAATCTACCCTTCTAAAATACAATTCCTGCCTCCATGCTGCCAAACAAGCCTACTTTGTCTCTCTTATTAATACCTTGTCATCCAGTCCCCTCGGCTCTTCTCAACCTTTAACTCTCTGCTTCATCCCCCATCCCCTCTACCCACTAACGCTCTCATTGCCCAAGACATTGCCAATCACTTCAAAAACAAGATTGATGCAATTGGTGAGGACATCCCCACTGTGGGTACATCTTCCCCACCCAATATACCTTGCCTAACAGCACATTCAACACTCTCTTCTTTTGAATTGGCTACTACTGAAGAGGTTACAAACTTTTCTCAGATGCCCACCTAACCAATTGTCCCTTGGATCCTGTTCCCTCACAACTGCTACTGTCACCCTCTTCTTCTATCCTATGCTCCCTCACTCACATCTTTAATCTCTCCCTGTCTAGTGGCACCTTCCCCTCCCCTCTAAAACATGCGCAGATCACTCCCATACTTAAAAAGCCCTCACTGGACCCCACCAATCTGAACAACTTGAGACCCATCTCATCCATTCACCTCTAAACTTCTAGAATGCTTAGTCTACAACGGTCTTAGCTCCTACCTTAGTGAAAATAACCTTCTTGACCCCTTACAGTTTGGCTTTCGCTCACAACACTCCACGGAAACTGCCTTACTAAAACTCACCGACGATTTACTAACTGCTAACCAACAGCCACTACTCCATACTCCTACTACTTGACCTCTCTGTGGCCTTTGATACTGTTGACCACACGCTCCTCTTCAATAAACTACATTCCCTTGGCCTCCGAGATTCTGCTGTATCCTGGATCTCTGCCTATCTATCACAGCGCCCCTTCAGTGTCACCTACAACTCTGTCTCCTCCTCTCCATTGCCCCTTTCTGTGGGGGTCCCCCAAGGCTCTGTTCTTGGACCCATTCTCTATCTACACCTCCTCCCTTGGTCACCTGATAACCGCCCATGGCTTCCAATACCACTTATACACCGATGACACCCAAATCTATCTGTCTACTCCCCACCTCACTCCTTCAGTCTCCTCTCGCATTACTAACTGACATATCAGCATGGATGTCGCACAACTTCCTTAAACTACATCTCTCTAAAACGGAGCTATTAATATTCCCCACTGCCCGTGCCCCCCTCCATGACTTTTCCATCAAAATCAACAAAGCAAATATCAATCCCTCCCCTCACGCCAGGGTACTAGGTGTAATCCTAGACTCTGACTTGTCATTTCAGTCTCAAGACCAATTGTTGTCAAAAGTTTGTAGAATTCACCTCCGTAACATCTCTAAAAAAAAACAAATTAAACCACCAAGCTCCTCATTCACTCCCTTGTTATCTCTCGCCTTGACTATTGCAACTCCCTTCTCATAGGCCTACCTCTCCATAGGCTATCCCCTCTTCAGTCTATCATGAATGCTGCTGCCAGACTTATACACCTTACCAACCGCTCAGTGTCTGCCAACCCCCTCCTCCAATCCCTACACTGGCTCCCAATCACCCAGCGAATTAAATTCAAAATACTAACCACAACATACAAAGCCATTCACAACTCTGACCCGAGCTACATCACCAATCTTGTCTCCAAATATCACCCAAATCGTCCTCTCCGCTCTTCTCAAGACCTCCTACTCTCAAGCTCTCTTGTCTCCTCCTCCCATGATTGTCTCCAGGATTTCCACAGAGCCTCTCCCATCCTCTGAAACTCGCTACCTCCACCTGTCCGGCTGTCCCCTACTCTTGCTACCTTGAGGTGATCCCTGAAAACTCATCTCTTCAGGAAAGCCTATCATGTCTCCAACTAATCTTTTACCACTTCCATCAGCTCATTCCCCACAGTTACAACCTTTTGTACCACCTGCCCCACACTATTAGATTGTAAGCTCTTCTGAGCAGGGCCCTCTTAATCCTCTTGTATGTTATTGTATTATAACTGTATTGTCTCCCTTTTATATTGTAAAGTGCTGCGTAAACTGTTGGCGCTATATAAATCCTGTATAATAATAATATTAAAAACAGCATTTCTAAACAATTCAAGAGAACCCCCAGGAAAATCTTGCAATCAATGGAATCCTGAAGAAAAATACTATAAGTTCTACATAAAAAACAGTCATAAATGTAAACGGTCTCCGCTGATTTGTCCTTGTGGAAAAAAATCCCGCAGACTAAACAACAGAATGAAAGACTGTAAACAACACCGCGGGAAAATGAGTACAGTATTGCACTGAATACCACAAACAAAGGGTGTACTTTGTAGGAACAAGATGACTGGAGAAACTTTAGCATTAAATAAAAAAGACTATTTCATATGTGTTGATGTAAAATCTGAAAACCATTCTCATCACTCATACAAATCATTCAGCAGCAGAACAAAGCAGCAAGCTGCCAAAAGGCATTCTGCGTTGTAGTATATGGCTTTCAAACGATACAAAATCAACAAAGCTAACACAATGTAATGTGCATGCTTTTAACTAAATGCGCTTGTAATGCTACACACCAGGGACCTTTTTGGCGGTTTCTGCAGCTGTGGATTTATTCTTCTTCTCTACATTGAATGTTGACATTCTGCACCCCAGCAGTTTGAGCGGTTTCAAACCCATTAGGGCCTGTTCACATTTTAAAGTTTTTGCTAAAAAGTATGAGGCTTTACATTATCTGATCTAAATTGAATCTAGATCAATCGGAAAGGAACCTTAGGTTATACATCTGTTTGCAGATTGATTGATTGAATCACGCATCGCTCAGATAACAGAATCAAAGTTTGTGTGGCCATCATTAGAAGGACCATAACCCATTTAGGGCCAGGATTAAAGGATAAGTACTTTTTAAAAAAAAATAAAATAAATGCACATTTTTTTGCAGGTAAAAAAATGTGCATTTATTATTTTCTGTTGCAGGAGCCTGTAAAGCATTGTACCAGCGATTATCAGATTGCTGATGTCATGCAGGTCTCCTCCACCTGATGCAACTTATAGACCTGCACACATCATGACATACTCATTTATACATTTTTTCTCCCCCCTTTTTTGTTCCCAGATCTTTGTCGGCAGTGATTTGGTCACAGTACTATTTTTGATTCAACTTAGACAAAACCACCCAATTTCTGTGTGTGTGGGGGGCATTTGTTGCACGCGCTCCGCCGGTGCACGGCTTTCCCACCTCAGCTCCCGGCAAGGACCACCACCTTGGCCTTGGCTCCACCACCACCACATCTCTGTGTACTGATCTTACGTAAGTACCCGGGGGGATTTTTTCATCTCTCCCTGTCACTAATAGTTGCACATAGCAGATAGATTAATCTACATTTTATTACACCTACAGATATTGTTGAGCATTTGCCCCTGATGAGTGACTTACACGAAACGCGTCGGGCATTTGTGTCATGCAGATATACATGCTCACACTCTACTAGCAACACAGAACATTTTTCTTCAATCAATCATGGTTTTTACGTCTTTTACCAGCTTTACTTTCACCGCTCAGTGCTGTTGTTTATGTGTACATATATCTATATTTATGTAGTCATTCTATGTACCTACTTATCAGTTACGACCACTAGATGGCGTCCTGTTGACATAATTGATGTACTCTCGATGCCCTATTGTATGCGCACATACATATGTGGGTATACAAATTTGGAATGACATTTACTATAAATGTTCTTTTCTTTTATGTGGTTCATACTGTGTTATGTATCAAGAAAAATGAAAACTCAAAACAACGCGCCCTTCCTGAGTTCTCACCACTGCGCTCAATGCCAAATAAAGGGGTGTTCACCCCCCTATGAAGGATGTGGGAAAATTAAAACACAAAGTGTGTGAAACAAATGTGTGAAACTTAAATGTGTGAGAAGTTAATGGAGTGAATCCAAAGCTGCCACTTATTAAATAAACAGTGTAATACGTCCTATTATTTCCAAGAGCCCAAATGCGATCCTTGTGAAACAATATAAGTAGCGCCACTTATATTGTTTCACAAGGATCGCATTTGGGCTCTTGGAAATAATAGGACGTATCATACTGTGTTATGTCTGATGCATTTTGTGACAAATAAATATATTGTATTTATTTACCTCCACGCTGTCCATGGACCTCATTTAAAGTCCCAAAACTCCCAATCTCTTCATTTTGAACCAGGGATGGAGGCACACCACACATGTGCCTCATTTTAAAGTCCCAAATTCTCCCTCCCTTTTCCTGCAGACCTGTCAGGGTATTCACTTCATCATACGAGGAAGCCTATACATGCTGACAGGAAGAATGAATGAACTACCACAGTGCTCACAGCGCCATGGTAGTTCACTGAAAACTACAAGCCGACAGCCACATTGGCTGCCAGACCTTGTAGTTTTCCATTCACAGAGCACTGTGAATGAGTGACACGGCCGGGTGGGCGGAGCCCCCCATGCCCTCTTTTTAAAAAAAATGTTGACAGCTAGCGGGTGGAGAACACCCGCTAGCTGGCACAGCAGGGATCGAGGAGGTGCGGGGGCCAGTGCATTCATAACATGTTACACCCCGAATACTCCCCTTATTAAAGTGATTGTAAAGGCAGATGTTTTTTATCCTAATGCATTGTATGCATTAAGATAAAAAGCCTGCTGTGTGCAGCAGCCCCCCAATACTTACCTGAGCTCCCTCTCGTTCTAGCGATATTGCAGGAGTGTCTCAGCTTCCCGGGACTCCCCCCTTCATTGGCTGACACAGCAGTGCAGTGCCATTGGCACACACTGCTGTCAAAGTCAGTCAGCTAATGAGGAGAAAAAGGGGACGGGACGGACTGTGGCTCAATGCCTGAATGGACACAAGGAGTTGTGTCTCGGCTTGGGTGCCCCCAAGTTGCTTGCTGTGGGGACACTCAACAGGAGGGAGGGGCCAGGAGCACCGAAGAGGGACCTGAGAAGGAGGATCTGGGCTGCTCTGTTCTAAACCACTGCACAGAGCAGGTACAGTTGTGCTCATAAGTTCACATACCCTGGCAGAATTTATGATTTCTTGGCCATTTTTCAGAGAATATGAATAACACCACAAAAACATTTTTTCACTCATGGTTAGTGTTTGGCTGAAGCCATTTATTATCAATCAACTGTGTTTACTCTTTTTAAATCATAATGGCAACAGAAACTACCCAAATGACCCTGGTCAAAAGTTTACATGCTCTGGTGATTTTGGCCTGATAACATGCACACAAATTGACACAAAGAGGTTTGAATGGCTATTAAAGGTAACCATCCTCACCTGTGATCTGTTTGCTTGTAATTAGTGTGCGTGTATAAAAGGTCAATGGGTTTCTGGACTCCTGACAGACCCTTGCATCTTTCATCCAGTGCTGCACTGACGTTTCTGGATTCTAAATCATGGGGAAAGCAAAAGAATTGCCAAAGGATCTGTGGGAAAAGGTAGTTGAACTGTATAAAACAGGAAAGGGATATAAAAAGATATCCAAGGAATTGAGAATGCCAATCAGCAGTATTCAAACGCTAATCAAGAAGTGAAAAATGAGGGGTTCTGTTGAAACCAAAGCACAGCCAGGTAGACCAAACTAAATTTTCAGTCAAAACTGCCAGGAAAATTGTTCGGGATGCAAAGAAAAACCCACAAATAACTTGAGGTCAAATACAGGACTCTGAAAATACGTGGTGTGGCTGTTTCAACATGCACAATAAGGAGGCACTTGAAGAAAGATGGGCTGCATGGTCGAGTCGCCAGAAGAAAGCCATTACTATGCAAATGCCACAAAGTATCCCGCTTACAATATGCCAAACAGCACAGAGACAAGCCTCAAACCTTCTGGCACAAAGTCATTTGGAGTAATGAGACCAAAATTGAGCTTTTTGGCCACAACCATAAACACTACATTTGGAGAGGAGTCAACAAGGCCTATGATGAACGGTATACCATACCGACTGTGAAACATGGAGGTGGATTGCTGTTTGGGGATGTTTGAGCTACAAAGGCACAGGAAATTTGGTCAAAATTGATGGCAAGCTGAATGCAGTATATTATCAAAAAATACTGAAGGAACATTTGCATTCATCAGCCAGGTAGCTGTGCATGGGACGCACTTGGACATTCCAACATGACAATGATCCAAAACACAAGGCCAAGTCAACCTGCAATTGGCTACAGCAAAATAAAGTGAAAGTTCTGCAGTGGCCATCCCAGTCTCCTGTCCTCAATAAATATGTGCAACCAGCCTGCCCACCGATGGATTCAAATTTTTTCCACTTCAGCAGGGAATTTTAATCAATGCATGGCCGGCTTTAGTGAACAAAGTACCAGTGTACAGGGAGAGTAGAAAACCCTAATAAAACATTCGCATTTTAGTAGCCATGGTCAAGGATCTCTTATTTTTTGCAGACTGCAGTCTCTTTCTTTGGCTACAGCCTAAAGTTGTGGAATGTGCTTCCTCTGTCTGAAGGAAAAGCAAGGTAATATTTTTTTCAATGGCACTCTTGAGGACTAAGGCTTGGTACACATATGAGCCACATGCAGCTCACAGCAGGGGTCCGGTGCGTGCTGGTTTACCGTTTCAGGTTCAAGTGCAGCCCGAATTTTGGGCCGAATTCACACCTGAAACGGACTAAAAGACGCACTGCAAAATGCACCGGGCCTGCTGTGGAGATATGTGAACCGGTAGTGTAAAAAGCTGTCGGTCTTTCCCCCTTCTACCAATTTTACTTCCACCAAGCCCACTCATTTCACTTGGGATATTCTTCTGCTCTCTTTTCCTCTCTTCTTGATGCGCTAATTTTTCCCTCTTCTGTAAATGTCTCCTGGTTAAAGAGATCCTTTTGATTTTAAAATGAAGAATAATGTACTTATATTTCAGATTTCACACAAGAAAACCACACCAAAGTCGTCAGCTTTCTGAATACAGTTGTTTAACATGTAGTGTATGGCAACATTCTACTCATGCCAGAGTCCTGTAGTCCTTGAGGAGGATTTGGATTTTGTGGGAATTTTAGAGACTTGGTTCAACAGCTCTCATGATTGGCTGGCAACCATTCAAGGGTATACCCCTTATCGCAGGGATAGAGATGGTAAAAAAGGGGGAGGGGTATGTCCGTATATCAAGAATAATGTACAAGTGAATGTGAGAGATGACATCACTAAGGGAGCTAGGGAGGAGGTGGAATCTTTATGAGTAGAGCTCCAAAGGGATGAAGCTAAGGGGAAAATAATGCTGGGAGTATGCTATAGGCCCCCTAACATGAGGGAGGAGGGGGAGGCGGACCTTCTATCACAATTTGGATTAGCAGCAAGGATGGGAAGTGTTATCATAATGGGAGATTTTAATTATCCAGACATAGACTGGGCGGAGGGAACCACGCATTCGTCGAAGGCTCGCCAGTTCCTAAATGTCTTGCAGGTCAATTTCATGGGTCAGATAGTAGATGCAACAACTAGAAATAAAGCGTTACTAGATCTACTGATTACCAACAATATAGACCTGATCACGGATGTGGAAATACAGGGAAATTTAAGAAACAGCAATCACAGGTCAATTGGCTTCAGTATAAATCACACAAATAGGAAACATAAGGGAAATACAAAGACACTGAATTTCAAAAGAGTCAACTTCCCTAAACTATGAACCTTGCTAGAAGGTGGGGGGCGTGGCTTGGAGTCCATGCGAGCGGCTGCTTAATCTCACAGCTCTGGCTCTATACAAACCCATCCTGCAGCCATCCAATCTTCTACAAAAAGGCACCAAAATACTCCTGAGAACGTCGGGCACCCGATCCAGGCATGATGGTGAATAAATATGGGCCACCCGCGGCCCAATCCATGGCGGAACAACTGTCCAGGTTTAGGAGGCAAGATGGCATCGATCATTCAGCCATGCAGGAGGCCACGCTGCAGTCTGCCTCATCTACAGCACAGACCTCGTCTCAGGGGGTGAGTGACTCTGTACCTGCTGTCTTTCGCACCCAGGCAGCACATTCAGAACCGCTAGATTCACCGGTCTGCTCGGAAGGCTATGTATCCCCAACCCCCTCCATTGCTGAACTCACACTGGCAGAAATTATGCTTGCTATATAGGACTGTAAGTCTTCCCTCACTGTTCAGATGGAAACCATTCATATTGATTTCTCACACTTGAAACAAGACGTTCAGACCTTACGGGAAAGAATGGGTGAGGTGGAGGGTCGCGTTAGCTCCCTAGAAGACACAGTTCATCCTTTATCTGCAACCGTTCGCTCAGCCACGAACCAATTGGAAGCCCTTAGAGCCAAGTTGGACGACTTGGAGAATCGTTCCCGTCAGAACAATCTACGTTTTCTGGGGTTCCCGGAGTGATCGAAGGGTTCCAGGCCCGAACGTTTTCTACATAAATGGCTGCGTGATGAGCTGGGGGTAGAGGAATTCTCCAGAACCTTTGAAATCGAATGGGCACATCGCACCCCTCCGCGTCCACCACAACCTGGGGCCCCCCCAAGATCTCTAACTGCCACATTTCTTAATTTTCGCGACAAAGTCGCTATCCTCCATTTGGCCAGAGAAAAAGGACCTCTCAATTTCAACAGCAATAACATATCCATTCATCCTGATTTTTCAGCGGAGGTACAGCGTTAGCGTATGTCCTTCGCAGCAGTAAAGGATCGTCTCCACAAAGAAGGTCTCCCATGTTGTTCCCTGCCAAGCTGCAGATTATATATGAAGGTAAAGCTCATTTCTGCTCTTGTCCTAAAGAAGCGATGTCCTGGCTAGACTCGAGACTTGGGAAACAACCAAGACAACGCTGCAACTGAACCTGCAAATTACAGTCCCTGAGGTATCACACGCCCTTCCATTTTTCTTCCTTGTCCCTCATGGACATGGTCCTCTGTGGCTATGCTGCTGCGACTACCTTTCCTTGTTCAGCTACTTGACCTGTTTGAGACTTGCCTTTATTTTAAAGCTATTTTTTTGCATTTATTTAATTTTTCAACCTTTGCACGTCTGACAAATCCTACGATCAATCCTACCAACAAGGTCTTTTGAATTATTTACAGATTACTACTGCTGTTCCTTACTCCTGTTGTGGTTTGTGCCTTTCGTTAAAATTCCTGGTAGATCCTGCAAGAAGGACACTTACGTTGCATCTGAGAGCTCTCATGGAACTGCTACTTTCCCCATACCAAAGGGTGGCGTGGCCACGAGATTTTTTACTCCCTCTCAACTTTGTTCCTGAGGGGGGCACTTTTTTGTTTTGGGAACCAATGCTCACTGAGTTTGGGTAGGTATAGCGGGGAGGAGGGTGGGCTATGGTGGGAGGGTTGGTTGTATTGCTGGTCTTCCCACAAATCCCTGTTACGGATGGGGGCTGGCCTATTGGGTATCTGGATTTGGTTGTTGAGTTTGCTCTTATGAATACTTCTTTTCTGTTGTTATTGCAGCCATACTATAGACGATATCATAGTCAGCAATATATGTGGTATACTGTACCATTTAATACCTTTTGCAATGTTTCTGTACTAACTAAAATATCTTATGGCTGACATGTTAAAATTGATTTCATGGAATGTTAGAGGGTTGAACTCACCTCACAAGCAGTCCCTGGTATTCTCCTATCTGAAGAAATACAAACCTCATATCATTTGTCTTCAAGAGACTCACCTCACCGGTACTATGGTATGGTATCTTAAACGTCCCTGGTTGGCCACTCAATATCATGCTACTTACTCTAACTACTCTCAGGGGGTTTCGATTCTACTGGCAAGGTCCTTACCGGCTGAGATTTTGCTTGTGAAAACGGATCCTGCGGGACGATTTATTATACTCACACTTCGCATAGTCTCCACGATTTTTACATTAGTGAACATATATGTTCCTCCCCCGTTCTCCCCAGATGTCCTCTCTCATTTGTCCCTACTATTACTGTCCAGATCACCGAGTCCCCTGCTCTTTGTTGGAGACTTTAATGCTGTACTAGACCCTGCAATGGACCGCTTGAGAGGTGGAGGCAGACCGTAGCCTACATTTGTTGACTAGACTCAGGTATTTGCCCTTACTGAACTGTGGCGCTGGAAACACCCAGGGGACCGCCAGTTCTCCTGTCACTCTGATTCCTTTAATACTATATCTCGTATAGACCTGGCATTTGCCCCGGTGGATGTACTCCCACTGGTTCATTCAGTTTCCTACTTACCCAGAGGAATCTCGGATCATGCCCCTTTGTCGGTTGGTCTCCTCCTCCTGAAAAGATTAGGCCTTCGGGTCTGGAGATTAAACTCTCATTGGCTTGAGGATGAAATTGTGCAGACTGAGTGCCAGAGAGGCGTGACCGACTACTGGAGTCTGAACCAGGGTACCACTGGACTCACCACGGCCTGGGACGCTTCCAAGGCTGTGTTGAGTGGTACCTTTATGTCCATTACCGGTATCCTGCGTAAAAATGCCCAGCAATGTACTGAAGAGTTAGAAAGTGCCCTATTACAGACAGAGGCGGAATACTCCCAAAACCACAATGCACTGTCCCGTTGGCTTCACTGCCGCAGGGAATATGACCTCCGCCTCTTGGATCTTACCAAAAAACGTATGCTTTATGTTACCCAGAAGGTATTCGAACATGGTAACAAGACGGGTCGCTTACTCGCATATCTTACCAGATCTGAGTATCCCCCTGTCTCTATCCCCAGAATATTAGTCTCAGAAAATGTAATTAGCGATGTTCCTCAGGATATAGCAGAAGCCTTTCTCTCCTTTTAGAAGGATCTTTACACCTCTAGAGCTGATTACTCTGAGACACAACTTGAAGACTATTTAAGCCAAATTACACTCCCCTGTTTGGCAGACCAGGTTCGAGAAGAATTAGATGAGCCACTATCTGTAGAAGAACTATCTCTTGCGATTTCACAGATGCCGGCTCATAAAACACCGGGTTTAGACGGTTTTCCAGTTGAATGGTATAAACAATTTCAACACCTCCTTAGCCCTATTTTACTCAAAACATACAATGAGGCCCTGAAAGAAGGGGTGCTTCCCCCCTCAATGAGGGAGGTACTCATTGTCTTAATACTTAAACCTCGAAAGGATCCACTAAAATGTGACTCCTATCGACCGATATCTCTTATTAATGTGGATGTAAAAATTTTGGCTAAAGTCCTGGCTAACCGTCTAAACAAGGTGATTGCTAAGTTAGTGGGGAGTGACCAAGGTGGCTTTATACCAGGACAGCTTTATACCAGGACGATTGACCAGGATGAACATCCGTAGACTGTTTCACAATCTGACGTATCCACATGACTGTCCACCCACCCGAGTTGTTGTATCCCTAGACACCTGTAAGGCCTTTGACAGTGTGGAATGGACATATCTGTTTCGGGTCTTGCAGCTTTATGGCCTTGGGCCCAGGTTGATAGCTTGGATACAGCTTCTCTATACTATGCCACTCGCCCGTATTCGTATTAATTCGCAGATTACTGAATCCCTCCGGATCACCAGGGGTACCAGGCAGGGCTACCCTTTATCACCCCTCCTATTTGCATTGGATATGGAGCCCCTCACGATCCGGATTTGTAACTCTTCAATGATCTGCGGTTTACCCATTAATGGCATAGAGGAAAGAATTTCTCTTTATGCGGATGTTGGATGATACATTAGTTTACCTAGCAGACGCCCAGCACTCACTCACTAATCTGTTAACTACTGTAACCACTTTTGGAGACTTTTCCGGATTCCGAGTGAATTGGGACAAGTCCATTATTTTTCCCCTAGCCCAAGCTTGCAATGTACAGACCCACTCGGATTCTAGACTACAAATAACTACCTCCTTTAGGTACCTCGGAGTTTAGATACAATTGCCACTGTCCCTCTATATAACTAATAACCTAAGCCCATTACTGCATCAATTACAGACTCAAACCAAACAATGGAGGGACTTGCCTCTAGACCTGATGGGACGGGCTAACGTCCTCAAGATGATATATTTGCCTAAGCTGCTATATGTCCTGGCTAACTCCCCTTGCAAAATCCCCAAAACAATTTTTAAGAGCATTGACTCTATATGTATTGCGTTCCTTTGGAATGGTAGGCCACCTTGGGTGGCACTGGAGACGCTTCGTCTCCCGGCCCAACTAGCGGGGTTAGCTTACCCTGACTTTTATCTTTATTATCTGGCAACTCAATTCGTCAATATTCATGACTGGCTGCTTCCTAACTCAAATAATGCATGTACCACCACTGAAGGGGCCATAGCTTCCTCATTTGAAACACTACATAATATCGTTTATCGAGGTTGTACACTGCCAGGACCTGGGATGGCTATCTTACGTACTTCCTTATCCCTGTTTAAAACTGTAATGCTTAAACATACTACTGAATGGTTAACTTCCCCCAATAGTCCACTTTGGTTTAATCCGTTGCTTCCGGAACTAAACTCCTTACCTGACCCTCAAAGATGGACTTCCAAGGGAATTAAATACCTATGTCACATCTACACCCCTCAGGGATTTAAATCCTTCTCACAGTTGAGATTAGATTTTGACTTACCGCGTACTTATTTGTTCTTTTATTACCAACTTAGGCATGCTGTGCGAGCACAGTTCGGTTCCCTGGACAATCCGCTTAAAACTCCCGACATGGAAAAAATTCTAAGATCCTCAGACCAGACAAAACTTATTTCTACTTACTATGCAGCTCTGGTGACGGACTCTAACCCTAGATTTAAAATAGCACAACGGACGTGGGAATCTCTAGATATCTCCATCATGGAAGATGACTGGTCGGAATTCAGTGACACTTTTAAGGCTTCTGTTATATCCTCCAGAGATAGGGTGATTCAAATAAAGGTTTTTCACCAATCGCACCTTACACCGGCCAAAATGCACAAAATGGGCATATTGTCCTCTGCTGAATGCTTTTGGGGTTGTGGACAAATGGCGGATTTCATTGTTTTTGGAATTGCCCTGTAATACAGGACTTCTGGCAGAGCATAGGCTCCTTTCTCTCCTCGGCGTTGGGACTTCCCAACATAGTTCACCCCAAGAACTGCCTTCTGGGTATCTTTGGTGATTTGCCTGTCCCTTCCCGGGTCAAACAACTGCTTCGTATCCTATATTTCTATGCCAAGAAATCCATTTTGTTGACCTGGAAGGGAGTGGCAACCCCAACTAGGGGACTATGGTTGAAACTGGTTAATGAAGCTCTGCCGCTTTATAAACTCACTTTTGATATCTGTAAAAGACCAAAAGCATTCCATAAAATCTGGGGCAGGTGGCTGGCTAGCCCCCTGGCCCTCTCCCCTGTACTGCCGTGATCAGAGTAAGCCTGAAGCAGCTTGCCCTGTAATACAGGCAGTGGCGGACCTACTGCCATAGCAAGCCAAGCAGGCGCTATGGGGCCCCGACATAGTTGCCAATAGAATTCCTTTTTTACTGATTTTTCACCGTCTGCCACCGCCGCCGCTAGAGGTCCGTGGCCTGTGGAGATAATGTCTCTGCCAGCCACCATTTTCCTGAAGACCAGCTGATTTAAAAATGACAAGCGGAGCCTGCCGAGTGGCTACAATAGAAATAGAGCTGTGGCGCCGCCCACCCCCTGCCCCCGGCCTGTCTGTCATCTGTGATCTGTTGTGGAAAGGGGTGAGGGGTACCGCAGCTCAATTTCTATTGTAGCCGTCCAGCTCCGCCTCTATTTTGTTCCCCCTCAGGCTTCAGTAATGGTGGTGTTCTGTCATATTTTCCAACTCGTCAGATTTTCCAACAGAGTCTCCTGCGCTGCTGAAATATAGAAGGGTTCCAAAGGGGGGAGGGGGCCTGAGATGTAAGGAAGCACTCCGCTGGCTGGGGACAGTGACACCTGAGATGTAAGGAAGCACTCCACTGGCTGGGGACAGTGACACCTGAGATGTAAGAAAGCACGCCACTGACTGGGGACAGTGACACCTGAGATATAAGGAAGCACTCCGCTGGGGACAGTGACACCTGAGATGTAAGGAAGCACTCCACTGGCTGGGGACAGTGACACCTGAGATGTAAGGAAACACTCCGCTGGGGACACCTGAGATGTAAGGAGGCACTCCGCTGGGGACACCTGAGATGTAAGGAGGCACTCCGCTGGCTGGGGAAAGTGACACCTGAGATGTAAGGAAGCACTCCGCTGGCTGGGGACAGTGACACCTGAGATGTAAGGAATTACTCCGCTGGGGACACCTGAGATGTAAGGAGGCACTCCGCTGGCTGGGGACAGTGACACCTGAGATGTAAAGAAGCACTCCACTGGCTGGGGACAGTGACACCTGAGATGTAAGGAAGCACTCCGCTGGCTGGGGACAGTGACACCTGAGATGTAAGGAAACACTCCGTTGGGGACACCTGAGATGTAAGGAGGCACTCCGCTGGGGACACCTGAGATGTAAGGAGGCACTCCGCTGGGGACACCTGAGATGTAAGGAGGCACTCCGCTGGGGACACCTGATGGCATCTGGTGGCAAGTGACACCCTCAGAGCTCCCACTGATTCTGCATTATGGTGAGTTGAACTATTTAATTTTATATTACAATGTAATAATAGAAATAATGCGCTTCAATCTCCCTGACACCATAACAACCATGGTCCCTGAATGATTGAAGCGCTAACACCAGATGTTTGGAGTATCTTTATCTGCTTATTGTTAAACTTTCTGGAATACACATATTTCTATTGTGGTGTAGGATCTGGGCCTGCTGTCCCTCCATCCCTCTTTTTTTCCTTCCTTCTCTCTCTCTTTCTTCCTTTGTCTCTCCCTCCATCCCTCGTTCATCTCAGACTCTAACCACACCCCCTTTGAGTCATGCCCCTTTAAGCCACGCCCAATATTAAGCTTAAACCACGCCAATTTATCGCAGCGGCGCGCTTTGCAAAAAAAGTGTCCCTATAATTTTTTTTACAATGTTGACAACTCTGCCCAGGGAGGATGAAGAATTTAAGTTTACTGTTAAGCCTCCCGGGCCCCACGAGTCCGGCTGCATACAGCAGGAGCAGAGAGCAGAGTGGGCGGTAGCAGAGTGGATGGAGCAGAACGCTTGAGCGTGCCTGTGAAGGGACATCGTTTTTGGCACATGAGGAGGCTCTGGAGTCTGGACAGGAGGTAGGAAGGGAGTGGGAGACAGACTGTCATCTGTTTTGCACAGTGCCTGGAAAAGCACCTTGTCCCTGTGCAGATGGGGACAAGGGCCTCTTCTCCACAAGCGCCTTGGGGCGTTAGTTGTGGGGGTTTAAAACTTGAAAAAAAATTTTTTGACTTTACTTACACTATAATGTACTGAATGTAACCTGTAGATTTTATTGGAAAATTTTTGTTTTGCTGTTCGAAATTAATATAAGCTGTTGCCTGGGTACTGTGCCACATGAGTGTGGTAATCTGTTGTTCAATGGCATTAGTTAATTTTTTTTTGCGGGGGGGGGGGGGGGGACTGTTTGCAGGGGGGGGGGGCCCATACAACATTTTGCTATGGGGCCCTATGATTTCTAGTTACGCCCCTGAATATACAGTGGCTTGCGAAAGTATTCGGCCCCCTTGAACTTTTCAACCTTTTGCCACATTTCAGGCTTCAAACATAAAGATATAAAATTTTTATTTTTTGTGAAGAATCACCAACAAGTGAGACACAATTGTGAAGTGGAACGAAATCTTTTGGATTTTTGAAACTTTTTTAACTAATAAAAAAATGAAAAGTGGGGCGTGCAAAATTATTCGTCCCCCTTGCGTTAATACTTTGTAGAGCCACCTTTTGCTGCGATTACAGCTGCAAGTCGCTTGGGGTATGTCTCTATCAGTTTTGCACATTGAGAGACTGAAATTCTTGCCCATTCTTCCTTGCAAAACAGCTCGAGCTCAGTGAGGTTGGATGGAGAGCGTTTGTGAACAGTAGTTTTCAGCTCTTTCCACAGATTCTCGATTGGATTCAGGTCTGGACTTTGACTTGGCCATTCTAACACCTGGATACGTTTATTTGTGAACCATTCCTTTGTAGATTTTGCTGTATGTTTGGGATCATTGTCTTGTTGGAAGATAAATCTCCGTCCCAGTTTCAGGTCTTTTGCAGACTCCAACAGGTTTTCATCCAGAATGGTCCTGTATTTGGCTGCATCCATCTTCCCCTCAATTTTAACCATCTTCCCTGTCCCTGCTGAAGAAAAGCAGGCCCAAATCATGATGCTGCCACCACCACGTTTGACAGTGGGATGGTGTGTTGAGTGTGATGAGCTGTGTTGCTTTTACGCCAAACATATCGTTTTGCATTGTGGCCAAAAAGTTCGATTTTGGATTCATCGGACCAGAGCACCTTCTTCCACATGTTTGGTGTGTCTCCCAGGTGGCTTGTGGCAAACTTTAGACGAGACTTTTTATGGATATCTTTGAGAAATGGCTTTCTTCTTGCCACTCTTCCATAAAGGCCAGATTTGTGCAGTGTACGACTGATTGTTGTCCTATGGACAGACTCTCCCACCTCAGCTGTAGTTCTCTGCAGTTCATCCAGAGTGATCATGGGCCTCTTGGCTGCATCTCTGATCAGTCTTCTCCTTGTCTGAGCTGAAAGTTTAGAGGGACAGCCAGGTCTTGGTAGATTTGCAGTGGTCTGATACTCCTTCCATTTCAAAATGATCGCTTGCACAGTGCTCCTTGGGATGTTTAAAGCTTGGGAAATCTTTTTGTATCCAAATCCGGCTTTAAACTTCTCCACAACAGTATTACGGACCTGCCTGGTGTGTTCCTTGGTCTTCATGATGCTCTCTGCGCTTTCAACAGAACCCTGAGACTATCACAGAGCAGGTGCATTTATATAGAGACTTGATTACACAGGTGGATTCTATTTATCACCATCAGTCATTTAGGACAACATTGGATCATTCAGAGATCCTCGCTGAACTTCTGGAGTGAGTTTGCTGCACTGAAAGTAAAGGGGCCGAATAATTTTGCATGCACCACTTTTCAATTTTTTAATTGCTAAAAAAGTTTAAAATATCCAATAGATTTCGTTCCACTTCACAATTGTGTCCCACTTGTTGGCGATTCTTCACAAAAAATTAAAATTTTATATCTTTATGTTTGAAGCCTGAAATGTGGCAAAAGGTTGAAAAGTTCAAGGGGGCCGAATACTTTCGCAAGCCACTGTAGGTACACTCTTTTACAATTACACTGACTGTGACTGGGATACCTGTCTATAGAGTTTAACACTGTATATGATCTAACTTGTTTTCTAACATAATGCCTAATGGATGTATTAACTAACTATTGTTTTGGCCTAACACAAGAGCATTCTGTATCTTAGCTCTTTATGTTGGACCTTACTAGGTCCTTTTGTTTTGTCTTTGTATGTCTGTAAAAAAAAAATGCAATAAACATATCTTTATACATCTTTGAAAAAAAAAACAACCTTGCTAGAAGGCATAAATTGGGATCAAATCTAAGATACAAAGAACACAGAGGAGAGATGGGCTCGCTTTAAGAGCATATTAAATAAGGGCATTAGCCAGTGCATCCCATTGGGTAATAAATTTAAAAGAGCAAACAAAAGTCCTGGATGGCTTAACGCCAATATAAAAATGCATATAAAAGCAAAAGAGAAGGCCTCCAAAAAATACTAGGTTGAGGGATCATCATCAGCATTCAAACTTTACAAAGAATGCAACAAGAAACGTAAGGGTGCAATTAGGACAGCTAAGATAGAACACGAAAGACACGTAGCGGAGGAGAGCAAAAAAAAAAAAAAATCAAGAAATTCTTTAAGTATGTAAACAGTAAAAAAGGGAGGACAGACCATATTGGCCCCATAAAGAATGAGGAAGGACATCTGGTTACAAAGGATGGGCAGATGGCTTCACAAGGGAATCGGGGGGCTTCAGTAACCAAAACTGCAGTGTTCATCCTCGTGACACATCACAGGAATCACCCTCATGGCCAACAGAGGACAGAATTAGAATTAGACTTGGGAAACTTAAAATGTATAAATCCCCGGGACCGGATGGTTTGCACCCGAAGGTACTTAGGGAACCCAGCCAAGTAATTGCCAGACCATTGTGCCTATTTTTTACTGACAGTCTACTGACTGGAATGGTACCAGCGGATTGGAGAAAAGCCAATGTAGCACCAATATTTAAAAAGGGCCCAAAATGCCTCCCTGGGAATTACAGACCAGTTAGCCTAACATCAATGGTATGCAAGCTCTTGTAGGGGATGATAAGGGACTATATACAAGATTCTAGTAATGAAAATGGCATCATTAGCAGTAATCAGCATGGATTCATGAAGAATCTTTCTTGCCAAAGCAATCTATTAACCTTCTATGAGGAGGTGAGTTTCCATCTAGATAAAGGAAGGCCTGTAGACATGGTGTATCTGGATTTTGCAAAAGCATTTGACACAGTTCCCCATAAACGTTTACTATACAAAATAAGGTCCGTTGGCATGAACCATAAGGTGAGTACATGGATTGAAAACAGGCTATAAGGGCGAGTTCAGAGGGTAGTGATAAATGGAGAATACTTGGAATGGTCAGGGATGGGTAGTGGGGTCCCATAGGGTTCTGTGCTGGGACAATCCTATTTAATTTGTTTGTAAACACCTGGAGGATGGGGTAAACAGTTCAATCTCCGTATTTGCAGATGATACAATGAGGTTTAATGTAGAAAAATGTAAAATAATCCATTTGGGTGGCAAAAATATGAATGCAAGCTACTCAACTAGGGGAGGAATCTAGGATCGAAAAGGACCTGGGGGTCCTAGTAGATGATAGGCTCAGCAATGGCATGCAATGCCAAGCTGCTGCTAACAAAGCAAACAGAATATTGGCATGCATTAAAAAAGGGATTAACTCCAGGGATAAAGTGATAATTCTCCCACTCTACAAGACTCTGGTCTGGCCGCACCTGGAGTATGCTGTCCAGTTCTGGGCACCAGTGCTCAGGAAGGATGTACTGGAAATGGAGCGAGTACAAAGAAGGGCATCAAAGCTAATAAAGGTTCTGGAGGACATTAGTTATAAAGAAAGGTTGCGAGCACTGAAATGATTCTCTCTGGAGAAGAGACACTTGAGAGGGGATATGATTTAAATTTACAAATACCACACTGGTGACCCCAAAATAGGGATAAAACTTTTTTGCAGAAGGGAGTTTAACAAGACACATGGCCACTCATTAAAATTAGAAGAAAAGAGGTTTAACCATAAACTACGTAGAGGGTTCTTTTCTGTAAGAGCGGCAAAGATGTGGAATTCCCTTCCACAGGCGGTGGCCTGAGCGGGGAGCATCGACAGTTTAAAAAATTAGATAAGCGCCTGAACGACTGCAACATACAGGGATATACAATGTATTACTGACATATAATCACACACATAGTTTGGACTTGATGTGTCTTTTTTCAGCCTCACCTACTATGTAACTGTATGTTGACATAACTGTAGCTATGATGTCATTGCTATGTGCATGACAAAACATCTGCATCTTACACACAAAGAATTAAAAAGTGTAGAGAGACCCTGTCACCAACTCAAATATGCAAGTAAACACACAGGAATGTAAAAGTATTTTAAATGCTTAATTGCAGTGTTTACAATAAACAATCTGATTATTTCCATCGAGTTCACATTGTAATTAATCGGTGCACAATGTAAGACATAGTTAACAACTATTGCTCATATATATGGTTCCTGACTATCCTTATCAATTTTTCTTTGACATAGAGTGGGCATAAATTCTCTATGGTCAGAAAATACAAGTCTTTTTTCAAACCCAATTATGCACAGTTATATACATTAGGAAAAAAGAAGAGAGAAAGAGAAGGAAAGGAGCACAGGATATATAAAGATAAAAGAAAAGATGGTGTGTGATAAATTACACCCAACTTCTGCATCCATTCCACAAGTCCTACTATTAGAGCTGTTCACCAGAAATATACTATATCCATCAGTTTCATGTTGTTTTTCAAAATACCCTTATTTTGTCATTCAAAGTGGCTGATAATTTTTTGTTTACCATTATCCCTTATAATTTAGTGGTAATCAGTGCAAATGAGATGGATGAAGACATCCACAATCTGACAATAGCCATTCTTGCAGCCAATAATATAAATTATATAAATGGAAAAAAACTGTGCTTTAGGGCCTGGCTATAGGGTCAGAAAGCACAGGTTGCTGCCTCCCTTTCCACAAAGTCCCTAATAAGGTTCTTTGCACAGTGTATAAAAGTAAAATGTTAGGGTATATTGGCGCTACCTATAAACATTAAATACTGGGATGGCCTATAAGTATATCCCCCTTTTTTTTTTTTTTTTCCCCTTGTAGTGATAGGTCTATAGGGTATGTGAATTATCTAAATTCCCCTTATAGTATGAATAATACCCCAGCAAACACAAAATATGTCTACTAATCATATAACACACGTCAAATGTCGCACAACATAGATAGTTCTACAGCATCTAGAGAAAAAGCCAGAGGCTATATTCCATTATGTGCATTTGCTAAAAGCCATATACCAATGCGGTGATGTGCGTATAGGTTATATGTATTAAATTAATACCCTATGCGTTTTGGGCATAACTTAAAATCGCATACAAACAAAACAGCTAGTAAGAACTCAAAACATCCAGCAACTAGATTTCCAACATATATTATGACAGTCCATATACTGATGTTACTATGGCAATTTTCAGATTCCCAATGGTGACTTTGGTGATGAATCAATTTGTCAGGTGACTCTCGTGCTCCCCCTGTTGGTTGCCTACTCACCAGCTTCCAGAACCCCACCAGGGGTATAACGCATGTGGTGTAATATGTTGGGTCACTTCACTTGCTGCTTCATCTGGTGAATATTGCTGTAATCAGCTCCACAGACCCCACGTCGGGGAAATGCTCCTGTACCTTGTAGCTGTTGTATATTGTGCTAGATAACTCCTATATTTTTTTCCATCCATAGAGGCGTTGCTTCCACTCATATATTCAAAAAGAAAGAAAAAGCTTCCATGGCGTAATAAAGTATAAACACTTTATTAAAAAAATATATAAAAAAGCCCACACAGCAAAGATACTGGGCTAAAAATAGTAAATTCAAACAGGCAGGACTAAATCACAAAACATGATTTGCCAAGAAAGAAAATGTAAAAATTAAAAAATAAATAAAAAATGAAAAAAAGAAAACATCAGGCGCTATTGTGTGCCTCTGTCCAGATGGAATAGGACAGCAATAGACCTGAGCAGTATAAACTTATAAAAAGTCCCTCCTATCAGGCATAGGCAGCGAGGTGGGGGTATGTGACCACCAGCCGCTCACAGCGTCGTCCTCTCTCGTATGCCCTGGAGCTGACTGACAGAGCGTGATGCCGTTGTGCGCGCTTCGTCACATGACGTCCTCAGCAATGGTCAATAGACCTATCACTACAAGGAAAAAAAAGGGGGATATACTTATAGGCCATCCCAGTATTTAATGTTTATAGGTAGCGCCAATATACCCTAACATTTTATTAATAATATAAATGAGATTTGTTTTTTTGCCATGTCTCTGTGCATCTACTATGGGTTGGTTCAAAAGGGACTGCCAAGGAGATTTTTTTAAAGTTAATCTGGGTTAGAGAATATATAAAAAATATATACTCAGAACCAGAACCTTTAAATCTTCAGGCATGTCCTGCAAATATAGGGCGGCACAGTGGTGTAATGGATAGCACTTTCGCCTAGCAGTAAGAAGGGTCACTAGTTCGAATCCCAACCACGACACTACCTGCCTGGAGTTTGCATGTACTCCCTGTGCCTGCGTGGGTTTCCTCTGGGTACTCCGGTTTCCTCCCACACTCCAAAGACATGCTGGTAGGTTAATTGGATCCCGTCTAAATTGTCCTTTGTATGTATGAATGTGAGTTAGGGACCTTAGATTGTAAGCTCCTTCAGGGTAGGGACTGATGTGAATGTACAATGTATATGTAAAGCGCTGCGTAAATTGATGGCGCTATATAAGTACCTGAAATAAATAAATAAATATGGTCTGAACCTTCTTACCCACATCCCCTAAGGCAGTTATGGGAAGCACCCGGTACATACAGTGGATATAAAGTCTACACACCCCTAATAAAATGTCAGGTTTATGTGATGTAAAAAAATTAGACAAAGATAAATAATTTCAGAACATTTTACACCTTTAATGTGACCTATAAACTGTACAACTCAGTTGAAAAACAAAACATATATATATGTGAAAATTCACCACATTAGACCAAAACCATATAACAAAAATCCGATGACATATATCACATATGTAACAGAGTCCCCAAATACCGTATATGTTTTCAAATCTTCTATCAATTGCCGTGATTGGCGTGCTCCTGTGTTCCTTCAATATGCATAAAGTGACTGTGTGATCCACCACCACCTGTAAGATTGGCCACTCACCAGATACTTCTTTAATAATACACCTTTGGTTCATTCATGGGATAACCACTCCACTTAAGAAAACCTCTTCAACGGCTATAATTGGACTTTAGTGTTCCTCATATAAAATATGGATAAAACGATCATCGCGCAATACGTTTTAAAACTGTTTATTATGTAAAAACAAAGAAGAAGTGTACACTCACATTTAAAAGTGCCCTCGAGCCGGCACAGAGCTTATCCAGCAGTTAGGGAAGCTTCCTGATGACGCATACTATGATGCGAAACGCGTAGAGGCTGCTGGGAGTTTTTTTGCCCATGTGATCGGAAACGGTCGTGGCTGGTGAGGACGCGAACGGATACGAGGGGTGGAACGCAAGCGGAATACGGAGGTCGCATATTGCACATAGGCGAACCAGGCTACAGTTCCTACACCCGTCCCTAACTGCTGGATAAGCTCTGTGCCGGCTCGAGGGCACTTTTAAATGTGAGTGTACACTTCTTCTTTGTTTTTACATAATAAACAGTTTTAAAACGTATTGCGCGATGATCGTTTTATCCATATTTTATATGAGGAACACTAAAGTCCAATTATAGCCGTTGAAGAGGTTTTCTTAAGTGGAGTGGTTATCCCATGAATGAACCAAAGGTGTATTATTAAAGAAGTATCTGGTGAGTGGCCAATCTTACATTTGGTGGTGGATCACTCAGTCACTTTATGCATATTGAAGGAACACAGGAGCACGCCAATCACGGCAATTGATAGAAGATTTGAAAGCATATATTTGGGGACTCTGTTACATATGTGATATATGTCATCGGATTTTTGTTATATGGTTTTGGTCTAATGTGGTGAATTTTCACATATATATGTTTTTTATTTAGGTTAATTAATAGGTAGGGTATGTGAATATTAAAAAGGGTGCATAGATGGGAGCAGCGCATTCACACATAAAAAAACAACACTTTTAGTCCTTTCCTATGAAAGGTTTTTTGAATGCAGCAGCCAAAAAAATCACTATTAAATTGATTGAAATATTGGTTTTGCGCTGGTGACACACACATATCAGTTGAACAACAAACTGAAATATTTTAGGTGGGGGAAATAAAACTAAAAAACTAAAATAATATGGTTGCATGAGTGTGCACACCCTTAAACTAATACTTTGCTGAAGCTCTTTTTGATTTTATTACAGCACTCAGTCTTTTTGGTATGAGTCTATCAGCATGGCACATCTTGAATTGGCAATATTTGCCCACTTTTCTTTGCAGAAACACTCCAAATCTGTCAGATTGCGAGGGCATCTCCTGTTTACAGCCCTCTTCAGATCACCCCACAGATTTTAAATCGAATTCAGGTCTGGGCCATTCCAAAACTTTAATCTTCTTCTGGTGATCTGGTGAGAGACTAATCTTGTGGGTACCATTAAAAGCACTCTATAATCACCCATAATTTTATGAGCACTGACGGGTAATATAATTTGAATTATTTTGTTACAATAGAACCTGAAAGTGGGTGGGATATGTTGGGCAGAAAGTGAATATGTTGTCCCTGAAGTTTTTGTGTTAAAAAGCAGAAAAAAAATGGACAAGTGTAAGAATTTGAGTGACTTTAACAAGAGCCAAATTGTAATGGCTAAACTACTGGGTCAGAACATCTCCAAAACAGCAGGTCTTGTCGGATGTTCCTGGTCTGCAGATGTCAGAATCTACCAAAAGTGGTCCAAGGAAGGAAAACCGGAGAACCTGCGACAGGGTCATGGACAGCCAAGGCTCATTTGATGCCCAAGGGGAGAAAAGGTTGGGCTGTATGTGTCTGATGCAATAGAAGAGCTACTGTAGCTCAAATTGCTGAAAAGGTCAATGCTGGTTCTGAGAGAAAAAAGTGTTAGAACTGCAACTGCAGTTCCAATCTGTTCTTAGGAAATGGAATTTGATGTATACATACTTTCTCTATAGTTTTAGAGTTTCATTGTGCTTGTTCTCCTGATGAAGTGCGCCATTGACCCACGAAATGCGTTGAAGTTTTCAGCAAGCAACCTGAATGGGCCATGGATGACGAGTAAAGCATGATATGATATACAAACCAATTTAAGCTGTATGAGAATATTATATGTATTTATAGAATTTTAATACAGCCTAAAGGGGTTGTAAAGACAGAAGGCTTTTTATCTTAATGCATTCCATGCATTAAGATAAAAAAAAAACCTTCTGTGTTCAGCAGCCGCCCCAGCACCCCCTAATACTTGAGCCCCATCTCTCCCCAGCGATGTCCATGAGCACCTCAGCTGTCTGGGACTCTCCTGGTTGGCTGAGACACAGCAGTGGTGCCATTGGCTAACTGACTTTGACAGCAGTGGGAGCCAATCAGGAGAGAGAGGGGGTGGGGCCGAACAGGGGCTCCGTGTCTGAATATACACAGTGAGCAGTGACTAGGGAGCCCCCATAGCAAACCGCTTGCTGTGGGGGCACTCGACAAGAGGGAGGGGCCAGGAGCACAGAAGAGATACCCAAGAAGAGGATCCGGGCAGGTAAGTATAACATGTTTGTTATTTTTAGAGAAAAAAAACAAGACTTTACAATCACTTTAATTGTTTCAACATCTGTAAGAACAAAATTTCACTTTAGTTATTTTTTGTGTGGTACCGTTAAAGTCCCGATTTCTCTAGTTAGGTCATGTGAATGTTAGTTCATGCCTTGATCGGTGAGGGCTGTTTTGAAGAAAAAAAAATTATCTACTCAATATTAGGGGGGTGGTCATAATCTTATGGCTGATCGGTGAATGACTTGGAGGCATAGATAGCCAGCTTATTCCATTCAGAACTTAATCTTTGTCCAAATCTTGTTCCCAGTTAGTCATGTAAGGTAGCTTTTCAGATTTCGAGTTGAGCAAGACATATGTTGCCAAAATATGACCTGGTATCTTGATGACATTTCTACAAAGATCAGGGCCATCTTTAATATTGATTGGACCCTGGGCAAACATTTTCTTGGGTTCCACCCCCCCCCCCTGCTAGATTCAAAATCAGTTTTCTGCAGCAGATCAGGCAGCGATTGCGATTGGTTGCCAGAGGTTACAGCATATCATTACCACTTGCCGATTGGTTGCTAGAGGTTACTGCACATTACTGCATACTGGTTGCTAGTGGTTACTGCACATCATTACCGCTGACTGGTTGCTAGAGGTTACTGCACATCATTACCGCTCACTGATTGGTTGCTAGAGGTTACCGTACATCATTACTGCTAACTGGTTTCTAGAGGTTACTGCAAATCATTCTTGCTCACAAATTGGTTGCTAGAGATTACAGCAGATTATTACTGTTCACTGATTGTTTGCTAGAGGTTACTGCACATTACCTCTGCATCAAATTGTGGGTGTGGCCAAACTGCACTAACTTTGAGGCATTGTTACATACCAGGAGTTCAGGAGTGAACTATATACAGAAGAGTGCGCTAAGTACAGAGTGCAGGGTCGTGCTACATGCAGGGGAGGGGTGGGCTATGTGCAGGATTGAGGGGTAGGCTATGTGCCGAGCTGAGGGGTGGGCTATGTGCAGAATGCATAGTTGAGGAGTGTGCTGCACATCCAAGTCATCCCCCCCCCCCCCAAAAGAGAAACAAAGCTCTCTTCCCCTCGGATTCCAGTTTGGAGCTCCCCCCTCCCCCAAGTATAGACATTTTATTCAAAACACACCTAGAAAACAACAATGGTGCTTCAGAAGAGCAGCTACAACTCACAGCATCATGCCCATGCAGGCTGTCGGCTTCCGTCAGTGTAGATGCCCCGCCCCCTCTGCTCTCACAGAGATCGATGTGTGAAGCAGGCAGGGAGGGTTCTGAATGGCAAAAGGGAGAGGATTGCTGTCGACTGAAAATACAGACGCGCTCCTTTCTCGAAGGACAGTAGCAAGCAGCTAGCATAATCAGCGCTGGATGTAGTGCAACTCTGGCGGGCAGCTGCTTTGGGCCTCCCCAACAATGACTGGGCCTAGGGTAGTTGCCCCATTTGCCCTGCGTTAAAGACGGTCCTAACAAAGATACTCCATTGACATCATAGTCGTTAAATCTGATCGATGTTCTAAGGCATGTAAGAAATGCAATAGGCTGTAGCATTTAACTGTGTATTCAGAAAGCGGGGAAAGTCTCCCTGCTGTCAGAATACAGTAGAACAGTGGGAGCATTCCCTTATCTAGCTGAAATGTGTGGATGGGGGAATCCTGCTGGCTGAATGAAAAAAAAGAAGAACAGTCTATGGCCAGCTTAAGGCTCCATTCCCACCTAGGCACTTTGGTGTGACAAGCGCTCTACGAGTTTGTTTGCGCTAATTTGCTACGATTTGACAAGCGACAATCATGGCAAAATCGTGCCACTATTGGGGTGCTATTTAAAGTAACAGGATCGCAAGCACGTCCCGCGTTTCGTGGCGATTCAGTCCGCTATCTGGAACGCCTAGGTGTGAACAGAGCCTTAGACACTGTACCAGTTATGAAGTAGTACAAAGCTGAGTAATGTTTGTAAGACACTGAATAAGTGCAATCTAACTCTATATATGTGTTTGCTTTAAATTAATTTAGCAGTATTAGCAGTATTTCAACTACAAGGAACTATTGCAAAAACAATAAAAATTATACATTTATCTGTGCCTTCTTTTATAAAACTCATCATTTATTGCTGCTTGGATAGGATAGCTTTGGAATGGTCACATTATATTTTGCTTCTGAAAATCTATCAAACTGTATACAATTAAAATATAATTATTTTCAAATTACATTTAGTATTGTTCTAAAATATTCCATAGGGGAATTATTGCACAGAAAATCATTCCACTGCATTGCAGCACTCCTAGAAATTATAAATGATGCAGTCTTAATAGGATCTAAAGAAAAAAAAAAAGCAGGTATATAACGACAGACACATACAAAATAGGGGCAGCAGCAGATACAGCATTAATTGTAAATGTAAATCATATGTGTGCAAACCTTTTTTAGAAAATGTATAATGTAAATGTAGTTAACAAAACCTTTAGAATAATCACTTTATAGTCTCTTGGAAGTTTCTATTAGATAATAGTGCAGTGTGACGTAAGTGTAGATGCTACAAAAGGAACATTTACATAAAGTAAATTTAAGTGTTTGCTTATAACTGCAGCATTTGTCCACATTTGCCAAATTCCCAAAGCATCCTCTAGCTCAAACTGTACTTGTGTATACATAATATTCAAATTCATATAGATAAACCATTTTAATCTAAGCTCACTGTAGACAGAGTTTCTAGCAAAAGGGTTAAAGTCTAACTCCAGATTTCTTATACCTTTAAATAGTTCATTTGGATCAAGCTAGTATAAACAAACTTCACTTCACTAACCGATGCACCCACTGGAAGCACTGTATAAACTATATTGGCTACATACAGTATATAGCACTGTGTTCTGGGAGCGGAAAGGGGACTTCTCTTCTCGGGAAAAAAAACGAGTTGTGCTGAGCACTGCTGTTCTGCTTCCTCATTCTAAACATCAAAAGTGTGATTTCTATAACTTATCAAGTTGCGGAAAGATAGCAGTAACTCACAATTTCAGCAGAGGTAGCAGACAGTGACTTCATCCAAATGACATCTTACAGATTGTAGAAAGCTTTAATCCAAAACTTGTGCAGATCTTTACAGAATGAAAACCCAGATAGGTGAAAAGATTATAATAATATGTCCAGCTCTAGCAGTATACATGTAATCACAATGTAGACTATAGCATACTGAGCCACGATAGAGACAATATTGTCAAAGAAACAATGCAAGTGTGATATAATAGCTGCTCAGCCATTCACAGGAAGGCTTGTATTTCAACGAATACAGGGCTTTCTCTGTTTGGCTGAGTTGGAGAGGTGGGTGGATGAGATCACAATCTCCACCTCAGCCAGAGGAAGCTTTGTATTCATTAATGAAATACATTTTCTGTAAAAGGCCTGAGCAGCGTTCAGCCTGATTGAATTTTGTTCACAGCGCTGTATACTGTATGTAGCGTATGTTATGTACAAATTAAACAGAACTCCCAGTGGGTGCATCTGTTACTAAAGGAAATTGTTCATTGAACCGGCTTGGCCCAAACAAACTATATAAATCTCCAGCTGACAATATGTTTTACATAAAGCTTTTTCTACATGTTCCATGATACAAGCGTAGCCATTTAAAGTACATTCCAGGGAATAAATAAAATCAGTACATCTCAGAAATACATAAATGTTTACCCATGTTTTATCTCTTTAAGGCTGCATTTGCAAGTGCAGTGGGCAGCAGGCGGGGGGGGGGGGGTTGTTTACATGCTGTGGTCACAATGTTTTGCGCCTGTGGCAAAGTTTACCCAACGTGTAGCAATCGGCAGGAGGCAAGCCTGCCAAATGATTCACATTCAAACAAACGGGGAAGTGCTGAAAACTTACTGCAACTGTGTGCATTCCATGCGTTAGCGCCACATTTGTTGACAAAAATAGGATTAAAACAGGAGGTGAGGGGGCATCACATCCCTTTCTCACTGCCTGTCAGTATCCTCTGAAGCAAGAGCCAATTGGGCTTCAGAGGAAAATGAGATTTAGACGAATATCTAAATCTACCCTTAAATATGCTACAAGTAAAGAAAATACACATTAAATTGTGTGTGGAGTCTTTTTACCTCTGAAATCTTAAGCAGCATTGTCAGCCCCAACTACTGGACTACCGAATTCCAGGTATCCCCACCCCTTTCCATTTGCGTGCATTGATTTGTTCCATATGTTGCTGCCTTGACCACCAAGTTTCTCCCCACACATTGCATGTAGGGAAAGGGCTCTTAGGACATGTAATACTGAGGTCATGCCTATGCCTATACAACATTACCTCTAAGCAGTTGCCCCTGCAAGAATTTTGCAAGCCTGGTGATGAAGTAACAGAGTAATAAATGCTGTTTCACAATACAGAAACAAGATAAAAGAAAAGAATAATGCAAGGACATGCTCTCGAATATGAGGGAGGTTTGGAGAAAAATTTGGGTTATGCAACTGCTCAGTTATAAAACAGTAAGAAGTAACAATTCAATATGGTAGTCTGACCAGCTGTTGTAATGGCTTTTACAACATACTATTTTAAAGAGAAAGTCCACCCAGAACTTTACTGTACAGAGAAGGGTTAAAGTTTGACAGTTTTTATTGCAGTTATTGACCTCTGGATTAAGTATTCAGGTAAGTTGATGTTTCAAATAACTAAAGCAATTGGGTTATTATGACAGTTAAGCATCTATAATTTTGGGGAGAGTCCTCAAACAGCAATGGCAGGCTTTATGGTTGTTATGGTGTTATGGGTTTATGGTCCCATAACAAGTTAGCAACCCCTGTGACTGAACCGTCCCACACTGCGCTTGAGTGCTTCCGTCAGTATATGCTTCCTGTGGCTGTCCGGCATCGAGTTTTAAAAGTACAATACACATTAGCCCAAGTGTAAACACATCCCCACAGTAGTTTGCTAGCAGACAATAGGTGTGTTAATTAACACAATTAACAATGTGTGGAAGACAGGTGGTTGAGCTGATGATATTACCATCTGCTAGGAGTCTGACTGTGTGGAGCAGTCCTTATTGGTAATGGACAGCTAGGCCCTAAACAGGGACCCATAGTCAGTAGGCAAGAGGCTAGCCTGCAGTCCCCTCCAAAAGCCTCTGTCCTAGGTGAGTCTATAACAGTGTTTCTCAACTCCAGTCCTCAAGGCGCCCCAACAGGTCATGTTTTCAGGCATTCCATTATTTTGCACAGGTGATTTGATCAGTTTCACTGCCTTAGTAATTACCACAGCCATTTCATTTGAGGGAAATCCTGAAAACATGACCTGTTGGGGCGCCTTGAGGACTGGAGTTGAGAAACACTGGTCTATAACAACCCCATCTAAACCCAAATACAGACCTGTAATACAATGCAGCTTAATCACCCCAAGATGAGGTAGCTGCATTCGATTTCTATTTTTCAGGCTTTGTTCCGTTATTTTCACCTGTTAATTTTGTTAATAACACTTTTCCTGTCCCTGCGTGAGTATACTCACTCCTCCCTACTGGATCTATGAAAAGAGCCATGATCACTAGCCAAGCTTGACTTCAAACATGTCTGCCTTCTCTTTATCTTACATGAGAAATGGGTAGATTTTTAGCGTACAGTAGGAAGATAACACTTTGGCACTCAAGAAGGGACAAGGACACTGCACTCCTGGCAAGATCAACGGGTACTTTCAGTGCTTGCTAAAAAAGTTCTTAGCCCGAAAAAATAAAATGAATGCAGCCACCATATCCAAGGACTGGTAAGCTACAATTCATTACATTTTTTTGTTCTTTGGTTTAGTAATCCTTTAACCACATTACATAACACTGTAATGAAAATAAAACTAAACCTGAGCTAACCAGTAAAAAAAGTACAGAACAAAGATAGGGTGCTAATTTGTAAAATATCCTATACAAATACCCATGTCCCACCATTCCAAAGATCCAACTTCCTAAAGGAAAACTCATTGCATTACTGGCTAAAGATGATTATATACTGTACATGACAACAGTGCAAGCAGCCAGGAAATTTTACTGTCCCTAAACTGAAACATTTTTTTACTGAGTGCACTGAAGATAAAAGTGCTTCACCCTACTGGGTGATTGATTGGGCATACTGGGATGATGTAAGTTCTGTACATACGTATGGGAATTACTTTACAGCTTAGTGTAAATTCTTGGCATGTCTTGGGTGCCAGAATGATGTAACTCCTGTATACACATATAGGAGTTAATTCATCCTGGCATCCAAGTTATGCCAAGACTTTACACTGAGCTTGGCATATACAGCTCACTGTATGCGCAGAAGAAAATTTCTACCAGCTAAGACAGAAGCTTTTATGTCTCAGGTAGGCATACACAGCCTCTTCTCCAATTAAAGCCTACCTTCTAGCAATTTTTATCCAATACAAAATTATACATAACTGTAGTGTTGCGCTTTTTACTGCACCAAACAAGCTCCACTCCATAAAATAGTCCAAAAAGTCACTCTTGGCCTGTAATAGTAGCTTGTTAACTCAAGGTTCTTGAAACTTCCAATAGACAATGGGTGGTGGATAAACTGAAATACAAGCGAAAAGAAGGGGAAGCACAGACCTTAGTGCAGTTAATCCTTTTATTGTGACTCAGTAAGGAAATAAAATGTTCACTTTTTGCAGAAAGAGTACAGGCACTTCAATAGTAGATGTAGTTCGGTGAGAAGGTATGTCTGTATGCTGGTTGGTATCCCGTGTGTGAGCCCGCTGAACAGCTGACAAATATAAAAAAGCCGGCGATCCCGAGTCTGTCAACAAATCCACAGAGCCAGCATCCCAGGGTATGCTGAGGGGCCTAAAGAGCACTGATAATGTGCAGTATGTTCGATCACAAGCAGGGTAGGCTGGCTGTGCTTGCAGCTGTAGGGAACCTTGGGTAGCTTACACAGAAGTAAAAGGAACACCGGCAGCTACAGAGACTTAAAGTGGTTGTAAACCCTTGCATATACCCCGTGAATAGACTGGCCTCGGGTGATAAATAAAGATGAATCAATCCTCCTTCATACGTTGTACCTGTTTATCTGCAGCAATCTCTTCTCTACAGCTGTTCAAAGTGCAAAAATAATACAGTTTACATGAGTGTTCAGAAAGAAGGTGACAAGCATCTGCAGTCATACAAAGCACAGCTCAGAGAGGAGAGCTCTGAGAGCTGATTGGAGGGAAGGGACAAACCCCCCTTTACCCAGCACACAGGAACAGAGGCGGTCAATCACAGGCTGTGTGCTGGAGATCCTTGCACTATGATCTATTTACCTCTTGGTGTCAGGAAAATTTGGCAGAAGTGATTCATGCAGACAGAAATGACACTTAGTGCTCTGGACTGAGACAGCTACACACTATAGAGGAATATGCTTTGTACATATTTTACATCTGAGGTTTACAACAACTTTAAAAAGTGGTATACACCACTGCAACATGTTGTCATGGTAATAGTGACGCTAGGCATACCCTGTAGCTTTCTCTTCTGTGGAAGCTACCCAAGGTTCCTCACAGCTGCAAGGGCAGCCGGCCTCTCTAAGCAGCCAGTTTACACTGCCCATAATCAAACATGCTGCACACCATCAGTGTTCTTTGGACCTCTCAGCATAACCTGGGTTGCCAGCTTTGTGGTGGTGTTGACAGGTGTGGGATCGCTGGCTTCATTTTACCTGTCAGCCACTCAGCGGGCTCACACACGGGAAACCAACCAGCATTTAAAGAGTATACCTCCTCACTGCACTTCACATACTATTGATGTGCCTGTGCACTTTCTGCAAAATGTCAGTGTGATGATTTTATTTTCTTATTGAGTCACAATAAAATGATTAACTGTTCTACGGTCTGTGCTTCTACTTCTTTTCTCTCGCAGCAGTTTTTTTTATAAAAATGTACTTTTCTTCTGCTTTAACTGAAAGATTGACAAGACCAAAAGATATACAGGTGCATCTAAAAAAAATAGAATATCATCAAAAAGTTAATTTATTTCAGTAATTCAATTCAAAAAGTGAAACTCATTATATAGATTCATTACACACAGAGCGATACATTTCAAGCATTTCTTTCTTTTCCTTTTGGTGATTATGGCTTACAGCTAGTGAAAACCCCCAAATTCTGTATCTCAGAAAATTAAATTATTACGCAAAACCAATAAAAAAGAAAAAATTAATACAGAAATGTTGGCTTACTGAAAAGTATGTCCATGCACAGTATAGTATGCACTCAATACTTGGTCAGGGCTCCTTTTGCTTGAATTACTGCATCAATGTGGCATAGCATTGAGGCGATCAGCCTGTGGCACTGCTGAGGTTTTATGGAAGCCCAGGTTGCTTTGATAGCGTGCTTCAGCTCATCTGCATTGCTGGGTCTGGTGTCTCTTATCTTCCTTTTGACAATACCCCACATATTCTCTATGGGGATTGGGTAAGGTGAGTTTGCTGGCCAATTAAGCACAGCGATACCATGATCATTAAAGCAGGTATTGGTGCTTTTGACAGTGTGGGCAGGTGCCAAGTCCCACTGGAAAATGAAATAAGCATCTCCATAAAGCTGGTCAGCAAAGGGAAGCATGAAGTGCTCTAGAATTTCCTGGTAAAAGGCTGCACTGACTTTGGACTTGATAAAACACAGTGGAACAACACCAGCAGATGACTTGGCTCCCCAAATCATCACAGACTGTGAAAACGTCACACTGGACCTCAATCCATCAACTTGGATTCTGTGCCTCTCCACTCTTCCTCCTGACTCTGGAACCTTGATTTCCAAATGAAATGCAAAATTAATGAAAGAGGACTTTGGACCACTAAGCAACAGTCCAGTCCTTTTACTCCTCAGCCCATGTAAACCACTTCTGATGTTGTCTCTGGTTCAGGAGCGGCTTGACACAGGGAATGCAACAGTTGTAGCCCATGTCCTGGATACATGTTTGTGCGTTGGCTCTTGAAGCACTGACACCAGCCGTAGTCCACTCCTTGTGAATCTCCCCCAAATTCTTGACTGGCCTTTGCTTCACAATTCTCTCAAGGCTGTGATTATACCTGTTGCTTGTGCATCTTTTTTTACTACACTTTTTCCTTCCACTCAACTTTGCAATAATATGCTTGAATACAGCAGTCCGTAAATAGTCAGCTTCTTTAGCAATGACCTTTTGTGACTTGCCCCCCTTGTAGAGGGTGTGAATGACTGTCTTCTGGACAACTGTCAAGTCAGCAGTCTTCCCCATGATTGTGTAACCTACTGAACCATTACAGGTGTTCTGAGTTAAAGCGGCATTCCACCTAAAAGTGAAACTTTTGCTTATCTGACCCCCCCCCCCTCTGGTGCCACGTTTGGCACCTTTCGGGGTGGGGGGGGGGGGGGGAGGTGTCTGTTTTTGAGAGGTACTCTATCACTACTTCCGTCGGACCTTGCCTGCTGTCGGGTCAGTAGGAGAGCATAGCCACACCTTGCGCATGCTCAGTGGGGACCCAGTCGTGAAGCCGAAAGGCCTCCCTGCCGGGTTCCCTTACCGGCAATGGCGGCGGCAGCACCTGACCGCCGATTAAAACAGCTGCGGTGCCAACATTATAGGACTCCAGGACAGGTAAGAGTCCTAATATTAAAAGTCAGCAGTATACAGTATGTGTAGCTGCTGATTACATTTTTTGAGGGGAAGGCGGAACTCCGCTTTAATTAGCTGATTAGAGTGTGACACCGTGAGTCTACAATATTGAACTTTTTCATAATATTCTAATTTTCTGAGATATTAGAATTTTGGGTTTTCACTAGCTGTAAGCCATAATCATAAAAATCAAAAGAAAACAATGGTAGAAATATATAACTCTGTGTGTAATGAATCTATATGAGTTTCACTTTTTGAATTGAATTACTGAAATAAAGTAGCTTTTTGATGATATTCTAATTTCTATTAGATGCACCTGTATACGTATAATAATGATGTGGATGGGTTTTGGGGTATTTCTCTATGTTCTTAACTATCCTGGTACATGGTTATACTTTTGACCAAGTGCAATATTTCTCTTATCTAAACTACATTAGGCAGGTAGACTTACTGCTTTTAATTTGGTCCAGTACACAGACACATACTCTATAGAAAACCTTGTGTTACCATAAAACAATCTAACTAAGCTGATAACTGGCCTGTGTATGCACATTAACATGGACACAAATGCCCATATTGGAGTGTTTGCACCACTGTACCAGATTCAACCTGCAAGGGGTGATGCATGTAAAATCGAATTATGGTTTATGATGACAGGCAAATGCAATAGGAGAGATAGGTCACAGAGGGACCCAAAATGGCTCATAGCCGGCGTTCTGCTTGAACTCCAGTTAAACATATTTTTGTAGTTTTTGATACTGTAGAGAAGGGATAAAACTTCTATTTGTGCTGCCCATTTTCCTATTGGAGAAATTTCCCTCCATGTGATTGTCAGAAAATGAAGTGAAGGAAAACCTCTACAACAAGAACAAAGACAGCAATTTATTTGTCTAGAGTTTGTCTTTAAGCCCAGAACAACAAAAGCATAAATCAACTTTAAGCATTAGAAGAATAAACCAAGGGAGCGTCTGTATTGCTAAAATAAAAATACATTTGCTAAATGTATGTCTTTTCCAACATGCAAGCACCAACAAATTGCCCATGTTCTTTTCATTTAATTAATAAGACCAGTCAGTTGTACCATCATTGCGGAGGCAGAAAAATATTCTCAAATTCTTTAAAGTCCTGACTTTACCTGCAGAACTTCACGGTTGTGGGGTAACTGGTCTACAAAAACGTACATACCTTTTTGTGGTAAATACTACAAATCCCTCTATCCAGATCAGGCAGTTTGATAAGATAACCATGGATCTGGCTAAAAACACTGCTGTCTGAAAACAGAATTTCTGACACAGCGTCAAGCCGCATGTTGATTTGACTGGGGAAAAAAAAGATAATTGGAAATACAAGTTAAAATGTAATCAGGCACACAATTTAATGAAAACATGATTAACATACAGCTACAGCATGCGCTCTACTATTATCTAATTCGAACATTTGTACATTGATAACGTATGCCAAGTATTTTGTCAATTTTGCACACTGTGTAGTATTAGCACTGTCAAATTACACAGCACTTAACATATATATTGTACATTCACATGAGTCCCTGCCCTCAAGGAGCTTACAGTATAAGGTCCCTAACTACATACACATACTAGGGACAATTTAGACGGAAACCAATTAACCTACCAGCATGACTTTGGAATGTGGGAAGAAACTGGAGTACACAGAGGAAACCCATGCAGGCACAGCAAGATGGACACAAATGTAACATCCTCTGGCAGGTAGAAAAGCATTTTTAGCTGTATATTTAGCAATTTGCTTGAAATTTAGCTTTAAGAATTCATATACTGTAAATAACTGCCCCCCCCCCCGGAGCTGCCTAATAAATTTCTTTTAAAACCTGTGTGGTGTGTTTTTTTTTATTAACACTTTATTTTCTTAGGTGAATACCCCATACTCATTCACATAGGGTGGGGGGGCCGGGATCTGGGGGCCCCCTTATTAAAGGGGGCTCCCGGATTCCGATACGCCCCCCACCCGCAGACCCCAACAACCAACGGCCAGGGTTATCGGGAAGAGGCCCATGTCCTCATCAACATGGGGGCAAGGTGCTTTGGGGTGGGGGGGCCCGCAGGGCGCCCCCCTTCCTCAAGGCACCAACCCCCCCATGTTGAGGGCATGCGGCCTGGTACGGTTCAGGAGGGGGGGGGCGCTCGCTTGTCCCCACCCCCTTTCCTGACCGGCCAGGCTGCATGCTCGGATAAGGGTCTGGTATGGATTTTGGGGGGGAACCCACGCCGTTTTTTTCATTTAAAATTTGGCGCGGCGTTCCCCCACAGGATTCATACCAGACAGCTGTCAGCACTGCCTGTCGCTCATCGCGAAAGGAAAAAAAGTTTTCTTTTCCCAATGAGTGAGCCAGCGCGACATGCACAGTACCCTGTCGCCGAGAACCAGCGCGATCTCGCGGTCAGGTACTGTATGGATTAGAGCCTGGCCTCCATCCCCTCTGCCTCACTGTTACCATATAAGGATTATCCCTCACAGTGATAGGCCGATAGTGAGACACGTGGTGAAAAAGGGTAGCGTGAAGCTTTTAACCACAGGAGCTGGTCAAAATTTGCATACCTAAGCATCCTGGACTCAGGGCTTCCAAGATTCTGAACAATTATGAACTGAGACACAGGCACTCAAAGGCACTTGCAATGACATACCATTGACACTTTATCAATGCTCATGTGACCCTATATTTTTTTTAAATGATCATTTAATTTTAATCCATGACGGGAAATAAATTTACAAAAAGCTCAAATGTGTCCGAAATAATGGCAAAAGTACTCTGCATGTACAGTGCCTTGAAAAAGTATTCATACCGCTTGAAATTTCCCCTTTTTTCATGTTACAACCAAAGAGAGTTTTACCTTCTATATGTTTACATGGTAATTGGAGGTATCCCAAACTCTAAGGCCCCTTTCACACTGGGGCGGGAGGTGTGTCGGCGGTAAAGCGCCGCTAATAATAATTTACCGTCGTTTTAGCGGTGGTATTCGGCCGCTAGTGGCCGAGAAAGGGTTAAGAACCATCACAAAGCGATTTGCTGGCGGTATAACTGCGCTGCCCCATTGATTTAAATGGGCAGGAGCGGTGTGTACACCGCTCCTTTGCCGCTCCGAAGATGCTGCCAGCAGAACTTTTTTTTCCCGTCCTGCTAGCGCACTGCTCCAGTGTGAAAGCTCCCGGGCTTTCACACTGGAGACACAGCAGCGCCTGTTTCGGGTCGGTTTGCAGGCACTATTTTTAGCACAATAGCGCCTGCAAACTGGCCCAGTGTGAAAGGGGTCTAAGTGATCCACAAAATGGGGTGGTAGGACCACTCAGAGGAGTATACTGTGTGATATCCAAAATAATGTTTTTAAATTGTAATGTTGGCTATATGTAAAATAAACTTTTAAGTCTTTTTAAAAATTGTTGTAATGTTTTGTGACGGTACTGGGGAAATCCTATTTGCCCCACCCCTCTCTTTCTATATTAAAACACATATTTGGGATATTGGTACCTTTATTTCCTGATTTATAGATACACCTGAGCAGTTATTCAGCAAACACATAAATGTATTTTATTGGGATTTTATGTGATAGACCAACACAAAGTGGCACATAATTGTGAAGAGGAAGGAAAATGATAAATGGTTTTCCAATTAAATATCTGAAAAAGTGTGTATTTTTATTCTGCCCCCTTTACTCTGATACCCCTAACTAAAATCTAATGGAACCAATTGCCTTCAGAAGTCACCTAATTAATAGAGTCCATCTGTGTGTAATTAAATCCCAGTATAAATACAGCTGTTCTGTGAAGCCCTCAGAGGTTTGTTAGAGAACCTTAGTGAACAAACAGCATCATGAAGGCCAAGGAACACACCAGACAGGTCAGGAATAAAGTTGTGGGGAAGTTTAAAGCAAGGTTAGGTTATAAAAAAAAATATCCCAAGCTTTGAACATCTCACATGGCGCTCCACCTAAACTGACAGGCTGGGCAAGGAAAGAATTAATTTAGAGAAGTAGCCAAGAGGCCCACGGTAACTCTGGAGGAGCTGAGATCCACAGCTCAAGTGGGAGAATCTGTCCACAGGACAACTATTAGTCAGGCACTCCACAAATCTGGCCTTTATGGAAGAGTGGCAAGAAGAAAGCCATTGTTGAAAGAAAGCCAAATGAAGTCCCGTTTGCGAGAAGCCATGTGGGGGACACAGCAAACACGTGGAAAAAGGTGCTCTGGTCAGATGAGACCAAAATTGAACTTTTTGGCATAAAAGCAAAACGCTATGTGTGGTGGAAAACCAACACTGCACATCACCCTGAACACATCATCCCCACTGTGAAACATGGTGGTGGCAGCATTATATTGTGGGGATGCTTTTCTTCAGCAGGGACAGGGAAGCTGGTCAGAGTTGATGGGAAGATGGATGGAGCCAAATACAGGGCAATCTTAGAAGAAAACCTGTTAGAGTCTGCAAAAAAATTGAGGGGCAGAGGTTCATCTTCCAGCAGGACAACAACTGTAAACCTAAGGCCAGAGCTACAATGGAATAGTATAGATTAAAGCATATTCATGTGTTAGAATGGCCCAGTCAAAGTCCAGACCAAAATCCAATTGAGAATCTGTGGCAAGACTTGAAAATTGCTGTTCACAGACGCTCTCCATCCAATCTGACAGAGCTTGAGCTATTTTGCAAAGAAAAATTGGCAAAAATCGCACTCTCTAGATGTGCAAAGCTGGTAGAGACATCCCCAAAAAGACTTGCAGCTGTAATTGCAGTGAAAGGTGGTTCTACAAAGTATTGACTCAGGGGGGCTGAATACAAATGCACGCCACACTTTTTACATTTATTTGTAAAATATTTTGAAAACCAGTTATCATTTTCCTTTCATTTCACAATTATGTGCCACTTTGTGCTGGTCTATCACATAAAAACCCAATAAAATACATTTGCATTTTTGGTTGTAACATGACAAAATGAGGAAAATTTCAAGGGGTATGAATACTTTTTCAAAGCACTGTAAAAAAAAGATTGCCTATTTGTTTTTTTCACTGCCTTTACCAGAAGTCTGCATAAAGCTTGAGGTAAACATGCAGGCATTTTTTAGTAGGATTCCTAGGTGTCATTTCTGTGTTTAAAAGAAGCTTATGGCAAAATGGAGGCAATTTAACTAAAGTAAAGCAGACCGAATCTGGAGCATTTGTGAATGGCAGCCAATTAGTTTCCATCTCCAACTTGTTCAGTTAAACTTGAAAATGAAAGATAGGCTGATTTGGTTACTATGTTCAACTGCTCCAGGCTCTGTCTACTCCAGTTTTGATGAATTCTACATAATGTTTCTTATTATACCAAGTAAACTAAAAATGTTTAGAGTGAAAGCAAAACTACCGCATAGCACTGATATTGAAAGATATTATACTAAAGAAAAACAAGTGGGTAAGGACTGAATTTAACATACCCCAAACATTATATGTTTTTAAGGCCACAGACCCTGGAGAATAAAATGGTCATTGTTGCAATTTGTTATGTTGCACGACAACATCCCTTGTGATAGCATGGGTTGTGACAGGTCTAGGGTATACTAGATCCCATGTCTCTCCTCTGGCCTCCAAAGCATCTGATCAAATTGAGATCAGTTTGATCAGATGCATTCACAAGTAAAACAACAAGTGGAAATCCTCATCACTTCTGGTTTCTGGCCTCAAGCAGAGCGAGGAATAACATCAGTTCCTCTCACTGTGTCTGGGGAAGCTGATGCTGCCAGTTCCATCCTCACTGGGCTCCTTAATAAGACAGGAAAAACCGGTAAGGGTGGCGGTGGCCCCCCGTTCAGTCGCCTGTAAAAGTAATCCAGTGGCTGTATAGGGAGGGAATAGCCTGCTGTAAAAATTATACCAGGATCAAGGTTGTAGCCTCATCCATGATCCCACTATAACCACTTAAACCATTTATAAATGGCCTAAGGACAGGAAGTGGTTAAATATACCCAAACCCAAGAAAAAAAATGTAATATACTGAAGTTCATCAGTCCTTAGAAGTGGTGGCTGCAATAGTTTTCTTTTTTTTTTTCAGGCTAAGTACATTTTGTATAAGTACAGAAAAATTCCCGCTGATCCTATTAAAAAAAAAAAAAAAAAAAAAAAAACCTCTCTGTTCACTGAACTGAAATCTCAAACAATGTCATTGGCTTTCCCAGCTTTCGTCTGTAAACTACAGAACACCAATACCCTATGTAATGTAGATGAACTGAGGGGAAGGTGTTTAGAGCCAAAACCAAATCACGAGATCAGGCTAGGTTGATAACATTGCCCATCCATGCATATGGTACAGTGAGTGAGTGTGGTCACTCTAAATCAGGAATCGTGTTATTGGCAGGATTACCAAGTTATAATAAAGGGAAAAAAGCCCCAAAAAATAAAACTAAGACAGCCTACAGTATATTGTTTTTTTGTTTTGAGCTTCAATACCCTTAGTTAATTTTCCAATACTTTCCACAAATTAAGAGCTTCACTATAAATAATATACTCAAGTAAAATCAATAAAGGTGTAAAACGTTTTTCAAGCCAATTTACTCATTCTGGACAGGACGTTTTGTTCTATTAACTGCTGGATCTTGGATGCGGATATAATGCTTCACAGTATGACACTAAGTGAACTAAGTGTCTCATTAACAGCCTGTGTTAGACGTTCTACAGCACAGACCTCATTTCTTTAAGTCATTACAAGGACAATGATATTAAACCACTTTTTAAAACCTTGTAAACTAATGGCTCAAGATTTTTCTGTGCTTAACCACTTCTTGATCAAAAGTTTTCTACTCTGTACTGACCAAACTGTTCTTCCCAGATGCTCAAATCTCCCAGGAGACCCCTTTTTTGTTTTTTGCATTATGACTTAACAAATTAAACATTGCTTTTTCTGTTGTTTCCTCCATGCAATTAATGCAACCTAAAAAAATGTACTCTGAAATAGAATTGTTTAGCACTCCTGAGCTTATTCGAATTTACCACCATCACCGGCACCATGAGCTCGGAAGGGACGGTATACCTGTGCCATCCCTTCAGAGCTCTGTGCCGCGGTCCTAAACTCCTGTGCGCATGTGCGGGAGTGAAGTCATTGCAGCGCGGCCAATCAGACGGCCCGAGGAAGGGTACCCGGAAGGAAGACTGGGTGAAGGTGGAAGCGTCTGTTAGCGCTCACAGCACGGTGCTGCAGGGCTTCATTCTAAGGTAAGTATTTCATATTGTGCCTTTACTTTGCAGGGTTTTTTTTTTTAAAAAAAAGAAAATTTGGCACGGTTTAGTTCCTCTTTAATGTTTGTGTCACTGACCTGAAACAAGTATGCATATCTGGAAAATCAAACATCTTTATTTTCATACTTGGCAAGGAACACAAATTACTGAAATAAGACGGTAAAGATGACAGCCAGGAATTTAGCATTTATAGAATGAAAAGTAGCAACGGCAGATTGCATGTCTATGTACGAAAAGAGAGCCTTTAACCACTTTAGTCCCCAGTGCCATTTTAAAGTGGCCCTCAAATAGTAGCCGTTTGTCTTGGTGCCATTTTAAAGAGGCCGCAGGGACACGTGGTCCCCATGGGTACAGGGTGGGTAAGCGCTGGAACCGCTCACTGGCTGTGACAGGTGGCTTCTAGAAAATGATCAGCTCCTGGGCCTTTGATCCACTCTGTGAAAGCAAAAGTAAACACAGCAGTTCCATGTTTTTTTTGAGTGACGTCACAACACCTATTCATTATAGAGGGTCCTGGCTGCAGGCAGGCAGCCTATAGATGTGGATGTTGGTGCAGCAGCTGCATATCAAAATCTGACATCTTGGGAAGGGAAAAGAGGTAACAAACCTCAGGACTTATAAGGTGTTTAGTACGGAGATTGAAACTCACTAGTAGCATATAAAATCAATAATTTTTATTTATAAAGATAAAAAACATCAGAACAAGAATTCATCCATATCAAAAATCGCTTATCCTATACAGGCATATTTTAGCAAAGCACTACCACTCTCAACATGTTTTACTCAATAGAGCTTCCTCAGGAGATTCTGGTGTGACACTTTATATGCTATAGACAAAACAAAAAGATTGAAATAAGTATCTCATGTTAATATTACATTAATACAATAACATGTAAAACACGCGTGTTGGCATATATATTAGAAGACATGCAGTTATTTGAGAAATAGTAAACAAAATATCAAAGTATAGGGTATAAAAATGCATGGATGCATGAAGGACTGAACCTCACCAAGGCTGCTTAAGGTCAATAGATAATATGTTCCGATAACGCTTCTTCAGTACTTCAGTACTTCTGCAAGTACTGAAGAAGTGTTATCAGAACAACGGGATGTTTTGTGCACCAATGGAACCTATATCTCTCCAACCTTATTATCTATTGACGTTAAACAGCCTTGGAGAGATTCAGTCCTTCATGCATCCATGCATTTCTATGCCCTATACTTTGATATTTTGTTTACTATTTCTCAAATAACTGCATGTTTTCTAATATATATGCCAACACGCATGTTTTACATGTTATTGTACTAATATAATATTAACATGAGATACTTATTTCAATCTTTTTGTTGTCTATAGCATATAAAGTGTCACACCAGAATCTCCTGAGGAAGCTCTATCGAGTGAAACATGTTGAGAGTGGTAGTGCTTTCTTAAAATATGCCTGTATAGAATAAGTGATTTTTGATATGGATGAATTCTCATGTTTTTTAACTTTTTCCTTTCCAGTTTGTTTGAATAAATTTCTATTGGGATATTGTGTTCTATTTGATTCCTTCATCTTGCTCTATAAAACAAAATCTGACATACTGTATGGACAGGAGCAGGTGCACGGATCCAAGCGCACACTGTATGCGTTTAGATCAATGCATCAGCTCTTGTCCGCATGTCAAATTGCAGCCTCTGCACCTGCATCTACCTCTATAGGCTGCCTACATGCAGCTCAGGGCAGCTGTAAATGCAAAAACAAAGGACGGTCTCCATGCCTGTCTGGATGAACTCTAAGTTGCAACAATGACATCACATGATCTGGATGACATTTGCGTTTGCTGCACTAGCATCAAACACTCATGTAAGCAAAAGCAAGGACATTTAAATCTTTAGCCATCGCATAACTGTGAAAAATATCATAGTTATGCAAATTTGTACCCTCATTTAACCAACTTAATGTTGTGTCATTGTTATATTAACCATTTATACAAACCGTTATTCCATCTCCATGCGCATAACAAAGTAGCATCAAAAGAGAACGAAGCTCATCCAAAGTAAAATGCATACATTTACTTTGAACTATACTTTTCGGCTATGTTATATAAAAATCCCACTAATGTGATATAACTTTAAATAGCAGACTTTATTGATCATATTTTAGGGCAAATTTATGAGGGTGCGCAAATTCTGCAAATATTGCGATGGAACAAATGACAGAAAAATTCAAATTTTTCACAAAAATTTACTATTTATTATCAATAAATGCTAAGGAAATAAAAATATATGTATCCAAATTTTCTACGAAATTAAAGTCCTACTGTCCTGGGAAAAAAAAACCAAGTTAGACTTACCGGTAACTTGTTTTCCAGAAGTCTTTCAGGACAGCACCTGAGATAGCGACTCCACCCACCGGAAACAGGAAACACCTTCTTCCTCCAAACTTTAAAGGGAGGCGCCTCCCTACCATACCTCAGTTGTAGTAGAGAAGACCTCCGGCCCCGGCTGGAACACATAAACACATACGTTAGTCACAGCATAGTATATACAATACAATAGGGCGGGATGTTGCTGTCCTGAAAGACTTCTGGAAAACAAGTTACCGGTAAGTCTAACTTGGTTTTTCCCAAGGCGTCTTTCAGGACAGCACCTGAGAGGATAACAGAGACTTACCCCCTTAGGGCGGGACAACAGCTTGCAGGACCTTTCTGCCAAACGCCTGATCATTAGCAGATGTGAGGTCCAGCCTGTAATGTTTCACGAATGTGTGAAAACTTGACCAAGTTGCCGCCTTGCAGATTTGTTCAGGGGTGGCACCAGCTCTCTCTGCCCAAGTGGCCGCTAATGCTCTTGTTGAGTGTGCAGAAATTCCTGCAGGAGGAGACACGCCTGCATGCGAATAAGCCTCTGAAATGGCTAGCTTCAGCCACCTTGCTAAAGAGATTTTAGAAGCCTGGCAACCTTTCCTGTTGCCTGAAAATAACACAAACAGAGAATCTGAACGTCTAAAGAGCTTTGTCCTTTCCAGGTAACATAACAAAACTCTTCTAACATCCAACATGTGAAAACAAGTCTCCTTCTCCCCTACTGGGTTGGGGCAGAAGGTCGGAAGTACAATGTCCTGAACACGATTTTGTACTGAAGCTACCTTTGGTAAGAATTTCTGATCTGTTCTAAGTATAACCCTATCTGGGAAGATAGATAAATAGGGTTCCTTAACTGATAAAGCATTAAGCTCACTGATCCTGCGTGCAGAGACCATGGCAATCAGAAACACAGACTTAAAAGTGAGATATCTGAGTGGCGCTTCTTCCAAAGGTTCAAAGGGACTCCTTGTTAGAGCCTGGAGGACTATCGACAGATCCCATTTGGGAAACAACTTAAGTGGTGCTGGTCTGGATCTCGTAAGGGATCTGAAAAATCTGGTTACCAATGGATCTGAGGCCACAGATCTTTCTAGGAACACTGCTAGCGCAGCCACCTGTACCTTCAAGGTACTAACTGCTAGTCCCTTGTCAGCACCAACCTGTAAAAATTCCAGAATGGTAACAAGACTCCCTGGGTCCTGGTCAGATGAATTACACCACGTATTGTAAACCTTCCAGACCTTGGAATAGATATTTCTAGTCACCCTTTTCCTACTGGATAATAGCGTTGAGATTAACCGGTTGGAAAAACCTTTGCTCCTTAAGAGCTGCTCTTCAGATACCAAGCAGTGAGCGCCAAAGTGGCTACCTCTGGGTGATTTACTGGTCCCTGAAATAGTAAATCGTGCCTGAGGGGCAGATGCCAATAAGGCCTGACCGCCATTTTCAGAACGGTTGAAAACCAAACCCTTCTCGGCCAAAAGGGCGTGATTAGGACAACCGGTACCGTTTCCCTTTGAATTTTTCTTAATACTAAGGGAATTAACTGAAATGGGGGGAAAGCGTAGCAGAGATGGAATCTCCATGGATACGCCAAGGCATCTGTTCCTAGTGACCCGTCGTGATTGCTTAGGGAAAAAAATTGCGGAACCAAGGCATTCTCCTTTGAGGCGAACAGGTCCACCTCTGGCAGCCCCCACTTCTCGACAATCATGGCGAAAACCTCTGGGTTCAGCGACCATTCTGCTTCCCGAATGGGGTTTCTGCTCAGGAAATCCGCCACTCCGTTCAGGGATCCCTTTAGATGGACTGCTGATAACGACAGCAAGTGTCCTTCTGCCCAACGGAGAATGCTCATGGCTAGTACTTGCAGCGATTTGCTCCTTGTACCTCCCTGCCTGTTTATGTAAGCCACTGCCGTGGCATTGTCTGTTAGTATTTGAACATGCTGGGCCTGAAGCCCCTGAGCAAATGACTTCAGAGCCAAGTCGATCGCCTTGAGCTCTCTCCAGTTTGAGGACTTGGTCGCCTCTTTCCTGGACCAGTTTCCTTGAGTGAAACCTTTTTCTAGGTGGGCTCCCCAACCCCAGGAACTGGCATCGGTTGTCAGCCTTTTTTTGATTGGAAAGGCCCAGACTAACCCCTCCGATAGGATATCCTGCCTTTTCCACCACCATAGTGACCTCTTCACTTGGGTTGGAACTCTTACCTCTGAGTCTAGGGATTCTAAATTGTGATCCCAAGATCTCAGAAGAAAAGCCTGCAGATGTCTGAAGTGTAGTCTTGCCCACTGAACAGCTGGCATTGACGAAGTCAGAACCCCCAGGGCTGACATGACCAATCTTACCGTCAGCTGCTGGTTGGTCTGCAAAAAAGACACTGTATCCTGGATTTTTCCTTTCTTCTCTGAAGGAAGAAACATTTTTTGGCTTACCGAATTTATTATATACCCTAGAAACCGAATCTCCTGAGATGGTTCCAGGGAAGATTTTTGGAGATTTAGGATCCAACCTAGAGACTCCAAATGGCTGCATGCTCTGCTTAAATTGCTCCTCAACTCCTCTCTTGAGGGGGCGAAAAATAGCAGATCGTCTAAGTAAGGAATTACTGCGATTCCCTGAAGACGCAGCGGAGCTAGGGCCTCTGCCATTACTTTGGTAAAAATTCGGGGTGCGGATGATAGCCCGAAGGGTAGGGCTCTGAATTGCAGATGCTGAATTCTGCCTTCCAACCTTACCGCCAACCTGAGAAACCCCTGGGACTGGGATGAGATTGGAATATGCAGGTATGCATCCTTTAGATCCACTGACGCCATGAAACAACCTGGAGTCAGAATATTTCTGGCGGTGAAAATTGAGTCCATCCTGAACCTTCTGTATTTGATGGCTCTGTTTAGTGGCTTTAAATTTAGAATTAAACGAAATCTTCCTGTTGGTTTTTTTACCAGGAAGACATGTGAATAGAAGCCCTCGTGCCATTCCTCTGGTGGCACTGGGATTACTACACCCTGTTGCATTAGTTCCTCCAGAGAGGATTTCATGGCCAGGGCCCTCATTGGATCTCGGGGAGCATTTGTTACCAGAAACCTTCTTGGGGGGCTTCTGGAGAACTCGAGAGTATAACCCTGCGAGAGAGTGGTCAGAATAAACTGATTTGTAGTTATCACTGACCACTGCGGAAGAAACTCTCGTAATCTTCCGCCGACCCGCAGAGATGAGTCATTGTGAGTTTTCGGCCTGTGAAGGAGGACGGAAGAGAATTCCACCTTTGCCCTTCGCCTTTTGCGCAGACCAATTTTTCCTCCTGCCCTGAAACTTACTTTCCTGCTGTTGCTGCTGAGTTTTTTGAGGTCGAAAAAGACGTTTTGGGGTCTGCTTTTTCTTTTTGACCGGAAAGGACTTCTTCTTATCGGCAGTTCTGTCTAGGATATTATCTAGATCTGGGCCAAAAAGAAGGTCACCTGAAAAGGGGATACCACAAAGTTTACTCTTTGAAGCTGTATCACCTGGCCAGGTTTTTAGCCATAAAGCTCTTCTCGCAGCATTTGCTAAAGCTGCAGACCTAGCTGACATTTTGATAGCTTCAGCCGAAGCATCAGCAATATAAGCAACCGCAGAAATCAGGGTAGGAAAGGAATCTAAGATCTCCTGCTTGGGGGAATCTGCCACTATATGAGATCTAAGTTGGTTCACCCAGTATTCCAGATTCCTGGCTACACAGGTTGTGGCCATTGCTGGTTTTAAATTGCTCATGATTGATTGCCATGATCTTTTGAGCAAAAGATCCATGCGTTTGTCCATTGGATCCCTTAGAACACCCATGTCTTCAAAAGACAGGTCTGTGGATCTTGAGACCTGTGAAAAGGCCGCATCCAACCTGGGCACCTTATTCCACACCGCAGAAGGGTCCTCCTCAAAAGGGAAGCGCCTTTTGTGGGCTCTGGAAAAAAAGGGCTTTTTCTCTGGATCTTGCCATTCTTTAGTAATGGCGTCAGAAATGACCGAATGAACTGGAAATGTTCGCCCCTTAGGCTCATTTAACCCTGCATACATGCGGTCATGAAGAGATAACTCCTTCTTTTCCTCACTTAAGCCAAGTGTAACATGGATAGCCTTAAGGAGTCCGTCTACCTCCTCTAGGGAAAGCTTAAATTTGGAAGGAGCCACCTCCGCTTCCTCACCCTCCTCCTCCGAATCTTTAACGGAAGGAGTAGGGGACTGCTCTTCCCTGATAGGGGGGCCTTCAGGTAAAACTTCTACCATGGGGAAAGAAATAGAACCCTGGGAAGCCTCAGAAGTGGATGGCTGACTAGCAGCTGGATTAACTAAAGAGTCACGAAAGGTCTGAATCGTGGCGTATAGTTCCTTCTTTACAGAGGTAACCAGATCATCACAAACCGAAGCTGATTCCTCCTTAACTAAAGAAGTGATGCATGTACTGCATAAGACTTTTTTCCAATTTTCTCCCATTTTGGCCCTGCAAGAAGGACATCTCTTTTTTGGGTCAGAGCTTTTAGCCTGTGAGAGAAAAAACAAAAAAGGGAAAAAAACCAGGGGACCTTTTAGTGAGACCCGGTCTCAGCTACACAAGAATCACCCACAGGTGCACTAAGAAGAAACCAGTCAGCCTCCAGTGCCCAGACAGGCCCCTTGCCACTAGGGGGTAAGAAAAAAGAAAATAGACCAAACCCAGGAAAAGGAAGAAAGGCAGACTTAAACTGCTGCTCCTACCTGAGCTTTACTGGCGCCTGTGCCTGTCCCCACCGCTGCAGACGCTGAGTCCTCCATCTCTGGTGTGCAGCTCTCCACCTGTGGCTTCATATGCCGCTTCCGGACTCCCATAGTGCATCTGCACCGGACCGGAAGCGGAAGTAGGCGCCAGTTCCTGTCCTCCCTCCTCCCCTCTCGCATCCACGCCGGAAATGACGCTTCTGCTGACCCAGTGACCCGCCTTGTCACTTCCGCCGCGCCTGCCGGCCAAAAAAAACATGGCGGCGGCGCACGCGCACCGCCGCTCCTATGACCGCGCGGATCACCGGGTCTACGGCTCTCCCCGAGCACCAGGAGGGGAAGAGGAGCCCGATTGCTACCGCTGCCAAGGCTTGGGTAGGCCGGGAGGACAGCGGGTCTCCAAAAGGAGGAAAAAATGAAAAGGAAGCCCTGTCTCCCAGGCATCTGAGAGACCTTGACTCCCCTTCAAAAAGATGTTCCCTCCGGGCCGGAGGAAACACAAAAACTGAGGTATGGTAGGGAGGCGCCTCCCTTTAAAGTTTGGAGGAAGAAGGTGTTTCCTGTTTCCGGTGGGTGGAGTCGCTATCTCAGGTGCTGTCCTGAAAGACGCCTTGGGAAAAAAGCGATATAAATACAATACATTAGGGCGGACTTCAAAACCTAAAAAATAAAATTTGCAGTACTGAAACATCACCATAACAGGGGCCTGAGCCACATTAAACGCAATACATTGCCAAAAAAAAAAATTACGATAAGGCAGCATCAGCCATTGACAGGCAGAATGAGCTCCCTTGTTTCTGGGCCCTGCCATGTTCCCACAAAGTGACAAGGACATACTTTTATGGTATCCTTATGTACGGGAGAGGTAGCTGAACAATATCGTTTGATGGAAAAACATATGAACATATAAACACCGCGCTGGAAAAATTACAGAAAATTTAAATTTTTTTCTCATTTATTTTACTAATTATTCTCAAGAAATACTGAGGAAATAAAATATATGTATCCAAATTTGCTACCAAATTAAACCCCTAATGTCCTGAAAAAAAGTGATATAAATACTTTAGGGTAAACTACAAAACCTAAGAGATATAATTTGCGGTACTGAAACATCGCAATAACAGGGGCCTGAGCCACATTAAATGCAATACGGTATATTGCAAAAAAAAAAAAAAAGATATGGCAGTTTTTAGCCATTGACAGGCAGAATGCACTCTTTATTCTGGGCCCTGCCATGTTCCCACAAAGTGACTAAGGCATACTTAAATGGTCTCTTTGTGTATGGGAGAGCTAGCTGAACATATTGTTGGATGCAGTTTTTACCATGCCATCACTGTGTTTGCAAAAGCCTTCACTGAATTTACACTTTTGTTGAAAATGTTGTAGTTAAAATGTATTCCCAATTGCATTCTGAAAAATTGGGCTTCAAAGTCCATGTTATACCCTTTGCCAAGAACCTTGATGGGTCTACTTTTATAAATAGAATCGTTTTGGGGTGGTTTCTGTGGTCGAGCCACGGTAAACACAATTTGATACCAAAAAACATACATGGCAATTTCATCCATTGACAGCAGAACGCCCTACTTTGTTTCTGGGCCTGCCATGTTCCCACTAAGTCACCAAGACATACTTATATGGTATCCTTGTGTATGGGACAGGTAGCTGAACATATTGCTGGATGCAGTTTTTACCATGCCATCACTTGTTTCTGGGCTTGCTGTGTTCATTAAGACATTCTTTTGTGACGTTCTCATGTATAGGTGTAGTAGTATAACGTAGCATAAAGTAGTATAAAGTATTTTATAGCATTGTTACCTAATTATATACAACTATTTTCATTTTCTTTGCTTTAATTTAAAGTAACCCTAATATAAAAAATATGAATTACAAATGTTCAAAACATACCCAGTCTAATGCCCCGTACACACGGTCGGGACTTTGTTCGGACATTCCGACTACAAAATCCTAGGATTTTTTCCGACGGATGTTGGCTCAAACTTGTCTTGCATACACACGGTCACACAAAGTTGTCGGAAAATCCGATCGTTTTAAATGCGGTGACGTAAAACATGTACGTCGGGACTATAAACGGGGCAGTGGCCAATAGCTTTCATCTCTTTATTTATTCTGAGCATGCGTGGCACTTTGTCCGTCGGATTTGTGTACACACGATCGGAATTTCCGACAACGGATTTTGTTGTCGGAAAATTTTATCTCCTGCTCTCCAACTTTGTGTGTCGGAAAATCCGATGGAAAATGTCCGATGGAGCCCACACACGGTCGGAATTTCCGACAACACACTCAGATCGGACATTTTCCATCGGAAAATCCGACCGTGTGTACGGGGCATAACACTGCAAATGGTTTGCTGTTCAAAATGGTATGTTTTATTTCAGAAAAAAATCTATTTGAACCCATTAAACAAAGGATATTTACAGACATGCATCTATCAATGATCAATTTATTTTTAAGGAATGACTAAAAAACATTATGAGCAATACATATAAAAAGTAGTATTTGTGAAACTGATATAAAAAAAAAACAAAAACAAAAAAAAAACATGCACACTCTTCACTGGAAAAGTTAATCTCTTCTATAATCATGCTCACATATGGTTCTCTTGAGTTGTATTAATCTGGAGCAGAACTGCCTGTCTGGTGTCTATTCAATAATCCTCAGAAGGAAGACGTCATCAGACATGAACTGACCTATTTTTACCTCTTATCTACTTATCAGCATGCTGAACAAAGAGGAAAAGAATGCATCCAAGGTGACAGTGTTCATGGGTCACTGGGTCATTCAATGAAAACCACCTGTGGTGTCAGTATGGAAACCAGAGCACAAATAACGATCACGTCAACAAATTAATGTAGAATTCAGGAACCAGTCAGGCCAAAGTGTAAGCCGGGAAAAAAAAAAAAAAAAACTTAAGTAGAAGTTAAGGAATTTATACACATGATAAAGCATTTGCATCCCTTAAACAGTATATTCTTCATAGGCTAGCAGTGATGAGAAAAGAGAATGCACATCTCTAAATGGATGTCAGGGATGCCCCTCTTTCATGCTACAATGGGAAAAGGCCATCTTGATTCTTATGAGCTATCATCACATGCTTCAAAACACTTCATGCATGGCACACAATGATTAAGGTTGCTGTTTTTTTTTTTTTTTTTTTTATGTTATCACAAAGATACTTGCTGTTTCAATTAAAACTCCAAAACAGGATTACAGACTCCCCTTGGTATGACCCACTCTGGTGGGTACAAAATCTGCTCCTCAACATTTCACTGCTTTCTCCTCATTACAACTCGGCAAACCTTTCATGGGACTTCCCTGAGTAAAATGCCGAAAAGCAAGAGAGAAAACAAGTAGTGTTTTGTGTCTGCTGCAACAGGTCATATTAGGGAATCTGACATTCCTTAAAGAATAAGTTCACCTTTTTAAAAAAAATAAATAAATAAATGCACATCTTTTTGCAGGTAAAAAAAAATGTGCATTTGTTATTTTTTTTTTGTTGAAAGCCTGGAACGCATGCAGAGCTCTTACAGACTCTGTGTGTAAGCTGTTTGGTGGCACATCGTACGGCCAAGCAGTTACACACTAGCAGGAGCCATCAATTAACAACCACATTGCTCAACAGCACTGTGGTAGTTCACTGAGAACCACAAGCCGACAGCTGCAAAGGCTGTTGGACCTTGTAGGTTTCTATTCACAGAACACTGTGAATGAGTGACATGGCAGGGCGGGCGGAGCCTGGGGAAGAAGATCGCTGGCTGCCTGTCACATCGGGGAACAGGGGAGGTTTGAGGGGCCAGTGGATTTGTAATATATTATAACCTGAATATGGGTAAAAAAGGTGAACTTATCCTTTAATGGAGTTTCCCCCAAACAATATCAACAGTCCCTGCCTCATTCAGCTATGGTTAAGAAAAAGGTGTACATTATTTTTAACAATTACCTGGAATTTATCAGTGGTTGAGCCACCCATTGCCTGAGCTTTCGTCTACCAAATGCGGTTTTGGTATGGTCCAACACCCAGATCAAGCTACCCTTTGTCTTCTGGTCAGTCTGAAATATAGAAGAAAGCATCAGAGTAAAGTCATTTCTTAAAAAGGAAAAATATATTTTATTGCCTTTGAGAATGTATCTTGAGAATTGTATTTTTTACCTAACGGTCATTTTTACCATCATTCTTCTGCGACACATGTTGATATTTTATCCAGGCTTTCCCTGTTTCAACCATCTGTAATTTCAATCAGTTTGCCTAAGAAAATCATCTACATACTATATGCCACCTAGATTGTATATTAATTAAATTGAGGTTTATTGACAGAGCAGTGTCTCCAGACTTAAAGTGACTCTACTGCATTTTTAGGGAGGACACAATGCATGCATATACAATTAACAAACCGTGTGCCATTTTCTTTTGATTGTTGTATGCAAGGGTTCTTGTTCTGCAGTTTTTATACCCCTGCGTCTATAGGCATTGTTAGAAATGAAGAGCAAAATTCACACCTGGCTTTTCAACTATGTAATTACATGAAGGATACAGATTAAAATCAGGGAGAGAATACTATAACCTCACACTCATACAAGGTTTTAATAATAAAGAAACTAACAACAGAGCCATCCAAGGTGGCCTTGAACATAACACTGACATGGATGCATCAGTTGCTTAGCAAAAGGAACATTTTTATGAAATCTACATTCTCTTGAATCAAGGTAATTTGGGAAGCCTGGAAAGTAACTAGCAAAATAAAATGTTTACTGGAAAATCATAATACCTTAATACAGAAGTTACTAAGTCTTTCAGAGGGACTCAAATATTCACAACAAGAAGAAAAATACCACATTCTGCTATTATCTAGTGCTTTTTACTATAATTAACATGGAACACTAGTCAGTCCCTCCTTCCTCCACAGCCAGACATACCATATCATCCCACAAGCACCTCCCGATCTCTCGGAATGATCTGTGCGGCGGGGAACAGCTGTGAACACCAATCTCATTTGTATAGATTTTTAGCTGACAGCCACTTCTCCTTCCCTCCCTCAAGCGGCTGTCAGCTAAAAAGCTATACAGGGAGATCACAGCTGTCCCTCCTGCCGCACGATCATTCCCAGCTGTTTCCCTTGTGCTCCTCCCCTGGCCCCCTCCGTGTCTTTCGCCGCCCGCCCCCCCCCTTCTCTGGCCATCGTGTTCCCCTCCGGCCACTCCTCCTCCGCCCCCCCTCGTCCCCCCGCAGTCGGCTCCCCTCCTCTCCTGCCGGCTAGGGGGGGGATCTGTCAGGAATTGGAGGGACACAGTAAGCGAGATCGCTCCTGTGATAACTGAGCAGAGTAAACTGTGTCTACTCTGCTCAGTTTATGAATGAACAGGAGTCTCCGTCTCCTGTTCATTCATCTTCAGTGCTGAGAAAGGGACTGGGGAATCTGTGTCCTCTGTCCTTTTCTCTGTCTCAAAGGGGAGATGTCAGGGGTCTGTACCACTCTCCCCTGCCCTACCAACACTGTCCACTGCCACAACCCCCTCCCCCCAAAAAAAGCATTGTGAAAAAAAATTAAAAAACAAATTAAATTGTAAAAAATAAATTATTAAAAATAAAAAAACTACTGACACCATCCACTGCCACATACCACCACCACCACCTTCCCCAGAAGCACTGTGAAAAAAATATTGAAAAGGTGACTTAAAAAATATTTTGCTGCGGAGGGAGGGGGTTGCGGGTGCGAAGAGCCACCTCCCTGAAATTAGTCTTTGCAGGTTGGGATGTCTGCACAGCTGACATTGGAAAAGTTGTGCCCACACTGGGAGATTTTTCCCTCTATTCCTTTTTTGGTGACAACTGTCAATAGTCAGCTTTGCCCTCACTTTTGGTTGAGAGGAGAGGAAGGATGCATTTAACAACTCATCAATGAGATTTTGAAGGGATTTTATTTAAGCGCATATATGAGCATTTTAGAAGTGTATTTCAGGAATTTTACATGTATATTCAAGCTGCAGGTGGTTGCTTTAGGCTGCTTTCACACTGAAAGCGCCGGCCGTTAGCTGTAGAGCGCAGCTCCTTTTAGCGGCGCTTAAACAGTATGTCCATCCAAAACTTTTTCCGTTGGGTTTTGTTTAGATTAGGGAATGAATCCCTTGATCAGGATTCAGTCTATACTACTCCCATTGCTGGCACTAGCAAGTTGTCTCTATTTTATTCACTAAAAAGTTTACCTAAATTAACATAAAATAACACTTTTTATTTATCTCACAATAATCTACTAACTAAAAGAGGGACAAAAAGTTTTCTAAATATGTAGTTAAGTGTAGGTCTATGTTAGAAAAGTAAGAACGAAGTGAATATCCCTGTCAGTTCATTGCAATTGCTCTGGAAACAATGCAGTGAATGCAAACCCATTTTTTGTTGCTAGGCAACAGCTGAAAAAGAAGGAAATTATAAGATGTGATCAGAAACTTACTTGATTTTGTAAGATTTCCAGATTTCTTAGCGTTGTCCCATTTATATTCATACACTCTACTGAACTGGACATCGGCATAAACTGACTTTAAAAGAAAGAAAAACAAGAAGAGAGAATATATAAGGCTATATGTATAAAAACACATCCCTTTGAACTGCCTTCAGGGGTCATTTAATATCCACTGCACAATTTTAGACTTCATTATATATGTTTACTGAAATCCACAAATTACTGTAGAAAAATATCTGCAGCGTTGTCTTACGGTAAGCACAGGGCAAAGCCCCTTATCCCAAGTGTCTATGGGACTATAATGTCTAATGTACAAGATGTTTTACTATACATTTTTTATTTGATACTATAAAATATACAAAAAAAATACAATTATGCACAATGACAGTAGTAGGCATACAGTATATTAATGCTAGGAAATTCAGACCACAAGTGTAGTGTATTGCAGTCAGCAGCCAAAATGCAGCTTTAGAAATTATGGATGGCTACAAATAAAACATTGAACTTTGTATTTATAAAAATCAATTTTCTGGAAATTGTTGGGGACACAGAATTCAGACAATTGGATTATACTGCTGCATGCAGGGGAATTTGAACAAATGGAAAAAAAAATGATTAAATAAAAAATAAAAATGGTGACTGGCCTGGTTCACACTTCTGCGTCTCAGCGGGTTGCATTTTGTGTGGGAACGGAAGCCCATTTATTTCAATTTCCTAAAAACACAGGGAAAAGGTCCTCCCTGCTCATGGAAACTGCAAGTGCAGTGTGGTTCTCAGTGCATGAAGTGGCTGCTGTGATTTCCAGTGCATTGTCTGTGTTTTTCTATGTGGGTCGTTGCGGCTGCAGGAACAGATGTGGACCTGGCCTAACATCTTACACTCCCACACACCTCAATTTGTAGAAAGACATTACTAGGAGCAAGGTCACAGACACAGAGGGCTGGGAATAGTGTCCCTTAATCAACTTCAAAAAAATGATTTCACAGTAAGCAGAAAAATCCTTTTTTTTCCTCATTCACTGAAAGACACAGAATTCAGAGACAATTAGGTAATCAGGCCCATTTAACAACAGAACTCAGAACCTTTGCAGTTCAAAAAGCTGCGTGAAGTCTCTTAAGTCCAAAACTACCATTAGATGAGGCCTGGAAATCGACATGGTAAAATTTAGAAAACAGAAGACAAGGTGGCAACCTAGCAAACTTTTCAAAGTATCAGGAAGCACTCACAGATTTAGGAGTGTGCGCTTTGATAGGAAAAGGTGGAACCCAATTGAACCCCCATAAGCTTGGATGATGATCTGTCTGAGACACCTAAAAAGGGTAGCGTGAGAACCTGGTTCCCATTTGCAGGGATCATTGGGAATGACAAAGAAAGAGTAATTCCAAGGGAAAAAGTTGCTGAGAGATAGACATGGACAGCACAGACTAAATCTGCACAATAAAGAAAAATCTCCTGAGGCATTGGAGCAGAACACAACCAAATTTTTTGGAGTTCCAGAATGTTGATCAGGACCCAGGATTCCTATAGGATACAAGTCCCCTGCACAAACAAGGTGTCTAGGACACCTCCCCTGCCTGTCAGTAGTCGTGAGGATCTTCCAAGAGGTCATGAGGAAGAGTTTTTCCAGATTCAGAACCCAAATCCTGAGCCACCAGACCAGAGACTACCTGGTCCTTGGTGTCAGGAGAATCGATTTGTGACACAATAACAGGATATTGAATTGCAGTGTTCTGGAGTATAACTGGACAAATGGGATTGCTTTGAATGAGGCTACCATCAGCCTCAGAACTCTCATGCATAAGTAAATAGGCGACTCTTGGGCTGAAGAGTCCAAATATAGCAGCGGAGAGTTAGAATTTTCTCTTGAGGGAGAAAAACTATAGCTTGAGTTGAGTCTAGGATAAGACCCAGATATTCCAATCAATGCAAAACACACCTTTATACCTACGCATTCTTGATTGAGTTCCTATTAACTGCTATATTAGGCACTCATAAGTGTCCAAAACACACACACACACACACATACACCATATATATATATATATATATATATATATATATATATATATATATATATATATATATATATATATATATATATATATATACACACATACACATACACACACTTCTGAACATCAAAGTGAAAAAAAGATGCAGCAGGCTAGTCCATTTTGCTGAAATTTCGTTGCAGCAACTCGAAATGGTACTCAGAAGTTTGTAAGGCCCTCCCACGTACTTGTATGCATGCCTGACAACATCGGGCATGCTTCCAATGAGATGATGGATGGTGTCCTGGTGTATTTCCTCCCAGATCTGGACCAGGGCATCACTAAGCTCCTGAACAGACTGAGGTGGAACCTGGTGGCATCGGATGGACTGACACACAATGCCTCAGAGGTGTTCCATTGGATTTAGGTCAGGCGAGCGTGTGGGCCATTCAATGGTATCAATTCCTTCATCCTCCATGAACTGGCTGCATACTCTCACCACATGAGGCCGAGCATTGTCGTGCACCAGGAGGAACCCAGGACCCACAGCACTAGAGAAGGGTCTGACAATGGGTCCAAGGATTTCATCCGATACCTAATGACAGTCAGGGTGCCATTGTCTAGCCTGTAGAGGTCTGTGCGTCCCTCCATGGATATGTCTCCCCAGACCATCACTGGCCCACCATCAAACCGGTCATACTGAACGATGTTACAGGCAGAACATTCTCCACGGCTTCTCCAGACCCTTTCATGTCTGTCACATGTGCTCAGGGTGAACCTGCTCTTATCTGTGAAGAGCAAAGGGTGCCAGTGGTGGACCTGCCAATTCTGGTGTTCAATGGCAAATGTCAATCAAGCTCCACGGTGCCGGGCAGTGAGCACAGGGCCCACTAGAGGACATCGGGCCCTCAGGCCACCCTCATGAAGTCTGTTTCTGATTGTTTGGTCGGAGACATTCACAACAGTGGCCTACTGGAGGTCATTTTGTAGGGCTCTGGCAGTACTCATCCTGTTCCTCCTTGCACAAAGGAGCAGATACCGGTCCTGCTGATGGGTTAAGGACCTTCTACGCCCTTGTCCAGAAATCTTAGAGTAACTGCCCATCTCCTGGAATCTCCTCCATGCTCTTACGACTGTGCTGGGTGACACAGCAAACCTTCTGGCAATGGAACACATTGATGTACCATCCTGGAGAAGTTGGACTGCCTTGTAACCTCTATAGAGTCCAGGTATCATTTCATGCTACCAGTAGTGATACTGACCCTAGCCAAATGCAAAAATAGTGAAAAACAGTCAGAAAAGAGGAGTAGGGAAAAGAAAAATGTCAGTAACCTCTACCTGTAAAAACATTCCGGTTTTGGAGGTCGTATCATTGTTGCCTATCTAGTGCACCTGTTAATTTCATTAACACCAAGGCAGCTGAAACTGATTAACAACCCCCTCTGATACTTAACTAAGTAGATAAATATCCCAGGAGTTTAATTGACTTGATGCTATACTCTGATTAATAAGTGCTCCTTTATTTTTTTTGAGCAGCGTGTGTGTGTGTGTGTGTGAGTGTATATATATATATATATATATATATATATATACACACACACACAGTGGGGACAGAAAGTATTCAGAACACCTTAAATTTTTCCCTCTTTGTTATATTGCGGCCATTTGCCAAAATCATTTAAGTTCATTTTTTTCCCTCATTAATCTGCACACAGCACCCCATATTGACAGAAAAACACAGAATTGTTGACATTTTTGCAGATTTATTAAAAAAGAAAAACTGAAATATCACATGGTCCTAAGTATTCAGACCCTTTGCTCAGTATTTAGTAGAAGCAAATACAGCTAATACAGGTTTTTCACACCTGGATTTGGGGATCCTCTGCCATTCCTCCTTGCAGATCATCTCCAGTTCTGTCAGGTTGGATGGTAAACGTTGGTGGACAGCCATTTTTAGGTCTCTCCAGAGATGCTCAATTGGGTTTAAGTCAGGGCTGGGCCATTCAAGAACAGTCACGGAGTTGTTGTGAAGCCACTCCTTCGTTATTTTAGCTGTGTGCTTAGGGTCATTGTCTTGTTGGAAGGTAAAAATTCGGCCCAGTCTGAGGTCCTGAGCACTGAGGTTTTCATCCAGGATATCCCTGTACTTGGCAGCATTCATCTTTCCCTCAAGTGCAACCAGTCGTCCTGTCCCTGCAGCTGAAAAACACCACCACAGCATGATGCTGCCACCACCATGCTTTACTGTTGGGACTGTATTGGACAGGTGAGGAGCAGTGCCTGTTTTTCTCCACACATACCGCTTAGAATTAAGGCCAAAAAGTTCTATCTTGGTCTCATCAGACTAGAGAATCTTATTTCTCACCATCTTGGAGTCCTTCAGGTGTTTTTTTTTAGCAAACTCCATGCGGGCTTTCATGTGTCTTGCACTGAGGAGAGGCTTCTGTCGGGTCACTCTGCCATAAAGCCCCAACTGGTGGAGGGCTGCAGTGATGGTTGACTTTCTACAACTTTCTCCCGACTGCATCTCTGGAGCTCAGTCACAGTGATCTTTGGGTTCTTCTTTACCTCTCTCATCAAGGCTCTTCTCCCCCGATAGCTCAGTTTGGCCGGAAGGCCAGTTCTAGGATGGTTTCGGGTCGTCCCAAACGTCTTCCATTTAAGGATTATGGAGGCCACTGTGCTCTTAGGAACCTTAAGTGCAGCAGAATTTTTTTTGTAACCTTGGCCAGATCTGTGCCTTGCCACAATTCTGTCTGAGCTCTTCAGGCAGTTCCTTTGACCTCATGATTCTCATTTGCTCTGACATGCACTGTGAGCTGTAAGGTCTTATATAGACAGGTGTGTGGCTTTCCTAATCAAGTCCAAATCAGTATAATCAAACACAGCTGGACTCAAATTAAGGTGTAGAACCATCTCAAGGATTATCAGAAGAAATGGACAGCACCTGAGTTAAATATATGAGTGTCACAGGAAAGGGTCTGAATACTTAGGAACATGTGATATTTCAGTTTTACTTTTTTAATAAATCTGCAAAAATGTCAACAATTCTGTGTTTTTCTGTCAATATAGGGTGCTGTGTGTACATTAATGAGGAAAAAAAATGAACTTAAATTATTTTAGCAAATGGTTGCAATATAACAAAGAGTGAAAAATGTAAGGGGGTCTGAATACTTTCCGTCCCCACTGTATATATAGATATGAGTACACATACACACACAAGGCCAGTGCAAGGTTTTTTCAATACCCTAGGCCAAACCTCATTTTGCCGCCCTTGACTCCACCCCCTTTGCCCTGCCCTTGTACCACATGTGATTTACCTAACCACATACACTGACCTACCTGACTCCCACTTCCTGCACTAATCACCCCCCCCCCATACACACAGCTCGATGTAGATTGGAGGATTCATCCTCCTCCTTACCTCTCCGTGGCCTCATCATCCATCACATCTCTCCTGAGGACTCTCCCCAGCATTGGGCGGGGGCAGTATTGCTTAGGAGTCCTAACCAGTGCAATCCAGTGGATCCGTGGTCTCCCCCCGCTGGCCGGGAGGTTAGCTCAACTAACAGCCGCTGCACATCTCTCAATGCTCTCATGATCTCCATCGTGCCCCACCCCGCCCCCTCTGCTGTACTCACACAGGGTGCACAAGAGGGACAGCCTGGACCAAAGGAGTCCCGGGGCAGCACTGAGATGTGAGACAGCGGTGCGCTCCGCGTGACACATAGTGGGATTGGTGGACTGATGGCCTGGAGTGCTCTCCCATTACACCACAGCTGACGATTTACGGGAGGGGAGATGCAGCCTTGAATGATTCTGACTGCTTGAATTTGTTGATGAAAACCGTGGGCAGTAATCGTAATGCATCACCAAATCGGATTGTTAACAGGATAATCGTAATTGAATTGAAAGACCAGTGAAAATGCGCACCTCTAAAACATTCACATGAAAAATCTGCATGCTAGATAAGTGAGACAGTGATAAATAGAGCATAGCACTGTATAGTGTGTAAATATGGTGTGTGGGTGTGTGTGTGTGTGTATATATATATATATATATATATATATATATATATATATATATATATACACACACACACATACACACACACACACACATACATACATACATATACACACATACACCCACACACCATATTTACACACTATATGGTGCTATGCTCTATTTATCACTGTCTCACTTATCTAGCATGCAGATTTTTCATGTGAATGTTTTTTCATGTCTTGCTGTTTTTGACTACCTGTCATGGGTGTCGATTTCGTCTGGTGACATTTGCCTAGAGGTTGGTGGAAGGAGATGCACTGGAGACATTAGCCATATATGTTTTCTTCACCGTCACGTTTGATGTATAGAAGAATTACCAGCACTTTATGTGGGTCTAACTAATCGGTGGTAGATTGGACTTTTTTTGTTTATAAAACATTCACTTGTTAGTCATTATAAATATAAGATTATACATTTGTTTTTAGTGCGGTACGAAATCAGTTGTTTTTCTTACATATTGAGGCTTTGAGCCTTACTACCTGCTGCTTTGTTTATACACTCATTTTGATTAATATTTTGTTATTGCACTGTATATCACTTTGTTTACATTCCAGGGTGCACAGGTAGAAGGGGTTTCCAAGATCCCCTTTTTTTTCCTTTTTCAAGTTTTTCCTTGTCCAGCAGGGATATGAGTTTGTTTTTGACATCCTGGATTATAGGGGGCCTGGGAGAGGACCATTTTTTGAGTGTCGCTTGTCTGGCTGACATGAAGCATGTTGACAACCAGGCCTTGTTGTGCAGGTTGCTTGCGGAGTTTTAATGCATTGTAAACCAGGGGTTTCCAGATTACCAAAAAGAGGAGGGAAAATGTTATTTGAAGGGGGCGTCCCCTGACTTTTAAGGTGAGGTCTTCGACTTGACTGCAGAAGGAAGAGATGTGAGGGCAAAGCCAAAGTCTGTGTAGTAGAGATGGTCCGTCATGGCCACATAGAGGACATTTGTGTTTGTGGGGTTGTTGTGGTGAAGGCTGGAAAGGGATGTAAGCACCATGCATTGTTTTGAATTGTTGATGGCGGCAGAATTCATTCGTGATGAATTTACAGGCAGAGTTATATCCACTTAGGATGTGGCTCACTGCTTCTGGAGAGTTGAAGTCCGAGTTCCAAGAAGTGACAGATGTGGCCTTTAGAGGCTTGCTGAGGTGGGAATTGAGAGGTTTGTAAACGTTTGAGATCTTAAATTGTTGCTGTTCCAGTAAAGAGTCCAGAAAGGAACTGCGGATGCATTGAAGTTTGCTTGGGCATTGACTTGTAACATGTTGTACGGCTCGATGAATGAACAAAAAGTGGTGGTGAGGGAGCTCAAAACATGTCAAGATTTGGGAGATCGGTCTAGCGTTGCCTGTATTCCTGACAAAAAGTTGACTAAAGTTTTGTAGCTTCCTGTGGGTCCAGGTTTTGAATCCAGAGTGAGACGTAGCAGGTGGAAAGGAGGGATTTTCATGAACTGGGAGGTGTAGAGAAACCCACGGAGAAGGATGTAATTAGTGTCTGACCTCACGCCAGGCGGTCAGCGTTTCTCTGAATAGCATATTTTGGCGGAGGTGAGGAGGGATGGACCACAGCTTACAGTGAAGGAGAGCCAGCAAGCAGTAGGTGATAGCCAGTTGGGATTCCAGGTCATAGTTGGCGTATCTGGAGGTGTTTGAGATCCAGTCTAGGCTTATTCTTGAGAGACAAGATAAATTATACACTCCAATATTGGGGAGGTTGGCTCCCCCCTCGCTCCTCGGGAGGACTAGTTTGTTCAGTTGTAGAAAATTAGAATCGCGCTATCCATAAATTATTGACCAAAAATCAAACTGATTGAAGGGGAGGAGAGAGGCCGCGCAGTCCGGATACACAGCTCTCCCGGCTCGGACAAGTTGTTCAGGTACCCGGACGCATGCACCTCCACCACCTCCTTCTGCTCGCCCTCCATCCTGCAGGATCCTTATGATGATCTGATCGGTTGGGAGGGGACCGCCTGGCATCTGTGACTGTGCTCGACGTCCTTGGAGCCATACAGTGTTTCCTTACACGCATTCCCTGATCCTCTGTTATGGGGGATCACGGAACTCTGGTAAGAGTTCATTTCTGCTGATCTGGTGGTAGATTCAACACAGCTTTTTATCCAGTGTTTCTGAGGATGGCTTGCTCATATTATATGGACTTTTAATTTTTGCGCGGGTGGTTTCTATTTATTTGTTCACTAGATTGCTTTTTTCACATTCACAATCCAAGTATATAAAGCATTGACATAATTTTTTACATTGATGTATGTTATCTCTTCAATCAATTACTTTCGGACCTATTAATGTTTGGTTTTACTACTCAATGTGTTCATGCATATTTTAGTCTTTGGGGAGTTTTTGATTTTTATTATTATTTATGATTTTTTCACTATTATCAGATGTACTGCAATTAATGGCGTATAACATGCACTTTTTCACCCTGAAAATCGGGTGCAAATAGCACGTGCATGTTATACGCCAATACTTCAATTTTAGCTGCCTCGGAGGGGACAGAGAGGGGGGCAGGATGAGTGCTGTCAGATTACATACAGTGAGAATCTCCTGTTTACTTGGCGGCCTCTGTAAAAGGAAGTCCCATCTCCTGGGCCGCCATTGGACCACTGCTCTGTCCATCATTGGAGATTCTCACTGTATGTAATCTGTTGGCGCTCGTCCCACCCCCTCCCTGTCCCCTCTAGGCTGCAGATGGGCATCGATCAGGCTGCACTGATGGCAATGTTGAAGCTGCTGCCACTGAAGGCAAGGGTGAGGCTGCTGCCACTGAAGAGAAGGGTGAGGCTGCTGCCACTGAAGAGAAGGGTGAGGCTGCTGCCACTGAAGAGAAGGGTGAGGCTGCTGCCACTGAAGAGAAGGGTGAGGCTGCTGCCACTGAAGAGAAGGGTGAGGCTGCTGCCACTGATGGCAAGGGTGAGGCTGCTGCCACTGATGGCAAGGGTGAGGCTGCTGCCATTGATGGCAAGGGTGAGGCTGCTGCCATTGATGGCAAGGGTGAGGCTGCTGCCATTGATGGCAAGGGTGAGGCTGCTGCCATTGATGGCAAGGGTGAGGCTGCTGCCATTGATGGCAAGGGTGAGGCTGCTGCCATTGATGGCAAGGGTGAGGCTGCTGCCATTGATCTCGTGCCCCTGGAAGATGCATTTTTTTGCGAAACGCAGCGTAGGGCTGAGCAGTATCATCGCGCCACCTCCCACTGTTGCTGTATATCTAACAGGACGAGCTGTCTGTGGTTATCCGGCCGGTGCCACAGTTTGTTTTTCCATTTGATGATGCCGATTGTCTTACTTACATGTGAGTGTTTACGTTTTTTTCTACAATAAATTGCCATCTGATTTTATACTATGGGAGCCCTCCCTTTCTTTTCTCCTATGATGACACCACTACGCTGAGGGCTGAGCCCCCTTCCTGTGGATCCATCCATCTCCATCCCAACACCTGACGCCCTTTTCCAGTTTCCATTCCCATCTCTGCTCCATCCCTGCTCCTGGGAAGTCCGGACTACTAGGATCTTAAAAGCCCTTTTAGACCCTCTGTAACGGGGGGTCATGGGGTTCTGGTAAGCGACCAGGCTCTTACTGTTGGTGGTGGTCCTACACATTTGAGGTTCCATGCGGTTGAAGGACCCGTAACTGCTAATTCAATTTTTCTCGGGTTTCTTCTTTTTTGGACATTTTTTTACCCTTTATAATGGTTTTTTCAATATATTTATTTTGTTTGGACTTTATTTTTGTGATTCGTGTGCACTGATTGTGATATATTATTGCACGGATGATTTATGTATTCACTGATACTTTTTGTCATTTGTTTGCACTGATTGTGATATATTACCACACAGATGGTTTATGCATTCACTGATACTGGTTGTATTTAGTGCTTTTTGTGTGGTGAATCTGGTCACACATTCACCAATCTATATAGCGCGAGTCATCCAACTTTTTCCTTGCTGCCATTGATGGCAAGGGTGAGGCTGCTGCCATTGATGGCAATGGTGAGGCTGCTGCCATTGATGGCAATGGTGAGGCTGCTGCATTGATGGCAATGGTGAGGCTGCAGATGGGCACTGACCCTTATTTTACTTTAAAGCTCCTTATTTAAAATGTAAGTTTTTTTTCCTGAAACTTCCCTCTTCAAATGAATGTGCGTGTTATACGCCGATAAATACGGTACTTATGAGATCAGTTTAATTTTTGGTCAATAATTTATGGATAGCGCGATTCTAATTTTCCAAATCTTTTTTGCATTAATGTTATACATGAGAATTGCAGCTTCTGAGGGATCACAGTTTTGGATGTAACTCCTCTCAATTTTTATGTTATTTTAATGTATTTGTCTTAGCGCAGTTTTTGATATTTCTTCCACTAGTTTGTTTAGTGCAATGTGGGGGCGCCGTCTCTGCCAGAGAAAGTATGATAAAGCTTTTTGTCTTTTTTTGAATATCTTTGTGTTGTAGAAGCAGGAGTATTGTTTGAAGAGGGTATAGAAGTCTGGCAAAGCTGACCATTTTAAATAGGTGGCACCTCCCAAAAAGCGAGGTGGAGAGATCCATCCATGTCTCCAATTCGTTTATTATTCTAGAGATTACTGGAGTAAAATTGAGATTATATAAGGATGAAGGAGTTTTTCCGATTTTTATCCCTAGATATGTAATGCAACTATTTGCTACAGAAAAGATGGAAGAGGTTGTCCATGAGAGAGTTCTAAAATGAAACAGAGGAAGCATCTCACTTTTGGCAAAATTGATACGTAGACCAGAAACCCCCCTAAACTGCATGAAAATTTCCTAAATGAGAAGCAGGTCAGAAGCAGGGTTAGAAGAGAAAATGAGTATGTCATCTGCAAATAGGGCTAGAGGGAGATCCTCTTGACCTATTTGGACTCCATGAAGGGAGGGGTGGGAAAGGAGGAAACGGAAAAATTGGTTCGAGGGCCAGATTGAAGAGTAGTGGGGAAAGTGGGCAGCCTTGTCTAGTGCCTTTATATAGTTTAACAGGTTTTGAGATGAGGCCAGCTGCTACTATGTTTGCTGTTGGGGCAACATACATCGTATCTATTAAGTGGACGAAAGGACCTGTAAAACCTAAATATTGCAGGACGGAGGTTAACCAGGGAAAGCTGGCATCAAAGGAGATTATGGCTATGTCTTTACTGGTGTTAGACTTGGCATGTTTCGAGGACCATGAGTACTTTGCGGATATTGGAGGATGCGGATCGGCCTTGGGTGAAGCCAGCTTGAGCCGGGTGGATAAGGGTTGGCATGATTTTGGTCAGTCTATTGGCCATGATCTTGGAGAGGGTCTTAGAGTCTAGCTTAAGTAGTGAGATGGGTCTGTAGGAGCTGGGTTCAGAGGGATCTTTGCCTTTCTTGGCTCAGCTTTATGTGGGCTTGGTATCCTGACGGGAGGTAGTCACCACCCTGGAGAATCGTTTGGTAGACCTTCGCTAGGGTTGGGACTATGGTATGTGCTATGAGCTTGAAGAACTCAGGGGTGTACCCATCTGGGCCCGGGGCTTTCCCATTGGCAAAAGAGATTGTTTTGTGAATTTCTGGCTCAGTAATCAGATAATTTAGTTGATCAAAGAGGGTGGAATCGATTTGAAGAAGAGGGATCTTTTGTAAAAAATGTTGTGCAGCGTCTGGGTCAAAGGGGTCTGGGCTATATAGAGAGGTATAATATTGTTCAATTATCGAGCTTTTGTCAGTGGGGGAGGAGCACAAATTTCCTTGTGAATCTTTTAGGGACGTTAGGTGTGTGGGAATATGTGTTCCCTTGCACAGCTTTGCTAGCAATTTCCCTGACTTGTTGCCAAACATGGTAATGAAGGTCAGAATAAGATTGATATACACGTTCTTGAGCTTCTGCCCATCGATCGAAGTTTGTTTTGGCTTCTCGCCAAATCTTACGGCTTGTGGGGGTATTGCTACATGATAACTGGGCTTGGGTGAGTCTGAGGCGGTTGCTGGCTTCACGGAACTTTGTAAGAACCTTCCTTTTGTACATAGCCGTAAAAGCAATGATACTACTGCGTAGAACGGTTTTGCCTGCATTCCATAACAAATTGGAGTCAGGGCATTGCGGGGCATTAGTCAGCTCGTTGTCTGACCAGGTCTCATGTAGGGTTTTCTGAAGATCAGGATTTCGGGCCAAGAATTGGGGGAACCACCATATTCTCATGGAGGGTAGAAGGCTGAAGTTGTGTAATTTTATCGAAATGGGGGCATGGTCGGAGATTGCAATGTCATGGATAAGAGTTTCAGAGGTTTTACTTAGTAGCGCGGAATTGCATAGTAGGTAATCAATCCTGGATAGATAGTAGATAGGTAATCAATTCCGGTTGAGCTAAGTGCCATGGGTCGCTGAGCTGAAGGGTTGTTGCAAAGGAAGTAGGGGACAAGGTGTGCTGTGACTGCCTGGAAGAAGGGTTTGGTGGGGGAGTTGGGTGCGTAGATGTTAGTGACTATGAGGTCTTTGTTGGAAATGCGAAGATGAAGGGTTGAGAGGCGTCCGTCCTCATCGTGTGCGGATGACAATTTCGCAGGGGAGATTTTTTGTGGACTAGGATCAGAACACCTGCTTTACCTTTAGTAGAGGCAGAGCCATGCATTTGGCCCACCCATAATTTGGTCATGCGCCAGAAGTCAGCTGAAGAGAGATGAGTCTCCTGGAGGAGTGCTATGTTCGCATTTAGTCTTTTTAAGTGTAGTATTGCTATACGCTTGTGCGGGGACCGAAGTCCTTTGACGTTCCACTAAATTATTTTCATTGTGTCAGTTGGAAATGGGACTGGGTTAACTTAAAGTGGTTGTAATTCCTGCAATACAACTTTATCTCTTAGTAATCTACACAGCACAGGCAGCTGAATGCTGCCTGTGAAAGTGTACTCACTGTGTTTGTTTCCATAGAAATCACCATGCAATCAAAAGTGATGTCAGGCGCGATTGCGCAGTAGGTATTTTCATTAACGACACACATAGTGTGCCGTTTCTATCTCCCCTGCATGCCAGGACATTAGGATTGATGAGCTTCCTCTCAGAACGACACAGAGGGAAGTCTCGCGATGCTGCTCTGATTATCTCCTTCCTGCTTCTCCCCCTTGTGACTGTGTAAGACGCCACACGGGGGAGGGAACCAGAGTAGCACAGAGTGTGATTTGCTGTGATTAATGGCTTAGCTCGGTTGCCGTAGTAACGGCAAATCGAGATAGAGGCTTGGTTTAGGCTTGGACAGGAAAACAAAGTAAGGGCGGAAATGACGCCCACAAAAGATCAAGATCATCAAGCAGTAGTACCGATGGCGTGGCCAATACCAGGAAGAAACAAAATGTAAAAAAAAGGGAAATAAGGTATTTTAAAACCTTGTTTTTGTCATATTTAAATGTGTATGGCTTACTAATACATTGCAGGATCATTATATTAAAAAATAATACAAAAAAGTACAGGGTCTACTTCCTCTTTAAGGTATGTTTTTCCTTTAGAGATCCTGTGTGATGTGTATGCAATCTGGGTCGTGGGTAATGGGGGGGGAGATAGGTGTTCAGTGAGGGATGAAGAGTCTGATAGATGTACAGAGAAACAGCAGTAAATAATAGAGGGGGTAAAGACAAAAGTAGACTCACAATTTAGTGGAACCCTTCACTTCACTTTCTTCTACACGTGATACTCACCAAGGACTGCGTTACCGGAGAAGGGGGCATTTGGAAAGGCACCTACTGGTGCTGGTCAGTGCATAAAGTAAACCATAATCGCACGACTCCGGAAGGCTGTCATAGAGGATAAAACATAATAGTTAAAACAACTATAAAACTTATGCTAATAAGGAACCCCGAATAGTCATGTAAATGAAGCAAGTGTTTAGATCCTGGAAGACCAGGAAGAGGAAGAAAGGTTTGAATTCTCAGGGACCCATATGAGGTTCTTCAATGGTGTTTAGGAGAACCCGGGTTGTTGGAGTAGCGAAATTGTTTTGGTGGATCCTTACAGGGGGCTGCGTTGCTCCCTGGGGCCTTTGTGGTATCGGCTAGTTTCCATTGGAGAAAGCTCCTGTGGGATGTGGAGCTGCGTCTGGAGATAGGGGGCTGCTTCATCTGGGTGGGAGAATTATGTCTCCCCTGCCTGGTCAGTGAGGCGTAAAATGGCTGGGTATGCCAGAGTGAATTTCACACCCTTGAAGTGTAGGGCGGAGCAGATTGGTTGAAAAGCTTTCCGCTTGCTGGAAACTTCCTGTGAGTAATCTGCAAATAGGAGCAGCTTGTGCCCCTTCAATTGGAAGGAGTTAGCATTCCGAAAGGATTTAAAGATTGCTACCCTGTCCGAGTAGTTGAGGTATCTTACGATGCTCGGGTGGGGGGAGCGTCCGTTGTTGGATGGGGCTCCCACTCTGTGGGATCTTACCACTACACATGGAGTGGTGATGCCGAGGGCCACAGGGATGCAGGTGTTGCTAAGCTCCGTTAATGAACTGGAGTTATAGGACTCAGAGAGGCATATAATTCACACATTATTGCTGCGCGAGCGGTTTTCCAGGTCATCTAACTTTTCCAGTATGTATTGCTGGGTTTGGGATGCCTGGAGTGCTGTCTCGTGAGTGTTCCATGCCTCCTCCTCCAAGTCAGCTATGCGTTGCTCTGCTACATTGAGCCTGCCAGCCTGCTCTTTAAGTTCCCTCCGGAGCTGGTCAATCCCTGCTGTGACTACCCTGTCCACAGCTGAGGTGATAGTGGGAGAGAGCAGATCTGCCACAGCTTGGGCCATTTTATTGTACTGGTCTTCTGCAGCAGCTTGGGGTAGTTGAGAAGCGTTAGCTGCTTATGATGCTGGGCTTGTGAGGTAACTTTAGGCCAATTTGGCTGTCTGTGAGCCGAGTGAGGAGGGATCGGGATCCGCGGCCTGTACAGGCACACTACAGGCCGACCGAAATTAGATACCGCTCCATCAGGAGTAGTGCGGGGACGTGTGCAGGGCACCGTCGGTGAGCCGGGAGTCGTACCAGACAGGCGGTTTAATAACCGTCTCACACTTCCACTACATGTGGCGCCGGAAGTTTCAACATATTTTAACAGGTAAACGTTAGATCTTTATTCAAAGAGTGCTGACAAACAAAGGTGGTATAAAAGCTGCCACACCCGATTAGTTACAATCATAAAATACTAAAGCACTTGGGCTTTTAAGGCACTGGATACTAGATACTTGATGGATACTATATATTTACACCACCATATAGGGTACGCTACAAATGTTGGAGGTTGGTGAGGTGATGGCCCAGTCTGTCCTAGTATGCTCCAGGGGTCTCGCTTTGGGAATGGCGCATGGTCCTGGGTGTGTCTCTTCTCCTCTGGGGGGTCTTGGAATAATGGTTACATATGGATAACCACATGCATCTTAGGTAGGAAAAAGTGAAATGGTAAAGAAAAAATGTTACGTGTATTTGTATCTACTATTATTGTATACATTTACTCTTTTTGTTTTATAGATTGAAATATAGATTCTGTACTGCTCCCGATAGAGCGGCTTGGATCGCGAAGCACATAGAGCGCATCGGTGACCCTCTTCTCCTCCCTCTTTGTTAAGAAATCATTTGTTTATAGCACTATACATGGTCCATTTTTGGACAGAGCTTGTAGAGGTCTGGATATATGTTTTGGATACACCTATATCAATTATTCAGAATCTTTTCCCCCTCAGTTAACGTGTTTTATGTACAATCTTTTTATATTATGTTAAAATAAAATTATGCATGTTGATATGTGGCTGTCATTAATTGATACCTGATGCCGTAAAATCCCAAAAGTTTTAGTATTTAGTGATAGAAAAAACATATTGTTTATTGAACAAAAATGTCAAAAGAAGTACTGGTGTACTATGGAAAAAAAGTAAGTGGCCTCAGAAGCTGGTATTGCCCACCTAAAGCGGAATTAAACCAGTACAATACAGGCTCAGTGTACATAAACACTGGTTCCTGGGCCCCAACTTTTATTTTTTTATTTTTTGCAGACTTATTTCTGCTTTAATCAGAAATTATTTCTTACAGGCATTTTGCATAACTGCCCACCTGTCTATGACATCAATGACATTTCTTTCCACTTCAACTTGTAAAATTTAAGAGGTTTGCAGGTCTCCTTGTTTGAACTGCCCATTTCAAATCCCCCCAACAGTTTAATTGGGTCAAATTAAGGCTTTGACTAAATCAGTCCATAACCCTCCATTTGCTGTATTTTTAACCCTTCCTTGTTGGATTTGCTAGTGTGGTTTGGGTAATTATCACGTGGGAAGATCTATTTCTGGTTCAGCTTCAACTTGACAAATATCCTCATCAAGTACACTTTGATATGATGCAAAATTCATAGTTGACTCGATGACTGCAAGCTGCCCAGGCCCTGAAACGGCAACCCCAAACCATAACATGCCCACCTCCATGCATCCATCCATCTCTATAGCACTTTTACTGCTACAGGGCAGCAGCTGTGGGCAGAATCATGTATATATGTGATTCTGCATTTCCACCTGCAGGGAGCGCGGGTGCACTTCCGGCGGGCCACTTCTGCTGTGATAATCCACAGCAGAAGCTAATCTGCGAGTCCCGAGGACTCGATGTCCTCTGGCTCTCGCCGATTAGTAAAACACAAATAACTGAGATATGTAAACATGGCATATGTCAGTTGTGACAGGGGGGAAAGGGGCAAACCTGTTTTTCTGGAAAGCAGAGATAAGGATCACTCTCTTCCCCTAGTTAAAGCAGCACACAGTAAGCACAAAAACACCGGCTAGGCACACAGGTAACCCTTTGATCGCCCTAGATATTTAACCCCTTCCCATCCGGTGTCATTAGTAAAGTGCATATTTTTAGCACTGATCACTGTATTAGTCTCACTGGTTTCCAAAAAGCATCAAAAGTGTTAGTGTCCAACAATCCACTGCAATATCACAGTCCCGCTATAACCGACTGATCGCCGCCATTACTAGTATAAAAAAACAAGATTGTAAGCTCTAACGAGCATGACCCCTTAATGCCTCCAGTATTTTAGTGTAACTGTACTGTCTGCCCTCATGTTGCAAAGCGATGCACAAACTGTTGGCGCTATATAAATCATGTATAATATTAAAAATGATAATAAAAATTCCATAAAATATATCCTGTAGTTTGTAGACGCTATGTTTGCGTAAACCAATCATGATACCATTTGGGGATTTTTTTTTACAAAAAAGATGTAGCAGAATACATATTGGCCAAAATGTATGAAGAAATTAAATTAAAAAAAAAAAAAAATCTTGAATATGTTTTATAGCAGAAAGTAACAAATATTTTTTTTTTTTTTAAATTGTCTTTTTCTGTTTATAGTGCAAAAAATAAAAAATGCAGAGGTGATCAAATACCACCAAAAGAAAGCTATATTTGTGAGAAAAAAAATTACATACATTTTATTTGGGTACCGTGTCAGTTAAATTAATGCAGTGCCATATCGCAATAAGTGGCCTGGTCATGAAGGGGGTAAATCTTCCGGAGGTCTAGTGGTTAAGAGGTATTGACTGTTGCAAGATCTGTGACCATTTGCAAATGTATAAATGGAAATTGTCAGTTAGGGGGATTCTTCCTGAAGGAAAGTCAAAGATTTGCGCGTTTAAATAGGTTTAAAAAAAATTTACCAATTTCCATGGGGTGTACGTACTTTTTCACATAACCGTATGTCTGCCTTTGTTCACCTTCATTATATGTGAGCTGATAAATAATAGTTTACATAAAAAAATAACATTTTCTGGGTTCAGTGCAGTTTACAGGAAGTAACAAGGACACCGCATTTCTGTAAAGCACAACAGATATTTTCTGTTTTTGCTGAACACATTCTTTGTCTGAAAAAAAGAAAATGAATATAGCCACTACATCTAAGTATTGGCAAGCTGCAATAAATATTTAATTCTTGTTCTTCTGTTTAGTAAGTCTCTAAAGTGCAGATAAAACAATGGTATACAGTATGTTAAAGAATCTGCATGATTAACCCCTTCACACCGCCGTAACGCAAATATGCGGTCTTCGACTTCAAGGTGTTGTATTGGGGGGATGCCGGCAGTTGCAGGCATCACCCCGGTACCGTTTTTTAGAGCAGACGGTTGGATTTCTTATCATGACAATCAATGCGGCTAAGAAGCCGCTTGATGGCTACCACAAGCAGTGCAAGGGGATGTCCCCCCTCCACCTTTCACGGCTCGCCCCGACACTCCTGTCCCACCGGAGACCCGAACTATGCCGCAATCGGATTTAATCGGGTCTCTCATCTAGTAACCCAGAAGTGATGTCATGGCATCACTTCTGGTTTACTGAAGAATTGAAGGCGCCATATTTTTTAAAAAAAGACAGCATTCAAAACAGCCAAACTTGGCGTTTTGAATGATCTAAGCGCAAAGCAGGGATTTGGGGTCTTATAGACCCCAGATCCCGCCAAAAAGAGTACCCGTCACTGACTATTACTGTCACAAGGGATGTTTACATTCCTTGTGAAGGCAATAAAATAAACACACATTTTAAAAAAGGGACAGTGTCAAAAATTTAAATAAAAAAAAAAATAAAAATTTAAAGCGCCCCATCCCTCCGTGCTCGCACGCAGAAGCAAACGCATACACAAGTGTCACTCGCAAATGTAAACTGTTTAAACCACACGTGAGGTATCGCCGCGATCATTAGAGCGAGAGCAAAAATTCTAGCACTAAAATTTTTAAGGTGTCGCATATGGAGATTTTTAAGTACCAAAGTGTGTCGCCATTCCACGAGCAAGCGCAATTTTAAAGCATGACATGTTCGGTATCTATTTACTCGCCGTTACATTTTTCACATTATACAAAAAAAATTGGCATAACTTTAATGTTTTTTTTTTTAATTCATGAAAGTGTACTTCTTTGTCACAGTGTGACATAAAATAGGGCAACAATTGCCATTTTATTCTTTAAGGTCTCTGCTAAAAAAATATAATATTTGGGGGTTCTAAGTAATTTTCTAGCAAAAAAATACTGATTTTAGCTTGTAAGAAACAAGTGTCAGAAAAAGGCTTAGGCATGAAGGGTAAACCCATCCAAGTATGGTAATTTATTCTGTCCATGTTCGACTCTTCCGGGGTTACACTGTGTCTTTGTGTGGGGGCAGCCATGTTGGTAGAGGAATAGGCTTTGCTTCTCATGTTAGAGTTGCCCCCCCTGATGAATGGTGGTCTGAGAACTGATGGGGAAACATTCAAGAAACAGAAGGAAAGTTGAAGGCTGCCCAGATGTACCGAAGGATGGAAACTCATTTTTTAACAATGCATGTGGTTTTCATTTGGGGAAGCCCATTCATTCCAAAATTGCAGGTTAAAAGCAAACAACATTTTTAAGTCTTTTCGAACAACATTCGTCAAGTCATCAAATGTACATTTATACAAATGTTTATTTGAAGATCTACTAATGTATGGCCAGCTTTAGAATCCCACACAGCAGATGTACAGCTATGAGGCATGGAAAAGCTAGGAACACTTACTAGGAAATGCACTGCTATCTTTCAGAAGAAATTCAAGACAAAAGTTTGATTTTTCAAGGTACTGCTTAGGCATGATTAACATATCTAGGTAAGCCTATAAGGCAGCTTGCATGTAGGTAAAGAAAAAAATCTTACTTTAGAAGCAGCCAGTGATGTCACCACTGCATGCACACTACGCTCTCAATGGATGAAATGCCGTCCATGGAGAGAGCTGTGCCACGGCTGTGACTCGACCAAGAGTGATGTAATTGCAGCTCAGCCATTCAAACATGCTAAAGACAGAAAAGAAGATTTATCTACCTAACTCTCTACTCCTCTGTGCTGCTAGACCGATCCTCCCAGCGTCCTCTACTCCATACACCGACGGGCTAAGGTTCTTATGGCATCAAGCCCTGCACTGGACAAGATGATGCTGAGGGACAGTCCACCACTGGTGCATGGAGGAGCACCATCTGGCAGGTGAGTGGAGGATCAGATAAGTAAAATAATTTCTCTTCTTCTCTAGAATAAATGAGACATTAAACCTTGCAGTGCGAGCTCAGCCGAACTGCAAGGGATCATTTTTAAGTTACCTGGAGTTTAAAATTAAAGTGGATCTCCACCCAAAAGGAGAAGTTCTGCTTTAAGGACTCGTCCTCAATTTGGACAGGTACCCACTCTCACTTCCGCTCCGACCACCTAGGCAATCAGAAACAAAAGTTCTCCTCCCTCCCTTCCCCCTACAGTCTTTTGTGACATGCGACACGTTCCAGAGAACTGCTTGACCATTCATGATGCGCAGCGGGCACCCAGCTGTGAAGCCGCAAGCTGTCACAGCCGGGTGCCCATAGTTAGGATGCCGGTGCCAAGGAAAGAAGACAGCAGGTGAAACCAAATGGGATGAGCACACCACTGGATCGTGGGACAGGTGAGTCACTGTTTTTTTTAAAAGTCAGCAGCTACAGTTTTTGCAGCTGCTGACTTATTTTTTTCACTGAAATCTGAAGCTCCTCTTTAAGAATGCTTTGTTTAGGAAAAGCACCTTACCTGATGGAGAAAGCCAAAATAATGGCATCATCAACTGCAACACTCAAGGCCAAAAGACACTTTTTTACCAGAATGCTATAATACACCATACTTAAAGTGGTTGTTAACCCACTTTCAGTAATTTACATACTCAGTTCTGTATCTTAATACAGTGCCCCCCTGTCTCTGCGTTTCATTAAAAAATTACCTCCTTCACCGTATCTCACGGCAGCTCCCAGCGCTCATGTAACCAGCTGTGTCTCCTCCCCGCCTGTCTTGCAGAAGCAGCTGGACTGAGATTTCCCCACGTGAGGAGGGCAGAGGAGACAGACACAGGAGAGCAAGCTGTGGATGACGGAGGCACGCAAACAGACCACGGTATCAGGAATTCTGCAGCCATGATTATCGTGGTCTGTTTGCAGAGGGGGGGTATAGCCAGGCAGGAACAGCCAGGTAGTACAGGTGTTACAGGGTGCCAAATTACACAGCACAAGCACTGTGCTTTGTAACATGCTTTAAAGGAACAGAATCTGTTTTTTGGGGGGTTAAACGCTTTAAACAAAAAGAAATTTCCTTTACAAAAAGTGAAAATTATACTTACTTTGGATTATGAAGTATCTTTTCCAAATGAAATTCTTTAAGATATGTAATAAGTGCAGCTAAAGAACAAATCACAGCTCTGTCCAGTTTCAGAATCTGGGCTAATCTTTCAGAGCTCGAACCTTAAAAAAAAAAAAAAAAAAAAAAAAAGATTTTTAATTAGAAATACTTTAAAATTGCAAAAGGTTTTAAAACGTTTATTTCTTGATTTAAAGCATTCCATAGTTTTCAAACAAATAGAATATTTCAAGGCTATGTTTTTTATTGAAAATGGATACTAATAAAATGACCAAACATTCAGCTCTTTGGTAAAGTAAAACTCATTCACCAGTCCCTGTCAGACAACAAGGTGAGAAATGGCCTTTTATCTTTCCATTCTGTTTAAGGACAGCATCAAAAATGTCATGTGTAAAGGCCAGTACTCAAAGCAAGCAAAAGCTGTGGCTTAGTCTAAAGGAAATCTCATAAACCATTAAGGCTCCATGCACACTGGCTAAAAAACGTTGCTTCTACAGAAGTTTTGTGTTCTGCCTGTAGAAGCAACTCAATGTTATCCTATGTGTCCATGCACATTAGGACGTTAAGAGGCATATTTTAAGCTCAATGAGGCAAGAAAGAAAAAAACCTTCTATTTCACTTTTCTGATTGGAGCTTAATGGCAGAAAAAACGTAAAACTTTCCTAAACTCATCTAAACTCTGTACAAAAAATGCTCTATATGAGCGTTTTTTTTTTTTTCAAATATTATTTTATTAAACTTCAGGAAAGGGCGGGGCACCAATAAGACAATATTACCATTCAACAAAGACGAGGTCACAGCCTCGTGTCATCAGATCACATCAGACAAGGATATAGACAGAGTGAGTATACATGTGCAAGTGATCTTCTACATAAGTTACTAATCATCTTGCATTTTTATATATCAACTTATAAGTTAGTTAACCTGTGTAATGTGATCTTTCTAGAAATAGGGTCGTCCAATCCTATTTTCCAGTTTTCCCTTAATGAATGGGAGAAGAAAAAAGAAAAGGAAGGGGGGAATACAGAGCGTAGCAGCTAGACATGAGAGAGGAAAAAGGGAAGGATATGGTGGGGAAAGGAAGGGGGGAGGGAGAATAGGGACAAGGGTTAGGCGTAGCCATGGCCCTAAACAGCAGGGCTACTTTGTCTTTTGCTTGCATGCAGAGGACTCATGTTCCGTATACAGCTTGTAGTTCTTCTGAGAATATAAACATATTCCAAAGATCCCATGTCTTTTTATACGTCTCATGTTTGTTTTGTACTGTAATGCCCCGTACACACGGTCGGACTTTGTTCGGACATTCCGACAACAAAATCCTAGGATTTTTTCCGACGGATGTTGGCTCAAACTTGTCTTGCATACACACGGTCACACAAAGTTGTCGGAAAATCCGATCGTTCTAAACGCGGTGACGTAAAACACGTACGTCGGGACTATAAACGGGGCAGTGGCCAATAGCTTTCATCTCTTTATTTATTCTGAGCATGCGTGGCACTTTGTCCGTCGGATTTCTGTACACACGATCGGAATTTCCGACAACGGATTTTATCTCCTGCTCTCCAACTTTGTGTGTCGGAAAATCCGATGGAAAATGTCCGATAGTGGTCGGGGGGGTTTTGTTGCTTCCAGAACAGGGGAATGCATGATTTAGCAGCATTTAGGTGTCGCAGAATAGATTTTTTATAGACTATGGTGGATATTGTTGATATGTGTAATAGAAAAAACGCTGGTTCATTTGGGATTGGATACTAAATTTTTGGAAGATAGTTTGGACAGTCGTCAGTTTAAGGCAAGCCCAGAATATATGCAAAATTGTCCCTACTTATTTTGGCATCTCCAGCAGAGTTCAGATGTGTCGGGAAAGATGGCATGTAGACGACTAGACATTAGATACCATCTCATAAGTACTTTGAAGTTAGTCTCTTGAATTTTGGTGCACAGTGATGATTTGAGGGCAACTCCTATCATATTTTGTTTTTGGGGTGTTGTGAAGGTACATTGGAGATCAGTTTCCCATCTTGCTAGGCATGGTAGTTGTTCCGGGGGGGTGTTCAGGAGTGTGTACGCTTTGGAGACAAACTTGGGGCAGTTGATCTGTCCCAGAGCGGTATTCCTCGAAGGTGGTCAACTGTCTATTGAAGTTCAGAGGGTTGGGTATAGAGTGAAGGAAATGATGCATCTGTGCTGCATTCCAGAACGTGAGCGGAAAGGGTCCTGTGGGGTCCCCCAGCTCCGCTATGGTGGGCCATCTTCCCTCAATCACAAACCTGGAGGCCTGTTCACAGTTGTCCCGTAGCATTTTAAACAAGGTTGGTGATAGTCCTGCAGCAGTTGTCAAAGATGTTGGGAAGGTAACCTGGGAACATTGTCTCAGTGTGGTTCCAATCAGTGGGTGGGATTTCATTGCCAAGGGCAGTGAGTCGTAGCGCCATAACGCCCCTTTCAAGGGGATATCTGACTGGTTCTGTTCTATCTTTCTATCTGTACACAAAGTTTTAAGTCCGAGTGTCGACCTCAATCAATGGCTATACCCAGATGGATTGCTTGATAATACTTACGAATGTTGGGTAGCGCTATGCCCCCATAAAGTTTCAGGAGGGATAGCTGGGTTCGTGGTATACGTGGCTTTTTCTGTGCCCATTCAAAGCAGGTAAATATGGCCTGGACTTGTTTGAGATAGGAGAGATGCATTTGAATCGGTAGGGCTTGGAAGAGAAATAAAAATTTTGTAAAATGCTCATTTTTATTAGGTTACACCTCCCAAACCATGAGTGAAGGCCTGTTTTATGATCGTTGTTTTACTCCCAAGAGAACAGACCTTTTTTTAAGACCAGTGTGCATTAAGCCTTAGGCTTAATGTACACGGGACGTTTTTACAACCTCTACTGAATGATTTAACTTGACAGATAGTAACCCACGTTTAAAACCTCCCTTTTTTCACGTTTGCGTTTAGAAGCATTTGAACAAAAAAAGTTTGTTTTTTTCTCTCAAAATAGCCAAAAATGAAAAACGCCTGTAAACGAAAAGTGACTAAATGTGAGTTACCGCGTTTAGCGCTTGAAATGCCTCTAAACTCAGTGTCTGAACTAATTTTTTTGCTTTCCAAAAAAGGCCTCTAAACTCAACTGCCTAGAAACCACTATAAACAACACTGTGTACATGTATTGATAAGATAACAGAGGAGAGTTCAGGGCCAGCTGAAAAAAATGTCCAACTGCTCCTAAACGTCCGTTTACCAGCAGCAGTGTAGATGAGGCCTTAAGAGTTCTAATAAATAATCTAGAATGAAGAAGAAGCCCAGCATAAACTAACAAAACTAGTAGTCTTGGAATGACTGGTGCAAACCATTAAGGCTTCATGTATCATGAATGATGGAACTTGACAGCTAGTAACCGATGTTTAAAAACTTCTGTTGTACCGTGTTTAGAAGCATTTCTTGCATTGCAAATGGTCAGAAATGTATCTGAAAAGAAGCAATAAGAACAGTTCCTTCCGCATGGACATTTTCATTTAGGGGTGTACTCACTTTTGTTGCTAGCGGTTTAGATATTAATGGCTGTGTGTTGTGTAATTTTGAGGGGACAGCAAATTTACACTGTTATACAAGCTGTTCACTACTTTACATTGTAGCAAAGTGCCATTTCTTCAGTGCTGTCACTTGAAAAGATATAATATAATATTTACAAAAATGTGAGGGATGTACTGCATGTGTGTATATATAGATATATATCTATATATAGATACATATATATCTATATGTATATATCGATATATAGCTATATATACACACACACATACATATTATATATTATATATATTATACAGGGAGTAACACATTACTTGTTGCAGGCTGGCAACGCTAACCTGCCGATTCAGAATTATCAACAGAGTTGTCTTTCAGTTGGCTTTTGGACTTGCTGTCAGGTTTCTCAATGTGGGTCCAAACCAATGTGATCACCATGGCAGCCAATCATGGTGATCAAATGTACATGGGCTCATCTTTAAAATAAACCTGGAGATGCAAAAGTTGCATGAAGATACTATAGTACCTTTGTTTAACACTGCAATTAAAAGATTCAATTACAGTATTAGAAACAAAATTAATTGTTTTTTTTTATAAAAGTATAGTTTCCCCCACATATTGGTCAAAGTGAATAATAAATGGTCTTGATTATTGTGTACCAAATAAAAGTCTAAATAGACAACAAAAATGATTATTTAGGTAGGCAAATTATACTTACAACATTACTCTCAAGTTAAAACGTATCTAAATTCAAAAAAATGCATTGCAGGTTACTAGTCCCTAAATGTGGTGGCTGCATTAGTTTTCTTTTTTTTTTTCTCTTTTTTTTTTTTTATTTAGGTATTTTCCTTTTTTAACCACCAATATATTTTCTCTACCTATACAGTTTGGTCCCTTTTTAAAAATGTTAAAGAAGCCAAATACATTGAGGTCAGTAAGGGTTCCGTGTGTCATGCTATGAGTCACACAACTGAAAGAATATTGAATTACTTTATGGATCTGCTTGCTGCAAAGTCTTCCCTCAAAATCAGTGCTGGTTTATGTCCTACAGGGACACAACTATAGAAAATGTTATATTTATATTATGAGGCTGCACACAGGGGTGATCCTGTGTTATAGACGCCAAGTAAAACAATAGGACAATTACATACAAAAACAACAATGCAGAAAAATCGGTTCCATTTATCAAATTCCACATTTTGTCACAATGAATAATGAAACAACGTTTACATTGATGGAATGTTATAGCTAGAAAAACAATACACTAGCCTAAGAATAATCAAAATATACACAGTCAGTGATGTGCATATAATCTAATTAATAAACAGTAACAGGTTAATAACAAAAGTGGATTTAGAGTGGCAGTAAACTTTTTTTTTTTTAAACGGCTCCCTGTAGGTTTGTGCCATAATGTAACCGTTTCCGGACCGCCCACTGCGGGCCCACTATATACTGCGGCAGGGTGGCCCGGCTGTGCGAAATCACGTACCTGTACGTGATTTCGTGCACGAGGTCTGGGGCGCACATGTGCGCCGCCGGCGACATGCTCCCACTGCGATTGGACACAACAGGAGCCAATTAGCACCGCCGGAGACCTGCAATCTGTCAGAGGAAAAACACAACGGCGGTCTGCTGATGTAAGCAAGGCAGAGCGCCATTCTGTGAGGGAAGAAAAGGGAGATCATGTGTTACTGCTAAGCAGAAACACGGATCTCTGTTTTCCTCCAGTCACAGCATCTCCCACACAAGTAGAAAGCATTCCCTAGGAGCGCACTTAACCCTTTGATCGCCCCTGATGTTAACCCCTTCCTTGCCAGTGTCATTTATACAGTGACAGTGCAATTTTTTTTTTAGCACTGATCACTGTATTGGTGTCACTGGTCCCCAAAAAGTGTCACTAAGACCCCATATACACTATTAGATTTTCTGCATATTTTTGTCTTCAGATTTACCAAAACCATATAATAATAATAATATGAGGTCAAACCTTAAGAGTTTCAATTTGTATGCAATCAGGAAGGTCCTTGCACTACATGGTTTTGGTAAATCTGAAGACAAAAATCTGCAGAAAATCAAATAGTGTGTATTAGCGTCAGGTGTCAGATGCAATCCCGCCAAAAAAAACGCTAAAAAAGTTCATAAAAATATAGCATAATTTGTAGACACTATAACTTTTGTGCAAACCAATCAATATACGATTATTATAGCGCAAAAAAATAAAAACTGCAGAGGTGATCAAATATCACCAAAAGAAAGTTCTATTTGTGAGAAAAATGGTACAGTGCCACACGATCGCGCAATTGACAGTTAAAGAAACAGCGCCGTATCGCAAAAAATGGCCTGGTCAAGTACGGCGGTAAAACCTTCCGGGGATGAAGTAGGTAAAATACAACATTTTAAAAAGGTGCAACACTCTAAAACTCCTTACTAAAACTAATATGGACCAAATCGTGCAACCTATTAAATATACTGTGCACATGTGAGAAATAATTATTAATAAACAAGCTTCCTTTTTTGTTTTATTTAATGTCTCCAATATACACAGTGCCTCATAAATAAATATATAAGTTATATACCTTTATACCACATAAAATCATACAGATTTTTCCCCAATTCTGCTGCATCATATCTTACATGTAACCAGTTCACAATATAATGCAAGGTGGCTATTTTTCAACATATGTTCTCAGGAATCCCTGAAGCTGTCCTATAGATGAAACGCGCTAAGTAGGCTACACTTGTGACGTCACATCCGCCAACTGGAACGCAGCCACCATCTTGGAATCGTCCGGCGGACTAGGCTTTACATACAAGTGTGTGTTTTCCTATGCTATGTAAGTGTGCACTCTGGATTTGTTCTCCTTTTTAACCACTTGCCGACCAGCCGCCGTCATACTGCGGCAGGTCAGCTCGTTACCACGAATCGCCATACCGGTATGTCAACTCCTTTAAGAGCCGCACGATGGGGAAACTGAAGCGCGTGGCCAGCTGCCACAATGTCCACCAGCCACTCGCGATCGCTCCACATAGAGCCAGAACGGGGATCTGTCAACAAACAAACAGATCCCTGTTCTGACTGGGAAGTACAGAGTGATCGTCTGTTCCCAGTGATTAGGAACAGCAATCTCTCCGTACTCCTGATCAGTCCCATCCCTTCCCCCAGTTAGAAACACCTCCCAGGGAACACATTTAACCCCTTGATCACCAGTAGTGTTAACCCCTTCCCTGCCAGTGTCATTTATACAGTAATCAGTGCATCTTTATAGCACAGATTGCTGTATAAATGTCACTGGTCCCAAAAAAAAGTGTCAAAAGTGTCTGATTTCCCCGCCGCAATGTCGCAAAATAATAAAAATGCCATAAATCTATCCCCTATTTTGTAGACGAAATACATTTTGAGCCAACCAATCAATATGCGCTTATTGCGATTTTTATTTACCAAAAATATGTAGAATACATATTGCCCTAAACTGATGAAGAAATTTGTATTTTACATTTTTTGGGGATATTAATTATAGCGAAAAGTAAAAAAATTTTTTTTTTTTTCAAAATTGTCTTTTTTTGTTTATAGCACAAAAAATAAAAACCACAGAGGTGATCAAATCCCACCAAAAGAAAGCTCTATTTGTGGGGAAAAAAAGGACATCAATTTTGTTTTGGTACAGAGTTGCACGACCGCGCAATTGTCAGTTAAAGCGATGCAGGGCCGGACTGCAAAAAATAGCCTGGTCATTAAGGGGTAGAATCTTCCGGTCCTTAATTGGTTAAAGGGGAAGTTCAGCCTGAGCTCGTTTGGCTGGGCTTCTCCTATGGGTCACAGGAGTGCAATTCGTTTTGCACTCCTGTGGCCCATTTTCAGCAGAGAGTGGTCTGAAGTCCGCTCTCTGCTGATGTCACTGAAATCAGTCCAGTCACCGCATCATCATGACAAAGTCTGGATCTGCCAGGGGCCTGGACTGACAACCATCTCAGCCAATCCCCGCCCCTCCTCCAGTGAGCTTGGAGGAGCAGAGCGGAGAGATGCTGATTGACAGTCAGCAGCTCTCTGCTCGTGGATCTTGAGAACTGAGTCATCGGCGATGTTCGATCGCTTGGTTCTCAGTGCAGAGGCGCCGGGGGACAGATGCAGCATCGGACCGATGCTGCATCCACCTAGGTAAGTATAAATGGGCAAAAAAAAGCAAAAACCATACTTCTCTTTTAAATAAACGGTAATACACCTGGAGGCTGGAGACTGATTATTTGGTATGGTATTGAGCAGTAGGCGAGGCAGACAGCTCGGCTGACCTCGGGCCTTTCCGGCCATTTCCGAGGCTCTCCGGGGCCCCCCACCTCTGGCCGCATGCGGTATTGCATGCCATTGAAGTCAATGCGGAACAAATTATTTTCGTTTCCATTGACTTCAATGGGGAAACTCGCTTTGATATGCGAGTACTTTGGGTTACGAGCATTCTCCTGGAATGGATTATTCTCGTAATCTGAGGTTCCACTATATAAAAAATAATATGCAAAGTGGTTGGAGGGAAGCTGCAGAATGGAAAAGATGTTTTTATTATTTTATTAAAGATTATGTGAGCAGACTGCAGTTCCTCTTTAAACACTGTGCAGCAGAAAGTCAGGTGATTTAAGGGAGGACCACGCTGTATCCGAGGTTCTTGGTATAATAACTGAGGTTGAGGTGGGGGGCATGTAGTCTTTTCAAAAGGTATGACTGTACTTCAATACCTCTAAGTATACTAAAGGACACAGTTGAAAGAGGCAACAACTGCTTTGCTCAACCTTTAGGCTGGGTTCACATACAGTATATGCGAATTGGATGCATTTTTTAACCTCATCCAATTCACATAACATGGGATAAAGCCTGTTGACACATGTGCGGGACGACCGCGGTGTGGTTTTGAAAAAGGTTCTGTGCGTTTTTGGGTTTCGGTTCCGGTGCGAATTCAGGGAAAAACTTGCACCCGATTTGTACCTGAACCGTTGAACTGAAACGCACCGGACTCTGGACTGCAAACTGCAGCCGCATATATGTGAACCCAGCCTTAGAAAACAAAATCTGGGAATCCTTTACTATGTATTAAAAGTTTAACCATATAAACTAAACAAACTATTAAAGCTAAACCAAAACCATTCCAGTTTTTAAAGTACCGTAATCTTTCAGATATTTTTCATTGGTAATGAATTTACATTTTAAAAAGAGAAATACGAGACATTTAAACAAATTGCACTGGTGTAACAGAGCATTATGAGTTTTTAAATACAGAGCAAAGTTGGAAGTGGTTTGCTTTTAAGTCATCACTCTCTAGCTGAATTTTCGAATACTCATATGGCAGGGTGTGGAGATTAGTCTCTAATATGGAGCTCCAAAAACAATAGGCTATTTTAGAAAACAAAAGTAAAGACTAGCATGAAAAACACACAGAAAGGAACCTAGATATCTGAAGCTTGGTCAACTCTCGAGACCGGAAAAAAAAAGGTCTTTGGACAAAATTTTATACAAGCAGGGACAATACAAATCAGAAATCTGTTTTATCTCATGAAATATACTTTGAAAACTAAATTGAAATCAAGAATTGCTCATCAAAATTCTAGTACATAGTGTCTGTTCTAGCAATAATAAGCTCTCTTTATAAGATATTATTATCTAAGTGTCTTACACATAAAATTGGAAGCCCTGGCAGAAAACTATAAATACAGAGTTAAAGAAATACAGCTCTGCTCAAAAATACTGCTTTTAAAAGATGAACTATAATCAATAAAATACATATAAAAAAGCTTTTTTTACCAAATCACTCTCCAATCTCCAAATCAATTTCGTGAAATCCAGGGCACTAAACGTCTCCCTGTCTGCATTAACTGTGACACTATGCCAAGCTAATTTTCCCTTTGGCTGGGATCCACACGCCATCACCTATCTTGGTATCCAGCTACCGGTAAAACTAGCAGATCCATTTTCTAGAAATTTCCTCCCTATGCTTAAAACCATCCAACAAGATCTCCAAAATGGAACCAGGGCCCCCTCTCATGGTTCGGGAGAGCAGCAATTGTGAAAATGAATATCCTTCCCAGACTCCTCTATCTCTTACAGACTTTACCGATTAAAAGTTTGTTAACGTTTTTTTTTTTTTACACATATAAACAGATATGCAAAAACTTCACCTGGGCCTTCAAACACCCTCGCTTGGGCTGGGATAGACTAGTGATTCCTACACTGAAAGGAGGAATTGGATTTCCTGATATCCATAGGTACTGCTGGTCGTGCCACTTGGCTAGAATAGTTGACTGGCATCTCCACGCAAAGACTAAAGACTGGATCAGACTTGAGGAATCTTTCTCCCGGTTGCCAATCCACCACTTACCGTGGATCAGACCTAACGGGATCCCTAGGGAAAGCACTGTTCACCCCCTAATTGGCGCTACCATACAGAATTTCCAGGCGGTGTGTAAAAAGTTGAATCTAGCCTCTTCACCCGGGCCACTAACCCCTATCGACCGAAACCCAGACTTCCCACCATGGCTTACAGAGCTCCCCACACATAGCCTACACGCTATTAGGGCATTAGGACCTAATAGCCCTAATGGGCAGAAACCTTCTTTGACCAGGGTGGGATCTTTCAAGCACTCTACACCCGATACCCGGACCAAAACATTCCTTTCTTCAAATTCCTGCAGATTAAACACTTCTTAAATAGCTCCAAACCACTCTCCAACTGGTACAGAGACTGCAATCTCTTTGAAGCAATCTGCACCAGATCGGAACCCCAAAGACACTTGATATCAGATATGTATTCTCTACTATTGGCAGGTAGCAATCCCAAAGACAACGCGACTAGCCAACAATGGGAAAGGGAACTTGCAATAGATATATCAAAGGAGGACTGGGAGCGAATACACATCCATATACACAAAGGGTCCACGAACGTTTCCGCACAGGAAAATGGATTCAAAATCTACTCAAGGTGGTATAGGACCCCGGATAGAATCTGTAATTTCCATCCCAGTGTTTCTCCACTATGTTGGAGATGCAACACAGACCGCAGTTCTATGCTCCACATATGGTGGGACTGCCCACTGATACAACCCTATTGGAAAGAAGTACACTGCTCAATTTCTCATATCATGACCTACACCCCAGATTTCACACTGGCTCAATATCTACTTCACCACACATCCTTACCCCAATCAATCTACAAACGATCCCTCACCCTACACCTCATCAATGCATCCAAACTGTGTATATCTATACACTGGAAGGTTAGCTTCCCCCCTAGTATCTCAGAATGGCTTCAACGTGCATGGAGGATCGCCAAAATGGAAGACTTAATCCAACAGGCGAGAGAGACTCTAATGAAATTCCACAAAACATGGGCCTGCTGGAATCATTTCACAGAATTTGCGGAATTCTGCAGTCTATCAAACGTAACACTATAGCTTGACCTGGGGGCACTTACACAGTGTCAGATAACTAATTTGGATAACTAACTGCACACTTACACTTCACCCCCTGTACCCCATTCTTCCCATACCCTTCCTTTCCCATAACAGAAATTAAAGTTCCCTGATTCTTGAACTAAACCAGCCATAATACACATAACTCCAATCTTCTCCCTTAAAACCCATCCCCGACGAGTGATCTGATGTACATGTGCTACCCGAGATGTAGAGTGACTCAAATATACCACTCAGAGAACCGGTAAAATAACATAAGGACCGGTTGTAAGCACCCCCACCCACAGTTTGTTCCCAATAGGGATGTTGTTTGGGTGCCTTGGTGGCGAGTCCGGTTTCTCTACAAACTCCTCAGAGTCCCTCAGCTGTCTCAACTTATTACCCTATGGCAGGCATGTCCAAAGTCCGGCCCTCAGGCCAATCGCGGCCCGCGTTCCGGTTTCGGATGGCCCGCCTGGTGATTTTGACATATATATCTTTTGTGGCCCCCAACGAATCCCCGAGCGCCGGGGGCCACAAAAGATAAATGCTGGCTGCCTTGGAGGGACGGGACGAGCGCCGTACATACAGGAGTATTTCCTGTTTACACGGCGTCCTGTGTAAAGGGAAGTCCCGTCTCCTCCACAGCCATTGGACAACTGTTCTGTCCATGACAGGAGGCGGGACTTCAATTAAAGAGGCTGCCGAGAAAACAGGCGTTTCTCCTGTATGTCTGTTGGCACTCGTCCTGCCCCCTCCCTGTCTCCTCCAAGGCTGCGGATGGACATGAATCAAGCTGCACTGACGGCAATGGTGAGTCTGTATTCATGGCAATGGAGCGGGTGCTGCATTCATGGCAATGGAGCGGGTGCTGCATTCATGGCAATGGAGCGGGTGCTGCATTCATGGCAATGGAGCGGGTGCTGCATTCATGGCAATGGAGCGGGTGCTGCATTCATGGCAATGGAGCGGGTGCTGCATTCATGGCAATGGAGCGGGTGCTGCATTCATGGCAATGGAGCGGGTGCTGCATTCATGGCAATGGAGCGGGTGCTGCAATCATGGCAATGGAGCGGGTGCAGAGGAGGTCTAGGGTTAGAATTATTAAAACATTTTTTAAAAAGTCGATAAAAGCGATCTCGCAGCGAATCCGCCAGAGAGACCATTTTTATCTTGAAATGGACCGCCCGCTGAAGAAGAGCATACCGGGGTTATGGCAGCTAGCTGCTGCCATAACAATATTCCTCTTCAAAGTACCGACGCATAACAACGGTGGGCGGTCCGGAAGTGGTTAAAAGAATAGGGGATGCTACATCGTAGTAAACATGGCCCTGTCCCAATGTTTTTGAGAAGTGCTGCTGCCACCAATTTCAAAATGAGGTGATTTTTTTCTAAAAAAAAAATTTAGTTTAATCGCTTGCTGCCCGCCCATCATCAAATGACGGAGGGACGGTGCAGCTCTCGTTCTGGGTGGTTGTCATATGACAGCACCCAGAACGGCCGCACTGTGTCCTAGCAACAGACCCCGATCTCTGTAAAGAGTCGATCACGCGGCTCTTTAACCATGTGATCGGCTGTGTCCAATCACAGCTGGTCACATGTAAACACCAAAGTGCCGGTGATCGGCTCTCATCGCCTTACAATGACAGAGTGTGTGGCGAGAAGAGCTGATCAGAGGCATCTCCTCTCAGGGAACACATGGACATGTAATCGGGGCACTAATCATCAGTGCCCTGATTACAGTAAAGCCCCCCAGTGCCACCAATCAGTGCCCATTAGTGATGCCCATCAATGCCGCCTATCCATGCTACCTATAAGTGCTGCCTATCAGTGCCCACCAGTGCCACCTATCAGTGCCCACCAGTGCAGCATATTAGTGCCTCCTAATCAGTGCCCATAAGTGCCACCTCATCAGTGAAGGAGAAATATTAGTTATTTACAAAATTAACTGACAGAAACTAAAAAAACTTTTTTTTTTCAAAATTTTCGGTCTTTTTTTTTTTTTTTTTTTTTTTTTTAGCAAAAAATAAAAGCAGGGTACAGTGTTGCATGACCGCGCAATTGTCAAAGTGCGACAGTGCTGAAAGTGGAAAATTGGCCTGGGCAGGAAGGGGGTAAAAGTGCCCTGTATTCAAGTGGTTAAAAATTTGATACAGTATGTTATCTATTGTGAATAAAATGTGGGTTGGGTTGAGTTTTGCAAATCATTGCATTCTTTTTTGGTTTTGGGTTTAATGCTGCTAGAAAACTAAACAGAAAAATCTTGTTCACAACCAGGCTTTAATACATACACATGACAAATTCTTAAAGGGTACCAAGTCCACAATAGTAAAATCAGTCTGCATATGCAGTATAGCATGCTTGTTTTACTGTGGAACCTAAGAGCCCTTTCACACTGTGCCGCCCCGGGCATTAGCGGTAAAGCGGCGCTATTTTTAGCACCCCTTTACCGTCGTTTTATCAGCGCTACTCACCGGCTAGCGGGGTGGTTTTAACCCCCGCTAGAGGCCAAAAAGGGGTTAAATCCGCCAGAAAACCGCTGCTGCAGCGGTGTTTTAGCAGTGCTGCCCCATTGTTTTCAATGGGCAGGGGCGCTTTAGGAGTGGTGAGTTCACCGCTCCTAATGCGCTGCAAAGAAGATGCTTGCAGGACTTTTTCTGACGCCCTGCCAGCGCAGCGCCCCAGTGTGAAAGCACTCTGTCTTTCACACTGGGTTTGCAGCTGAGGCTTCTTTCAGGCGCTATTTTTATTGGCAGTGCTGTCCCAGGAGACTGGGGGGGGGGGCTTTATAATTAAAAGGGGTCTGCGCACTGTGCAGGGAAGGGGGTCTGCGCACTGTGCAGGGAAGGGGGGTCTGCGCACTGTGCAGGGAAGGGGGGTCTGCGCACTGTGCAGGGAAGGGGGGTCTGCGCACTGTGCAGGGAAGGGGGGTCTGCGCACTGTGCAGGGAAGGGGGGTCTGCGCACTGTGCAGGGAAGGGGGGTCTGCGCACTGTGCAGGGAAGGGGGGTCTGCGCACTGTGCAGGGAAGGGGGGTCTGCGCACTGTGCAGGGAAGGGGGGTCTGCGCACTGTGCAGGGAAGGGGGTCTGCGCACTGTGCAGGGAAGGGGGTCTGCGCACTGTGCAGGGAAGGGGGTCTGCACACTGTGAAGGGGGTCTGTGCAAAGTTTTTGTTGTTCCCGAAACTTCCCTCTTTAAGTTACGGTGCGTGTTATATGCCTGTGTTTTACGCCGATAAATACGGTACTTATGCCAATAAAGGTTCAGAGCACCACCTGGACATTCTCTGAATCATCTTGATAATGCTCGGTTAGTGACAGGAATGAACATTTTGATAACCACCAAATATTCCAACTCAATGGATCACATTATAGCACTGGGCTTTGTGTACAGATAATTACAATTCTCATCTGATTGCAAGCGTTGGATTCATTTTTGCTGATAATTTATGTCCTTTCCTGAACATGTATTTACAGAATATAAGCAAAGCCACATATGTGTCTGTTGGGAGAAATAACAGCTGCAATTCTGACCAGTTCTGAATGTTCAATCCCTATAAACTGTCTTTTACCAAAATAAGCCCATAATGGACAAGTGATTTTCAATATCAGGAACAAAGACAACAATATACTGTATTATGCCCACTTTTACCCCAGAGGTTTCTATGATCACTGAACACCACAATTGCATGCTTCAACACGAGATTGCTGAGCAATCGGAACACGAGACAAAGCTAGAAGTAAAATACGCAAATCTACGTTCAATTGCAGTCAGTTTCTGCTTTTATGACGAAGGATCGGCAGGAGCGTAATATCACTATATACTGTATATAAACTTATTGGTCAAGAGCCAAAGGAGGTATAGCATCACTAGCCATCGTAATTTCCAGTTCTGTGATAGATTTAAATGACAGTTCAGCTGCCTCCAACTTTCATCAGGACATGGAGTATTACAATTACCTGAACCACAACTGTAGAATTCACTGATGAGCTGAAATGCTTGACTGTATTGAAAATGAAGACTATCCATTCTCTCAATACGTATTCGGTCATCATCTCTTAAACTAAAGAAAAATAAACAAATATATAAAACATCAGTATTTGCTCAATGGAGTATTATGGTCACAGGGTACACGTACATTTTATAACATCAGCATTGTAATAACAATGCAAACACTAGTTATATTTTACAATCCAATATAAGCTTATTTAAAAAATCTCCATTCATGTTGTGAGCGCTGCCTGTTTGCTGGCCATCTCTTTATGCAACTTCCTGGGTTCCTTGTATACTTTGCAGCGTCTCCGGTGAGTTTTCATTTCAATTTCTAAGAACTAAATATCCCATGTTACCTTGCTGCCTGCAAGCAGTGATTCCTGCATGGACTTCGTCTTCTGAAACGCCTCCTATCAGCACCTCTGGAGTTCTGAAGGCAGGTGTTCTATCTGAAAGCCGTTCCCTCGTGGCTATCTTGGTACACCCTGCATTTGTCTGCACTAAGCCTACAATCTGAAGTCGCGAAGCGGACATCTCTTTACACCCACCGAAATCTTGCATTTCACACTTATTTTTACCAGTAAACTAAGCTTATATAGTCAAATGCAGTATTTTGAAATCCATGAAACTGTTTTGATGTTGAATTTTAAAATCATCGGCAAGCCTGCTGATCTCACATGTTTGCTAATCTAACAGAACACCGCTGCATTTAAGATTCAACATCAAAACAGCTTGCCGGATTTCAAAATCCTGTATTTCATGATACAAGCTCAGTTTACTGGTAAAAAGAAGTGTGAAATGCAAGACTTCAGTGGATGTAAAAAGATGTCCGCTTCGCGACTATAGACTGTAGGCTTAGTGTGGACGAGTGAGGGGGGTACCAAGATGGCCACAACTGAACGACTTTCTGATTGAACACCTGCTATCAGAACTACAATCAGAAAGCTGTTCCGCTTTCCAAGGTACCCACGCCCAGATTACCAATACTGAAAAAAACAAGATCCAGCCCGCCTTACTGTGTGGTAAAAAGGTTGTCCTCAGGACAGGAAATGATGGACAATTTCTCTGAGGACAAACTTTTTACCACACTAAGGCGGGCTGGATCTTTTTTATCATTAAGCCACTAAACAAAAAGGATTTTCCAACAAGCCTGTTTGAGTCGATCATTAGTCAACTTCTGTTGAGCAGGAGAGGCTGTACATGGATTACAATTTGTCCAATACCTACTGAACTGCCTGAATTTCAATCCATCTATGGCCAGCTTTAGTGACGACTCCGATGGCTGTAAAACCTGACAGGAGTTCTAATCCTAGAATTCACAGAATTATTCTCCTGCGCTTGGGTGTTAGGTCAAGGAATGTATAGTGCAGACAACTCTTTTCAATGCCAACAACCTTTAAATTAATTTTTGGTAATGCACTAGGACGGTGTGTCCTCCTCCTAATATTTTAGGAGTTCTAATCCTTCCAACTTCATCCAAAGATTTACACTTTAATGTACACCTGTCATCAACTATGGTGGCATCCAATGCTGGCCCCCTCCTGAAAATGCTGGTTGCCTGGCTATTATGATTATATAGGATTTATATAGCACCAACAGTTTGCGCAGCGCTTAACAAAATGAAGGCAGACATTACAGTTAGATTACAATTTGGTACAAGAGGAATCAGAGGACCCTGCTCGTTAGAGCTTACAATCTAGGAGGGAGGGTTAATTGATACAAAAGGTAAATAACTGTGGCTATCTGCAATATTTACAAATTACAAACTTGAACAAGCATGAAGCACAATGTCAAAAAAATTGTTAGGATTAGATAGCTCTATACATGTAAACTTAGAGTATGGAGAAGACTATTTTGTTCATAAACGACCTGGAGGATGGGATAAACAGAAACAGTTCAATCTCTGTATTTGCAGACGATGCTAAGCAGGGCAATAACTTCTCCGCAGGATATGGAAACCTTGCAAAAAGATCTGAACAAATGAATGGGGTGGGCAACTACATGGCAAATGAGGTTCAATGTAGAAAAATGTTAAATAATGCATTTGGGTGGCAAAAATATGAATGCAATCTATACACTGGGGTGAGAACCTCTAGGGGAATCTAGGATGAAAAAGGACCTGGGGGTCCTAGTAGATGATAGGCTCAGCAGTGGCATGCAATGCCAAGCTGCTGCTAACAAAGCAAACAGAATATTGGCATGCATTAAAAAGGGGATCAGCTCCCGTTAGGGGTGCTTGGGTTGGGAGTGGTCTTGCCTAGGTCCGCATCCCGTTACTGAATACACTCTCAAAACACCACCACCAGATAATGCGTATTGTCGTTAGATGGCTTCAATTCTACTGGGATAGCTACAAACTATTTAGGGTGACATGACCTTTCATGTACCTACTTAAACATTGTATTTGCTTTGCAAATGAGCTCTTACATCTCCCAATGTTATTCTGTAATTAAATTAGAAATATCTAACCCGGAAGTTTACAGATATCTTTGCAGAACTTGTTGTTTACCGATGTATCTCTAAAATTTTAATATGTACTGTTATCTCATTTGTACAACTCATTCTTATAGGAATAAAATTTATGAAACAAAAAAAAGGGAATAACTCCAGAGATAAAACGATAATTCTCCAGCTCTACAAGACTCTGGTCCGGCCGCACCTAGAGTATGCCGTCCAGTTCTGGGCACCAGTCCTCAGGAAGGATGTACTGGAAATTGAGCGAGTACAAAGAAGGGCAACAAAGCTAATAAAGGGTCTGGAGGATATTAGTTATGAGGAAAGGTTGCGAGCACTGAACTTATTCTCTCTGGAGAAGAGACGCTTGAGAGGGGATATGACTTCAATTTACAAATACCGTACTGGTGACCCCACAATAGAGATAAAACTTTTTTGCGGAAGGGAATTTAACAAAGACACGTGGCCACTCATTAACCCCTTGCCGACCAGCGCACGACGATATACGTCGGCACAATGGCACGGCTGGGCAAATGGGCGTACAGGTACGTTCCCTCTATGAAGCGGCATTGTGGGCGCCCGCGCGCGACGTGTGCTCAGTGACCGTGGGTCCCGCGGACTCGATGTTCGCCAGGGGCCCACGATCATATCACAGAGCGGAAAAACAGGGAGTTGCCTTTGTAAACAAGGCATTTCCCTGTTCTGCCTTGTGACATGACAGCGATCACTGCTCCCTGTCATCGGGAGCAGTGATCGCTGTCATGTGAGTAGTAGCCCACCCCCCCCACCCCCCCCAGTTAGAATCACTCCCTAGGACACACTTAACCCCTTCCCTGCCAGTGCCATGTCACGATAAAAATCGCAGATCGCCGCCATTACTAATAAAAAAATAACTATAACTTTTGCGCAAACCAATCAATATACGCTTATTGCGATTTTTTTACCAAAAATATGTAGAAGAATACATATCAGCCTAAACTGAGGAAAAAATGTTTTTTATATATTTTTGGGGAATATTTATTATAGCAAAAAGTAAAAAAAAAAAAATTGTTTTTCAAAATTGTCGCTCTTTTTTTGTTACATAGTTACACAGTAGGTGAGGTTGAAAAAGACACAAGTCCATCAAGTCCAACCTATACATGTGATTATATGTCAGTATTACATTGTATATCCCTGTATGTTGCGGTCATTCAGGTGCTTATCTAATAGTTTCTTAAAACTATCGATGCCCCCGCTGAGACCACAGCCTGTGGAAGGGAATTCCACATCCTTGTTTATAGCGCAAAAAAGAAAAACCACAGAGGTGATCAAATACCACCAAAAGAAAGCTCTATTTGTGGGTAAAAAGGACGGCAATTTTGTTTGGGTGCAACGTCGCACAACCGCGCAATTGTCAGTTAAAGCGACGCAGTGCCAAATCGCAAAAAGCGTTCTGGTCAGGAAGGGGGTAAATCCTTCCGGGGCTGAAGTGGTTACAATTAGAAGAAAAGAGGATTAACTTTAAACAATGTAGAGGGTTCTTTACTGTAAGAGCTGCAAGGATGTGGAATTCCCTTCCACAGGCGGTGGTCTCAGCAGGGGGCATCGATAGTTTCAAAAAATTATTAGATAAGCACCTGAACATACAGGGATATACAATATAATACTGACATATAATCACACACATAAGTTGGACTTGATGGATTTGTGTCTTTTTTTTCAACCGCACCTACTATGTAACAATGTAACTATGTAACTGCACATCGACCACTACTATTCAACTAGCATTTTCAAAAAGAGCAAGGGCAGCCTACACACATTTCTCTCACAAGAGGTTCTCTTTTCTTTAATTATTATACAAATATTGGTACTAATTGGAAGCTATGTGCATGTATCTCATTTAGGCAGTAGTTCCTATTTAATGTGAAATGAGAGATTCAGAAAGAGCATTTTAGCACCCCTGTATGAATTTTACAAAAGGTCAAAGAAGGGCAGACTACATAGATGCATTTTGTGTATTAACACTTCATTGTGATAGACATTTTCTAATTTACAGCTTGACTCTACACAGTATATCAGCTTTTAGGTATGAATTTATTTTACACAATAATGTGATGCATATTTGAAGGAAGGTGCTTATATAAATCACCATTATGCTAACCATGACTAGAACAATTTACATGGAAGTAATAAAGCTTCAATGATGATTTATGATAACTGGACTTTGAATGGGCGATTAAAGCAATTAACCACTTGCCTACTGGGCCAGTTCTGACACTTCTCACATACATGTAAAAATATACATTTTTTTGCTATAAAAATTCTTAGCACCCCCAAACATTACATATATTTTTTTAGCAGAGGCCCTATAGAATAAAACGATGGGGTGTTGCAACTTTTTATTTTTGTATTTGCGCATCGGCTTTTCAAATGCAATTTAAAAATAAAAAGGAGAAGTCCAACCTGAGCTCATTCAGCTTGGCTTCTCCTATGGGTCACAGGAGTGCAATTCGTTTTGTACTCCTGTGACCCGTTTTCAGCAGAGAGCGGACTGAAATCCGCTTTGCTGATGTCACTGAGTCATCCTGACCCACAGAGTCTGGATCCGCCAGGTGCCTGGACTGATGGGCATCTTAGCGGACCTTCAGTCGTTTTTTTCAACTTTCCATCTATTAAATCTTCTGCCCTTGTTTTAACTTTGGATAGTATAACATTTTTATCTGACAGTAAATCCCTTAAACAGCCCACTTCTTGTTTCTTGTCTGGTTAAAAGCCTAGGCTTATGACATCATGCACAGCTCTCTCTCTCTTCTGAGAGTTTGCCAGGAAGGGAGGGGGGATTAATCATAAGAGGGCCAATGAGAGCTGCAGGGCTGCAGAGCTGGAGCTATGTGTCTGTGTAAATCCAGGAAGTGAACAGGCAGCAGATTCAGCTGCCCACAGTTAAAATGGCTGCAGCCAGACTCAGTGGAGGGAGATTTCTGCAGCATATTTGGCAAGTACAGAATCGCAGTATATATAAAATATGCAAAGTGGTTGGATGGAAGCTTCAGAATGGCAAAGATGTTTTTTATTACAAATTATATAAGCAGACCGCAGTTCCTCTTTAATGAATTTTATTGCACACAAACAAAATAGAATACACAATTTTTTTTGGTAAAATATAAAAGATGATGTTACGCCGAGTAAATAGATAACCTGTAGATAACATGTCATGCTTTAAAGCTACAGTACCTAAAATTCTCCATAGGTGACGCTTTAAATGCCTTTACAGATCAGTTTAAAGTTTAAAGTTACACAGGACTGGCACTAGAGTTATTGCTCTCTCTCTGACGTTCCTGACGATACCTCAAAAGTGTGGTGTGATCACCGTTTACATATGCGTACGGGATTTATGTATGCGTTATTATGTGCATGTAAGCACGGGGTGACGGGGGGGGGTGCTTTAATTTTTTTTTTAATCTAAAACTTTCATTTTACACTGTTCCTTTTTTATTTTTGTATATTAATTTTATTGCTATAACATGGTATGAACAACATCTCTTGTGACAACATGGGCCATGACAGGTTCTCTTTATGGAGAGATCTGGGGTTTATAAGACCCCAAATTTCTCCTCTTACCTCCAATGCAACCGATCAGACAAAGATCCTTCTGATCGTCTGCTTTCCTGGTAAACAAAGAGCCGAAACCAGAAGTGACAAAATCCTTTGTCGCTTCCGGGGTCACAGAGAGGGAGGAACGTCAGAAATGTTCAGCCACTCAAATCACTTCTGCTTTAAAGAGGAAGTAAATCCTGATGGGTTTTACTTCCTCTTCGTTTCCCTGAAAAGGTAAAGCATAATGGGCTACTATGCATCGCATAGTAGCCCATTATGTGTCACTTACCTGACACAAGAGCCTGCGATGTCACTGCTGTCCCCTCTTCCACAAAGTGTCCATCTTCCTTCCAGGTACCGCGGCTCCAGCGCTGTGATTGGCCGGAGCCGCGATGATGTCACTGCCGCGCATGCGTGCGGGAGCCGCCACTAACGACACGATCGCCGTTAGAAAAGGCACGCTCAGTGTGCCTGCGTGCCGTAGACATCGGTGCCTGTCTTTTGCAAATATCTCCTAAACCGTGTAGGTTTATGAGATATTTCTGGCACCTACAGGTAAGCCTTAATCTAGGATTACCTGTAGGTCAAAGTGGTCTGTAAGAGTTTACAACCACTTTAAGGGAGATTGCAAATTTTGCTACCGGCTGCAAATTTTGATACCGGGATGATGCCTGTAGCAGCTTGTAACATGTACATGCATTCCCAGTGGAGTCTGTATAAACACTCACGCTGCTGTAACACATATGGAGGTGGCAGTATAAGGGTTAATCCTTTCTCACCATAACCTTCAGGGTTATACTTTCCTGCAAGAGCTGAATGGAATATGGAATAAATGGCTCTGTAACATTAGGCTTTATCTGTGCTATACACCAGTGGTTCTAGATGAACACTTCGCTATGGGGTGTAAAGGAATTATTTTCATGGCCTCGCCCATCGAAGGAATAATCCCTTTAATTCCAAATAATCATGTAAATCCCTTTAATCCCAAAAAGGCTCTACGGTGCCATCTCACTTTAACAAATTTTATCACAGATTACTATTTTTTTTTTTTTTTTTATTACATTGAAGAAATCAGACGCAGTTGTTTCTGTGGCTAAGAGCTTTCAAAAAGAGAGTTAAGGGGAAGCATAATGCCCTGTGCCATTATAGCAAGAAAAAACACACCACCATCAATAATTCTTATTTGACTTACTAGGCGACAGGAGAAAAAAATATATTCCCTCCCCTATGAGTTGTTCTCTAAAGATTACCACCTGTTGGCAGCTTGTAGTAAATACTGTATATAATATTCACCTGCAATAATGAGTAAATATTAAATCAAAAGACAAAAAAAAAAAAAAAAACACTTTTAAAAATGTATTCTGTAATCTTAATTAATATTAAACCCAAAAGCAAACATTTATTATATTGCAGCTTACCAATTCTTAGATCTGACAGTTGTATTTGTTTTCTTTTTCAGGCCCTCTTATTTTCATCTGGTGATCCAGCCAATGCGATGTGTTTTTCAAAAGAACAAGCTCACTTGCAGTTGCACAGATTTAGTTACATAGTAGGCGAGGCCGAAAAAAGACACAAGTCCATCAAGTCCAACCTATGTGTGTGATTATATGTCAGTGTTACATTGTATATCCCTGTATGTTGTGGTCGTTCAGGTTCTTATCTAATAATTTTTTTTTTAATTATTGATGCCCCCCGCTCAAACCACAGCCTGTGGAAGAGAATTCCACATACTCACCGCTCTTACAGTAAAGAACCCTCTACGCAGTTTAAGTAAAACCGCTTTTTCTCTAATTTTAGTGAATGGCCGCGTGTCTTATTAAATTCCCTTTCGCTGAAAAGTTTTATCCCTATTGTGGGGACACCAGTACGGTATTTGTACATTGAGAATCATTTACCACTGTCGGGATGCTTAGAATGATCAGCTTTTATGTTAAACCTTTATCCCTAAAGGAAAAGAACCTTTGCTGTAACTGGTTTTAAAGTGTTAGTTGGAGTTTGGCTTCAATTTGTTGGTGTATTTAAATCTGCCAGTACACTATCCTTCCCTCAGACTGACCAAAATTGAGCTCTTTGGCAATAACTCGACTCGCCGTGTTTGGAAGAAGAAAAATATTGACTATGACCCCAAGAACAACATCCAGGATCCGTAAAGAAGAGTGGAATAAAATCCCTCCTGAGAGGTGTGCAAAACTGGTCACTAACTACAAGTAACGTCTTACCTCTGTGCTTGTCAAAAAAACGTTTCTCCACCAAGTCATGTTTTGCTTGGGGATCAAATACTTATTTTACTCACTGAACTGCAACTTAAGTTATAGCTTTTGTTTTATATTGATTGATATTCTGTCGTGATTATTTAAAATACACATGTGATTCTTTTCCCCACTGTACACACACACACACACACACACACACACACACACTCTCTCTCTCTATAGATATATATATATCATTATTATTATACAGGATTTATATCGCGCCAACAGTTTGCACAGCGCTTTACAATAATAAGGGGGACAGTACAATTACAATACAGTTCAATACAGAAGGAATAGGAGAGCCCTGCTCGTGGAGCTTACAATTTAAAGGGAGGGGGAGTGGTACAAAAGGTAATGGCTGCAAGGGATGATCTGGTGGAGGGGACACAAGTACAGTTCTTAGGTGAAGGTTGGGGTAGGCTTCCCTGAATAAGCTAGTTTTCAAGTATTGCCTAAAGGTGGACAGGGTAGGAGCTGACTGCACATACCGGGGCAGGGAGTTCCAGAGGATGGGAGAGGCTCTAGAGAAGTCCTATAGGCAAGAATGGGAGGAGGTAACAATGGAGCTAGAGATCAGGAGGCTCTGGGAAGAGCGGAGAGGACGATTTGGGTGATATCTGCAGATGAGATTGGTGATGTAGTGGGGGGGTGCTGTTGTGGATGGCCTTGTTTGTTGTGGTTAGTATTTTGAACTTTATACGGTGGGTTGGGGGAAGCCAGTGGAGATATTGGCAGAGAGGAGCAGCAATCACGGATCAGTTAGTAAGGTGTATTAGTCTGGCAGCACCATTCATTATAGACCGGAGGGGGGATAGCATGTGTAAAGGTAGGCCAGTGAGGAGGTTGTTGCAGTAGTCAGGGCGGGAAATAACCGAGGCGTGAATAAGTTGTTCTGTGGTGTCATTCGTTAGGAAGGGGTGAATTCTGGAGATGTTGCGGAGGTAAAGGCGGCAAGATTTAGCCAGTGATTGGATGTGAGGCTGAAGGAGAGGTGAGTCTAGAATAACACCCAGCACCCTGGCATGATTGTCCCGTTGATCTTAATGGTAAGGTCATGGGGAGGGGATCATGGGGGGAGGAAACATTACAAGCTTAGTTTTAGAGTCAAGAGGTAGATCTGGGTGTCGTCAGCATAGAGGTGGTATTTGAAGCCAAGGAAAGTAATTCAGGAGTCGGAATTAGACACTTATCACAGTGTATGATCAATGTGGGGACATTTTTTAAGGATTTATTTGATGCAAAATTAGATACTTTCTGAGTACTGTTATATGTTGCATGTCACACAATAGTGTGTAAATTTCTCCCGTTTATAATATTTTTATTTCTTTTGCCACTATGTCATTTTAACTGCTCACTATTTGTTTGTTATATTACTTATTAAGACTATTTTTATGATTATTTGGAGAGCTGCACCAGTGTTTTTCCATTTATAATGCCTGATGTACAGCTCAAATAAAGTCAGAGATATAGTTGAATAGACATTACACTATCGACATCCATTTTCACAGTCTTTCCTGTTACAGCAGTTGTGCATGGTATGAAATATGACTGAAGTCCAATAGACACCAGGGTTAGAGGACCCACTCAGTAACTGCCAAACCGGTCATTGCTTATTTACATCTAGGGGCATAGAAAGGAGGATTTACTTACCCGATCATCCGCATTGCTAGACCATTCCATGCAGCATCTTCTTCCCCATGCTCCAGTGCACGAAGGTCTTGACATCATCAAGACCAATCCATGGTCGGTTGGACATGACGCTGCCAAGGTATAGTCCACCACTGAGGCATGGGGAAGTGCCGTCTGCTAGGAAAGTGCCGTCTGCTGGAGAAGGGGAAAACCATGTAAAAACTCCACTGCAATGGAGAATATTCAAATTTCCCAGAGTTGAGCTTTAAAGTCACCCCTGCCCTCTGATTTTTGTCTGTCACTGTTTTTTCAGGGCAGTGGGCAAAAGTCAGAAGGCACAGGTACTCAGGATACAGCTTTGCTGGCCCTGGATCAAGGGAGACCTTCCGTCCCATCCGGATTTTGCCAATCCCTTCACCTTTTGTTTCATTGTGGGGAATCCTGAATTTGCACTGGGTCTTTAACACAAACTTTTTGGGCACCTCCAGTCTAATGGCTACTCCCACTTGTCAGACTTTTTGACACAAGATGGGATTCTTCCCCAAACAGACAATTGTGGAACCTCAATTAGATTGTTGGAGTGGTCTTCAGCTTCGTCACATTCTCAGCAAGCTCTAAAAGCAGGAGGGTATTGCCCGGCCTCTCACAGAGCTGGAGAGTACCGTATATACTCGAGTATAAGTCGAGTTTTTCAGCACATTTTTTTATGCTGAAAGTGCCCCCCTCGACTTATACTCGAGTCAAGCACTTTTCTGCAGCAAAAAATTTTATTTTCCGAGCCAAATTTGGGGCCCCATATCTCAGGGCCACGTTGTGCTAGGAATCCCAAATTTGGTTTGCAAACCCAGTGGAACTGGTACCACAACATATCCAAAGCTGGGGTTCCTAGGACCAAGTGGCCCCGAGATACGGGGCCCCAAACCTGGTTCGGAAAATGTCATTCTCCGCTGCAGAAAAGTGCTTGACATTTTCTGATCCGATTTTTGGGGCCCTGTATCTCAGGAACACTTAGTGCTAAAAACCCGTGCTTTGGATATTTTATGGTGCTAGTTCCACTGAGTTTGCACACCAAATTTGGGGTTCCTAGTACTAAGTGGCCCCGAGACACGGGGCCCCAAATTCAGTCAACTATGTCCATCTGCAGCAATGTCATTTCGGGACCATTTGGGTTCAGAGACCCCAAATTTTGGCTGCAGCTAGGGGGCATCTAGGAACCCTTAACTACCGAGTTTGAAGTTCATTGGACCTATGGCTGCAAATGGGCACAGTGAGGCATGCAAATGGGCATTGTTGACCCTCTTTTCCACTTACAGTAGCTGTGCATTTCTCACACTCGTCTTATACTCGGGTCACTAAGTTTTTGCCATTTTTTTTGTGGTAAATTAGGGCCTCGACTTATACTCGGAACGACTTATACTCGAGTATATACGGTACTTGTTGTAGAGGTGACACAATCTGTCACTACCTTTATCATTTATGCTGCCTTGATTAGGCCAGATCCCGAATTTGCCCCTCCTTTCCTCCTCCACTGGGAAAATTCTTCATTTTGCCCCAAAATCCTATATCGTGATGAGGAGACATGAGGAACTACAAGATATTGACACAATGGTACAGGGTTCCTAGTGTGCTTTATCATGTGTTCCCCCAAGTGCCGAGTACATGTTGGTGATGCAGGGAGGAGAGGGGATTTGATTTAAATCATGACTTTAATCACTAGTAAAAAGGCTTGACTTAATGCAACTTGATTTAAATCATAATTTTTAAAAAGCAACTGTCATCTCTGTACCACAGAGGCTCCTCCTCTGATCCGCTGTTAACTCACCGACAGTCCCATTCAATTTAATAGGACGGCTGGTGATGCGGCAGTGACACAACAAGTTGAGGGGTGTGGCGGCAACAGCAGGTGACTGGATGCCCGCTAAATAGAAAACTATCTTTAGATAGATTTTTACTGCAAAAGCATTTCATTTAAATAAATTTGATAATTTTTAAAAAATCATCGATTTTTATCCACCCTGGTACCGTGCTGCATATAGACTGGCACTACTCCAAAATGAAGCCTTTCTGGTAAGAGGTTACGTGCATAATTAAATAACTTATAGTACCTAAATGGACCTCCATGATGACACAACATCCTGCCTGCTGCATCTGTCGGAATGACCTATCAAGAAGTATAGGTCCTCTCTGACCATCCAACTTCTGAATATGGCAAAGGCCTGTATACCACTCTGTTGGAAGCAAATTTGCCCGCCAACAAAGTCTTTTTGGTTTGCCAAAGTAAATAAATTAAGCGGCATAGAAGACCTAACAGCTACCCTGCATAATATGGAGTAAACCGTCAAATCTACTTGGAGACCTTTGCAATACTTTGTTTATACTGATGACTATCTCACTGCCTGCTCACTATCTGACTAACGTCTCTGCCTTCGCCCTTACACACTCTCTCCTCAGAGAGTCCCATCCCTTCTCTTCCATGTTTCCCCGTCTCCCTTTTTCTTTTTTTTTCACCATTTTTCCCTCCCCCCCAACTGGTTTTCTCCGATCGCTTTGCCCAATGCCTTACCATTCTGCTGGCTTTACATGTCAACCATACTGTGCAAAGCCTTCTCTTTTCAACTAAGTGATTTCCCTGTGGTCAGGAAAATGGTATATTTTGGCATTTACCTTGCTCTATGATACTTTAGGTAACCTTTACGGTTTCGTCAACGACTGCTTAGACCACCACTTAAACCAGCTCTCTGCAGCTGTGGCACTTATTTACCTGTCAATATAACCTGTATCATACTAATGTATCACCTACCCTCTGTTCTGTGCTTTGGGCCATGCCTGATGTGTATACGGAGTCGTTTTTTATCTCTGCATTGTGATGCTTGCACAAAATAAAGAATTAAAAAAAAAAAAAAAAAGAAGGCACAGGGACTGGTTACAAACAGAGATAAGGAATTAACTACTGACTTGACAAAAGCCCCAATTTATACATTAATCCCAGCCCTGTTTAGTCTTTTTAGGCTCTATGTTTTTTGAAAAGGAGGAGTGCATTTAAAACAACTAGTGGGATACATTATGAGTGAACTACAATGCCTGTATGCTTGAAGAATGGAAATACTTATTTTACAGAAGAAATGATAAATGGGTTCATAATTATGATTGTTTTAGACTTTATGGTTTCAGCCATGTAAATCCAACCCAAAGAAAAGACCTGTTGTCTGTCAGGACCTCTGGTTTGACGTATCAATTATGCCATTTCTTTAAAGACTATTCAGAAGCTCAGGTCTGTATACAAGGTGGCTCTATAAAAAAAAGTCATCTCCTGGTTCTTTGCTTCTGCATATAAACTGGCTTTGTCATCTTCTATTACAATACAAGCTATCTATCCATATCACCTGAAAAGGACTGACCAAGTGAAAACACATTTCTATTTGCATCCTTTAGGTTTCAATTAAGATCCAAACTCCCATACATACAGTATGTACTAAAAGTTAATATATTCACTGAGCAATCTATTTCTGTACTAAATTTTCTAAAAGCACATCACTGTCAATCTAACATGTCTAAATCTATGGGGTGGAAGGGAAGGATCGGAGCATACTGAAGTGAAGAGATCACAAGAGAGAAAGCACAATAACGGCACCCACATTGCACAGTAAGTTGCAGAACATAAGACTATTGAAATATTTTGTTCCATCTGTATTTCATCCAGACAAATTCTTTATGTGATGTTACAAACCACCAATGTGTTTTATGAGGAGCTGGTAGGTCACGACTAATGGCCACACGCAGCTAATGAGGGTCAAGGCAACAGAGGGTTAGCGTGTCTCTGGTGAGAAGCCTTTCAAAGATTTGTTTTAGTAAACAGACAAGTTTGCTGATTATTCCGTCTGTTTTCATTTTTCATCAACGCTGCAAACATCCAGTGGGAGCGCCTCGAAGACCCAAAACTCAAGTAACAAGGTCTAGATCAGATAGAAAGGCTAAAAGGCACCAAGTACATTTAGAATAACTTTAATGTTTGACTTGGTATCAACAGTGAACAAACTAAAATCATAATATTGAGTAATTGCTTAGCAGAAATGATTAATAAAGGCCATGCAATAGAGGGACAACAGAGTAAGTATGAGCAAATCCCAGAAGCCAAGCAGTCTTGGGGGGGGTGGAAGACACTGAAGGTATATAATGGCAAGGCGTGCTGGGGGGGTCTATTGATGCTGGCTGCTGGGGGATCTATTGTGGCTGGGGGGATCTAATGTTGAAGCAGGGTCTATTGTTGCTGGGGAGGGATCTTATGTTGCTCAGGATTAATTGTTGCCGAGCAGGATCTAATGTGGCTGTCTGCTAGCGGGCATATAATTCTGGCTACCGTTTAGATTTATTGGTGCTGGGGTGACGTTATAGTTGCTAGGGGTTTATTTTGTGGCAGGGGGTCTATTGTTGCTGACTGCGGGGGATCTATTTTACTGCTTTTCTTGTTATCATTAATTTGTATAAAAGAGAAGAGGCGCCTCTAAGTGTAGCAATACGGTTACATTTAAGGAAGGTACAACATTTAGAAACTCACATGGCTGATGATTAAAACAGGCACATCTCCTTGTTGTTGTTAGGGTTAACACTGGAGATGTGTGAGCTGGAGGACTGACGTGATGCGCGTCTGACGTCGGCACAGGGGAGGGGCCTAGCACCGGCCCCACGGGAGGAGGGAGACGAGGCGTCCATGAGCTCGGAGATGCCGTGCGGGGTGAGAGACGGCGAGGTGCCGGCATACGACTGAGCGTCCGGCTCCCCTCTCACACCGCTACCCCCCCTCAACTAGGACCATTGAAGCTATGGCGGCAGTACATATCCGCCACGGATAATAAGCAGGGCTGGACGGGTGTGCCATCTCCCTTCCTCAGCTTGGCGCGGCGAGCAGCTGACAGCCCCAGTGAACCACGAGCCTCCCATAGAAAGGTTACAGGACGGAGCTGCAGCCGACCACTAAACTCGAGCGCGGGACGCTGCAACAGAGAGCAAGATCCACGGATCCAAGAACTCAGGGTAGCGCTCGGCTGTACAAGAAGAAGCAAGGTAGGAGAAGCTTCCCTGACATAACTGAATGACAGCTGACAAACGTTGGTATGAACTGTATGGGTCTAACTGGGAAAACCTGAAGTGAGTCTGGGAGACCAGGATAACTGGATCAACTGGGGCGCATGTTTCCTCTGTTATCAGCCCAATTTTAAAAGGACTAGATCACTGTGGGCCCCCTGGTTTCCCCCCCTCGCCAAATAAATCAGAGAGGACACTTGAGCCGAGGGGCTGAGACGCCTAGAGAGTGCCCAATCCTCCCCCCTCACCTCTTTCTCTCTTAGTTTTTTTTTTTTCTTTTTCCCTCTTCTGTGGGGATGAAGGTATTGTGCGGCCCGGAAGGAGGAAGAAACGGCACAGACACTGCAGAGACCTAACACAGTTTATAGACCCTAGTGGTACGGCGGACCCTCTCCCATATGGTCCGAGGAGGGAGGGAGACCCCAAAAGAGTGACGCGCCTAGCGGGACGACGGTGACACTTTTCAGCACCCAGTCACTAGCAGGGGCGAATCAGGATTGAGATCGGAAGTATGCGAGGCCGGTCATCAAGAACAACAGAACCCCATAGTTCAAGAGAGAGTTTAAATACTAGCTCCATACAAAAATATTTAAAAGAAGCAAGTTTAAAGAGCCCGGGAATGGAGGCGAAACACACGGGTACAAAGAAGAAGGAGCAACAGAAACAAAAGGGGGGACAGGGGGACAAGACCCACGAAGAGCCGGTCCTGGAGGGGGCATCTGCAATCAGCACGACTGAGGAGCAGAGAATGATGGCCCTAGTCCCGAGCAAGTTAGACATGAGTGAAATGCTCACTAAACTGGAAAATAAACTAGAAAGTGTGATAAAAGCAGAAATCTCAAATGTCCGCTCCGACATGGGCCACCTCCTCCGCAGGTTGGAGGAAGCTGAAGAGGCCTCAGGTCTCCAAGCCAAGGACATCTCAGATTTAAAAGAACAAATCAGGAATGTACAAAACGAAAACCGCCTGCTGACGTACAGACTGGAAGAACAGGAGAACCAGAGCCGACGACAAAATCTCCGTATCAGATCCATCCCGGAACAACAAAACGAAGACTTGGGAGAGAAGATGAGGAAGATCTTCAACCCTCTGCTGGGCAGGCGAGAAGATGAAATATTAAGGATCGATAGGGTCCACAGAATAAGGAAGCCCCCCCATATAAAGCAAGATTCCCCCAGGGACGTCATAGTAAAATTTCATCAATACGAGGACAAAGAAATAATCTGGAAAAAATTAAAGGGGGCCCCTCCAATAAACTTCGAAAACAGAGAGCTGCAGATTTTTACGGACCTTTCAGCTGGCACACTGGAGAGGAGAAGACGGATGAGACCAATTCTCGACCAACTCAGGAGGGCAAACCTAAAATATAGCTGGGGGTTTCCAACATCCCTGATCGTAACCAAGGACAGAAGATCATACAGAATGAGATACATGGAAGAAATGCAGGACTTCTGTAACAGTATGGGCATTCTCGTCCCTGACCTGTTACAGTTATAGAAGATGGAATGGGGGGGGGGCGTGGGAGGAGAGGGGAGGGCGAGCGGGGGGGGAGTGGGGGAGGGACCTTTTTTTTTTTGGTGTCTTTGTTCCCGCCCCCTCCCTCTCTCCTTCTCCGCCTCCCCTCTCCACTATTAAAGGGACGCTTATTTCTCAGAGGCATGAGACTAACGCACTTTGGAACTATGGCCGACACCAAATGGTGGAGGGGGTTCTGGGACGGGCAGCCTGCCGGACAGCCATGAATAGACAGAATGTAGGAGGGGAAGTGAGAGAGGGAGGGGGAAGGGAGAAGGAAGGGAAAGGAGGCTAAAAAGGATAGAAGAACATATGCATGGTCCTGGCGGGAGGGGGGCGGCGGGGGCTGGGGTACATCTTTGAGGGGGGGCGCTTGGTGTTCCCATCTCCCGTGCCCCCTCCCTCTTAGGGGGGGGGGGGGGTGATGGAGGCCGGTGTTGGAGCCCACCCCTGAAAGAGAAGTCCTGCAGTGTGGAATGGGAAAATTTCCATACGGGGGGCTTTTGGCGAAATGAGCGCCATGGGGTGGTGGGGGGGTGATGGGAGGGGGAGGCGGGTGGGGCTGAGGGGGGGAAAGGGGAGGAGGGAATTGGGGGGGGAAGGGCAGGGGTGTTAGGGGGGGAGGGGTATAGGTGGAGGGAGGGATCAGAAGTGGGTGGAGGAGTCAGCAGGACGTGTTCGAGAGGAGCAGAAGACAGAGGCTAACATTTGCTCTATTGATTATGTCTGAGATCAAATTTATATCCTATAATGTAAAAGGGTTAAACTCACCAAGGAAAAGACACAAAATAATGGGGGAACTGAGTCTCATGCGTGGGGACATAGTCTTCCTACAGGAGACCCACCTGACCCATGAGACAGGGGTCAGGCTGTTCTCCTCTAGGATCCCTCAATGGGTATACGGGGACTCCCCTACCAAGGGGTCTAGGGGAGTCGCCATAGGGCTCTCCAAGGCATCTAATTTTTCGGTGAGGGATAGACAGGTAGACCCTGATGGTCGCTATATTTTTTTAAAAGGTTCAATTGGACCTAGATTGTTTACGTTGGCCAATGTCTACTGCCCTAACAAAAGTCCAACTACCTTCCTGGGACAAGTACTGGAGAAGTTGCTGACATTTGAGGAAGGGGAGGTGGTCTTAGCGGGAGATTTAAATTTTTGCTTGGACCCTGTCCTGGATAGTACGTCCCGTGCCCAGGGGATAAAGAAGGTGTCATTAAGGGCAATTAGGCGAAAATTATTCCACAGCCAGTTAATGGATGTGTGGAGAGTGCAACATGCTAAAGAAAGGGCTTTCACCTTCTTCTCCCCTGTGCACGGGACGTACTCTAGACTGGACTACATTTTCGTAGACCACAATTTATTGGAGGGGGTTGTAGAAACCAAAATTGAGATAATGTCCCTCTCAGACCACTCCCCAGTTACGATGAGGCTGAAATTACCAGAAGTGGCGGCAAGTCCTTTCTCGTGGAAGCTGAATGAGGACTTGTTCAGGGATCCCGCAGTGATAGAGCAGATCCAGAATGAGGTGGATTTTTTCTTTAAGACAAATGATACGGGAGAGGTATCCCCTTCTATTCTATGGGAGGCACACAAAGCCTATATCCGAGGGACTCCTATAGCCATAGGTGCAGGTCAGAAAAAGAAAAGGAAGGAAGAAAGGGAAAAATTGATTGAGGCAATATTCAGTCTGGAACAAGCACATAAAAAGACCAATGGGCAGGACCAGGACTGTTACCGTTTATTGGTTGCCGGGAGAGAGGAGCTGAGGGACAGGATGGAGCAGGATGCCAGGAGAACCTTCAATTTAATAGCAAGGGATAAATACCTTTGGGCAAATAAATCAAGCAAACACTTAGCCAGATTAATAAGAAAAAAAAGGAGGCGGAATTTTATTGATAAAATAAAAAGCTCAGGAGGGAAAGAGATAGCGACCAGCAGAGGTATGGCAGAGGAGTTTAGAAAATTTTACGCTGACCTCTATTCACTAGGGCAAAGGAAGGGGGAAGCTAGGGCCCGGGCAGCTAGGAGCAGGGATTTTCTAAAAGAAGCAGGTTTAAAGGTGTTGCCCATTGAGGACAGGGACCTCTTGGATAGGGATGAGCTCCGGCGTGTTCGCATGGCGCACGTGCCGAGCCCGCCAGGAAGTCGGCACGGCGCAGCGCTAATCACAAGCAGTGAGACATTTCCCGATGTGCGGCTGCAGAGATCGGGAAATGTCTCACTGCTTGTGATTAGCGCTGCGCCGTGCCGACTTCCTGGCGGGCTCGGCACGTGCGCCATGCGAACACGCCGGAGCTCATCCTTACTCTTGGATAAACCAATCGAGGAAGAGGAAATTATATCAGCCCTAAGAGATTCCCCGAAGGGTAAGAGCCCCGGCCCTGATGGTTTCCCCACCATCTACTTAGAGAAAATGAAACATATATTAGTCCCTAGGCTGTGTCAATACTGGAATGAATTGGGCACTAAGTGTGAGATGGAAGGCGAGGCATTGTCTGCTACGATAACTCTGATACTGAAAGAAGGGAAAGACGCCGGGCTGTGCTCCAGCTACCGGCCTATCTCCCTGTTACACGCGGATGTCAAACTATATGCCAAGGTTATGGCCAATAGGCTAAAGAGTTACATGGCGGATCTGGTGCACCCGGACCAGTCCGGCTTCGTTCCGGGAAGACAGTGCAGGGACAATGGGGTGCGGGCAGTCCTGCTTTCGGAGTTCTGTAGACTTGGGGGACCCCCAGTTCTATTCCTGTCGATAGACGCCGAAAAGGCATTCGACAGGGCAGACTGGGGGTTCTTGATGAATACCCTAGAAGCCATGGGGTTCGGGCCTAGGTTTATTTCTTGGATCAAGGTCCTATATAGTAGCCCAACAGCAGTAGTAAGGGTGAATGGAGCCATTTCCAAACCTTTTGGGATGGTAAATGGTACAAGGCAGGGCTGCCCGCTCTCCCCCCTCCTGTTCATCCTGTCTCTTGAACCGCTCCTGGCCTACATTCGGAACAGTCCGGACTGTAGCGGGGTAAGGGTGGGTACGGAGGAGCACAAGTTGTCGGCATTTGCCGACGACGTTTTATTCTTTGTCTCAAACCCCAGGATAACACTCCCCAATGTGCTCCGTATCCTCAGAACATATGGAGAAGTCTCCAATTTTAAAATAAACCCCGGCAAGTCCGAAATTTTAAACATCAGTCTACCTAAGCAGGAAGAAGCCCATCTAGCTGCAGTGTTTCCCTTTCCCTGGAAGAGAGAGATTGGGTACCTGGGAATTATGCTGGCCAATACCATTAAAGGGTTATTCCAAAAAAATTATATACCATTGTTAGACGATATTAGGCAAGAGGTTAGAAGACTGCGGTCTAGGCCGCTCTCATGGTTTGGACGAGCAAATACGGTTAAAATGATGATCACTCCGAAAATCCTGTACAAATTTCAACTGCTGCCGATCCCTTTACCAAGATACTATTTGAAGGCTTTAAGGAAATTAATCAGTGAAGCTGTCTGGGGTGACAAAAAACCACGTATTGCACTTTCAACACTGAGTAGAGGAAAAAAAAAAAAGGGGGATTAGCAGTACCCGATTTAAATAGGTACTATATTGCAGTAGTGCTTTCACGGATCACGGAATGGAGTAAGAAAGGGACGGATAAACGGTGGGTGGACATCAAGCTTTCTTTAAGTAATAATAATCTAGCACAGTCACTATGGAACCCTCCAAAGTTCAG